>NC_047039.1:98448608-100848608 GCF_011762595.2 Tursiops truncatus | reverse complement strand
GGAATGGTGATTTAATTAAAGATAGTGGGATAGGTTTCATCTCCCCCACTGCTACTGACACAGGCAAGTGGCCAGGGCTCTGGAGGACAGGTGACAATCAGCGCCATTCATGGGGGCTCCAGGGGAGATTTGCAGAGACTTATTGTCTGAACTGTCTTCTGGCTAAAAATCTTAGACCTGATTCATGCATTTATGATGACATAGATGCCAGACTGGAAATGTAAAGAGTGGAGAGGGCGAGGTGTGAGAGTTCTGGGAAATGGGGCGACCTGAGAACACACGCTCCTCCTGAAGGAACAGCCGCCATTGACCTCCAGCTAATGGTGGCGTATGGCTCTTTTCATCTTTTAAGGGAGGCAGGACCTCAGAATGTCTACATGAAATATGCAGACTTATAAATACTAGGAAAAATACAGAAAGAAAAAAATCCTCTGGTCCATGTCTGTTGGGCAAATAAATCCTGTGTTTCTGTTTGGAAATACAGAACTTATTCAAATGTCACTTCCTCTAGGAAGCCTCTGTATTTGTTTGATAGGGCTGCCATAACAAAGGACCACCAACTGGGTGGCTAGAAACGACAGACATTTTTCCTTTCACAGTTTTGGAGGCTAGAAGTCTGAAATCAAGGTATTGGTAGAGCCGTGCTCTCTCTGAAACCTGCAAAGGAATCCTTCCTTACCTCTTCCTAGCTTCTGGTGGTTTTCTGGCAAGCCGGTGTAGGACTGACAGTTCAGACCCTCTAATCACTGCATTGGCTGCACTGGCATCCAGCCCCCATCTTTAGGTGCATTCCAAAAGTCGTAACATAACGAAAGTCATCTTTATCACCTGGAACATCACTTTGGAAGTTCCAAGGGTTTAGGAGCTCTGTGCCTTGGGACTGTGGATGAAGACCACATTTCTTGTTATAAATTACAGTATCACAAATACCTTGGGAGAAGGAGCTCTGGAAGTCTTCACAGAAGAGTCATTTATGTCAGAGGGGTGTGGTCATGAAGGATAACTAAGATTTAATAGGTTGGGAGGGAAATTGGGGAATAGAGAGGCCAAAGCAAATCCTCAGGAAAGGGTTTTAAGGATGGATGAGAAGATGAGGAGACGTTCAAGGCAGAGCATAAGGTGCAGGCCAAACCATGGAGTGTCAGAGAACAGAGTGGCTTCAGAAGCTGTAAGAGATAGGGTGGTGGTGCTGGGATGAATTGAGAGATTGGGATTGACATATATACACTAATATGTATAAAATAGGTAACTAATAAGAACCTGCTGTATAAAAATAAATAAATAAAATGTAAAAAAAACTAAAAAAGAAGCTGTGAGTGGCGAGGAGTCGATGGGGGCGTGTCGGGGAGAGGGGTGAGAGGTGAGGCCGGGAGATCAGGAGGAGCCGTGTGGTGAGGGGTCTTGAACCCGGTAAGAGTCTGAGTTAGTGAAGTGGCCACGGGATGGAGAGAAAGAGACCTGGGAGATTTGCTCAGGTGGAATATATAAGAGGTGGCATTTAGTTCACAAACTTGGGTGTGCAAGTATAGGGCTTTTATTTTCCTCCTATAATTGAAAGTAATTTCTATTTTAAGCCATGCTTCTACTATATGGGAGGCATGTATTCATGCCTTGGTAGATTCTTCCCTTTCTGTGGAGTTGTATCTAAGTTCTGGGGGATATGCATAGGGATAGGTGTGCTGTGTGTGGAATCTGTTAAGATCTACTCCTTTTATGGCCCCTGGCATGAGCTTAGCAGGTAACTGCTGAATTCCCCCATCTTCTCCACCACAGCCCTCTCTGAGTGGTCTGTCTCTTCACACATGTGTACTACCACCCAGGAAACATTGTCTTGACTTTTGGGTAAACTCTAGGAGACCATCTCAGTCCTGTCTGCCCAGACACTGGGGTCTTGTAAACTTCTAAACTTCTACCCAAGAAGTAGGAGCACATTAACTCTCTGTTCTCAGATTCCCTAAACTAGTGTTGGGTTTCTCTAATTCCTTGGTTACCCTGGGGGAGACAGAGCCAAGGACACTTTTCTCAAATACAACAATGATGTCTAACTCACTTAATTTATTTCACTTCACATCTTTCCTCTTCACATCTTTCATCTTTCTCAAATGATGATTTGGGTCATCATTTTTTATTTCAACATTAAAAGTGAGGGGAAACTTTTAAAATCTAATTCAGAGTTTCTTTACATGGGGTCTGGTAGGATTCTAACTGAAATGTATCATTTCCTTCCCTTACAAATGTAAGAAAAAAATCACATTGGTTTTAACAATACCTGTGGCTTTGTAAAATACAGAAATAATAGATATTTTCATATCACATTATAGGCTTTGAAGATTTCTTCAAAATTTGAAGAAATTTTGCTGATGCATGTGATTCTGAAATTATAGTAGTCAGTACAAAATCATGTTAACTCAAGAAGCACATGTATTACTATGTCACAAAATTTAAACTATTCTAATGAGTGTATTTCTATATGATTGGTTTCCTGAATGCTTGTATCTACAGGAAAAAAATTATAAAAAAACTTTTGAAATGGCAAAAAATGAGTACTAGTTTCGTATAGAATGTCAGAAAACCTGTTGTGCACCTTCTGGTTATCTGATTCTATAGTAGTTTCCATCTTTCATTGCTTTGAGCTGTTTTACAACTCTGAAAGTTAAGAAGAACTGAGAGTAATGGAAATAACTCTTGTTCATAAAAGTCAAATTTGTCCTGTAGAGGTGCAGTTGATTCCCACTCTCCCTGATCTTTCCACTTCCCAGACACTCCAGTTATGAGCAAGTTTTGCATGTATTAACACATTTGTTTTAGCATTTCTAATTGCCCATATATGTTTCTGCTCTTTGAATTCCCCTTTGAACCAGTTTGTAACACCTTCCTGATTTCTTCATTAATGAGTTAAATAAAAACTTTAAAACACGTTCACTTTATATTTGTATGAGAGTCATGATTTTACATTGTAAAATCATTTTGCAATGTGTTTTATGCCTATAAAAACATTATTCTGAGAAGGTGTCTCTATAGGCATCACATGGCACAAAAAAGGGTAAGATATCCAGCATGTAATGCCCCATCCTTGGGTACCTTCTGGTCCTAGACATTTGATACTCAAAAGCCTTTTCTCTTCTTCTGAGGTACTATCCCTTTGTTGAAGCAATGCAAGCCACGTGCTGTGGCTGCTGCTCAAAAGAGGGGATGGTCATAGTAGCAAGAAAGAGCAGAGTGGGCAAATCGCCCAATGTTTCCTTAGGTCAGTCTCCCAAGGCGATAGAAATAAAAGCAAAAAATAAACAAATGGGACTTAATCAAATTTACAAGCTTTTGTGCAGCAAAGAAGACTATAAACAAAATGAAAAGACAACCTATGGACTGGGAGAAAATATTTGCAAATGATGTGACTGACAAGGGCTTAATTTCCAAAATTTACAAACAGCTCGTACGACTCAATAACAAAAAACAAACAACCCAATCAAAAAAAGGGCAGAAAACCTAAATAGACATTTCTCCAAAGAGAATATGCAGATGGCCAATGGGCACTAATTATTAGAGAAATTCATTTAAAACTGCAGTGAGGTACCACTTCACATTGGTCAGAATGGCTATCATTAAAAAGTCTACAAATAACAAATGCTGGAGTGGGTGTGGAGAAAAGGGAACCCTCCTACACGGTTGGTGGGAATGTAAATTGGTGCAGCCACTATGGAGAACAGTATGGAGGTTCCTCAGAAAACTAAAAATAGAGTTGCCATATGATCCAGCAATCCCACTCCCGAGCATATATCCAGACAAAACTATAATTTGAAAAGGTATATGCACCCCTATGTTCACGGTAACACTCTTCACAGTAGCCGAGACATGGATACAACCTAAATGTCCACCGACAGATGAATAGATAAAGAAGATGTGGTGCATATATACAATGGAATAATACTCAGCCATAACAAAAGAATGAAATAATGCCATTTGCAGCAACATGGATGGACCTAGAGATTATCATACTAAGTGAAGTGAGAAAGATAGAGACAAATATCATTTATCTCTTATATGTAGACTCTAAAACATGACACAAATGAACTTATCTACAAAACAGAAACAGACTCACAGAGAATAGACTTGTGGTTGCCAAAGGGGAAGGGGTAGGGGAGGGATGGATTGGGAGTTTGGGATTAGCAGATGCAAACAGTTACATATAGAATGGATAAGCAACAAGGTCCTACTGTATAGCACAGGGAACTGTAGTCAATATCCTGTGATAAAGCATAATGGAAAAAATATGAAAAAGAATGTATATATACATGTATAACTGAATCACTTTGCTGTACAGCAGAAATTAACACAACATTGTAAATCAGCTGTACTTCAATAAAGTAAATTTTAAAAAAAGAAAGCAGGGTGGGGATGGAGGAAGCAGAAGCATCATCTAAGGCTTCAAAGTCATCTAACCACCTGGAAAAGGGCATTATCCTTTTTATCTGACAAGAAAAGGGTCTAGAGTGATATGACGAGCTTTGTCTAAAGTCACTGTAGAATTCTAGTCGCCATTTCCCACAGTCTGTACTCCATAGGGCATTCTGGGGTGTTCCCGGTCCACAGTCTTCAAGGAAGGAAGAGCTACGGAAAGGCAGTTACAGACACCATCTCTGAGCGCGTGGTTGTTTAGGCTGAGCTGGTGTTTGGCTTTTTATTGTAGCTGTCATTTTACTCAGTAGGGCCATGGCAGGGAAGTGTCAAGCTGCTTCCCTATTGTACTCATCAGTGTAGCTGTGTTGTTGCTGGTGTGTATGGGTTTTTTTTAATCACAAGTCTGGGCCTCCTGGTAATAGACTAAACATGAGCTGCTGCTTGCCTTCTTCCCTCTGTGGATGTCATCAATGTAATCAGGGAACAGGTGGGTACAGGCGATTAATAGGGTGGGAGGGGGTGGAGGGGAAGGGATCTCCTCAAGGGGGTGGGGAGTTAATTTGACCCTGCAAGCTCAGATGCAGCATCTCCTCTCAGCAAGGCTGCCACAGCAGTTATCAGAACAGCCTTTCTTAAGCCTCTCAGTCTCATTTCCAGTCTGGGCATGCTTGAGAAGCCATTACCATATTTATAGAGCTACCTAGCCCCAGGGCACACGCATGAGAGGGTAAGAAAGACCTATCTATTTTTCCAGCTGTGCTGCTATCCTTGGCTGTGAGGCTGTCGGGGGAGGAGGGAGGGCCCCATCCCAGCATTAGAAGGGTGGAGAGGATTAGGCTGCAGAACCTGGCCAGAGAGAAAGTACATACTGGCCTCTTGCTTGCCTCTTCCAACTGGTTGGGCTGAGCCAGTGTGGCTATCCTTGCATCTGTCAACCCTGAGAAAAGGAGCATGGTGGACCGCCAGTTAGGGAGAGCATTGCTGGGGAGCTAGTCTCAATGTCTGCTCCTTCTTCACCCTCAGCCTAGTTCCCTTACTGAAATTCAAAGCAGCCCATGGATGGGAGGATGTGGAAGCTGTGCGGGAAAGTGGACAGAGCATGAACTTAAAGAGTCAAAGAAATCTTATTTGTTGTATAACCTTGGGCATCTCTGAGCCTCATTTTAGTCATCTGCACAAAAGGGATAATGGACTGTTGGATGGATTTAATTACAGACATGGTTGAATGTGTCTTAATAAATGCTCCTCTTCCCTGATCAGGCCATTCTGTCTCACACTTCAGTTTTGCCTTACATCACTGCATTCTACGATGCTTTGTTGTAGTGGTCAGAAGTGCCTGTATAAATTTATGCACTCCTCACTACCCCATCCCCATGAACACATGTGCACTCTTTCAGTTTCTCTGTCTTTGTCTGTGTGCGTCTCACACATACACACACACGCACATGCATACACACTAGCATTTTTGTTCTGATCAACTGTGGCATATCTACCCTGTTCTTTATACAACTTAGTGGGTTTTGCAACCAGAAAAATCATTCTAAATCTCAGGATAGTAGTCCCAAATAAGGGTACTGTGACATTTCTGATTGTTTGTGTCTCTTGGCACCCCATATTCCCATGACCATCTGGTCATAATATCAAGGTTGCAATGAAAGCAATTGACAGCGTGCTTTACCCCCTGCCTTCAGTCCAGCTAAAAGCCAAGTATACTGGCAGCAATTGGAGAAAAAATTTACCGTGTGTTCTGATGGGCTAATGAGGAAAGGATAGCAAGCATCTTGAAGCAAACTCTTAGTTCCATGAAAACTTGAAAACTAAACCACAAAAGGAACTGTGGACTCACCAGGTTGGGACCATCTTTGAGTGCTATTTATAGTCTCCCCTGCCTCTTTTTCTCTTCCAAGGAGAACGGATTCCAGAAGGGAGCCTTTAATTTGCTGATTAAAGATGCTGAGTGAGGAAGCAAAAAGGAGAAGCCAGGCTGAGGGAGAGCTAAGTATATTTTCAGAAGGAAAGAAATGGTGACACCTGGAGAAAAACACACACAGGAGGGGAAGGCATCCAGGAAGGGTAGGGGAGAGAGGCTGAACAGAAAGGTGGTGGTGCTGATGGTGGTGCGGGTGATGTGATAACTATGGCTGGGAAAATAGCGGGAAAGGGAGAGGATCCCAGGGACTGTTGAGGAAGTCTTGCTGTGCAGTATGCAGTGTAACCATCTCATCTCTGTCTCCTGTAATCAGGAGTCATAGTCTATATTTCTCACCAATCCTTTGGGAGCTGGAAGTGTGAGTGTGAGTGACTGTGTGTGTGTGTGTGTGTGTGTGTGTGTGTGTGTGTGTGTACTGCCGAGACTGGACCTGAGGAGGTTGGGTTGTAGTTGGGTTACAAGTACCTATTACCAGATCAGCAGAGCCCTAGCCTTTGATGACTTATCTGAATGGACTCTGGAAGTGTGATGTCACACCCTACATTCACAGTAAAAGGAGAGAGAGAAATATCCATTTCAAGGGTAGCAAAAAGTCCTCTGCCTACAGCTCACAAAAACTGTGTCTCTGCTACATTATAGTATTTCTGTTTAACAGAATATATTTAGGTTGGTAAGCAGAGGAGACATAAGAAGTGCTATTTTGGCTTCTGGAGCACCAAATCAGACCCGACTCTGTCTCTCAGCAGCCAGGCAGGAGGTGAAGCAGGAGACCTGTGCTTTGAGAGTCCCTCTGATGGTTGTGAACCCACCTCCATCCACTCCCATGATATACATATGCAGCTATAATGCCCTGTCTATCCAAATATATTTGTTTTTCTCAGACTCTGTTCAAATCTTCCCTCCCCAATGGAGAATGTCTGGGATACCAAACCCTCTCCAAGCTTTTGCTTCTCTGAACAGCTATAGAAATGATGGTCGTTAGTACAGCATTTGCGTCTCATGTGATCTGACCCTGTCCTGTGTCCATCTATGTCCTAGATTCAGTCTGACTTCCCAGCCTCATGTCCAGTGACTATGCTGCGCACAGGTGATAATTTTCCCTCCAAGTACTGCTTCCCCCAAAGAGGAATTCTGCTTATATCTTTGTCTTTACACAGATTCTCTTACTAGTTTATTTTGAATAATGAATCAGTGTTTGAATAAGATACATTTTTTCTAAAATAACCTCAAATAACATTAATTGTGCATGTTTATAGCAGTTTATAGAGGTCATGTGACAGAATTAGTAACAAATGAGGCAAAGACCTTTAGCAGAGATTTGGTGATTAGTCATGGGGATGTGGCAGTTGCACACTGGCTGTCATTGTAAACGAGTCTTTTAAAGATCACTCCAAAAGGCAATACAGCAAATTCTGGGAAGATGACATTGATGATACGGTTTTTACATCTCCCTAACCCCCCCATAAAAACTGAGCTAGGATATGAAAATCAAACACACTGACAGCATCTATTTTTCAAAAACCTGAGTTACAAGGTATCCTCCAAACCTCAAATTATGAGCAGATGTGGACAACACACTGACACTTTGAGATCTGCATAGTATCAGAATCTTTGAGGGAGGATACAGAGGAGTGCAACAGATTCTCTGATAGCCCTAAAAAGAGGACAAGAGCCAACTCTCCACCAGACACTTAATAAAAAGCAGGCAGAAGGATTTGGGACAGCAACCTTAGCTGCTGGGTTTGCGTACACTTCCGTACATAGTAAAGTGCAGTTATCCCTGGTACAGTCTGAAAGGGCTGGAATACCTGAGTTCATTGAACTCTTAAAAGGTTGTAGCTAACCTCTATTCTAGGGCAAAATCCCACATGGATGGGAAACTGCTGGAAACGGAATCCAGATTAAGCTGGACAGAGATGATACAGCAGAAGAAGGATAAGATCAGACAAGAGTGGGAGAGAAGCAATCAGATCTCAGGAAGCACAGGTCATGTTATGAAGCAACAAGAGAGCGCTCTCGAGCCATGAAGCTAGAACATCTGTCGTGAACCACTTATTCCTCCCCAAAGTTCAGGAGAACTAATTTCACATAACAATAGGCAGAAAGGGATGAAGTCTGAGCTCAGTACAAATTTACTAATAAAGAATGAGCCAAAGGAGGCTAATATCATCTCCACTGGTGATGAAAACACACCGTGAAACATACCTGTAAAACAGACGAAAACTGTAGCCTAAAATTTCAAAAGGTGCTAAAAGAAATTAAAATAATGATGAGGAAATGAAAAAATCAACGTGTAAAAGAAAAACTTAGTAATGAAGTTGTAGAACTCAAGAAAGAATTAGAAATGGAAGAAAAAAACTCAAAGATTAAACTGGAAAGAACACAAGAGTGAATGAAAACATCAGAAAATATAGTGAAGTAAAAGTGAAAAGGAGTAAAATTTTAAACATCAAATGAGGAAAGAGATGAAAAAAGATTTGAAAGTGACAGAAATGAAAGGTAAAGAACAACATATATATTATATAATAAAAATTCAGAAAGAACACCAATGGGATAGAAATAATAAAAAGTTTAAAACAACTTTCCTAGATTAAAAAAAAAAAGATTTGACAGCACATACTGAAAAGAAACACCATGTACCCAAGAAAAATGACCCAGGCTGACCAATACTGAAACATTCTAAAAAGTACTTTGTGCTCCCAGGCGAAAGGAGTAAGCCACTGAAGAAGGCAAGAAAATCTTATGGTCATCATACTTCTTGACAGCAACACTTTATATTAGGAGACAATGGAGTGACATATTTAAGATACTCAAAGAAAGATAATATAAGCCATGTATTATAAATCCAGCCAAACTTACATTCAGGTATAAAGACTGCAGACAAACTGCTATCAACAAGCAAGAACTCAGGAAATATTGTTCCTAGGAGGCTTTACTGAGTAAACTACCAGTGAATGAAAATGACTGGAGAGACATTGACATAAGGCCTGGTGGTGAGCATTAAAGATATATCTACCTGTAAAACTAAATATAAGTGATGGTTATAAGGGAGAAAGTGCTGGCTGTAACAACTATAGCACTGAAATTTTAGGAACAGTGCTACTACTTTTTAAAAGGGAGAAAGCATAAAAATATAGATTAAGCGTATGACTGCTTTAGAGTTATTAACTAGAAATAAAAGATATTGTTCCAAATCAACTCCTGGGATAGAAGGTGGTGAAGAAAGGGTTACCAGCAAATTTCAGTATTATTTACAGTAGCAAACCAATAGTCAATTGCCAAAGGAGGATACTGGGGGTTGTATATAAAAGTATTGACTTAGAGGAGGCAATTTGAACAAACATAACTAACTTTCCTAAGTACTCCATCCTCAAAAAAAAAAAAAAGTAAAAAGATAGAAATAAATAAAAGAGACCACATTATAAAGGGCCATTTGCATAAAACTATGTCAGAGGGCAAATATAAAAATCATATCAATAAATGCAATGGGCTTAATTCACCTATTTTAAAAAGTTCTCTATTCTGCTATAAAAATGATATATAGACTCTGAAACTATATGACGTAGACAGGTTAAAAATAAAGTAAAAGGATGGGCAAATACATACCAGCAAAATGAAAATAAATCAGAGGACATTTCCATTATCCCCCCAAAGAAACCTGTATCCATTAGTGGCCAACTCCCATTTTCTTCAATACCTCCAGTTTTAGGCAACCACTAATCTACTTTCTATCTATAGATTTGCCTAACTTGTATGTTTCATAGCAACGGAATCATACAATGTGTGCTGTTTTGTGACTGCCTTTATTCACTTACAGTGTTTTCAAGATTCACCCATGTTATAACATGTATCATCTTCAGTCCTTTTGATTGTCAAATAATATTCCATTGTGTGGATAATTCATTGCCTTGATGGTTGCACAACTCTAAAACCATTGAATTCTAGACTTTAAATGGGTAAGTTGTTTGGTATGTGAATTATATCTCAATAAGTAAATAAAATAAATCAAGGTTCATAATCTTTATATCAGAAAAAGCAGAATCTAGACAGGGTGACCAATGTGTCCAGTTTGCCTGGGACTTTGCTGGTTTTAGCACTGAAAGTCTCACAGCCTGGGGAATCCCTGGGCAAACTGGGACGTTGGTCACTGTAAATTTAGACCAGTGATATTTAAAGGAGACAAAGAAAAATATTTATAATGTTAAGTTCTGTAAAGCTCAATGAAGATGGAGTCATTATTTATATTCATGCATCCAAAGCCACAGCCAATACACAAAGTAGAAATGGTAGGAGATGCAAGAAAGAATAGAAACTCATAGCAGCATCTAACATACTTGGCTCAACCCAGGACACATGAGGTGAACACAATTTGATAGAATTTAGAAGGCCTAAACAGCACAATGAATAAAATAGGTATCTGCATCTCAATAATTCAGAATACAGATTATTTTCAAGTGCACGTAGAATATTCATGCGATTGTCCATATTTTAGGATACACACACACGCACACAGACATACACACACATATGCCCCTCAATAAATTCCAAGGAATAGGAATAATAAAAATTTATGAGGATATTTATTTATTAATTATTTTTAAGGCCACCACTGTGCAGCATGCGGTATCTTTGTTCCCTGACCAGGGATCAAACCTGTGCCTCCTGCATTGGGAGTGTGGAGTCTTAACCACTAGACCACCAGGGAAGTCCCTAGACTGCCAGAGAAGTCCCTGTGAGGATATTTAATAAAAGGAGAAACTATTTAAAAAGTTGTAAAAAGTTTTCTCTACCAAGAATTTTTTAAAAAACTGTTACTAAAAATACCTTGGGAAAAGTAAAACAATATTATAAAATTATTTGAAAATAATGAAAATATAGCATGTAAAATCTATAGAATGAAATATTTGTCAGAGAAAAAAATCAAAGCATGAAATACCAATATCAATAAAATTAAAAAGATAAAAATAAATGAATAAAATAATAAAGCTAGAAAAATCAATAAAGTTAGAAAAACTAGAACAAAGTAAACTAGAAGAAATTAGGAGGAAGGAATTGATAACAATGTAAGTAGGGGTTAGTGGAATAGAAATCTTAAACTAATAGGTAAATCCAAAAGTTGGTACTTTGAAAAAACATTAATAAAATAAGCCACTAGCAAATCTGATCAAGAAATTGGTGGGAGAAAACATAGACACATAAAAATAGTAACCCCAGAAATCCCCTTGAAGACTTCCCTGCCTCCTGAGATCTAGGGGAATTCCATGGTTTGAATAAAGCTGAAGCCCTCCCTCAGATTTCTGGTAATTCAAGATAGGAGTGAGATGTGGCATAGAGAATGGTGTTTAACTTTGTCGGGCCTCTATACCTCTTAGAGACTGCGTGGATTTTGCTTCTGTTTCATACTGCTTCACACTTAATGTAAATTTAACCCCTTCTTCATAATTAGCAACCACTGCTACCATCATGATGAAAATGATGTATTCCTAGTATTTGAGAGTACACTATATTTTACAGAAAAATGCAGAGGAATCGTATCAACCAGTACCCAGTACTCTGCTTTCTCCATTTTCCAAGACTCCCTTTTTCCACTCTTCTTCTTTCTACCTTTCCTCCTCCTTTCCTTTTTTGTTATCTTGAGAGCTTCAAATTCATCTCCCTGTATGACAGAGTAGCATCAACTTTCCTCTTATGTCTTCATGCCCATCATATAATGCTGACTTGTCAAATTTACACTTATTTTCTCCAAAAAGATAATTTTCTCTTTAGTAGCTTCTGTTATGTTTCTAAACATTGTTATGCTTATAAGATGCGAGTCACTAGTGGGCCACAGAGGTAAACAGGACAAGGTCTAGGCAAGGTACAGTAGGATAAAAATTGCTGGTAGGGATATGCTGTGGAAAATAGTTCGGTCGTTTTTCTAGAAGTTAAACTAAGAATTATCACGTAAATTAGCAATTCCTTTCCTCAGTATATATCCAAGAGAAATGAAAACATATATCCACACAGAAACTTACTTGCAAGTGCATGTTTATAGCAACATTATCATAATAGTCAAAAGGCAGAAACAAACTCCCATCAACAGAGAAGTAGATTAATAAAATGTGGTATATCCATACAATGGAATATTATTCAGTCATAAAATGAGCAAAGTACTGATCCATACATAGATGAACCTCTAAAACCGAAGCTAGACACAAAAGCTCACCTATAATATGATTCATTTTACATGATATGTCAATAATAGGTAAATCTGTAGAGACAGAAAGCAGATTAGAAGATACCTGGTGATAGAAGAGGGAGGAACAGGGAGTGATTTGGCACAGGGTGTTTTGTGGGTTAATGGAAATGTTTTGAACCTAGAGAGACCTGCTTGTGACACAATATTGTGGATACCCTAAGTAACACTGAATTGTACACTTTAAAATAGTTAATTGTATGATATGTGAATTTCACTTCAATTTTTAAAATACACAAAACAAAAATAGCCAGTGGTCAATGGTATACATGGTATTACTTGGGGATCAGTAGGAGAGAAAAATCAAACCCTGGGTTTCTTATCTTGGATGCTCTTGAAAGGCAAGCCTGAGATGACAGCTTGCTTGTAGGTAATAATCCCAGGGAACAGGAGTGAGGGGCTGGGGAGTGATTAGGAAAGTAGGGAAAACATACCAGATGTGTCATCAAGTTGGCTACTGCTCCAGAAGCTTGATGCTCCAATTCACCAGAACTCTTGAAAAATCTTGAAATGAACCCCAGAACCTCAGGTTGAGGGCAAGAAGGGAGGTGTTTATCCATCCAGTGGTTAAGAGGGCCCTTCTGTCACTAATTCACCTGTACTTCTGGGTTGCACATATTTGAGCATCCATCAGGTTCCCAAGGTTGTCCCATTGCTTGGTGATAAAGAAGCCCATGACCGGGAAGTGAGTGGTATGTGACACAGGCTCACAGGTCTCATTGCACCTGCATTCAGCTGTAATGAGATGAGACCAGGATGAGGCTGGTCTCTGTGGCTGACACTGAGGAGGAAGAGGTGTGGCTAAAAGGATTTGATGCCCAAGTGATACTAAATCAGGTATTTAACCAGGTATGTTGGGTCAGGAAGCAACAAATCATGCTGCCACCACCCCATTCCACCTTTCAGAATATTTTGACTAAAATCAGTTGTATATGAATATCTAAGTGTAGTCTCCTTTAAGGCTCCTTCATCCTTAAAATTAAAGGGACTCCTTAAATGCTAACACTTGAGATCTCTGGCTTTAATAGCGTGGCTTGACTTGAGAGTTAAGAGGACCAGAGGCTGTCATTTTCT
This sequence comes from Tursiops truncatus, assembly GCF_011762595.2. NCBI lineage: Eukaryota > Metazoa > Chordata > Mammalia > Artiodactyla > Delphinidae > Tursiops > Tursiops truncatus. The sequence goes on along the minus strand of NC_047039.1, from coordinate 100,834,971 downwards.
TTTGTGAAGATCTAGTGATAGTCTTTCTTAATGTGAAAATTTTCACTAAAAACATCCATTACACTCATGTGCATTTACAGATGAATATCATGTTCCCCTCTATTTGTATTTTTGTACTTTTATCAGTGTTAAAGGATATTCACTCTTTCAATAAATATCTGTGAGTCATTCACTGGGTGCCAGACACAGAGAAAAGCAGTGGCCAAAGCAGGAGACAGGCTGGATATACTTGATAGTACTGAAGGAAATTTAGAATTGGGCACACAGTTCCAGGTGCCAGGAGTGCTGTGAAAAGGCAAACATGGCAAGCCATGGGGGTACCTCAGTGGGACCTACTCAAGTGTGGGGAGTCAGGAAATCTGGAGAGACTCTTCCAAGAAAGTGATGTCTTAGATACATTTTGGAGGATAAAGTGGAGGTTGACCAGAAAGCCTGAAAGGGCATCCAGGCAGTGAGGACTCTACCAGGTAAGCAGGACAAATGTTACCATTGCCATTTACAAATGAGGAAACCGAGGCTCAGAGAGGGGAAGTGACGTACTCAAGATCACATTGGTAAAGTGACCCAGTTTAACAGAAAACTCAGAGAATTTTTGCTTTATGAGAGCCTTCCAAGCAAACAGTTCTCAAGATGAAATAGGATTTAATTACACTTGCATTAGATTCAGAAACTGCCTCCTGGCTAATTCAGCTGGGGGCCTGATTATGATAGCAACAGCAGGACACCTGGGTACAGCATACCATCTGGGGCTAAATCTGGTGGGTGAGTCTGTCAAGTTTTTGATTGAAATACTCTTTCCTTGCATTAGTTTCCATTATCTCTATCCATCGGAAATTCAAGCCATTAGTAAAACCCAATTTAATCTTCAGAAACTGAAATATTCCTGCACTGACCTACAGGAGGCCACAGCTTCCCAGAAAATAGTCCACCCGTAATCTTGTACATCAGCACATTTACTTCCCTTTAATGGCCATCAATCCAAGAAAGATGTCCTTGTTGGCACGCTAGTTCCTGGGTGAGAGAAACTAATGCTAAGAGTGCCCACAAAGAATGAGACAGGCTCATGGTTCAAATGTAATTGTACAGGAGCAGTGTTCAAATGTCTCTTTTTTTTTTTTTTAATTACAGCAGTGGGGAAGAAAGAATGGGCTCATTCAGTGGGTCTCAGAGGCAGAATGAGACCAGTGGTAGAGTTTCTGGGAAGTGAGTTTTGATTCAGTGTACCTAGGCACCCACTGGAGCTGCTTGGCGCTATCCCTCGCTACTGCCGTGTGGGATGCAGGCGCAGTGAGCTCTCCGTTTTGGAGAAGGTGTAGCAGAGAATGGGTTATCAGCATCCAAATACCTGTGAAGGCAAGTTTTATGTTGGATAGAAAATGAAACTAGAAATCCTTTAAGAAAATTTCTAACCTAGTAGTTATCTTGTCTGTGGAGTGATTGGCCGAAAGACAACGATACTAATACAACCTCCATCTATTTTGTTCTCCCTCCAGATTAGCTCACTGTGACCTTCACACAGAGTTCCCTGAGCCTTTCCTAGGGCATATCACAAATGCCTCTATTTCTGGAAATTGCCGCAGACTTCAGACACTTCTCTTCTATGTATTAAAATTTGTATATCCTGTATCACATCATCCTGAAATCTTTAAAGATGCCAATATATGACAAAGTATGATCTTGTGGGTTAAACAACTGATAATATTTGTGCTCCCAGGGACTGTATGGTAACAGAGATCTTTTTTTTTTTTTTTAAGATTTCAAAGCACAAGCTTTTATTTTTGTAATCAGTTTCTGTTTATTTTTTAATTTTTTTAAATTAATTTTTATTGGAGTATAGTTGATTTACAGTGTTGTGTTAGTTTCTGCCGTACAGCAAAGTGAATCACTTATACATATACATATATCCACTCTTTTTTATATTCTATTCCCATATAGGTCATTACAGAGTATTAAGTAGAGTTCCCTGTGCTATACAGTAGGTCCTAGGTCCTTATTAGTTATCTATTTTATATGTAGTAGTGTGTATATGTCAATTCCAATTTATCCCTCCCCCCCTTCCCCCTTGGTAACCATAAGTTTGTTTTCTATATCTGTGACTCTGTTTCTGTTTTGTAAATAGGTTCATTTGTACCAATTTTTTAGATTCCACATATAAGTTATATATGATATTTGTCTTTCTCTGTCTGACTTACTTCACTCAGTATGACAATCTCCAGGTCCATCCATGTTGCTGCAAATGACATTATTTCGTTCTTTTTCATGGCTGAGTAATATTCCATTGTACATACGTACCACATCTTCTTTATCCATTCCTCCATCGATGGACATTTAGGTTGCTTCCATGTCCTGGTTATTGTAAATAGTACTGCATGTCCTGGTTATTGTAAATAGTACTGCATGTCCTGGTTATTGTAAATAGTACTGCAATGAATATTGGGGTGCATGTATTTTCTAAATTATGGTTTTCTCCAGATATATTCCCAGGAGTGGGATTGCTGGATGATTCGGTAGCTCTATTTTTACTTTTTTGAGGAACCTCCATACTGTTCTCCATAGTAGCTATACCAATTTACATTCCCACCAACAGTGCAGGAGTGTTCCCTTTTCTCCATACCAGCATTTATTGTTTGTAGATTTTTTTGATGATGGCCATTCTGACCGGTGTGAGGTGATACCTCATTGTAGTTTTGATTTGCATTTCTCTAATAATTAGTGATGTTGAGCATCTTTTCATGTGTCTCTTGGCCATCTAGCAGAGATCTTTAATGCCTTCATCCCCAAAGGGAGAAACACAAACTTAGGAATCAAACAGCGCAATGCTGTCAGCGAATACGTGGGGAAAATAGTAAGTGAATAATCATAGGGCGTAGATGTTAGGAGTTAGGATACCTGGGTTTCAGCTCTAGATCTCTGCCCCCAAAGCTGTGTGATCCTGTGAAAAAATCAGCTCTGCCAGAGAAAGAGAAAAGGACAGGCAGAGCTGCAAGAACCATGCACGTTAGGAATGAGAACTTCTTCCAGTGGATGGAGAAGAGGGAGTGTCATGGAGACTTGCTGGAAATTAGTCTTGAGAGGTGGTTTGGGGTCAGAATGTGAAAAGTATTGACTGTCTCATGAAGGAATTGGACCTTGGTCTGTTATAAAATGTATTTTCACTGTAGATTTTCTAGCAAGGGAACAGCATGCTCAGAGGAGCACTTAACAAAAAGGAAAAGGACACGTACAAAGTGGAGGACAGATTTTCTTTGATGAAGACTGAGAGATCATTTAGGTGCCCCCAACCCGGATGAGGGGTGATAAGGACCCAACCTAGGACAGGGACAGTACAGGAGACAGTGTCAGTGTATTTGGGAGTGAGAGTTCACGGCACTTGGAGCAATTGCTCAAGGGAGGCAAGACCCAGATGACAGTTAAATGCCACTCTGGGATGGTCAATCTAGATTTTCAGGAGCATTTCAGGAGGAAGTAGCATAGACTGGCTAAGAACACAGTGTTGGCATCAGACTCATTCTTAGTTGACTCCTGGCTCTGCCATTTAATAAATACATGAATTTAGCTGTGTTCCCTCTCGGAGTCTCCGCTGCTTCATCTGTAAAATGGAAATGGCAATAATAGCAACTTCATAAGATTACTCTGAGGATTCAATGAAAAAACCCTAAAGGAATTTAGCAAAGTATTCAATACCTGGGAAAAAGATCAATAAACATAGCATATAATTATTAATTATTGTATAATACGTGGAGGATGCAAAGTAAAATGGATTTGAAGGTGACATTTTCCAGAAGTCAAATTTTGCTTAGGTAAAATCAGGGAGCCTGCCTGCCTGCCTTCCTTCCTTCCTTCCTGCCTTCCTTCCTTCCTTCCTTCCCTCCTTCCTCCCTTCCTCCCTTCCTTCCTTCCTTCATTCCTTCCTCCCTCCCTTCCCTCCTTCCTTCCTCCCTCCCTCCCTCCCTCCCTCCCTTCCTTCCTTCCTCCCTCCCTCCCTCCCTCCCTCCTTCCCTCCTTTCCTTCCTTCCTTCCTTCCCTCCTCCCTTCCTTCCTTCCTTCTTTCCTTCCTTCCTTTTCCTGTTTTTGCAACTAAAGCAGTGTTTCTGTTGCTCCCATGGGATAATAAAACCAAGGTTTGCCGGTTTGAACCTCTTAAGGTGTTTCCATCTTTGCTTCTGCTTTTCTCTTTGCTAGAGTTTTGTTCTCTTTGTTCAGGTTTTATTCTCTTGGAAGGCTTTATCCTTATCAGAGAAGCAGGGTTGGAAGTGGTCTGTGACCAAGCATCTCAGCTTTATCAACAAAGACAGACTGGCTCCCTGGAGCACCATTTAACCTTTTTCAAGAAAAATTTCTGATTAGCTTCATTTGGCCAGGTCGCTCCTGGGACAATCAGCTGTACCCAGGAGCTGGGTAGTGGGATTAAACCTTCATTCCTACTACTTGGTTGGAGTGGGGGAAGGAACATTACAAAAATAATGTCTATTTGCAAACCTGTTGATTTTGCTGAACTGGCTTTATAATTTTGCATAAGGGCTTTTCTCATGCCATGAGGACACACTTGTCTATGCTTTCTTTGCTGGGCACAGAAACTGGAAAAGGTGGGGTGCTGCCTCCCCTCCTCCTCCACCTTGCCCCCTCACAGTGCTCCCATTATAGGCTCAGTTGGCCAGATAACATCCCAGATACTTGGGCATTGAGGGTCCGTGCTGGTTGGGGCATGCTATCTTTGCCTGGGCCAGCTGCCCTGCCACCACTTGAGATTCTGGGCAGATCTATGAATGAACACATTTCAAATGCTATCAATATTTTATGAATTTCCATCCACTTACTTTAATGGGGAACTGTAAAAGCATTTAGCCATATTACACCCCGTCTCTCAGGCACTGCATTATTCCAACAGAGCTGTTTTATTAGAGTCACCCACCAGGGTTATTGGGATGGCTTTATCCCTCCCTCCCCAAATCTGTCAGTCTGCATATTTGTAAGTCTGTTTGTCCGTCTACCAAATGTTCTCTAATCTATCTATTAAATAAAATCAATCATTAGCAAAGAGAACACAGTTTTGGTAATAGTGCATGTGTACACATACTCACACGTGTGCACACATTCATATGCACACACACTAGTGCACTAAGAAAGATTTCATCTCCTGGCCTTGCATGACTAGACTTAAGCTTTAAAAAGACCTTTGGTTTTATGGACTCCCCTGGGTTCTCTGCTGGAGCATTTCCTCCCTTGTCTTCTGGGAAAAAAATTCTCGGGGAAACCTCTTACCTGAAGTTTAAATATTTGAATTTGATGGTGAAGTGTCCAGGCATCAAAGTCAGAGGGCCACTGGTTTCACAGCTCAGCTCTACAACTTACCTCTGTGATCTTGGGCAAATCGCTTGACTTGACAGAGCCCTCTCTGTAACAGGGAGATTTCAGTAGCCACCTTTCAGGAAGTGGTGAGGATCGAGCGAGGGAGCCTGTGAACGAGCTCTGTGAAGTACCTGCGTGGCGAGGGGTTGATGGCAAACACGTGATTCCTGAAACTTAAGGGCTTGGGGATTTCTCTCTTTCCACTTCCTGGATATTGAGAATTTCTGGGCTAGTACATGCATTTGTTTCTGGAGATAGCATCAGCCTGCAGGGTGTACCTGAGCACAGCTTCCCTCCCACCACAGTTCATCTCCCCACCAAAAATCCCACTCCTTCCGGACCTCACCCCATCCCAACCCACTCTGAGAAGCCTTCCTTGGTCCCCCAAGACTGGGTTAGGGACCCTTCTCTGAGCTTTCCCATCACCACCCACCTTGTCTCCATATTACAGCATTTACCTCACTCTGTTATAATTATCTTTCCCCTTCTGGATGATAAGCTCTTTGTGGTCAGAGTTCCAGTATTATTTTTTAGCACAGCTAACAAAGCCCCTGGGGATCTGAGCTCTGCCAAGCTCATCTCTCAGAAGGCTTCTAACCACCCCGTCTTCTCTGTCCATTGAGTCTAGCCACCATTTTGTTCAGCACCTACTCTGTGCCAGATAGGGTTCTAACCACAATATATGCAATAGCTCATTCAATCCTTATATCAGCCTTAAGAGATAGGCACTGTTCTGATCCGCATTGTACAAATGAGGATGCTGAGGCTCAGAGAAGATGGGAAACTTAGGGTCACAGCCAGTAAGGAGCAGAGCCAAGGTTTACCCTCTGGTCTCATTCTGGAGACTGCACTCACCACTATGCTCCACTCTTTATTCATGCTCTGTTCTATCCCATTGCTTTAACAAAATTGACTGCCACATAGTCCTCTTCTCTGTGCCATGTTCAGTGTCAACTCCTTGCCTTTGCATATGCTACCCTTCTCCCTGGAATTCCTGTCTGCCTCCCTGACTTTTCTTCCACTTGCCCTTGAGTCAAAACCCCTTCCTCAATGCCCTAGCTGTATGTGTACCTAACGTGGCACTTGTAGTAGATCAGGTTAGGCTGGCAGCTTCTTAGGGCAGGGGCTGTCTGTGCCTTGTTGAAACCTGGTACCTAATGTAGTTGCTGGCCCCTAATGGAAAATTAAATGATTTTGTTAATTTTGTTAATTTTGTCCCTAGTTGTTAAATACATTTTTTGACATTCCTGGAATCTGAAAAGGCTTTCCCAATATTGTCATCTCTTTTAACCCTGACTTCCACATAAATTGTATATGTAAATCTCTATCTTTGATAACATGGTTATCTGCATGCATAACTAACTAAGATGCCAGATCAAATGAAATAACTGTGAGATAAAGGTACGAGTAATGTATGTCTGTCTGAATTGCTTAAGGACCAGCCAAATGAGTCCTAGGGCTCCAAAGCTAGGTTGGTGCATCTACAGAGTGTTTAGGGTAAAGATTGGGGGTCTCATGCTGATCTCTCTAGGACTCTTTGAAGAGGAAACTGTGCTCACAAGGAAAATGGAGAAATGGAGGAACAAAATACAGACTTTATGCCTAAACATCTGGGCCCATGTGGCTGTCTCCAAATGCCAAACATCTTTGGTAAGTGGTGCTGGTATACAAGGTTTATGGTCATAAACTTAAGTATTTCCTACATTTATGAACATAAATGATAGGGTCTTCAGAATGGACTTTGAATCTACTTACCCAAACAGGCTCTTGGACAAGGAGGGCTGCCTGCTAATTCACCCAAAAGGGTGGTAATCCATAGTACAGAATGAGCATCAATTCAGCTGTACTTCGTCTTTTAAAGCAGTGACCCTACCCTCCATTGAAATGAGGTCCAAAGAATGTTAGATTCTGCCATCCAGATTAGCATCTTTTCTGAAGTGTGTCTGTGGGGTCTATCCCTTCTAGGCTAAAGTACTGGATGTGGGGCAGAAAAGTTCTTCTGCATAAAGCATCCAACTTAAAATGTGTAGCAGTGGAGAGTGCCAAACAATGAGTCTGAGACAAAGTTCATAGATGGGTAGTGTCTAGTTTCACTGCAAGGAAAACCAAGCTAAGACGTCAAGTGGCAGCATCAGAAGACAGGTAGACTTGGAATTTAATGGTGGCAGATGATAGTGAAAAGAGGAAGGTTCTAGGTGTTTGTTACAATCAGAGATAGAACTTGCTTTGTCAGCTTTCTGTCCAGCAGGTCAGGGTCATCAACAAGCATAGGGCTCACTGGAGTACACCAGGGAAGTCATGATCTTCTGAGTAAGTGGTCAAAGGGGATCTTGGCTGGAGCTAATCTTCTTCTCATCTATCTCAGTGGGTCTGGTAGTGCCACCTGGGTGAGATCGCCAAGTTTCCTTCCCTTCCCCAGCTCCCTAAGTTCTTCCATCTTTAGCATAAGAATGAAGATCATTTCCAACAAGGAAATGAAGTCAGCTGCCACGCCCCATCTGCCGCCTGTGTTTCCCCCAGCCTAGTGCCAGCAAAACCTTTCTCCTGAGCAGACAAAACATTTCAGCCTCATGACAGCCCCCGTCACTCTGATGACCCATGTCTCTCTGCTGACATGATAGCTGAGTGTGTGAGGCAGACAGTGTTTGTGTGATGCTGGTAGCCTTGTAGTGGAATCGCCAGACTGGGATGATGGGGGCAGGTTGGGGCTGGGAGATCTGGGAAGCTGGGTCTTTTCCTCTTCTGTCCATTTCCTACCCAGCAGGTTGATGAGATCGCAACAAGCCTTCTCAGTCTAGAAGCCCAGTCCATTGTTCAGAGAGCTATAAAACTCCACCTCCAGATCTGATGGTTTTTAGTACAAACCAGCTCAACTCAACACACATTTACTGAGATCCTGCCTTGTGCCATGCAAAGTATTAGATGCTGAGGGACTACAAAGAAGAAGAAAAAAAATTATAAGGGCAGCTCCCATTGAGGATATGCTGAGTGCCAGGTTTTGTGTTTACTGTTATATAAATGTACATGTTTAAACATCTCAGTAACACTATGAGTAAGATTTTATTAATAGCCCCATATTCCTGATGAAGAAACTATAAGAACTCAGAGAGGGTAAATAACTTGCTAAGGTTATACCAGTAATGAGTAATGGATCTAGAATTCTGATTTAGGCCTCTTTGGTTCTAAAGCTTATATTGTTAACTTTTATGTTCTATTTTCTTCAATGAGTGCTTTTAGCAGGCTAGAAAGTTATATGTATATATATCTGGTATAATGCCTATCAATAAAACAAAATCTTATTGTAACTGAAAGGAGGAAGTGTACCATATAACATTCATAGGTTTCTTAAAACATATATTTATTTATTTTCCTTTTTTTTTTTTTTGGCTGCGTTGGGTCTTAGTTGCAGCACACGGGATCTTTGTTGAGGCACGTGGGATATTTTTCGTTACGGCACGCAGTCTGCTTGGGCTTCTCTCTAGTTGTGGTGTGCAGGTTTTCTCTCTCTAGTTATGGTGCGTGGGCCCCAGAGCCCATAGGCTCTGTAGTTTGCGGCACATGGGCTCTCTCGTTGAGGAGCACGAGCTCAGTAGTTGTGGTGCGCGGTCTTAGTTGCCCCGTGGCATGTGGGATCTTAATTCCTCTAGCAGGGATCTAACCCGTGTCCCCTGCATTGGAAGGCAGATTCTTTACCACTGGACCACCGGAGAAGTCCCAGCATTCACAGGTTTTTAAGTAAAACAGAACTAGGCTTGAAATCCTCCATCTCCTAATAGCTGCGTGACACTACTGACCTCTCTGGAGCTCAGCATTCTCATCCGTAATATGGAATAATAATACTTATTATTTTGTGGAATGATGATGAAGGTTAAATAAGAAAATATATGTGAAGTCTACATAGTTAACAAGTGTTGAGTCTTACTCTGTACAAAGCCTTCTCATGCAATCTCATTTGATCCTAATAACAGCCTTGAGCAAGACACCATTATTATTATTATTAATTATAATTCTCGTTTTACAAATGAGAAAACCAAGCCTTAAAGAAGTTAAATAACTTGTCCAATGAAGTTAAATGGCAGTGTGGGACTTGAACTCAGTCTATCTGACCTCAAAAACTACTTCTAGGCAGACACATTGAGCTCCATTGGTAGACAGAGTGGCCTAAGATCTGTCTGAAGATCATTCAGGACTACAGAACATGCTCTTTCACCGTATCAGGCTGCCTTTTTTTGATAGGACAGACTATGGGGAACCTATATCATTCTGTTGAGTCTGTAAGAGCATTTTATTATACATAGGCTGTTGTTTAGAATTTGCCCCAATATTCTCTTTTGGATGACTGATGTATGTCAATTGCATATATATTGAAAGAAAACAGAGCTTTCTTTTTGGTATTCGTGGATGTTTCTGTAACTCATACCTCAGAGTATAGCAAGTTCAACGACCAAAGATGTTTTTCTAAAAGAAGTAGATTAATACCAATTAACAGGTCGAGGTAGGAGTTGAGACCTTAGCTTGTTCACAGAATGAGTTGTGACTTCATGTCATCTGACATGTGCATAATTACACACACCAGGAAGCATACACCAATGCATACATCACAATAAATGTGTGCTTAATTATAAGTCACCATGCATATATGCTTAATTACACATCCTGCTACCTGCAGGATTAATAGCATGTAGTGTTACATGCACACAGTCAGAAGAGGTGACATTTGATGACTTTAAAAGAGCTTGGAGAACATAAAGGAGCAATTTTTAAACAGTTGCATAATGTGTGTGCTTTCTTTTCTCTCCACAGAAGGCATCAGACACTAATTTCTACTCAATCAAGAAGCGTTTATTGAACAAGTCCTGTCAATTTTGCTTTTATAGTATCTCTTGCATCTTTCCTTTCCTTTACATTTTCATGATTGCTAATGTCATCCTCTCTCACCTGACAGTCTAAGGTAATTGGAAGGACGCTGCATTCAGATCTCTCTCCCTAACCCTTGGCCAGCACCTTGGCCCAGGACACCATCATTTCTTCTTACCTGCACTTCTGTAGAGGTCCCTAACAGGTCTCCTGCTTCCTCCTGGGTCTTAAACTCTCCAGCACGAACCAGGGAATCTTAGGAAAACTCAATTCTTTTTTTTTTTTAATTAAAAAAAAATTTTTTATTGAAGTATAGTTGATTTACAATGTTGTGTTAGTTTCAGATGTACAGCGAAGTAATTCACTTATACATATATTCTTTTTCAGATTCTTTTCCATTATAGGTTATTACAAGATACTGAAAATAGTTCCCTGTGCTATATAGTAGGTCCTTGTTGGTTATCTATTTTATGTATAGTAGTGTGTATATATTAATCCCAAACTCCTAATTTATCCCTCCCTTCCTTTTCCCTTTGGTTATCATAAATTTGTTTTCTGTGTCTCTGAGTCTATTTCTGTTTTTTAAATAAGTGCATTTGTATCATTATTGTTAGATTCCACATATAAGCGATATCATATAGTATTCGTCTTTCTCTTTGTGACTTACTTCACTTAGTATGATAATCTCTAGGTCCATCCACGTTCTGCAAATGGCATTATTTCATTCTTTTTTGTGGCTGAGTAGTATTCCATTGTATATTTGTACCACATCTTCTTGATCCATTCATCTGTCAATGGACACTTAGTTTGCTTTCATGTCTTGGCTATTGTAAATAATGCTGCTATGAACATTGGGGTGCATGTATCTTTTCAAATTAGAGTTTTCTCTGGATATATGCCCAGGAAAACTCGATTCTGATCATCTCAATCTTTAGCTTAAAACTCCCCAGTGGGGCTTCCCTGGTGGCGCAGTGGTTGAGAGTCCGCCTGCCGATGCAGGAGATACGGGTTCGTGACCCGATCCGGAAAGATCCCACATGCTGCGGAGCGGCTGGGCCCGTGGACCGTGGCCGCTGAGCCTGCGTGTCCGGAGCCTGTGCTCCGCAACGGGAGAGGCCGCAACAGTGAGAGGCCCGCATACCGCAAAAAAAAAAAAAAAGTAAAAAAATAAAACCTCGCAGTGACTGCATTTATCCACAAAAGCTTGGCATTCTGAGCTTAAGCTACAGGGCCCTGTTCGTCCTGGCCCCTGCCCACCAATCCAGCCTCTAATCACTCTTGCCTTTCCCCTCTGAGGTCCAGCAACACTGCTTTCTCTCCACCCTTTTAGCAAACCATAATTTCTCCTTCCTCAAGATTCTTTCATACATATTGATCCTTTGCCTCCCAAAGTTCTTCTCTAGTTCTGTTTATCTAGTTAAATCCTACCTAACCCTCAGATCTCCGCTCAAACATAACTTTCCTAGGAAAGCTTCCACTAGTGCCCCAGACTAGGTTAGTTCTCACTATCACACACTGTACTGTTCCTTCATAGAAAGTTGTCACTATACACTATTTAGGGTCATCTTTGCAATATTTTGATTAATTCTTGCCTCAGGCATAGTAAGTTCCACAAGGATGACGTTTGAGTATATTTTATTTTCCATTATGTCCTCAGCTCCTGGTATAGTTCCTGGCACACAGCAGCCTTTTAGTAAGATTATCAGATTTAATGAATGAAAATATAAGATGCTCAGTTAAGTTTGAATTTCAGACAAACACATTTCACATTTTTTTTAGTTTAAGTATGTCCCATGCAATATTTGGGACATATTTGCACTAAAAATTGTGTACCTGAAATTTAAATTTAACTGGACAGTCAATATTTTATCTGGCAACCCTACTTCTGAGCACTTAATATTTGATTATTGAATGCATAAATGAATGAATAAATAAATTAATGATTAAATGAAGATTCCAAAGACCCTGGTTCTACTTCAGCCATCATTCCTGGTTTCCCTTCACCAGTCACTTGATTTGTCCTCACATATACAGTGAAGGTCAATGATATGTAGCTAAGACTCCTATCATATTGGCATGAAATAGTGGAAAAGTATGGCAAAAGCCAAATAATGATCTCTCCCCACCACAGTCCTCTCAGGCCAGTTCTTTATTTCTAGAATTATCTGACAGGCTAAATTATTCTATTTTCCTCCTCCAAATTCTAACTCTCCCTCTTGGCCAAAAAGAATCTTAAATACTCCTTTTTTGCATGCTCTTCTAGGCCTTTTGTAAGCTGACACTATCACATTTTAGATTTAACAGGCTAGAAATAACATTTAATATTAATGGTTAAAAAAATAAAAATCAATGGAAAAAATCCATAATGAAGAACACTTCAAAAGTTTAAATAAAAACAGAATCAGTATTCGTGATTTTTCCTTTGGCCTCAGGCTCCAATATGGCTTAGCACAGCGCTTTTTATTTAAACTTTTGATATTTGCTCATTGTGGATTTATTTTCATTAACCGTGATTTTTAAAGTTTTTGAATTAGAGTATCTGTTATTGTGATTACTGAGTGTTTTGGCCTCCCCTTCAGTTCTGTGCCTCTTCCTAGTCCCAGCCCTGGCAAGTGGAGACAGCCTTGGAAGGCAGCATACAGGGAAGAGGCAGTCAGGAGCAGCCAGAGCAGCGTCTAAAGCGCCATATGCTGATTTATCCTTGGGGCCATGGGAATAGAAAGGGTTTGAGCAAGAGAGGGACAGATTCTGATTGAGTTTTGGAGAGATGTTCTTTTTTAATTGAAGTATAGTTGATGTATAATATTATATAAGTTACAGGTGTACAATATAGTGATCCACAATTTTTAAAGCTTATTTTCCATTTATAGTTAGTATAAAATATTGGCTGTATTCCCCATGTGGTACAATATATCCTTGTAGCTTATTTATACCTGATAGTTTGTACCTCTTAAGCCCCATCCCTATATTGCCCCTCCCCTCTTCCCTCTCCCCACTGGTAAACACTAGTTTGTTCTCCATATCTGTGAGTCTGCTTTTTTTTGTTACATTTAATAGTTGATTGTGTTTTTTTAAATTCCACATGTAAGTGATAGCATACAGAATTTGTGTTCTCTTTCTAATTTATTTTGGTTAGCATAATGCCCTCCAGGTCCATCCATGTTGCTGCAAATGGCAAAATTTCATTCTTTTTCATGGCTGAGTAATATTCCATTGTATATATGCACCACATCTTCTTTATGCATTCATCTGTAGATGGACACTTAGGTTGCTTCCACATTTTGGCAATTGTAAATAATGCTCCTATGATCATTGGGGTGCATGTATCTTTTTGAATTAGTGTTTTTGTTTTTTGTTCAGATGTATACCCAGAAGTGGAATCGCTGGGTCATATGGTAGTTCTATTTTTATTTTATAAGAAACCTCCATACTGTTTTCCACAGTGGCTGCACCAGTTTACCAATTTACACTCTAACCAACAGCATATGAGGGATCCCTTCTCTCCACATCCTCACCAACATTGGCTATTTGTGTTCTTTTTGAAAATAGCCATTCTGACAGGTGTGAGGTGATATCTCTTTGTGGTTTTGATTTGCATTTGCCTGCTGATTATCCATATTCTGGCTGATAGTCTGGTCCAGAGAGCTGATTGGAGGGATGGTGACTAAAGCAGGGAGACCACAGAGGAAGGTAGTGCAATGAGCGACGTGTGAGATAAGGAGATGGGCAGATGTGATGAGGACAGAGGGAAACAACATCCAGTGCAATGAAAAGGGACTAACTAGATGTGCTTGGAAGGAACACCCTCTCCTTCACCTCTGTTTCTTGGCTTTTCTTCTCTGCTATCTGTCCTCTGTTCAGCTTAGCATGTCTTGTTAGAATAGATCAGGGAGGGAGGGTGCACAGGGGGCTGGCTTGTTAGCATCAGTGACCATGACTCTGACTACATGGATGCTCCCTGATTTATTTGCAGACCTTCTGGGCATTTTCCCAGCCCCTACATAAATTAGTTCCCCAGAGATTCACACGTTGAATATCATACTCATTGTTCCCTGCATATAGGTTCCCAGAGGTGGCCAACAAATTCACTTTCTGAAATGGTCTGGAAAGGGACCGTGTTATTGACACTCTCTCCCCTGGTATTTGTATTTCAAAGAGCAGTGTGCTCAGGAATTCATCATTTCAATTAAAACTCATCTAGGCCTCCTAGGAAAAAGAAATATAAATATTGCAGAGACCCTGACACCACCATGGCCTTGCTGTGTGGTCCTGAGTACCCTGCATGGTTTTTCTGTGCTTCAGCCTCACCTTTGGGAGGCAGCTTGCAGTAGATAAATGACCTGAGCTATGGGATTTCAATCCTGATGTTGCTACTCACCAGTTGTGTGCCTTTGGTCAAATTCTTTAGCCTTTCTGAACAACACTTGCCCTCTCTTCCTGTCAGAGAGAGAGACTGGTGCCCTCCCTTCTAGGGCTCTGATGAGGACAGAAGGTGTCCATGCGTGGCCAGTGCTTAACACTTAGCAGGTATCCAGTAAATGTGGCCATCCCCTCCCTGCGATGGTTAATGGAGACGGGTAATAAAAAAGAATGTGCCCAAAAAGGGTGGAATGCCATTATTTTTCAGCTGGCAAAAAACTGAGCACAATTACATGCCAAGATTTGCTGATACAATGAATAATTTCAGAGTAATTTTACAGTTGTGTATACAGGATGCCAAAATTCAATATGAGGGTGGGTTTTGGTAAAGTGGAGTCATTCAAGCTAATTGTAGTGCCATATTGGAAAATGCTGCTGTATTTGTGTCTTAGTAATATTTTTTAACAGAGTACTTAAAAATAATCATTTTCCATCAATGATCTCTTTTGATAATTTCAGAGAAAAATGAGGCATACTTATACTAGAGCCAGACCATCATAAATTTAGATCATAAAAACAGGCATACATTGTAAGTCTTTTTCTTGGCTATTCAGCTTAGGTATTCCTTTAATATATTTTTAAGTTGGGTCCCAAGTCAACCTAAGTGTAGTCTCACCCTATAGTGCCATATAACAGTTAAAGTTTAAATATTATTTTTCTGCATCTGTAAGATGGAACCCAAACCTGATTCCTAGGTGTGGTGTAAAGACTAAGAGAATCTACGAAAAGAGCTTAGCTTAGTGTCAGATATAGAGCAAGGATTCAGTGAGTAGTTATTGGGACTACCATCACTGTTAGAGTAGCGATGAATACATAAAATGTTCTATTGATTTTTTTCCAATCTTTTCTGATTTTATATTGAACATTTCATCCAACAGTGTAAGTGGGCCTCCTGTTTAACACTGTGGCCTTGTCATGTGACTTCTGTTTTACTTTTCTTTAAAAAATATGCCACAGAATAATTAATTTTTATTTATAAAAAATTAATAAAATCATCTTTTACCTTATTAGAAATGCACTTTTCCACAGAAAAGTGAGGTTTTGTAAGACTCCCACAACCTGGATTCTTGTAAAAAGTTTATTGATTTACCCAAAGTCACCAAGCAAGATCTTTGATCCAGAACACTTCCACTATCCTGGAAATTTGAATTTAATGTTTTCTTAGTGGATTTTCTTCCAGAATATTTAAATTTGACTTTATATCCTTTGGAATATGGTTGGGATACTCCCTTTCTTTTCCCTCCCTTTCATTCTGCCATTAGTTGCCATGTTCTCAGTGAATACAAATTCATTTTTATATCAGCAAAAGCAAAATTGAATAAGGAAGGCCATCTGATATGCAGTAAATCAAACAAAACCACAATGAATTTCAAAGCCAAGTATAAATTTAAGACATAGCATGATGTATAGGAAAGAGAAATGAGCTCAAATCAGGTGATTTGGAGTCGAGCTTAGACTCTGCACTGACTCACGGCATGACCTTGGGAAAGTCACTTAGCTTCTCTAGGTTTCTGATTTTTCCTTAGTAAAATTAGGTGTAGTGCTAGATAATCATGAATTCATCACTGATTTCAATTAAACGCATTATAATTCTCATTGGTCAATCTTAAAAAATTAAGCCTGAACTCTATCAAGTATTATAAAGTAATTTGAATTTTTACCAAGATTAAGTTATATATTAAATTAACCTAATTTTCTCTTATTATGGAGTCTTAGATTGCAGAATCCCAAGTATGACATGTCTTGATTTCTGCAAAGAACTTGGTCAAGTTTCTCCTTATACCCTTCTGCACAAGTTAGAAAAATGTGGATGAGATCAGTAGTAAATAAACCTGAGAGATGATGGGAATCTCCAGGGGAGCTACGTCAACATACACATTTCTGAGTCCCATCCTCAGATATTCTAATAGAGGTTTTGGGTGAAATCTGGTGAGCAGTGATCTCCAATTGATTCTGAAGGTCATCTTGGTTTGGAAACTACTGGACTAGATTATAACTAGGTGCATTAGTTAGTGGCTGAAATACCAGTGTAACCTACCAGGGTAAGTTACAGAATTCCAACCTTGACCTGGTGCTTGTTAATTCATGTATGCATGATTTGGTTGACAATACAGAAGGGGTGCCAACCAGATGCACAGATGTTGCAGACCAACCAGATGCACAGATGTTGCAGACACACCTGATGAAAAGATAAGGACTTAAAATGATCTCAGTGAGTGGAATAATCAATAGAAGTAGCCAAAGTGAAATTTAAAGGATGCATGAACTTCTATCTTTTATTTACAAATTTTTAAATTAAAAATGTAATATCAAATGGGGTGTACCTGACTTGTGAGCATCTCATGTAGAATAGACATTGACATTTTAGAGGCCTAAAGATATAGGATCTTTTTGAGAATAAAATAATTCTCCTATGAAAACATTTTGTATATGGTAGCTCTGTTTAGTTATTTGAGGAACCTCTATACTGTTTTCCATAACAGCTGCCGCATTTTGTATTCCCACCAACAGTGTATGAGTTCCCTTTTCTCCACATCCTCACCAACACTTGTCTTTTACTTTTCTGGTAATAGCATCATGACAGGTGAGAGGTGATATCTCATTTTGGGTTTGATTTGCATTTCCTTGATTATTACTTACCATATGATCTGACAGACCCACTTCTGGGTATTTATCCAAAATGATTGAAGTCAGGATCTTGAAGAAACACTAGCACTCCTGTGTTTATTGCAGAACTATTCACCATAGCCAGGGTGTGGAAACAGTCTAAATGTCCATTGACAAATAGATGAATCAAAACAATATGGTATATACATACAAAAGAATACTATTCAACCTTTAAAAAGAAGGACATTCTACAATATGTAGCAATATGGTTGAACCTTGAGGGCATTACGCTAAGTGAAATAAGCCAGTCATAGAGAGACAAATACTACGTGATTCCACTTACATGAGGGATCTAGAATAGTCACATTCATAGAACCAAAGAGTGGAATGGTGCTCACCAGGGATTGGGAGGAAGGGGAAATGGGGGTTGTGAATCAATGGGCATAAAATTTCAGTTAAGAATGGTAAACAAGTTCAAGAGAGCTACTGTGCATATTGTGCCTATGAGCAACAGTATTGTACACTTAAAAAATTGTTAAAAGGGTACATTTCGTATTAAGTGTTCCTACCAAAAAAATTAAATTAAAACAAAACACTTATATTAAAGTGTAAAACATTATAAACATTGTGAAATGACAGCAACTGATGTCAGGCAGGGGCAGAATGGACTGGTACTTAAAAGGAAGTCCTAGATTCAAATCCTGACTTTAAAGACAGTGGTGTAGTCTCAGGAAAATTATTTAATTATTCCATATCTTGGCTTCCTCATCTATAATACGGGGATAATACCTTCCTAACCAGGGTGGTATTAAGGATTAAAACATGTAACATACTGACCAGCGCACGGTGACACTCAATAAATGGTTTATGTTATTTGAAGAATCATTGTATAATGTCCAGAATGGAGGAGGAACTGGGCTAGCTGTGTTCTGTAATTGCCAGGTGATACCTGAAGTATTGTGTCCAGTTGAGGGAACCATACTTTAGGAGACTTACACAAGGAGTGTGTTCAGAGCGGGTGGTGGCACATAGAACCAGGAGGATGGGTGGCTGTTAAGTACAATCAAATAAATTTGAAAGTGTTGAAAGTGTTTTCTCTTGAGAAGAGAAGCCAGAAGACAACATCAAATTAGCTAAAGGGAAAATACAAGAAAGCTGTTTTGGTTTTCGACTCCATAACACAAAGTTTCACTTGGGGGTGAACATACCGGTCTGGATAGCATATCTCAGGAGATACTTTCTATGATCAGAAGAGCATGAGTTTTCTGGGGCAGGAGGGGTGGGGGCAGGGGGGTCCCTTACCCGCTGCTGTGTGCTCAAGCCACATGGTCAAGGTCTTTGTGAAGGGCACTCCTTCCTAAGGTCAGGGTTTGCTTAATTAAAGACCTCTAAGACCCTCTGGAATGTTAGGATTACTTGGTGGGCAGGGTGGCAGCATCCCCAGTGCCTTCCTGAAGGCCTTAATGTGCTGGGTGACTGTACCTAGAGATGGGTAAGGTTGTCAATGACTTGCTGCTCCAAAGATAGAAGGTAATTTGTGTTCCCATCTAGTTTAATGCATCTGTCTTTTCTCCCAGGGCATCAGCCAAGTGCCTACATATTGGACCCATCCGTCTTTCCTAAACTACAGAATTAGGGGGTTACGTTTGGCTAACGAACCTTTTCAGAAAAACATACTTCCCTAAATTAGGTTCTAATTGGACTGGGAAGCAGCAATTACCTGGAACCTGTTAATATTTCAGGAAGTTGCATCCAGCTGAGCGACTTGAGAGCTCTGTGGAGCCCCGTGGAGGGCTGGACTGAGAGACTTTTGGACTAACCCCCACCCCACCGACCTACCCTGTCTTCCCACGTCAGCCTCCCTCTGGCTCACCAAAACTGGATACTGATGAAATCTTAATAGTAAAGGATCTTACAATTAAGTGGGATTAGAGTTATGGAACCACAACGCTTGGATTCTCAAGACCAGAATAGACCTATGTAGCCCCACCGCCCCCCGCATTTAATCAGTTAATCCACTTGGCAATATCCCCGGGCAGTAGCCTTGAACTCCTCCTTAAACATCTCCCACATTGGGCAACTTGCCACCATCAGATATCCCATTCTATTTTTGTACAGCCTTGAGAGCTAGAAACATCTTATGGAGGTCAACCCAGTATGAATTACTTAGTTCCTCTGGGGAATAATACTAACGAGGATGATCATAGCAGTCTACATTAGTGAACACTTACTACCAATTAAACACTCTAGTAAGTACATTTTCTGGTTTAATCCTGATAATTTAGGATGCTTTAGGATTCATGGTATGCATCCTGTTCTGTGGGTTAAGAAACTGAGGCCAAGAAGGTTCTTGTGATTTGCCCAAGGATCAGAAGTGAGTTTCAAACCCAGATTTAAAACAAAACATAACAAAACAAAACCCACATTCATAAGACTGAAAAAGCTCTTCTCTTAACCTCTTCCCTATGCTCCAAATACAGGTCTGTGGGTTCTCTCCATAGTGGGGCACCTCTTTAGAGTACCTCCCTCCATCCCCATCCAAAAAGAGAACTCATCTTAGATCTGTGCTTTATCTCAAACCTGTTCCCAGGTTTGGCTCCAGTCAGCCTGAGTATTACTGCCCCAGAGCAGAGGTTTTCAAACCATGCTCAGGAAAGCTTTGCACTTTGGATAAAGGGACCCTGGGGCTACTGTGGGGTGTGAGAGGTGCTGGCATGGTAGGGCCCTGGGACCTTATCTTCAGCTAGAGTACTTTTGCATCTTATGTACTGGACTTCTGTATAAGATCTCAGCTGGAGAAAAGATTCCATGGCTCATAAACATTTGAAAACTACAGCACTGGACTAGGGTATGGACATCAAATCTAAATGTTAAGGGGGTATCTTAGGCCAGTCTCATATGTTGTAATACCATCCCCTCGTCAAATCCAACTCTGAAAGCATACATGACCAATGTTTGTTGAATAAGGAAGGATTTACCTGTCAGGCAGTAAAGCTTCCTAAGTATTTCTTTACCTGATCTGTTCTTTCTCAGATGTTCCACTCCTGTGCTACTACCATCTCTGTCACCATGTCTCTCTGTCTCTCTCTCGTTCCTTGAAACACAGATGCGCTCACTCACAAGCATATCCGTATTCTCAAGTCTGTGTCTTCTCTCCTTCCCTGCATCTGCACCTTTGTTTCTTCCCCACTCCCACCCCACCTAGACTCTCGCCCTTTGGAGCTTGATGTCTGTATTGATCACAGCTTTTTAGTATTTTTGATGCTTTGACATTTTGAGGCCTTGCTGACTCTGAAAGGGCTGCCTCTAATTCCCAGAGATAGTAAAGTACTTGCCTGTAAGTGCATTTTTCATATACAACAATCCAGCCCAGACCCCACCTCCTTTATTTGGCTTTTACATTCTGGGCCACTATTTTCCTGCCCTAATCACCCAAAGGACAGGTACCCAGGTACCAGGTAACTAGGGACAGCTCCTGTGCCGTAGAGCCCACTGAAATTATGTAAACTAGACAATCCTGAACCTGCTTACCCTGCCTCCCCCATTCCCACCCATGGAGAGCACAGTCAAGGCTCTTGTCCATGTTTGCCCCACCCGCTTCTGCCCCCTGACTGAACCCGATGCTTCCCCTGTAGCCCCTTCCTCTTGCAATTTGTGTGTATGCCAGCCTTTCTTTTCAGTGGCACTCAGCTCTCGCTCTGTTAGTTTGCCATAGCTGAATAATAAGCAAACCGATGTTTTAAAGCATCTTTTTCTCAGATTTTAGCCCTCTTGCTCTCTGCTTCCCTGATCTGCATCTTCGACAATTATTACCCTCAACGCAACCAGATCTGCTTCCCAGGAGTCTTCCTTCTAGGAGAGTCTCAGAAGGGCAGCTACATGTGGTTTCTGAATAGCTAACACTTTTTCCCAACAAACACATACACATACACACCCAGATATATCCTAGCCCTGCCCTTTGTGACTGTCCCAGCGCTTAGCTCTTGCTCCAGCCCTGGGCCCTTCATGTCCTTCCCATGTCTGTGGCCAGCAGGCCTTCTCGAATTTTACCCTCCTCTTTTCTCCTTACACAGAGCTTTACACATGCTCTTTTTGGCCTGAGCTGCTTCAGCCATTCTAAGAAATAATCCCAAGGCTACTGCTTCTGCTGCATGTCCTTCATCTTCACTCCTCGTGTGACCGCACTCACTTACAACTTCCTGGTAGCTGCCCAGTCCTGTACCAGCCTGGGTGCTCCTTGAGGGTGGTACCAGCATAGCACCTGGCTTGCAGTGAGCTCACATCAAATATTTCATGAAGGAATGAATGAATGTGACTTGTGCTCTCTCAGCCTTTTTTCCCTCCCTTTCCTCCCAGGAGCCATCTCACGCGCGCGCGCGCGCGCGCGCACACACACACACACACACACACACACACACACACACACACACACACACACACACACACACTCACACTCTTTTACCTTAAAATGGTGCTTCTGTTTACCTGTGGGCAAATACACACTGAATAGCTCAAAGGAAGCCATTCAATTTCTTTTATCATAAGTTGTAGGCAGTATGTCTTGAACTGAGTGGTAAAGGCAGGATTTAATTTTTTTAACCTAGGAAAAAGATTGGAACATGTGGATTTGGATTCAGGCAAAGGGAAGAGAAAGAGGCAGAGAAAAAGAAGAGGAAGCAATGAGTGAGTAAATAGAAGGAGGGAAGGAAGAGTGGAGAGAAAGAAGGGAGGAAGGAGGAAGAGAAAAATCAGTTGACCAATGGCTCCTGTCCGTACTGATTCCTTGGTTGGCGTACTCCAGGCGGGTGGGCTATGGGGCCTCATTCCCTCAAACCTTAACTTATTTCCCTATCAATACTATCTCTGCATAATCAAGTTATTCTTGGGACCCTGTCAGCTCATAGCAATGAGGCTTGTCTAATGGCTTGTCAGTTGTACTTGGATGCAAATTACTGGAAAGACCCAAAGACAGAAGGTGCTGATCTAACACCTTTGGGAGCCATTGGGATGGGAACCCTCCTCTGTGCTATGCCACCACCCCCTGCGTTGTTCCCCAGATTCAGGACAGGTGCAGGTCTGGGGGACCTATTGCCTTCCACTTCTTTCTCCTCATCTAAAGAAACAAGACAGATAGGTACAAACTGGGGATTAAAGTAATTAGTGTGACCTGTCTAAGCTCCAGGAAGCAGATGGCATTGGAACAACTAGCAAGCTTTGGACGTGCCCGACTGAGCAGTGAGAGAGCCAGTCCATTCAGGAGAATCATAAGACATTCCAGGCGCTTCTCCCCACCTCTGCTGCTCTTGCCTCCGAGACTCCTCCCCTGAGCCTGTGCCGTGTTCCCTGATGAGCCACTGGTAGTTGCGACCTCTGTAGGGACGTGGAGGGCTCCAGTTCAGGGCAAAAGGAGATCTGGGGCTCTCAGTCTGTCTGCCTCCTTGAATGGTGCCGCCACTCCCCGTCTCCTTCTGATCCTTGTCTGTCTCCTCCTTCCCTTGTTCCCTGCTCTGTTTTGTTGTAATTTTAGCCACGGGGGAGGCAACAATAAAGTCCGATATGGAGATATCACTGGAGTAAATGGCGTTTACTGTTAATGTGGCAGCAAATGCCCTCCTCCCTGACTTGTGATGTTTTAACTCTCTTAGGGAAGGGAGTGGCACTGGCCTCTTCTCCAGGCCCAAAGGCCAGGGAAGATTTTTCATCTGGATCATTAACTCTAAGCCATGATTTTAGCAACCACACCGTTCTGTGGAGTGTGTGCACTGTGGGAAAATCGTGACGCCCCAGCACTTGCCAGGCAGAGCCCAGGGCTGAGCATCAGGAGCCTTGGTTCCTGTCCACATCCACAGCTCACGAGCTACACAGGGTCCCTGAGTTAACTTTCCTGAGCCTCAGTTTTCTCATCTGTTAAACAAAGATAGCAGCCTGTTCCTTGGCTGCTTTGAATGGTGGTGATGAGAATACCATAAGATGGTGTGAATGTCTTTGGAAGCTAAAGTACTATTTCAATATTAGTTATCACAATGGCTATTTTTTATTCGTTTGTTTTGATGACTGCAGATTGCAGATGATTTCCTTCCCAGTACCACCTGCACAACACACTTCCATCTCTAGCTCTCCCTGGATCAAATCTTCCTTTCAGAAAAGTTTCTGGTATCAGTCATTTTTACGTAATATCATTCTGTCTCCTTACCCCAGTTTCTGCTGGCCAAACCATTCTCCGCCCTGCCAGGAGAGCGCTCTTTCTGAAATCCATGCCTGATCCTGCTCGCACACCCACCCTCCCAGTAGCTCCAACTGCCCATGAGTTGACTTCGTACAGTCAGGCAAAATTTAACCGTCACCTACTGTACGTTCCGGGCACTGTTCCAGGGAGGGAACGATAGCAGTAAACGAGACAAGAAAGGTCTCTGCCTTCCTGAGTTTTATGTTCAAGAAGGGGAGACAAAATAAACAGGAAGATAACGAAGAAGATCATTTCAGATAGTGATAAGTTACATGAAGATAGTAAAACCAGGGGGTAAGGTGAGAGTGATAGGAGCATGGGCAACATTGGATATTTGCACTCCAACCCAAGTAATGGAAGGAAGCAGCTGTGTGTAATGCTGGGGAGAGGTTAACAGGACAAGAAACAGCAATCACAGAGGCCCTACGATGAGATGGGCTTGGCAGGGCCGCATAATGGAATGGGGGTTGGTATTTTGAGCAAGGGAAGAATGGCGGGAGGTATAATGAATGGGAAAGGCAGGACCCTGTAGACTATTACAAGATTCTCAGCTGTCTCCTAAGGGCAAGGGGAAGCCTTTGCAGGTTATAAAGCAGAGCAGTGACATGATCAGATTTACCTTTTGTAAAGATCACCCTGGCTGCACTGTGGAGAATGGAATTTTTGTGGATGAAATTTCAAAATTGGCTCTCACAACCCTTTACCAGTTGGGTCCAACTTACACTTCCAGCCACGTGTTCTATTACGGTCACACATGCCTGTGCTCTTGGTAAGCTCGACTACTTACTGTTTCCTACATACCGTGTTCTTTCGCCCTTTTAATTTTGCTATTGCCATCCTTTCTTCTGGTAATGCCCGCCCTGCTGTCCCCAGTGGTCTCACACCTGTGATCATCCATTCTGCATGCTTGGATGTGGGCCAGAACCAGAGCATTCTCAAGGGTCTGGAACAGATCAGGGAGATAATCGAGAAATAGATATTTAGTGCTCACCCACTATGAGCCTGGCAGTGTTCTGGGCTCCTAGGATTCAGGGGGAATGAGACAGATATAGCCCTTCCCTCCTGGAGCTTATAATATGAAGGATGAGGGAGGGTAAAGATGAAATATGAAACACGTTAGGAAGCCTATGCCTTGAAAGGTCACCCAGCGCTATACGTGGTCATCGTGGAGGCACAGAATCATAGATTTGTGGGCGTGTGGAATCTCAAGGTTATAGAATCAAATCATACCAGGAGAAAAAAAATTCCAGAATTAGAAATGAATATTTATCAGGTCTCTGGAGGATGGGGTGGCTGTATAAGCCCAGAAGTGACAGAAGAAACCACAAAGGAAATGACATAAAGCCAACTGGAAAAATACCCACAGCAAATATGACAAAGGATTACTATCTTTATTATGTGAAAAGCGCATGCAAATCAATTAAATTCACTAAGACCCCAGCAGATAAGTGAGCAGAGGGCAGAAAGAGACAATTCTCAAAAGAGGAAATACAACTGGTGAACAAACACAAGAAAAACATGTTCATTCTCTCGAATAATCAAAGATGCGCTTATTAAAACCATGAGATAACATTTTTCTCCTACTGAATTAACAAAGTTTAAACAAAGAAAGAAGAGGATGGCCAGTGCTTTGGAGAATGTGGTGATAGAGTCTCTCATGCGTTGCTGGTGGCTGTGTAAACTAGGGCAACCGTTTTGGAAAACAATTTGGCAACGTGCATGAAGAGTCTCAAATTATGATTTAATTTTAGTAATTTAATTTCCGAGATTTTTTTTTCTAAAGAAAGATTCCAAAAATAGAGAAAAGTTCTATGCATGAAGATATTTTCCCCCCTGAAGCATTATTTATAGTAGCCGAAGGAGGGGCGGGGGGAAAGGACCAAATAGCAAACTAGAAGGGTACAGATATCCGTATAAGGAAACATTCTGTGGCCCTTTAAAAAGATGTTTATAAGATGCTTATTCTCTGTGCTAAAGTTAAGTGAGAAAGGAGGCTGGAAAAAGGAATTACATATTCAGTATGATTGTACTCATAGGGAGACAATCATAGACAGATTGACTTAAAAGTTTCCCACATTGTTAGATAGATAAGAGCATCCCTAGGGTTGTTGGTTTGGGGACAGGAATGTGGACTGGGTCACCTAGCTTGCATCCTCTAAGGTTGGAGACTTGGTAAAAGAAATGGGAGCAGTCCCAGGCTTCCTTGGGGGAACTTGATTTAGTCCCCCAACTTCTGAGTGAGCTTCCAAACTGTATGATTTTAATTAACCCAGCTAGGTTCCATTTCACAAATGAGGAAGCAGATTCAGAATGGTTCATCACTTGCTCAAAGTTGCACAGATTTGTGGTAGGGCTGGTACTGGAATTCAGGCCATCTGAATTCAAACCAGTGCAGCTGACTACCTGGATATACAAATGCATAAGCATTTTCATTTACTTGGTGTGTGTATGTGCTTCGTCCATATGCATTGTGGGTGTACACACCTTGTATGTATATTCAGTGGACAGGTAACCAACCACCGTGGTTGCCTGGATTGTTCTAGTTTTATATCTAAAAGGCAGGAGCGGTTGGTGGTCTCCCTAAATGTTTGTGTGTTTCACCCTGTTTTGTGCGCACATGCTTCTTGATGTATCCTATGCATCTCTTGGTGAGTCTGGGTTGGTTTTTCTGCTGCAAACAGGCTGCCCCTTTGGCTCCAGCCACTCAGTTGGCTTTACAGCATCTCTAGCCCTGGGCCAGACTCTCTTGTCCTGTTCCAGGGAGGAGGGGCTCGTGGGAAGCCCCCCGGGTTTGGATCCCACGGGCCAGTGTTCTGTTGCAGGCAGCCACCATGGCACCATCCAGCCGGCTTCTTGGAAGCGGATAAACGTCCCTCCTCGCTGATCTCCCTGCTTCGCTCAGCCCAGGAGTAGATCTGTTTGCTTTCATCAGACAGAAATGTGCTTGCCTCTTGCCTCTCGTGGCTTAATTAGCTCTAATGCGGGTGGAGGCTGTCCTTGGACGGCTTCCCGCAGCTGCCCTCTGCTGGCCGGCAGCCGCATTGGCGGCTGCACCTGGGAAACCAGAAGCTGTGGTTTCCGCCTGAGGCTGAGGGGTCAAGAGGTTTGTGTTTCCCAGAGAGACCCCGAGACGGAGAGGCAGTTATGACAAAAGACCTTATGCCTAGTCCTGGCACGCGGAGCAGCCCTAATCTCTCCCTCCTAGAATAAATATGTACGAAAATGCTTCCCTGTGTCCCCGAGGAAGGTGAGGTTATTAAAATCGACCTGTTTTGAAAGCACAGTTCTAACCTTTATGAACTTGAACAAGCAGCTGCCCTTCTCTGAGCCTTAACTTTCTCATGTCATCTGTAAAATGGGCACCACCATGGCATTTTCATTAGGTTCTTGAGAACCTTAATTAAGAATGTCTGCAAACCCTTGACCAGTGCCTGCCACACAAGGAATACTGATAAATGGTGAGTATTATTATTAATAATGATGCTATTATTGCAACTGCAGCTAGCAATGGGACTGTTCCGTCTTCTCTGCAGCAATAGGAGAAGGCTGAGCTGATTAAATGCTTTTCGAATTGGCTCTTGACACACTGCTAAGATTTGACAAACTTTTTAAAAAAATTATTACCATGTGCCAGGTTTTGTCCAAGAGATGAGAGAGCTATAGAAATAAATAACTCACTGGACTGAAGGCAGAGTAACTGCACTAAATCAGAAATAAAGTATAGAATTCTTCTATTCAAGTGTGTTTTAAAAATAATAATGATAATAACACAATCTCATATTGGTCTAGCATTTTTCAGTTTTCACAGTCCTTTTCCAGGCTCCTCAGAGAGATAATGGATAATGGATAATGGATAATGGATAATGGAGCGCTGTAGAAAATAGACAGCTTTCTGCAAAGTTAAGGTGATTTGTATTGAGGAGTAAAGTTTGTCTGTGTCCTTCAATGACTAAACAAATCGTTCGCTCCTGTTAGATTGATAAAGACAATCACAGAATCATAGGGTCACAGACCCTCAGAGCGAGGAGAGACTTTAGTTGTTGCTCTCTCTATCCATTGCTATCTACAGCTGTCAGGCAGGAATCTATACTCTGTTTGAATGCTTCTGAGGATGGGGCACTCACTTCCTCCCCAAGTAGAGGTTGATCTGTCAATAAATAAGCAGAAACATGGAGTATTCTGCCTCTCTTTTCCTCTTACCGCCTGAATCTAGACCACCAATTATGTTCATGTTCCCTCTAAATGTCCCTCAGCATCTCCATCACAACTGCTCCTGCACAAATATCACTTCCATTGCAATCATAGTCATTTTCTAATTGGACTGTCAATTTAAACTTCCCTCTTTGCCCTAACCCATTCTCCTCATTGCTTTGCCACATGCAAATCTAATCTTGAAGTCCCTGTTTAAACCCTTTGCCTCTCCCCTGCTTGGAGAAGCCGAGCCTCCTTAGCAAGGCGTATGAAAACCTTACAAGCCCAGCCTTTGGCCTTCTCCTGGAGCAGGAGTTGGCAAACTATGGCCTGCAGGCCAAATGCAGCCCACATCCAGTGCGCACCATGAACAAGGAATGGCTTTTACATATTTAGAGGTAAACTGAGGCACAGTTAGCCTTCTCTTGAGAAGGTTGCTTGAAGAGTTGAGGACATTGTCTCTTGGGCTACAAAGTTTAAATACTTACCATCTGACCCTTTACTGAAAACGTTAGGTCAGCTCCTGACACGCCCACACACTTGACTTTCCAGCCACCAAGGATAACTTGCCAGACTCCACGCATAACTCCACGCTTTGACACACCTCTGTGTCCTTCCCTCTGTCTATAACGCCCTCCCCTGCTTGTCTCTCTGACACACTCATATTAACCTTTCAGTGTTGATGCTGCTGGTAAGAGCTAATGGGCTTGGCCACTTACTCTGTGTCAAGCACCACTGTAAGCACTTTACATGTATTAACTCACTTAAGCCACACAACAAGCCTGCGAGGGAGCCACTGTTATTTTTCCCATTTTACAGAGGAGGAAACTGACATGCAAGAGATCGATTGACTTGCCCAAGTTCCAGAGCTGTGAAGGAGCTGAGCTGATTGAAAACTCAGCTCCGATGTTGTCTGGCAAGCCTTCTCAGAACTCCCAGAGGCAATTTGCTGTTCCCTTTCCTCAGATAACTTCGTGCCTACCTGGATTATAGCATATTCCCTGGAAGGTTGCCACTACTTGTGTCCGTGGCTTCCTTCCTCCCACATGGGAGGGAACCCACTAGGGACCATGGGTCATGTATTTTGCATTTCTGATCTTGTCCCCTGTGATGTCACCAGATTGGCTCACTATTGGTGCTGGAAACACTGTTCAAGTGAATCAAATGGCAGTGTTTCCCACAGGCAAGACCAACAGGCTATTTTAGGAGTGCATTGATAGTGTGGGCCCACTAACCTCCTGCTTCAGAAGAGGGGTTGTTGACTTAAGAGGCAACGGACAAGTCAGGACCCCAGAACTTGAAACTCTTACTTTAAGGCTTGATTGACCTGGGGGTGGAGATGCTACAGGTTCTTCCAGGATTAGGCTCCCTGAAGAAGATGGAGGTTTAAGCCAGGAAGGACAAGTGCATCTTATAACTTCTATAAAAGTGACAAAAGAATAATGCCTCCAGGTACGGGTCTTATAAGTCTCCTCCATGATAAAGAGCACTATAAAATTCGAAATGCCATTGAATTGTAGGGAAAAGTGTATTACTTATGCTCTTAGGTTTAGGATTGAAGGCCAAGTCAAAGGGAGGTGGATATGAAAGCTCTGTTAGAAATTCCTCATCTCTGGCTCATTATCCGGGGATCTTGAAAGGCTCCATTGTCCTTACTTCTTGGGGTCCCAAGATGAGAGTACAGAAGGTATTTAGTCCACATTCAAGAACCACCACTGGTTAAGGGATGGGCAGGACTTAATGATCACCCAGTTCAATCCAATGGGCAGAAATGCTTAGGCAAGAAGAGACTAATTCACTAGAGGACACTGGGGCATCTTGCAAGCCTTGGGTGAGAGGTGTATTTGGATCACAAGGACACCAAGAATCAGGGGCTACACACAGCCACATTGCCTCTCTTCTCGTGTCTCTCATTTCTGTAGGTCACTTCCGTTCTCTTCTGGCTTCCTCTCTGAGGCACAGAACATGACAGCCTCCTGTGGTTCTCATTACTCATGTTCCATGACTCCCACCAGAGATGAGAGACTGGTGTGAAAGTCCCAGGGAAGCCTCTGAGTGACCCGGCTTATTTGCTGGGCTTACCTCCGGGTCAGTTAGCTATGGCTTGGGACTAGGGCTGAACAACAAGGCATGCCCACCAGGGTCCTATATCTGTATACTAAGGACATTCCCAAAGTTGGGGAGGAGCGGGTTGTGAGCTAGGTGGCTGCTTCAGTTGTTATCCACTGCAGAAGATGAGAATAGGGGTCCAGCAAGACTGTTACATACTCTCCACCCAGAAGTCTCATTTTTTTCACAGAACCTGGGACTAAGGAGTACTGTTTAGAGTCTTGGATCCTTCCTTTAGGGAGAAAAGTTACAGAAGACCTCCTACATGTTAGCTGTTTTATGTTTAATCCTCAAAGCAACTGTATGAAGAGGTTATTTTTACTCCCATCATACACATGAGGAAATAGAGACTCAGCAGTTTTAATGATCTACCTGAGGATGCTTGGCTGGTAAAGGTCCAGCCTGGGAGGGGAATCTGGATCTTGTGGTATCCTAAGCCCTTGCCCCTTTCTTTACACAACTTTATACCTTACACCAGCTGGAACGTTATTTTACCCTTTTGTTCTTTGGTTTCTTCTTCTCAAAAGGTGATCCTTTCCCATTTAAAAATTCTTTTCTGTTTAATTTTCACACTTTTTTTTTCTGTTTTTCCCATTCTCAACAGACATCTGTGTCTCTAATTCTCTGATAACTTGACACATCCCCTGTAGTCACAGAGGAAAGACACTCTTGCCCCGTGAATTTCTGGGCGGTAAAGTAGTGGCCTCGTTAATCTCTCACTCCAGGTTTATGGGGGAGGGAAAGTGTATGGGGCTAAAGTAGACAAAATGCAGGATCTAAAGACTAGGCTCTAAGTTTAGCTTCCAGGCTAACTTGTGTGAACTTCAGTATGATGCTTCCTCTCCAGAACCTCAGTTTTCTCATCTGTAAAAAGAGATACCATCTGTATTACATAGACCCAGGGAATATGTGGTTGGGCTACTAAGGAAGCTTTTTAAAACCAATTCATGTAGGTGGACTTTCAGTTTTACAAGCTTCCTCTATCCCCGTTCCTCCAAGTCTTTGGTTTTCTCATCTGTAAAATGTTGGGAGTTGGACAAAATGCTTTGCCACCTTCCAGCTCTCAAATTTAAAACCTCTAGTTTCTATGCCCATGAAAATGCACACCCAACCCTTGTGTCTCCCCACCTCACCCCGCGTATCACCCCTACAGGGACTCCTGAGCAGGTCCCCGGTCCCTCCCCTGCCTCCCTCTCCCCGTCATCCCAGTGACTCACTCACCGCCCAGAGGCCCCAGAGATAACTTCCAGCAGCAGGCTCTCTCCTCTCAGCTCTTAAGGTGGCCACACACTGGGCTGAATAAGCTGCTTACCAGCATGTGAAGGGATGGCATTTAGAGTGCCACATCTTTTTTTAGCTTTCTTTTAAAGGGAAGCTGATTTGGGAATATGTTTGGAAGATGTCCCTCCAGTTTGGTGCTTGGGGCTTTGTGAAGGTGGGAACACAGAGAGAGAAGTTCTTCCGTGTCTCCTTTGGTGCCTCCTAATGTTTCAAAGATCAGTGGTGTTTTTCTCATCTCCCAAGGCCCTCAGGAAACATTTGGCTCCACCCGGAGCTGGCTGTGTCTGTGGTGACAAGACAAGCTGTAAAGCTCTGGACATGGAATTAGAAAGTCTGATTGGTTTTGTGACCTTGGGGAAGTCATTCACTTCTCAGTTTTTGGTTTCCTCATCCATAAAATATTAACATCATAACTGCAGTTAATAAGACACACAGCAAAAACAATCAGAGCCAATATTTACGGAGTGCTTGCTATATACTAGGCACTAAGATTTCTCATGCACCATCTCCTTTAATCTTCATAATAGTTCTTGGATTGAAATACTATCATTATTACTATTTTTCATATGAGAGAAGTAAATAAAACTCAAAGAAGTCCAATAACTTACGTAGTCTAGAAAGTGGCATAACATAGAATTCAAACCCAGTCCTATGTGACTCCAGAGCCTGTGCACTTAACTATTATACTACACTGCTGGACTAGACCACGTAGATGGTGTTTCAGTTATCCACTTCTGTGTGACGTGCCAACCCAAAACTTAGTCACATAAAACAACAGCCATTATATTCTGCTTGTAGAGTCTGTGGATGAGGAAGTTGGTGGCACAGTGAGGATGCCTTGTGTCTGCCTCACAATGTCTGGTGCCTCATCTGGGAAGATTCAAAAAGTCTGGAGCCTTTTTGTTTAGCACCTGGGCTGGGATGACTCGAAGGTGGGCTCATTGTGAAACTGTTGACCAGAGTGCCAACATTTCACTCTCCATGTAGATTGGGCTTCCTCACAGCATGGGGGCCTCCAGGTATTTGAACTTCTTACATGTTGGCTCAGGGGCTCCAAGAATGGATGAAGCTGTGTGGCTTTTTATGATCTAGTCTCAGAAGTCACATGGCAACACTTCTTTCTACTCTCTTGGTTAAAGTAGTCATAAGCCTACTCACATTCAAGGGGTCAGGACGTAGATCCACCTCTCAATAGATGGAGTTTTAAAGGTTTTTTCAGCTATGTTATAAAACCACCATCAGTCGGGCCAGCTGTGAGCTGCGCTGGGGCATCAGACTAGGTTGATGAGGAGACTGAAGAAGCTGACAGGATCAGGGCCAAAGGGCACTCATTAGTTATATGATTGGCCTAAAAATGAGCTTTCCAAGAGTCTAAAGTATAAAGGTCAGTATGGTGGAGAAAGCCCAGTCTTGATCTGAGTCAGGGCTGTTATTCAAGACAACCTAATCTACCGTATCCTGTAATGCTGCAGAGTTCTCCAGGCAGTGGTGATGGGTGAAGCTGATCAGGGAGCAGATTATGACCATATAATCTAGTTTCCTGATGATAGATCATGGTTGAGAACATGGGCTTTGGAATCAGACAGACATGGGTTCAAATGCAAGCTTGACTGTTTCCTAGCTTTGTGAACCTGAGCAAATAACTTGACCTTTCCAAGTTTCAGTTCACTCTTATGTGAAACAGGGTAATAAAAAATAGTGCCTCTCTCATAGGGCTCTTGTGAGAATTAAATTT
Source organism: Tursiops truncatus (assembly GCF_011762595.2). NCBI lineage: Eukaryota > Metazoa > Chordata > Mammalia > Artiodactyla > Delphinidae > Tursiops > Tursiops truncatus. Next base: position 100,802,197 of record NC_047039.1, on the reverse strand, counting down.
AAGAAGTGCTTAACATGGCACCTCGAACGTAGTAAGCACTTAACAAATGTCAGTTATAATTATTCATTCATTCAACCCCTTATGAAAAAAATATTTATTGAGTGCTTACTATGTGGCAACCACTATCCTAAGTGTTTATTATTATTGTTACTGTTGTTATCTGCAGACGTCATCTATTGGCTGTTTATTCAGGGGAAAGGTTGAGCCAATAGGAAAGTAGGTGAAGCAGGCTGGGGTCCAGGGAACCAAAACCAACAGCCAGTTGTACAGATTGGGTAACCCAGGGGAGTAAAGAAAGCCCAAAGTTCCATTTGGGCACTTAGATACTCAAGGGTCTCCCCGAGTATGTCCGTATACCATTTCCCAATTCTAGGGCAGATGTACTTTACCTGATGGACTTGGGTAAGGTGTCGTCAGTTTCTGAGACTGCATGCCTACATGGCTGGGGTACAGGGGGAGAAACAGGGACCACATTCTCCTTCTCAGAGTCGTGAACCTCAAAAGAGACAAAGGGTGAGACTGTGCGTTGCAAACAGGGAAGATGTGACAACACTAAGGATGATGAGGACAATGCCCCTCTGTAGCTGGCCATGCTGTTGGCAGTTTTCACCATTTTTTAACGCGTTACATAGGAAAAGAACAGGCTCTGAAGTCAGGCTCTGCTTCTTCTCAGCTGTGATGACTTTCACAAATTTTTCTTTTCTTTGAACCTCAGTCTTCCCATCTGTTAAATGTGAATTATAACAGCAATAACCATCTTAATTGGTGTATTAAATTAAATCCCCATGTAAAGATTTTGACATAGAGTAAGCCTGTGTTTTTCAGTGTCCATTAGATTCCTGCATTAGAATCCCCCAAAGTACCTGTTTAAAGTACAGACCCTAGATCTTCTTCTATTACAGTCTCATCACCCCTTGTTTTGTTTTTGTTTTTGTTTTTGTTTTTTGTGGTACGCGGGCCTCTCACTGTTGTGGCCTCTCCCATTGCGGAGCACAGGCTCCAGATACGCAGGCTCAGCGGCCATGGCTCACGGGCCCAGCCGCTCCGCGGCATGTGGGATCCTCCTGGACCGGGGCACGAACCCGTGTCCCCTGCATCGGCAGGCGGACTCTCAGCCACTGCGCCACCAGGGAAGCCCTTCACCCCTTGTTTTGCTCCATATTTCCCCCAAACTTTTACCACCTGATATACAGTATACTTACTAATTTCCATAATGTCTGTTTTCTCCATTTCCTTTCCAGTAAACTCCATAAGGGCAGGGACTTTTTGCTGCTACGCCTCCAGTCCCGGGAACAGTGCTTGGTGAGTAGAAATAAAAGAACACAATGAATGAATGAATGAATGAATGGGAATCTCTGGAAGTGAGTCCTCGGATTAGCCTTTTCTAAAGTCACCCCAGGGGATTCTTATACACACTCAAGTTTGAGAACCACTGTAGAAGGTACCTAATCAACATTGGTTGTTTTATCCCCTTCCTTCCTCTCTAAGTGTCTTAAATTTGTTTAACTTGCTTAAAGAATCAAATTACCAAGAAGAGATAACAAAGTGAGTAGCTCTAGGATGGACAGGGTTATCTATTAACCTATGAGCCTCCATCCTCTGTCGCAGAGAGATGAAAGCTTTGAGGGGAGAGACTCTGACTTGGTGGGTTGTGGTGAGAGAAAGGTAGGAGTCCCTTAGGCACTGACCCTTTGCAACTGGGTGCCTGAGAATGTAAAGATTCTGGGAGCTCTGGAGAAAGCAGTCTGCCTACCTTCTGCTCAGTTTGCCCCAGGGCCTTGCTCGCTTGACTCCCATTGCAGTAGACTTGGGAAGTAGCCTAACTCTTGACCAAATGGGGCGTGGCCTCAACACCAGCAAGATGGACCAAGGTTCAGAACTGGAACCTGCTTCCCGGGCTGAGTTGGCTCTGGCTTGCGATGATAGTTCTAGCTGCCAATCCTGGAGGAGAACCCAGGAAGGCAGGCTGACTGGAATCCAAAGGCCGTGGGAATAGATGGAGGCTTGAGGTCTCACAGGGCACACAAGGAACTGAGGAAGATGGGGAAGTGAGCTGGCATCATGGCATACCTGCTACCCTGTTGTTCATAATTACATCTCCTCTGGTTTTGAAGGTTTTGGCAGTTACTGGCTGTGTGATGTTGGGTCAGTGGCTTCCCTCTCTGAGCCTTGGTTGCATCATCCATAAACTGGGGGTGGTAATAACAGCATCTCCTGGGGGTGGTCATGAGGATTTAATGAAGATCAGAGAACTGCATGAGGAGTAGAGTAGGCCCTAGACATTTTTCTTCTTTCTTTTTTAACTTCTTAAATTACAAGTCATTTAAGGGAAAACAAAGGAGGACCTCAGATTAAGGAGGGTGGCTGCTACTGGAAGCAGAACATGCAGTTCGGGGGACAGGAGCCCAGGGGAGGGATGTGCACACCGGGGGAAATGTTGGAGCCACTTGATTTAAGAGGCCGGAGCTAATCAACCCCTCTCAGCTCACCACGGGCCTTGCAATCAGGGCTCCACCAGCTCACCTGCTGCTCTGCCCTTGGGGAAGCTGCCAGAGTCAATCATGGCGCATTGTTCTCCCAGCTCTCCTCCTTGGAGGAACACTCTGAGCTTAGCCAGGAGAGCTGGGAGGACACAGAACCCCAGAGCTTTAGGCCTGGACTGCCGAGTACAGCACCTCTAGCTCTCTCATGAGGTTTAGGAGGTGATGTGACTTGGTCAAGGTCACAGAGAAAGCCAGATCTGGAGAAAAGAGGGGTTTTATATTCATTCCCATGGACATCTATTCACTCATTCATTGCTTATTATGGGTGCTGGACCTCATATGCTACACGAGGCCATGTTGCATTCTTAATCCTACATTCTTTCCAGTGCTTTCTTCTCTAAAGACTGAAGGTATCCACTCCAGTGGTAACTTTACTCAGACTTGGATGGAGGCCATGGACAAATTTCTGCCCACCCCTCCTCCCTTCGTCTCAGTCCTAGATTCTCAAGGCCTAGAAATTGCTAAGGAGACCAGGAAATCGTGGATCCAGTTGGAGTCAGTGGAATTTAGTTTATTTGAATTGACTTGAACTGAATGAAATGGAATTACTAAACTAAATGGAGATAATTGAATTGAAATATAACAAATTGGATTGAATTGAGATTAATTGAAATGAAATCAGTCGAGAATGTATTGAATCATGGTGCTGGCAGAGGTTTGGACATCACCTCCCTGATCCTCTTCATTGTCTAGTGAGGGAATTGAAGCTCAGGAAAGGGGCGGGTGAAGGAGGGTCAGTGACTTTGACCGGGTCATGAAGGTGGCAGGACCAGGCTTCAAAACCAGGTTTTCTGACTCCCAGGCCAGCACCTGTCCCACTAGGACACATTCCCAGGATTGGTGGGGCCTGAGGCTGTGTTTCTGGAAAGCAGACAAGGAGTCAATAGAAATCAGGGAGTGAAGAGGACTTCGGGAAATAATTAGGCATCCAGTTTTAACAACCTTCTAGACCTTCTAATGAATAACCGAGCTTGTCCTCTCTCCTCTGTGGTTGGCTTTCTGTGGCACTTCCTATCTGGACTATGGTGGATAATAAAGAACCTGAGACTCTGAGCCTAGTGACAGAAGGTATGGCAGGAAAGTTCTGGGGGGATGATTCTCTATGAAATTGCATTTACTTTGAGGAATAAAGGTATTATACTTGTAGCTGGTTACCTTCCTTGAATTCCCAATCATAGATCATTGTGCTTGAAAGCCTGCTCTTAGTACCATTCCTTGTTTAATGTTAAAAAAAATTAGATTAAAATAGACACGTGCTAAGTGGAGGAGACATCATATTTAATATCCACGTATTAGTGTAATAACCTTATGCTATCAACTATCTAACCCAAGAATGAAGACTTCTGTGGAGGGTGGAAAGAAATACGGTTTGAAAGAGGGAAGTTGGATCAGTGGCCAATGCTTTTATTGAAAACTGGTATAAATTGCTCTACCTGGGAACTTAAATCTGAAAGTCTCTATAAAAGGAGACATTATTCTTATGAGGAGAGTGTTATGTAATAATATTAGTTTGGATTCCCAAGGAAGAGGCAAATGGCAGCCCATTGACCTCTCATGCCCTTATCCCCCTGCAAATAATCACAAATGATAATCAACAGAACATATAAAGTTTCATGAATAATCTTCACAACAACTTGGGGAGGTAGGGCAGGCACCCTTGGCCTCACTTAACAGAGGAGAAACCAAGCCCAGAGATCTTCAATAACTCACCTTAGGTCACACAGTACATCAAAGGCAGAGGAAGGGCCAGGTCCCAAATCTTGGTCCCTCAAATACAGAGCTCTTTCAACATAGTGCACACTGGTGATTTTACGACTGAAATTCATTTTCATATAGTTGTTCCTTGGTTGTGTGGGATAAGGGTGGCAGGAGTCCTGGGGTGAGGACCTCAGAAAGCCAAGGGTGGCTCCACTCCATTTCACAGACTCAGGCCACCACGGAGAGCCCCTGGAGTGTATAATCGTCCTAACGAGCCGTGGCGCTTGTCAAGGTATGTGATCTGGAAACTCATTGCTGTGATATGGAGATAATTGGGCCTGCCACCGGAACAGCAAACTGGCCGACAGGCTCTTAGCAAACTGCAGGGTGGGCAGAATGACACACTAAGGGATGCTGCCAGCTACCTGGCTTTGGTTTCTCTGATGTTTTTGATCACAGTCATCTCATCACCAAGGTCTAAAACCAGAAGGAAGGGCTCTATAGGAGATGGGTGGGGCATTGGAGGTAGATTTTTGGCACCAGGGTGGATCCTCCCTCCACCCCCTCAGAGGTTTCAGATGAAAGTGAATTGAATTTGGGAAGATCCACAAAGGAGAATCACAGTCATCTACCTTAGACCCACACATCTCCAATCCAGGGAACTCTAGGGCCCATCTCAGGGCTTGGCCAGACCCTGAGCTCTATGTAAAATCCATGGAAGGAGCCTCAGACCAGCCACTAAGTGGCATTCCTTTATGTTGGCTTACTTTCAGTTTCTATTTTTACCCCTGTTTCAGTAACTGGGTTGTTTTTATGTTCCATTTTGATCAAACCCCTGCTTTTACCTGTTTTGCCACTTGACTAACCATCATTCATTCTACGAATATGCAATGAACACTGTTTATGTGATAGATGCTGTTCTAAGTCTTGGGGATATAACAGCTAAAAAGGTAGGCAATGTCTTCATCAAGATTATATTCCATTGGGAGACAAGCAGGAAAACAAATGTACAGGGTAATATCAGGCAGTGATAAGTGTTATGAAGACCATAAACTAGGGGAAAACATCAGAGGTGCTAATTTGGATGGAGGAGGAGGTCAAGGGCAAAGGCACTGAGATCGGGACACATGGGGAATGTCAAGGAGTCATTAGAAGGCCAGCAAGGCTGCGGTGCAATAAGGGTGAGGGAGAGTGGTAGGAAACAAAGTCAGATTGCAAGCTGGATGCAGTTTCCTACAGAGCCTTGGAGGCCAGGGTAAGCTTGTTGGGGTTCCCTGTATTCTGCCAGATTCCTCTGATGTCTGTGGCATCTGCCTGTGGTCCAGGATAGCTCCCTCTTTGCTCTCGTCCAGTGATCCCCAAGTTGGCTGATAACAACTGTGAGTTCCTTTCACAGCCTCACCATACAAGCCAGGAGCAGCAGTTAATAAGGCTGAAGGACACATAGTGGGCTCACAAGTTCTCGTGTTTTACTCCTGGGTTATTTTCTTTCCCCCGAAGACTGAGTCAAATTCCATTTCAGCCCCTGTTTCCTTCTCATTGCACCAGTGGGTCTGTGTTACTGTTGTTCATGCTGACAGTCTCCAGAAATACTCTGGAAGCTGGCTTTGCTATAGTAAAAATTTTTGCTATAGTAAAAGGAGCACATTGTGATAGAGATTGTAATTGGAAAGAAGTTTGAATAATTGATGAATTTCTTCATTACTGTTGGTGAGCAAAACAGATCCCAAGCAACCTTTCAGGCTCATTCCCTGCCACTCCCTCTCTGTATCGCTTTCTCTCCAGCTACATTTCCAGGCTGTGATCATTTACACATGCTGTTCCCTCTGCTAAGGATGTGTGTCCTCTACTCCCTCTCCACTTAACAAACACGTACTCACAAGAAAGCCTTTTTTTGAGAAGTCTCTTGGCAACCCCACATTGCTATGCAGTCCTCTGATGGGCTCCTTTGGCACCTTCCTGTGCCCCACCCCCAATTTAGGTCATAGTCTAGTTAGCTAATCCCAGACATACTGTCTTCCAGTAGAGAGGGTCAACCTCAAAGGCTAGGACAGACAGTATAACTTGGTAGTTACAAGCTTCACTGCTGAGTCACACTGCGTAAGGTCAAATTCTGGTGCTTACTAGCTATGTGATTTGGGGTAAATTATTTAACTCCTCTGTGCCCCTATTCATCTCTAAAACTGGGATGGTAATAATGCTTACCCATTAAGTTTGCCTTGAGGTGATAAACACTTGTCAATTGACCTTCTTACTTCTTTTTTCACCCCTTTACATAGGAACCACTGCGAGTTAAAAAAATTGTGCTCTTTCCACAGACTTTTCAAGTGCTTATGACCTATTTCTTACCATTCAAGTCTCAGCTCCAATAACTTCTCAGAAAAGCTTTCTGTGGCCATTTAAAGTAAACCCCCTATTCAAGTCACTCTGTCCCATTATCCTTCCAGGTAGTGAGCAGTGCTATTTACCACATGTTTGCAGTTCTTTCTCCTTCCGTAGACTGGATAAGATGGCACTCTTGGTTACTTATTGTTAGGTAAGACCATGCACCTAGTTCTAGCCAATGAAACGTGGACAAAAATAATGTTAATAATTCTGAGCATTTAATTGCCAATGAAAGACCTTCCAGAGATCTCTTTCCATCTGGCATGGTAACTGGCATACTCAAGATGAGTTCCTACATGATGATGATGAGAAGAGATCCCCTTATCCTCTAGAACCACGGTGCAGCGTAAGCAACAATAAATCTTAAGTCACTAAGATTTGGGGGTTGTTTGTTACTGTAGCGTCACTTAGCCTAATCTGGCTGATAAACCCTTTGTATTACTTATCATTATCTATGAAAATGATTGCTGGGTATTCCTCAATATCTACTTTTTCTTTCTTCTATAGTAATAAAACTTTTAATTTTTTGCTAAGGAGTGGCTGCCTACATTTCCCAGGCATCCTGGCAGGTGATATCACCATCTGACAAACTCTGGCCAATGAGATGTGAACAGAAGCAATGTTTGCCACTCTGAACCTTACTCTTAAAGAGAAAAGTATGCTCTTTCTTTCCTATTAGCTAGAAGGTGGAAGTGATGATTCCATCTTTAACTAAGCAAACAAGTGAAATGCCCTAAAGACGACAGAGCAACAAGAAGGAAGGAACCAGTTTTCCTGACGCTCTGGAACCATCATACCAGCTCTCTGGATTCCGCATGTTTATCTTGTATAAACTAATGTGGTTTGGGGTTGCTATCATAGCAATCAAATCTATTTGTTCACCACTATCCTATTTCAAGTCATCTTGCTCATTTATTCAGTTGATTACTATCTATTCCCACTGCCCTGACACACACGCACACACATAGGTTCTACAGGAACAGGAATTGTTTCTGTCTTATTCATTGCTATATCCACAGAACTTAGCACAGTGCCTGCCATAGAGTAATATGTTGAATAATAGAGTGTAAATGACGTAAGTAATCACTGAAAAATTATTATTAACTGTTGTTAGATATTACTGTTTTTTTATATCTCAGAACAGGCTTTTCTACTATCCATCATAAAGGTTTAATCATGTGACAACTCCTGAGGCTTCTTGTGTTTCTTCTGCTTGGAAGAGCATTTCTTTTCTTCCTTATTTACCAAATTCCTTCAAGAACAAGTTCTGGACTCAGAGGCAGATAGAATGTTACAGCTAGAAGGGACCTTAGCTGTCACAGTGACATGACTCTCAGTTTACAAGTGTGTGAGCAAGCTCGGGGGTTAACTTGTATCTTAGTCAGTTTGAGCTGTTAACAAAGATAGGGTGGCTTGTCAACAATAGAAACTTGTTTCTCACTGTTCTGGAGGGGAAGATGTAAAGATGGAGTTGCTGGTAGATTTGGTGTCTGGTGAGGGCCCACCTCCTGGTTGCAGAATGATGACTTCTTGTATCCTTCACAACAGAAAGAGGGCAAGAGAGCTCTCTGGGGTCTCTTTCCTAAGGGCACAAATCTCCCTTTTGAGGGTTCCACTCTCATGACCTAATTATCTCCCAATGGTCCCACCTCCCAATACCATCACATTGGGGATTAGGATTTCAATACATGAATTTTGAGGGGACACATACATCCAGTCCATAACTATTTGCTACAAGTCACACAGTTAGTTGTGAGAGGAGGAACTCAGGATTATTGCCCTTTTTGTGTGCTTATTGTGACAAGAAGTTTCGACTCCTCTTGGGTAAGATATTCTTGGGTCAGCCTTAAGGGATATATATAGGTAGAGTGTATTCCTTAATATTTCCTGCATTGGGACTTCACAGTCACTGTGCAGCAGTGTCCCCAGTTTTACACCTTAGGACCTGTCCACATTTAGAACCCAAGAGTGCGAAGACCATAAGGTGACTTAGAAGTGAGTTCCGTAGCTCCTTAGGTTTCCACATGAGGACACAGAGGCCCAGCAAGAGGAAGGAACTGCAGTGATCACACTTGGTTCCTTTAGAAACATTGGGAGGAACTTCTGGCATTTTCTAAGAAAATGTTGCCCAGAAGGGAGTGGGTAGTTTTGGAAGATAAAGAGTTCCATGCCCCTGGAAATATTGCAGCTGATGCTGGACACCAGATAACAGGGATGTGGCTAAGAGGCTTAGGGATCACGTGAGTTTCAATAAGCTCTGCTGAGAACACTGAGAACATTCAATTCAGTACAATAGATACAATAAACAATAGAATCTAATACAATAAAATCAATTAGGTGTCTTAAATATCCTTTCTCTTCCAATTTTACTTTCTTCGAATTCAGGAGAAGTGAAGGAGAAAGTAGAAAAAATAATGCCTGGCATAGGGTGCCCAATAAATTGTCCTTGAATCAGTTAATATGACCCCATTCAGCTTTTTGTCATTTTCTTTCTCTAATTCCCACTGATTCTTTATAGTTACAGGCAGGTAAGTGTTTGGAAGAATCTTCAACATTATCTGGTCTAGCAGTTCCAGAAGATTTGATCAACAAGGTCCTCCATTTTTAAAAATGCCTGTTTGATCAAATACTCATAATGCAAGTTAACATTGATTGAATAAGCTCAGCTGATTCTGAGCTGTCCCACGGTAAAACAACAACAAAAAAAACAACCAAAGAAAACGTATTGAACTTCTCAACCCCAGATTTCTCCAGAGTATTTTATCATGGAATCTTTAAAAAATTTGTTTTGCAAATCATGAATATGTCAGCACACCCTTTGGAAATACCAGTCTAGCCCAAACCCCTCATTTCATGCACGAAAAAAATAGAGGCTCAGAAAAGGGAAAATGGTCAGAGTGAGGACATGAACCCAAGTCATCCAATCCCGAGACCACTGCACGCATAGTGTCTCGCCGTGAGTGAGATAGCACATTCCAAAAGCAGTTCTGAATGGTCAATATTTCATGTAACAGCTCATCTGCCAACGGATTGTGTTACAGAAATATGTGACCAGGACAATGTTTTGGGAAATGAGTGGATTTACAAACCAGGGGACCAGCCCTGTGCCCTGCTCATTAGGAACGGTTTGCATGCGGAGCATCAGTGTGACAGGCCCAGCAAGGGATTTGTTTAGCTCATTTAGAGTAATGGAGAAAGAGATTAATCACTTGAACACCAACACGCCTTGCTTCTGCAGTCCCACCATGCATGCCCCCCGCAGCTGAACCTGATCTGATGCTGTCTTGTCTCTGATCTTGATGCTCTGTCCGTACTCTCACCTGTATGTCTCAAGCGTCCAGAGTCTGGCCCCGGGCTTCCATCCACAGAACGTGGACCCACCACATTGCCTGGAGGAGTAACTCCTAAGGCAGTCACATTTGTCTCAGGTCTCCCACAGTCCCCTTCTTGATTTTTCATACAAACTAGATTTAGAATCACAAGTGGCCTCCCAGGCCAGATTTCTACGAACTCACATAGGAAACCTCCCTGTATCTGTTCCCATTCTTGACATCTTTCCTCCAATATAAGAACAGTCCCTCCCTGGCCAAGGACCACTCCCCCTGCCTGTGCTCTGTACTCCCTGACTTCGCACCATCTCCATTTGTCATCCGACCTCTGTTCTGCATCATCTCCATCATCTGTGGTTCATCGCAGCACAAATAATAGAATATACAAATATACAAAAATATACAAAATATACAAAAATACAAAAAAATACACAAAATATACAAATATACAAAATATACAAAATATATACAAAATATACAAAATATACAAAATATACAAAAAAATATACAAAAATATACAAAAATACAATATAAAAATATGTATGTATACAGATATACAAATATGTGCATGTATGTATAAACCGAGTTAGTTGACTTGCTCAAGGTCACACAGCAAATGTAGCAATACCAATAAACTAATGTTATATTTCCCTCCAGCTACTGACCAATTTTTCTACCCTCCTTCACATCCAAACTTCTCAAAAACATTGTCTAGCGTGCAGTTTCTTTTCCTCCCCACATCGTTCCGTCTTCAACTCACTCCAAACAAATTTCTGCCTTATCACTCCATCCTAAATTCACCAGCCGCCTCCCTGAGGCTAAATCTAAAGCGTATTCTGAGGTCTTCACTTCAGTTGACCTCTCTGCCATTCAGAAAACAGTAGCCACTCTTCATGGAATCCTCTCTTGATTCTTCTCCCACTTGGCTGTTTACTCATTCTCAGTTTCTACTATTAGCGCCTACTTTTCTGTCTAAAATGCTGAGGTCCCCAGAGCTTGATCCTGAGTCACCTCGTATCCTGGATTCTCAGCTTTGCTTTACTGTGCTCTGCTCTTCCCACTGTTCACTTCCTCTGTAGGAAATCCAAACCATTCCCATGACTTTAAGAACCATCTACATCTGATGGTTCCCAAATTTATCTCCCCAGCCCAGACTTCCCTCTGAGGTTTAAATTCATGACTTGTTGACCTAACCATGCCACACATCCCAAACTGAATTCTTCACTTCCTACCCAGCCTCAGACACATGCCCTTTTGCTTCTTTGCCTCTGGTGTTTCTTATCTCTGTTCATCACTTAATTTCCTATGCCAGAAGCTTGGGAGTCATTGTTGACAGCTTTTATTTTCTCTTCCCTCTGCCACCCCAAGTCATCAATCACCAAATCTTATTGCATCTACATCCAAAATGTAGTGCAAATCTATCCACTTTTCACCTCTCTCACTGCCTCTTCACTAGTCAAAGACAGCCACCCATTCGCTTGGTACCCTTCTGCTCTGTTCTTGACATTAGAGGAAGAATGTGTTGTTTAATTTTTAAATCACAGGACTGATAATTTTGCTCAACTCTTAAAATCTTCAGTTGCTTCCTTTGACTCCTATAATGAGAGTCACAATCCTTCTCTGACCCAAGAAAGACCTGCATTTGGCCCTACCTAACCCCCATCTCATCTCACTACCCCCCCCACACCTTATCTTCAGTGTTCCACTCACTCTGGCATTTTGTCTGCTGGTCTAATGCAACTTGCTCCTTCCTATGTCAGGACATCTACACCTGCTGTTCTCTTCTTCCCTTTAGGGAACACTCACACTTCTTTCCAGAACCCCCAAGAGAAATGTGTCCTGACCCATTAGAAAAAGTCATTTCTCCTCACCAACAGCATGAAAAGCTCCTATGACCTCCTATGGGTTTTTTTCATTCCATTTATCGGTATTTTCATTGTATAATTACTTTTATAATTATAGACTTCATGTCTGCTTCCTTGGTTAGAATGTAAAGTCCATGAGGACGGGCACCAAGTCATGTGTGTTTTATTATGCTAGCACCAACATGGTAAATGGCACGTAATCCCATGCAATAAATGCATGTAGAATATAAATACCAGTGAATCTCTCTAAGCTTCCTTTGAAAATGAAGTGGTTGGTTTCTCCATGATCTCTAGCAACTGGCTCAGATCTGGAGTATTTCAGTCCAAGGTACTTTATCTCTCTGGTTGTCCATCACCTTGTCTGGGAAATGGAGAAACAAAAGCCCACCTTGTCTGTTTCACAAGGGGAGACATAATGAGAGAGGGGACCAGAGAGGGCTTGGTGAAGCTCTATAATACAAACTTTTTGTAGTACTTTTTGCTTCACACTGGTGCTGTAGGGAGGGTAGTGGGCTGCTGTCATGATATGAAAATCCGAGTTTGGGTTTCTAGTACAGACTTACCTGCATAACCTTGGGATCTCAGTTCTTCCAGGTATAAGATTAAGCAGTTGGGCCAGACACACCTCTAAGGTCCATTCCTCCCTTGTTACTGCATGATCAAGTCATGTATAGCCAGGTGTAGAGGTGGCTTAATCAAGTGCTCTGGCAAACAATTTGCATTTTCTCCGAGGCCCACTAGGAAAGGGCAAAGCTTATCTCCAAAGGAAGGTCACATGACAATGGCATCTCAGGGGCTGTCATGCCATGTGGCCACTCATCATGCACAAGTCCCTGGCTTGGTTTCAGGAGCCAGGATTTTAAATCCAGATCTTCTGATTGTCAGTTGTAGAGCCAGAAGCCACTCTCTTATGCTCTCAGAGCCTCAGTTTCCTCCGTGGAAACATGAGGGTAATAAAACTGACGTCCCTGAGCTGAAGGGAAGAGAAAATGAGTTGATGGTTGGAAGAGCTGGTGGTCATGAATTCCCAGATGCTCCACAGGGAGAAGATGCTTCTTCCAGACCATTTTGAGGCGGCAGGCATATGCACATCTCCTGAAAAGTGGGAGTGGGCCTGTTATCCTTCTAGGAAGAAGCCTGCTATAGAACTTTGGAAACAAAGGATGACACAAGAAGCCTGAGCACTTCAAAGCAGCAAATTGTTCCTAGCTCTCAGCCTGCAGCGCGGAGCACAGTTTTTTATCCAGAGATGGCAAAATTGGGCCTGGAGTAACTTGATACCGCAGGCTATTGTCTCACAAATGATTTATGAGCTGAGGCTGCTCTGAGCTCGGAAGTTTGCACACTGCCCAAGGCCCCTCTCCCCAGAGGGGAATCTTGCCTTCCCTGGGGAACGACTCTCTGGAGATGAATATGAAAACTCTGTCCCGTGACACTCTTGTGGCAGCTCCATTTTTGGCTATGTCCTAAGATTGTTCTAATGTCCACCCAAATGGGTTGGTTAGAGAGGGACAGGACCTCCCGGTAATAGGTATGTATTAGACCGTGTCTACTAAAGAAATAGCATTTTTGATGTGTGTGAAAGAGGACATCCAATATAAGTTGTTTAAAATATAGTCTTCCATTTACCATCTTTATATACTTGGGAAGATTGCTTACTTGTTTGGACCTCTATTTCCTATCTTACAAAAGGGATACATTAGTGCCTCTGTGATAGGATCATATGAGAATCAAAAGATAAAATGCAGGTCACATTACAGGGGTTTACTGAATGTCAGTGATTTTTCTTCCTTTGAGAGAGGGCAGGAGGTCAACCAGTCCATGCAGTTGGAGAGGTAGTGCCTGCATCAGATAATTCTCAGTTTTGTTGCTGTATCAGTCGCCTAGTGCTGCATAACAAGCAATCACACATCACAGAGACCATGTGATGAACATTTATTTATCAGATAGCTCTGCTCGTCTTAGCTGGGCCCGACTGCAGTTGACAAGGGCTGCTTAATATGCTTCTTGTCCTCCTTGGACCAACAGGTGAGCCAGGGATTTTTCCCATGGAGATGATAGAGGTTCAAGAAAGCAAATAGGAACATGAGATGACTTTTGAAGCCTAGATTCAGAAGTGACACCCTGTCATTTCCACCCCTGTTCCATGGTCCAAAGCAATTCATGTGGTTCAGCCCAATTTTAAGGGGTAGTAAAATGGACTCTGCCTTTCATGGAAGGGAGTAAAATTCACTTGGCAAAAGTTATGAATACAGAAGAGGTAAAAAAATTGGGGCCATTAATAAAACCTACCACAGATGCTATGCATCCAGATATTCACATATGTAGAGAACCTACCATAAAAGGTTAAGGGAGAATTCCCCCTTTCTCCTCCCATCCTTCTAAGCAGTAGGAAGAAAAATATTTTCTCCTCCTGTTTCTAGAAGCTGAAGCATGAAAAATAAGCTGAACTGTCATACATTCTTGCCCAGATAGTGATTCTTTTTTAAATTATATTTATTTTTATTTTTAAAAACTCACCTTAAACTCATCTTTTTATTAGGTAATATACACACAAAGTTCAGAGGATCTAAATTTGCTTTACATACAGTAAAGGGGATGTCTCCTTCCTCCCTGTTTCCCAATCATGGTTCTCTTACTTAATGGAAACCATATAACCATGGTAGTTTGCAGGCTTCCAGGGAAATCCATGTAGATACATGCACCAGCATAGGCATACGTTTTTTTGCTTTGCTCCACGGCATGTGGGATCTTCCTGGACTAGGGCTAGAACCCATGTCCCCTGCATTGGCAGGCGGATTCTTAACCACTGTGCCACCAGGGAATCCCTTTTGTGTGTGTGTGTGGTTTTAAAACTTTTTACTGCAATATAACAGTGAAGTAAACAGTAATTAGACACCTACCGATTTTCCCCCCAAAACAAACCAAAAAAATGTAAACTACCATACTGATTTTTTTCACTTAACAATATATCTTGTAGATTTTGCCAAGATATGAGCTACCGCTTTCTTTTAAGCGGCTGCCAATTTTCCTTTACAAAGGAGAGGATTTTTGAATCTTGAAGGAGTAGCCCAAGTTCAGGTTTGGTAGAAATTATTTGTGAGGCTTCAGTGTGGTTAGGGGTTTAGCAGTGGGATGAGTAAAAGAGGAGTATAGGGGGAAAACAGGACATCTGAAATGGATCATTCCAGTGCCAAGAGCTTAGCTGTGCTCTCTCTCTCACTTTTGCTCCCTACCCATGCCCACAGCCTTCCCGTCAGTTCTGTAAGCCCCCAGACCCCACCACCACATTTCTTCTCTACTGAAGTTTAAATGAAGTTGGTTTCTTTCATCTGCCATCAAGAACCCCAAGTAATAGCGAAGGAAACTGGGAGATCTGGGGTGAGTAAGACAAATGTAGGGCTGAAGACAGCAAAAATCGGCTGCTGTTGAACTGTGGGAATCTCAGAAGTGTGTGTCAGGATTAGAAGAGACAATGGATGGAAAAACCGTGGCACGATATCTATGCAGTTGGGCACCAAACATTTCCTGAGCCATTCCACGTGCCTGGCATTATTCTGGACGCTGAGGATACAGTGAAGGGAAAGCAGACAAGGTCTCTGGCCTCATGAAACTCAGAATTCTAGTTAGGCAGAGAGATAGTAAAGAAACAAACAAATTTATGGCATAATGTCAGGTAGTGATAAGTCCTATGAAAAGAGGATAGAGAATGAAAGGGGTGCTGTTTTATCTAGAGAGAAGACAAGATCTTTGGAAGAGAGGCCATCAGGCTTGGCTAGGACAAGATTCTGCTCAGTGCCTTTTCTACCTTCAGTCTGATGACACAGGCAAGGCAGAGAAGGCAGTCGTCTGGCCCATGGAATTTAAGAGGTAGCGCCCTTGTTATTCATTCTCTAAAAATTTGCTATGATGTTTGAACTCTCCACCATTGTTGAATATTTCCAGTAAGGGTGCTTGCTTCAGGTTGTAAGGCTCTCTACCCGGGTGGCAGCATTAGTTAACAATGACCACTTACTAACACTGTTGTGACCTGGTTAACAAAGGAGCTCTAAGGAGATGGGACAGAATGGGTGAGATTCAGGCTTCACATTGGAAACGTCAGTGACTCCATGTAGCTTGTAGGATCAGGTTCACACCCTTTGACACTTAGGGTGCTCCATTATGACTCTAATTTGTCTTCTCAGGGCTCATTCTCATCACTCCCCTTGGTAGATTCCACACCATAATAGTGATAGATTAGAACATTTTCCAGCAAATGTTCACTCCCCTCCCTTTCCCCCTGAGGTGGGGTATAATTTCCTGCTTCCACTTTGGGATTGGCTGTGTGCCTTGTTGTGGACAGCGGAAGATGGGGAGAGACGTGACACAATCAAAGGTTTTAAATGTACGTGTGGAGCTTGATTTGTCCTTTTGAGATTCTGTGAACCACCATGAGAAGGACAGTCCCAAGTAGCTGCTAATCCAAGGAGGATGAAAACACGTGCGGATGAGACATGCACCAAATAATGTCTGGTGGAAAGAAATATATGCAAGCTTGTTTTAAGCCACTGAGTTTTGAGGTGGTTTGTTACATAGCATATCTATAGCAATAGCTAACTAATACAATAATTAACTGAATAATTCACTGCTACCTCTGTAGGTCTTATATATGACATTTTTGCTCAGAGCATCCCGTCCATCTAAGATAGCCTCTCTCCCCCTAACCATTGTATCTCCATGTCTAAAGCATAATTGCTAAGAAGATGTAATCTGAAGACAAGAAAACCTGGGATTTAATTTCTGTTCTGCCACTTGTTAGCTTTGGGGAATCATTAACTTTCCTATGCTTCAATTTTCTCAAGTATAAATGAGATTAATAATATTTACCTTTATAAGCTGTTACAAGGATTCAGGATATCATATATGTAAAGCTTGGCACTTACTATGTGCTCAGTAAATGTTTCTGATTTTTTTTACATGTTTTCTTAGATAACTTTACCACAACCCTTTGAGACAAGTTCTGTTATTATCGTCATTTTACAGATAAGGAGACTGAGGCTCAGAGCAGTTAATTTACTTTTTTTACAGTTATTAAGTGGCAAGATTAGGATGCCTGCCAGGCTGCTGGATCCAGAATCTGTACCTTCACCCCTGTATTACATTGCTCGGATACTCAGTGAGATTTCTTTCAGCTTCCCTGTTCTGTGTTTCCTTGGTCAGAAATGTAAGTGTCAGAGGCCTAAATAACAGAGATGTCTCATTCTAGCCCAGCATCCGAAGTGTGAGACATGCACTGTTGATGGTCCAGGAGGTGATTTAGATGGAACAGGACACTGAAGACACTGAATCATATTGGGAGAAAGTCATTTCCTTTTCAATTATCTTTAAATGTCAAGGGAAAATAATCTTAGTTGGATGCTAACATCTTTAACACTTCTAACACTTGCTAATCTCCCAAATTCCATCCTCTTTTTTTTTTTTTTTTTTAATGAGAAAGTAAGAGCATGTTCCAGACACAGAACCTCTGATAAGTAACAGTATCCTGTTAGAATTCCAGTAACAGCGTATGTTTCCATTATTATTGTTGTTGTTGGAAGGACCATGGAAAACCATTGTCTTCTATTTAAAACTTGTACTGTGGCTTTCCATTTACTATGGTAATTTAAAGTCCCTCTGTAACATGCATTTATTTCACTTAAAAAGTTGATTTAAGAAAAAAGAGTTAAATAAATGAATAGTATAAATGGTCTATAAATAACAAAAATCATGAAGATGGTGGTTGTATATAGTAGTTTAGGAGATACTATTTCATGAAAGAATTTTGCATTTTGCCTTTGTCTATATGTCTGGCAGTCTTCCTCTTGCCTCTCAACCCCACCCTGTATGTTAGTCCCCATATAAGTCCAAATAACTTATAAGAATTAACTGATTACAAAACTGGATACAGTTCTAAACATTTGAAATACAAATACTAAGCCTGTTTGAGAAAAGGTAGCTCAGTAAAAAAATCCACTAACTGGACAGCAGGAACCCTGGGTTATCTTCTGGTATCCACCACTGATTCGCTGTGTGACTGTGAACAAATTGCTCCAGCTCTCTGAGCCACAGTAGCCCGATTTATAAAATCAGGAGTTTTAACTAGACGATCTCTAAGGCCCTTTTCAATTCAAAAGGGTGCTAATATTTTCAATATTATTTTTATTAAAAGAACCACTTTACCATTGAGAATTTCAAATGTTTTTATAATAACCTCTCAGAATCAAGGGCAACAATATATTTGCAATAAAAAGTGCATTAACATATTTTGTTTTTGATCATTTTTGCATGTATTAAAGTGAAACATTTGGTAAAAATTAAACATTATATGCAAATGAGTACAACAAGCCTACTTTTTGAATAATAATTCATTGTGTCCCTTATAATATATGTGAGTGGCTTCTTTTTTTTTCAGTACACCATAGCTATTAAGTCAGCATGTTGGAAGTTTACCAAGAAGTATAACGGAAGACCCAATCTTTCATTTGCATAAGTCCCAGAATTCCACCTGTCGAAAATTGTATGCTATTAATAGGTGACAAGACTGTCACTCGATGTTCATTTATAATGTTTTCACTAGAACCTCATGAACATTTAGGACATATTTCAGGAATTGTTGTAAATTTTTTTTTTTTTTTTTGCCACAGAGAGGAAAGTGTGTTTATACTACAGCAAAAATGTTTTACACTGGAAAGGTACAGCTGGCAGAGGTGTTGAATCTTCTCTTGTGCATTTTCCCTTCTTCACTTTTTCAAATACAGAATCACATAATTACAAGAATAAACTGGGAGGAAATTTGAGGATCTTCTGCTTTGTGGTATTCTCATTATAGGTGAAGAAATTTTAGCCCAGAGAGGTCCAGCAACTTGCTCATGGTAACATAGTTAGTGGCCGTGCTGGGAGACTAGAATCCAAGTCTCCTGACTCCTTTTTCCATGTGTTTATGTGTTTCTACATATGTTGGTATGTAAGCTATAAATACAGAGACTAGAAATATACATGAAAATATAACAACCATTATGCATGCAGATTTATCTCCAAGGTCAACTTTAGAGAACCATGAAGCTGGTCAAGTTTCTCATCAATATCATAATTCTACTTTTTTGGGAAATTAACTTTTGCTGCCCTGTGGCATTGTTTTCTTGAAATTTTAATTCAGATAGTTTTTATATCTATTGCAGTAGATTCCTTGAGGAGTAAGACTGTTTATTCCTCCCCAGGTTTTCATGCTCCGTGACGCTAGCCAAGGGCTAGCAGGTAGAATGACTAAAATGTATTAATGGTCTAACCTACTGCTTTTCACTGAAATTAGTGGTCTCTCTAAGATTGCACCACTAGTTGAGGATGGGGTTCTAAAAAAATATATACAGCCTCCCAACGTTAATAGTATAGAGCAATAAATTGGCACCAGAGCTGGATGTGTTGCACATTTGTGACTTTAAGGTAACTAAAAAATATGCCACCTCTATTTAATTAAAATAAATCTTAATATCAGGTCAATAGATTATACACATACTTTACTGTGACCATGTAAATAGTGATATATTTACAATTTGTCTGGGAAATTTATGGCCGCCATTCTCCAAGCAACGTGAATGTAGAGGTACTGGGAGACACTCACAAAGGTAGAGTCTCAAGGTGGTCTGGAGTGTAGACTCTGAGAGTAGTGAAGACCACATGAAGACAGGTGAACAATACACCATCTTTCTTAACTTGCCCAGCCCACGTAGAGAAACACCATACTTTTCAAAGATGTACAGTAGGATTGCCACAGGTTCCAATGAGATTTTAAGCTTTGGAATCAAAACCACCTGGGCTTGACTCCTGGCTCCTCTCTACTAGCTATGCAACTTTGGACAAGTTAATTAGTCTTTATGAGCTTTACCTAATTTGTAAAATGGATCTAATGATACCTACTTCATAGGATTGTTGTTAACATTAAAGGTGGAAACATAGTATTTTAGACAAGTAACGTTTGTATGGTAAGTGATCAGTAAAGAGTGGTTATTGATAATATCAGTGACATTCACAATTGTAGTATTTAACCAATATACTAGGAAAGCAAGACCCTTATGGCATCTAAGAACACTAACTATGAACTGCCTTACTCTATAACCATATGAATAGTCTTATCCTCTCCGGATTGTAAGTTACTTAAGGGCAAATGCATCTTAATTACATTATGGATATGAAAACTGAGGCTCAGAGGGAGTATTGATCCAGCTTCTAACAGTCATCCCTAAGAAATCCTAAAATTTGAGTAATATCAACTGATACAGATAATTTTCACATATTTTTTTAGACAAAAAAGCTCATTACTCCTTTGCTTATCAAATCATTGTGACCAGTTTCTTTCTATTTAGTGTAATATTCAAGGCCCTTCACAGACGAGCCCAATCTACTCTTTCAGTTTCATCTCAATCCACTCCCTTGCATGAAGTATATATTTCAGACCCTCTTATCTTCTCACCATTCCCTGAAAATGCTCTGTTATTTCGTTCTCCCAGGCCGTCCTATTCACCTTCTTTTCTGCCTGGAGAAATACAGCTTAATATTCAAGAATCAGCTGTGAAGCTCTCTCCAGCCACATCAGTAAGATGGGAATGATAATGATGGTCGCCATTTACTGATCCCTTATCCATGCCAGACACCTTGTTCCTGGCAGTCATGCCATGCTCTTTGATTCCATGACCACAGTTACTTTGTTGATTGTGTACCTTGTAACTCTCTGACCTGTCATCCTCCCAGCTTGACATAACCACTTGAGGACAGAGACCATGATCCACTCATTTGTACAGTCCTAGCACAGATCCCAGGGCAGATTGTCAATCACTATTCATCACATCAATGAATGGTAAAGTTAGGGTTCTAATTAATAAGTATTTGTTGAATGAAAATACTGCAGAGAAGATTCAAATATCAGATTGGTAAACTGAATAATTCACTGTGTCAGAGGCCTAAATAACCGTCTACTGGCTCTAAATTTCCTTCCCACTATAAGATTGGTGATCTAGCTACCCCCAAGTTCAAATAAATCCCCTCACGCTGGGAGTTAGGAATAAAAATGAAAAGCAGAGACACCGAGATCTTATGCATATTTGAGCTCCCAGGCCTCCTTATCCAACAAAGGCTCAGACGTGGCTTCACATGCACTCACACATCTGGAGTTATTCTTTCCCCCCTGCCTTGGCAGAATCCCTGTGTCTTTTCAACAGATCGTGCATGAGGGTATCTATAAATAATCACCCAAATGTAATGCCACCCAGCCCGCCGGGTTAAATATAGACATTGGATTAGCTCCAGGGAGGAGGGGACAAGTGATTCCCAACTCAAAGAAATAGTTATGAATTCCATTCGCTGTGTGAATATGTACAGTGGATGTTTCCTTCCATAAGGACACCAAAATAGCAACTAACTCAAGGCTAATGTTATAGCTGCTACTGTCTCCCCTGCTTAATCTTTCCCCATCTGGATCCCAACACAGATGCTGATGTGTCTAAACGTGTGTGTCAAACTACAGCTCTCTCCACACCTGTTCTACGTATACCTGCCCCGCCCCCTGCTTAGTGCCTCTGCTTCCCTTTGATGGGAGAAGGTGTTGCAGGAGTTACAGCACACCATCTTTCACTTTTATATCTTGGATCTCAGTAGGATAGTGGAAAGAGCTGACCTCTGACTTCAGTCAGAACTAGGTTAAGTCCTTGCTTCACAACTTACTAGCTCTGTGGCCTGGAGAAACTTACTTAACCTATCTGAGTCTCATCAGTTTTTGTATTTATACAATGGAGGGAATCTTGTGTACTTGTTAGCGCATTGGGCAGATTTCACAAGATATACTACGTAAATTTTCTGGCCCACCAATAGACTCTGGGTAAAATAACTCATCTTCTCACCTCATTATCTCATTTTATAGACCCCTGGAGATGAAATGGTCATTAGTGATTATCTGGTCTACTGCTTGCATCTAATAGGTGAGGAAATTGAGGGTTAGGAAGGTAAATAATGTGTTTCAGAGGTGTCAGATGGACTTAGAAATTGAGCTAGGACCAGGATTCATGTGTGCTACCTTCAGAGCCAGGGTCCTTCCCAACATCATTCATTTATTCATTCATGCTATACACACGTTTTAATATTTGTTGAGATCTGTCAAGCAGCAAGTATTGAGGATATGAAAATGGACAAGCAAAAGGTGCTCCCAGTTGGCATGGAAAAGAGCTAATGATATTAGGTAACATTTTTGAGCTCTCTTCAGACTCCACTAAGTGCTGGGAATTATTTAAAGCACTTCACATTCTTAACGCCTTTAATCCTTCCCAAAATAGGTGAGATACGGATACTATTATCTTCCCAGTTTTGCCTATGAGAAGAAAACAAGGCTCAGGAAGGTTAAGTGATTTGCACAAGTTTACACAGCTAGTAAGTGGTTGTTATAGAATTCTGCCCCAGGCAGTGTTATGCCCAAGGTCACATTGTTAACCACCATATCATACCAGCTCTTGTTAAAGAAATAAGATGAGTGATTTTAACCCACTAATCCAGGGAAGCACAGGGACTGTAGGAGTTCAACACTCTACCATTCCAGCCATCAGGGGGAGACCAAGAAGGTTTCCTAGAGGGCCTGATTTGGGAAGTGATATTGTCCATCTGATATTGTTATTGATATATGATATCTTAACTCCAGAAGTGAAAATTTGATAGAATTACATGGGACCAGGCAAAAGATTCCAAGTGAATCGCAGAAACACAAGATAGAGGAGACCAACCTTAGGTTTTGTAGCACTTTACACATATTTGCTTGAGCTTCACAGTAATACCTTTGGGATGAGGGCAGGGAATGGATTATAATTCAAATTTTATGAGTAAGAAAACCTAGACTCAGAGATGGTGGCTTTGATCAAAGATACTAAGCAAGATGGTAGAAGAACTGGGAATACGATATGATTCTCCTAGCTATTCGGGGCAATTTCTGCCCTTTACCCTGCTCCTACCTCTTTTTTTCTTTTTCTGGTTATCTAACCTAAAAATTAAGAAAGACTCACTAATTTAGAAAAATGAATAATTAGTCTGCCCATCAGACTGTCTCCTCAAACATCAGATGTTGTAATCAGGGTTTAGTATGATTCTTCATCTCAGACAGATCTCAGTGAAATCCTCAAACAAGAACCTGCAGGGTAGATATTCTGCATTGCTGGCTAGAGTGAAAAGCCTTTGTTGCCAGAAGAGCAAGGCTATAGGAAATGATAGACTTGTATTCTTGCCCTGGGAGAAAGACTTACCAACCCTGTAGTGGGTAGTGGGTGTGAGCAAAAGTAGGACACAGATAAGCCCATCATTTTTTAGAGAAAATGTGCTTTGGATCATACAGAGGTTCTGCTCTATATGACAAGAAGTGATAATGGTATCTGTTGGAAGCTTTTTTAAGACAGCCATAACACTCTGATCGTCCAACACATAAACCTCAGTGGCCTCTGGCAGCATATCGTTTTGAGGACAAGTTTCTGATGGGATGAGTCATCAGTGAAAATAGACTGGACTGCTTGCCATGTAAGTGTTGGGCAATGTGAACAAGCTTAGATTTGATGATCATCCAACAGTTCTCAACATCTTCTGGGTCACTTATCCCTTTGAGAACATGATGTAAAACCAAGGGCCTTCAGCTAAAAAAATGCACATAAACAGACACATGCAAAACTTTAATACATTTTCAAGGAGTCCACAAACCACCCTGAGGCCTCAACATAGACACCCCAGTGATCTAGAGACAAAATATCAAAATCTCAGGGCTTTTAATTGCTTAGTAACACTGCAGAGGCATTGGATTGTAAATTTCTGTGAACAGGGACTGTGTCTTATTCATTATTATGCCTCCATTGACTAGGAACATTGTAGGGATTCAAAAACCTTTGGTTGCATTGAACTGATCTATAGTACAGTTAACTGCTGTATTAGTTAGTTATTTCCGCATAACAAACAACCCCAAAAGATAATGGCTTAAAACAATAGCCACTTATTTAGCTCATGATTCTGTGAGTTAGTAGTTTGGACTGAGCTCAGCTAGGTCCTTTGGTCCCAGCGAGGTTCTTTCATGTGTCTTCAGTCAGTTGTGTGTCCACTACAAGTTGTTTTTGCTGATATTGGTAGGGCTTTATGACGTATTTGGGATCTTGACTGGGACAGTTGGATTGACTCATCTGTGGTCCACATGGTCTGTCATCTTTAATCAGTGTGACATGAGCCAGGTCACATGATAGATACAGGGAGACACATACCTTCATGCTCAGGGTGACTTGACTAGTTTCAGATGCTAAGGACACACTCTCTGTCAAGGGTGTCAAGGGTACCTTGCTGTCAAGGGTAACATCACCTGTGGGTGGCATGGAGGTGAGCAGTCCAGAGAGACTGGCAGTGGCATGGTCACTGGGACGAAAAGGAAGCTATGAATAGCAGAGGAACAGGGGTAAAGCATGGAAGATCAGTGACCACCAAGCTGACCAACTGCAGAGTTTTAGGCTGTAGCTCCAATTATATGTGAGGGCAACGTTCTCAGTTTTCCACTATCACCATCAGGATTATGCAGCCTGGAATTCCTGAAAGCCAGGAGGATGAAGCATTGAGATACAGGGTAATACTATTGATGTGATGCGTGTATACCAAAGAGGGTGAACACAGGAAGCCTTCTCACCACTCTTCCTCCTGACCAGAATAGAAGACCCTTCCTTGAGCTTCCATGGCCTTTGTACGTGCCCTCATCTGTAACACGATTGCCTATTTAGCTGACCATATTTCCCATAGAACGTAAGTTCTATGAGGGCGGAGACCTCATCTATACCACTATAATTCTCATATGCCCAGCATACAGTAGGGGTCCAGTATGTAGTTGTTGATCCAGTTTACGTACTACTCTCTTTTATGGATAATGTAAGAATTTGAGGACAGAAGGAAAGTGACAGTTCTAACAGAGCGAGATGAAATGGTTAGATCTGTTTCCCCATCATCCCACAATCATCCATAAGATTTATCCCATCTCTAAAAGTCTCGGAATCTTCTGATTCAAATTCAAGGCCAGGTGTTTTCAGGGGGTGTCAGCCTGCTTATGATGGATCTACCAAAATGTAAGCGATTTTGATGTAGGTGGAAGGACAGTGATAATCATCGTAAAGAAGACGTATTGTTCCTTTCAACTTGGATTAACCTGGATTTTGTTTAAGAGATTTCCAATTAGCTTCTTGAATCTGCACAGTTAACCTTTTATGAGCTTTTCGCTTCAGACTCTTTCTCTCTCCAAGCCCTCAGCCCTCATTTCTGCCCATGGAGCCTCACAGGAATAGCTGGAATCCAGCCTCCTGAACAGCTCCTGAGCATAGGATAATTGCAATATAATTAATGAATTAAAAAGAATGAAATGTTTTAAATGCTTTCAATATTCCCTTTCCTATAATTATCTACAGGAAACATGTTCATTAACAATCTTGTGCTGACAGCCCCCAGGCTCTGGATGAGCTAGCTCACCTTCCAATAAGAGAATGAATTGATGACCTCTCTATCACAGGCCTCCAACTTCCATGGGGAGAGGAGTGGCCAAAGCAGGACCATCATTTGGAAAATGGTTGGCCAGATCAGACTCCCTCCCTCACCTTCAGTCTCAGGGCACCTTGACTAGTCTCACATGCCAAGGACATTCTCTCTACCTGTGTCTCCCCAGATCTGTTTTGCAGAAACACAATACTAGTTGGTCCCTAGTAAGTATCTTATATCTCCTATTGTCTTCCCTTTGCCTTCAGCTGGAAATGAGCTGAACCATTGATTCACGGAAATATATTCATGACTCAGACCCTTTAACCCTGTGCCTTGCAGTCAAGGGTAACATCATCTATGATAGAGAGCCAAAAAGTATTCAGATCCACAGGGCATACCTGGCATAAATGCCTGGGGCATTTTGACCATTTATATTAAGAGGAAACATTTATATTAAATAAAATATTGGTATCTTATGGAGTAGAATTTAAAACACACATGAATTTTAAAAGATAAAGCATTATACTTGGAAAAATCATGCTGATTGGGGGCTGCTTCAGACTGGGTCCCCAGTTGCTCCAGGGATACTTGGCCACTGACCACATCACTGGAGACATTTGTTGTTAAGTATGGTCTACTGGGATATCCCTACAATAGTACTTAGTTGCCAGCCCAGGGCAACTAATCTTATACTGTGGAATTTCCATCAATATGACAAACTGTAAGAGGGACATTTTGGGGTAGGGTTGCATCCCAGAACCCCATCAGTTTATTTATTTATTAGATACGTGAGTTTCCAAAATGTGCAAGGTACTAAGCCAGGTCCAGTGTAGAATATGTTGATGAATGACACAGGGACTGTGTATTCAAAGATTTTATAGACTAGTGGGGGGAGATAAGATTTGTACCTATAAATAACTGTAATAGAGACAGGGCTAGGAAGTGTGAGAGAGGAGCAGTAAAAGTGCTATGGAAGTCCAGACGAGGCAGATACTATCTCCAGTCGAGGGGATGTGAGTCTGTGTCGTAGAGAAGGACGATTTTCAGCTGGAACTTGAAGGATGGGTAATGTCTGGATGGGCACAGACAATGCAGGAGTATGGTCGCTACCACGCCAGGAAACAATCCTTAGCAAAGGTTCAGAGTCTGAATTCAGGGAACAGGGGTCTCTCCAGGGTAGACCAGGGCTGAATATACAGTTGGGGTGTGGCTGCAAGGAAGCAAGGCTGGAATCAAAGTTTAGGAAGAGTATGTGGAAGAGTTCACGTGGCACACACAATAGGTTGAACTGATAGCAGGTTTTCAGCTTATGAGTCAAAGAATCTTGATGTTTCAGAAAGACAGCTGTGCCGCGTGGAGAAGCATGGTTTAGGTGTGTGGAGTGAGAATGGAGGTAAGAATTCAGGTTAGGAAGTTGGTGAAAGAATTCATGCAGGCAACAAAGAAGGACTGATCAGACAACAGCGGATAAAATTCTGCCATCTCCATTGTATACACAGGAGGAATCAGGCTGCCATTGCACCTTGGAACAAAAACAGATTGAAGAGTAGAAAAGTTGTGATATGCAACATACTGAAAAGGACTGAAAGTTATTGGAAAAATCAATCTGTTTATATAACCAGACTATCTGAGTATATATTTTTGAGATGGGGGAAATTGGTCACTAATAAAATATTTACTGGGGATCTTTGGAATGCCTACAAAATTCTGTTTTTGGTACAGGCACTTAGAGGCAGGCTGGTGGGGGATGCTGATTAGATAAATTGGACAGACCACAGATTTGGGCAGCTGTCAGTGTAACCAAATGAGTTGAGACAAGTGGGCAGTTTAAGAGTTTGTTGATGTCAGGGCAGGAAAGGATCTGGGCATGCTACCATCAGGTGCCTTTGTCAGGGGTCCCTGAAGTGGGTGCTGCACAGAGTTCAAGGCAGGCAAAGATGGTCAGTCAGCCACAGAGACAGAAGCAGTTATTTCCAGACCCTCAGACAACTCCAGAAGGCTCTCACCACCCTGCCAATTTGAAGTCAGCTGGAGGCTTCTCAATCCTCTGAGCCAAGGCCAAATTGTGTTGTGAGTTTTCTTGCTTCTCCAAAGGGCCCACATTTGTTCCTTTGTTTGAATCAAGCATCATCTTCATATCCTCAAGATGATGTGGTCTCTAAATTAAAACAGAAGGTCAAGACTTCTGATCTCACAAGGATAACAGAATATGGCTTCTGGAGTCAGGCCAATTGGATGGACTTTTTCCCCCCTTTCTTCTTTTCTTGCTGTCTTTTACTGGGTTAGTAAACTTGGGTAAGTTTCTTAAAAATGTCTGAGGTTCAGTATCCTTATCCATGAGCTAATGTTATGATAATATTTGCCTCCAAGAGTCATTGTGTGGATTAAGTTAGATAATACATGTAAGTCATTAAGCAGAAAGCCTGATATTCATTGACTACTCAGCAATGGTTCCTTACTATTCTTCTGATTATCATGGTGGTTTTTGGTGTGCTGTTCTCAGATTGTCTGGCAAGTTAGTCCTGATGGAACTGTGTCACCATCTCATTATTTTCCTGTTTGGTCATTGTCTCACAGTTGGAAGTTTCTTGTTTGTTTTTTAAGGGACTAAACCCACACTGTTCTTGGGAAGTTAAGTGAAGTGTATGTATTATGCTGGATTATTTGGTTGCAAGTGACAGAAATCCAAGTGGCTCAGACAAAAAAGAGAATGTGTGGTCTCATATAGCATCCTTCAAGGATGACTGGAGAAGCTCAAGTTGAGTTTCAAGAATCTATGTTTTGCATGTCTATGCTCTGATTTCATCTGTTGGTATAGTCATCAAGAGATGCAAGATAGGGCTTCCCTGGTGGTGCAGTGTTTGAGAGTCCGCCTGCCGATGCAGGGGACACGGGTTTGTGCCCCGGTCCGGGAAGATCCCACATGCTGCGGAGCAGCTGGGCCCGTGAGCCATGGCCACTGAGCCTGCGCGTCCGGAGCCTGTGCTCCGCAACGGGAGAGGCCGCAACAGTGAGAAGCCCGCATACCACAAAATGAATGAATGAATGAATGAATGAGAGAGATGCAAGATAGCCCCCAGTGGATTCAGGCTCCCATTCTACCAGGTGAGCAACCCTTGAAGAAAGATGTCCATTGGATGGACCTGGTTCTCCTGCCCATCCCAAGTCATCCTCTGTGGCTAGGTGGTTTGAATAAACTAATTAGTCAGGCCTAGTTTGTGTTCCCACCTTTGGAGGCAAAGGCTGAAATGAACCTCTTAAACCCCACAGACTGAATGTAAAAGGGGGTTGGTTTCTAGCATTGTGGTTCTCAAAGTGTGGTCACTGGGACAGTAGCAGTAGCATCAACATCCCCTGGAAAACACCTAGAAATATAAATTCTCAAACACTATTCCAGACCTTTAAAATCAGAAGCTCTGGAAGGAGGTTCAGGAATCTGTGATTTAACAAGCCCTCCATGTGATTCTGATGTATGATCAAATTTGAGAACCATCATTCTAGAAGAGAATGTATGAACAATTTCCAGAAGAAGAAGGGACAAGCAGAAACAACCGATGCCTAGCTTGCAGGCTAATAAATCACCATGCCCATTTCATAGAAGAGGAGCCTGAAGATCCAGGAAATCATGGAAATAGACCAAGACCTCGTGTCTAATAATCAGCTCAGAGCCAGACTCAGATATTCTGGTTCCTAACCTAGCACTCCTTTCACCAAAGCCCTGTAAAAGAAAATGAGAGAAGAAATTCCTTGCTCTGAGGCATTGCACCTGATTGTGTAGACTGTTCATTTTTTAAGGAGACTTTTTCACCTAAGTAACCACTACCTAATAGTGGATTGTCCAAATGCATCTTTAAGACGTAAGCTTCTCTCCTGCCCTAGAGGGAATAAGCCCCTGAGAAGTGATGGGTACGTCAGGTATCAGTTTCCATTCCGTGTCTGCTCACATCCCAGAATACTTCCCCATGCCCAGAGGTTCTGCATAGCCAGATGACATGATTATCTGAAGATGTTACTGACTCTAGGGCTGAATTATTCATATTTTACATTTGAAAATCACCTCCCAGTTAAGGTCAAATGAAATGACCTTTGCAGAATGAACTAGACTGAAGTCAACAAGAATTTATTGGGCAGGGAGTATGTGGCCAGTGTCATCAGTCATGGCTGAGCTTATGAGGGAGGGAGAAAGCACAGGCACTTCCCCAAAGGAGATCCCAATTCAGTCTGGCAGATGAGATGAACACAACTAAAACAATTAGAGAATTCTACAGGCAGTCTTGTCCTTCAGTTGTGTTGCTGTGTGCCCAGCACCCAAACCTTCTTTCTATGGGGAGTTTTCCACCTTATAAATCTTGATGAGAAACGGTCTGTCCTGCTATTGATGTGGAAAAAGCCCAACGTAAACTTCCTTATTAAACCAGAAAATGAGAGCATGCTTGACCAGCCAGAGGTGCCTACCTGAAGCTAGTGGCATAGGAAAAAAAAAGACTGGGATAAAAATTCATCATGGTGGCAGAAGTGACATCTGCCTGTTTCCAGGGCACTGGTGACAAAGGTGCCAGAGGTGGTACCAGAAGCCCTGTGCTGGGGGTGGGATGATGCTAGCTCTGAAGCCCAACGTTAAAACAGTGGTGCTATCATCCCTATCAGACTGCTGATGTTTGCTAAGGGTTTTGGAGGTGTGGACTCCTTTGGTTTTCTAGGCCTTCCTAGTAAGACTGTGAATTTCTCAATATCCTTCCAATAATTTTCTATTGGGCTTCAGTTTCACCAGAGTTCAGTTTCTGTTGCTTGCCCTTATGTATCCTGGCTGAACAGGGCCTCCTTTCTTTTCCTCAGTGCATCATGCCCTCTCTCACCATGGGCTTTGTGCAGGGTGTTCCTTCAGCCCAGGCCACATTTCTCCCCTTATCTTCCATTTCCTGCACCTAGTTAACCGCTCCCTACCCTCTAACCCTTCAGACCCTAGCTTGAGCACCGTTTCTTCATGGCAGCCTTCCCTGTGTTCCTGGAGTGTTTCTCCTCTTGTCCACCCTCAGCACCCTGCACTCTTCCTTTGAAACACTATTCAAGTTTGTAAATGCATGGTTCTTCCCTGCTGTGTCCTCAAACTATATCTCAGCTACATGAGGGTAAAGACTGTGTCCTTTCTCCTTGTTGTGTCACCATTGCCTTGCATAATTTCAGGCACACAGAAGCTGGGTACCATCTGGGGTTGTCGAATGGGATGAGTAGATGAAGATTGTTAGGATAGGTAGTATACACTGTAAATAACGCAGGGCTTCTGAAAGCACTGTAGAAACCAGAGTAGCCCGGGAAAGTTTCCCAAAAGAGATGGAACTTGAGTTGAATCTTCATTCTTTATTCTTTTTTTTTTTGCGGTACGCGGGCCTCTCACTGTTGTGGCCTCTCCCGTTGCGGAGCACAGGCTCCGGACGCGCAGGCTCAGCGGCCATGGCTCACGGGCCCAGCCGCTCCGCGGCATGTGGGATCTTCGCGGACCGGGGCACAAACCCGTGTCCCCCGCATCAGCAGGCAGACTCTCAACCACTGCGCCACCAGGGAAGCCCGAGTTGAATCTTGACATCGTTGTGGAATTTGGACTGGGGAGGACAGGGGGAGCACATCCCAGATTGACAGAACAGCATGGTGGCAAGAGTAGGAGAGGGATTTTTCATTGCTCACTCAGAGGACAAGTGAATGATTTACCTGCTGAGACAAGGGGTCTGTGCAATAGAGGAATAATAGGTTAAGTTATATAGGTAGAAGAGGGTAGATTTTGATATATTTTTATTAAAGGAGAGTAATTCCGGCTGTGCTGTTTTTAAACTATTTGGTTCTAGGTAGGTGCCTTATCCTATCTGAATCTCAACTTCTCCATTTGTGAGACAAGAATAACATCTAGTCCATGATTTCCTTGGAGTGAAGTATATGGTAAAGTCATTTCTAATGTTCCTTCTGAAAATCAAACATGATCATTTCCTGCTAGGAACCCTTCAATGGCACAGTTTCCTACAGAACAAAGCCTGAGACCCATAGCCAGGTTTTGAGGTTCTTAATCATGGGACTCACACCTACTTCTCCAGCCTGGCTTCCTCCCGATCCAACTTCAGGCATTATTTACATTTCCTGAAGCTTTTTCGCACCTCCTGTGTTTATACATGCTCTTCCCTCTGAATGTAATGCCTTTTCCTTTCAACCATCTCCCTTTCTAGCCCATCTGATGAACTTGTATTAATTATCCATTTAAAGCTAGTTTATGTCATCTCCTCTGCTATTCATTCACATTTAATCATTTTGACTCCCTTCATAGCCTACATTCATGTTGATGATTTGCTTTTTCACAGTTTTTTGTACTCTAGCACCATCGTTATACCTGGAACATAATGGTACATACTAAATGTGTATTAACTCAAATCCCGTGTGAAAACCACTGAAAACTAGACACATTCATCTATTAAACACTTGGCATGTATCTATTATGTTCTGATTAAACATTAGGCATCAATAATTGTGGTGGTGATTTTAACAGTACCACTAAAATCAACACAAAAATCACCACCACTTTGTGGTAGAACCACAAAGACTTGTGAAATCCTGGTGATGGAAGAGACTTGGGGAGTATCTAATCCAATTACCTCCAATGTCAGAGGAGGCAACAAAGCTCCAGAGAAGTTGGGAGTTTAAGGTCACAAAGTAATTCATAGCAGAGCAAGAGAAGAATCCACTTCATATGATCCTTAGCTTGGGAGTAAGTCCATATCACAATCTGTTTTCATGCTTATTATGATTATAATTATTCTGCCTCTTAGCCACATTGGTTAACTCCTATTTTTATAGCTCTAGCTAATGTTATAAAGGATTAATATTCTTTTTTTCCTTTCTTTATTATTATATGACGTGGCTGCGACTAAGTCATAGCCTGTGCTTTCCCCTGTTTTTAACATAAGGATACAAAGAGTGACTTCCTAATATTTGAAGAGTTCATAAATTATAAATTCAGAAAATTTCCATTTCCTCCCACCTCCTTTCCTGCTGCAGCAATTCTGGAGCCATTGGGTGGTGAACCTGTAACAGGAGAATGGATAATTCTAAGTGTGCATCTGAAAGAAATAGTTTGCCTCGTTTGGAACAATCCTGTAATTGAATAGAAGACTTGAGACAGCATGAATGAGATCATGTCTGTAAAATGGTCTGAACCCCTCACAGGCAGCCACTCCATAAATACAAGGTTGCTCCAGCATTTGTAACACTACTCATTGTGAGAGGAAAAGAGTCTGCACAGGGTTTCATAAATAAAAGCTTGTGTGCTTGCTTAGCTCCAGCTTTGCTCTGGCTTCTGGGCCAGTACTTTACCCTGTTTTCCATCTTCCCACTAAAAGTAGCATGAAAATGTTGGAAAGAACTCAGCAAAATGTGCTATTCATTCAGTAATTCATCCAATGTTTATTGAGCGCCTACTACGTGAGAGCCGTATGCTAGGTCCTTGGTAGCTTGATGAAGTCTCTGTCCTCAAAGTCTTATCCCCATTCCTCCCTCTGGCCCTAAGAAGCTCTGACCTCAAGTGATTACTTCCTCCACACTGAACCTCTTCCTTTGAACTCTCAGAGCCCACATTTGTGCAAACATTTTGTGCAGGTCATTTTGGAAGAGCCTCAAAAATAGGAAGCATTTCCATTTTTTGCCACCCCCTCCCCCCCAAAAAAATGTCTTGTTGGTGAGAAACTGCTGTGGTACAGGGATAAAGTAAGACCATTTGTTCAGTCACTCATTCAACCGATACTTACAGAGCTCAGGACTGTATTCAGAAGTCCTTGATTTCATTCCCGGTTCTGAGTATGTCCTACCTAGGAAACTTATAGTTCCCTCATCTTTGAAATGGTGGCAATATATGTCTCTAATTATGAAGCTTCAGACAATTGTCATTGGTAGCCATCCTTCTTCGCTCCTTCTAATAACATGTGCTAAGTAGCTATGTACTCCCAGAAAACTTCACGTTCACTAGTCCACTATACATGGACAGGTTACCTGTAGTCCCTGTCATCATCAAGGAGCTTGTATTATGTTTAAGAAGACAAGACATATATCCAAAGACATGTATCCAGAAAACCATAATATTCATCAATTTATGATTAACACCAATATAAGACCTTGTACATAAAAATGCTAAGCATTAATGGATGATTGACCAACTGAGATAATCAAATAATCCAAGAAACATTTGTCAGGCATTACTGAGTTCCTGGCCCTGCATGCTGTAAAAATTATAAGAAGTTGGACCGCTTCTTAACAGGATGACCTGAGAAGGCTTGACTGAGGAAGTGATGTTTGAGACGAGTCTGAAAATTCCAGGTCCCATGAGAGCAGGGACTTTGTTTAATTTGCTACTGTATCCCTGCACCCAAGACAGTAGTTGGCACATGTGGACACACTCTGTGTATTTGTTCAATGAATGAATGAACACAATCACAATGGCCATGTGACAAGTGCAATGTGATGGGTAGGAGCTGGGCCAGCTTTCCTAACGCAGCCACCAATCGGAAAGTCCAAGGAGCTCCACTCAGCTCCAGGACCACACGTGCAGCCCTTCACCTTGTTGACCTTCAGCAACATTGTTTGCAATCCTGCATCCGCACTAGAGACTCTCCTGAGATGTCTCCCAGGCTTAATCTCCTACATTCAGAGTCTGAGGGATGGGGAAGGGATTGGAGACTCATGATTGGATCGTATCCCCACAGCCCAGAATTTGCCAGCATTTGTCCAGGACACTAATGGAACCGATCTCAAAACATGTCCATACCTCTCCAGTGGCTTTAGGCCACCTCCACCTTTCAAGGTTCCCTAGGCCCTGATCAGTGTGAGCAGATGCTACAACTCCTTTCTATCATGACTGACTGGGTGGTCTTGGGTGAGTTACTGCTCCCCACTGGGCCTCAGTTTCCTCAACAAGAAACTATTGAGGCTGGTCTGGACAATCCCCAGGGGCCTCCTCCCTCTGCTGTTGTGTGTCATATCTTGCACTGTTTCGAGTCAGCAGTAGTCATCACCATGACTAATGTGTTCTCGGGATGGAGCATTTCTGCTTAGCAAGGGCCTGCAGGATGAAGTGGGTTTCTCTGTATGTTCCTACCAGGGTGGAAAATGCCCTTCAGCTCTCAGAGACGGGCTTCAGTGTGGAAACCTGCCCATACCAGGCACGATGGGCCCAGCCCCAGGAGATGCAGGCTCATGAATTTCATGGCAGTGCTTGGAACCTGAAGCCTGGGCCCCATCCAGGCTCTAGGTGGGAGGATGTTGTCACTCGGAAGTCAGTTTCACTCAGTAAATGGAAAATTCCACTCCACCCAAGCGATAATACTACACGGATCCAGGAAAAGGCTTTGGTTTGAAAGATCCTGAAACAGAGGACATCAAGAGAGGTTCTCTAAAGTCCTACAGATGCAGGACTGAGAAATATTTTACTGCATGGCGTCAGAAAAATGACTTACCCTCCCTGCTCCTTTCCCTGCCTCTCTCAGAAAAGGTGCTAGGGAGTTACAGAGGATTTGAGATCCTCCTGGACACACTGGAGTCAGCTTGACATTCGTCAAACTCTGTGCCTTTTAGACTCGTAGCTGTGTCCTTGAAATTTTATGTGACAGTGGATAACCATTGTTGTCTCTCCAAAGTTCTGTTCTTCCCTCTAAAATGGATACAATGTCTCCTGCCTCCCAAGGCTGTTTTAATAATGAATAAATTACTACCTGAGAAATAAAATGCTAAAGGGGCAATGGAGTAGCATAGAGGAAATAGTAAAGACTTCAGATTCTCATGGGCCTGGGTTCTAATACTTGCTCTATCCTTCTAAGATGTGTAACCTTGGACGAGTTACTTGACCTCTTGAGCTTCAATTTTCCAATCTGACAAATGGAAATATATTGCAGTATTATTGTGGGGATTAAATGAGATGCTATAAAAATAAATAAAGGGTAAAGTGTGTAGAACTGCATGATTTAAAAAATGAGATGCTATATGAGAAGTATCTTAAGTGGTGCCAGGCGCATGGTAGTCACACAGCAAATACTATTTCCTGTCTCCATTTCTCTCTGTACAAACATATGAAATCACAGACCTATCAGTAAGATGCATTGTGCAATGTATACTGTTTGTGTTTCTGAGGTGCTGAGGTTGCTCTGGGCTTACTGGAGGTTTTAGGTAAATAAGAGAAGGAGAAATTATTCTGCTTCATGGAAGCTCATGAGGCCTACCAGGATCATGGGAACATGAAAAGCAGTGTCTCAAGCCTAACCCTAAGAAGAAAACTTATTTTCCATTATTATCATTTTAAAAATTTTTAGCCTTTGGTGCTGTCTAGAGAGCAGCAACAGTCCCAATTCCCCTCCTCCAACTCAGTTGTTAGGTTATCAAGATCAGGCAGAAAGATAAACCTCTTGTTTCCTTTCATCAGGAACTCCTGGCTTCTTCTTGTGGATCTCAGCATTTTGTACATTCAGCCCCTGTCAAGTAGTATCCCCAGGTGGAGAAAGGTGCCCCTGCAATGCCAGCATCAAGGGCATCCCTGGTACCACGCGTGTTTTCTCCAATGACCAGCAACCAGGCATCAAGATAAAGACGACTCCAGACATGCAAATCCCAAGCAATGACTAAGATTCATGTCTACTATGCTTACTCCTTTGCCGTACAATTAGCATAGATTCTGTTTTCTAATTGACAAAGCAATACTCGACTGTAGGTCACTTTATTATCCCCATTATATAGATGAAGACTTGAGCTTAAAGAGGTCAAGTAAGTTGCCCAAGCTCAACACACTAGTAAATGACATGGTTGGGATTTGAATCCAGGCAGTCTGGCTACAGAGTCTGTGCCTTTGACTTCTGCCCACTCCTGCCCCTCACCTCTGTTCTGCGAGTAGCCACAAGGGTAACACAACAGCCCTTGGAGCTGGTGCTCAGCTGAGGTTGACTTCATTGCATTTGGGTGACCTCATCCTGAGCTTGCTTGTCATGGGCGCCCCTACTTTTTGACCAAGTTAGTTGCTTCCTTGATGAGGGCTTCGGATGCAAATTCCGTGGAGGAAGGGCATGGGATCTGCGGCATACAAGGAATGGGGGCCTGCCACCCTGGCAAAGAATGAGCATTTTACCACTGACGTTATCTGAAATTGTCTAATAAGAAACCAGTCGAATTTTAGTTGATCTTACTGTTTTGTGTTTATTGTTTATCGATTGTATTATTGTTTTAAATTCTCTACAGACGCTATGCCCTCTTATTGCCTATACCTAGAGTGGACCACTCCCCACTGCTCCACCCTAGGGACGGAGAGTAAAGATTCTAGGATTCACTGCCCCTCTTAACCCCAGACCCCCGCATTAGCCAAAGATCTCTACTTTCGTGAGGTTTATATATTGGGGTTTGGACAAAGCTTTGGCTGGGAAACAGGTTCTACTCCTAAAAGAGAATTTGAAACCACTAGCCAAGGTATTTTTTTTTCCTAGAGTTCTGTCCAGTCTCAACATTTTATGGTTCTAAAACTGCTCTCCTCTGGGAGGAGGGATACAAAGCACTGATTTTACGTGAATGCACGAATCCCCCTGAAGATACTTTGGGAAGGACTCATGGATATTTTACATTTCATGACAGTTATTCCTGATGTGGGTCTCCATGACCCTACCTTCCCCTTTAAAAAAAAACAAATAAAAAAATCTTTTACTGTGTGTTCACTATTTGCCAGGCACTGTGCTAGGGGCTGGCATTTCAGGGAGGGAAGGGATAAATATGATTCTTGGTCTTATGGAGTTTGGGAATAATGGGGGGACGAGAACAAAAAATAACCCCAAACAAGTATACAGTTACAAATTGAGGTAAGTGCTAAAAGGACAAAGATGATGTTATTATGGTCAAGAATATCAGAGGGTGTCATAATTTAGATTGGGGAGGAGTAATAAGATCCTTGCTGCTAAAGTGATATTTAATCAGAGACCTGAAGAAACATTAGTGATAGATTGCAGAGAGGTGCAGGGAACAGCATTCCTGGAGGCAGGAACAACAGTTGCAAAAGCAGTGAGAAGGGCATGAGTGAGGGTCCTCTGGGAATGGCGGCAGTGGTGCAGGGGGAGAGGGCTGGGAGTAGACCAGTGAGGCAGGCAAAGGCCACATTTAACCAGACTCTAGAGGCCATGGCAAGGATTGTGGGAGTCCCTAAAAATTTTCTTTTAAGCAAGAAAATGCCATGGCCCAGTTTTTATTTTAGAAAGACCCCTCTGGCTGTACCATGGAAAACTGAGTCACTAGAACTTGCTGAATAATCCTGAAGTAGCTTTGTCACAAAAATAAATCTCAGTTTCAGAGTTGTAAATTCAAGCTTTTGGGTTTGCCTGAGTCAGCTTCAGGCCTTTTGTACACGGAGGCCCAGGGCTTAGAAGGTCTCAGATACATCGCCCGTGGAGTTCCACGCTACTGGCTGATGGGTCTTCCTCCTTCCCTTCCTCCACTGGGTGAATCATAGCTTTTGTCCAGGGTGGGCGGATCCTTCTGCCAGCTCCCACCCTCCCCATCCCCATCAGAGGAGGCAGCTCTGCCAAGTTCCCCTCCAGAGCCAGGGACACCACCTGTCATGCTGCATCCTCCTCCTACTCGGACATCTGACAGCCTCCGTGACTCGTGAGCTGGGGGAGCACAGATCGCTAAAGCTGAAGGGACCTTAGAAACCATCCAGATCAGTCACCCAAATTACAAACTCAGGGAAAGGGAGGGTGCCCCTAAGGGCCACAGTTAGCTAGGGGCAGAGTCAGGACCCAGGGAACCTGCAGTGGAGTTGTGTGATAAATGCCTCCATCAAGGGCTGGTGCTGGAATTTGAGTTGAGACACTGTAGGTATTGAAATGTGCTCTGGAATGGGAGTCTAGTGACCTGTGTTCCAGACCCAAGCTCCAGAGCTTGACCTTGGACAAGTTTCCTTCCTCTCTGAGCTGCACTGCTCTCCTCTGCATCATTTAAGGGGATGGTGCTGCAGATGTCTGAAGTCTGTTTGAGCTCTCACACTGCAAGACTGCAGGACTCTGGCAGGGACCTAGAAGGGGGCAGACCTGGTGACAGAGGATGTCTGACTAATCTCTGCAGTGGCTCTCCTCCCATCAAGCTTGAAGAAGCTAATGGAACTGCTGCTGTCAGAGGCCATTCGTCCCCACATCCACACACACGTGAGGGTACGCCCCCATGTCACCATCAACTCAGGGGCCCAACTCAGCTCTGCTTTTCTTGACAAAATCACCCTCATCCCTGGAAGTTCCCCATTCCCTCTCCTACATCAAAACACATCTGCCCATTTCTCATCTCCCATGGTACTCAATCCCAAAGCTGGTCAATCTGTGACCACATCTTACATAGGATATGAATGGTGATGATGGTAGTGATGGTGATGTTAATGATGATGGTGGTGATGATGATAGCATTGACTGAGACATCCACTTCACTTGCATCTCCTCATTTAATCCTCCTACCATACTATAGTTAAAAGCAACCATACATACACCCCAGTGTTCGCAGCAGCACAATTTACAATAGCCGAGACATAGAAGCAACCTAAATGTCCATTGAAAGACGAATGGATAAAGAAGATGTGGCACATATGTACATACACACAGTGGAATACTACTCAGCCATAAAAAAGAATGAAATAATGCCATTTGCAGCAATATGGCTGGACTTAGAGATTACCATACTAACTGAAGTAAGTCAGACAAAGACAAATATTACATATCACTTATACGTGGAATCTAAAATATGACATAAATGAACTTATTTATGAAGCAGAAACAGACTCAGAGACATAGAAAACAAACTTATGCTTACCAAAGGGGAGGGGGAGGAGGGATAAATTGGGAATTGGGATTAACAGATACATACTACTATATATAAAAGAGATAAACAACAAGGATCTACTGTATAGCACAGGGAACTATACTCAATATCTTGTAATAACCTATAATGGAAAAGAATCTGGAAAAGAATACACACACACACACACACACACACACACACACACACACATATAAAACCGAATCACTTTGCTGTACACCCGAAACATTGTAAATCGACTACCCTTCGATAAAAAAAAAAAAACCCCAAACCAAGGAAAACATTTTATACATGAGAAGGCGGAAGCAAAGAAGAGAACAAGATATTGCTAAAATCACTCGGTGATGCCAGTGGAATTCAACCTCATCTCTAGGCTGAGGTTGTAAATAACTCACTGTACTGATAAGGAGTTCATAAATAAATATCTCCCCTACCCCTGCCCAAGCATGAGATCTTTGTCATAAACCCAAAGAGGGACGTGTGGGAAAAGATCAGTGTGCTGAAGGAGACTTCATGGCAGAGGGGAGATCTCAACCATGCCAGACAGGCAGCTGCCCGATCTGTGCTCTGAGTCTGGCCTTGAGGTTGCCCATGGTGAAAGGCATCCTGGCCCCTATTCACAGAGGCTTTGCTTCCCGGCTGTCTCTCTCATTCTCTCTCCTATTTTGTCTCCCACTCAATAATGTTTATTTGGGTCTTTAAGAAAGTCCATTACTTTCATGTGTATCTCTGAAAGAATCATTCAGATGGCCCTCCTCGGAGCCCCTTCCTCTACATAAATGCATATACATAGATGCAAGCACACACACACACACACACACACATGCACGCACGCACGCACATGGAGACACTAAAGAAATCAGCTAATGTAAAAAAGAGTAAATAATAGAAGTACTGTGTATAACTCTGAGTTCATACGATTGTGCATTTGTGTATAAGGGCATGGACCTCATACACCGTAAACCTATTTTTGTAGGTTTATGAGCCGTGTCTATGGAGGTGCTTATGGAATATGCAAGCTTCCCTCCTTCCAGTATAGCCTCTCTGTGCCCTGCTGGTGGAATAAGTTTTAGGAATCAGGGGAGGGAACAGACTTCAGTTTGTTGCTCAGCTGTGGGTGCCATGTTCTCTGTAGAGTTGGTCCTTTGGCTCTAGGGGTTGATCCTGGCCTCCCCTTTCCAAGGCACAGCTATTCCACAGGGCTCGGAGGTGCTGGCATAGTGGTCTCCCTGACTGTTGAGAGGCGGTGGCTCTCTCCTTTCCCTACTCAGGGTGTCCTCCAGGCCAGGGTGTGCCACTCAGCTGCATCTCCTGTCCAGACGGGAGAAGCTTAGTCTCTCCGCTCCCTCCCTCCAAAAAAATAGACCGCTTCCCTCCTTCCTGTAGGCTTCTAAGATGTTGTAGCATAACCCCTCTCAAAGGCCGAAGTAATAAATGTCAATGCCTTTCCTGGGTTATGGTGGGGGAAAGGATATCAATGTAAAATAGCATATTTTCTAAGTAGTTTGTCCTTTTCTATAAATTTGCTTAAAAGTCAGAAAAGAGGGCTTCCTTGGTGGCGCGGTGGTTGAGAGTCCACCTGTCGGTGCAGGGGACACGGGTTCGTGCCCCAGTCCCACATGCCGCGGAGCGGCTGGGCCCGTGAGCCATGACTGCTGAGCCTGCGCGTCAGAGCCTATGCCCCACAACGGGAGAGGCCACAACAGTGAGAGGCCCGCGTACCGCAAAAAAAAAAAAAAAAAAAAAAGTCAGAAAAGAGTCTGGAAGAATAAAATGCGGCCTGAAAATGAAGAGCTCTGTATTTTTGGTCTATTGTTATGGAATATACATATAATAATTAAGAAATAATCATAAGGGGCTATTGTAGGGATGAGATGAAATAAGATAGTGCAGAAAAACACTAAGTGTCATGCTTGGCACATAGGTAAAACGTGTGTGTGTGTGTGTGTGTGTGTTCATGCACTCCTGCAAGGCTCTGGTTGGGCCCAAGGGATGGGACAGGATGGGTGACAGTGCTTTCCTTTTCTCTGAGACAAGTGATTTTCAGACGAAGCACTTCTCATGACTCTCAGACCCAAGCTGAGACTGTAATTAATAGCTCTTCCTCACTCAACCTAGATTTCTTTCTCTCATGCTCCAAAATGCTGGCAGCCTGTGCACTTCATTTTTTGTTTGGCCTGAAGGGGCCATTTCCATTGGCTGAGGTGCCAAGTGCCCCTCTGCCTTGGCAGAGCTCATGAAATGCACGGCCTGTCCTGGACAGGTGCTTACGGAGGCCTGAGTGCTCAGTGCTTCCAGGGCGGCCTGGCTTCAGCCCAGTGCAGGCAGCATCGGGGAGGGGCTCCAAGGTCTGCCAGCCTCCCTTGTGCTTCTTCACACAGAGCTTCACAGCTAAACGTCCGGTGGGATTTAGTCAAGATGTGTCATGTGTTTTCAGAGAGTTTACCAAAAATCCAAAGTAACTGCTTGCATAATATGGTGAGGTGAAAAGCATGTGAGTTTCAGATTAAGGCACACCTATATAGATTTGAGAGTTGGCTCTGACACACACTGGTTGTGAGATCTTAGGTAAGTTTCGGACCTGCCATAACAAGGATTGGTATTTTGTCTTTGCTCTTCCAAGCACTATGGGCTGACCCATAGCATAGAACTTTCTCCACTGAACTTAATCATCCACTTACTCAACTGTATCTCCACTAGCCTATAAATTATTTGAGAGGTGGGATTGTGTCTTGTTCACCAGTGTAATCCCAGTGGCTAGCAAGGTAACTTCATTGTAGGTACTCCATAAAATATTTGGTGAATCAGTCAATCAACTAATAGGTGGATGGATGGATGGATGGATGGATGGATGGATGGATTTCTCTAAAATAGATATTCCCTCATTTGTCAAATGGCAGAAATACCATCTACTTTGTAAAGATTTTAAATGAGAATCACTAAACCCTTGTCACAATCCCTGGTATATAAAAGATACTAAGCAAAACCTGGCTCCTTTCCTGTATTCATCCACACTTGCCCTCAGGGTGACATGTTAACTTCAGCAGATCTTGCTGGATACCAGCTACCCATTTGTGAGCTTTCAGCATCCTGGTTCCTTCCTCATGGCCAGGACCATCTGTAAACACTGCAAACCTAGTCATTTCACTTTTCTACTAAAATCCACAAAATGATGCCCCCAAATCAGTGAGTAAAGCAGATTGTCTATCCATCAATCATCAGAATTCTCAGTGTAGCCTACAAAGTTCTGTTTAAGTTGATTCTCACCTACTTTCCCTGCCCTGGATCGTGCCACTCTGTCCGCCATCCACACTGGCATTTTTTTACACACTGGACTTAGAACACATGGGACAGCTTTCTGCTCTGGACCTTCACGTGTCTTGTCTCTCCTGACTACAACAGCTCTGAATAGGCAAGGTCAGGACTCCTTTTATAAGTGCTCATAACTCCATTGGTTTTCTCTTCATTAAACACAGTTTAAAATATATACATTTATGTGATCACATGATTAATGCCAGTCTCTGATACGGATTCTGTCTGCTTTGCTATATCCCTGCCAACTAGCACATTATCTGACATATAAAAAGGAGTCAAAGGATATTTGTTGAAGACTGAAAACCCTAATGTTCCCCAAATCCTGCTTTCTTGCTCGTCCCCTGTCGCATACACTCACCAACAAAGGTGTGTATATCACCCTTTCCGTTCTACGTTTAGGGATCCCCTGTTGTGCTTTTGCCCCGCATTCTGATATGCTCACTGGCAAACTGAAACAGACCCACATATTCTGATGGATACTCAGCCTTCATAAGTCCTGGGAAACTTTTTGATACGCTTTCTTTTTCAGATCCAGTCTCCTGCCAGGGCACTAGTCATTTGCTCCAACCTGCCTCTCTGAGCTCATTTTGCCTGTTTCCTCCCTCCAGCTCATAGCAGTTACATCCCAGGAGACTGAAGTGGAAATAAGCCGCAGACACGGGAATTATGGAGACGCCAAAGAGGACCTTGCTGCATCTCAGTAGATCACCAGGTACGTGGCCTTTCAGGTGCTGCAGGTCAACAGATGATGCCCTAGGAGAGGAGTAAGGCAAAGTTCACTGAACCCAGCTATGAGGTGAGTCTTCGCATAAAATCTCCCGGGGACAGTCAAGGTGAGGGTCAGGACATGTATTTATTGAGGGAAGAAATGCATAAAGGTGACTGAGGAACTGGGCATATGAAGTTGGAAGAAAAACTGTGCACATCCTTAACAACAGCCCTTGGAACCAAAGCTTCTTTTCAGACTTTATCTTGGAACAAGTCACACTACAGAGAGGAGTCCTGTCCCTGCAGGAAACTTCCTGGTCGTATGATTTTTTTTCACTTTTTTTTTTAACTTATAAAGACTGTTTGGGGCCTGGGCACTCGAAAAGAGAGAGTTATTTACAGCATGTCACTTTGAATCAAAGAATAAAAATGCCCTTAGGTCTGGGAGCATAGTTCCTGCACAGTGTAGAAGGAAAAGTGTGTTTGGAGATAGATTGGAACCCCAGTGCTGCCACCATCTGGCTGGTGGCCCTGCCTGAGTCTTGCCTGCCTTCCTTCCTTCCTTCCTTCCTTTCTTCCTTCCTTCCTTCCTTCCTTCCTTCCTTCCTT
The DNA here is from genome assembly GCF_011762595.2 of Tursiops truncatus. Lineage (NCBI taxonomy): Eukaryota > Metazoa > Chordata > Mammalia > Artiodactyla > Delphinidae > Tursiops > Tursiops truncatus. Next base: position 100,758,361 of record NC_047039.1, on the reverse strand, counting down.
CCTCCCTTCCTCCCTCCCTCCCTCCCTCCCTCCCTCCCTTCCTTCCTTCCTTCCCTGTTTCTTTGTCATTAAGTGGGAAGCATTGTGCACATACACACAAGGTTGATATGAGAATAGAATGTGACGATGTATGTAAAATACTTAGGGAGGCCCTCAGGAAAGGTCAAACCCTTTCTCGCACTATTCAGATTTGGTGAATTTCTTGAGGAATTTTGAGAAGGAGGACCTTGCCAAATTGGGTGAGAACCATCCTGAACAGCTTCCTCTTGGGTTTTGTTGAAGTTCCTGCCATTGGCTGGAGCAAAAGCTTGCATTAGAAAGTCAGTCTTTTAATCCTTGTTGCTTAAATTAGACCTGAAGTGAAATCTAATTCCAAAGTGGAATTATATATTATTTTCCCTGAGAAAATTATACAGAAAGTCATTAAAGGTACACGTGTACAACTAGAGAGATCTTTCTTCAGATTTTTCACCTGTGTATCCAATTCATGATTGAGAGTTGACATCTATTCACTTGAATTGTCTCAGATGACATTTTATCTCCATTCCTGCAGCCATTTCCTCAATCTAGGCTTCATCCATTCAGTTTAAGGCTATATTTGAGCATCTATCCATATGTTTAGGTCTTTAATACCCCTGGCTGGATTTCTGCAACAATCTCCAAGCCAGCCCCCTATGCCAATTCTTCTTTCATAAGCCATACGAATTATCTTCTTAAAATCCTGCATTTGTACTGCCACCCGCCCTGTTCCCTGTTGCTTACCAATAAATCTTAACGTTGACTGTGACTTAAGTCCAAACTTCACAGATTTGAAGGTCCTCCAAAATCTAGCTCCCCTTGACCCATCCAAATATCCCCCAATGTTCCGTGCTCACCAGTCAAATCAAAATTATCTTTTTCATCCCCAAACAAGTCATGCTGAGTCCCAGTTCTGAGCTTCTGCTTTATGTCCTCGCCTCTCCTGAAATGGATTCTCTCATTATTTGCCTATTGTTGAAGTGTATGTGTATTCACATCCTACCCCCTACTTTGATAAAGCATATTACTGTCTTTTCAATATTCCTTTCCATTCTTCAAGGTCAATTCAAAAGCCAGCCTCATCTAGGAGGCCTTTGCTTATCTCTGCAGTTCATACTGACCTTTCTTTTCTGAACTCCAAATACATTTATAATTAGTCAAAAGAAGATTACCATTTAGTTATTCTCAAATGCTTCATATAGTGCTTTGTTTTGGTGGTGGTTGTTTTTCTGTGCTTTCAAAAAAATAGATGACTGCTGAGTTCAGCCCTATTATTCTAAGTTCTTGGGAAGTTACTGGCTGGATCTTGTGAGTTTGGGGAGATGTTTTAAAACTGGCTGGTGAGGAGGGAGCTACCTCTTCTTCCTATGCCTCTGTCCATCCTCTCACTCTTTCCTAGTCCTGCCTGGAAAATTCATTGCAGCACTTTTGCTAGTAGATGAGGTCACTCTGTCAAAAATTCTGTGCTCATGTATGGCTCTCCCTTTGACCTTTCTTTGTACTATGGTCAGTCGCCTGCTTACCATCACAGGTGGCTGATTCTGAGGTTAGCTCTTGAGTAGATCCAGCCATATCTCTGTTTTTATTCCATTTTGCCCCTGCTGTCAACTGGGTGAGTGTCCAGAATTCTTGACTGGTAAAGACAGTGGCTTGACGCAGGTTTCCAGTGTCTGATTCCAACCTCTGGCCCCACCCTTCACTCTCCACAGAGTTATCCTTTTTCTTTTCTTTTTTCTTTTTCCTTTTTTTTTTCTTGCGGTACGTGGGCCTCCCACTGTTGTGGCCCCTCCCGTTGCGGAGCACAGGCTCCGGATGCGCAGGCTCAGCGGCCATGGCTCACGGGCCCAGCCGCTCCGCGGCATGTGGGATCTTCCCGGACCGGGGCACGAACCCGTGTCCCCTGCATCGGCAGGCAGACTCTCAACCACTGCGCCACCAGGGAAGCCCAGAGTTATCCTTTTTATAGGCATCACAGAAATCGATGTCTGACTAGCACATAGAAATCATCTTCTCCATCCATCTCGCTGGACACATGATAAAATGATGACTCGGAGGAAATGTGATTTTTCTAAATGTCTCAGAGCAAAACAGAGAAAGGATCTCAACCCAGATCTCCTTTTTTTTTTCTTGCCTAACTCACTTTCAAGGATGCCATATTCCAGTGCACTCAATGGGAAATCTACCTTCTTTTGACCCCCAACCTGAATCATAACCATCTTTGATGCAAATAATGACAAATTAAATTTATTAATATCACTTTATTTGCAAGTCATTGTGTCATTGTAAAAAGGAAAATGTCATGTTTCAAGGAAGGCAGTTAACACTTGATGGTATGACAATGGGTACATTGTGAGACAGTGGAAATCCTCCCCTGTGCATGGAGCCTGGACTTGGATCCCAGCCCCCTGAAGTGCACAGGGATGGGGTGGGTGAGGGATCATGCATAGCATGAACTAGAGGGCCGTGAAATGTTGCCTTAGAGGAATTAAGGAAGGAACCTGGAGATCAAGTTTGACAAAAGCTTCCTTGACTCTAATAACACCAGGCATAAAACTCACAAAGTCCGAAATGAAATGCTGGATTTGAAAAAGAAAAAAAAGAAGTGACACAAAATTATATGGCCAGAAGCTGCTGGCAGTGTTGTAACTTCGACTTGGATTCCCAAATGGTTTAATTCCATCTGAAGCCCAGCTCAAATTTGCCACCTCCGTAAGACCTTTCTCAATCCTCGTTGTCAAGATAAATTGTTTCCCCCCTCCAACTGTTGTCATAGAATTTGTTAATATTTCACTGTTGGCCTGTGTGTCTTATGTTTTAGCTAGTTATATATTTGTCTGTCTTTCCAATAGATTGAGAGACTCTTTGGGACAGGAGCTCCCTTAATACATATTTATATCCCTTAGAGCCTGGATGGCAGGTATACAGTGTGCTACCTCTCCCTAATTCCTTGCTCCAGGAAGACATTAATAATCAATCACAGCATTCCTTACAATACTGCCTGGAACAGGCTTCAGGATCCTTCCTAATAAAGCCCCTTAAGCTGACTTTATTGATTAACCAGATTTTTCATGCAAAAGAAATCTATTCAGTGTATCTATTTATTACAAGTAGCATAATGGCTTACACAGTGTTGTTCAGTTAATATTTGTTGATATGAACCAACTCCTGAAAGGTATATCTAAAACAAAGGGCTTAGGAGATTGGTAGGTGGGACAAGCATGGAACGAGCTGGGGCAGAGAGGGACCTCAGTCATTAGGACCTAGAGTGTGGGTTATGGGAGGAGAGTCACCCAGGACACAATTTTCTGATGGTATAGCAACCTCAGTATTTAGGGTCATTGCATCGGCTATGCATGGCAAAATCAGGTCCAGGCAAAGATCTTCAAATCATTCACAGACAGACAGTTGGGCTGCTTTTATCATTGTGGCAAAGACAAGAGACATTCTAGAAGCATTTGTTGTAGGCCTGCAAATGAAATTTGCAAGCTCTATATCTGGAACAGATTAAATGAATGAATAATCCAAGATGGCCCCAGGGACCTACTCTCCAACTCTCACATGTCTTTGTCATGTTGGCTTTTCATCTAAACCTAATGCTTCATTCATCTCTTATTTTAGATTAACCTGATTCACTTCAGTTTTCTTTCCTGGTAGTTTGTTTAGCTAATTAAGTGTATTCCTACTGGACAGATTCTTGACTTCATGATAAAACAGGTGTCGTTGGCCATTTATGAAGGGACTGACTTTGGGTCAGGTGTTCACTATGCAAGCAACATTTTGATGCGAAGAACATCCAGTTACCACTCCTCTTGGTAGCTTGGTGTGGGCGGATTAGTCCGAGTTAGACAGATATGGAGGTATTGGCAGCTTCCATGATGGACTTCTTAGTATAGTCCAGCACCATGAAAAAGTCTGAGAGGCGCTAGAGTAGGGGGTAAAGTCAAGAGGTCAGTCCATGGGAGTCAGCAGAGGGAAAACAGATCCTGGTACAGGGGAAATTACCCAGTGCTCATATCTGGCACCTTGAGACTAGTTAGGATTATCATCAACCAGGTTGAGTTTCAGAAAAGAAATAGATTCTTGAATCTATGATTTGGTCTTTTTCATCAATTTTGGAAAATCTTTGGCAGTTATCTCTTCTAATACTTCTTCTGTTCTATTCTCTCCTTCTGGGACTCCAGTTACATCATATGTTGTAGTCTCACATGTACCTTTTTCAGTATTTTTTCTCTGTGTGCTTTAGGTTGTATAGTTTCAATTGATTTGTTTTTTAATTCACTGCTCCTTTATTCAGCTGTGTCAGGTCTGCTGTTAAGCCTAGCCAATTAATTCTTTCTTTCAGATACTGTACTTTTCAGTTTTGTAGTATTTATTTGGAACTGTTTTAGAGAATCTTTATTAACTTTCTCAATGTTTTTGTCTATCTTTTCATCCTTATATTATTTTACCATATATTTATAATTTTTAGAAGTCATTGTCTATTAATTCTAGTATCTGGGTCACCTGTGGGTGTGCTCTTATTGACTATTATTTCCTCTTGCTTATAGATAAGTAGAAGTTGCCTGTTTTTTTGCAAACTTGAAATTTTACTGTATCCAGATATTGTGTTTTAATCAACCATAGAGACTGGAGTAAATATTATTTTATCCCAGAGATACAAACCCTTTGCTCAGTGAGGAAGCTAGAATAAGGACTTAAAATTTCAATTAAATTCAGTCATGAGTTGGGTTAGGTCACATTTGAGTTTCAGTTTTATTTCGTTTCAGTTCATCTCTGGTTTCAAATGTCTAAGGTCAAGATGTATCCTGTGCATATTATTGGCTCTTCTCCCTAGCTGAACTTTGAGCTCTGAGAACCATTAGGTGAAGGAGATTGTTCTTTTTCCAGCCCAGCCATCAACCCCTGCAAGTTCCCCGTGCACTCAGCAGGCGTCCTGTGGGGAAGAATCAGTGGGTTGGGAGAAGGAGTGTTGCGTTTTGGAGGTGAGGTCCTATAGGTTTCATTTCATCATACTAGGTCATATGACAGTGAGAAGCTTTGCTGGCTTATCATTACTGTACAAGACTCTGTGCCTATGACAGACATAACTTTTTACTTTCTCTTGCCTAAACATGGCAGATGCTACCAGACAGGAAAGCAACCACTATTCTCTGCTCATGTGTAGAAGGGCTCAACTCTCTCTGGAACTTAATTCCCTTAGACTTCTTTGTGTCTATGGCCCTCTAATATCTTTTAAAGATGTATGATATTTTCTGATAGTTTTAGTTGTTGGAGCAATAGTCTGTCTTGACCGCCTGCATCCTAATCAGAAGTAGAATTCGCTCTGGCTGTCATTATGGTCATAGTCTAAGACCTCTTCATGGAGGGGCTGGGATGCTTATATTTATTCTCTTGTGAGGTTTGGCTGCAATAGATATTTTTGGTAGGTTCTGAGACGGTCTCATTTTGTTATTGCTGATAACACACATCAGACTCTAAGTGGCTTACAACAGGTATTTATTTTCTTACTCATGAAACTTTGTGTTGGCTGTGGTTCGGCTGGTGTCATCTGGGCTTGGCTTTAAGCAAAGGATTGGATTCAAGTATGATCCACAGACTCCAACATTCTCTTTGTCTACCTGGGGTATGCTCTTCTTACGGTGGGTCTAAGATGGTCAATAGAATGGTGATATATTAGCAAGTTTAATATACTTGCTAATGTCACATCTGTTTACATTCCATTGGTCAAACCAGGTCACTGTGCCACAGTCAACATTAATGGGACCTTAGGGAAGTAGATTCCATCAACAGAGGGAGGCACTGTAAAGGCAAAGTATATAGATGTAATCCTTTTACAGGAGAATAAAGAATTTGAAAACATATTTCAATGTACCATGTTAGGGTAGGAAAATCAAGTCACAGCTGCATTAACAAGAGCCTGAAAAAAGCTCTAAGCTTCTCATATCCATAAAAGGAATCCCTGACTTTTTTGCATTAACCTTTTTGTACTGAGAACCCATATAATAACTCCCACCCAAGAGAGAGAATAGATTTGAGACAGATAAAGCCAAGATGCTGACCTTGCTCCAGCTGGAAATATTCCTCTCACCTGTTCTTCCCAATTCAGATGCTAATGGACAAGTGAGTCTATTAAGAAGAAGGAAAACCAGGTGCCTCATTAAACAAACAACCCGACCAGAGTAGCCCAGAAAACTCACAGAATTGCTGCAGTTGGTAGCATGCATCTCTTTCTGTGCCTTAGATTTTGCCCATGTATAGTAGTCAGACTTGAGCAAGCAGCATAATTACTTGGAAAGTTCATTAATCAGAGTCCTGGACCATAACCATAGAGTTCCTAATTGAGTTGGTCTTGGGTGGGACCCAATTTTCATTTCAAACAAGATTTCAGATGATGTTGATGCTGCTTGTCTGGGAACTACAGATTGAGGATGACTTCCATAGGTCATAAATCCTCCAAAGCAGAGACATTTCATGAACTCTCCTGAGAACTGTGGGAAGGCTCCTTCATCCTTGAGTTGCCTTGATGTTCTGCCAGGGCTCCTGTTGGGCTGAGGATATTCATCAGGCAAAAATGTATGAAGATGCAGCTTGGCGTGGTAGATACAGACAGGCTTGTGTTAGGATTGCTGAGTTCTAGTCCATTTGTGCTATTGACCTGTTTTGTAAAAAGCCTTTTTTTTTTTTTTAATCTTCCATCCTTGGCCCCCTTTGCTTTTTCTTTTTTTTTTTAACATCTTTATTGGAGTATAATTGCTTTACAATGGTGTGTTAGTTTCTGCTGTATAACAAAGTGAATCAGCTCTACATATATATATATATATATCCCCATATCTCCTCCCTCTTGCATCTCCCTTCCAACCTGCCTATCCCAGCCCTCTAGGTGGTCACAAAGCACGGAGCTGATCTCCCTGTGCTATGTGGCTGCTTCCTACTAGCTATCTGTTTTACATTTGGTAGTGTATATATGTCCATGCCACTCTAAAAAGGCATTTTTATCTCTCTGTGTCTAGGTTCCTCACATGCTAAAGAAGTCTAAGCACTAGATAACTCGTTGAGTTAGTTGGACTTTAAGAAATCCTTTATTCAAAAATAAATAAAGAAATAATAAAAAATAAATCATTCAAAACTTACATAATTTTATCATCATACTATATGTAACTCCATGACCTTGGGTAATTTCTTAAACTCTGCAAGTCTCAAGTTTTTTTCTTTTTTTATTATCCTTCTCTCATCTCCCTTTCCCCTTTGGTAACCATAAATTTGTTTTCTATGTCTGAGTATGTTTCTGTTTTGTAAATAAGTTCATTTGTATCATATTTTAGATTCCACATATAAGTGATATCATGTGGTATTTGCCTTTCTCTTTCTGACTTACCTCACTTAGAATGATAATCTCTAGGTCCATCCATGTTGCTAGAAATGGCATTATTTCATTATTTTTATGGGCGAGTAATATATATATATACACACACACACACACACACACACACACACACATATATATATATATCACATCTTCTTTATCCATGCAAGTCTCAGTTTTCATCTGTAAAATAGATAAAACAATTGTATTTACCTCAGAGGACTGTTGTCTGTGAGAATACAATGAGATGATACATGCACCAATAAATGTTTGATAATAGTGTGTTATTATTGTTTTAAAATTATTAATCATATAGAATTGCTATGGTATTTAAGGAGAGGAAGAGAGAACACTTCTGGAAGAAAGATAAAGAAAAGTTTCGGGCTTCCCTGGTGGCGCAGTGGTTAAGAATCCGCCTGCCAATGCAGGGGACATGGGTTCGAGCCCTGAACCAGGAAGATCCCACATGCCGAAGAGCAGCTAAGCCTGTGCACCACAACTACTGAGCCTGCACTCTAGAGCCTGTGAGCCACAACTGCTGAGCCCATGCACCACAGCTACTGAAGCCTGCCAGCCTAGAGCCCATGCTCCACAACAAGAGAAGCCACTGCAATGAGAAGCCCGCACACTGCAACGAAGAGTAGCCCCCACTCACCGCGACTAGAGAAAGCCGGCACGCAGCAATGAAGACCCAACGCAGCCAAAAATAAATAAATAAAATAAATAAATTAAAAAACAAAGTTTCAAGGAGAAAGGAGCACTAGAGCTGGGTCATAAATATCAAGTAAGTTTTGGGTTCATAGATATTTCAGGTGGGGAGGGAAGGGCAAGGTAGGGCAAGGGAAGCAGCATGAATCTGGACATAAAGTTGGAAAAATACAATTTGTGCCTAGTGAACAGGAAGAAGCTAAATTTGGTGGGAAGTTACATGTGTAAAGCCACGTAGTGGAAAATAATAGAAGACTAGAACTAAAGCAAAATAAGGGAGACCTTAGTTTACAAGGCACAGAATTTTGGAGTTTTCTGGGGAGTCAATGAGGAATAACAATGTTTAGAGAAGAAAGTGATAATTGTACTTGGGTATAATCTTAGCCCTGCCACTTAAGGTATTTATGATCTTGGATTGCCACTTTGACATTCTGAGGTTCAGTTTCCTTGTTGTAAAATGGAGAATATATGTACATGCACACACACACACACACACACATACACATACACATACATAGTGCTGCTATGAGGATTAAAGAAGGATATTTACATGAACTCATCTTTAGCAGTGCTCTGCATAAACCCTAAGTTAATTCTTTTTTTTAAATTATTTTTTTTTATTTTATTTTTTAAAAGATTTTTAGGAATTTCATGTAATGTCTGAAGCATTTATATTAACATATTTTCATACAAATAACCCAAAGAAAATTTAGTATTAGTTTTTTGTTTTGTTTTGTTTTTTTATACAGCAGGTTCTTATTAGTCATCAATTTTATACACATCAGTGTATACATGTCAATCCCAATCGCCCAGTTCAGCACACCACCATCCCCACCCCACCCCCGCAGTTTTCCCCGCTTAGTGTCCATACGTTTCTTCTCTACATCTGTGTCTCAATTTCTGCCCTGCATACCGGCTCATCTGTACCATTTTTCTAGGTTCCACATACGTGCATTAATATACGATATTTGTTTTTCTCTTTCTGACTTACTTCACTCTGTATGACAGTCTCTAGATCCATCCACATCTCAACAAATGACTCAATTTCATTCCTTTTTATGGCTGAGTAATATTCCATTGTATATATGTACCACATCTTCTTTATCCATTCGTCTGTTGATGGGCATTTAGGTTGCTTCCATGACCTGGCCATCGTAAATAGTGCTGCAGTGAACATTGGGGTGCATGCGTCTTTTTGAATTATGGTTTTCTCTGGGTGTATGCCCAGTAGTGGGATTGCTGGATCATATGGTAATTCTATTTTTAGTTTTTTAAGGAACCTCCATACTGTTCTCCATAGTGGCTTATCAATTTACATTCCCACCAACAGTGCAAGAGGGTTCCCTTTTCTCCACACCCTCTCCAGCAGTTGTTGTTTGTAGATTTTTTGACGATGGCCATTCTGACCGGTGTGAGGTGATACCTCACTGTAGTTTTGATTTGCATTTCTCTAATAATTAGTGATGTTGAGCAGCTTTTCATGTGCTTCTTGGCCATCTGTATGTCTTCTTTGGAGAAATGTCTATTTAGGTGTTCTGCCCATTTTTGGATTGGGTTGTTTGTTTCTTTAATATTGAGCTGCATGAGCTGTTTATATATTTTGGAGATTAATCCTTTGTCCATTGCTTCGTTGGCAAATATTTTCTCCCATTCTGAGGGTTGTCTTTTCGTCTTGTTTATGGTTTCCTTTGCTATGCAAAAGCTTTGAAGTTTCAATAGGTCCCATTTGTGTATTTTTGTTTTTATTTCCATTACTCTAGGAGGTGGATCAAAAAAGATCTTGCTGTGATTTATGTCAAAGAGTATTCTTCCTATGGTTTCCTCTAAGAGTTTTATAGTGTCAGGTCTTACATTTAGGTCTCGAATCTGTGTTGAGTTTATTTTTGTGTATGGTGTTAGGGAGTGTTCTAGTTTCATTCTTTTACATGTAGCTGTCCAGTTTCCCAAATTATTTTTTTAATTATTTTAAAATAATGTACATCTATGAAAGAGTTGCAAAGGTAGTACCTAGAGTTCCCAGATACCTTTTCACCCTGCTTCTTCACCTAATGTTAATGTTTTGTATACTGATGCTGTGTTTATCAAAACTGAGAAATTAACATGTGTTACTAATATGAATACTATTAACTAAACAGCAGACTTTGTGTTTCACCACTTTTTCTCCTAATGTCCTTTTTCTGTTCCAGGATCTGATCCAGGTACCATGTTGCTTTAGGTTGTCACATGGCCTTAATCTTCTCCGTTATTTGCCAGTTTCTTGATCTTTCCTTGCTTTTCATGAACACACCTGGATGCATTTAAAGAGTATTCAGGTATTTTGAGAATGTCTCAAATATGAGTTTATCTGACTCTTAATTATGCTTAGATTAGAGCTCGGTATTTAGGGGAAGAATGTCAAAGAGACGATCACATAAAATCAGGGATATGCAGGATATATGCAGGGCTGGCTACATAATTTTGGGGGCCCAGTGTAAAATGAAAAGATGAAGCTCTTTGTTCAAAAAGCAGGAAAAAGATGCTCAAGATACTAAATATAAAGGTTTTCCTTTCTTCCACAATTTCTCTCTCAACTTTTTATGGTGTTTTTTATTTGCTCTTTATTTTATGTCATTCCACATAAAGAAAAAAATAACATTTTAGATTATTGTCATACATTTTATTGTTTATCTTTCTGTTGTGCAATGACAGTTTTAAGTACAAATATAAGAGCATTCCACTTGTATGCAGAATCATCAAATTACACAATTTGTATCTTGAAGCTTGCACATGCATACGTTTGGTTCTCACCAAAATGGCAGAAATGCTGCACAAAACAGTTTTTATTTCACTTCTTGATATGCACACATTCTTCCAACACTTTCTACCTTCTGCTCACTGATGAATAAGAAAAGCCTGAAAGAAAAAGGAACATGAGTGGCTGTATATTTCACTTTCCTTCTGTTATCATTTCTAGCATAAGTACTTGGCTGAAACAGGGAAGGATCATGAGTAAGAAAGGATAATGATAGGGTTTCTTGGTGATTTGTTTCACAGAACACCATTGCTTTTCTTCTCTGTTCAAAGCAAGTTCCAGTTCTAAGGGGACATGTGGCTTCTAAGGGCTATCGGTCTCCCTGTTTTCTGAGTCATAGATGTAACACATTTACCTTGTACTTGCTTTGAGTCTTGCTGAACTTCCATGAGTCATGGGTCCACTGGAATCCTGTGCTCATGGGGCATCCGGATGCTCTATGTAAATAGGGTGGCAAGGAACGGTGGGTATGCAGATCTGCTCATACCCATGCTTCATCCCCTGTCTGACTTATAAAACACAACTTCAAAGATTAAATCACTAAGAATTTCAGTGCACCAAAAGCAGAGCATTAAATCAGGCGTGGGACCCTCCTGAGTTTGGACCCCTGTGTGACTGCATGTCTATTGATATGTGATATCAACGTCACTGCTGTTCTTAACCTTAATCGGTTGGTTAAGGGGGCGTCTGCCGGATTTCTCCATTGCAGGGTTAGCATTTTTCCCTTGCCACAGTCTATTTGTTAGAAGCAAATCACTAAGTCCAGCCCACACTCAAGGGGAGGGGAATGGATCTTCATTTCCCAGAAGGAGGAGTCTCAAAAAATTTGTGGACATATGTTAAAACCACCAGAGTAGTTAATAAGCATTTTGGAGTAGCCAAGTGCTTTTTGAATCTCATAACTCAAGGGCCAATTTTGGAATCTCATGACCCACATCTTGCCTCCAGTTCTGTGATACTATGAGTCTGGCAGAAACATTGTAAAAGAGCAAGATAAATCTCACTGCACTAGGAATGCTAATCTCTTACCCGTAAGAGATCCTAGGTCTTAAGACTGACCCAGACAATAGGTAAAGTGACCCTCTACCCAGGAACTGCACTGACTTAATTTCCTTGGAAAATCTTTCCCTTTGTAGGCTATGGGCAGCACGTGGTGAGGCGGATTTCTATTCATAACATTCTCTCCAAGTGAATGACTGGGAGTAAGTAATTATCAGCCTATGGAGCAGGGAGCTCCAAGCCCCCTCACCCTTGGCGTGTACACTATCTCCGCCTGCCTGCAGTTCCCCTCTTTTGGCAGATGCTGCCGGCACAAGACGCTGAGTGCAGGCAAATTATTTCCACTACTTCCTGAAATTAGCATTTCAGTACTGCATTCATCCAAGGCTCTTGAAACTCTTAATCAACAGGAATATGCCAACCTGAGACTGGGTCACAGAAGGACAGCCTAGAGATCTGGGTAGATTGGTGACAGCTGCTGCCCTCTCTCTGAAGAGGATTGGTGTAGAGATCATCGTGCTGGGTGACAGGAGGAGGGATGAGATGGTCTTTTAAGGTCTCTTGCAATCTGGGAAGTCTATGAATATCCCTACCAGCTGAGAGTGATTCTCCATGCTTTATTCATCACGAAAATGACGCAAATCCAGAAAAGCAGCTCTTTCAAAGGTAGGTGGCCACTAAACCAGGCATCCAGACACTTAGCACTCTGAAAATACTTGCTGAGGAAAGTCCTTGAATTAAAAAAAAAAAAAGGGTCATTTCAGGAATGGATGGAGAAAACATAGTGTGCTTGGTAATACATGGGAATAGACTAATGGGTTTTAAGTTCAAAACCAGTGAGCTGTGGTTGCCTGGAAAAGGTATTGTAATTCTAAATTGTATTAATAGAAGCAAAATGTTTCAGATGAGGAAGGATAATTCCTCTCTGTGGTAACCACAGAGTCACTTGAGTCACGCTGTTCCATTCTTGTTATAACTGGGGAGTTAGGGAAAAGTGAGGATTTTCAGAGAAAGTTACCCCAGATAGTGAGGGGTCTTAGAATCATGCAAATGGTTAAAAAGCCAAAAGGACCAGTCATGTAAAGCCTGAAAAACAGGGCTTATTGACTTATGACTATTATCACAAAGGTTGGAATGAAATGTGAAAGAAGTTCCAAGAAGCTAAGAACAAGTTCTAGTAAAGAACTGACAGTGATTTTTGTTTTAGTAGCAGATAAGGAGGATCTTTCTGACATCCACAGCTGTGCAGTTATGGAATAGTGAATCTTGTCACACACTCATCAAAGGTGGCCTGAGATAATAGGTATAAAGAATTCTGAAAAATAGTTTAAACGGTGGTCTATTCCTAAAGGGAAAGACTATTGTACAGATACCAGTTTTGTTCATATCAATCTCTAAATTTAAGACAATTCCAGTCAAGATCTTATTAAGATCGTTTTATTTTAAAAGTTTTCAAATAGACAACAAACTTGAAATAACTTTACAGCAAATACCTATATATCCATCACCTAGATTTTATCATTGACAAATCTAATGGTAGCTTCATTAAGATACGATTCATATACCATACAGTTCACCTATTGAAAGTATATAACTCAGAGCTTTTTAATATATTCACAGAATTGTACAACCATCACCACAAATGATTTTAGAATATTTTTATCACTCCTTCCAGAAAATACCATGTCCATCCACAGTCACTCCCCTTCCCACTCCCATCTCCCATGTCTTTTCCACCATCTTCTAGCCCTAGGAAGTCAATAATCTATTTTCTGTCTCTATAGATTTGCCTATTATGGACATTTTATGTAAATAGAACCATACAATTCATGACCTGTGACTTAGCTTTTTACACTTAACATAATTCTTCAAGGTTCATCCACGTTGCAACATGTATTGATGCTTTATTGCTTTTTATTACTCCCACATATTCCATTATATGGGTATAACATGTTCCTTTTATTTATTCATCAGTTGATGACCATATGGGTTGTTTCCACCTTTTGACTACTATGAATAATGCTGCTATGAACATCTATATACAAGTTTTTGTGTAGACGTATGTTTTCATTTCTCTAAGGTGTGTATCTAGCAGTGGAATTGCTGGGTCATATGGTAACTCCATGTTCAACCTTTTGAAGAACTGCAAGACTATTTCCAAAGTACCATTAACATTTTACTATACTTGTTTTGTAACATATCTATCCATCCGTTAATCGATTTTTTCCTTTTTTTTGCATTTCAAAGGAATCTGCAAACATCTGTAGAGTCACTCTAAAAGCCACAGCATTCATATTAACAGGACTCAATATTTATTTATACTTTTTCTTCCCCTTGTAAAATTTACATACAATTAAATGCACAAATCTTGACATATGCACTGAGATTTGACAAATGCATCTACCTGTGTAACTCAAACCCCTCTCAAGATATAGAACATTCCCATTTTCCCAGGAAGTTTTCTCATACCCATTCCCAGTCAATCACTGAATTTACCCTCTCCCTAGATGCAATCGCTGTTCCAATTCTTTTCCAATATAGGTTAGATTTACCTGTTCTAGAATTTCATATAAAATAACCTATGCAATTTGTGCATTTTAATAGTAAGGTTTCTTTCACTAAGTCTAATGTTTTGAGCTATCAACACAGTTGGCCCTTTGTATCTACGGGTTCCACATCCACGGATTCAACTAACCATGGATTAAAAATATTCAGAAAAAAAATTCCAGAAAGTTCCAAAAACTTGAATTTGCTGAGCACTGGCAACTATTTACATAGCATTTACATCATATTAAATATTGTAAGTAATCTAGAGATGATTTAAAGTATACAGCATAATGTGCGTAGGTTATATGCAAATACTACACCGTTTTATATAAGGGACTTGAGCATCTGCGGATTTTGATATCCTGAGGGTTCCTGGAACCAATCCCTTGCAGATACTGGATGCTGAGGGATGACTGTAGTTTATTCTTTTAATGGCATAGTTTTCCACTATCTGGATATACATTGTTTTGTTTATCCATTGACCACTTGATGTACTTTTGGTTCAGTTCTACTTTTGGGCTATTAAAATTAATGCCACCATGAACATTCATGTACAAGTCTTTGTGAGGGCATATTCTTTTATTTCTCTTATTTTTGGATTTGCTGTATCATAGGGTAGGCATGTACTTTATCAGAATCTGTCAGAACTTTTCCCACAGCAGTTGTACCATTTTATCTTCCCACCAAGAATGTAAGAGAGGCTGGTTGCTCCACATCATTGTCAATATCTAATGTTACCAATATCTTATACCCATTTTGGTAGGTGTGTAGTTATATCTCATTGTGGTTTTAGTTTGCATTTTCATGATGACTAATGATGTTGAGCACTTTATCATTTGTTCATTGGCCATTTGTATATTTCGTGAAGTGTATACAAATATTTCAGCTACTTATTATTGAGTTGTTTGCCTTTTCATTATCAAATTATAGGAATTATTTACATACCTTGGATAAAGTCCTTTACTGTGTATTTATGAATATTTTCTCATAGTCTCTGGCTTGCCTATTTATTTTCTTAATGGTGTCTTTTGAAGAGAAGAATTTTTAAATTTTGAGGAGATCTTATTTATTACATTTTTTTCCTTTTACGATTATGCTTTCTATAACCTGTTTATGAAAAGTTTGCTTATCCCTGATCATGAAGATCATCTCTTATATCTACTTCTAAAATATTTATGGTTTCAACTTTTAAGTTTAGGTCAATGATCCATCTCAAATAAATTTTGGGTAAGGGTTGAGATTCAGTTTTGGGTTTTTTTTCATACGAATATCCCATTACTTCAGCACCATTTGTGGAAGAGATTTCCCTTTTAACATTGGATTCCTCTGGTGCTTTTGTTAAAAAACAGGTAACTGTGTAAAGTGTGGGTCTATTTAGGGACCTTCAGTTGTTTTGATCTATGTGTTAATTCCAGTGCAAGTACCACAGGGTTTGATAATTTAGGTTTTCTATATTTTTTCTCAACAATATTTTTTTAGGTTTCAGGGTAGAGGTCTTGCACATGTGTTGGTAATTTTTTCCTTAATATTTTATATTTTGATGCTATTGTGAGGGGAATTGTTTTTTTAATTTTATTTTCTAATTACATACTTGTGTGTATAAAAATACCATTGATTTTTAAAATGAAACCTTGTATTCTACAGCCTTGTTAAATTTACTTAATCCCTCTTATGTAGCTTTTTAGATTCTATATCCTTTTCTTTGTAAACAAGCATGTCATTTCAAATAGTTTTGTTTCTTCCTTTCTGATTTTTATGCTCTTTACACCTTGTTATTGCAAATGGTTAGGATTTCAGTACACTGTTGAATAGAGGTGGTAAGAGTGGGAATCCGTGTCCAGTTTCTGATCTTAGTGTTCAATATGACACCAATAAGGATGATGTTATCTGTAAGTTTCATAGATGCCTTTTATCAGATTGAAGAAATTTCCCCATATTCCTCATTCTCTGTGAAACTTTATCATAAATTCCTGCTGGATTCTGTAAAAATGCTTTTTCTGCATCTATTGAAATGAATGTAGGGCTTTTCCCTCTTTTTCTGTTAATATGGTGAATAACATGCATTGATTTATTTTTAAATTGAGATGAAAGCTCACGTGCCACAAAGTTAGCCATGTTTAAAGTGAACAATTCAGTGAATGTAAAACCAACCTTGCATTCCTGGTATAAGCCCTTCATGCTTATGATAAATTATCCTTTTTAGGTATTGTATTTAATTTACTAATATTTTATTAAGGATTTTTGTTTCTATGTTCATGTAGGGAATTGGTCTGTGATTTTTTTTGTAATGTCTTAGTGATTTTTGATATAAGGTTTATGCTAATCTCATACAATGCATTGAGATGTGTTCCCTCCTCCTCCATGATTTGAAAAACTTGGCATAATATTGGTGTTATTTCTTTCTTAAATATTTGGTAGAATTCACTAAAGAAACACTTTTGAGCAACGGGTTTCTTAGTGATAAGGTATTAGATAAAAGATTTAATCTTGATAATGTGCTATTCATATTTGTTTACAATTCTCATTCTGTTCACAATTAAGGAAATGAAATTTGAAACACAATTGAGTTATTTTTCATTAAGTTGAGTGGGCCTTCATATTGCATTAGTATCTGCTAGGCAGATGATACTGGCAAAAATAGTATAAACTGACCTTCTCTTAATCCTTGCAGCAAATACTGGTACATATTCTACGGTTGTTGTCAGTTTCTTATATGTGGAGGATAAGCAGGAGGGTAGCCTATATCTCGTTAAGAAGAAACCTAAAAGAGATAATCACTGCCTCTTGCCCCAATACACAAACAATGAGGATGGCTGCATTAGTTTTCTGTTGTTAGTGTGTGACAAATTACCCCAAACCTGGTGGCTTAAACAATACAAATTTGTTGTCTTACAGTTCTGTAGGTTAGAAATCTGACACGGATCTCACCTGGCTAAAATTAAGACATTGATAGGGCTGAACTCCTTGGAGGCTCTAGGGGAGAATCCATGTCCTTGCCTAATCCTTGTCCCATGACCCCTTTCCCATCTTCAAAGCCAGCAACAATGAATTTCTTTGACCATTATTCTGTGTACATAGCTCCCTGAGATCGCACCTGGGAAAGGTTCTCTGCTTTTAAGGACTCATACGATTCGAGTCAGCCCACCTAGATAATACAAGATAATCTCTGCCTCTTGAGTCCTTAACTGTAGTCACATCTGCAATCTCCCTTTTGTCATGTAAGGTAACATAGTCACAGGTTCCAAGAGTTAGGACATGGACATCCTTAGGGGACCATCATTCTGTCTATCACAAGGGAGCCTCTTGCTGGCTCAGTAGGACTTTTACTCTGTTTGGATGGTATCACCTGCAAAAATGTTTCTTCGTGCAGGCTTTAAAGACCACCAAACTTGCCCTTATAGTGAGAACACTGCCTGTCTCCTTGTCGCTGTGTCTAGCCATCCTCATGCAATTAAGTTTGTATTCTTTACTAACATTAAAGGGATGCATATCCTTTTCCTGTGCCTATTGACATCTGCTCATCATAATAGTCCTTGTGACAACTGTGCAACCCATTAAAATTAGCCCAAGAAAGGTTAAAAGTTAATGATATTCTGTGTTGGTAAATATTTGGAGAAATTCTATTTCTATATAATGTTGAGGAGTTTGTAAATTGGATCTGGCTTTATTTGAAGAATGGTATGGCAGTAATCTATCGAAATTTCAAAAATGTGAATATTCTTCAACCCAGCTATTAGGTGTCTGTTTTACAGAAAATATTCTCACATTGCACAAAGGCAGGTACAAAGATGTTCTCTTCAACATTTGATACGGTAAGGCGTATCTGGAAGAGTTCCTGTGATCATTAAAGGAGCAAATGTTAAATATATTCTGGTAGATTCACACTTGGGAAAGTGACAGATTTTTAAAAGGATGAAATAAATCTACATAGACCAAAATGAAAAGATCAAGATATAGCAAAGTAAAAGAGCAAGACACAGTATAAAAGAATATGATCATATGTGTGAGTGAGACATGTATATATATAAAATCATGAAAAGATCTGGAAAGATATAGGCACAATTTCAACAATGATTTCCATTGTGAAGAGAACTGAATATGGAATTGGGTGTGCAGGTTTTGAAAGCAGTCTTTCATTTTTACTTATAATTTTAAAATTGTATTATAAAATGCATTTTTAAATAACAGAATTGTTAAATGACTGAATAAAAGAGCAAAAAGAAATCCATCTTTATTTTCAAGATTTGATGACTCTATGGATTCCATGTTTTCTTCCTAAATCATAGAATCATGAAGAGATCTAATCCAACTCATCTTATTCCAGGGATAAGCATTGTTATCCCCATTTTCTGGACAAAGCATTATGAATTGCCTTTCCCTAGGCCAGATGCAGGGAAGCGGGTCTGTGGGAGCAGCCCGAGATCAGTGGGTCCTTGAAGAATGAGACAGATAAATGGAGAACACCTCTTCGCTTTGTTGTGTGTTTCGCCATCGTGTGTGGTTGCTTTGAAATCTGATAAACCTTGAGGCAGGTGTGGGTGGGAAGGTAAAGTGCAGCAGGATGGAACATGCAGGCATAGTTGGGACAGAACCTGAAGACCTCTTCGGGAATAAGGAAGCACAAAAGAGGAAGTGCACGAGAAGATGATCCAGAGCAGCAGGAAAGAAAGGCCCGTGCAGTAGAGCCAGCAGTGAGACAGTCAGTGTCAGGCCTGTGCCACAAGCCTTAACAAGGGCTCCCTGGAAGGATGGCTGGGGGAGTCTGGGGTGACTTCCTGAGAGCCAGAGATATGGACAGGGAAAAAGTTAGAAGGTGGCAGCACCCTGGTCACAGAACAAAGGTCCAGGGATAGAACTCCCATCCCATCACCAAGTTAAGAAGGAGGGAGAAAGAGCTTGCACTCATGCCTTGGGTGTTCTGCAGGGTAGACTGCATGCTTTAGGAGGTGTGAAAACCTTAAATGTTTTGTTACCACTCCGGCACTAGCATGGTACGCTGCAGGACATACAGCTGTCCCTCAAAAAACTCTCCTATGGGTGAACGAATATGTGTCGTAGGCTTTGTTATAGAGCATCTTCAGATATTTCAAAACATCAAAATTCCAGCTCCATCACTAATAGGTTATAAACCTTGGGCAATTTATGTGATTTGTCTTGGCCTCAGTCTCTTTATCTATAATATAGCAATACAATCATTCAACTCGTAGGGAAATGGTGCAAATGTAAATGGTAGAGGATACATTATGAGTATCTGGCTCATAATGAATAAGATTCCAGGAGTGTGTTATTTTCCTGCCTTAGTGGTTAGAATCTCAAGTCAGGGATCCGAATATAATCAAAGGACATAGATATCAAAGCTAAGGTGTCAAGCAAGGGCTTGGGTGTATAAAAAGCCCCAAGGCAGAGGTAAAGGAAGAACCAGGAAGGGAGGTGAGTTGCCTTTGGGGATCCTGAAGGTTAATTAAGGACTCAGGTAAATTCCCCAGCCCCTCACCACCAGGTCAGGCTGGCCCCAGAGACTGGAGCAGGTTTGGAAGCAGGCAGGTCTGTGCGGGTTCCACACTCCAGAGCTGTCTGCCTCTGAGAGCTGGGACCCGAGGGGAGGCAGCAGGCTGAGTGCACCATGATGTGGTGGAGCTCGGAGCAGAGAGCAGCTAAGAGACTGGCAGGTGATTTACAGCCTTTAAGTGGCTCTCTCTCCCCTTCTGCAAAACTCTTAATTTAATAGACAAACATCTTGGGAAAAGGGATCGCTAGAGACAGGACTGATGGGCTAAATGCTGGAAGATTAAAGATCTGCAGAGGGGAGTACATAACTCTATTACAAAAACAGGAAAGAACTCCCATCCCCTCCCCCAAATGGCACACCTGAGACATGGCACCAACAAAGGAGGTGGGATGGTGAATGTTTCAGGGAAACAGACTCAAAGTCATCACACTTGAAAGGGACATTAGTCTCTGTATTGTCCAGCATCTCTTCACCTGAACATTTTGCAGGTGGGGAAACTGAGTCGCCAGGAGGTGAGGTGTCTCAGCAAGGTGAGTTTTTACAAAGTCAGCACTAAGATTTGGTGTCTAGGCTTCCATTGCATCATTTGTTCCACAGTGGAGAGTAAACTCCTGGTTAGGGCCAGACACATAGTAGACTACAGGTAAAATATCATCAGAATTGGCAGTTATGTTACAACAAATAAGATTAAGGGAACTGGAAACATTAAATACGTAGAAAACCCAGACGAGGCTCTTGGGAGAGGAATCTGAGGACTCTTGACCAGCTTCCACAGGGTTCTTTTATTGATCTTTAAGAAACTATATTTTGGGTCTTTATCTGACAGTATTTAACTGTGGATTAACCACAGCCAGTGTTTCAAAATGTGTGAGAGTGTAGGAGGAAACCTCTTTAAGTTCACGTACAGATATTTGTGTACATTGGTAGCAGTGATATACAAGTTTAAGTCCCATGTCTACTTCTGTATTTGAAAAAAAATACATTATGTTTAATGTCATCTTTTAGAAGTAAACATCTTCAAACTAGCTACTTAAGTTTTAGGAATTCAACCTTAGAAATAATCATAAAACTGTGCATACCTTTTTTTAAATTGAACTATAGTTAATTTACAATGTTGTGTTAGTTTCAAGTGTACAGCAAAGTGATTCAGCTATACATATACATATCTTCTTTTTCAGATTCTTCTCCGTTTTAGGTTATTACAAGATACTGAATATAGTTCCCTGTGCTATACAGTAGGTTCTTGTTGCTTATCTATTTTCTATATAGTAGTGTGTATTTGCTAATTCCAAGTTTCCAATTTATCCCTCCCCTTCCTCCCCCTTTGGTTACCGTAAGTTTGTTTTCTATGTCTGTGAGTCTGTTGTAAATAAGTCCATTTGTATCATTTTTTTTTAGATTCCACATATGTGATATCATATGATATTTGTCTTTCTCTGAGTTTCTTCACTTACTGTAATTTCTAGGTCCATCCATTCTGCTGCAAATGGCATTATTTCATTCTTTCTTTTATATGGTTAAGTAATATTCCTGTGTGTGTGTGTGTGTGTGTGTGTGTGTGTGTGTGTGTGTGTACACATATATATATATGCCACATCTTCTGTATCTGCTAATCTGTTGATGGACATTTAGGTTGATTGCACGTCTTGGCTGTTGTAAATAGTGCTGTTGTGAACACTGGGGTGCATGCATCTTTTAGAATTAGAGTTTTCTCTGGATATATGCCCAGGAGTGGGGATCGTAGGATCATATGATAACTCTATTTTTAGTTTTTTTAAGGAACCTCCATACTGTTCTCTATAGTGGCTGCACCAATTTACATTCCCACCAACAGTGTAGTAGGGTTCCTTTTTCTCCTCACCTTCTCTGGAATTTATTTGTAGACTTTTAATGATGGCCATTCTGACTGGTGTGAGGTGATACCTCATTGTGGTTTTAATTTGCATTTCTCTAATAATTAGTGATATTGAGCATCTTTTCACGTGCCCATTGGCCATCCCCTATGTCTACTTTTGACTGCGTGCACAACCTAGAGCAATTTATGTAACTAAATAAGGTCCAGTTTTCTGCTTTATATAGTGTGCATGATCATAGTATCAACTTCAGCGGGTTGTTGGGAGACTTTCCCAGACTTAGTGCAATGCCTGGTCCACAGTGGGTGTTCAGTGGGAGTTAATTAATATTATTGTATACAGGTGTGGAGGGGAAGCTTTCTGTTTGTCTGTTACTCCCTCACCTTCATCAAACATTCTCAGAAGCTATCTGCTTGGAGCTACTTCTGGGAAAGGACCGTATGTACCTTCTCATTTTTAGATGGTTAGTCTCATTTTGAATACTGCTACACCTCGCGGCTTTTGGTGCATTTATCTTTACCACTTTGTGTTTCCTCTCATCAACCTCTGTGTGGAGGAACTTCATATTTTTTCTGTGTACTTTCTTTGATTTTTGTTCTTCAAAATCAGTTTTGGCAGACCTGTCCCTTGGTTTTGTCTACCCAATAGGTGATAGGTAATTATCGAACACCTATTACGTGCTAGATGTGATATCCCTTATGTGCTTTACAGTGCCTTACCTTTATACCCTGCAGTGCTCTTTGATGATTAAAAAAAGGGAATGAAAACAATGCAGGTTATATTCATTCTTCCTCTCCATTTGCAACATGTTAACTAACAGCAGAAGTACATGAAAGATCTACTGATTAAAACTTTTTCGCGGCATGAAGTTGGGAGGAAGAGCCAATACACTGAATAATAATCAGGATTCTTGGCAAGTGAGAACACTGGGTCAACTCTAAAGAAACAAAATGTGAATATGGACGAATATCAAGTGTTCACTTGAGTTCAAAACCCCAACTCTATAAAGACAGGATGAAGATATGGTTTAGTAGAAAGATAGGCCAAAAGTTTGAAGTTCTATTTCTGTTTAAGGGTGGCAATGAATCAACAGTGAGCTTTGATTAAGACATGAAATCTAATGCTATTGCAGGCTGAACTAAGAGTAGTTTCATGCTTAGTGAAGGAAAGTGATAACTCCACTCTATTTAACCTTGGTCCAACCATATCTGCAATCTTGAGTTCAGTCTCAATTTAGGCTCGATGGTGACAAACCAGAGGGTGGCTAGAAGAGAGGAAGAAAAAGTCAGATCCTCAGAATAGCTGGATAAATTTCAGATTGTTAGCCTAGAGAAGGGAAATTTGGGGAGAAGTAACTTGGTAGCTGTATGTAAACATCTGAATACTTATGCAGAAGATACTGAATGTTAGAATAGTGCAATAGGTGGAAATTGCAGGAAGACACAAATTAGCTCAACATGAAGAATAATTTCCTAAATATTAAAGCTTCCTGCTTAAGCAATTGGCTGTCTTATAGTTTCACCAGCCTTGATCAGTCACTCACAGGGTAACCATCACAACCATCAGGTGCTACAGAGGGTGCTGAGTGTCACAGAGGGTGTTGAAACAGCATCGCATAGAGTGAAGGACCATATCGTAGGCATTTTATATGCATGATAAATATTTATTGAATGCAGAATTAATACATTGCTTCTTTGAATAACTGATAAGATTAATTTTTTAAAAGCAGAGTTTTCACTAGCATGGAGAGATGGATTTCCAGAGAGTTGATTAAAATTGGAAGGGGGATGGATAAAGGAAAGTAGTTGCTTACCAAATTTGAAGTTGTGAGACATACCATGAATTTTGAAAGAAATAGTGCTGATTATATACTCACATAGAGCATTTCAGAATTTATAAAACACTTAGCCCCATGATTTGTGATCTAAGCCTCACCAACGAAAGTGATATATAAAGGTGTTACTGCTTTTACCATCCCCATTTAACAGATGAGGTAACTAAGGCTCAGACAGGTCAATGGATTGACTAAGGTATAGAATTGGGTTTCCAAGACCAGGTTTTTAAAATTTCAGATCCAAAGGGTCCTAAGGTTTTGTTTTTTAACTGTATCCCACTTCTGTGGGACTGAAAAAGGAATAGACATAGGAAAATAGAGAGGTTATTATTTTAAATATGGCGTAAGCTGGAAATACAAGTAATTTCAAGACCTGTTTTTAATTTTTAAAATAATAAAAATGAAAGAGTATCATTCCAAGCAAAAAAAGCTAAGCAACCTTGAGGGGGGAAAAATGAAGGATTTTTGTAAAGAAAGACATTCAAATGGCAGCTGCACAGACCAGGGAGCAGAGGTTTGATGCGGGCTGAATTCTCGTGTGTTTGTTCCTTCCTGGACTTGCGTAGCCAAGTAAACAGTGGGGTTGGAAAGAAGGGGAGGAAGAAAATGATGTTTCCTTTGGGAGCCAGGCATTATTGCTTTGCTGTAGTGAACAGGTAGTTTTGAAAATTATACACTAAGGTGGCAGGTAATTTATTTTTTTATAAATTGTGAGTCCTGAGTTGAAATTGAGAAGGGGAAAAAAATGGTATCTGAAATGATTAGGAAGGAGTAATATGGACTTGCCTGCATGTGGCCAGCATGATTAGTACCCAGTGTTACCTGGAGGGGGCAATGTCCATTCTGCTCTGAAGAGCCGAACGTGACACTGGCCAAGAGCTTACCTGGAGATGGTTTATGCCTATATCCCCAGATGTGGCTGGTCCCCCACCGTGCTCCTTTAGCACCTTCTACTCTCATTATTGTAACACACATCACAATGTATTATAATTACACCCTCTTTGCTTGCCTGCTCTGCTCCATTGGAAAAACTAGAACTCAGACTCAGTAGGTTCTGGAGATGTAACGATGGCAAGTACCAACACTGCGCTGGAGTCTTGGTGCCTAAAAAGATGAATTGTGAAAAATGAATCCCTAACATGATAGCTGGAAATACAGAAGCTCAGAGAGGAGAACTGAGGATCTGAGGAAAATCAGGGGAAAATATTTACTGGGTGTACTATTTCATTGTACGTATTGTACAGGGCACAACATGGACCTTACCCCTCGGAGCTTACCATCGAGTGAGGAAGACAGACATTAAATCAGTAAAGCAAAGCGTAATCCCAAATGTACATAATGCTGCAGGGAGAGTTCAGGGTGGTGTGGGAAGGTTTCATACAGGCCTGGAGGGTCAGTTGGTCATTCCTGAACCCACACAATCTGTTAGTGGCAAAGCCAAGGCTAGTTTTTATTTTTTTAATTTTTATTTATTTTTACATCTTTATTGGAGTATAATTGCTTTACAGTGGTGTGTTAGTTTCTGCTTTATAACAAAGTGAATCAGCTATACATATATCCCCATATCTCCTTCCTCTTGCGTCTCCCTCCCTCCCACCCTCCCTATCCCACCCCTCTAGGTGGTCACAAAGTACCGAGCTGATCTCCCCGTGCTATGCGGCTGCTTCCCACTAGCTGTCTATTTTACGTTTGGTAGTGGATATATGTCCATGCCACTCTCTCGCCAAGACTAGTTTTCAAACATCCTTACTCTTTTGCTAGTCATTTCTTACTTATATTTTTTGGAATAATTTTTTAAAAATTCTATTTTCCCTGATTTCTTTAGAATTCTTTGGCCCATAGAGCTGAGAATCTGATGAAAGTTATGAATCATCTTTAAAAAATATATATATATACATATATTTATATATATATATATATATATATATATATATATACACCCAATATGTAAATTTGGAAGTAATTTTGGGACTATACATGGATTCCTAGGTTTTGATTTCCTGTTCTGAGCTTTTTCTGAGGTGATGTCAAGCTCTCCTTTCTTTTGAATCATTCCCAGCCTGTATCTCCAGCTCTGGTATCTCCCTTGCAATCCAGATGCCCTAGCAGCTGTCTACTGGGCAGCTTCCTAATAGTTCCACCAGGCTGTACTACAATTAGGATGTAGCAAAAGTTGCACTTGGTAAACAACTGTGTGCATTGGGGTCGGAAGTGATAGTGGCATTGAGAGCCTAGGAGAGAAGATTTGTGTTGATAAAAATCTTGGTGCACAGGTGGAGATGGCTAATAGGCAGTTGTAAAAATGTGCCTGGTTCTCAGAAAAAGGCTAAGGAAGAGACTTCAAGCAAAGAATTGTTAATTTAGGAGTGGTAGTTTAAGCCCTGAGTTTGCGGGATATTACCACAGGAGAGAGTGTAGAATGGGGAGAGAAGTAGAAGGAAGAAATATAAAAGAAAAAAAAGAAAAGAGGAGGAAGGGAGGGGAAGAGAAAAGAAGGAAAATAAATGGAACGAAAAGAGAGAGGGTCAAAGAGGATTCTGGGTAAAACCAGCATCCTTGGAAGAAATTGTTTCAAGGAGGAAACATAAGAAAAGATGACACCCACCTACTGTATAGCACAAGGAACTCTTCTCAATACCCTGTAATGACCTCTATGGGAAAAGAATCTAAAAAAGGTGGATATATGTATAACTGATTCACTTTGCTGTACAGCAGAAACTAATACATTTGAAATCAACTACACTCCAATAAATTTTTTTAAAAATAAAAATAAAGAAAAGACATAGACATTACATAAGAAAAGAAGCTAAAAATGTTCATTGGAGTTTGTTGTCCTCCTTGGCAGGAGAACTGTTGAGTGAACTTTTGGGAGAGGAGGTCTAATTTCATTGGGCTGGGGAATTCATGCAAAACAAGAATATAAGAACAGTCAAGGTAGAGAACCTCTTCAAAGGGCTCATCTTTGAAGGACTGAAGGAGGTTGAGGTGAAAGAAGGAAAACATGGCGTCCAGGTGGAGCTGCAATGGAAGAGATATGATTATTTACAAGAAAAGGAGAGTTAGGCAACTTGTAAGCGGAGGGCCCAAGTGATGGAATAAAGTCTTAGAGGGGTTGTAAAGAGATAAATTCAAAGACATGGAGCAGAAGAAAAAACCTTAGGTAATAAAAGATCTTGAAGTAGGAGTGAGGGAAAGGAGTAAGCATAAATGCAGTTAAGCCTGTAGGTAGGACCTGGGCCGTGCGTCCAGGGGCTATAACTGAGATCTTCCTGCTGTCTGAATGGCTGGAGGCCATCCCTTCCTCTCTTTTCCCCCACATTCGTTGGAGCCAGAAGCCACAAGGCTGGTTTTAAATGGCCTTGCAGTCTGTCTCAGTCTCTGACTCACCAGGAACTCAACCTTTTCAGAATACAACCTTTAAAGAAAGTTTAAACATTAGACATCAAAAACAAAGGGAAAAAATGTTTTCCCTAATGCTATTTGCAAATGTCATTTTAGGGCTGAGGAGTCTGGTTGGAAAACTGAATCCTGTTTCACTTTCTGTGGCTCACTCTAAAGTGGAAAAATGAATATGCAAACTTCTGGAACCTTCCTTCAACCCCTGATGGGACTGAAAGAGCCATGATTTCTGGTCCTGCGTTTGCTGTCACTTCCTTCCTCTGGGTCTCAGTCTCCTCATTTGAGTAAACTGAGACTGGGTGTGACAATCGCCATGGTTTCTTTCAACTCAGAGAAAGATTCTAAGACTTGAAATCATACAGATTACTTGGTACCCAGAGTTTCCATTAAGTGGCATATTTAGCTATGAATCATATTTCACAAGATGGAGAAAGGAGAGAAAATGAAGGGCTAGAACCCTGAGCAAGAAAAAAAAGTAAAAGCAGATGTTCTATCCTGATCTCATCTTTCCAGGAAAGTTCAGCCCTTTTTCAAAAACCCTCAGCACAGATATCCTGCCACGTGTCACTGACTCACAGGGGCAGATCAAAGCGAGTCTTACAGCTGTTCCTTCAACTTGACCTGAGAAATAAAGAAAGCTGAAGGCACAAGGGATGAATACACAAGGCATCAGGCAGTGATATTAGGGCAAAATAAAGCTGAGAAAACCCAAGGAAGCCTGCAGATAATTTTTACCCTCTCCACCATTCTAGGGGACTTGAGGTGGGGACCCAGTACTTCACTGCCCCTTTGCAGAGCTGTCTTCCACGGTGTATCCTTTCCCTACATGAGGAATCGTGACAAACTGAGTGCCTCTGAGCTACATAAACTCTTGAAATTTCCATTTTGTTCATTATTCAAATTGGTGATATATTTAGCTTGCAGGATAATTTTAAAACCATATGTTTTTAAAAGAGAAGTTTGCTGTTGTTGGAGCCTAATGGGCATGGTTTCGAATTCTATCGCATTTCCCTAATCCATTCATCATGATGATTTCATTTCTTCCCAGTTTTCCTCACATCTCCGGCACCTCTCCCCCACTTCGCACCCTTTGCTCAGACTTTGCTACCTGTTTCACGAGAAGATCAATGAGAATTCCCACATACCCCACCGCCATACCAGCCTACTGCGGTTTGTACCCATACAATTTACTTCCCCTTTTGTTACTATAGATTAATTGTTCATATTTTTATCTAAGGTCCATCTGTCCACTTCTGCCTCTAGATGCCACCCCTACTTCTCCCCCACCTTCCAGTCCAACCCCTGCTCAAGGTCACTGCTCTAACAATCTAGAAATCACCCTGGCTTCTCAGAATCATATTTTTGTCCTCTCTGGATGATCTTACCAATTAACATAAAAACATAAAGCAATGTCTCCCATGATTAAAAAAAGTTCCCTAGACCACAGGCCCACCTAGATGTCCCCATTTATAGTAAATGACAGCTTTATTCTTCTAGTTCTTCAGACCAGAACTCTGGGCTTATCCTTGACTCTTTTCTATCTCCCACCCTACATTCAATCCATCAGCAAATCTTGCTGACTCACCTTTAAAATACATCTGACAGGGGCACGCTTCTCATAACTTGTGCTGCCAGCCATCATCTCTCCAGGAAAACAACAATAGCCCCTCATTGGCTCCCTGTTGTGACCCTTGCTCCGCTAGACTGGTATTGGCTGCCAGTACCCAACTAATTCTTTTAGAATATGAACCATATTTGTCTTTTCTCTACTCAAAACCTTCCTCTGATTAATAGCTTCTCATCTTATTCAGAGTAATAGGTCCTTCCAATGACCTACACTGCCCTGTCAATCTGGACCCCTCTGGATCTGATAGGATGAGATATTCTCACCTGCTCCAGCCAGATTTGTCTTCTGCTGCTCTTTAACCCCACCAAGCTCATTCTCTCCTTAGGACTCTTGCTTGTGAGTTTCCCTCCACCTAGAATGCTCTCATTTCAGATGGTTCACATATTGGTCTCTCACTTACTCAATGCTTCTGCTCAATGATGTCTTTCAGAGAAGTCTGCGATAGCCATCCTATAAAAAAAAATAGCACATTCTACACACACTCCCTGCACACTCTCTCTTTAAACTCCTTTATATTTTTTTCCCGTGATACTTGTTATCTTTTATATAATCAGTTCCTTTACTTATTGATTTGATTATGATCTTTTTCTATGAGAATAAAAGGATGCTACTCTGTTGTATTCCTGGCCCCTGGAACAGTGCCTGACCTATAGTGGAAGCTTAAAAATTATTAAGTGAATAGATAAAGTGGCTTTAGTTAATGTTCCTCAATCTAGGTTTCTTCAACTCCCTTTCCTACTTTGTAAGATTGCTAAAAGGAACAAGATAACAGATATGAAATGCATGGCACAGAGCAGGAGTACAGTAAACAGCACATATTGTTATAAACGTTGTGCAGGTTAACTGGATAGTGTATGCAAAGGCCCTGACATAGAGTAGGAGCTCAGGAAGTTGTAGTTCTCAGTACTCAGAACACATTTGCTGATGATTTAGAGAGAGTTACTATTGGCAGGAAGTTGGATGACAGCAGCTCAGGTTTTAGTTCAAATTCTCATTCTACACTTACGAGGAGCTAGACTTCAGACAGATTACTTAACCTTGTCTTAGTTTCAGATTTTTCATCTGTAAAATGGAAATAATTGTATCCTATCATTACTAATATGATTAATAAGTTATTTTGCATGGCAAAGGGGAATTAAAGTTGCAGGTGGAAGTAAGGTTGCAAATCAGCTGACCTTAAATGGGGAGATTATCCGGATCATCGGGGTGGGCCCTTAAAAGTGGAAGAGGAAGACGGGGAATAGAACTGGGAGATGGCAAAGTGAGAAGGACTCATCTGATATGGTTGGCTTTGAAGATAGTGGAAAGGGCCACCAACCAAAGAATGTGGGTGGCCCATTGTGATATTGTGATTTATAAGAAATACATATTTGGTCATTCAGATGACCAAAATATATTTAACATACATATTTGGTCTTCTTCCACAGTTCCTGGCTCACAGCTCCCAAAACCCTTGAGATTTTAGGAGATATAAGAGCACGGGAACATCTTTTGCTATAATATTTGGTCTCTTGCCCTCAGTTCCTGAAATTGCTTCAGAACCATAAAGGTGAAATGGGTGCCTTGTTATTCGTACAAGTCCCTTTCCACCACAACTGGGTTTATATTCATGATGTGACTTTTGGAAAGCACCTAAGTGGGGAGGGGAGACTGGTTGCCAGGGGTACCAACCTTGAATAGAGCGTTGGAACTTTCAGTCCCCCCCAACACCACCTCCAGAGGGGCTGGATTGAGTTCAGTTACTAATGGCCAGTGATGTAATCAGTCCATAACAACCAAAAGAGACAGGGTTCAGAGAGCTTCTGGGTTGGTGGACAATTAGAGGTGCTGGGAGTGTGGCGCCCTAGCGGGGACATGGAAGTTCCATATGTGTTCTATCCCCATGTATTTCCCTATGCATCTCTTTTGTCTGGTTGTTCCTGAGTTATTCTTTTATAATAAATGATGATTTAGTAAGTAAATGGGTTTCCTGACTTCTTTGAGCCTCTCTAACAAATTACTGGAACCCAGGGAAGGGCTCATGAGAGCCTGTGATCTATAGCCAGTCGGTCAGAAGCATGGGTGATAACATAGATTTGCAGTTGGCATCCCTGAGTTGGAGGGGTTCCTTGGAACCTTCAATTTGTTGTCAGTTGGCCAGAAGCACAGATAACAACCCTGGCTTGCGACTGTCACCTGAAGTGGGGTGGGGTTGGGGACAGTCTTGAGGAGGAGCCCTTAACCTGTGGAATCTAATGCTATCTCCAGGTAAATAGTATCAGAATTGAGTTGAATTGTAGGACACCCAGCTGGTGTCCAGAGAATTGCTTGGTGCTGTAAAAACTCCCTCCCACCACACACGTTGGAATTGAGTACAGAACCCCAAAGACCTAGTTTCTGAAGAAACTAGAAAAGGCAAGGAAATGGATTCTCCCCAAGAATCTCTACAAAGGAATGCAGCCCTTCTGACTCCTTGATTTAAGCCCACTGAGAACCATTTCAGACTACTGACCTCTAGAACTGTAAGATAATAAATCTGCATTGTTGAAACCACTAAGTTTGTGGTAATTTGCTAAAACCATAATAGGATCCTAGTACAATTACTATACAGTTATAAAGTAGATGTGATAAATAGGCTTACCTCTAACAAGACAAGATTAGAAATCTAGGTTCTTGGCCTATAGCCCACCTTCCTTCTCTCTCCACCCCAGCTCTTTCCTACATCAAGAGGGTCCTTATGTACCTGTGTGTAAACCCCAACCCACAAGTCCAACCTTTCCATCTAAAAGGTGCCCCTTAGGCAGCTTTTAGACACAGAGGTGTGATACCAGCAGCCGAGTCCATTCTCAAAAGGACAGATCCATAGGTGAGGGCTTGCGGGTGGGCGTAGAGCAGGCCAAGCACATCATTCCGGGACACTAGGTTTCTGACACATGGCCTGAAAGTTGGGCTGTTAGCTCTAGGTAAGCCTGTCCTTTTTGCTCCATATAGCCCTCACCTCCTTCCTCACCAAAGGAGAAACAGGAGGCCCTCTAAACAGTATGCTCAGTAGGTTTTTCTGTGACGCTAGAAGTGTTCTCCCTCTGGGCTGACACATGCAGCTAGTGAGCATTTGAAATGTGGCCAGTGTAACTGCAGAATTGAATCTTAAGTTTTATTTAATTAATCAATTCAAATTTAAAAAGCCCCATATGGCTAGTGGGCTACCATATTAAACAGCATAGCTCTAAAGCATAGGGTGCAGGACAGGGATTCTAACTGATCCAGTCTTCAGGCAGTGCTGATAATAAAGTACATGAAAAGAACGAAAAGAACAATAAAGTTTTGAAAATAAAGAAGTTATTCGTCCTCCAAGGAGAAAATCCATAAGTCTTAAAGGAAATTAGCTTTTCACTTAGGGTCTGTTAGGAATTCTGCTCTTTCTCTTCCCTTTAGATCTTTCTGCACATTTTGTCCTCTTCTCTGGGTAAACTCCTCCTGGCCCTTGAGATCTCAGCTCTAGCTTATTATGTCAGTCAGCCTTTGCTGTGTAGCAAATCACCCCTAAAATTAGCAGTTTAAAACAACAACCAATTATTTTGGTTTATTATTCTGCCAGTTATCAGATTGGGAAGGGCTTAGCTAGATGGCTCTTCTGGTCTTGGCTGGGATCAATCCTGTATCTTTGGTCTGATCCTGGGCCAGGTTGAGATGATCTCAGCTGGGGTAACTCATCTTTGTCCTACATGGTGTCCCATTCTCCAGCAGGCCAGCTTGTTCACTTAGTGGTCACAGGCTTCCAGGAGAATGAGCAGAAGCTCTCAAGGCCTCTTGAGGATGAAGCTCAAAGTAATACACTAAGGAACTTCAAAGTCACATTATAAAGATGAGATACAGGCTTTGTAAGAACTGTGTGCAGTTTTGGTAATCTTCCTCACTCACCTCTGTTGAGAGTTTTCTGATCCTTCCCACAATTCCCAAGTCATGTGGGTGTCCTGTGGTTGCCCCTCCATGCCAAACACTGGATTTTTTTTTTCTTTAACAAATCTTCACATTTATTTTCAGTCTGTTTATTGCATCATGAGGATTACATCCTTTGCTTAAAGATTATATAAATCAATAAATGATCTATCTTATGTTTTACTTCAAAGCCTCTTCTTTTCTCATCACCTTCAGCTCCTCAGCATAGCCCAAAATGCAGGTCATATTTCTAGCATTACCAACATTGAATTATCTTTTTGTTTAATGAAGATGCAATCAAAGATGCTGTAAGACCATTTTGCCTGCATATTTTAAAACATGAGATTAGCAATCTTAATTCTTATTCTGAGCAAATTTTACCATGTCAAGTTTACTTTGGCATAATATTTGGCAAATAGAAATTGTGAAAATATTTGGCAATACTCCAAGATAAAAACCCCATTGAGAATGTCTTGATATACAATACAGTGACTTTAGTTGTCAAGATTCTATAGTCTTAAAATATCTTTAGATTCCTTTTTTAAAAAATTTTTATTGGAGTATAGTTGATTTACGATGTTGTGTTAGTTTCAGGTGTATAGAAAAGTGAGTCAGTTATACATATATCCACTCTTTTTTTTTTCTTAGATTCTTTTCCCATACAGACCATTACAGAGTATTGAGTAGAGTTCCCTGTGCTATACAGCAGGTTCTTATTAGTTATCTATTTTATATATAGTAGTGTGTATATGTCAGTCCCAGTCTCCCAATTTATCTCTCCCTCCATTATCCCCTGGTAAAGGTAAGTGTTTTCTACATCCACAAACACTGGATTTTTAATATTTGTCCTCTCAATTTTTACCAAACTTCACAAATTCGGTACCTTTATGATTATTAACCCCATCTTAGAGATGTGGAAGACAAGGACCAGAAACTTCTCCCCGTGTTCATAAAACTACACGTGGCAGAGCTGGAAGTTGAGTCTAATGCTATTTGACTGCAACCCACAGTTTCTCAATCTTGGCATTACTGACATTTTGGGCTAGATGATTCTTTGTTATGGAGAGCTGTCCTGTACATTGTAGAATGTTTAGCAACATCCCTGGCCTCTACCCAGTAGATGCCAGTAACATCCCCTCCAGTTGTGACTATTAAAAATAGCTCCGGACATTGCCAAATGTCCCCTGAGGTGGGGAGGGGCTGGGGAAAACCACTTCTGGTTGAGAAACAGTGCTCTAAACCATGCTTCTCACCCCACCTCACAACACTGTCCCTCCTTGAGTGAGAAAGTAGAATCTTATTTAGAGCCAACACTCAGTATATGCTTTTAGCCTGAAGAGGAAAGTAGAATTGAGGCAGAGCCGGGGCAGAGGTAGGAGCCAGGACCACCTTTCCAGCAGGTTTCTCTCAGAATCACTCTTCAGCACTTAGCCTTTCCCCTTTCCAAATGCTTTCAACTTTTCATTTTGAACTCAGCATCCTCGACCAGGTTACAGTCAGTGAGAACCAGCCAGTTTCCCCAGGATGTGAAGAGATGGCCCCAGAACAAGCTAAAGAGATAGTTCCAAGTTGGAACGGCTTTGCTGTTGGTGGCGGGGAGCTAAATATTTCATCTTCATAAAATAAACATAGATTGTCTCATCATGAAATATACATAAAAATGTTTAAACATGTTAATTATTAAACCAATATTGATTCATATTGGATGAGGCATTAAGGGAAAATTAGCTAATGTATTTAATATCTCCTCCACAGTTGACTAGTATCAGAATTCATCATATCTAACCACGAATAATCATAAAAGTGGCAAGCAATATTTACAATCGGGGTGAGTGAGTGCTGGGCAGGAAGTGATGGAGATGGAGGAAATATGAGGATCTAAGAGACAGCCTTTCAGTTGTCACAGCCCATCATTGAAATTTCAGACATAAATCACTGGATGCAGTCAGATCATCAAAGTTTGATAAACCTTTCATATTGGGACAGTTATTGAATACCATTTGGACCTGGCTTTCTTCTCAAAAATGAAGTGGGATGGCAGATGCAATGTAGAGTTAGAAAGAGAACGGGAACAGGGCTTAAAAACCCTGGGATTGAATTCTGTCTTATTGATTTTTATAGAGCCTTAGGCTCTATTTACTCATCTGCAAAATGGGGTAGTAATGATATCCACCAGGTGTCATTTTTCTCATATCATTTTGCTTGTTTTGATCTTATCTCACTAACCAGATTTCAAATTCCTTAACGGAAGAGATTTTTCCCTGGTATTTTTTTTCCTGTGTCCTGAAAGCTGGCTAATTTCGTCCTTTAAAAATCTGCTCTGGAATCAGAAAAACATGTATCTGAATTCTGGATCTTGAGCAAGTTACTTTCTGTCTGTGCCTCAGTTTCTTCATCTGTAAAATAATTTAGTTACCTTATAAACCTGCCATGAATATAAACTGTTATGAAGTGTAGAAAGTGGTAAGAATATGGTGTGTAAGAGGTAAATACTTGGTGATTGTTATTACTCTATTTTCCTAGAGCAGTGACAAAGAACTAAACAGTTGGCAAATTTTCAATGAAATCTCAATAGATTTTTTTAAAATCAGTAATTCGTGAACTTTTAACACAGGAAATAACTTCAAATATCAGCCACAGTAGGTAACAGTAGGGTCATGCAAGCCAGCTTCTAGTGTAAACTCTGCCAGGATGGGGACAAATCTTGGGAAGGAACTCAGCTTGCTGTGCCTGCAAGTTCAGTGTCCTTACACCTCCCCATGGGTTCTAGTGCCAGGAAGGGAGAATTTATCTTTAATGTGAAGACGTGTTTGGGAAGAGCTGCTTAGAATGCAACTTCTGCCATCAAGTCACTTAAAAGGTGACTGTAAAAAAGAGATCAAAAGATCTAACTCACAGTGTCATGTTGGAAATGAAAGGAAATGGAAAAATTAGCCCAGCCACATTTTGCCAACTTAGATATATCAGATACCATATTTTCTCAATTTTGAGATATATTCTTTTTTTTTTTTTTTCGTTTTCAAAGCACTGCTGAAATCGGGATATGTCTTACAATTGACATATACATTACTGTAGTGCTTCTCTCTTTTTCCCAAGGAAATCTTATTAGATCAGTAGTGTTTCTAATAATTGGAAATGTCTTCAAATCAAGGCAGAGCACTGTTATTATCCATCCCACCATAACTAAATAGAGCCTCCTAAGAAACAGTGCTGCTTCACCCTGGATCAGCTATTATGGGGTCAGGTAGCTGCTAATAAGTGAAAAAGAGTAGGATGCACCTTGATGTATTCTCTTATTTTCTTCTGCAATGAAGTCCATGGGGTATTCCTCAGCTCAGAGGTGGGGAAAATGGCAGACACATGGATATACCACAAACACACTTTTCCTGGATGCATTTTGGCATCTGAGAAAAGTTGATGAGAAATGGCTTACTGTTATGTACCAGGACCCATCAAACTCTGAGACTGAAAACCTCCAGCTGTATTTCTTACCTACCAGATGTTATACAGATGCACTGCAAATTGTTATCAGAGCTCAAAAGAGAAGAAAAGAGAGGATTGTTGAAGCCATGAAGGCATATGACACAGTAAACGGTGCATTTAATTTCAACTTAATGTGAGAGAGGGTATACACTAGATTAAATATCATCTGATCATTAAAAACATACTTATGGAAGTTTAGCAACTTTGTCAGGGATGTGTGACTAATAATATACAGTTGTGAGGCCTCAGAAACATATTTGTCTTAATCGACTGGTGTTTAGTTTGGATTATTGACTGTTAAATCAAAATAAAAGTTTTCACTTGAGATTTCGCATTTCATTTGTGATGGATCTGTCTTCATCCGAACACTCATACTGGAAACCCAGTTTACCCATAAAAAGGCCACTCTAATAGAATCATAGAATTTCCATGTTGGGAAAGTTCTTAGAAATCCAATCTCCTTCCAGTTCCTTTTGGTGCAAGTGGTATCCATCTGTTTTGAATTATAGCTGTATTTTCTGAATAAATGTAGTATTACCACATGGGGAAAAGAAAAATTTGGAAAAGAAAATGGGAAAAAATGTCAGCTATATTCCCTTTATCCAAACAGTTCCTTCTCTTTCATTTTCCATATATCTGTGTGTGCTTTGTACACAGTAATAATTGCAGTATACATGCAAGTTGTTTTTAATCTTCCTTCTTCATTCTTCCTATTTAGTTTGCATGATCACTGTGTTTAATAACATAATACTGTTCTACAGAACGGCTATGCTGTAAAATACTGAACTATTTCTCAATGTTGAGACATTTAAGTTGTGTCTAGTGGATCCAGATTGCCTGAGTATGAATCTTGCTTCTTCCTATTGAACAATGATGTAACTTTGGGTGAGTTACCAAAAATTTCTCTATCGCTGCTTTCTTGTCTGTAAAATGGGGATAATATTAGTATTACCTCATAGAGTAGTTGTGAGGGTTAAATGGATGAATCCACGTTAATAAGCATTTAAAACCGGCACATAATGAGTGCTCCGTAAGTGTTAGCTATTATGTTGACAAGTGAGTCAACTATGAATATTCTGATATATATTCTTTCCCAAAATGTTGAAACATGTCCGTAAGGGGGATTCCCAAGCCATTTTCATAAAATCTCATGCAGATGGTGACGCATACCCTTTTTGAAAATTTCCAAAATCAAATAATCTTTTACCTCCTTAGATCACTTCACTTTGGAATGACTTTAATTATTGGGAGTATCTTTTTCATGTTTAATCTAGACGTGCCTCCCACTGAATCCCATGCAACAATTAGATTCGATCTTTGTCATAGTGTAAATTATATCAATGCATTGAATCTCAAAACATGTTCCTTGGACCACTAGTGACCCACAGATCCAAGCCATCAAAGTCATATTGATTCCACCTCCAAAATGCTTCTTAAAACCATCTACTTGTCTCTCTTTTCCTCACCACCACGCTAGGCTAAGCCACCGTCATCACCTCCAGCCCTGGTTATAACAGTAGCCTCTTAATTGGTTTCTACTGGTGGACATGGCCACCAGTCTGTTTTTAAACCAAATGCTAAACTGATCACAAAATTTGTGATGTAAAACCCTTCTATAGCAGTCCATTTCTTAGCCTAAAATCTGATCACGGTCTACAGACTGAATCTGAATCTTCCGCAGTCTCTCTCCCCTTATCTCTTTCTTCCTTGTCCTTTGTTCTCCACAATCCAGCCATGCTGTACCTCCTCAAGTATCCCAAGCTCTTTCACGGTGAGGGGCATTTGTAACGTTGTTCCCTCTGCCTGGAAGTCTCTTCTTATCCTCAGCCAAGCCATCCTTTCCTGTACTTCAGGCCTCTCCTGAAATGTGTCTTCCTTAAGGAGGCCTTTCTGGAAACTTCTATATAAAATATGCTTATTTGTTTTTACTCTGTCAGAGTACCTTGCTAATTTTCCTTCATACTGCTATTTAACAGTGTGTAATAATATGTTTATTTGTGTGTTTGTCTGTACAATCCCTCACTGAAGTAATGATTTACCAGGTCAAATGTGTTTGTGAACTGATCCTATTAGTCATACCTGAAAGCAAGTTCAGGCAAACAATGGTCATAGATAATCTACCATCATCTCGTCTATGTGCCTAGAGTTGGAATAAAATAATCATGGTAATGTTTATTGAACACTTACTATGTCCCAGGCCCCATTCTAAGAATTTTATGTGTACACTTTTATTACCTAAGAGGCAAACACTAATACTGCCCCATTTTACACCTAGAAGAAACTGTAAAGGTCCCAAGGTCACAAAGCAGAAAGGTGGCAGAGCCAAGATTTGAACCCAGGCTAGCTCTAGTGACCATCTTCCTACCACCACACTAGAGAAGTATACTTTTGAGGACCTTAGCTTTGATTTAGGAAGGGAAAACTCACAAAGCACATGAAGTACTCTACATTTTGCACAAAATATGAAAATAAATCATTCAGTGATGCAATTAGAGACTAGGATGCTGAAAGGGACGTTAAATGAACCTTTTCAAGGTAAAGTATTACATGATTGAAAGTGATATTATTATCCCCCCAAAAAAGAAAACACAAGGAGATCAACGTGTCAGAAAGGGAAGCAAACACTGATGAATGTTTTATGAATGACTTCATGGAAGGTTTGGCTGCAATAATTATATATAGTGTGTGTTTATATGTGTGAGTATCTATAGCGATATACACACACACATATAACATGTATACATACCTACCACATATGTATATATATATATGTGAAAAGTGCTACTAAAATGAGGAAAACATATACATATTCAGCAAATATATACATATTTGGTAGTTTCCCTCTTTTTAATAGCTGTTTTTTCTATTCATAAAAACACTACATGCTTATTTAATTGATCAAAAAGTTTCCAAATCTTTGATCCTCATGTCCTATCAGTCTCTAGACTATAGGAAGAACTATCATTGTTTTAGGGTAAGAAATCTGAGGCTCAGAGAGGTGAAGGAACTTGCTTGAAGTGAGCTCAATGGGGGAACCAGGGCTAGACTCTGAAGACACCAGAGGCAGAGAGATAAAGCACATATGGGTGGACTTCAGAATCAGGGCGATCTGGGTCTGTATCACACATGCCAACCATAGGACCTCTTTAACCCTTCTGACTAGTTTCCTCAACTGGACAACTGGTTTTTAATGCCTAATTGGCAGGACTCTTGCGAAGATTCAATCAGATAATGCCTGAGAGGCACCTGACTCAGAATGTAGCATATACCCTTAGCTGTTCAGCATGTGAGTTTTTTTTCTCCCCACTGTCCTGGCCCCTTTCTCCTTTTCTTCTGGCTCCTCTTTCCAAAACAGTTCAACTGAGGTGATGTAATGCTTCAATTGCCTGACCTGGTCCTGCTGTGGGATCACGGCCACGGTCTTGCTTGATAAAAGCACTACATAAATACGCCTCCTGGAAATGCTGACATAACCTCAGTTACCATCAGATGACGCCTTGGGAGGAAAAAAGGTGGATGTCTTGATCTCAGCTTATAACTCTAGAGGAAACTGGACATAGGCACAGCTTCTTATCCTGGGCATTGCTGAACCTGGTGTGTTAGTTAAACTCAAGGCCCATTGCATCACATCCATAAGATAAAAGCTCTCTGTGGATGGATCTACCCTTCAGTTCATCCACAGTTCCTTCCTTCTGACCCCTTTTTATTCCCTGGGCATGTTTGGAGAAGGATAGAAAGAACAGGGTTTGGAGGAAGGTCCTCAAGTTCAAGTCCCCCCTTTGCAACTTGTTGACTTAGTGACCAAAGTCAAATCAGCTTCTTTCTCTAGGCCTCAGTTCTCTCCGAATGGAGAATGACTGCCTGTATCTTGGGATTCCATCAGGATTAGACTTGAAGCTTCCTCTGGAAAAGAAGGTGGAGAGTTACTCTCTTACTCACGTGGTTTTATCAGGAAGGTATCCAAGTTGGGTTGATCCTGTGAATGCCCAGGTCCTTGGGCCTTTCTGCACAGGGCCTGGAGGCCTCTATCCACCAGATCTCTGAACCCATAGCATCCTTAGACCCTCTGAGAGAGGGCCTGTGGGGCTTCTGCCTTTGGATTCTACCTGTCTGGGTAGGCCTGGACACAGTTATGCAGATGCATCCTCTATCAACCATACCATCTGTCTGCAGCTTTCTTGGCCTGGGGCAGGGAGGAAGCCTCAACGTGGGGGAAGCCGTAATCAAGACCCCTGAGGGTCTAAGGTGCCACGTGGCAGGATGTATCTTGTCTTGGCTGTGCCAGCAATAACAAGCTTGAAGCAAAATCCTGGACTCAGCCATTACCTTTCGCTGTGGATGGGGACCAGGGTGGGATGATGCTGAGTTGCAGGAAGGTACAGCAGTTGAGAGAATTCATACTAGAGTCAGCCTGAAGGGGTTTGAGCCTTGATTCTCACGTCTTAGCTTTGTGACCTTGGGCTAGTTGTTTCATCTCTTTGATCTTCAGTTTGCTTTCTATAATATAGGACTGAAGATGTACCCTTAAGTTTAAGATCAAGTATCAGTGCATAGCAACCTTTAGAATAGCATTTGCATCTAGGACACTCAGTGAATATTAGCTCATAACTAAGAGCTACCACCTACTGGATGGGCCCTGGGTACCAATTACTGGGCTATGCCTTCAAATCACGTTGACCCGTTTACTCCTCATAACAAGTCCATGAAGTTGGCTATCACCAGCCTCATTTTACAGATGAGGAAGTAGAAGATAAGACAGTAAAGACTGCATCCCTCTCCAAGGTCACATAAGCCCACTTCTCCTTGGTCTGATTCCAAAGCCTTGGCTGTGAACCCCCTAAGCCATATGCAGTGGGACCATATATTTTCACCCATAAAACAGTATTAGTAAACATCTATTGATATTTTAAGCCCTTCAGATATATTCATTTATTTAATCTTCATGACAGATCTTTGAGGTAAGAGGCATTATCATCCCCATTTTTCTTATGAGGCAGCTGAGAGGATTGGAAAAAGTCATCTTGAAGGTTTGTGCCTTTGCTTTGTTTTGTTGATCTATAATTTATTTAATTAAATTCAGTGTTTTCCAGGTGTGTTCAGTGGAGTACTAATTTTTAAGTTCCTGTGGAAAATAGAGGCTTCTAAGGCAAACATGTTTTGCGAATTCAGCCCAGCAAAGTCCCCTGCTGGAGATTCATAATGTATATTTGCATATCAAAGGGATGGAGGAGCACAGTAGGGAGGAAACCTGTTAAACTTTGTTTAACCCAGTGTTTCCCAGATGGATTTGACCTGAGAGACCTGCCACCCCCTTCCCTCCTGCCCCACATACCTGCACAACATCTGTCAACATGCCACAAAGCCTTTTGGCAAAGTTCATTCTAATTCAACTCAACCCACATTCCTTGAAGGTCAGGTCTGCGCCCATCCTGTCTTTACTGAGCTTTGAAGGCGTGCAGGAGAAGGTCTTTTTTCCTGCAAGTTCATAAGAGAGAAAAAAATCATGATAAATATTTAGGGAATAATCCAAATATTAATTTAGGTGGTTGATGCAAAGATACCAGAGACAGGAATGTGGTAGAGGAGAACAAGAGCAGCCTGGATGCAGGAAGGATTTAGGCTGAACCTTCAGAAGGAGAAGCTCAGACTGATTTGCAAAAGTAAGACAATTGGGCTCCCAAGAAATCTCCCCTTATCAGACAGACACTAACTTAACAGTGGTGGGGAAAGCCCATTCCCAGGACTGGGTTGTTTCATGCTTACAATAGCAGTTATTTTTCTTACAAGGATTTCAGTCATATGGGTTACTTACTGTTATTATTTGGACTGTAGTTATTGTTATTAAATTAGATGAAGATATGGTTATAAGACCTAAATATCTCTGAGCAAATCCTGTGTTTGATTTCATCCATCTTTTACTAGCACCACCTCCAGCTCTGTGACTGTAGGCTTCTTACCCATTTTCCTCCCTTTTATCACCCACTGTTTGGATAAACAAAACAAACTCTCTAACAAGAAAGATATGTGAATCACACAATCACCAACAGCCTCCCACTTTTCTTTTCAGTATTCTGATTCCTCATCCTTATTGCTTCTGAGCTGCCATCATTTTAGAACCATTGGCCATTTCATGGAAATCTTGTTTCCTTATTAATCCCTCACACATTCAATTTTATTTTTGAAAACTCCGAAGGATAAATGACTATATTTGGTTAGGTGACCAGGAGAAGGAAGGGTGCACCAAGCAGTGGGTGGAGTAGAAGCAAATGCTGAGGGGGGTGAAATGAGCACACGTACAGGAGATCTGAGAACAAAGACCAGACTGAAGTTTTGGGTGTGTGTTGCCCCAGGCTGGGATGCCCACTTAGCTTTGATGAGCTGCTGAGTTCATAGCAACATCTCAGTGCCTTTCACTGCTTCCTTGTCTTTGCCTCCCTCTCTGTCAAATGGTCCTAATGCAGCTGTTTTCTCTAGACATACGTTCATCCCCCTGGCTTTCCTGTGGGTGTTGGTGTCAGAATCAGGCTCCATAACAGAGCTCCAACCATATCCTGTCTCATTTTTCCTTGTTAAGCTTACTGACTCAAGTATTCTTTGGAACTTTGGAACTGAATAGCTAAAACTTTGGACCAAGCTGCATGGCTTAGAAGTCATAGTCTTTATTTATTCAACAATTACAGAGTGTCTAAAATACAGCATGTGTAATATATATCCTGTATTGAGTGCCGAATATGCATTCTTTTGGACACTAGAGACATGAATGAGGGTTTCTGCCTTCAAGAACCAACAACTACATAGGAAATTAGTGCATGTTTCTGACATGATATG
The DNA here is from genome assembly GCF_011762595.2 of Tursiops truncatus. Taxonomy (NCBI): domain Eukaryota; kingdom Metazoa; phylum Chordata; class Mammalia; order Artiodactyla; family Delphinidae; genus Tursiops; species Tursiops truncatus. The sequence continues at coordinate 100,715,484 of NC_047039.1, read as the reverse complement.
GTAAATACAACAGAAATACACATAAGATGAAATAGGAGAATAACACAGAAGGGTTCCGTTGGGATGGATATTGAAATTTATGCAGGAGTTCAGATTTGGTTGGGCCTCAAAAGGTGAAGAGGGAAAGTGAGTGTCAAGAAACATACATGAAATGTCTGCTCAATGCACCTCCTTGTGTAGGGGATAGAGAGTGAAGTATAGTCGTTAACACCCAGGCCCTGCAGCTAAATGTCTTGAGTTCAGAATCCTGCTCTGTTATTTATTAACTGTGTAATCTGTAACTGGGGGTGATCAAACTCATGGTTTGATCAAACCTCAGTTTTCTGACCTGCAAAATTGGGATAGCAATTATATCAACCTCACAGCATTGCTGTAGAGAATAAAAGTGGGTAAATGCACATAGAGCAGTTAGAACAGTGTCTGGCACATAGTAGGTTTTGAATGAATGGTAGTCAAGACGGTTAAATTTAAGAATTTAATAAAAGTTCTGACTGTGTGCCAGTTACATTCTAGGGGCTAGGGATAGTGCAAGGAATAAGACATAAAAGGTCACTAATCTTTTGGTGTATATATACTCTTGGGGAAAGAGAAAATAAAGAAAATATTTAAAGGTAATTTCAGCTGATATTAAGTACTATGAAGAAAAACAAGGTGCTGTGATGGAGTGGTTGTTTAGGTACATCAGGGAAGGTCTCCCTGAAGACCTGGCATTTGAACTAAGACCCCAATATTGAGAAGGACTATTGAAGATCTGGGTACAAAGGTTTCTAGGAAGAGAGACCACAAGGGCAGAGGCCTCAAGTGAGGCCAGTCTTTCCATGCAGAAGAATGGCAAGGAGGCTTGGGTGGCTGAGGTCGAATGAAGGGAGGTAGGAAGGATATGGTAAGAGATGAGAGTGGAATAGTTAGCAAGAGCCCACGAGGTAGGGCCTGCAGCATACAGTAAGGAACTTGACGTTTACTCCACATTACAAAGTCAGCTAGTTGCAGAGCTGAATGAGAAATGGGACTGGAATGAACAGGAGACATGGCTGTTTCTGAGTGTTAATATATACTAGACCTAAGGAATGAATACGTTGTCTTCATTACTTGTTGGACCACTTTGAACTAGAGGCCCTGCAGAATTCTCTTCTGCTTCCCCAAATGGGCCCCTTCCCTTAATTAAAGTGAAAATACTGGTAACTATTGCTGTCAGTTTAGCCCTGATTGTATACCCTAGACAGGGAAGAAAAACAGGAAATTATTGTTGCAATAGAACCATACCTTTCACTGTTCTGTAGCCACGGTTGCTATTCCATTGATTTAGCCAAGTGTGATGTAGGGGAAAGACCTAGACTTGGAAGATGTCTCCTCCATCCATCAGCCAGGGTCCTGGCAAGCAACCGATGCCACAGTTAAAGGAGGGACTGAAGATGACTTAATGGGAGGATTGTTGACAAGGTTATGGGGAGGGTTAAGGGTACCACCCAAGGTGGTAACGCAGGCTGGGCCTAACAACAAAGCGGAGCTGTTACCATCCCAGCCCTGAAGAAACAAGGGCAGGAAGTGGTATGGGACCCAGATAAAGTCTCAGCTATAGGAAAGGGCCACCTACAGAGCTCTGGCTTTAACAGAATGATGTGGCCTCTGCAGAAGTACAGCCCAATAAGGACAGAACAAGGGGAATAAATACCTGGACTTCCGTCTCTTCCATTTCTAATCCCCTGCCAGGTTCCTCCGCTGGGAGAACCCATTAGAAGCTAAAAAGCAAGAGAGTTGTGGCAGGCAGAATAATGCTCCTTAAAAATGTCTATGTCCCAGTCCCCAAATGTGTGAATATGTTAGGTTGCATGGCAAAGTTTGTAGGTGGAATTAAGTCGCTAATCAGCTAACCTTAAGGTAAGGAGATTATCCCTGTCTTATTATCTGGGTGAGCCCAGTGTAATCAGAAGCTTCCATAGAAATGGAAGTAGAAAGCAGAGGAAGAAAACTAGAGAGATGGTAGCATGAGAAAGACTCTTCTTAAATTTAAGGCTTTGAAGGGAGCCAAGAAATGCTGATAAAAACTGGAAGAAGCAAGGAAATATTCTCCCCTAGAGCCCCCAGGATGAAAAGAGCCCTGCCGACACCTTGATTTTAGCCCAGAGGGACCCATTTCAGAATTCTGTCCTCCAGAACTGTAAGAGAATAATTTTTTGTTGACTTTAGCTACAAAGTGTGTGGTAATTTATGTGGTTATAGCAGCCACAGAAAATTAATACAAGAGCCTAGATAATGCATTGCATAAAAGAACAGAGCAGGGTTAAAGAGGGTAGAAAGAATATCTGAGGGTACGATGGAGAATATTCTGCACACCTGGGTTCACGTTTTGGGTCTTCCCTTACTCTATGGCTTTGGTCAAGCCACTTCCCTTGCCTGGGACTTCATTTCTTCACCTGTGAAATGAGGGCCAGCCTACCTACTTCACTGGGTAGTTGTGAGGGTCCAATGGCATAACAGATGTGAAAGCGTCTTATAAACTAAGGTTGCACGGAAGTTAGGCATCTGAAATATAATGACCACAGGAAGAATGATTCAGTACAAAATCTCCACTTGAGACATTCCTGAGTTTAAAGCGTTGTACCTCTTGCTTACATGATTTTCTCATTATGACTTTTTTCAATGTGCAAAATTAGGGCATGTCTCTAAAAGCATACTTCCCCATGGGGCCTGGAGCCATCCTGGCTGGGTTATAAATCTTTTCTTTCAATGTAAAATTTATGGCTCTTTTTGGAAAAGAGAGGTTGCAACATGCATTCATATAATCATGCATCCAGACACACATTGCATGTTCTAGAAAATGAGGCTGCGCATGAGAGACATAAATAGGGAGCTCATGACTTATTAATCACATATCCCACAAACAAATCTAACACCCTCTTAACATGTTCATATTAATTTTTCCCATAAAGGGCACCGAAATAATTGAACCTGCCAGCTCCCTCTGAAGCCTATGGATAACAATACCATAAAAGCACATAAACCCATACACCCTACACTTCCCTTGCCACCGGTGGGCCCACAATGTGTCTCAAGGCCAAATAAATGCTTGACACCGGCAGAAATATGTCTCCTGTATGACAGTCAGAAGGAAAAGTCAAATTACTTTTCATGACTTTCAAAATGGTTCAAGGAAGACAAGTTGGTTTATATATTAAATTTATCTGGAATTTACATTTTGATTGGCCAATAGTCTGAGCAAATTCCACAGTAACCTATTGATCTGACAGAGACTTTTGACAGCTCTGAACAATTGCTGAAATGGCTTTTAAATCCCAGACAGTGAGAGCTGGGGAAGTTTTCCCAGTGAGCCACCTCATTTGTCTTCTATCAGCTGCCCCACCTCCCCCCCACCAGCCTCGAGGTGGCTTTCAGTAAAGCAAATGGAGTCATATTTTCAGAGATGCAAGATGAGAATCCTCCTGGGGTCTCCCTCTGTTGCTTCTTCTCTTGGCTACCCATTTGCTTCCTCTCACCCTTGATTACACTTGCCGGCTCTCTTCCTCCTTGTGAAATCCACAGTCGGTTTAGGGCCTGCTTGCTTGAGAGCAATGGAGGTGATAAGTGTGTCTCTAGGTTACCAGCCTGGCACCTTTCTACAATGTGCCCTCACCTCTGCGACCCAGCTTCAGATGCTGACCCAGCAATCATCCTGATTTCTCTCCTCCTGTCTGAAACATAATCTATCATCTAAGAATTTTTTTATCCTTCCAAACCAATATGACCTGTTACAGTATGTGTCTGTATCAATTATTTCTCACTTACCATATCTGTCTTGGATTGCTGTGGTTTAACTCAATGAAAAATAAGCACCTACTGTGTTCAGGCTATTGCTAAAAGGAATGCCCAGATAAAGAGGAAGCCTTCTATGAGATTATAATGTAATGAAGCAGTGGGTCTCAGATGTGGTACCCAAACCAGCAGCCATCAGCGTCACCTGGGAACTTGTTAGATATACAAATTTGCAAGCTGTACCCCAGATCTCCTGAATCAGAAATTCTGGATTTGTGTTTTAACAAAACTCCCACGTGGTTCTAACGCAAGCTGAAGTTTGAGAATCAGAGTTATATAGTATTTGAGACATGTACACAAAAGCTGATATTGATTTCTGTAGTAAAAACGACAACATAGTGCTGAATAGGGATTCAAGAGGAAGGCTTGATAAACTCCATGAGACAAGGTAGGGAGAATTTGGAGGACAACAGGAGGGCTTTAGAGAGGAGAGACCCTTGTGTTTTGCTTTGAAGGAGGGTCTAGAGGACATCTGGACCAAGGGCACAGGGGGAGCAAAGGAATGATACCAGCATGGCAGATGTCCAGCACTGGAACTGCCCCTTTCCATTTCCTGCTCATGGCAGACATTACTAATAGATCATGCTACTTTTTCCTGTTGAGAACTGTAATGGTCTCAGAATCTTTCTAAACATATTTCTCCAGGTAGCCAATAGCAATCAATTAGAGTTGGCAGAGTTTTGCTTTTTTCTTGTTTCTGGAGAGAGTCAACAGACTAAAGGAATGCTCAGGCGATTGACCTCTATTGGGGACACCCAGGGGATTAACGTTCATTAGGTGCTAGATTACATAGGGCCTTGAATGCCAGCTAGGAGTTTGGACTTGTTTCCATGTACGATAGGGGAGCCATTAAGGATTTGATGTAGAAAAGTGATATGATCAGAACTGTTTAATGATTAGGCATTTTGCCTTCTACTCCCTTTACATAGTAGCTTCCAAACGTGCCTGCCCATTAGAAGCACTTGGAGAGCTTTTAAAACTGTGAATGCCCAGACTGCACCCAGGACCAATTAAATTAGAATCTCTGGGTATGTGATCTGAGCATCAGTGTTTTTTAAATCTCCCTGGGCAATTACAAGGGCAGCCAAGTTAAGGACCCAGTAGTTTAGATTATAAATTTATTGAAGTGGGGATCCTTTGTTATCCATCCATTTCTGTATCTCGCATCAAATTAGTACAACGCCTTCCATAGGAAGAGGCTCAGTATATATATACCCAGTTGCTATGTATTCTGTGTAGAATCGCCTGCCCTTCTCAAGCGGGAAGCTTTCAAAACAGGCACAAGCCAAGCATTTTGAAATCGCAGCAGCATTTTCACCCTAAATTTAAGTAGTTGGATACCCTGCTTAGAAAACCAATAGCCCCATAGTTTACCAGAGGTGAACAGGTCATGCTTCTCTTTCTATCCCTGCTGGAATGGCTCATGGAGAATGTGAAATACAGCAGAATTGGATAAAGGGTCAGATGCGTGAATGTATATTAATGTAGTCATTAATAATAATTAATGTATATTAATACGTGGAACAGATTACATGAGTGGACAAGTTAGAAGGAGGAGAGCTCTGCTGGGATCTCAATATTATTTCCTCTGAGTTATGTTTGTTTTTTTGTTTGTTTGCCTTGTCTTCCCATACCCCAAATCTCATGGTTTACTGCTGAATGACTCATTTCTCCCTTACAGCTTCTTTTAATAGTTTTCTCCCCAAACAGATTATTCCACCGTTGCGACTCTCACAGTAGCGTTTAACTCTAAATTTGTATTCCTCTTAGGGAAGTTGGCCCTGCCCAGAATGCTCATCTGCCAGAGCCTATTTCTATAAACCCCAATTGATATGTTTCCTCCTTGACGCCCCAAGACAGATTTGGGGACCTGCAAAGCAATGACCTTTATCAAAGCACTTACAGTGAGATGATTTTTCTGGTTTTTCTCTCCCTTTCTCAGTCCTGACTGTAAAAGCAATATGTTTTCCTTTACATGTATTGTGTGTGTGTGTGTGTGTATATATATATATATATATATATATATATATGTATATATGTTTTGTTTTTTAAGTGTAGAAAGAAGTTTTAAAATTCTGAAAATCTTTCGTAAATCTGTCTTCCAGACAAAATTACTGACAGTGGTTTAGTGTTCAAAGTGTTTTTGGTATATGTGTGTTAACTTATTTGAGATCATAACGTATATGGAAGGGTATTCCTATTTTTGAAAATATGGTAGCTATAGAGACATTGTAAATGAGGCTTGGGGAGGATTTTTAATTTAAAATGACTACATTAATTTCCATCACATGGATGTACCACAACTTTAATCAATCAATCCTCTCTTTTTGAGTATATTTTTGCTTCTAATTATGCTACTATTAACATATGTGCACACACACAAATCTCTGTTATTCATATTTTTTTGTGTTTTCGTGTCTGCATTTCATATTAGTTTCTTTGGCTCTTATAAATGGGAGTACTGCTTTAAAGTATTTGAATATATTTAGCTCTAAATACAATAGGTAAATTGCTTTCTCAAAAGACATACAAATTTATATTCCCAGCAGCAGAGAAGAGTGCTTATCTCACAGGTACCTTGTTTGGAAGAGAATTTTGTTTCCCAGTTTTGCTAATTTGAGAGGTGAGGATAATAGCTCATTGTTTTAATTTGCATTTATTTAATTGCTAGTGAGGTTACCTTTTTAAAACGTATGTTTATTTCAGTTAGCATGTTCATTTTCTCTTTTATGAATTGCCTCTTCCTGACATTTTATGGCCAGTTACCAATTGGCATCTGAATATTTTGTATCATGTATTAAGGATAACTCCTATTGTGTTACTTTAGTTTTGAATTTTTCCAGTTTTTCTCTCTAGTATTTCAATTTTGTCTGTGATGTTTAAGTTTAGATTATTTTACATTTTTATATAGCAATATCTAGTTTTTCTTTTTGTGAGTAATTTCTTCCTTTTTTAAATAAAAATAACCTCTTTCTCCTTGTCCCTCAATTTGAGCAATTGTCACTACTACTTATATTTTTGTTTAAAAAATTTTTAAGCATTCAGTTTAATTGTTTTATAATTCTGTAATTCATTAAAGTAGACAGTGCTGGTGAATGCTTCCCTGCATTCCAAGACTTTTAACCCATTGTAAAAGGGGCTCATGACCATGTATTAAAAATAATATTTTCCTCACAAATATGTGATACCATTTCAATGATATGTTCAATTTCTGTGTATGTGTGAGTGTAAAGCCCACTCTTATTTTCCAATACCTGTTTTGTCCATTGACATGTCTATTATTACACCAAAAACATAATGTTTTTATGATTTTTGCTGTATGAAAGGGTAAATCTTTCCAGTAATTCTTTGTTTTTTTTTTTTTAATTTTATTTATTTATTTATTTATTTTTGGCTGTGTTGGGTCTTTGTTGCTGAGCGCGGGCTTTCTCTAGTTGCCGCGAGCAGGGGCTACTCTTCTTTGTGGTGCACGGGCTTCTCATTTCCATGGTTTCTCTTGTTGCAGAGCACGGCTTCTAGGCATGCAGGCTTCAGTAGTTGTGGCACATGGGCTCAGTAGTTGTGGCTTGCGGGCTCTAGAGCGCAGGCTCAGTAGTTGTGGTACACGGGCCTAGTTGCTCCGTGGCATGTGGGATCTTCCTGGACCAGGGACCAAACCCATGTCCCCCTGCATTGGCAGGCGGGTTCTTAACCACTGCACCACCAGAGAAGTCCTCCAGTAATTCTTATTTTTCAAAAATGACTTAGCTACTTTTACTATCATTATTGTAGATGAATTTCAAAATCATCTTGTCAAGTTTTCAAAAATCTTGTCAGGATTTTGATTGGAAAATATGATAAACCTATAAGTTAATTTAGGAAAAGCTGATGTCATTACGTTATTAAGTCTTCGGCCCAAAAAATCTATCTACCTTCATCAAGTATTTTTTGCATCTCACAGTAAAGTTTTGTGGTTTTCTTACATATTTCTTGTTAAAGCTGTCCATAGGCTTTTTATGTTTTCTGTTGTTATTGTGAATAAGATATTTTAAAATCTTATTTCCCAACTCGTTATTGCCAGGAAAGAAGAACACTATTATTTTGGTGTATTTACTCTGTAACGAGTCTCTGCTAAGCTTTCTTATTAACTTTAATAGTTTTTTAGCTGATTCTCTTGAATGTTCTTTATATCAACATATATCTTTTGCAAATAATGATTACTTGTCCTTTCGTTTTAAGCCATTATTATTCTAGCAAAGCTATCTTTATTGCAAAGAATAAAAACCTGTCCAATACAGCATAAGAGAAGTTACTGTGTCTTGGTGGGGATTGTGAAGAGGCTGTTACTGATGGACACGAACAGCCAACACTTTGGAAACAGGAGCCTGATACAGCCCTGTCTCATGGGAACTGGAGCTAGGGAGCTTACTAGAAACCCAGAGTCACTCTCTCTATCTCTTTGGAGCTACATGATATTTTGCTTCCCTCTACTTCTTGAGGCTGTACTATCTCCTATCTCCTTGAGGCTGTACTATCTACCCTCTCTTTCTTAGAAAACTTTCTCTGCTGGTACATGCAGCTAAATGTATGCTTGTCCTCTAAGTGCCAACATCCAACATGGACCCACGATCTTCTCTCTGACTTTATGTCCAACAGGCCACCAGAGACACTCTGATTAGCTACTGACCAGCTAACAGACGAGCTGATGTCAGATCAGAGGTTCACACCTGGTCCATGCAGTAGTGCCTAGGTTGGGGCTGGTCATACGGTAGAAGCATGGCCTCTGAAATAGGTTTCTCTTCAGATCTGTGAATCCTGTTTTTGGCAAGTTTTGCTGTTTCATGCCATGAGTGAAATAGTTGTTCAGCTTGTCTTCTGCTCTTGGAGTAGTTTATAAAGTATAAGAATTATCTGTTTCTTGAAAATTTGAAAGAAATTACCTGGAAAAAAAACTTGCTGGAGACAAGCACCTTTCAGGAAAGTAATTCTCTGATAACTCTTTCCACTTCTCCCATAGCTATTGCTCCAGGGAGGTCATGAGTATTTCTCTGTTTGTTTCTTCACTAGACCATGACCTCTTGGACAGTCAGAACCGTGTTTCATTTATCTGTTTGAGCCCAGTTCCAACCCAGGGGCTGGCCCTAAACAGACCCTTGATTTGTATTGAGTTGGAGTGATTCCAATCATAGGTAGCATAGATAATAAAAAGAGGGCTTGATATGGAGTCAGAGGACTAGAGTGTCAGTGTTACCTGTTTTTTACTAATTGTGGGGATTCAGGTCATTTGCTTCACTCTGAGTCTCACTTCTCCGACATGTAGAGTAGTGAAATGTGGAATGAGAGTGTGTATGGAAAAGATCCTCCACAATCTCTACCCTGCTTTAACATTCTCACTTAAGCTTACATGTAAAAACTAAATTTCTACCAGGGAAATTTTAAAAAAATACTGTTCAGAATTTTGTGTTAAACCCTTTGGAGCCATGGGGGTATTACTAAACAAGTAAATAAAGTATACGTGAATTTGGTTTTATTTACCCTCTTACAGTGGAAGATAAGCATTTGTTAGCTCAAGCCCCGAGGCATTGCCTTCTTGACAGCTTATGAGGTACGTGTGTGAAATGTAAACATTTTCGTGAAAAATTCCAACATACTCTCATCATATGTACCCGCTGTTTTAATAGGGGCCAAAAACCTTTTTCTGACAATTTATTGTATTTGAAAATATAAACTGGACCCCTAACTCATACATTTTCTGAGGATGCTGCCTTGGCGTTGACATCTCTTAGTCCTCTTGCCCATATTGATAGGAGGGTGTGTGCACATTCATAATCTCTTCTGATTTGGATCAGTTAGAGGCAAGAAGGTCTGATACACAGTTATGGATCTTTCGTGTGCCCTGTGTTTTCTTAATCACATAGGGTATTTTGATTGATTGCTGTCAGACTGTAGGAAAGAAGGAGAAGAATGACCCTCACAGGCTGGAATAATTGGGTATCTCTCTTGCCCCCTGGTAATGATCAAGAGCAGTTCCCATCAAGAAGACCTAAATTCAAAGATGTCAGCCACCTGCTGAATAGAGTCCTAAGATCGGGTCACATCAAACTCCCATTTCTAATGTGCATTTCAGATATGAAACACAAGGACTGATTGCAAATCTGAAGATATTTTCATTTTGCCCCAGGCCAGGGTTTTTAATTTAAAAGAAAATAAACCTGTCAAGGTCTAAAAGAAAGGCTCTTAGATATTCTGGCCAATGGTTTATTTAAAAATCCAATAATGCAATTTCTTCAGCAGTAGGAGGCAAGAGACCTTCTCTCGGCTGAACGTCCCAAAAATGGATGGTAGCTAGATTCCCAGTCTGTGAAACAGAAGGGACTTTAGAAAAGGGAATTCTATTTTGTGGAACCAGGACAGGATACCCTGAATGCATCCCTGCGCAAAATAACTGTGTATATTTGGAGCAAGAAGACCTGGTTTTCCGTTTCACTTACTATCCAATGGACTTGGACATTCACATGAATGTTTCAATACAAAATTAAAATTTTAAACACAAAATTTAAATCTGTAACAGACATGCCAATTGCCTCCTCAGCCCCAGCCATCTATAGCCCCAAAGCAGAGAAAAGGCTTCTCCATGTACTATATAACCCCAACTTGTTGGTTACAACTGATTGGCCCAGAGAAGCACCACTGACCCACTGAGACTATAGACTCCATCTCTCTGGAATTTGAAATCACTAGCTACAGAGCAGACTCAGTTAACTCCAGGCACTGGAGCTGTAGGAACCAATTATCTCCAGGGTTAAAACAATGGTTTTGACATAGCCATGATGAACTATGGTTAATCTGAAGAAGCTGGTCCTTAGACAGGAGACTAGAGCACATGGTAGACTGGCTGAATGGATACAAAAACAAGAACCTATATATATGCTGTCTACAAGAGACACACCATTGTAAAGCAATTATACTCCAATAAAGATGTTAAAAAAAAATGCTAACTGTCTCTGAGTGGATTTGGACAAGTATCTTTCTTTTTGCTTTTCTGTATTTTCTAATTGTTTTAATATGATCATCCTTGACTTCTGAACTAATCGATTCTCTGGATTAACTGATGCTTTCCATTTCCTTTGAGAATTTGCCTAATGCTCACTGTGCGTTAGACCCCCCTAGCTAGTAGACTGCTCTTTGATACTCCAGCACTCTTTTCCTTTCACTGATTTTCCATTAACCTACAATTACGGATCCTGATCTCAACAGATAAGAGTGACTTTGCTGTAATGGGAGCAGGAGAAGCACCCAATGTCAGACAATCAGTAAATGGACTCTAGTCACACAGTTGAGTTGCTTTTCGGAGTGAAAGAACCTCACACATAAACCTCAGAATGACCGTTCTGCACATTTACAAGCATTGTTGTTTTCATTTTGTTAGTCTGTGAGATTCTCCTCTTTCCTTGTCACCTCCTTCATATGTTTAACAGTCAGTCTCTGTCGGAGAATAACAGCAAGAACAGCCAACAAATCAACCTTTGGTTGGTTAATCAGTTCAGTTAAAAAAGGAGAGGGGGTGGTTAGCTATTTGGAGGACAAACCCTACAAAGTGTTTTTCTCAACAGAGAACACATTGGCAATATTTGGATATTTTTGCCTCATTTTAATGAGAAGAAGGCTGATGGCAGGTTCATCAGTTTTTATTAATGATTACAAATTGCGTTCCTTAGAAAAGACAACACACATCTACCCCTCCCCAGGGGGTTCAGACAATGATGTTGCTTTTCTAAAGAAGTTCATTCGAGTGAGTTTCTCTGCTCGTGATAATAGATCTCAGAATGCTAGTGCAGAAGAAGCCCTTAGATATTGAGTCCAGCACCCTTATCTCACAGATAAGATGCTGAGGCTGAGACAGGGGAAGTTGTTGGCCAAATGGAACAGAGCACATCACTAGCCAGATCCAGGAGCAGAACTGAGTCTCCTGACTTTTGGTCTAGGGCTCTTTCCATACAGCATCACGCAGTTGAAGTGTAGGGGTAAAATTTACAGGGAAGGCAACAGGGAATGGTGTAGACAGACTGTGGTGAGCTAGAAAGAATATGATCTGCCATTTTGCTGAAAAACATAAACACACCTCTACAGGCTGGATTTAGCTCCTGGCTCTTAGTATGCATACCTACTATATTAAATATCTCATTGAGAAACTCCAGCACATTTATAAGTGGCTTACTTTATTTACATTGAATGGATGACTTCCTGGTTTCAATGAAAGGGCTTCAGAGATCACTTAACTGAGTCTCCAGTTAAAACACCTTTTGCAGCCATTAATCTCAAATCAAATCCTTTCACTGATGGGGAACTTGCTACTATACTATTTAGGACACTTGATTGGCAAACAGCCCCAGTCATTAGAATTTTCTTCATCAAAACAAAACAAACTTCTTTCTACTGGTAAAACTTTTACCTTTGAAGCCAAACAAGAATAAGTCTTCTCCATTTTAAAACTGACAACTTTTGAAATACATGAAGATGGTTTGCGTGTCCTTCCAAATTTTCTCATCTCCCTTAACCATTCTTCATATGATATATGATATTCAGCTGGGTGGTGTGTTCAAAAAGGTGAGGGCAAGTCCCTCCAAACCAAAATAGCTTTTCAGATAGTCCATCATCGTGCCTAAAAATTAATCCAAGGTACTAAAGTATTCAAAGAGATGTCAAAAGAAGTGGAAGAAAGATTCCGAAAGGAAACATGGGGAGGGTATTTGAATTTAATATTAATAACAATGACATCTAACATTTATCAAAATCTTACAATAAGCTAGGACTCTGCAGAAATCCTTATATATATTATTACATTCAGTTCTCATTGTTATCCCAATAGGCAGGTGTTTTATCCCCATTCTATAAATGAAGAAATTAAACTTCAAGGAGGTAAATTGACCTGTTCAAGTTCACTTAGCCCCAAAGTGGCAGAGTTAGGATTTAAACCACATCTATATAATTCTAAAATCAGTTCTCTTACCTGCCACCCTGGTATGAAGTACTGAAAAGTGTACTGGAATTTGAGTTCAAATACTTGGGTATGAGATCTATCCTCGCCTGCTGACCTGAGCAATTTACTTCACCTGTTTGAGCCTCTGTCTTTTCATCTGTTCTGCATAATTCTTTCACTTCTGTTTCTTCTTTTCTATTTATTATGATACAATTTCCAGATGAGAATCTAACATCCTCTTATTAAGAATCTTTTGTGGTTCCCATTGGCCAATGGATGGAAAAGGATAATGTGTAAATTCCTTTGCATGGAATGAGGTCCCTTCTCTCCAAGCTCCAGCTCACCCTTCCAGCTTTTTTTGTCATTTTTCATTCAAGCACCTGATAGGCATACTGCTTGCAACCAGCCAACTTGATGTACACGCTCCTGAGTTTGTGCTTTTCTCTCTGTCGTGAGTGGCTTTTTCTACCGGGAGAAATTGTATCTAATTTTCAAATTGGAGCTCAAATTACCCCCAATCCCTTTTGCTCCCTGGTCCCACCAGAGTTAACCCATCTTTCCTTTGGCTCCTTAACCCCTTGGTTCATATTTTTATCACCATAATCCCCTGTGTTATGGTCTGAATGTTTGTGTCCCCTCAGTTTCACATGTTGGACTCCTAACACCCAATGTGCTGGTGTTAGAATACGGGACCTTTGGGAGGTGACTAGATCATGAGGATGGACCTCCCATGAATGGGAATTAGTGCCCTTATAAAAGAGGCTCCATAGAGCTTCCTAGCACCTTCCACCAGGTGAGGACACAAGGAGAAGTCTGTGATCTGAAAGAGGGCCCTCATCCAACCTTACTGGCACCTTGATCTCAGACTTCCAGTCTCTAGAACTGTGAGAAATAAATAAATTTCTGTTGTTTGGAAGCCACCCAGTCTCTGGTATTTTGATACAGCAGCCCAAATGTACTAACACACTCTGTTTACATGCTACGCTTTGAATGTGAATTCCTTGAAAGCAAGAGGCATATTTTATTCATTAAATTTTTATTCACAACATACAGTACAGTGCTATGCATTACTTAAAAAAATGAAGTTAGCACCTACTATGTGCAGGATGCAACGCACACTAGGTGCTATCCCGTCATAGTGCTTGACACATTCTTTAATGCAGAAACAAATGTACAAAACCAGAAAGACTAGGCTTCCTTCCTCCACAACAATTAACATTTTATTAAATGTGATGAATTCCATTTGCCACAAAACAACAGCCCATAAATGACTTTCATTTGGATATAGAGATATGTTTTCACGTTCAGAGAGCAGGAGATAAAATCAGGTGCCCTGTCATTATCACCACCACTGTCATTACGGTTATGGTGATGAATATTAGATTATTATTATTTTTATTATCTTTAGCAAATGAGTTTCTTTCTTTCCCTCGGAGATTCCAGGAATGTTTCTCATGTGTTTCTAGCTGCTCTGTCTTGTTTTGACACTTCTGCCAGGGAGCTGTGTGGAGAGGGGAGAGGGGAAGAGGATCCAGAAGCTGACCTTGGACTTGGGCTGGCCTGCTGGCTGCAGACTGCACCGCGGCTGCCGTCACCACTTTATCTCTCCCTCCGCTGCACTCAAGGCCACCATTGATCAGCTCGCTGAGCGCTTTACAGCTGCAGCCTTGGACAGGCCTTCAGAGAAATTGATTGCAGTCAATTCCCAGCAGATTGAGCCACATTGACTTGTCTCCTGGTCCCAATGAGCACCTTGGCTCCCCTTTTTAATTACTCCAGTAAGCCTTCTGCATGTCAGCCAAGGCACAGGTTGGGGAGAGAGAGAACGAGAGAAAGGGAGAAAGGCCGGGGGCGGGGGGCTGAAATTAAACAGTGGGGTGCTTTCTTCATTTGTGCCAGGAAACTAGGTCAGTCACGTGTTCATTTTGAATTTAGTATGTGAATTATCGGAGAATTTGATTAGTGAATCAAGAGTCAAGTTGAGTGCAAGACCCAACTCAGCCAACTAATTTGGCAGACTTGGCAAGCTAGTTCCCAGAGCTGGGACTCAGCTTCATGTCTAAAATGGAGAAAGTTAGTAAGACAACCTTAATAACTATAAACATAGGTAAAAACAGATAAACCCATAGCCACTACTACAAACATGATGAAGACAAAGATGGTGATGCGAGCTGGTGTTTATTGATCATTTAGAGTAGCTAAGCACTGTGATAAATGCTTTACGTGCATGATTTCTTTCTTAATTCTTTTTAAAAAATCACCTTATCATATGATATAGGGAAAATATTTTCCTCATTTCACATAAGTGGACAGTGAGGCTACAAGGTTTAGGCTATTGTCCATGTTTATAACATTAGGAGTCAGAGCTGGGTTTCCCTGGACACAGCTCTTGTTCCATGTTGTCTATATAAAATACCAGGGAGCTTGCAAACCATGTTCATGCAGACCCCCTGATTTTATGTTTAGCCTTCCACCTCTCTATATGTGTAGTAAGAGACACATTGGATACAGGCATTTTGGCTTGATATTCATGCAATTTAAAAGTCTCAATTCTCTTTCTTTCTCAGAACAAAGGGAAGCTCTGTACCCCCAGTATTTATGTATCAGCATCTTTGCTTTTAAGATAAACCAGAAGTGTAGAATGACAGCGGTTTCTACCTTGTACATACATCTCTCTCATCAAGGCTTTAAAATCATGTAGTGATTGATAGTCACGGTGTGAGCAGCAGACCACCTGCATCAAAATTTCTCCGGGGACTTGTTCAAAAACATATTCTCTGTCCCCTCCCAGCACTATTTAATCTCAATTCCTAGCACAGGGACCCAGGACACTACATTTTAACAAGGGCCCCTGCTGATTCTCAGGAACACGAATGTTTGAGAACTATTGTGACTGAACATTGTGGTTCAGACAGAGCTTGAATTCAAGACAGTACATCACCTTCACCTTAGCCCAGCAGGCCCTGCATGCCGCCACCTTCACAGAGAGTTTAGGGTCTTCCTCCATTCTTTGTGATCTGAATTCAACCGTCCCCACACCCCCTCCTCCCTTCAACACCTGCTTCTTGCACGTAATATTTTCATTGAGGGGAAATGCACCTGGACCTAGAGGATGAATCATGGTTTATTAATGGTCATCCACATTCCTCTTTGCTGTTGATTGGACATGGATGAGAATGTGATCTAATTCTGCTGATGTGAGGCAAAGTGTTTTGGGGGGCTCCTGGGAAACATGTTCATTTCTTATAAAGAAATATACATAAGGAGGAGGTTTGCTCAGTCTCCTTCCTGCTTTGGACACAGACGTGTCAGGAAATGATGTTTGGAAATACCACCTTTCTCTTGCCACTGTGAGCTGACCAACACAGGAATGAGAAGCCAGCATGGTGAGGGGGACAGGATAGAAAGGTGCAAAGGATCTACATCCTTGAAGACAAGCTTAGAGCCACTCAGTCAACCCTGAGATCAACTGACTCTGGTCTAACTGTATGAACCACAAATGTCCTTTGGGTTAAGCCATTGTGAGTCCATGATTAAGTCTTCGTTAGGTTCTTCATTGCAGCCACAAACATCTTAACTTTCTCTTTACACAGTCTTGACCTTTAGCATTTCTTCCCTTTAAAATCTGTGTAGAAAAATTGTTTTGAGGCATTATCAACCTGGCATGCTACCTATCCAGTGAGAGAGTTAGATGAAGAGAAGTTAACATGGCCATTTAACTCTGCTGTCAAATATCTGATGTCATAACTAATCTTTGGCAGATTCTAGATTACAGCCAGAATTGGTTCTATAGATCAGGGGTCAGCAGGCTATGGCCCACAAGTCAAGTCAGGCCCACTGCCTATTTTGTAAATTAAGTTTTATTGGAATACAGCCACACTCATTTATTTACATATTGTATATGGTTGCTTTTATGCTACAATGGCAGGTTTGAGTGGTTTCCACAAACACCACTGGCCTCAAAGCTGAAAATATTCACTGTCTAGCCCTTTGCAAAAAAAGTTTGCTGATCCCTGATATAGATAAACCAGTTGCTGGTCAAAGAGAATATCTTGTGTTTTAGATATCATATGGGAAGGGGACCATTAGAAAACTTTAAGCAGCAGACTTTTACTCCCATTCCAAACAGAAGGTCAGCCCTTTTCACCACAGGTGCAGACAGGAGGAGTGTCTGTAAGCAGAACCAGTACATCCTCACATAAAAGGACCTCAGATCTTCCCCCACCTTTGGACAGGCAGAGGGTAAACCATAGCAAGACTCAAACCTGGATGCATGGCAGGCAAGTGGCAAAACCCAAAGGAGACATGAACACAACCAAGAGTGAAGCTGGATCAATTGCTGAGATTCAGAAGAGGATAATAGCTTAAGCTGAGCAGTGTGGTTTCTGGAACTAAAGCCAGAATAGGCTCGGGGACATCAGGGAGGGAGGGTCAGGTAACCCAGCCTAACGCTGATGGACTACAGTTTGTAGGTTTGGAGTTGGCCTTTAACTTGCTGTTAAAGGGCTTCCTAGGACCAACCTTGTGTACAAATAGCTTCTGAGAGTTTGTTGAATCGTTCTTGGAGGACCCACATTTCTGTGTAGCACGAGAGAGACTATTTGAGCCCCATATTTTTTTTCTTTAAGGTTTGAACCACCAGATCATCTGCTGATCTATAGAAGAATTCTGTAGGCACCCAAATAAATATCTTGTCTTAGGCAAAAAGGTAGGATGTCTTAAAGGGTCATTTAAGGTCAACAGAGCCCAAGTGGGGCCTGGTTCACCCCTGCAAGCTTAGGTAACATCTGCACCTCTGGGCCTGTTCTCTTGTCTGTAAAATACAGCAGATGGGGTAGCAATAAAAATATACGTGGGTGGGCACATGACATTTAGAAACACATGAAAAAGTGCTTTCTAAATTATAAAATGCTGTGTAGATGTGAGGTGTCACTGTTATTATTGAATATGACTACATCCTGGTAGGCCTGCAGAGTGAGCTGGCCTGAAAGATCACCTAAAATAGCCATCTAAATTAACCTGTTGAATGGGGAGAATTCATGACTCTATTTAAGGTGTTGTAGATTGCCTGCCAAGAGCTCTTTCTGCTTAGTGTAATTGACACTGAGGGGATCCTCGTGACAGTAACTAGCCGCAGCCTCAACCTCTTCCAAAGACCACTACTTGTCAGAGATAATAAAGCAGTAATATCTGCATGGCCGTGAATGCCCAGTTTTCTGCTTGTTAGAAGGGAAACATGCGTGCAGCTTGGTTACCTAAGAGCTCCAACATACAAGTATAATTTAATACAGAGATAAAGAACTGTATCAGGCCAGAAATGCATCCATGGGAACTAGGATGTGTATAGCATCACTGTCTGGAAAACTGGAAACTGCACTAATACCCCCAACAGTTGAAGGGATAAGCAAGGTGTAGGGTAGCGTAGCAGGATGCCCCTGGCAGAGGCTACGAGTTTAGGGAGGCCCTGGTACCATGTCCAGGGAGGTCAGCTCAAGCTGGAGAGAAACAGGCAGTGTCCAAACATGGAGGTCAGAGATGAGAGAACAGGGTTGGGGATGGTTGATCCTTAAGCAGAAACAATTCACTCTGTTCTCTATCTGGGGTTTATCTCTTTCTAAAGAAACCCTAAAATATTTCCAAATTCTTAACCATGTGTGTAAGCTTGTGTGCTCTGAATTAGACACAGTCTTTAAAATAATACATGATTCTGGTATTGAACTTGAAGAGACAGTTTATCCTGCCTCATTTTACTTTCTTATACACATACACCCTGTTTACATGCATAGTACTGATCCTGTCTTTCCAGTTTGTTAAGTGCCGTGATGTTTATCCAGATTCATAGCCTTTTCTCTGTTGAAGCTTTGCACGTGGCCAGGCTCATCCAACACTGAATTTGCAAGTAATTCTGTATGAAATACAGCAATGAGAATGAGTGATCTACAAGTGTAGTCAACACTATGGATGAATCTCACACATATATCTTGAGCTAAAGAATATAGGCACAAATGATTCCATTTTTATAAAGTACAAAAATGGCAGAATAGCTCATGTTATTGAATGCATGATTCATGTATCTTTGAACACATTGAATCACAATAGTGGTTACTCTCAGACAAGTAGTACCAGAAGGGAGCATCAGAGGGGTTTGGGAGATGCTGTTTACTTTCTTTTTCTTGATTTTAGTTCACAGATGTATTCCGTTCATAAAAATTCATCAAGCCACGAATTTACGATATTTCTACTTTTCTCTTCATGTCATACTGACATAAGACGTTTTAAAAAATGAGTAAGGAACCAGGGACGTAAGACAAGGAAGCTTATAAACGACTCAGCCAAGAACTAACTAGCACCTCGGCAAGTCATTTTACCTGGCTGAGCCTCAGACGCCCCATTTCAAAAAGGGAATTAATGACTCCTGCCTCACAAGGTCATTGTGAATATTCAGTTGAAAGGAAAGATTACATGTAAAGTACTTAGCACAGTGCCTGGCACGCAGCAGGCACCCAGTGTCTGGTTGCTTTTATGGTCATGTGGTCCTTGCATCGTCCAGGCTGACATCATTTCAGACTGGATGTTAATGTCAATGTTAATCATCGTCTGGGGTCCCTCAAGAGACATACGCTCACCATGTGCTGACGGGGCACCCAGGCCGTGCAGTGAACACAGGGAAGAGATAAGAAACAGTGTGAGACAAGGAAATACATTAGTATCTGGGGTTTCATTTTCCCTCAGTCTCAGTTACCCTCGCTCCCAAAATATTAAATGGAAAATTTCAAACATAATTCACAAATTTGAAATTGTGCACCATTCTGAGTCACGTGATGAAATTTTGTGCAGTCCTGCTCATCCTGGGATGTGAAGCATCCCATTATGCAACATTTCCAAGCTGTATACGTTACCTGCCTGTGAGTTTAGGAATAAACATGGTATATGCAGGGTTCTGTACTATTGCGGTTTCAGGTACCCACTGGGGATCTTGAAACGTATCCCCATGGATAAGGGGGTGCTACTGTAAAGCTGGAAAGCTCATTAAGGGAGAGATCGTGGAGGTTAAAGAAGTCCAGAGGTTGGATTTTATTCTGCAAGTAAAAGTTACTGAAGATATTACTTTAACAGAGAAGTCACATGGAGCTGAGATTCTGCCAGATTAATCTTCTAGAAAATTAAAAGGGATGAAAACAGAGAAGGCCTGAAGACAAGCCTTACCTAATAGAATGTGTATCAGGTCCCCAGAAGTCAGACGATGGTAACGTTATACTTGTCTTTATTATTATTAATACTATAAGCAATAACAACGACCACAATCGCTATTATTTTATTGTACATCTGCTAGGTACCAAATGTTTTAAAAGCATCTCATTTAATCTTTACTCAGAGCACAATGAGAATGGTTGTCATTTATCAGGTTCTTACTAAGTGCTAGGCACTGTTCCAAGCCTTTTATACATATTAATGCCTTTAACCACCATAAGAGCCCTGGGAGATAGGTACTGTTGTTGTCTTCAGTTTATAAATGAGTAAACTGCAGCAAAGAGAGATTAAATAACTTGTCTAACGCTACACTGCTATCAAGTGACAGAGCTGGGATTCGAACCTTGGCAGCCTGACTCTTTGACGCATTCTCATACCCATTATATTTTATCAGCATTCTGGGTATTATTATGCCCGTATTCACACAAGCTAACTGTTAACTGAGACAGCAGTCAAATCACTTGCTCCAAGTCACAGAGAAAGAGGGAGAGACCCTGATTTGCATGATGATAAGGCTTATGGGCTGCATCACTATCCAGTCTGCTAAGGGCAATAGCTTCCAATCCTGACTGAAAACAAATGAAACGTCAGTCAAATATTTTAAGGAAGAAAAGCATAGCAATAACAATAGCAAACATTTATTGAACACTTATGTGCCAGGGAATTTGTATGTGTTACCGTGTTCCACGTGCTGATTAACCCTTATGGAAACCCTATCAGGAAGGACTGTTTTTATCCCTGTTTGACAGATGAGGAAACTGAGTCTCAGAGAAGTCACAAACTAGTGAGTGAGAAATCCAACTTTAGGTGTTAGGCAGCCCAACCCCAAAGCATGTTCTTACCTTTTCCACTCAACTGCCTCTCAGCCATAAAGAAGCTGCTTCCAGGAGCTGAAACCTTCCCCCCTCTTCTCCACCCTCATCCCCGGTTAATTCTGCACTCAGTGGTGTCCTGGGGCAGTTTTAAAAGCATTCCAAGTCTTAACCACTGCAAGGAATTCTTAGCTAAGCTTTCTAGGGTGAGCTGCAGCAGCAAATTCTTTCCCAGGTTAGTAGGAAGCCTCAGGCTTCAGAAGAGCAGGTGCTTGGCTAACCCAAGTGTCACCTGCATCTGATATATCTCATTAGCCTCAGGGAGAAACACAGCCTGGTCTGCTGCTTCTCCCAGATGCAGCCCTGGTGCAGCAAAAGGAAGAGCCAAGGGCTTGTTTTTGAAGGAGCCAGAGTCAGCTCCTCTTCTGAGAGCACAGCAACGGCAGGGCTGCCCCTACTACACCCCCTCATGAGTGGATGGGGCTCTATTATGATCTAGGGAGGTCATCAGCCCAGAAATGTGGCCATGGCCAGCCCCCAGCTTCCATGGCATCTGGTGAAGGAGTTCAGAGGCTTCCTTTCCATAAATATCTCTGCTTCCAGTCTTGTCTTGGGGTCCAAAATCCTCCCCCATAGAGTCAAGTCTTGGGGTAAATCCCCTTGTATCAATCAGGGTTCAAGCAGAGGAGGAAAAGTAGAAGCATATCAGAAGCAGAGCCAATGGGACATGCACACACACGCATACATACACGCACACATATGTAATATACATACGCATATGTGTATGTATTTATAGAGCAGGCTAGAAGCCCAGGAATTCTAGGGCAGGAGCTACAATCCATTGGTGGGGTTTCTTCTTCCTCAGGAAAACTTCAGTCTTGCTCTCAAAGGCTTTCAACTGATTGGACGAGGTGCATCCAAATTATAGAGGATAATCTCCCTTGAAATCAACTAATTATTGCTGTTAATTACATCTACAAAATACCTCTCTAGAAACACCTACATTAGGGTGTTATTGCGTAACTAAGTACTAGCCTAGTACCCGGTTATGTGCATAACTTGGTCTAGCCGAGTTGGCACACAAACCTAACCATCACACTCCTCGTGGGTCAATGGAAAATTCACCAGGATAGTGGTTATAGCTAAGTTTCTGTTATCTTGGGCAAGTCCTTTTTCTTCTCTGAAACTCAGTGCTCACTTCTGCAAAACGGATGTTGTCAAAAAGTGAAAAACGAGGAAAGCATAGTATTTTGTATCTGTTAATCCCATACTCCTAATTTATTCCTCCCCCTCCCCCTTTCCCCATTGGTAACCATAGATTTGTTTTCTATATCTGTGAGTCTGTTTCTCTTTTGTATATAGATTCCTTTGTATTGTTTTTTTAGATCCCACATATAAGTGATATCATGTAATATTTGTCAAACTACTATACATAAAATAGATAAGCAAAAAGGATTTACTGTATAGCACAGGGAATTAGATTGAATATCTTCCAATAACCTATAATGAAAAATAAAAACATATACATTTATAACTGAATCCCTTTGCTATACACCTGAAATTAATACAATATTGTAAATCAACTATACTTCAACTAAAAAAAAAAAATGAGGAAGGCATGAGAGTTGTCTTTAGATATTTTAAAGTATGTGTCATGGAAGGAACACCTAGTTTTGTCCCATGGAGTTACAGAGGGAAGAGCCAGGGCCATTGCCTGGTAGGAGAAATGCAAATTTCAGCTTGATAAAGAAAGTTTGTCTCACAATGAGGTTCCACCCTAAGAGGGACTGCCTGGTAAGAGAATAACCTCCTTACCTTAGCAGGAGTTCAAACAGCCATTGAAAGAGCATTTATTTTGGGGAGAACAATACAGGAGACATTACATTTGGTGCTGGATATACTCAGAAATGCCTTTTAGTGTGATCATTCTTCACTGCTGGTAAGACTACTCTTCTCTCCTTTTCTCTTCCTGGACCCTCTCCTGCTTCCAAAGTTTGTCAACTGACTGTGCTAGGCAACATAAAATGTAAACAAATCCTGGAAGAAATATTATTCATTATCACCCATCAGATACATTCTCCTGGTTTATTCATGAGATTAACTGTCTATCACAAGGGTAATCTCTTAAACCAATTTAGATACACTCACCCAGCAAGGCAGTGAAAGATAAAGCACAGGAAGATTTTTTGATTTGGTGGATGCAACTGGATTTAGTAAAGCATACATTGATGACTGTTGTACCCAAAACGTTGCTTTGCACAAAGATCTAACATGAGATAGACCTGGCCCCTGGCCTCGGGCAGTATGGTTACAGAGGGAAAGACACAGCAGCCTATAACAGATGTATCGTGAGAACACCAGTGGCATGGGACCGTGGCATAGGGGCAGATTAGTTATGATGGGGAAAAGGAACTACATTTTTGTGGATGAGCAATTTTAACCAAAGCTGAAGACAAAAAAGACTTGGGCAGATGGGTATTCTGGAGAAACGCATGATGGATGCACAGTACAGGTCAGTAGAGTGAGGGTAGAAGGAATGTACTGAATCTGGAGACAGTTGAAGAGAAAGATATTGCAAGGGCTGTGGGAATAACGATGATATGGTTCTTACGGAATTGGAAGAGAAGATGGGGTCTAAAAAAAAGGAGGAGGTTGAAAGAAAAAGTGACAATTTCCAGTTGCAATAAATTACCAAGGGACAGGCTTTTATTAGCTTTTTCCTTGCTACCTGTAAAAGCCTCTTATCTGCAGGTGTAGCAGGGAGTTGCCACGTAGTCAGAAGACTGCTATCATGGTGGAGAATGTGCTAAGCTCACTGCCTGGCCGTGGTTACCTCTCAGAGCCTTGGTTTCCCAACCTGCAAGATATGTATACTCTCCCCTGCTCTGCTTGTAAGCTGTAAACCTCTGTGCAAACACTCATGTACTCAGGGACAGATCCTGTCGGTCCTGGGGGAATTTACAGCAGCTTGAGACCAAGTCCAAAATCAGCTAAATTTTGCCATCCAAACGGAGGTGGCAGAGTTGCTGTGGAGCCTGGTGACAAAGACGTTCACCTTGTGGCCATCGAAGCCATGTGCTGGGTGTCTGTGGAGTATGTTAGCTGCTCGGATTGTTCAGTGTGAAATTTAATTTGGGCTCCTGGGTGAGCAGGGAGGAGGGCGTGAAAGATATGACACTGGTTAATTTCATGTTTTACAGACCCAACAACCCTAAAAGTACATTTCTCAGCAAAAACTGAGACCCTGCAGGCCACTGCATGCAATGATATGCAGTCCAGGGGGAAAATAGAGATAGTGAGAGAAAAAAAATCAAGAATATATCATTTCCTGAAATCAGATAAACTTACAAGCGTCCATCTCAGTGGGTTAGATTGACAGGCAGAGAGAGAAAGGCGAAAAGAGGGTTTCTTTTAACTCTTGCCAATACATTCTCAAGTAACTGCAAACACTCCTCAGGATGGCATTCCAAGTCCCTAGCCTCTGTCCTCATCCATCTTTCCGTGGGCAGATCAGATCATATTTGCTCTTTCTCAGAATCTTTCTTGTTGCTTTGTAGACTACAGCAGAAGACTCAAACTCCCAATTGTAGCACAACTGTTCCTCCCCTTAAGTCCTGCATCATGTCCCCTCCTGCTCTCATCCCCACCCAGTGCTGGCTCCACCAGCAACATTGATTGATGGATTCCCAAATCTGCTGGCTCTCCCCCCGCCCCATCTCTCTGCCTTTATATGTGCAGGTTCCTTCCCCCTGGAATTTCTTCTACTTTGGCTCTTCCTAGGTTTCAGGGAAACTCAGTCTGTACAGGCAGCAGCTAAGAGCCAAGACTCTGGCATCAAGTAGGCCTGATACTGGCTACTTGATATACTGGGTACTGGCTTCCATCACATCCTACAGTTGCTGGTTGTTATGGGGATTCAGTTGGTTAATGTTTTAACAGAGCACAATGCCTGGCACGAGGAAAGTGGTTGGTAAATGGCTTGTTTTTATTATGAAGGTAGCTCCAATATTACTTCCTCTATGAAAACTTCTTTGACTCCCACATGCAGACGTAGGTGCTGGTTCCATCACTCATGAATGATCCAATTGCATCTTGAATGTGCATCCATTACTACAAACGTTGTGTTGAATATTGTACTTAAGAGTCATTTTCGTGCCCCCCGCCCCCATTACACTGTGTGTGTGAGTGCATGGATCAAGTTTGGCCACCTTTATAAGCCCAGGGCTTAGCCAGATGCCCAACACAAAGTAGAGACTTGATTTGGGTTGGCCGACTTAATGAAAGAGAGAATGAATGAATGATTACATGCATGGCTCACCCCACAAGGGCTAGATCAGTGCCAGCTCTCCTGTGAAGTCTGCTCTGTCCCATCAGGAGAATGAAAGGTCCCCTCCTGTGATACAGCCCTCTGCCAAAATCCTCACCAGCCACCATCACGTTGTGAGTGCCACACAGGAGACTGCATGTCTTATTCCCCCTTGTCAAGCCATTAGCCCAGGACCTGGAACATAGTAAGAACTCAGGAGATGCTCTATTTCATCATCATTCTCTTCTTCCTCTTCATTATCACTGTGCCCAGGGCAGCCAACATTTGGGATTTCATCAGAGTCAGGATGGGCGAAGGGTGTTCTAGATGCAGAGGGGCTGGGTTTAATGCCCCCACTACACATACAAATGCAGACCGTGGCAGGAGCCTCCGGAAGACTGTTCATAATAGCTACAGAAAATCAATATCCAGGAGAAGCTGTGAAAACGTAAGAAAACACAAAGTCCTTTACCTAGATGGATACTTGTAGGCAAGAGGGTCTGTGTCAGCTTGTGAGAACAACATCATGGGCCATTTTGATTCTGTTAGGAAGCTGTAAATTGAGAGTTTTTGAACAAAGAAAAGCTTTGAAACCATTCCTGATAAAGCAGGAGGTCAAAATAATTATTGGATTAGTGCACGTATATTTGGAGCTATTTATAGAGTATGTTTGTATGTGAGGGAAAAAATCACAATATAATTTAGTGTGTGTTTACATGTGTCAGTTAGTGCTCTCAACCCTTTACATGTACTAACTCATTTAAAACATGCAACGACCCTGTAAAGTAGGTATTGTTATTCTCATTGTAAAAGGGACACTCGGGTACAGTGAGTAACTTGCCCAAGGTCTCATGGCTCTTAAGTGGTGAACTTGGATTTGTACCTGAGCAAGGACTTCAGAACTGATGTTTTCTGTGTATATAGAAGGGGTCTGTGGGTATTAGGAGTAACTGAGAGGCGTGTGCCTGCACTGTGATTTTTTTTTTTAACATCTTTATTGGAGTATAATTGCTTTACAATGTCGTGTTAGTTTCTGCTGTATAACGAAGTGAATCAGCTGTATGTATACATATATCCCCATATCCCCTCCCTCTTGCGTCTCCCTCCCACCCTCCCTATCCCACCCCTCTAGGTGGTCACAAAGCACCGAGCTGATCTCCCCGTGCGATGCAGCTGCTTCCCACTAGCTTTCTATTTTACATTTGGTAGTGTATGCAGTGTGATTTTTAAAAAACATATGCACCGGTGTTTATTGAGCACGTGCTATTGGTCAGGTCCTGTGCTAGGTTCATAGGGTGATCCCAGAATGAATAGATGGCACAGTCCTGCTTTCACGGAGCTTACAAGGTGGTGGGGGAGAAGGTGGAACTAAAATAGATATTAAGGAGTTCAGTTCAGTTTCATAAACTCCTTTTACCATTGATTCTGTGTTAGATACTATATCCGGCCTGGAGAAATAAAAATGAGGAGGACATGATCCAGGTTTTCAAGATGTTCAGAGAGTGTCAGACGATGGGAAGTTTTATAATTAACACACCAAATGTCACATGCTTGTTCAACACCAACTTCCTCTCACTATAAACCCAAAGTCCACTGTGTTGAGCCCCTTGCATATTACCCTGGCCTCTGGCTACTTTGTTTTATCCTTTAGAAGGAATGTCCTTCCAAGTGTGGGTCTTGTCCTCAGTATCTGCTCTATCCAGTGGTTGGGACCATTCCATGCTCCAGCATTCCATGCTCCAGCCCACTGAACCTGCCTTATCCTGATGCGGTTAATCGGGCTGCTGGGAACATACGGGTTATTGTGTCTGCTAGATCCAACCGCCCCATCAGACAAAAGTGCCCCACTTACAGTTCCCTGCTGTTTGGGGGCAGATACTAATCAGAACAGGAATAGTCACCTGACATGAGAAGACTTTACGTGTTAGCTGGCAGTGAAGCATGAAATAGCTTGTCCTGGAGGGTGAGCTGAATCCGTCAGATTTCTTCTCTGAGAAGTCAAACTGGAAGGACAGAAAAAATGGATTAGTTGGAAACAGAGAAAGAGGCCAGTTCTGTTGGTAGCGGAGCACTTAGTAAGAATTTAGAAGGTTGTGGTGGCTGCATGACTGCACGTTCTGCCAGATTGATCTTGGAGCTGAGATAGTCGTCAGTGCCTGGACTTCCTGTTGTGGGTCCCTGAAGAAAGTCCACGGACTTGAATCAGCTCCAGTGGTTCACTCTCCCTGGAAAGCAGAATTGGTGGATTGGATCATACCCCTTCCAGTTCTAGTGGGTGGGGATGAAGCAAAGGAGACAAATGTCCATAGGCTCTTCCTGGGGAAGCCTCCGTTGACCACTTGTTGATGATTATCCTCCCCTACACACACACACACGCACGCACGCACGCACGCACGCACGCACACACACACACGCACACACACACACGCACGCACGCACACACACACGTACACACACACGCACGCACGCACGCACGCACGCACACGCACGCACGCACGCACGCACGCACGCACACACACACACACACACACACACACACACGTCATTCCTTCTCCCTCTGCCCAACCTCCCCCCACGCTGTTCTCTCTGTTGAGTGGCAGCTACTGATTTTGACATGTGACTAACCTAGAAGGTTTTATTGGGTGTTCACTCTTCCAGAAATAGTGAAGCCACTTCAAGAGAGTCATATAGGAGTAGACTAATAAAGCATCTCTTAAGCAGCTACTGTGGGCCAAAGATGCAGAGATAAAACCACTGCCCCGCAGGACTTCCCAGGTTTGTGAGAGAAACAGCATTGTAAACCGACATTTACACGCTAGGGAGCCCTGAGCTTGGTGGAGGAAACACTGGGTATTGGGCAGGCAGTGAGAGTTAGTTAACTTGGCCTGGGGAGAGAGGACAGGTGTGAGTACGTGTCGTGGGGCTGAGCAAGGGAGGCTCCGGAGGAGGTGACAAATGAGCTAAGTCTTCAAAGATAAGTAGGGGTTCTCAAAGCCAAGGGTGGGAAGAGAAGGAGCCAGGGAATTCCTAAGGATGGGAACAGCATACGTGGAGATTCACGATGCAAGAGAAAGGGGCTGTTCTTAGAAGAGCAGACATGAGGCTGCGGAGATGGGCAGAAGAGAGGCTGTAAAGGAACTCTGATGGTCCCTTGAGGAGGCTGCCTTTTCCTGAACACTGTTGGAAGAGGACACTGACTGATTTTAAGCAGGGAATTGGCTGGCAAGTTTGGTGACAGTCTGGGTCCTGGATTGGGGTGGATGTCTGGTAGCAGGAACCCAGCAAATCTCTGCAGAGCTGCTGGAAGTTTATGAAGATGGGGCTGACTTGACCGAAGATGGTGTCCCAGGGAGTCATAGCTGTGTGAGTGGGAGTCGGGGTCTCCAGACATGGGTGAAATCCCCACTCTCTCATGGCTGCGGGTGACTTCTGTCATTACTCAGGGCTTCAGTTTTGTCATTTGAAAGTTGAAGAAGGGGCCTTGGGAGTATCAATTGTAAAAAACCTTGATGTATTTTATTTTATTTTATTTTTTTGTGTGCTACGCGGGCCTCTCACTGTTGTGGCCTCTCCCATTGCGGAGCGCAGGCTCCGGACGCGCAGGCTCAGCGGCCATGGCTCACGGGCACAGCCGCCCCGCGGCATGTGGGATCTTCCCAGACTGGGGCACGAACCTGTGTCCCCTGCATCGGCAGGCGGACTCTCAACCACTGCGCCACCAGGGAAGCCCAAGCTTGATGTATTTTAAAAGGCCACTCATATGCTGTGTGTCTATGATTTATGGGTTAATTATAAGTAGTTCAAGTTGTGTGTAGTGTATGTGTGTGTATATGTACATTTGTGTATGTGCTTGTGTGTGTGTAGATGGAGGAACATATGTGCAGTTTTGTGGGTGGGCCTGAGAAATAGAGGGGACCCCAGGTGTAGCTCAAAGGTAAGTGGAAACACTCCCCACTGAAAAGCCTGATTCTCACTCTTGATAAGACTGAAACCATCTCCTCCCTGGAGAACATCCCAAAGTCGAGCTGGGCAGACTCCACACCGCCCCAAGTTCTCATGTTTGAGCAGAAGCCTCAGGTGGAAGCAGGGTATGGAGCGTTCATCCACACTTTCGTTCCTATAATTAGAAGAGTCTTTCAGAGACACAGAGCTTCTCTGGACAGGAATGCCACTTAGGGTGCTACTGACCCACATCCCCTGCCCCTCCCTGCTTGCAAATCCTGGAGACAGGAGCTTGCGTCCTCCCCAAGAGCTGTTCTCATCTCTCAAGCTCTCCCCTCCCCGACTCACTCTACGCCCACAAGCCTCTCTTCCTTTTCTTATTTGGTTTGGTTTTGAGTGACGTACTCCCTCCTTCTTCCGTTGGGGCCTTTCTTCCCTTACTGTTCTGTCTCTGGAGCATCTGTTTCTGCTCACTTTGCCCAGCTGAGTCCCACTCGTGTTTCATGCCCGCCCCACATTCAGCCATCCTCCCAGCAGCCTTTCCTAACCGTTCACGCCGACAGTCCGCCCAGTTTACCTACTGGGAAGCTCCCTGTCCCCCCTGGCAACGGGGAGTTGCTTATAGAATCAATTTTGTAACTTTGTTTGTTTAATATCTGTCTGTCCCCATAGACCAGTGGTTGTCAACATATGGTGATTTTGTTCCCAAGGGACATTTGGCAACATCTGGAGATATTCTTGGTTGTCACAACTGGTAGGTACTAAGCCATGGATACTGCTACATTCCCTACAATGCAAAGGACAGTCCCCTCCCAACAAAGAATTATCTGGCTCAAAATGTCAGAAGTGCCGTGGTTGAGAAACCTGGCCATAGACTGTGGGCTTGATAGGGAGAGAGACCTTAGCTGCTAATTTCATAACCTCACGTCCTGCATTGGGCCCCAAGCACATGGACTGGCTTGTAGTGGATGCTCAATAAATATCTGTGGACTATTACACACACACACACACACACACACACACACACACACACACCCTGGGATCAGTCTTGTGCACAAACTCATACAAGCCTCCCTCCCAATGGCCACTTCTGTTCTTCCATATGCAGGACGCTGCACCCTTAGATTGTGACTCTAATGTAAAGCTACACCTTACATGTACATGCCTCATTCTAGCTAATATATAATTCACTGCTTCCTTAACAATTAGGTCCTCTTAGTGGCTTCCACCTCCCCCCGACACTGATCCCACACCCACACTCACGTAGATATACCTGTGTATGTACACCTGCCCAGGGACCTGGCATGCTCTCCCTCACCTGCACCTTGTCTCCCGAGACACGTCAGCTCTGCAGCAGAGGCTTTCTCTTTTTTATCCCATAAGACAGGTGCAAAGCAACAGGCCTGCACAGACACACATATGAACACACACTAGTACTGAGGACGAGAAGACAGGATGCGGGGGAGTGTGACACGGAGGGAGGCCTAGTGCACTTAACAAAACCTCCCTGTGGTCCCATCCAAGCCATGGGACTGTGAAATGTACGCCCCTAAAACTAGATCTGAAACCAGACTTCAAGCAAAGGTAGCAAATCCAACTTCTATTCAAGCCTCTGTCTCTCTGTCTCTCTCTCTGTCTAACATACACACACACACACACACACACACACACACATCCCTCTACAAATTTTCTTTTCTAACAAAGTCAAACGGCAGAAATAATTTTAATCAGCATCATGCCAGTGCAGGCTGAGGGTGAAATAGGATATTAATGCTTTTATCTCTGCTGGGGACATGGCTGACTTTACCACTGATTCTGTTCGAAGTCGCACCCCAGGTGTGTTCCCATAGCATTTCTGCATTAAGCAGCTGCGAAACCAGATCTAACATCTTTTATTATCTCGGCAAAGCTGCACACACCGAGTGGTGGGCCATAATAAAAAGATCCAATACCCCATTAGCACAGCTAATATTTGACTTCTAAACTCAAGTGGAAAATGAAACTCAGTGCCCGGAGAGGAGCAGGGAAGGGGATGCGACGTCGGGGACCTGAACCGCAATTCCTTCTTGTTCTGCAGCACTTTACAGTTTACAAAGCCTCACACATGCATCTTTTCACTGACTTTTCACCGCTGCCCCCTGGTGTGGGCATTATGGTCCCTACTTCCTAAAGGGGGAGCTGAGGCTTGGAGAGGTCAAGTGACTCATCCAGACCCCACGTGGCCCAACTCCGGGCAGTTGTGGTCAGTGAAGTAGGAGTCACAGTAGCTTTTAATCCATGTGGGTTCTCTTTTCTTTTCCATCCTCTGGCTCAAACTTTCAGTGTTCTAATGAGAATTTTCTAAACAGAAAATATGATTTCTGTTTCACATGAAGGGGAGCCTACCTTCCTGCCTTCCTTCTTTTCTCCCTCCTAACAAAAATTTCTTGAACCTGCACTACCTACTATATGCCCTAGATCCTGTGCTGGATGCTAGGGATGGAGCATCTCAGGTGGGGACTGATGTGGTCCCTGTCATCACGAAGCTTCCCATTCATCTAGCAGGAGGGACAGGGTGGTGTTTCAAAAAACAGAGGAACAGAGAAATACAAGGAGCTAGAAGAATTGAGGGGATGTGAGGGCGATAGGTTAGGGAAGTCTTCCTAAGGAAATGACATCAAAGCTGAAGTTCATGTGGGGATCAGTTATGAGCAGGGGAAGAGATGGAGAGTTCTCTAGAAGAAATATCATGTACAAATGCTGAGAAGTGTAAGAGGGCATGCTGACTTGAGTCTCTGAGAGCAGTTCATTGTGGCAGGAAGGGGAAACTGGTAGTAAGTTGACCCGCAAATTGGGCAATGGCTAGACCTCAAGGCGGGTTAAGGGACAGAATTAAGAGGCTGTTGTGACAGTACAGGTGAGAGTTGCTGGTGGCTGTGGGAAAGGAGAGGACTTTCTCAAGCTTTTGTGTATAAATAAATCCCCAGAGGAAAGCAGATTCTGATTCAGTAGATCTGGGGTGGAGCCTGAAATTCTGCCTTTCTAACAAGCTCTCAGGCGATGCCCAAGAAGTGGACCACAGAACACACCTGAGGAAGAAGGCCTAGCCTGTGCTGTCTGAGTTGGTGGCTGCTAGCCACATGTGGCTACAGAACAACTAAAACGTGGCTGGTTCAAACTGAGATGAAACCACAATGTAAAGTAGGCACCGATTCTGAAGACTTTGATAGGAAAAAGAAGAAAAAAGGAATGTAAAAATGTCCTCTTCGTAATTGCTTTATGCTTGCATGTTGAAATGGTAAAATTTTCGATATATTGGGTTAAATAAAATGTCATTAGGATGAATGTCACCTGCTTTTACATTTTGAATGTGACTACAATAATGTAAGTTACAGATGTTGATTACATGTTAACCTATTTGGGATAGATCAGTTTAAAGAAAATGATTCCTAAATTTGACTCTGTTTCTTTTCACTTCTCTAAATGTGGGTACTAGGAGATTTTAGATCACATATGTGGCTCACATTCTGTTTCTACTGGACTGCACTGCTCTGGGCCAGCCCTCTGCCATGGTTAATTTGCTTACTATTCCTTTAATACATGGGGCACCCTCCTACCCTGAGACCTATATCCACTGTTCCTCCTTCTTAGAAGGACCTTCTAGTTATTAATATTTGCCAGCTAGTTCATCAGACAGTGTTGATTCACCTCGAGCAGAGATTCCTAATTTTGGAACCACCAGAGGAAATGCTAACCTAACCCTAAGTGATTCTGATTTAAATACTTCACTCCTGGTGATTCTCATGTGTATTAAAGGCTGAATACACTGAGGGAATATTAACACAAGATGGGAATTTAGACTTAATCTCACTCTTATTTTAAAAATGGCTAAACCAAACCTCAGAGATAGATATTAGTTAAGATCACACCGTAGCCTAAGTTTCTTGATTCTCATCACTAATCCATCTCTCCTTTGTAGCCTAGTGTGAACGTCATTCACACTGGCCCATCCTTGAGTTCCTTTTACAATGGTATTTGTATTTGAATTTCTTTATCACACCTGGAAGGAAACTGTAGAGTATTGAGGGCCTGGAGAGATGGAAAAATACCTCCTTCTAGGACCACCACCTCTGAGAGCTAGCAAGGGGCCAAGGCCATATACCAAGTGGAGTAGTGCCCAAACAGTGCTGAAACAAAATGGTGGCCTTTTTCAGTACATACACACACTGGCAAAGTCAGAGCTTTACCAACACACACATCCCCAGGGATGACTTTATGTGTAACTTCATTTGTGCATTACGGCAAAAGCCCAGGGCCCTTTATAACCATGAGGCTGCTGGTTGAATTGTCCATTGGGCCCCAGGGATAGGTCCCTCCTGGGACTCCTGACACTACCACACCTCACACCTGGTTTGCCAAAGCCCGGTTTTGGTTACAGTTCATATACAAAGCTGGTCTCTTGTGAACTGAGCAAGAATTCTCTTCTGCTTGCTGCTTGTGATCTCTGAGGAATTACCCTGATTATAGTCTCCTGAGGAATCTCAGTAGATCTCTAGACAGCTTTGGTGGCAGCGCAGCAACTCAGGCCTTCCCTTGAAGGATGTACCTTCCACATTCTCTGTGGGTTCATATTTTAAGGTTTGACACAATATATTTAGAAGATTCTTCATTCATTCTAATTTCCCCTAAACACCCCTCTGGGCAGGAGAAAGTGTTTGTAGAAATGTTGCCTAATGAATCCTACTAAGTCAGAAGGTAGTTCAAGGCTGACGTTTGATGGGACAGTTTGCACCTGGATATCATCACTCCAGTTTCATACAATTCAGACCTGGGAAGGGCTTTAGAAGTCCCTGTGTTTAATCCCCTTATCATACAGATATTGGCCCAGAGGTGGGGTGCCTTAGTCAAGGCTATAAAGGTAGTTAGTGATGGAGCAGGAAAGAGCTCAATATCTAGACTTCCAGCTGTCTTCACAGCCACCAGTGCAATGGTGTTGACATAAGGCCCAGCCAAAGATAAAATCAGTGTTTCTCAACTGACCAGCAAAACCAGATGAGCAAAGCACTACTCTTGCCCTCGAAAGGCTTAAATTCAGTATGAATTTGTAAGTGCAATTCAGTATGAATATTGCAAGTATAAGTGCAATATAAGTGGGGCTGTGATTCTCAGTGCTTTTCTTTCTCATCTGGTGATATGCACTTTCATCCTTGGAGGATTTTTGTCTTTTATTGATGTATCTCTATAACACCTCTGTCCAACAGAAGGATAATGAGAGCCAGAAATGCTAGCCACATTTATAATTTTCAATTTTCTAGTAGTCACATTAAAAAAGTAAAAAGGGGCTTCCCTGGTGGCACAGTGGTTGAGAGTCCGCCTGCCGATGCAGGGGACATGGGTTCGTGCCCGGGTCTGGGAAGATCCCACATGCCGCGGAGCGGCTGTGCCCGTGAGCCATGGCCGCTGAGCCTGCGCATCTGGAGCCTGTGCTCCGCAACGGGAGAGGCCACAACAGTGAGAGGCCCGCGTACCGCAAAAAAACAAACAAACAAAAACAAAAAACAAACAAAAAAACCCAAAAAAGTAAAAAGAAGCTGGTGAATATAATTTTAATAATATATGTGATTTGAATGAATATGTCCAACATGTTATCATTTCAATATGCAATCAATAGAAAACAACCTTAATGAGATATTTTACATTCTTTTTTCATACTAAGTTTTTGAAAAAAAAAAAACTAGAGAAAAGAGTCCAAAGAAACAGGTAAAATTAACTTTACTACTATAGTTCAGTGTGTATTTTATGTTTACAGCACAGTTCAGTTTGGGGTGGTTCCGTTTCTGTGCAAAAATGCCACGTGTGGCCAGTGGCTACCATATTGCACGGTTCAGCTCTAGGGCTTAGAAAAGTGCCTGGCACATAGTAAGAACTCAAAATATTTTTGAATGAATGAATGGATTGGAAAGGCCCACCTCACCAATCCCCTAGTATAGTCCAATAGTGTCAGAGAAGGGGAAACAAGGCAAGAGGATACAGTGACTCACTCTGTAGTAGTTCACTCAGTTGCCTTCCTCCAGGACTAGGAAGTAAGTGTGGCACCCAGCCAGGGAGCAGGCCTGGCCTACCCTTGACCATGGTTACCCCAGTGCTCAGCACAACCCTGACATATAACAGGTGTCCAGTAAATGTGTGTTGAGGGAAAGGTCACCTCACTAATTGGTAAGAGAGCAGAGGAAAGCAGAGGCTCCTGCCTCCTGCCCAGGGCTCTTTTCATTGTATCCTGCTGTCATGAAAATTGATTTATGTTCGGGACCTGGAAAAGTGTATAACAATTGCATCAAGTACATGCTGCAGGGTGCAGCGGGGTGCAGATGCCGAGGCACCAATTACCGTTTAAATTTCTTTGTGAATATGTGTCCAGTGGGCACAGTCGGAACTCATTGTGTCGGGACCTGAATTGGCCAGCAGTTGGGATGCTGGATGTCATTTACATAGAAGACAGGAGCCTGCTCCCTAGTTTCTTTCAAACAAACATATGCTTTGGGATGTACCTGGGGCTCCCTGGACTCCAAGCCACAGGGCGTCAGCGCTGGGAAAGCGTGCCTCAGATACCCACTGTCCCTTCATCATATGTGTCTCCGTCTCCCCATCCTTTAGGGCCCAGACAAGGGGAACCCCTGTGACCGCTTCCCAGATCTGTCCTGTGCAGGGAGGAACCCCTCTTCCTCCTCTAGCTGAGACAGAGCAGAGTTCCCATCTCTCCAACTGCTCTTACTGGTTTCCACTGTGTCTCCCAGCGAGACTGCATTATTGTGTCTCAGAATCAAATAACTCGTAACTATAGAATGTCTGAGTTCAAAGGCATCTTGCTTGTCTTCTAAAGCCGTTTCTCAAACTTCAGGTATTTGCATATCCCCTCATGACCTTTGTTGTTGCCATCCTCCCATTACCAGGGATTTGTTTCCTTCAAAGCTTTCTGCTTTCTAAAGTTAAATAAATTTATTTCCGAAGGAAAGCAATAATAGCTTTGAAAACACAAGCGTGCATATTACAGATATACTCCATATGAAAAATAAATATATAGCTATTTGACTGTAATCAAAATATATTTAATATTTCCACGTAGCCTCGCAGTCTCTCTGCATCTCCTAAAACCAGCTGTGCCTCCGTCAGTGATACATGTCTCACTTTTAGAACATTTTTCTTTCCCTAGGGCAGCACCCTCATCAGACAGAGAAAAGACTGAGGCTCAGGGAGAGGCACACTCTGTCTGTCACCAGGACGGCCTTACAGAGATTTGGGGGCAGAGCTGGCTTGGCACCCAGACTCGCTGATTCTGAGACCAAAACTCTATCAGCATATTCTGCTGTTGAAGCAGCCAGTGGTGAACTCGGCGCCTCCATCTGATGTTACAAGAAAACAAAGGCTTTCTTATAACAAAGGCTTGTTATAAGAAAACAAGTCACAGGTTCGAATCCCAGCTGCACACTTGGGGCTGCGTGAGTTCATGCCAAGAGCTTCATCCTCCCCAGTCTATGCCTTTCAGGAAATGGGGTTGATGCACATCCTGGAGTCATAGAAACGTTTGCATTTGTAAACTGGCTCATGAAAAACTGCTTCACACACTAGCCTGGTGCTGCCCAATAGAAATGTAAAGCAAGCTACCTAGGTCCTTTGAATTTTATAGTAGAGATATTTTTTAAAAAAAGAATAAAAAGAAATAGGTAAACCTAATTTTAATAATATAGTTTATTTAACCCGTTATCTCCAAAATATTCTCATTTCGACATGTAATCAATTTAAAATTATTAATGAAATAGTTTCCCATTTTTATATATTTTCAAAATCCAGCGTGAATTTTATATTTTAAAGCATATCTCAGTACAAACTCTAGATTTCCCTAGAAAAACATGATCGAAATTTAGATTTCATAAAACTTATACAATTAAAAAAATAAATTAATATAGCTGACTTTCTCAAACGTCCTTAAAATTGTTCCATGAACTAAACTGAATGACCTTTCAAATGTAAATTTAAATTATATAAAATAAAAACATTTCCATTCCTCATAACACTGGCTGTATTTCAAGCTCTCAATAACCACACGCGGCTGCCATATTGGAAAACAGGTCTAGCATTTTATGTTGCTTTTATATTTATTTCCTTATAAAATAGCCATTATATGTATGCTGAACTTGAACATCTTCAAAATACTTGTACCTGCGATGGTTTATTTGCTGACACATTACAGCCACTGATGAGACAGGCTGGCTAGGTATTGACATCCCCATCGTAGCGATGGCAGAACTAATGCTCAGGAAGGTTAAATGACTAGTTTAGTGCCACACAAGTAGCAAATGGCAGAGCCAAGTCTGGAATTCAGGCTTGACAATTTCTCAAACAGGGCTTTGCTCAGAATCCTTAATGAAAATTCCGAGTTCACCTACTACGTTTTTGAAAAGCAGTCTGATTTGAAGACCCACCTACCAAGTTTATTCCTTTAAAATACCTGTTTTATCAAACAGTTGTGTTACATGTTAATAGTTTGAGCCCATCTCTGTGGTTTTTTTTTTTTTTTTTTTCTTTTTAAGCTAAAGGGAAGGGAGATGAGGTTATTGCCAAATGCTGAACTAATTAGCTCCGCTGTAGGTTTACTTAGAAGGTTCATTTTAGCAGGTGTATTATTTAAGCATCAGATAACTGATTTGTTAATAACTCTTTTTCTTCCTCTAGTGAGTATAATTTTCTTCTCTGGGGTTCAAAGAGGTAAAACTTTCCCCACACAGAGACCTGACGGTAATGTTCAGTCTTTGATAAGGTTTATTCTTATACCAGTTTTTCTGGTTTTCTTTCCCTTTTCTTTTTCTCGCCCCCAGGTTGCAGGGTGTGTGGGAGTACTAATCTATATAGAATCTTTTTCTTTCTCCTCTGTTTGTCTTCCTTTGACTGTTTTCTCTTGTGAAGGCAAATACAATAATAACATCTTACTTTCTAAAGCTCTTTTCATCCTGATCGAGTTCTGAGCACCACAGAACACACTGCATTTCAAACCTTATGGAAATGCAGTCTTACAGGTTACAAATTTAGACAACATGAAAAGTCAGACATGCAGGGCTCTTGAAACACATTAATTCACTCACAACATGCCCCGTCCTCTGAGCAGCTACAATTAATCGTCTCTGAGCTATGCCAAGCCTTTTGCTCAAGGTAGCACAGACCTCGTTAAGAGAAAGGGAATGATGTTTATTTATGTGTCTACATTTCCATGTGATTATTGGGAGCCCACGCAGATCTGTTGGGTCCATACCAGCGATGTTGGATGAGGAGCTTGTATTCTCGCTGCAGTTTTGACTACGAACCAAACGTTTGCATCTTTTTTTTACAGCTCACTTCTCCTGTTCTTTCTCTCCAGGGCTAAGGAGTCCATGTTTCTTTTATAAACTGTACAAAGGCTGCCCATAATAATGTAGAAGAATACAACGCAAACCCCTACCATCTTGTGTGAAGTCCTGCTTCGGCAATAGCCTGTCTCATCTCAAACCCTGGACACCTCTAACCCACACTGCCCAGCCTACTCCCTTGGCCACCTGGGCTCTCTGCCCTCAGCCACACTGGGATTTTTACTTGGACCAAGTTCCTTCCCATTCCCAGAAGCATTCTTCTTACACTGTTCTTCTATCAGCTCTTCTGCTGCTGGCTTCTAATTTCTCAGGTCTTGGCTCAAACAGCATCTTCTCAGCTGGACCTGTTCTGCTAACCTGCCACTTTTTATCATGTTCTCCTGTATTATTGTTTCTCTTGCAACTCTCTACTATGTGCTTTCTGCTGTTGTTCATTTGTATAAGGGTTTAGTGTCTAGTCCTCTCCATTGGAGTGCAATGCTAGCCATAACATTGAGTGTGTAATGGAACCCCCAGGAGACTATTCTCTTCAGATGCATCATCACCCTTGCAAAAGAGAGACTGTGGGGTTACTCACAGTGGTTTTACTACAAACGTCAGTGTTTAGGGTTCAAGAGTAATTTCTAAATCTGTCATCCATGCTGGCATGTAATTTAAAGAGCAGCAACTGTTTCCCTGTCTCCTCCAGCTCATGGCTGGAGAAAATCATTGCTCAGTTGGTCAGATTGATCAGGGAATATGGCAGAAGGATTTTGAATCACTAACTTCTCCATCCAACTACTTGACATTATTTTTGCCATTGGTATCCTCTCTGGGACCGTCTTACTCAGCTCTTCTATTTGTAGTTAATTTCTTTTTTAAAAAAATATTTATTCATTTGGCTGTGCTGGATCTTAATTGCATCACACGGGATCTTCGTTGTGGCCTGTGGGATCTTTAGTTGTGGCATGTGGGCTCTTAGTTGCGGCACGAGGGATCTAGTTCCTTGACCAGGGATCGAACCTGGGCCCCCTGCATTGGGAGTGTGGAGTCTTAACCACTGGACAACCAGGGAGGTCCTTGTAGTTAATTTCTTTAAACTGTATATAATGGAAAGGGAACCCTAAAATTAAAAGGAATCAATGTAAGTCCCTTTAAATGTACCTTAGTCCTAAATTAAGAGGCAAGCTGATTTCCAGGAGAAGAAATGAACTTGTATTACAGTACAGCCATGTAAACTTTGTGGGAGAGAGGGAGATGGAGGTCAGGAAACAGAAAATTTACCATTGTCTTATGTCAGAACTTCTAAAGTCCATTTATGTATATTGTCTCATCTAATCTTCAAATCAAGCTGGAACAAAGGTTATCATCTGCATTTTCTAGATGAAGAGTGTAGGACACAGACAGGAAAGTAAAGACCTATTTGGGAAGATTCTTGGGTTGCTGTATGTACCATAAAGGGTGTGTGTGTGTGTGTGTGTGTGTGTGTGTGTGTGTGTGTGTGTATGTGTGTGTGTATGTATTTCAC
This sequence comes from Tursiops truncatus, assembly GCF_011762595.2. Lineage (NCBI taxonomy): Eukaryota > Metazoa > Chordata > Mammalia > Artiodactyla > Delphinidae > Tursiops > Tursiops truncatus. The sequence continues at coordinate 100,675,520 of NC_047039.1, read as the reverse complement.
GTGGGTTTCAACTCAAGTGTTTACTTGATCTATTGGTCATAACTGGACAGAACTGAACTGTTAGGAAGGATTCTGAGGCTGTGTCAGAGTTTAGCCAGAATGCTGATTGATCAATAGTGTCTGTCAGGGAACTAGCCATGGTGGTGGTAAAAAGGCAGAACACATGCCTTATCATTTAAAAACTTGGGAAATTCCAAGTTCCAAAGTACTAGACATCTGTGTCATCTGGATTTTGAGTCATTGAGACACCGGGATCCTATTTCTGACTTCTCCAATAATTAGCAGCATGGTCTTCAAAAGGTCATTTCCTTCTTAAAGGTCATTATGAGTCTGTAAAATTTGAGTATTGTAGTAGACAATTGATAAGGTTTTATCCAGCTGAAATAGTCTTTGATTTTATAGGAAGTTTATAATGACTAAATCCTTAGAACATGCACACTCTTATATAATGGCATATTCCATCCTGATAGACCAGTACATTTTCTCCTCTTTTTCACTCAGATAGGTTACTTAAATAGGATACTTACTTGTATAAACAACATAACTATTTAAAATGCCAGTATTGACTCATTTTGTGTAAAATTTGAAGATGTGTTTTCCCTAACAGTTATCGGAAGCAGTCTGATTCTCATTTCTTCTTATTTTTCATGGTGATAGCAGTTGACCTACACAATGCATTCTGTACACTGAGCATATGCTGGTGATCATGCAAGTAGCACAGTAAAGGATCATAGAAGCGAACTATATGAAAAGAGAATCAAAAGGCCCTACAATTCTTGAAGTTACCCGGAATTTTTCTCCCTTGTATGACAAAAATAAAACCTTTTCATCATAGAAGGATTAAGACAGAGAAGAAAGAAGAAACACTCAGCTTGCATGTGTAGTCCCTGATAGCAGAAACTATGTCTGTCTTGCCAACCATTGTATCTCCAGTGATTTGTAGAACGTCTGGGACTAATTAATAGATAGATTCTGAATTTATGAATAAGTAAATGAATGCTGGCTAGAAGAAAAAAATTAAACTCACCTAATCCTGAACCACAGAGATAACCACTGTTAACAGGAGGTGTACCCCCACCTAGACTTTTCACTGACAAACATATACATATTCATTTTAAAAAATCAGCTTTATTGAGTATAGTTTATGTATAATAATAGGCATCAAGCTTAGGGTACAGTTTAATGAGTTTTGACAAATGTATACAATCATGCAACCACAGCTACAGTCGAGATGATTTTCTTCATCCCCAGTAAATCTCGTGACACTTCGTAGTCAATCTTTTGTCCCTCCTTCTGGCCCCTTGCAACCACTGATCTGATTTCAAACTAACCTGGAATCACACAGTATGTAGTCTTTTATATCTGGCTTCTTTCATATGGCATAAAGCCTTTGAGATCCGTCCATATTGTTGTGTGTCATTAGTTTGTTCCTGATCCCTTTGTTGGTTATGTAACAATTTGTTCATCCATTCACCAGCTGATGGATGTTGAACTTTCCAGTTTTGACTATTGTTATGAAGCACTTAGCATTCCTGCTCAAGTCTTTATATGGACATATGTTTTCCTTTCTGTTGGGTAAATATCTAGGAATGGAAATGCAGAGTTAAATTTTAACTTTATACGAAATTGTTGACTGTCTTCCAAAGTGGTTGTATTATTTTGCATTCCCACCAGCAATGTGTGAGAGCAAAACTCGCGGTTGTCTTTCTTAATTTTAGTCATGCTAAATGGGCATGTAGAAGTATCTCATTGTGGTTTTAATTTGTATTTACCTTCTGACTAATGATGTTGACTATCCTTTCCTGTGTTTATTTTGCCATCTGTATATTATTTCTTAGTGAAGTGTCCAGATTATTTTTTTCTTTTTTTAAATCTAGTTGTTCATCTTTCTGTAATGGAGTTGAATGGGTTATTTATATATGCTGGTTACAAGTCCTTTATCAGATGTATACTTATCACATATTTTGCCCAGTGTAGAATTTGCCGTTTCATTTTCATTACAGTGTCTTTTTAGGAGCAAAGAATTTTAATGTTGATGAAGCCCCGTTTGAAAATTCTTTATGGTTTCTCTTTTTGATAGCCTATGGATGAAATTTTTCTCTAACCCAAGGTTACATGGATTTCCTTCTATTTTATCTTCTAGAATTACTTTTTAGCTCTTACATTTAATTTATGATTCATTTTGAGTTAATTTTTGTGACTGGTATGAAGTAAGAGTTGAGGTTCATTTTTTAATATGGACATATCCAATTGTGCCAGTAACATTTGTTTGAAAGGATGATACCTTTCCCCACTGAATTACCTTGGTTCCTTTGTCAAAAATCAATTAACCAATTATGTCTGAATCCATTTCTGATATTCTGTTCTGTTCCATTGATTTAAATGTTATCCGTATGCCAAAACAGTCCTGTCTTAAGACTGCAGCTTTACAAATAACTCAATTTCATTTCTTTTTATGTCTGAGTAATATTCCATCGTATATATGTGCCACATCTTCTTTATCCATTCATCTGTTGATGGACACTTAGGTTGCTTCCCTGTCCCTAGAGTCTGTCATACAGAGTGAAGTAAGTCAGAAAGAGAAAAACAAATACCGTATGCTAACACATATATATGGAATCTAAGAAAAAAAAAAAAAGGTCATGAAGAACCTAGGGATAAGACGAGAATAAAGACACAGACCTACTAGAGAATGGACTTGAGGATATGGGGAGGGGGAAGGGTAAGCTGTGACAAAGTGAGAGAGTGGCATGGACATATATACACTACCAAACGTAAAATAGATAGCTAGTGGGAAGCAGCCTCATAGCACAGGGAGATCAGCTCGGTGGTTTGTGACCACCTAGAGGGGTGGGATAGGGAGGGTAGGAGGGTGACGCAAGAGGGAGGGGATATGGGGATATATGTATACGTACAGCTGATTCACTTTGTTATATAGCAGCAGCTAACACACCATTGTAAAGCAATTATACTCCAATAAAGGTGTTAAAAAAAAGACTGCAGCTTTATAAAGCGTCCAAACAAGTAGTTTAATCTTTCAACCTTTTTTCAAAATCGTTTTGCTTATTCTAGGTTGTTTGTGTTATTTGCAATTTCCACAAAAAATGATTATTTGGATTTATATGAACCTATTTATTAGTGTGGGGAGAATTGACAGCTTAAAAATATTGTCTTCTGATTCATGAACATGATACATATCTCCCTTTATTCACATCTTTAAAAAAATTTTTTCAGCAATATTTTCTAATATTCAGTGTACAGGCATTTCCATGTTTTGTTAAATTTACCTCTAAGCACTCATGCTTTTTGATGCCATTATAAATTATACGTGTGTGTGTATATATATATATATATATATATATATATATATATACACATATATATTTTTTAAATTTCACTTTCTAACTGTTCATTGCTGGTGTATAGAGAAACAATAAAAACTATTTTGGACATTTATCTGGTATTATTCAGATTAAGAAATTTATATTTCTTTCCTAGTTTGCTGAAAGTTTTTTTTTTTGAATCACCAATAAATATTGGATTTTTTCAAATGCTTGTTCTACATTGGTCAAGATAGCATGGATTTTCTTATTAGTATATTAACAAGAATGTTAGTATATTAAGATGATAGATAACATTGATAGCTTTTGGAATGTTGTTACACAATAAAGAATTTGTCTGATCTTTGTACCTCGTTCCTGGAATGGAACTTCTAACCTTGGTAATTTCCTGGTTGATAGAAGTGTCCTGTTATTCATGGTGAGTCCCTGGGAATGTACCTGAATTTTTGCTAATGAGGTGATTCATGAGGAGTTCCTAGATATATAGTTTCAGAGTGGAAGCTGGCCTTGATGGAAAGACCACTATGGTATTAAGAGGCTTGGGGTTTTAAGCCAGCTGATGTCAGCCTGACTTCTGGGGAGAGAACAGGAGCTGGAGATTGAGTTCAATAGCATGCCGAGTGATTCTATCCATCATGCCTATTTAATGAAATCCCAATAAAAATTCTGGACACCAAAGTTTCGTTGAGCTTCCTGGTTAATTAACACATCAATATGACAGGAGGGTGACATGCCCTGACTCAATGGAGAGAGAACATGAAATCTTCATGTTCAGCATCCCTCCAGACTTCATTCTATAAGTCACTTCTTTTGGCTGGTCCTGATTTGTATCCTTTATAACAAAACTGAAATTATTAGAAAAGCACTTTCCTGAGTTCTGTGAGTCATTCTAATGAACTATTGAACCCAAGAGGATAGTGCAAACCCTTGAATTTGCAGCCAGTTGGTCAAAAGTACAGGTAGCCTGGGGAGCCTGCAATTTACGGCATGTGTCTGAAGTCGTGGCAATCTTGTTAGGCACTGTGCTCTTAACCTGTGAAGTCTGTGCTAACTCAGGGTAGTAAGTGTCAGAATTACATTGTGATATTGAAAATGTTGAACTAATTTTTTATTCCTGAAAAAAAAATTCCACCTACTCATAAAGACTTATCCTTTTAAAATATCACTGAATTCATTCTGTTAATATTTTATTAAGGAACTTTTCATCTATGCTCATGAGAGATGTTGTTCTATATCCTTCTTTTCCTTTAATGTGTTTTAATGGTTTTGATGTCAGGGTAAGGCTATATTCATAAAACATATTGGTAAGTGTTATCTCTTTCTATATTTATCTGAAGTGTTTGCGTAGGATTGGTACTATTTCTTGCTTAAATATTTGGTTGAATTCATCATTAAAGTTACATGGGCCTGGACTTTGATTTGTGGGAAAGTTTCTAAGTATGGATTCAAGAACTTTAAATAGATATAGTGTTCTAGTTATCTATTTCTTCTTCAGTGAGCCTGTAGTTTGTGTCATTCTAGTACTTAATACATTTAATCTTAGTTGTCAAAATTTTTGTCACAAAGTTATTTGTGATGTGATATTCTCTTATTATTCATTTAATGACTATAAGATCTATAATGATGTCCCCTTTTTCATTCCTGATATTGATAATTTCTGTCCTTCTACATTCCTGTTAAATCTGGCTAGGGTTCTGTCAAATTTTGCTCCTTTCAAAAAATCAGATTTTTCTTTTATTAATTTTCTCAATTATTTGCTTGCTTTCTATTTCTTTGATCTTCATTCTTAACCTGAGTGTTTCCTTTTTTTTTTCTACTTACATTAGATTTTCTTTGATCTTCTTTTTCTAGTTTTCATGTCTTTTTTGATGTATTTTTTAGCTTTTATGTATTATGCATTGACTTGAGACCTTTCTTCTTTTCTAAAATAAGTGTATAATGCCATAAATTTCAGTCTAAGCACTGGTTTACCTGGATCCTACAGTTTTGTCTTTTTTTTTTATCTTCACTCAATTCAGAATGTTTTTTAACCTCCTCTGTGACTTCTTCTTGGACTCATGGATTATTCAGATGTGTGTTGTTTAATTTCAAGTATTTGAGGAGTTTTTTGGAAAACATTTCTGTTTTCTAGTTTAATTTCATTTTTGTCAGAGAATGTACTCTGTAAATTTTCAATCACTTTAAGTTTATTTAGATTTTTGGGATGCCTAGAATGTTACCTAGCACTACATTTTTACTTGAAAGAATATGGATTCTGTTGCTGTCCTGTGCTAATATTCCTTTGACGTCTACTTTATTTGATTTTTAATATAGATACTTCAAACTTCTGTTTAGTGTTACCATGGTATACTTTCTTCCCATTCTCTTACTTTAACCTTATCTTGGCTTTATAGTTAATTGTTTGTAGGCATCATACAGTTCAGTCTTGCTATACAGTCTATTATGTCCTTTTTTTTTTTTTTGGAGTTTGATTGTTTATACTTAATTATGGATATGGATAGCTTTATAGCTAATGTTATGCTATTTGCTTTCTATTTGTACCATCTGTTCTTTGTTCACTTTTTCTTGTTTACTTTTCTTTTTTTAATCAAGCATTTTCTATGATTTTATTTAGCCTCTACTATTTGTTTACCAGTTAATCGTCTTTTTCATTTTTTTAGTGATTAGTTGCTCTAGGGTTTATGGTATACATCTTGAACTTATTACAGTTTATCTTCAAGTAATACTGTATCAAGTTACGTATTATATAAAAGCTTTGCAATAGCATACTTCCATTTCCCTTATTCTGGCCTTCGTGCTGTTGTTTTCATAAATTTTTACTTCTGCATATGTTACAAACTCCACAAAACACTGCTAACATGTTTTCTTTTAAACAGATAATTATCCTTTAACAATATTTAAAATTATGTAAAAAAAGGGACATACACGAAATGTATGTGAATTATTAATTTTAAAATTTATTTCCTAAGGCATGGCCTTGCATTATAATTTAGTTCAGTTACCTTCACCTTCCTCATCTTCAACTTCCGTGACTTAGAAAAATGTTAAAGGGCCCTTTTAAAACAGGGGTCTTGACAGTACTTTTGATAGTGCATCGCTAGCAGTAAAAATATCATAAATATATATATATGTAATGTATTTATTCATAAATGTTATACATGTCTATACTTATAGAATTCATTCATCATCATGTACATACATAAGAAAAATAAACTCCAAAGAATAAAAAATAGAAATAGAATTCTAGTATCTTCTTCTCAAAACTCATAATGGATTATCTTTGCATCTCTAAGATGTATATTACCCATGTCAGAGACTGCTATTCTCAAATATAAAGTGGTATAAAATATGGCATGGACAGGCAAGGTAATGGACTTATTGACATCTATGGCAACTCAAAAAGGAGCAAAGTTATCACTCACATGTTATATCTAAGGAAACTGAGGCTTATATATGTAAGACACCCACCTAAGATCCCATATTAGATAGAGAGGAGTACAATTTATTTTTATTTATTTATTTTTTTATAAATTTATTTATTTTATTTATTTATTTTTGGCTGCATTGGGTCTTCATTGCTGCGCGCGGGCTTTCTCTGGTTGTGGCGAGCCGGGGCTACTCTTCGTTGCGGTGCGCGGGCTTCTCATTGCGGTGGCTTCTCTTGTTGGCGAGCACGGGCTCTAGGCACGCGGGCTTCAGTAGTTGTGGCACGCGGGCTCTAGAGCGCGAGCTCAGTAGTTGGGATGCACAGGCTTAGTTGCTCCACGGCATGTGGGATCTTCCCGGACCAGGGCTCGAACCCGTGCCCCTTACATTGGCAGGCGGATTCTCAACCACTGCACCACCAGGGAAGCGCAGGAGTACAATTTAAATGCAAGTTTCCTCATTTTGAATCTAATTAACTTTCCTTGGCACCACTGTGTCCCACCCTTTAAAAAATGATACTTTATGCCAGATATATATGGACAACATCATCAAGCAGCCTAATAACTGTCATTAACTCAAAACTCTTTCATAATATGATTAAAACCATAGATTCCAAAAAAACACATAAGATATTTTATTAAATTAATACTATTTAATAATGAAATTGTAACCATGTTAGAATATATAGATGACATTTAATCCTGTGTTTCTTTATCATTTGCCTTTAATTCTTTCATTTCAGGTATGAGAGAAAGTAAGGTCAGTGGGAATTAACTTTTCATTTCCAATTAATAAGGGGAGGTTTGTGGAGAAAAGTTGGCCTAAAAGAGTGGCATGGAATTGGGCTACAAGGAGGGAGGGAGAGTATTTGGAGACTAGAGGCATCTTTAGGGGAGGTCCCAAATCCCAACTTCTATCCACCAAGTAATCACATAGAGCAGACAGTGAAAATCTGGACCAGATTCAGTCACTGACCTGGAGATGAAATTCTCCATTTTCCATTATCAACTCAGACAGAAATCCACTCCCCCTGGAGCCATACTTAGCCAACTTGCTATCTCCTTCTACCCTGCCTGGTTCATAAACACAGATACAGGCATGGAGGTGCACAGCCCCAGGACTCTCTTTCCCAAAAGGCAAACTATTTTTGTACAAGATCAAGCAGAGTGCAGGGACCAGAAATGGTTGTAGTAAATAAAATAACAATATTAAATCCTGTTCACAGTTCTGTGAGTGATGGGTAAAAGGAGATAAGAAGAGAAGACGAAGAAGAATCAGAGCTGAAAATCTTCAGCCCACTGGCTATAGTAAAGTAAATACATTTTAGAGAGGTGCAGTTTGGTATAGGAGAAAGAGCATGGGCTTGACAGCGGCGAGACCTGTGTTTATGCTCCCAGTTCTACCATTTCCCATGGCTAGATTTTTAGCATACCACCTCACCTTTATTGGCCCCAGTTACTTGACATTTCAAAGGAGAATACAGTTGTTGATGTCACCGTAAAGTTGTTCTGGATATTAATGTTAGAATAAATATGAGATTGCTTAGGTAGCGTTTAATATTTACCTTCTACTCATTCTCCAGGGTCATGATGAAGTCCTTCATCTAAAGTGCCCATTTCCTCTTCCTAAATCCTTTAGAACCATTAGTAGCCACATTACAAAGAGTAAAATGAAATGGATGGGATTTATTATGACATTTCGTTAAACTCCACATATCAAAAATACCAGCACTTCAGCATGCAGCTAATATAAACAGTATTACAGATATTTTACACTCCTTTTTCGATACTTATCAATATATGGTGGGTACTTCATACTTACAGCACATATCAGTTCAGACTAGCTGTATTTCAGTTTCTCAGCAACCACATGTGGCTAGCCACTGCCACTCTCAAGAACTAGTCCAAGAGAAAACAACTTTCCTCCTTTCTGTGGACTGTATGCTTTCCTAGAGGCATTCTTGAGTGGCAACAACTATACAGTGACCTGGGGAAGACTCTACAGTACCAGCTTAGTTTTTGAGATTTAATCATCTTAACTAACTTTCTTAATAGCTGAGATTCAAACATCCGATTGAAAATAGGACTTGACCTTTAAAGGTCACGCTAGCCCTGATTCAGTGCCCCATGGATACTTTGAAAGGCATCCCCAGTTGTTCAGATAAACAAAGCTGGGAAGAGAGATTAGAAGCCTAGTGCTGTCCTTTAACTATGCAACACTGTTCAAGAGCTGCAGTGTTATTCGATTCTAAGGGTTCTGTTTGTGCTGCATGATTGCAGAAATGCCCAAGTGTATCAGACCCTTGCTCAGTCTACCGTAGCCTAAATTTGGCAGGCTCACTAAGGCGTGGAGGATTATGCAGCTTAAATTGGATGAGGATGGTGACGGCTGTTAAAAAATATCAACAGCAACAAAAACAAACATCAAACAGACATTCCTCCATCCACCAATGTAATGATATCTTATCTCAAGTCTCTAGACCAGTCCAAAGATCTCTTAGAGCCTCTTAGAGCCAGACAATCTCAACTGAATCTGTTAGCCCTGAAATTTCATAGCTGTTAATGTGTGGGAAAGGTGTCCATGAGTCTCTAAAAGCACAGAAACCCTAAGAGGGGTCTAGATTCCCCTATGTTTCTGCAGAAGCCTGTGTGATACTTTAGTAGGCAGTGGACGCACACTGGTCCTATCTAAGGTGGATGGCAACTTCCTGGGAGACAGATGTTTGAGCAATGAATTCCAGGCACAGCCAAATAGGATCAGCACTTAGAGGGGCATTTGTTTGCAGAGGAGAAATGCAGTTCTCATTCTACGAGAGCCCTGGAGAGCAGCGGAATATCAACGCAGCTCTCTGGGAGCACATGCCACCTTGTTTGAGCTTGTGATGAACAGGCGTAACTATTCTGACTTGAAAATAATGCATGCTGCAAGTGCTTGAAAATGGCTTGGAAAAACACCTCCATGCTTCTTCCCAGCTCACAAGCTGCATTTTGTGAAAACAGGAAGAGGAACAAGGAACTTGGTCTGATTCTAACTCATTGATCAAGGGACTTTGCAGCTAGTCTTGTCTGTGAAATATCAATGGGAAATGAAGGGTCCCTTCCTTGCTCAGGGAACCCCTTGGCTGCCTTCAGAGGAGATCTACAGAGAGTGCAGGACATATCTTGGCCTACCCTGGGTGGCCTGTCAGGGATTTGGGGAACCAGCCAGAGCTGGAGCCCTTTTGCTGGGCCCTTTTCCAGATCCCAGGTTCATTTCTACTTACAGGTATTTTTTTTTTTTTTAACAGAGTGAATGTAAAAAACAAGGTAGGGGAGGGGGCTCCTCTCACTCATAGGCTTTACCTTCCCCACTCTACGTGGTAAAAAATGGTAACGTAGATACCAGGGGAATATTTTCCACTGTTTGGCTGTTTCATAATCCAGGTTAATGCACCACGCAGAAAACATTCTGGTTGCTCGTCATATGTTAGAACTTTTCATTGTTGTGGGCAGAAAAAAATAAAAAGAGAGAAAAGATCGGATTGGCTTAGTTGTTGGTAAACCTAGGTGTATTGGTTATTCATTCATTCACTCAACAGCCATTTGCTGAGGGCATGTTCTGTGTCAGATGATATCCTAGGTTCTGGGTTTTAATTTTGAAACTGTCTTAGGCCACTTTTTGAACCTTCATTCCCTTGACAATGAGATAATACTCAATCTGATTTCATCATACACTGGATTGAGAATTATGTAATATTTTTATTACTAAATTTTCTAAGCTAAATATTATTGGGCAAATTCTACATGTGTAAAATGTGTAAGGTTCAGCAGTATTTAAGAATCTCTCTGATAAAGCATTCTGGGATTCTGAAGCAAACCTGAGAAAGATGTACGAAAAATATTATCTCCACATTGAAGATGAAGATACAGCTTCTAAGAGGTTGCTAAGAGTGACACAGTTAGTGGTGAAAGTGAATATCCTGAGTGTTACCCAGTGCTTTTTGGGTGAAAGTTTTAAAAATTATTTAAAATTTAAAATGACTTATGTGTGTGTTTTCCTAGGAGAGACTAGTGGCCAGGTGTGATTAGGGTGAGATAGGTTGGTGATGTGGACATTTGTTGGAGCATTTATCTCTTCATATTTCACCCCAGTTTTCTTCGGAGGAGCCACCTTTTTCCCTTAATCCCTCTGGTTGAGGTGATTCCCTGAATTTGGAGCGCAAGAGGACCATGAGGGAGAGTCAGCAATGGGAATACAGCCCTATCACAGCCAATTGGACACAGTCTTAGGGCTTTGATTGGGATTTGGGGGGAGCAGTTAGCATTTGTCTGCCAGCTATGTGTGGAGAAAGTCTGTCTGAGCACTTGGCCAACCCAGAGAAAGAACTGAGAGAGGCAGGATGAATCCTGATGACATGGAGCCAAACCCAAAGCTAGTTCTACATCTGTTTTTTTCAGTTACATGATCCAACAAATTTCTCTCTTTCTTTTCTTTTTCTTTTTTTTTTTTTTTGCTTCAGCTGGTTTCATATGAGTCTCTTGTCATTTATAAGCAAGAGAGTGCTAACTGATACAGCAACTTTGATTAACTACTCCCGTTCAAAGCCTGTCTGAAGTTGTTGTAACCCCCTGGAGTGTGTAGTGACCCTGCAAGATGATTAACATGGAAAAGTATATGGCTTGGTTGTATCATGGTCTGATTATTTAACAGTGTTATTATCAGCAAGATCTAATACAGGCAGAAGTCCTAGCAGAGAACAATGACTAAATTCATTAACCATGGCTTTGTTTACCCTCTCATTGTTTAATCAAACAGACACTAATTTGTTTCTTGGGATACCTGTCCCTAGAAAAGCATGCAGTGTGCACCTATCAATGACAGAGAATTTGATATCTACAACTATGTCTGGATTTAATAAATATTGTATTTCACACCAGGATCAGCAGGGATCCAGGCTCCATAAGCAATTTTCTGTGTGGATATTTGTAATAAAACACAGAGGATGAGAAAAGTTATGCAGTGTTTGACCTTCAGAGTAGAAAGTTAAAGATATCCTTAATTCACAATTAGATAATTCTTTTTATTTGATCTTGCCATCAGACAGGCATGCTTTTATCTCAGATATCTACAGAGGAACTTCATCCATCTCAGGGAGAGAACATGCAGGGCTGACACTTAGGTTTCATCTCCAGTGACAAATCGAATTGATTGGTAGTTTCTGCCTAGAGGGCTGTGCTAAGAAGAGTTTGGGGGTGTTGTGGGAGAGGGTTCCATAATCAGCGATGGTTGCCCCAGGCAAGAGGTAGACAAGAGGTAACACCAAGGAGACACTGAGACATATGGAAAATCTAGAATCTGGTGGTTTGAAACAAAATACAGATTAGCCAGCTAAGCTCAAGCTAACTGCAATAGAATTCAATTATAAACAGGGGCAAAAGGATATTTTTGTCATAAAATAACAAGTTAACCATACCTTCTCAAAAGCAGTAACCCTGAGCCTAGAGAGAAAATGTGTTTATATGCCAGTTTACTATCACTATGGACTCAAGGAGATGAGGCTTGCAGTCTTGTGTCACAGTTTGCAAAAGTGCAACCCAACCTAGCCAAGCATAAAAGAGAACATCAACTAAGAACTGACTTACAGGGCTGGGTTTCTAGCCAAACTTCAGCCCTTCCTACCTGTGTGTTCTTAAGCAAATCATTCTACCTCTCTGATCCTCAGTTTCTTCATTCATGATAGTGGAGACAACATGTGACTCATGGCTTTTTGGGGAAGTTTTTAAAATTAACTGTTAAAATTAAATAGTATTTGTGAAGCTCTTAGCAAACTTTCTGGCACATTATAAGCATGAAACAAGTGGCAAAAAATAACAGCAGTGCTAGTGATATCATTTTGTCTAACCCCATCAGTGATGGTGGCATGGTTAGAATTTGTCAGCATGGGATACTCATGGTGTAGAAGTAGCATATACAATTGGGGTATAGGGAAGGTTTCACCATTCAAAAAATAAACATACAAACAAAAGCTCTCTGCCTGTGTCATCCACTTTGTTTTAATGACATCTAATTAGAGGTGGTAGGAAATCATGGTTAAGTGCATTGAACCGTGAGCTCAACTGTATGATTTTAATTTCAGTTTGATACTAATTCTTTTCTCATTGGGGATGACAATCATAGCATCTACCTATTGAGATTTTTGAGAAGATTAAAGATTACATGAGTTAGTATGTGGAAAGTAGTTGGAGACATGTCTGACCCAAAGTAAGTGTTCAATAAATGCTGTAATCAATAATTATATAATTCCTATTCAGAGGTATAACACCTCTAAGCATGCCTCCCATTGACTGAGGTTTACTGCATGTCAGGCTTCATGCTAAATGCTTATCTCATTTAATCATTACAGCGACCCTATTGGGATAAATGTTACTTCCTAAGGAGACTATATGTTCCCAAGGGCAATGGTGTATTCACTGCTATAGACTCAATGTCTGACTCAGAAAAGGTGCTCAATAAATGAGTTCTGGATAAATTATTGGATCCCCATTTGCCAAATGAGGACACTGAGACTTGGAGGGGTTAGTGGTAAGTGTATAATGTTCCTGATAAGGCTTACTGTGTGTCTTCCTGGGATGTGGTGGTGCCAGGTTTAGCCCCAAATCTGTTTGACTCCAAAGTCTGTTTCTCATATCCACTGTGCTCACTGACTTGAAAATAATTAGTGTTTATTCACACCTCAGGAAAAAAATGATGTCACCCAAATGGAAGACCATCTTACTGGGAGCAAGCTGTGGGACAAATGTGAGCTCATCTTTCCCATCCCCCACGCCCAATAACCATGTTTATCTAGATGGTATTAACTTCAAAACTATACATCAACAGGGCAAGGCTTTGTACCGAGAATAAATCACTGGATGGAACAGATTTGCAAGCTGAGTGAGAGGGATTTCTTGTTCTTTAGCCTTGGAGGTATTTATGAATGGACATGAGGTAGGCTATCAGGGAATGAGGTGTAGTGTAGGAATCCCCAGACATTTAGCACAAACAGGTATTGCCATCTGATCTTGCAAGGTCAGAGCTGAACAGAAGACTGGAGAGATGGTTCGATCCAACCACCTAATTCATAGACTATATTAATTTTCCATTGCTGTGCATCAAATTCCCACAAATTTAGTGTCTTAAGAAACACATATTTATTGCCTTACAGTTTCTGTAGGTCAGAATTCCAGGCATGGGGTGACTTGATTCTTCACTCAGGGTCTCAGCAGATTGAAACCAAGGGATCAGCTGAGGCTGTGATTGTCATGTGGAACTTAGTGTCCTCTTCTGAGCTCAGAGGTATAGGCAGAACCCATTTTCCTGTGGTACTAAGGTTCCTGTTTTCCTGCTAGCTGTCAATCAGGGACTACTTTTAGCTCCTAGAGACCACCCTTGTTCTTTGCTATATAACGTAATCACAGGAGTGCTAGTGCATCATATTCACGGGTTATATTCCCTCTTAAAGGAGAGGGGATTATACAAGGGCAAGGGTCACTGGGGATCAACAATAGAATTCTGCCTACCAAATAAGTTGAGAACACATGGGCCAGAGGACAAATAGACTTGATTTGTCTGGGGAACAGAGCTTAACTAGTGACAGAACTGGATTAATGGCCATTCACTTGGCTCCAAGTTCATCTCTCTACTTCTGCTCTCTGTAAATCAAATGCTTCAAAGTTGTGTATCTAAAAGTTAATCATCCTGATTTATAATGCTATATTATTCAGGATACATTTAGTAGCGAGTGGCAAAACCCAAATGAAACTGGCTTAAATAGAAAGGAAAGTTATTGGCTCATAGGATGAAATATCTGTCTGTGACTTAAGGCACCTCTGGATCTATTTTGTGGGTAAGCGTTCCTCCATGTTGCCCTCAGTCTCAGTCAGGCCTCCTCATTGCGGTGGCAAAGGTAATCGCCAGAACTGCAGGCTTCGATTCTGCCAGCTAAGTAGCTCCACTATTATTATTTTGGTTTTAGGAGTACTTTTTAATAATGGTTGCAGTAAATGTTCTGGGGCTGACTCTGTACCAATCTGTGTCAATACTCATCTCTCATCCAATCACAGTGACCATTGGGATAGAACACCCTGATTGGCCAGCCTTGGTCATATGCCCTAGAGCTGGGGGGTAGAATCAGCACCTGAAGGACCAAAAGAACTGAGAAATTTAGAAGGCTGGTTTCCCAAAGGAAAATAAAGATCCTTTAGCTGAAGAGGAAAATGGATGCCAGCCAGTCAAATGCTACCAATAGCCTATGTAGGGCTCCCCCTAGTGGAATGTGGCAGAGAGTGAGAGCTGGGGTAGGGTAGGCCTATTAGAGGGATGTGAGAACAGAGGAGAGAAGGAATAGATTGTTCTATCATTAAACCACCAAAACCATATTTAACAGAAAAATAGAGAACCGTCTTGATGAGTTTGAATACCTGGGTTCAAGTTGTGGGTCCATTATTATAAAGTATTATCTTTATGCAAGTCATACTAAATCCTTGAGCCTACTTTCTTTTCTGTAAAGTGGGGCTACCTGCTGTGCCTACCTCATCTTTCAGTCACTGCCAAAAATAAGGTTTCAAAAAAACAAAGCAAAACAAGGGAGAGGCTATCTGCGATTTCAAAAGGCTTACGTATGCTGAATTATTAATTCAAAAAGAATATTGAAATTTACAATAATGTTATCCCTTGAGCCTGAGCCAGCAGGATAGTATGTTCCTGAATACCTTTCTAAAACCCTTTTTAGAAGTCATATTCCACCAGGGTAATGGCCTGGGCAAGCTCAGACCTGAGGCAGCTGAAACTTTGGCAACACGAAAGAAACAGGGAGGAGAGAGAGTGAAAGCTGAGCATGTTTAGCAAAACAAATCTGCATGTGCTCATGTCCGAAGACATCCACTCTCGTGGCTGGGGGAGCCAGTTGGTAGACCGGGAAGGGTGCATATCCTGGTCAAGGTGTTCGTAGGTGATGACATGGCTCCAGAATTTCAGCGTGTTTGCTAAAAGAACGCAGCCATAGCTGAAGATACTGAGAGCGTGATTCACATACGTAAATAAGCTTCATAAAAGGCAGAAAGTGAAGAGTATCAATAGACTTAAAGATTGAAGGGCTTAGGAAGAACTCCTGTTTATTCAATAAATATATACGACTCCTCCCATGCAAAGGGCTAGGTAGCATGGTGACTATGAGCTTGGCTTCTGTAGCAAGGTGACTGGGTTTGAATCCTGGTTCTGGGTAGGTGACACTGGGCAATTTGTTTAACCTCCTCCGTTTTCCTCATCATAAAATGAGAGTTATGGTCATAATAACAGTACTGATGTCACAGGACTGTATGAAGGATTAAATGAAATATTATTTGTGAAGCACAGAGAATAGTTCCTAGGACATAGGGCATGGTTAATACATACCCACCATTCTTGTATGTACCAAGATCTCATCACAAAGGTATCTTTTGTGCCTTTGAGTTTCAGTTCTAGCTCAAGAAATATACATTAAACAATAATATCACCAATAATTGTTTAATTACAATGATGATACATGTTATGAAGGAGACATTAAGGGTTGTGAGGGAATTGATATCAGGAGACCTATCTTGGTCTGGAGGTCAGAGAAGTGACATCTACCCTGATACCTACAGGGTGAGCAGGACTTGGCTAGTAATGGGAGGTGGCTTCTGACAGAGGGAACAGCTAGCACAAAGACCTAGGGGCATAAAGGAACTTTGTGAACTCTAGTAATTGGAAGGGGGTCAGTGTGGTTGTAGTGGAGGAGGAGACGTGATATTAGGGAGGAAGATCATGTGCATCCTTGCACGCTTCATGTTCAAGTATTTTATCCAGACTGAAGTCATGCAGGATATGACATGTGAACTAAATATTTAAGGAGAGGTCAGATTTGGTTATGCAGAGGTGAAGGGTTGCTGGGAGAAAAACACATGGCAGTGGAGGGCCCAGTCTGATTAAGGGCACAGAGAGAGGGACACTGGGAACCAGGAGCCAGTGAGCATTAATTTTTGCTAACAGAGAAGGTACAGAGGTAATAATTAGATATAAATAAGATAGTAAAGAACACAGAGGCCAGATGATGGAGGGCACTGAATTCTGGGCAGAAAGGTTCTGATTTTGATATTTTAGTATATAAGTAACATCCTCCAGGTTCTGGATGAATAGAATGGTGGATAAGAGTTGTGTTTTGACCATATTGTCCCAGGAGGTTTGGGAAAAAGTAAGGATGGAGAGGGAAGTGGGGGGGGGGTGGGGAGAGAGAGAGAGAGAGGAGAGAGAGAGAGAGAGAGAGAGAGAGAGAGAGAGAGAGAGAGAGAGGGAGGGAGGAGAGGGAGAGGGAGAGGGAGAATGAGAATGAATTTTAATTTTATTCAATTAGGAGATGCTCATAAAAACCTAGATG
This sequence comes from Tursiops truncatus, assembly GCF_011762595.2. Classification (NCBI taxonomy): domain Eukaryota; kingdom Metazoa; phylum Chordata; class Mammalia; order Artiodactyla; family Delphinidae; genus Tursiops; species Tursiops truncatus. Next base: position 100,658,342 of record NC_047039.1, on the reverse strand, counting down.
GAAGGCTTGAACGTTGCTCATACAAAGTAATCACTCAGTAAATATTAGTTCTTATTAATTCAACTGCTTTTAAAACAAAATAAAAATAACTCGATAGGTGCCACATGTTATACCTCATACAGAGGCAAATATTTCCTCCTCTTAGCTCTTGTAGCATCTCCTGTAGATCTTGCACATGCCACTAATTTCTATGGTGCATTGTGATTGTTTAGGGATAAGTTTGACTTGGCAATGGACTTCAGACTCCTAGAAGACAGAGACCAGGGAAGATATTTATTTCTGAATCCTTCACATCACCTCACATTCAGTAGGCACTTAACAAAGGTAGACTTTCCCTGCCTTTGTTCAGTCTGTTCTGAACCCAAAGCACCCCAGATTAAGGGATTTTAACTCCTTTGAGATTTGACAGAGTAGTAAACTTAAACTTTTGATGCAGTAGCAGGTGGCTCAGAGTCCTGCACAAATAGGGCCAAAACTTACCTTTATTTAAGAAGAGGAAAGTAAAACTTCCAGTTCAACCCTGAACACTTATCTATATTTCTTGTTTATTTCTAGAAAAAAAAAAGAGGCTGTTTACCTTTTGTTTTGTTTTCTCTGTTGGCTTTCCTTTTACAATTTTTTAACCTCAAATCTAAATGAAGCAATCTATAAAATCTAAGGTCAGGCTGAAGACCGTAAAAGTCATCTACTCTATATGTCCTGAATCTGGGGTCCAGGTGTAGACCTCCGTGAATGAGACTGGCAAAGAGGGATTCAATGAAATTCCATGCAAAATGTTGTGGCCATTTTAAAAACGTATTTTTCACAAGAGAGAGGGTCCATAGAAATTGTGAGGTTCTCAAAGGAGTCCATGACTCTAAAAATATAATCCAGTGCTTATCAAACCATCATGTTTTGAAGACTAAAAAGGAGCCATCCCATTGTCTCACTAAATGTCCTTGGAAAAAGGTCCCATTCTAATATCACCCAAAATCTATAGACAGGAAGTTCTTTCCTAAGTCTATCCTAATCCTTTGGCACCTCCCTCCCCATGCAATCCCTTGGTAAATTCAGTGGAAATAGCAAACAGCTGCTCACCAACACCCACCCCAAAGAAAGAACAAGACATTTCTCACATATCTCAAGCTGCCTTAAATGTTCTTTCTTTGGCAAAGAAGAAAAAAAAAAAAGAAATATATTTTTGGCCTCTAAACCTTTTCCCACCCGTGTGCATTTCTGCAGAAATGTTATCCATATGGTTCCGATTGCTTCCTCCATAAGTCATTAGGAATGCTTTGCACTGAGAACTTTTCTGATGACCGAAGAGTCTTTGGAGACTTTAAAAATGGCCCTTTTAGCCTTTCTTCATAGAAACAAGGAAGCTAAACAGAGTCAAATGCAAATGAACTAAGACCTGGAAAGGTTGAAGTTTTATTCAAAATTCAGAAACCATGAGACTTAAATATATCCATGCAAAGCCTACACCTCCTCCTCCAGGGACAAGAGCTGATAAATACTCCACTGGCACAGAGGATGCCATGGTCTCAGCCATTTAAGTTGATATTTAGGGTTGGATGCAGTGACCCCATTAAATCCTAAGCTCTTTCAATCACCCTGAAGCTTTCCCATTATTCCCAGGGGACACAGTAAAGATTTTAGAGTTAGATTTGGGTGTGGAATTCTTGACTCCATCACCTACTAGCTGTACCTTGTCATGCTATTACCTATCTCATACCTCATAGCATTTTTAAAATTATAAAAAATAATATAGGGAAGCCCCAAATGAAATGCCTGATGCATAGTAAAAGTTCAAAAATTCTCTCTCTCCTTTTTCTCTTTTTCTCTGTTTAGTAAATAATCGGTACTTGGAAGGGTTCCGTGTTTCCTGGGGGAAATGCTGACTGTGTGAGGTGTAGGAGAAGAAGATAGGAAAATGTTCCATAGTGTTAAGTCCCCTCTTTCTAAGTCATCTGGACCACAGCCATCTTGGGAGACTGATTAAGAGAGAAAAGCTAAGAGGAATCAGTCTGTACCTTGGTCCTCCTCTGAAGCTGCCTAACTAGATGTTTCAGACTGATTTCAGAACTTAATTCCCAGCAGGCCTGCTGTAGCCTAAAATCACTCAAGGAGGGATATTTGAGCTGGGAGATGATGGAGAAGCAGAGAGAAAGAGAGGGAAAAAATAAAGGAAGAGATGGAGTAGAAAGAGACAGAGAAGAAAAAAAAAAAAGGCAGAAGAGAGGAAAGAAGAAAGGAAGGGGGCTTCCCTGGTGGCGCAGTGGTTGAGAGTCCGCCTGCCGATGTAGGGGACACGGGTTCGTGCACCGGCCTGGGAAGATCCCACATGCCGCGGAGCGGCTGGGCCCGTGAGCCATGGCCGCTGAGCCTGCGCGTCCGGAGCCTGTGCTCCGCAACGGGAGAGGCCGCAACAGTGAGAGGCCCGCGGGAAAAAAAAAAAGGAAATAGCAAGAGGAGATAGCGACCTGGGGCTGCATACTGAGATGGATGGGAGAAGCAGTGTGTGTGGTGAGTGTATTTTTTTGTGGTTGGAATCAAAGGCTGAAATGTCTCGGGAATCATGGGCCAGGATCTGAACCTGAGCGGGGGAAGACGAGGGAAGGAGAAAATTGTCCAAGCAAAAAGGGAGGTGTTTCAAGCAGGCAGAGAGAGAAAAACCCTCCTTGGTCAGTGGCTGGAGAGCTGTCCGTGGTGCTGACTGCCCGTCATTTGCAGCAGACAGTAGGAGAGAGGAACTTTGAACTGGCTACTGCGTCTCTCTTCCCCGCCTCCTCTCCTCAGTCCTGCACTTCTCAGACCCAGGCTTGTTCTCTTTTCATCTCTTGTCCCTTTCCTCCTTGCCAGTTAAATATTTTTTTCCTCAAGTTCTCAATTCCTCACTCAAGAATTTCTTTTCCATTCGAGCGCGGTTTTGTCTGGGGAGGTGCCCGTGTGGGTCCGTTTCAAGGCTCCTCTTCCTCTAATTAATTCACTAGCCCCTAGATCCTTTTAGGTCTAAGTATCACATCTCTCTCCTATCACCCTTCGGGTAATAATAACATTAGTAACAATAGCAACTGTAATTAAAGATAACATGCTTTGAGCACGCAGTAGGTGCCGGGGAGTATTTCAAATGATCTTACATACATTAACTCATTTAAATATTACACCAACCATGTTAGATAGGTAGTTATATTATCCTGTTATACAGATGAGGAATTAGAGCTTAAGCGGTAAGTGAATTGACCAAGATCACATACCTACAGGATTCTTACTCATCTAGGGCCTGCACTTTTACTGAATCTGGGTTCCTTTAAATTTCTCATCACTTTTTCCTTATTGCTCCCTGCCCCTTCATCTGGTACCTTCGCCAATGCCTACACTTGCCTAAGCTTCCAGGGACTAGGAACCCTCATTGCTGATTTGGTTTAAATTAAAAAAGGAAGCAAAGTAAGCAGAAATACAGAATATGCGCTGTGTGAGAATTCAGAATGTGTTCTGGCCTTCTTTTCTGCTTTAGGCAGAGGCCCCGTGCCAGCAACCCCAGCCTGCATTTCAGGCTAAATTGGGAGTCTTTGGTTCTCTGTATTAATGCCTTAGCCCCCGTACCCTCGCCCCTTTCCTGCCTCTGGTGGTATTGAGAGAACTTTGTGTCCCCTCAGCGTCTCACTCCTACATCCTGCCCACGTAGAGAGAAGCACTTGCTTAATTCTGGGAGGTTACGTGGGCTCATGCCTACATATACAGAGAAACAAACAGTCTGAAGTACTCATAGAGAGCCACGCAGATACAAACGGACCCACACGGGCACCTCCCCAGACAAAACCGCACTCGAATAATTACGCACAGACCCACAAGCACCCGCATACCTAGAAACAGATACCCGCGACGCACACAGCTACAGAAACGCTTAAGAGCATCACGATGCGGGGGTCTGCGCATACCCACCACACACAGTCCCTTTGGGTGCTCAGACTCGGAGAAACGCCACCCTATCCCCAGACCCACGAGACTCCCCAGTGGCTCAGCCTCAGCCCACCCAGGCCGCCCCTCCCTCCGAGGAGGCCTCCCTTCTCTCGTCCTCTCTCTTCTCCTCCTCCTCCGCCTAAAGATGTACAAAACACTCCTCAGAATAAACCCCAGCTCCTGGCTCCTCCCTGCCCGCCCCTAGGCAGCCGCTCCCCCATTCATCTTCGCCGGTCGCCGGGTAAGTCCCTCCCCCCGCGTAGCCCGGCCTCTGCTGCTCCCCGCCCGGAGACCGCGGCGCACTTGGACTTCCCTCTCCATTCGCTAGTCGCCTCGCTCCCGGGCCCCAGGGCTGCGAACTGAGCTGGCGCGGAGTGGGGGGAGGAGGAAAGCGCAGGCGAGAGAGGGCGAGAGCGAGGGAGCCAGAGCCGGAGAGCCGGGAGACAGAGGCAGCAGGGACCGCCTTCCGGAGCCGGGATTCATGCCTGTCCTCGGGACCAGCGAAGGGGACTTTACGGCTGAGTATGAGCCAGGCTGCTAGGAGCCAGGTACCCCTACGCCTGCAGTCCCCGCGCCGTTCCCGGTATGCGAGCTGGACGCAGGGCTCTCCCAAGTTCCCTCCGAGCCGAATAAAAAGCGTCCGCGCGCAGCTCTCCGCCAAAGACGGACGTTGACTCCAGGTAAGGCGGCGCCGGGCGCCGCGCAGGCAGCCCCGCTGCCCTTGGAGACCGCCCGGGACCGCATTCGGGGCGCTCCCGCCCGCCCGGCCCCTCCCCCTCCCGGCCCCCTTCCGCGCTTCCCTCGGCCACCCCGACGCCTGCAAGTCCTCTCAGCTTTCCTGGGGGGGGGGTGTCTCTGTATTCTGGGGCGCAGAGGGTTAAATGCGGGTCTTAGGAAGTGGCGTGTGTGCTCCCCGCGCGCTCCCGACGTGTGTACCATGGTGAGAACTTGATATGGTGCTAGTGTGTGTTTGCGTGTGCGGCGTCGTTTGCGTTCGATGCGTGTGTTTGTGATGTATGTGTGTGTGTGTATGTATGTATAGGGGAGGGGGTGAAAAGAGGTCCTCTAACCTACTTAAGGCACGATGTGTGTGTGTGCATGCTTGTACGTGTATGTTTGTCTGCGCTCGTGTGTCTTTTTAATTAGGTCTCTCCAGCGTACAGGGAATGGGATCCTTACTATAGGATCACGTAGCCATCGGGAAACCCGCTGTGGATTCCCCTTGGGGCTCTGGGCTTGGGATTTGGGGAGGATTCCGGGGATCGGGATGGTACCTTATTTAGCCCAATATTGGTACCTCTGAAGGAAGATTTCTCCAAAGGATGGAGATCTGCTACACTTGGACTCACCGTTTAATGTGAAAGAGAAATGGCCAAACCCTGAGGCAATGAGAGGCTGTCACTTTAAATTCCACACTGGGCAGATTCCAGGATTCTGATGGGAATTTGGAGTCACTGGGAGAAGTCGCAGGTGGACTCATCTGGGGCAAGTCTGGGATAGAGTCTACCCTGCCTCTCTGTTTGTAATCACAACAGCATTACAGCACCTCCTGCTTCTGTGCTCTGGGGGAGGATCTGGGCAAGTCTGTATGGATCCCCCTCCAGGGAAAGGAGAAAGGGTCCTCAGGGACTTGCTCATCCATCATAGCTACATAGAATCGCAGAGGGAATTTCATCTGGGGGCAGCTCTGAGAAATATGGTAGGAGATGGATGGGGTACTTCCCTAAGACAGATCCCTCTTTCCCTTCCCCATTGGGGAGACCCAAGGGAATCTTTTCCTGTACTATGCCTCCTCGTGGCTCCACTGGGCTTAGGAGGATCCTGGGAGAAGGCAGAGAGGCTGTGTGTGTGTGTGTGTGTGTGTGTGTGTGTGTGTGCGCGCGCGCGTGCGCTTCAATACTGAAGGAGACCTACAATTTGGGAACTGGTTGTGGGTGGAGAACTCATGGCGGAGTGTGGCGGTAATTGACTTAAACTGCTGTTGATCTGCACCTCACATCTCTTGCTTGGCTCCAACATACTGCCAAGGGCACACAGGGCTGGTGGGAAGAATCTCAGTAAGGAAGACAGTTCGGGCCAAGCCCCCCTTTCCTCTTTCCTCCACCTTCTAGGAGGCTGTCTAGGTAAGTCCTTTGGCCTCCCGGGCTAGGTCCTGCTAGGCTTGGACTCTGGGGCCAGCCATTGATTTGATTCCCGGATGTGTCTTAAAGGCTTGCCCTACTCAGCAAAAATGCTGAGTTTTACTGCTGTTAGCATGGCTTCCAGACTCGGCAGCTGTTACTTTCCCGAGGTAAGAGGCAGCCATTCTGCTGTTAGGCAATGAGGCGCTGGAGGACAAGGGCTGAGATGCTGGGACCACAGCCTCTTGTCTACCTAGGCAGGAAGGGGCCAGTGGAATGGTCTTCTAGGGGAAAAAAGTAGAAATATACTTGTCTTAAAAACCTGTATGTATATATTTATCTTCTGGGGAGAGATAAAAGCAAACGTGTTCGCGGGAACCTGCCCTGGCGGGTGGGTGACTGTGCTACCTGCAGGCACTTGCAGACACACCGTTCTCTGGCCAGAGGCTGACACCTCAGGCTGAAGCTTCACGTGGCCACAAGGAATCTGCTTTGGGAAACTCATGTCAGAGGAGAGGTCCCCACTTCACTTTAGGTGGGGTGTGTGAAGGCAAAGGAGGAGACCCCATGTTAGGAACTGCTCTCATTTTCTCTCTTTTTTAATACATAGACAATAGAAGCTGGACGGAGTATTGAAGAGCAGAAGGGCAGGAGTCTGTAGCCAGAGAGGCCATGAGAAGTCCCCAACATTCTCTAGCGAGTTGGTGGGATGCCCAGGGCTAGAACCTATGATGCCTGACAGCCAGATCAATGTCTTTTCCTCTTGGCCACACTGTCCAGGGACTATATATTGCTCTCCACCTGTACCCTGCCACCATGTTCCCATCCAAGATAATCGATTATCTTCCCTCATCAAACTTCTCATTTCAGAGATGCATTTCAAAGCTGTTCATCTGGAAACATGACCTGGAGAGAAAGGGTCCAACGCTTTAATCACACTCCCGGTTAGACAGACAGACACACACATGCACAGAACATACCTTCCTTCTCTAGTGCCTTCAGAGAATGACACACAGCTAGGGACCTAGTGCTGCCCATGCCTAGTAGACAGAAGCCAGCAGAGCATCTGGACTGTACCTGAGCTCTTTATTAAGAAATGCTTTGCTTTCCCCGGAGCCAAGTGTCCACCCATCTAGCAATGCAAATACTTCAGGCAAATTCATTTCTTTACATCAATGAGTCTCGTACCCCTATACAATCATACACATTGCCGTCACAGGAGCATGCACAAACACACATACATACATGGCACTCACATGGACACACGCAGATTTAGAAATCTTTTCTACTTGGTATACTTCCCAGAAGAGAATTGCAACCTCTGCACCAGATTGCTTTCCCCTATATAAAAGCATCACCCACACGAAGACTGGGACTCATAGTCCCATGGAACGGGAAGTATAAAGCCCTGTGAAAGATGGGCTCTTAGGAAGTTTAGAATCATGTGCAAGCAAAAGTGTGCTCCCGGACTCCTAGCTGCTCTTTTTGGGGTGCAGGTGAGCATGGAGAAAAAACACATGGGTATTTCAGGCCCATCCGCAATAGAGCCTTTCCACACAGGCTTTTCCGGGGCTGGATGGCACTTTAGCTCCCAGAAGGGGGAGCTGTGACTCCATTTCAATCAAGAAGAAATAGATCAGAGATTCCAAATCAGCTGTTGAGCCCCTGTTGAGTTTAGACAGCCCAGCTCAGACTGCAATGAATATATTTGAAATTGTACAGTTGGGGACCTTAAAAACACTCTCCCCTGGTCAGTCCAAATAAGACATCTCCTTCTTAGTGCTTACAAGAGTTTATGCTTTTGACCAAAAAGTCCTCTGTTTCTCTGGAAAGGTCTTTGCCCAAGGGACCTTCAGTTGTGGGAAGAGAAAATTTCTGATTTGCATCCTCTAGCTTATCCCCTCCCGATTCCTTAGATGAAATCATCAGTACCTATCACCTGACCAGGCCACTAGGGTTAGCCATATCCTACTCATCTTCTCTACCTGCGTCCGCCCTGCTAAAATCGAAAGATTAACAAACTGGCCACTGAACTCCCAGTAATCATATTAAAGACAAGATGGGGGTCATGTGAAGAGGACGAATCTTCAAATGTCATTCTCCAAATAATTCCCCTCATTGTTTTCCATTCTAACCCCTTCTGCAAGGAGTACCTCTATCTTTCTCTTCTCCATTTCACAATGTCAGCCTCACATTTTTAATATCTTACCTGTGTTTCAGCATCCAGCTCAAATGACCCTTCCAAGAAGTCTTCCCCAACTCTTATTTTGTAATTAATCTCTTTCTACCCTGTTCTTCCATATAATTTTGTCTGAAACTCTGTTTTAGCTTGCGTCTCTCTTTGCCCTGTTTCATACCTCTGTGGGCCTGTGTCTCACTTGCCCTCTTCAATATGGTCTAAGATCTTAGGAGCATCTTTTTATCCCCAGGGACTGACACAGGGTAGTTGCTCTAGAAATGTTTGCTGTTACATTTGAAGCCCAGTTTGATCAACAGCTGTAATTTCTCTCTCTCTTTCCCTCTTTCTCTTTCTGATAATTGTTTCATATTCACTCAAAGCAATTCAATCATGGCTTCAAAATTATACCACCTGTACCAATAATGTAGGGATACCAATGATGATACAGACAAGTAAACTTCTCTCCTACTTGGAAGTGAAAGTTTCCCTGCTGTGTTCCTGGGTCTTTAGTTTTGTTCTCATTTAATCTTCCTTCTCACCCAGTGAGGCAGACACAGCCCCTTTTAGTGAAGAGGAAAGTGAAATGCAGGATGTATAGGTCCCTTGCCCAAGAGGAGAGTGAAACTCAGTATGGCTAGGTCCCTTCACGTAACCAACAGAGCTAGAATTTGAACCTAAGTCCTCCTTGCTTCAGCATCTCTGCCTTTTCCAGTGTACCTCTGAGTTAATGGTAACTGTTGTGGGTGGCCAAGAGGATTGGGTTGCTCAGTAGTTGCTAGGAACAGTTGGGGGCATATTATTAACTCTTTGAAATTGATGTTTCATGACATTCATCAAAGAATCTCAGTGTTTTAAGGTTCCACTATAACCAAACCTTTCTCCTTATTCAAGAACCAAGAGTCCTTTTTGTAATATCCATAACACATGGCCACGCAGTCTTATTTTTAGTACTTTTAGCAACAGTGAACTCTTTGCCACACAAAGCAGCCTGTGTTGTCTAGGGAGAGCTTTGCTGGAATGTTTTCTCACCTTGACACTAAGTCTGCCTTCCATCCATAAGTCTCTAAAATCATATAACACAAGTATAATTCTCTTCCAGTCTTATAACCACAGATATTCTCTTTCAGACTAGATGGGCCTATTTTCACAGCCCTTTCTCCTGTAACATCCATTCAGGCCCCTCACCAAACTGTATGTTGTCCTGTGGGCATCATCTAGTTTATCTTACTTATGGGGTAAGCCACAAAAGGGAGAGGTGAAGTTGAGTGAGGATTAAAAGGAACGTTCATTCATTTAATGATTCAGCAAATATTTATTGGCTGCCTACTATTTTTCAAGCATTGCTATAGACCAGTTCTGTCAAATAGAACTTTCTGTGATGCTGGATATGCTCCCCGTGCTGTCCACTATGGTAGCCACGAAGCACATGTGATTGCTGGGCGCCTGAAACATGGCTAGTGTTACTTTGGGTTTTTTATCTTATTTAATTTTTATTCATTTTATTTTAATTTATGTAGCTGTATGTAGATAGTGGCTACTTACTGAACAGCACAGATCTAGACATCAGAACTGTAGCATGAACATGGTCCTGTTCTCATGGAGCTCATAATCTAGTGGGGAGAGATTACTGATAAATGAGTAAAGACATAGGCAAGCAAAACAATTGCATGTAATAGTAAATGTCATGCAAATAAAAATTGGGGGTAATAGGCTAGAAAGAAATGTAGGTCACAGAACTTTAGATAGGGTCGTCAGAAAAAGAATTCTCGGAGGGAGTGATATTAGAACTGAGATTTAAATGAAAAGGAACCAACCTTGTGATTATGTGGGGAAAGAATATCATATCAGAGGCAGAGAGAAGAACAGTGATGACGTCAATAGGCAGGGTCAAGCTTAGGAAATCTAAGGGATAGTGTGACTGAAGCTTTTGCATGAGAAAGGGAATGTCATAAAATGAAAATAAGGTAGGGAGAGGCCAGATCACAAAGGTCTTGTACAAGGTGAAGGATGAGAAGTCTAGACATCTCCCCTTTGCAGTCTCCCTGTCTAGGAAGTAGGTAGTCTGAGGACTGAGCTGAGGAGAGCTTGGAGATTGACACAAGCTCATCATTACGTGTTCTCTGGGTTTTCTTCGTGTCCATTTTTAATCAGTCATTTCAGTGAATTCCTCTACTCTTAATTTCTAGTCCTGCTCTGAGTGCTACACACTCTGGAAATACCCAAATCTAAAGGGTGGGGGAGGACCTGGAGAGGGGGGAATGGCTAGAAAAGGAGAAGAGGAATGAATACCTGGGGAGAAGTAATTGAAATGAAGTCTGATGGAAAAGGAGGAAAGCTGGAATCAGTTTGTATCAGCAAATATTTATTGCATCTCTTGTCTGGGAAAGGCCTTAGACAAAATGGCTTGGGGGTATGGCGATGAATGGTGCCAAGGACTAGAGGAGGTCTGCAAATCCATAAATAATTAGCATTCATGGAGACTGATCATTGCCATTTCAGAAGTTCTGTGAGAGTTTGGGGAAGGGTAAGATTAAAAGAAGACACAGAGATGGTGATGGTAGAGGAAGGAGGTGGATGGCTATGATTATAAAGTGTTAGAGATCAGAGATGACATCTGTTATCATGTTATATCATCATGTTATATCTTCATTAATTCCAAGTGTACGAAGAGCACAGAGACTCAGGGCACCTGATTTTAGTCCTGGCTCCTACCACCGTATATGTGGACCACCTTGAGAACATATCTGCCCTTCTCTGGGCTTGCCTTCTCCCAATGAAGAAGGACCACACGGTGGCCTGCCTTACCGAAGGGATTTGCCCAGCTCTGCGGAAATGGTGCATGACGAAATTCTTGTAAAAGCAGAGAGAGACTCACACGCGATAGCCACACTTCATAATAAGGTTTAGATGTCTTCTCAAAAAAGCAAACCAGAAAGAAGTCATACCTCAGGGCACAGATTGTGACTCAACACAGTGTTGCTGAGTGGGATAGAGGTGGCTTTCTTGTAACTCTTAATATCAAAGGGATTACGTGTTAGCAGGAAACCCACTGTCCTCCTGGAACATGGTAGCCTAGAAAGGCTGCCTAGAAATCTATAGACAGTCCTTGCTACTGAGGGGGTGGAGAAGATGAGGAGGCTGAGGAAATGTGAAATTAATTTCCTTTTCGCATATGAGGGTGAGGGGCATCTTTATCTCTCAGGGGAACTGTCTTTTGGAGATTGCAGGTGGCCTTAAGGCAAATAGACTGAAAGAGACAGGGTGTGGGAAAGTTAAGAGTGGTAAATTACCAGGCCTGTCCGCTATCCCTTGTTGGACACACATAGGAAAGAAAGCCTGGGGTGGACACAAAATACATCATTCTGAACAAATCTTGTTCTCAGTTTGTGATTATCCCACAGGGTGCAGAGCTGCATACAACAATGTCAGGGCCATCTTGGGAACAGCTAAGAGACTGTATTCCCCCCAAGTGTGAGGAGGTAGATGCATAAGGCAATTAACAAAAGCAAGATGCCATGGTTTTTGTGTAAATTGCAAAGGTCAGAGCAGCAGGGTTCCAAGTAAATGGCCCATCTGAACAGCTAGAACCTTTTGTAAGGGTTAACCCAATACTGGCCCGGAGGGGTTTCTGAGGCATAATTTATCTAGCCTTTCAGAAGTCCTGCAAATGAACCAGTAGGAACCTCTATGAGAAATAATGGATCCTGGGGGTATTTTGGAGCAGTTGAGTTACAGATTGATGACAAGCTGATTCAGGAGGAGGAAGGGCAGACATCTAGGATACAATTGCTTTTTAGAGGACCCACACTTCTAAGTGGTCAGTCCTTAGGTAGGTGAATTTCTGGTGGGCTGTGGAATCCCTAGACACTCCAGAGACCCCCACCCCCACCCCAAGATCGATCTGGAAGACATTCCAAGAACTGTGATATCTACCTTAAGTAAGCATGTTTTGGTTTACATGGTAGTGGATAAGCTAAATTTCTCATGGAATTTGATGGGCTCTGGGTTTACAGGCACATCATAGGGGAAGGACCCACAAGAAGAAGCCTTACCTGGCACTATAAAAACATCTGCACAAAGCACAGGAGCCATTAAAAAAAGAAAATCAGCACTTCGATATGTTTGGGAATGGAGGGAAAGATTGAAAAGTAGATTACCCAGCAGCAGGGGGTGGTAATATGGTTTTCCTACTGGGATCAGTTTTGGAGTCATGACTCTCTAAGGTGACGTGGTTCTCGTCAAGTGCCATTACCAGAGTTGGCCGAGGCAAGGGAGGGCCGAAAGGGGTCATAAAGAAATTTATTCTGAATGCATATCAGCAGGACAGCGTCATTCAAAGTCCAGTGAAACCTCACAAGTGATTCCTGAAAGTATTACTGTATCAGCTGCAGTTTTACCTGCCCTCTCCTCTCAGTTCCTGACAGTGAGAATTATACATTTAGGCAGAGCATAGGCTAGAACTTGAGGAGTTCTGGAAGGGTCTTTGCCCACAATATTTAGAGATGGCTGATCGATCACAATTAGAGAACCATTCTTGAAGTGGAGCAGTGGGTATGCCAAGAATGTCAGCAATTCTTTGAGCTGTAATGGGTACTTGGCATAGATATCTTGTTGAATGTTCTCAACAAGCACGTGCATAAGCAGTATCATCCCCCATGCTAGAGATGAGGAAACTAGGGCTTAGTGCAGTGATGCCCCTCGGTCAAGGCCACACGCTGAGTCAGTCATGTGTTGAGGATTTGTACTATTTCTGTCTCACTTGAAAGCCTAGTGGTTGAAAGCGTGGACTCCAGAGTTTGCATGGCAGCTGTGCCACTGACTAGCTCTGTGACCTTGGCCAGATCACCTAATGTTTCTCTGCCAGTTTCTTCATCTGTAAAATGAGCATAGCAGTAGTCACTCCTCATAGAGATATTGTGGGGTTTTAATGAGTTTATAGGATAGGTACTTTGAATCATGCCTGGCAGATCATCACCATTATATAAACGTTAACTATTATAACTTTTTTTTTTTTATTATTACTACACCCTGTTGCATTAGATGAAATGTCGCCCAGGCCCCAGGTATGTTCCCCAACTGGAAAGGTCCTGTAGGAAAGAGATTATTATCAGGTTCGAGGTACTACCTTGCAAATGAGCTTTCTCAATCTTTTCTTTTTTTTTGGAGGTACCTCGTGGTATGCAGAGCTTCCCTGGCAGGATTGAACCTGCGCCCCCTGCAGTGGAAGGACAGAACCCCAACCACTGGACCACCAGGGAAGCCCCTCTCCATCGTTTTTACCAATCCTGTCCCCTCATATGGCAATGTGATACCAGCAGTTAGGCGAGAGATTAAGAGAGTGGGAAAAGGCCTTGAAAGATTCAAAATGATTGAGGCAGATTTTTTAATTCTTTCTATTGCCACGTGTCAGAAACCAGATATGCCATACGATCATTGACCAATCAGGGCTGAAAAGTCATCTTCAACATGGTCCGGGTCAACTTTCTCTTTTTTTTTACATATACACTTTTTCCTCTTTAGGATCCAACTATATCTGAGTTGGTCATGGTACCCTAGTCCCCTGCAGCCCATGTTATTGTACCTCTTGATTTGGTGTCCTAATCTGTAAGACCTGGGTGTTCAGCAGGTACCTATGGGAGAGCAGCTGATTGACGGCAGGCCACATGCCCTCATGAGAACCATGTTTATCATCCTTCTCCTCACGACTCCCCTCTTCCTTGTCTTCATCCTGTATCTTACCAACTGCTTGTATATCTTAACATGTGTATCTTATTCAGCCTTCACAGTCACATTCTGAAGCTGGAATTCTTCTCCCCATTTTCCAGATGCAGACCGCATGCCTCAGAGGTGAAAGGATTTGCCTCAAGATAAAAAACGAGTGATAGCATCAGGTCTCAAACCCATATCATCAGACACTAAACATAACGTCTTTCTACTGAACTGCCCTCCATCCACACGCACCCCTAAGGCATGGTCCAGCCCCTGGAAGCTTGGTGGCTTCCCCAAATCAAGGTGGATTCTTGCTGTTTGGTCTCTGTTGTTTTAGGCCAGGTACGTTGTTGCAAATCTTCAAGCCTTCTGTCATTGTGTCCCTGCCCTCAATCCCAGTCTTGTATATGCCTAAATGAGGAAGGCATCTATCTTACGTGCTCCAGGAGATGTTATAAATGGTGTCACTGGAGGGAGACTCCTTAAATCTCCTTAATAACCTGCATTTTGCTTTCTCTCCTTCTTTATCTGTCAGCGTCATGAATATCTTCCACTCTTCCAGTGCTTTCTGGCTGCCAACTTCATAGCCTCTTAAAATAGTAATTTAACTTCACAATGCCTCAGCAGGAAACCTTAGCTTAGCATGTTTATTTGCACCCTTAAGTTGTGGAAGCTCCAATGCTGCTGAGACCAGGACCAGTGGTCATAGAATAAGCTACTTTCTGACTCTGGGCCCCAGCCAAGAGCCAAGATCTTACTTTTCTTGGGAATAGAATCACCAAAGCCACCTCTGGTAACAGTAGCACTTTTAAAAGAGGCTCAGGAAATAGCAGGGTGGAGGTGGCATGAATTGTGACAGCCTAATGTTGCAAGAGAAAAGATATATATAGACAGATAGAATATATATTATGTAAAATATATATAGAATACATATGTATATATATTCTCTCTATGTATATAGATATCTATATATACTCTCTCTCTCCACACACACACACACACACACACACACACACACACACACACACACACAGACTCACATGTGCGTGTATAAAGGAATACTGAATGTAGTTGAGAATAGGTAGGAAGGAGAAGAACAGTAGATATAGGGGGAAATGTCCAAGGCAGAGTTCTCTCTCTTAATGGAACCTGAGCCCAGATATGGTCATAAGATCATCTTTTGCCAGAATATGATCTGAATATGATGGGACTTCCAGCTAAAAATGGGATGGGGAACACACTTGGTTCATAAACCTGTACAAAAACCCAAAATATTCAGATTCCCTAGTAATCAAACAAATGAACATAGGAATGTGATGCCACACGACATCATCAAGATGTGTGGGTGTTTTTTTTAATGCCAGCATCCTGTATTGGTAAGAATGAAGGGAAAAAAACGCTCTCCTGGGGCATTGGCAGAAATCTTTATTGAATGCAACCTTTTATGAAATGTGACTTGCATTCTTGCATTTAAGAAACAGACATTGTTTATTGAACACTTGTTCTGTGTAAGACATCGTTCTAGGAGCTGTAAATGCAGCAGTGAGCAAAACTGACTAAGCCCCTGCCTGCTTGGAGTTGACCTTCTCATGAGGGAGAAGAGAAATAAATAAACCAGCAAACATATAGTATGTCAGGTGGAGAGGAGGGTCATAGAGGTGGAAGGTAGCCTGGTGGGAGAGGGCGGGTTGTTTTGTATAGATGGGCAATGGACATCCTCAGTGAGATGTTGACATTGGTCAGAGGTCTGTCTGAAGTCATGGGAGAGCCATGAGGACATCCGGGGACGAGCATTCCAGCAAGAATAAAGTCTCTGAGGTCCGACTGTGCTTGGTGGATTAGAGGAACAGTGAGACCAGTGTGGCTGCAGTGAGGTGATCAAGAGGAAGGTGGGGAGAAGAGGAGATGCTCTAGAGCAGGATCAGATCTCTTTCCATCTCTACCACTCTCGTTGTCTCTGTCCCTATTTTTTCAAAGAAGATGAAAATCCTTCCATTTTAAGAAATTCCCCATTCCAAGAAGTAAATTAATTATTTGTATGAGAAGAAGGAATTCAGAGTGTTTGGGAGAAAAAAGAAACACCAAAACAAAGCATATCATGGAATATCTAGAGTCATTCAGAATGATAGTAGGGAAGCACATTTATATGTTAGAAGGTGGGATGAAAATAGGGAACCTGTAAAACGGGGCTAGCAGCAGTACCTCCCTGATAGTTGTGAATATCTGTGAATTCAGCTGAGAATGAATATCACGTGTATAAAGCGCCTAGCAGCATGCCTCGTATACAGTTAAGTGCTGAATCAACGGCACTCATGATGACATTTATCGGTATGGATATATTTTTTGGTAACCTACTAAGTTAAAAAAAAAAACCAAAAAAACCCCCCAAAGCCCCATAAGGTACAGAATATTGTGTATAGCATGCTATTTTGAAAGGTGCACCTTAATATAATATTTGAGTGGTTAACTCTGGGCGATAGGCTATGAGTGAATTTCAGTCTCTCCTTTATACTTACCTGTATTGCCTAATATTTCTTTAATGAATGTGCATTACTTGGGTAATGAGCATTTTAAGCAGTAAGATGTGGTGGACCAGTGAACAGTTCTTGGTAGAAAAAAGCCCTGAAGAAGCAGAGACACGTGCTTTAATGCAGAGTTTGCTAAATTTCTAAGTAATTTGTCTTAAATCAAATTTAAATGGACTCAGTTTTTTTTTCCTTTTTTTTTCATGACCTTGGCCTGAGCAATAATACTCATAAAAACCAAATATTTGATAAGTAATTTATACTTTGCAATATACACTAAAATAGCTCTCATGCCGTTAAAAGACAAGCTGTACCACCTCTGAATCATCTGGAATCATTTCACCTACTGGTAGTATTTTGTGAGCCACGATTTGGAAAACACAGATTTAGTGGTGCCACCTGGGAATCAGCTTTGACTCTAAGAGTCACTTTTAATTTTGGGTAAATCACATTCCTTCTCTGGACCTCAGTTTACTCGCTTTTAAAATGAGGGCTTGAGATTCAGTAGGGGTCCTAAGAAACCCTTTGGAGGTGCACCGGGAGAGTAGGAGGGTTGAGCAAGTGAGATTGCCTCAGAGTCCGTCCTCATCTTGCCATCTACCTAGAGCAGATCTACTTTATCTTGGCTTTATTACTCTTGTATAAGAGTTGAGTAAAGGGTTCCAAGTCTTTTAAAAAATGACTTGAAAATCATTGGTTTAAACATTAAATGAGGGCTTCCCTGGTGGCGCAGTGGTTGAGAGTCTGACTGCCGATGCAGCGGACGTGGGTTCGTGCCCCGGTCCGGGAGGATCCCACATGCCGCGGAACGGCTGGGCCCGTGAGCCATGGCCGCTGAGCCCGCGCGTCCGGAGCCTGTGCTCCACAACGGGAGAGGCTGCAACAGTGAGAGGCCCGTGTACCGCAAAACAAAACAAAACAAAACATTAAATGGTCTTTAAAGGGGATTTCCGAATGATAGATTTTGTCCTCAATTTTAAGTCATTGTCTTGAGCTCTTTGGGAAGCTATGTATGCCTCTGACATATCCCCAAGGGCTGAGTGGGAAGAGAAGGCATATGTAAGACTGTGTCTTTGCCACCTTTGTAATCACAATGCACGACATATAATCGCCCTCAAAGATTAAATGAATTCAAGAAGGTATGAGCTATATATTCAAGGCAGCCTCGTATGAAAATGAAATATTTCCACAGGAAACCTCAGGAGTGAAAGCATGCTAATCCATGTTGCCCAGGAGAGGCTTAGGACAGGCAATGGCATTGGAGGGAAGGATCTGTCCTCGTGCAAGTGGAAAGGGAGCATTCCATGTAGAGGAAATGGTGGGCACGAAGACGTGACCCCAAGTTTGTGTCTGTTTTTCATCACAGAACCATAGAATGTTAGAACTGAGCTAGAAGGGACCTTAGGATGCATCATATCTGACCCCCCCTCTGTTTTTCAGATAAAGAAATTAAGGCTCTGATGGGGGAATGTTATGGCAAAGGCCACGATCTTTATTAGTGAGGTTGTTAAACCTACCCTGACTCCTGATTCCCCGGCAACAGTTATTCTTCTGACTGAACATTTTCATGTCGTTTCCCACGGTGCATGAGTTCCTCTAAAACTCCGAGAAAAAGGTGTTGTGTGGTCAAATAAATTTGGGAGCTGCTTCAATGATTTACCCTCTCTTGGAAATCAAATTATATATAAGCATATTTCCTGACAAAGTCCTGTCATAGAGATTTTAAAATCTAATTCAATCTTTCTCAAAATTTGACTACATAGTTTCACCTTTCTATATTTTTCATAATAATGTTCTATATAGCTTACTTGAGGAAACTCTGCACTAGACAAATCTATCTTCCATAGAAAAATAAGAATATTATGAGTATGGAAAAATTTTATATGAGCAATTCTGATGGTCCATATTATTTCAGAGATAATGGTCATATTAAGAAAATTATTATCAAAGAAGAGTAAGAAGGGAAGTTTCCCAGATTTAATGTAACTTTCACCTTCCTCCCTCCCTTCCTTCCTTCTGCCTTTACCATCCTACTTTCCTGCCCTTTTTCTCTCTGATCTCCAATGAATAGGACATTTTTTTGATCTGAAGCTCTGCTGGTCTGATAAGGAGACAGATGTGCATCATGAGGTCATACAGAGTAGCTGGTGCTGAAATTGGAGCATCACAGCAGGTTAGGGAGAAGAGAGGAGGTCTGTCTGCATGAGCCATGAAGGACGGATAGATGGAGGAACGGCATTCCAAGTAGAGAGTGGGAGATGAAATAGTTCAGTCTGACTGGAGAGCGTGCTCAGGGGCAAAGCTAGAGACAATCTAAGGATGAAACATATAAAACCTTAGAACTCCTATTAAGTAATCTGTGTTTAGAACATTGTTGCTAACTCTTAAGAAGTGGATGGACTTGATCACATCTGGGATTGAGAAAGACAAAGACAGGGATACGGGGAGGGGGAGGGAGGAGTCCGGTGGCCCTGTAGCAGGTTATCGTAATTGTTCAGATGACTGATAGAAGATGTCCTTCTAGGCTAGGGCAGTGACAAGGGAGTGGATTGGAGAAACAGTGATGGTGGGACACAGGAGAGGGAGGGGTTAAGGATAACTTCCTCCGAGGCTGTGCCAGACCTAGGCCTGTGCTCTCTAAATAGTGCGTCCAGAAACAGCAGGGTCTCAGTTATCTCACCGTGGGCTGTGAAATTGTAAAAAAAAAAAGTTCTCAAAACAAAATTGTTTAATTTGCTTTAATTGAAAAATAAACACATGCCATGTACAGCGCTCTCGGGAGGAGGAGGAAAAGCTAGAAAATGAAATGAACAGTTGGGTGTGGTAGGCCCTCAATTATTAGAAATTCTGAAATGAGGATTGGTGTTGGTGGAGGACATTAATTTGGGGTTAAATTCGGGAATGGGAAGTGTAAGCCTTTTCTCTAGGCATTGGTTTTCTTAATCTCTCATGAAGTTATTATTTTTATTATTATTAAGAACATTAGAATGGAATAGAATCTGCAAAAATACTGAATCACTGTGCCATACACCTGAAACAAACACAATATTGTAAATCAGCTGTACTTCAATTTAAAAAAAAAGAACATTGTAAAGCAGTTGTGGAATAACGGAAGGAGTGCTGAACATAGGATCAGACAAAGGGTTTGATCCTTTCTCTGTGGTGTTAATTATGTGACCTTTGGCGAGTTATTCAATTTCTTAGCCTCAGGCTGCTCATCTGTAAAATGGGGATACTAATCCCTACATTATTGTGTTCCTATGAGGATTGTATAATTAATACACATGGAATTTCTAACATACTGTTAAGAGATGATGGAGAAGGAGGGGGAAGGTGAAAGAGGAGAAGGAAAAGGTGGAGGAAGGTTAGAAGGAGGCAACGGGAAAGAAAGAGGAGGAAGAATATTGCAGTGAGTCCAGTGGACTCATTCATTCACACAGGATGGATTTGAGAGCCTTCTACATGCCGACGCTGGGGGATACCATGGCAGGAAACAGCTGAACCTTGCCTCTGTGGCACCTCTCTTCTAGCAATCAGTATTCTCAATCTCTAGGCCATAGCATGGAGTCAAGGAGGAAGATTGGGTGAAGGGAGGTGGTTGGAAAGCCTCAAGATGTGTTTTAGGAGCCCTTATCTCAATTGGACATTCTTCTCTCTTTTCACAACCAGTCTGCCTTCCCCGATCAAGTACAGATGCTGTGACCCTGACGTAGGTTCCACTTGTGTCATGGGGGACACAGTCTGACCACCACTTTCACATCAAGGTGATGGTGGCTTGGAATTGTTAAGCTTTTTCTCTCTCTCTTTATTTTTTTTTTGGCTGCGTTGGTTCTTTGTTTCTGCTGTGCGCAGGCTTCTCATTGCAGTGGCTTCTCTTGTTGCGGAGCATGGACTCTAGGCGTGCAGGCTTCAGTAGTTGTGGCTTGCGGGCTCTAGAGCACAGGCTCAGTAGTTGTGGTACATGGGCTTTGTTGCTCCACAGCATGTGGAATCTTCCCGGACCAGGGCTCCAACCTGTGTCCCCTGCTTTGGCAGGCAGATTCTAAACCACTGAGCCACTAGGGAAGCCCCTGTTAAGCTTTAAGTGTCTTGATTCTTATGATATTGGCATCTTAGAATGATAGTTGTAGAATCTTAGGGTAATAAAAACTGAGAGTCAGAATCTCATGGACTCATAGAATGTAATATTTATGGTATAAAAATCAACTCTGAGTACCACCAAATCTTAAAAATCATAGACTCATGGAATTAGAGTTTCTTGAAAGAGAATGGCATTTTATGGTTATCTGGTCCACCCTCCTTCCTAGTTCATGGAAAATACTAATATAGCGTTAAAACTACAAACATTCTTGAGAACCTTTATACAGGAAAAAGGTGGCCTTGAAGGAAATGCAATGCTTAATAACACTAATGGTAATATTTTGGTCAAGGGACACTGATGATGGAGACAGGTGGAGTTTCTGAACATCATAAAAATTCTTGGTGGGGGCCAGGGAGGGCAATCGTTGACTTTACTGATACCCGAGACACTCAAGTAATAGAAATCTTGAAGCAAAAGAGGAATCCGTGACTTTGCTCACTGACCATTCATGTTGTCATTTTAGAAAATAGTCCCCTAAATATTGGTCTTCTTTCTTAGGACTGTAAGTTCTGAGAGTGACAAATGCATCTCTGTGACTTATACAAGGTTTCTAGAAAAGTGCTTCGCATTGCTGGACCCTTCAGGCCTCCAGTCTTATTGGTTTTTTTCCCCTCCTTAACTTCCTCTTGTTCACACAAGGTCAACCATTGTTGATCTGTGTCCTTGCTTATGTTTCCTCTGAAGTGCTGGCTTATATGCCCAAGACTTTTTTCTTTTAGGAAAAAAACCCTACCTGGCGTCCATTTCGTGTGGAGTAGTTGTTTCCTCCACATCTCTCACAGTTACAGAAAGAACCTGGCTTAAGGAAATGTAGAGAGTATGTAGGGCTCTTTACTTTCTACCACGGAAGCTGTGTGTGTGTGTGTGTGTGTGTGTGCACATTTGTTCATGGACATGTAGGTAATTTACATTTTTTGGCATGCATTTCTTAATACCTGTGGATGCCTATATATATATATATATATATATAGGCATCCACAGGTATTAAGAAATGCATGTTAAAAAAAGTTCATATATATATATGAATATATATGAAAAATGTTCATAAATATTCATATATATATACATGAATATGTATGTAGTAAATACGTATGCACCGGCTGAAACCATAATCATCCAACAGAGCAAATCTGTATCTTAGGTTTTGGGGGTCGAAGGAGTTTGGGGAAGCACATCCAAGAGGCAGAGGGTAGACAGCTTAGTATAAATTCATCCACAGTGCTGACATGACTATGTGCTTTGCAGGGATTTTTCACTACAAGTTATTAACCCCTGAGATCTTTTTTTTCAAAATAAGTATACCCAGGCCCAACCCAGACCCACTGAATCAGATTTTCTTTGGTAGTGCTCTCATTTGAATGTATTTAACAAGTTCCCCCAGCAGTTCTGAAGAGCATTCTTGACTGACAACCTCTGCTCTCTGGCAGCCTTCATCCAACAGCGGTACCCAAAGGCTAATGTGTGTCACCATCTTTGGGGAGGTTGATTGACAGGCAGGATCCCAGCCTCCACAGTCCTGGAGGCTGACTCAGAAGTTCATGGTCTGGACCCAAGATGCTTTTGAAAAGCATCAGGTGTGTCCATTTCAGGTGATCCCGAGACCACAGTTAGTGAAATATTCAGGTAGGCTTTAAAGATAGAAGAAGAGGGAGCCAAAGGAAGCGAATATCAGAAGGTATTCATGATACAGAAACTGAAGGAGGAGAAAGACAGAAAGAATTGGGAGGAAAGGAATGCAGAACTTGGGAAAGGTATCAGGATGCTCTTGTGTGGTCACTTTGGAAGGTGCAGGAAAGGTAAACCCCCGTGTTCCACTCATGTTATTTCAGCAAGAGCCTGCAGGAACTCTGCAGGAACTCTGAGGCAGGCCGTGTGTCTCTGTTTTACAGATGATGGGACTGAGGTTCGGGCTTAAGTGATTGTTTTGAAGTCACACAGGAACAGAGCTGGGATTGGAACCCAGGTTTTCCTGCCACGTGCAGCCTCCCCCCACCCCCGCACTTCCCGTCACTGTCTCCTCTGCTGGGGTTTTTCTCACACCCCGACCTCAGCCCACATACATCTCAAGCTATCTGACACCCAGTCAAGCCGCATAAACACTCCAGATTCACTGCGCTGATGCTGCAAGGGGCTGAAACAGAGCTTCGAAATTCCCCTTCGCTTTTAATTAAGAAACGATTTAGGCCAACCCTGGGTTCCCAGTTCTATTTAACTGCGACTGCTTTTAACTGTTGCTGTATTTTTATTGTGGCAAATGTGATGCACCGATCCATCTTCCCGGTAATGCTTCTCAGTTTCTGCTCCATCTGTTGAAGAGAAAACATTTGCAGAAATTTCTCGGCTTCTCTCCAAGGGCTGAAACTTCAGTTGTAGCAAGGAATGCAGTACAGGAAATGGAGTTGGCCATCGGCGAAATCAGGAAATTGGCAACGTCTATTTCCAGTATTTTCTGGATGATCATTTCCCCAAACTAAAGGTTCTCCCATGAGCCCAGCCAGTGCCATCATGTTACCCTGTATGCATCTGGGGGTGGCTGGGCACCCCACAGTTAGGTTTTTCCACTCACATTTACAATGGAACCATCAGTTCTGTTCTCATCTTTGTCCCTTATTCCAAGCTAGATCCAACATTGGGGTTTTTCTAATAAACTATCCTTAGTTCTTAATAATGAGGACTATGCTTGGTGTAGAAGGGGTTTTGGACTCACATCGGTAGATTGAGTTCAAGTCCCTACTTTTCCATGTTTTAACCCAGAAAATCACTCAAACTCTTTGAGCCTGGATTTCCTGGGAAAGCCCTGGTACGTTGTAAGTATCAAACGGTTTAATTAAAGCCCGAATGCTCTGCAGATTGTGAAATGCTGCAGTCATGCTATACATACCCAGACATGCCAGTAATTTGTCAGCTTATTTTACTTGTTCATTCTTTCATTTACTTACTTATTTATGGGACATTTGCTGAATGAATGCTATACACCAGGTCCTGCTTTGGTGTAGGTGATACTGACATGAATAAGGCAAAAGCCACACCCTCCAAAGCCCACATGTATGGCAACATAAGTGTTGGCGCAGGGTTATGAATAGGCTGTGGTTTCCTCTTCCTGGGGAGTCAGGGGATTCTTCAAAGAGGGGATAACCTTGAACTGAATATTAACGAATAAGGGGTGCGTTAGGTTTGGGATGGGAATAGGGTAAAGAGAGCATTCTTGGCAGAGGAATTGGCTTCGGAAAACCTAACAGAGGGGTAAAACAGATTGGGACGTGCTGAAAATATCTGCAGGGAATCTAGAAAGTAAAGGCAGAGATTCTGGGAAGAGACACGGAGAGTAAGATATGGCGAATAATGAGGTAAAGTGACAATAGCTGATAGTTGATATCTAGAGGTGGGAGGAAGCCATTGATAGATGTAATCAAGGAAGTAGCCCAGTGTGACACTGTGATTTATAATAAGGAGTATAAATTTGGTCTTCATCCCCCGTTCTGGTACAGAGCTCTGAAAACCCTTGGAATTTCCTAAGTGATGAGAGCTACGTAGGTGTCTTTTGTTATGTTAATAAGGCACCTTTTGAAAAGCGCCGAAGGGCTGGGGCTGGATGCCAGCGGAGTCAACCAAGTGATTAGAGGGTTGGAACTTTCAGTCCCATCCCCCAACCTCTGGGGAAGGGAGAGAGAGGGTAGAAGCTGCATCAGTCACCAATGGCCAATGATTTCATCGGCATGCTTATGTAATGAAACCTCTATAAAACCTCCCAAAAGGAGGGTTTGGTGAGCTTTGGGATTGGTGAACACGTGGAGATTTGGAGAGAGTGGCACTCCAAGAGGGCATGGAAGCACTGTGCCCTTTCCCCTTCCTTGCCCTTTGCATCTCTTCCATCTGGCTGTTCCTCTAGTTATATTTTCTTATAATAAACTGATGATCTAGTGGGTAAACGGTTTTCCTGAGTGCTGTGAGCCGCCCTAACAAATTAAACCCCAGGAGGGGGTCGTGGGGGCCTCTGATCTACAGCCAGTGGATCAGAAGTATAGGTAATAACCTAGGCTTGCTATTGACACCCTGAGTTAGAGGGGGTCATTGGAACCTTCAGTCTGCAACCAGTTGCTCAGAAGCACAGGTAACAACCTGGGCTTTAGCTAGGCATCTGAAGTCCAAGGTCATTGGAACCTCCAGTCTATCGCTGATGGGTCAGAAACACAAGTGATGACCTGGGCTTGTGATTGGCATCTGAAGTGTGTGTGTGTGTGACGGCGGGGGTTGGGGGGGGCACAGTGTCTGGGTAGATAGTGTCAGAACTGAGTTGAACTGTGGGACACCCAGCTGGTGTCTGAGCATTGCTTCTTGTTGTGGGAAACACTCCCTGTCCCCAAGCCCGGTCATGTGGGGTGAGGGCAGGAAGTCTGAGGCTCAATTTTTTCAGTGCTTGGGGGATCTTGGTAAGCCACAGCAGGGGCTGAGTTAAAAAAAAAAATCAGGCATGAGCAGAGGATGCTGAATGGATAATATGTTTGAGGGTCCCTCTTAGTAAAACAAAGGTGTTTGCACAACTGGATGGGAGCCATGGCATTTGAGGTTGACTGCATGGCCAGAAACTGGGAGGTTGGAGGGAAAGGCATAACCTCAGCACTGGGTAAGTATTTTAACTAGAGTGTCTTGGCAATCCTCTTATCCACTTACCCATTCATCTTTTGTTCCCAGAACACCAAAAGACCCAATAATAATGAAAGATGGCTTTTTACTGAACACTTCATTTCATTGAATGCTCAGAAAACTAAGATGCTAAGGACGAGGTACAATTCAACTGATACAGAAACAGGTTAAGAGAGTGGACATGACTTTCCCACATAGAGAGGGCCCCACAGCTTGAGTCAAAGCCAGATCTGTCTGCCTGTGGTCTCTACTCTTGATGGCCTCACTATCCACATTGGCATTTTAGGAATACCTGGTTAGCTCTGGGAAGGAGCTGGTAAAGAGGAAGAGGCTGAACAAGTAACAAATTGTGGTTACTCCTGCGGGTAAAAAAATCCCTTAGAACTCTAAAAGGAAGTCACTCTGGTGGTGGAATTCCAGGCATAATTCCCCGCTTTTTCAGGGAGGAACTTTGAAGCAAGGAGGAAAGTCTATGTGGGCAACTTCCTGGAGCACCAAAGGGTGGAGATGGGAACAAGAGAGGATGTCGGGCCCTCTGGCTTCTATTAATTAACATCCTTCACATCAACTCTAGTGGGTTCTTAGGAAACACCTAACATTCTGGATAATGTCATGGAAGCTGCCTTCCTTGGCAATCTACCAGAGACAGAGCCCCAGAGTGAAAAGACCATAAAATAACCCATAAACTTTATTTTTTTCTCCTTCTATAATTACATTTTTATAGCATTTTAAAATTCCTTGAAGAAAGAGCCATAGAATCACAAACTCTGTGGTCTGAAATGTCTCTGAGATTTTTAGCCTCTTTCTCCATCTGTGAATGCCAACCCCCACTCCCCTCAATTCCACCTCTTTCTATTGCTGAAATCTCTGCCTGTCGGGCTTTTCTTTCATGTATATGACTTTCTGTGCCATTCTTCTTTGGTCAAAACTTATAGGTTGATGTCTTTCAAATGCTGATCTAAAATTTGGTGTCCAGATAGGAAGGGCCATCTTTTATTTTGAGATTATGCCCTCCCTATTTTCTGTTAAAATGTACTTTCTCTTATAAAATGCTGGTAGTAGTACTTGTGATATCTGTTTAGCTAAATGTTCTTTCCTTGAACAAGAACATGTTGATAATTTCATGTTGGTCCTCAAAATTGGTTTTACAAATTTGACTCGGCCATGGAATCTGAAAGGTTGATGTTGATGCTATAGGTCACACAGAATAAGTCTGTTTCTCATTCCACATTTGACTACAGAATACTGTTATCATATCTTTGTATATTTCATCATCTCCTGTAATACCTCTGTAATGTCTTGCACTTAGTGGGTCATCTTTAAATGCGGGATAAGTACGTGAATCTTCAGGTAATCAAAAATGTATTGAGTATCTTTTCTATGTTCAGGGCTGCTTAAAGTAGAAGCATACACAATAGTATAAATAAATTTCAGTCTGATACAAAGCTTACAGGAGTTGGGTAAGCTTAGTGGTTAAGGACTCAGGTTCTGCCTGGGTGTGAGTCCACTCACTAGCTGTATAAGCTTAGGCAGTGTACTTGACAGTGTACTGTCTTAATTACCCTATCTGTAAAGTGGGTATAATAAAAGCCTCATAGAGGTGTTGTGAAGATTACATGAGTTTATCCAGGTGAAGATTTTAGAGCAGTGCCTGATACATAAGAATTGCTCAGTAGATGTTAACTCTCATCATTGAGGCTTACATTGTCAGAAATGATGGAGTAGGGAGCCCAGGTTGACCTTGATTCAGCAAACCAGGGTACATGGTCCTGCTCCATAGCTTATTAGTTGAGTAAACTTGGAAGAGTCGCTTAACCTCTTTGTAGAAATCCAAATTCAGAATAGTCAGTAAGATTTTAGTTAGCTAATGAGTGTAGGTTGGAGAAGTTGCAAAAGACTCCATGAAGAGGGACCTTAAAGGATGAGCAGGATATTGCTATGAAGAAGGCAGTGAGATGGGTGGCTGAAAAGGTGAAGTAGCCTATGGAAAAGATTTGGAGCCAACTACTTTCCTCTTTCTGGAAAGTTCTTTGAAGCATTTGTAAGATTATTGTTTTTCCTTAGGGTGGGGGATATTGAAACTATTGCAGCTGATGGGACATTGTTTTTCATGGAGCCACCTTGAGGTAGAATTTCCATTCTCCTCTGCAAATTCACTACCTTGATGAAGACGCTGCTTATTACAAGGGAGTTAATGAAATGATGAAAATAAAGTTGAAAATGGAATTAAGGGCACTCAAGTTGTTAGACTGGTGTTCAGGGACTGGAATTGTTATCAAGTATACTTAAGGTGGGATCAATCTGGAAAGGTTTTCTGTGTGAAGTGAGTGGAATCAGATGTGTGTTTGTGAATATTCGATGAGGCAGAGGTTGTTGGTGCTTCTGGCTCTCTGGTTTTTTTTTTTTTTTTTTTTACATCTTTATTGGAGTATAATTGCTTTACAATGGTATGTTAGTTTCTGCTTTATAACAAAGTGAATCAGTTATGCATATACATATGTTCCCATATCTCCTCCCTCTGGCGTCTCCCTCCCTCCCACGCTCCCTATCCCACCCCTCCAGGCAGTCGGCTCTCTGGGTTTTGCTTGTTGCCAGAGATTAGGCTGCCATCTGGGTAATACCTGCATCCAAGATGTTGCATGTGGATTCTTGCTGATTTTCAGAAGTTTGTCAACAATGCCTTTTGTTTATTTTCGTGCAGACAAAAAAAAAAAAAAAGAAAACAACGCTAGAACATTAAGGTTAGGAGAAGAGACTGGTCATGTGGGGTGAGGACAGGAAGTCTGAGGCTCAGTTTTTTCAGTGCTTGGGGGATCTTGGTAAGCCACAGCAGGGACTGAGTTAAAAAAAAAAAATCAGGCATGAGCAGAGGATGCTGAATGGATAATCTGTTTGAGGGTCCCTCTTAGTAAAACAAAGGTGTTTGCACAACTGGATGGGAGCTGTGGCATTTGAGGTTGACTGTATGGCCAAAAACTGGGAGGTTGGAGGTAAAGGCATAACCTCAGCACTGGGTAAGCATTTTAACTAGAGCATCTTGGCAGTCCTCCTATCCACTTACCCATTCATCTATTCATGCAAGGAGCATGTGTGAAAAGGCTCCTCTTTGTACTAAAGGCTGTGGTTAAAATGATAAAGTAGATATGCCTCTGCTCTGGAGGAGTTTAATCAACTGATAAACACGTACTCTGTGCTAAATATGATACAAAAATGAACTAGACAGTATGGACTTTACTTTTAAATGGATTATAATTTAGGAGAAAGATTACTATTAAGCAAATACAGTATGATATGAGTGTGCTGGAACACGCGCGCGTGTGTGTATTCCAAATACTAATAATAACAACAACAATGTATATTTATTGAGCATTTTCTCTGTGCAAGGCACAGTACTAAAACATTTTATTATGTGTACTTCTTAAATGATTTTCCCTCTCAAATGAAATAGGTAGAGTACAGCTACTATCCAAATTTTACCAAAAGGAAAATGGATTCAGGGATGTTACATAAGTTGCCCAAGGAAACAAAAGAATAGCAACAGAGTGGGAAACAAACTGATGTCTTTTGACCTCAGTGCCCTTCCTCTTAGCTTCTTTCCATCCATCCCATCTTCCCTGACACATGACAGGGGCTTTGGAGGAAAAAGTAACTAACACAGTTGGGTTGGAGAGATGGGGTGGAGGCAGGAAAAACGCTTAAGCTGTGGGTCTAGTGAGAGTCCATTAGGAGGACACATTCAGGAAGAGCATCTCAGGGTGTGAGAACAAAGTGGTCTGAACCATCATGGACTGTTGAGGAAGAACAATTAGCTCTGAGTAGATGGGTTGGAGACAGCCAAGGAGTAAAAGCAGGAGAAGGACAGTCCCATCCTTCCACACGGCACAGCCTTGGGCAGGGAACAGTGTCTTGGATTTTGGTACAGTTGGCCCTCTGTATCCAAGGATGTGGAGCCCACGGGTCCAGAGGGTCGACTGTATTGTGCCATTTCACATAAGGGACTCGAGCATCGGCAGATTTTGTTTTCCGCGGGGGGGGGGGGGGTGTCCTAGAACCTATCCCCCGCAGATACCAAGGGACAACGACTGTATCTGCCAAAGATCACTTACTTCTCAGGGACTGAGTGAGAGAGGAAGAATTCACTGACCTGATTAGGACCCACCCTACAGAGATAAAGAAGGAGGAAGCACGTATTAAGTGTAGAAAGATGGGCTTCCGGGTTTAAGAACTCCTTTGAGGGGCATGGGCGGCTTTCAAACCGGTTGCTGTGTAGGCAGAGTAAACATTGCAGAAAAGCCAGATCCATCGAGTTCAATGTGAATGCAGTGAATGTGTAAATGCGAGTAGATAAGTAGGGAGAAAGCCTGCCTGTTGCCAGGCGGGGAGTGGAGCGGTTGTTAAGCTCAGGGTTTATGACTTAAAGAACTGACCCATATAGACAGCTTTCTCTTACTGATGTCATTTTAATCGGATGTTCTTCCAAAATTCACCCTTCACTGACTCCATACCTTTTTCCCCAGAGGCAGTGTGGAGCAGTGTATTTACATCTGCACTTTGTACAGCTGTGGGTCCTTCTCTCCTCACACCTGGTGGGTCACACCTTGGACACAGCACAGCAGCCAAAGTACCATTTCGCTGAATGACCTGGAGGAAGTTCAGCTTGACACTGTGCCCTAATAACTGTCGGAAGCATTTAGTGCACACTTCCTATGTTCCAGACACGCTGGCTGCTAACTTCTTTACATGCATTCATTGCTTTGATCCAGGCAACAGCCCAATATATTATGTTAATCTGCCTTATAGATTTGTAAATTGAGGCAAAAGGAAATCAAGCAAGTTGCCAGAGTTATGTAGGTAATTAATGGAAAATCTAAGATTTGAACTGTCGATGTCTCAGTTCCAGAACCTTGTGCTTAATCTCTCTACTATATTGCATGCTGGCTGCTGTGCATAGATTTTCCAGCACAAGCATGGAGGCATTAGGGGGCAATGCTATAATAATAGTTACGTCTTAGGAATAGGAAGGAAAGTAATATCAGGCCATCACTAATACCATTGAGCTAACTTTGCCCACAAATCACCAGTCACCCATGGGGGATTCTTACCGGTCTCATGTCTGGAGCTCTCCCAGGTGCTGAACATATGAACTCTGGGTCTAGTTCCAGGCCATGATGCAAACGCAAGTAAGGTTCCCATTTGGTGGATACATGAATGGAGGCTTAGACAGTGATGTAATATTCCCAGGGGATTTGCAGTAGTTGGCAGATTTGGGGCTCAAGTTGAGGGTGATTTGGCACCAAAGTCCTTGTTCTTACAGGAGATTTTGTGCGGGCCATTTCCCTTCTCTTTGTTTCTGTTTCTTTGTCCTAAAACAAAGGAATTGAATTAGATCAATGTTTCAGTACCACCTTAACAATTTCTGCTCTGTTTTTGTTCTGTTTATGCTACTTAGTATCTTTCCTTAAATTCACCCACTTCTTATATAAATGCATACATTCACAAAGGAAACGCCCTATCACTGTCACGAATTTCTTTTTTAAAAAGCATTATGTCGGGCTTCCCTGGTGGCACAGTGGTTGAGAGTCCGCCTGCCGATGCAGGGGACACGGGTTCGTGCCCCGGTCCGGGAAGATCCCACATGCCGCAGAGCGGCTGGGCCCGTGAGCCATGGCCGCTGAGCCTGCGTGTCCGGAGCCTGTGCTCTGCAACGGGAGAGGCCACAACAGTGAGAGGCCCGCGTACCGCAAAAAAAAAAAAAAAAAAAAAAAAGCATTATGTCCACTAAATATATGGTAACTGTACAAATAATACAATGAAAACAAAAACGGTGTAAAGATATTCTAGTTTATATTCTAGCTTCCATTACATTCAGCTATGTTCTTGCCCGGCCATATCTCTAATCTTTAGGCCTGCTTTCTTTGTGTGAAAAAGGAATATTTAAAAATGTTAGAGATTTTCTGATGATGGCCATTCTGACCGGTGGGTGTGAGGTGATACCTCAATGTAGTTTTGATTTGCATTTCTCTAATGATTAGTGATGTTGAGCATTCTTTCCTGTGTTTGTTGGCAATCTGTATAACTTCTTTGGAGAAAAGTCTATTTAGGTCTTCTGCCCATTTTTGGATTTGGTTGTTTGTTTTTTGTTATTGAGCTGCATGAGCTGCTTGTAAATCTTGGAGATTAATCCTTTGTCAGTTGCTTCATTTGCAAATATTTTCTCCCATTCTGAGGGTTGTCTTTTCATCTTGTTTATGGTTTCCTTTGCTGTGTAAAACCTTTTAAGTTTCCTTAGGTCGCATTTGTTTAGTTTTGTTTTTATTTCCAGTTCTCTAGGAGGTGGGTCAAAAAGGATCTTGCTGTGATTTATGTCATAGAGTGTTGTGCCTATGTTTTCCTCTAAGAGTCTGATAGTGTCTGGCCTTACATTTAGGTCTTTAGCTGGAGAGGGTGTGGAGAAAAGGGAACCCTCTTACACTGTTGGTGGGAATGTAAATTGATACAGCCACTATGGAGAACAGTATGGAGGTTCCTTAAAAAACTACAAAGAGAACGACCATACAACCCAGCAATTCCACTACTGGGCATATACCCTGAGAAAACCATAATTCAAAAAGAGTCATGTACCAAAATGCTCATTAGCAGCTCTATTTACAATAGCCAGGACATGGAAGCAACCTAAGTGTCCATCATCGGATGAATGGATAAAGAAGATGTGGCACATATATACAATGGAATATTACTCAGCCATAAAAAGAAACGAAATTGAGTTATTTGTAGTGAGGTGGATACAGAGTGAAGTAAGTCAGAAAGAGAAAAACAAATACCATATGCTAACACATATATGTGGAATCTAAAAAAAAAAAAAAAAAAAGTCATGTAGAACCTAGGGGTAAGACGGAAATAAAGATGCAGACCTACTAGAGAATGGACTTGAGGATATGGGGAGGGGGAAGGGTAAGCTGTGACAAAGTGAGAGAGTGGCATGGACATATACACACTACCAAACGTAAAATAGATAGCTAGTGGGAAGCAGCCTCATAGCACAGGGAGATCAGCTCGGTGGTTTGTGACCACCTAGAGGGGTGGGATAGGGAGGGTGGGAGGGAGGGAGACGCAAGAGGGAACAGATATGGGAACATATGTATATGTATAACTCATTCACTTTGTTATAAAGCAGAAACTAACACACCATTGTAAAGCAATAATACTCCAAAAAGATGTTAAAAAAAAGATATTAGAGAGAAGCTAAAGACATAGTAGCACCAAAATGAGTCTTTCTCCACAACTTAACCAGGATTGAGAGAGAGTTGAAAATGGAAATTTTTTTCACTGTATGAGTTAAAGTTACTTTATGAAAAGTTGGGTCTCTACTTAAAGCCGTGTCTCTTCTGGTCAGCATGAAACGCTTTACCTGGGAATCTGTAGCATCTTTCCAGTTGTTGCATTCTTTAATTCTAAGAATGTTCAAAGGCTCCTCCAATAGTTAGAGATCCAGTTTGAGAGACTTGATTGGATGGTTAAATGGGAGGTATGAATCTAGACTGAGTTGGGGAAGAAGGAAGTAAAAAGAGAGCTGTTGTTATACTATAGTTATCCTGAAACATCTTGAACGGAGGCAGGGATTAGAGTACATAAAAAGCTCAGTGCTGGAAACTTGTTTCCAGAGCCACATTCTAACCTTTTCACTCATTTATTGTTTCACCTTGATGCCCATTAGCTCCCTACTCTGAGGCCCTTCCCATGAGTCTCACCTACTTGCCTCTCCCTTGTTTGCCCGAGAATGGAAAGGACTGGTTTGAATGTAAAGAGTTATGTCTAATGAGGATTTGCCTTTTTTAAAAAAATCTCCTTTTTTAATTGAAGTATAGTTGATTTATAATGTTGTTTGTTTCGGGTGTATAGCAAAGTGATTCAGTTGTATATATCTTTTCAGATTCTTTTCCCTAATAGGTTATTACAAAATATTGAGTAGAGTTCCCTATGCTACACAGTAGGCCCTTGTTGGTTATCTGTTTTATATACAGTAGTGTGTATACGTTAATCCCAAACTCCTAAGTTATCCCTCCCTCGACTCTTAACAGTTCTGTAGGGGCAATTAACAAGAACCGTGAATTTGCTCTGCCTTCATCAATGGCTGAGCATTTGGCAAATGTGCCTTCACTTCCCTCAACAGCTCAGTGAAAGCAGCGAGAGTTAGTGTCTCATCTGGCACATCAGAAGATGAGATACGGAGAATACTGGTAACTCAGTTAAGCCCCTCAGCTTCTGAGGCCTGTAGAGTCCGACTGTCTCACATCCTGTGCTTTCTTTCTGTGGTGGTGAGGTGCTGAAGGTTTTCCTGGGTTGGGGAAGAGGGGGTACTTGGATTGGGGGCTGTTTCTGGACTGTCCCTGCACCCTGGGGGTAGGGCACCCTGTCACACCTCCCCGCTCAGCCTTTCTTTATTCACTGACAGACTGATGATACTAATGAGACCCTACTCATGGATGTGAGCCCCTTGGGGGCCAATTAACTTCACTTCACTTCAGCTGCCAGGAACCTCAGAACTAAATCCAGATCAATTAACTCTTCCCAGGTGCCTGGTAGCATCTCTTCCTTCACTCATTTTAACTATTCTTTGTTCCATTTTTATTTTTAATTATCCTGATTTATATCTTATTTAACTTTGTAATATTACTTTAGCTGTGTCTGGAGGTAGCTGGGGTATGAATTCTAGATAAATCAGTAAAGTCGCTTTAGTGTCATCTCTGTAGAGGGAGAATGGCTCTTGGGTCCTCTTCTGGATGGAGAAGCTGAGGTTGTCTCTGAGAATGTGACTTGGAGAGGTGAACATTTTCTGGAGCACAAAGGCACTAGGGAAGGGGCCAAATCTGGCCCACTACTTGTTTTTGCCAATAAAGTTTTATTGGCACAGAGCTATGCCCATTTTTAAAATTTATTTTCTATGACAGCTTTCATACTATAATGGTAGAGTTGAGTAACTGAAGCGTAGACAATATGGCCCCTAAAACTGAAATATTTACTACCTGACCCTTTAAAGAGAAAGTTTTGTATTCCCTACCTAGAGGAAAACAAGATTAGTAGAAGCCACTGTCCAGGTATAAAAAAAGAAGCTAAAGTTTTCTTTATCTCCCTCCTTCATTTAGTGCCTCATTTTCCTTTCCTCCTTAATTTCTTCTTCCTTACCTTTCCTTTCTCTCCCTCCCTCCTTCCCTCCCTCCCTTCCTTCCTGACTGCCTGCCTGCCTTCTTTCCTTCCTCTCCTCCTATTTTGAGCCAAAAGATTCCTTCTAGTCCATTCCTCTCTGTTAACGAAGAGGACACTGAACTCTAGAGACTGGAAGTGACAGCCCAGGTAAGGTGGCCAGAGAGTGGCCGTGAAGGGACAACCACTTCTCAGCTGGTGTTTTTTTCCCAGCATCCTTCACTGTGTATACAGAACATGGTTAGGAACTAAGAGGAGACAAGAGATATAAAAATATAGAAGAAGCATTTAACACAGTGCCTGGCACATAATAAACGATCAGTGAGGCTTAGCTGATTTCAAGAAAAGCCCGGTCTAACTGCAGAGGCAAAAATCATCTGCTCACAATCCAAATGCCAGCAACTAGTCAGAGCCTTAGAGACTGGTGTTTTTCAAGGCATCAGCAAGATCGGCCTGGAGAGCCTCCTGAACCCCACCATCCCTCCCTGCATCATGGCCACCTCTGAATCGATTTTAAAAACGGCTACCTTAAGCCAGTGTCCTTATTTCAAAAGCGGAGGAAGTTGGGTAACTCAGAGAGAAGTTAACTTGCTCAGAGCCACAGAGTAAGGTTGGGGGACAGCCAGGATTGGAACCCAGGTATCCTAGGTTCCCAGACTCTCTTTCCACTGCAGGATTTCATTAAGTAACCATGGAATAGTGGCATATGTTTTAAAGGACAAAGAACAATTATCTCCCCTGCAAGCTTTAGGATTTGCAAAGGGGCTGATGCAGTCAGGAAAGACTTCCTGGAGGAAGCAAGGCTTAGGTGGAACAAAATGGGCAGAGAAAATGTTGTGCACTGATAAAGACAGCAGGACATTTCCCAGAGTGTCCAGAAATTGGACTTACTGTGGTTTCTGGATCTATACAGTTGTATAGAAAGGGATAACAAGATTTGGGAATTAGGTTAGATCTAGTTAAGGGAGAGATTAATTAAGATATTTGGACTTGATCCTGTAAACCCAGATGCATCTGTTAGCACAGGGATGCATTGTATTTGACTCTCACAGGTAGAGGGTAGGGGAGAGATCATTTGTCAGTGCTTAAAATGGAGAGATTTCACATAAAAATCTGGATTTCCATCTGACTTCTGAGAAATCAGGTGACATGGCAGCTTGAGAATACCATTGCTACATTGGAAGCAGTCTGCTGTCCTAGACTGGGTAACGTGCTGCCATTTGTCACTATGCTTCCTTCTTAAACTTTGTACCAGACCATTTCATTCCCTCGCGTTTATGGCCTGGACTCTGTAGGCTGTTGAGTTTACATTCCCTGAAGAAGTGGTGATACACTAAAAATTCGTCATCACAGATATGATGAGATCAATGTTAGAGGGTGTTTATTTGCTCATCAAACATTTAGTGAGCATCTATTTCCTGCAAGGCTCTGGAAGGGAAAGATTGAGTTCAGGAGATGAATTAGGAGGCTGATCAAGTGGTTCAGGTGAGAGAATATTAAAACTACTTAGGAACAGAGCCATCCATCGTGATGGGAAAGAGGTTGGACCTTCTTCCTCAGTTTTCGTAGTCCTGCTTTTAAAGAGAAAGCTGCCGCATCCCAGTTCCATAGAGTCAGGTACCTGTCCTCCTAGACTTTTTCACCTGGTTTCTTTTATATTACATTCATCCGAGAAAAGGGATCCACCCTCTTTCCTTCTCATATTCTGTCTCCCTCCCTTTCTCATCTTGTCAAATGCACACATCTCATCTGGTCCTGACTGCCTGCAATTCACCCCCTGCATACTGAGTAGATAGTTCTGAACCTCTGAGGGTGGGCATGAGCCTTCAGAGATCTGCCTGGCAGAGGGCAGACCAGGAAGAGCCGGGCAGGCAGCGTCAACCTCAGTGAGCTGCCTTTTCAAATCATTACAACTGCTTTGTTTCCACCTCTGCATTTGACTGCGGCATTCTTGTTTCCTCTGCTCCCCAGTACAGCATGCACGCTCTCTCTCGCATTTTGCTCCCACCCTCAGAGCCCACCCTTTCCATCACTTCCCCAGTGTGTTCCCCAAAGGTTCAAATGTCTTTCCATCCCTCACACACATTATAGGATGATTGCTCTCAGAGTAATGAGGAGCTGAATTTGGGAAGTTGGCTTCACTGGAAATGGTCCTTATGCTGAAACAAAGCAAAACAAAACCTTGGGCTTCCCTGGTGGCGCAGTGGTCGAGAGTCCGCCTGCCGATGCGGGGGACGCGGGTTCGTGCCCCGGTCCGGGAAGATCCCACATGCGGCGGAGCAGCTGGGCCCGTGAGCCATGGCCGCTGAGCCTGCGCGTCTGGAGCCTGTGCTCCGCAACGGGAGAGGCCACAACAGTGAGAGGCCCGCGTATCGCAAAAACAAACAAACAAACAAAAACAAAACCTTACCAAAAAGATCAATGCCTGTAGGAATAGGAGAGGATGCTTTGAGTAGTGAAAAGTATATGCAGGAGGAGGCAAGAAGACTTGGTCTTTATTCGTGGTTTCTGCCATTAACTGGCTATGGGACGTTGGGCAAGCCTTGGTTTCCTTTTTCATAAAATGAAGCAGCTGGACTTGATTCTCTTTAAGGACCATTCAACCTAAAATAGTTAAGAGGATTAGGAGGACATTTCTTTTTTTTTCTTTTTTTTGTGGTACGCGGGCCTCTCACTGTTGTGGCCTCTCCCGTTGCGGAGCACAGGCTCCGGTTGCGCAGGCTCAGCGGCCATGGCTCACGGGCCCAGCCGCTCCGCGGCATGTGGGATCTTCCCGGACCGGGGCACGAACCCGTGTCCCCTGCATCGGCAGGCGGACTCTCAACCACTGCGCCACCAGGGAAGCCCTAGGAGGACATTTCTGATGGGTGTTCTTTTCAACATGTACATGACGTATTGATATGCAAACCAGGAGATTTTTACCCATATGTTTCAGCCTTAGTAAGAACTACCTTCCTGGAGGGCAGGCAAGGCTCAGGTAAGACTCAATGGAAGAACTTCCCAATTATGTGAGATCCTAGTGGGTCTTAAGGAAAGCTCTTTCCCTTCCCTGCGGATCATCATGAATAAGATGAACCTCAGACCGTAAGATTCTGTACTCCCCGGAGATAGAAGGCCACATTAGATGACACATTTGGGTCCCTCCCTGCCTTAGTAGAGTGTTGATGATCTCACAGAAAGCCAGTTTTAGGTTTATGGATGTCAGTTGCCTCATCCTCAAGCATGACGCCCGGCACATGAGAAGTGTCCAGTAAGGACCTGTTGAATGAGGGAAGGTCACTGATATTTGATCATCATATGCCATAGCATGCCTGAGTCAGAAAGGCCCTTAGGGATCATTTGAAAGCCCCACTTGTTTCCTACACGGACAAACTGTGGTCCATGGTTAGGATGAGCCTTGACCCAGACCACACGATGAATCAGAAGCCAAGCTGGGATTGGAGCCCGGGCACCCTGACTCCCAAACCAGTGCTTTTGTACCGACCAACTCTCATGGCATCCGGAATGGTGACTTGGCTCAAACAATCTTAGGTTAACCATTTCCAGAGCGCTCTGTGGGTTTTGTGTAAATTATCTGAGCCTTCTGAGGGAGGCCCAGCTGGAGCTTTCTCTCCTCCTCCTGAGCTGGCTCTTCCTGTTGGTCTCTGTCCGGAGACCGTTATAATTTTCTCCCTGTTCCCCAGCAGCGCGTGACCACCCCATCACTCACTCTAACAGGCCCTGCTGAGCACCCACAGTATATCTGGAAGCCATTTTCTGTTTGGAAGTCAGTGGCGGTCAGCCAACATTTCAGTAATATTTGCTTTCCTAAGGCTTACGCAAATCAAATCCATTCACTTCGTCAGACTCCATCCTTCTTGTCTGGCATAATTTCCCCTCATCCAAGGCAAGCCAGAGTTGAGCATGGTGCGCTCTCGCTCCCTCTCTCTCTCTCTCTCTCTCTCTCTCTCTCTCTCTCTCTCTCTCTCC
Organism: Tursiops truncatus; assembly: GCF_011762595.2. Taxonomy (NCBI): domain Eukaryota; kingdom Metazoa; phylum Chordata; class Mammalia; order Artiodactyla; family Delphinidae; genus Tursiops; species Tursiops truncatus. The sequence goes on along the minus strand of NC_047039.1, from coordinate 100,619,912 downwards.
CCCTCCCCCCTCTTTCCCTCTTTTCCTTCTTCTCTCCCTCATTTCTTCCCTCCTTCCCTCTCTTTCCTCCCCTTCCTTCTCCTCCTTCTTCTTCTTCTTTCTCTCTCTAAGTTTCTTCTTCAATTCACTAGCATAGAATCATAGCCCAAGACAATATTAAATTGGGAAGAAATCTAAGAAAACACCCAAGCCAAACTTCCTGATTCTATAGGTGCAGAGACCAGATTCCAGAGACATGGGGATACCAGTTACCCTGTGTCGCCTCTGCAGTGGTACTAGGAGTGGGGCTAAAATTCAGGCATCCTGACTCAGCATAGGGTCTCAGCCAGGGTCAGTTAAACCTCATAGCATCCTCTAATTTAGCCTCCATAAATACGCCTGCTTCAGGCTTGATCTGGGCTGATGGTTCCGGGCCTGAGACTGGATCTAGGAAGGAGCAGGACACCATGTTTGGGTAATCTTAGGTTCACCGCTTCAACTCCCTGGAACCCAGTTTCCTCGTCCATGCAGTGAGGACTCAGTTCCACATCCTACAGGTGACATGGTGTTGTTGTGAGGCTCAGATAAGGTAACGTGCCCCCTCAGTTCGAGCGTGTTAGATATGTGCCCATTCCTGCTGCTTGCTATTGTTAGCCTCCTCCCTTGAACGGGGGCTTTCCATATGTCAAAGTTGTGTTTATTCTATAGTGAGCATTTGGGGCATCCTGGCAAGGAAGCAGGTGTGGTACTTTGGGGCAAAGGATCTCTTTTAGGGGCTTTCCCATTCGACTGTCTGCCTACTGTGTGCTAGGCCCCAGGGCCAGCAGGGCAGCAGCCAGCTGTCTTCTGGGACCGCATTTAGAGCCGCCTCTGTCCGGGAGTGTGCCAGCTAGAAACAGACCAGGCGTTTCCTTTGGAGTTTCACAAAAATGGATCCTTTGGGTCAAAGGCTCCTTAATCTGCAAAACACGAGCTGTTTGCCTGACTTGAGGCCTCAGCAGACTTCCTGGGCTTGAAGGGGCTTTGGTATGGAAAAATGGTTTGTGTTTGGAAGATTAAGGGTCCTTTCATCCAAAAGATGCAATTTTTTTTCTTCTTTCCTCAAGCTCCCAGTGAAACACCTTGTTCCTTTCTGGCTTGAAATCTGCAAGCCCCCTTTCTTATGCACAGATGGACTAAGTTACACCACACATTCACAGCCTCTGAGAAGGAGGGGATCTCAGTGAATATTTAGTGCCCCCCTCTTTCAGCACTAGCGCTCCTGTCTTACTCCCTGTGTGGGCCAATCATCCGTAGAAACACATTAAAATCATCTGGGTTTTTTTAAGACTAAGGCTTTTGGGATTTCACCTTCAGAATTTATGATGAAGTCTGGAAGGGAAAGCGCGTTGTAAAAAGACTGCCTAGGACTCACCGTCTACACTAGCTTAAAGATGACTGACTTGGCCAAATTCCTCAGCCCAGTAGTTGACAGTGCAGTGTGGGGTTAAGAGCCTAGACTTTGGAGACACCTTGAATCCCATCTCAACTCTGACTCCTGCTATCCATGATGTGACTTTGAACAAGTCACTGAACTTCACTGACCTTCAGTTTCCTTATCTACAAAATAGGAATAGGAATATTACCTAGTGTGCCTGTTAGCTACCCTCCCCTTCACCCCCCTCCCCCTACTCATCACCAATTCAGTGGCTTTAAATAACTGGCATTTATTATTAAGCTCGTGCATCTACGGGGAACTGTATTCAGTATCTTGTAATAAACCACAATGGAAAAGCTCATGTATCTGTGGGTCAGCTCGGGGCCCGCTCATCCAACCCAGTCTCACTGATCTAGGCTGACCTCCTTGCTGTTGCTGTTCAGCTGGGGCTCTGCTCTGAGCTTGGCCTGGCTGAGGCACGTTAGCTGGACTGTCTTTCATCCTCCTGAAACACCTGTCACATCTGTTCTGTGGCAGTAACAGAAGTCTAAGAAGTTAAGCAGAAACGCACAGGGTCTCTTGAGACACAGGCTCAGAATTAGCACAGCATCACTTCTGCCTCATTCTAATGACCAAAGGGACTTCCAAAGATGAGCCCAGATTCGAGGAATGGGGAGTAGACTCCACCCCTTTGGCAGAAGAGCTGGAAGACTCCATGAGGAAGTACCTGATTATAGGGAGGGGTGATTTGGGACCATTAAAATAATCTACCACATCTATGCCACTGGTATTGTGGATGTCAACTGAAATAATGTTTGTAAAGTTCTTGACACAGCTCCCGTCATATACTAGATGTTTATAAATTATTTTCATCATGATCATCAGTATAGGAAGGACTCAGAAATGGTGGCTAAAATGATTAAATCCAGATTTCCTAAATATAGCAACACAGATAGGAAGACAGATGCTCAGAATGGTAATGAAGCTTTCTCGAAATCACACGGATGGGACTAGTTGGGCCCTTAAAAGTCAGACAGTGCAATGGTTTTTTTTTATTTGGGATTTGAAGGACAATAGGAAGAATCCTGATTCTAGCTCATGGTGATACTTGACATTCCAACAACACTAAGGCATTTCCTCGGGTTAAGGGATGGCCTCAGAGGACCCTACCTACCCCCCTCCCCTGCCAACACAGTGGGTCTTTAGTATGCATGCTATTCACCTGGAACATTTATTAAAAATGCATTTTGTGTTGAGAAATTGCTCTTACCTGGCAGGGCTTTGTGTATTGCTAGCGGTAGAGAACCAAACTCACTCTGGATTAAGGTTAAAAAGATAAACAAAGAAAGCAAAACAAAATAACACACTAGCTTTGAGACCATGGGAAATTACTGGACCTTTCTGACCTCGGTTTCCTCTCCCACTAAATGAGAATAATAATCAGGGAATAATAATCACACCTTCTTCAGAGGTTTGTTTTGAGGGCTAAGTGAATTATGTATGTTGTATTAAAATGGTTTACTGATGTTCCCTTGCTGAATGTTAATTTCTCATTTCTGGAATGGGAGGTATAAATCTCTGCCCTACATATGTTCAAAGTGCCTCTGAGATCAAAGGGAAGCTCTATCCCTTTGCAGCATGAGGTCTTGCTGGAATGCAAGGATGGAATGAGGGGTACCTTAAGAGAGAAGGTACTTACAGACTCCAAACTGACCATGCTTTTTAAAATCCGTGATCGCCAACCCAGCACCTGCTTAAACCCTCAGATGTGTGTCCCCTGCCTTCTTCTTTGGGTTCCATGATTGTCATGGACAAGCAGGAGTTGTAACAGTCCTTTTAGTTCATTCTTTTAAAAGCACCATGTACAGGAATGAAGCCATTGCACAAGAACGAGCGGAGTCCCAGGAGCTTCTATCCAAATGGATCCACCAGGAACCTTTCATCTGCTTTTATTAGTGACCTGTTGGAAACAGGAAGCCAAGGGTCAGAGCTTTTGAAGAGTAAGTGCTGAAATTTAGGTTCAGATGGAAATGTGTTTTATTTATTTGCTCCACTGAGTATTCAGAATAGATTAGCCACAGGGAAGAATTCAGCCATCAACTCAGCAGAACACTATTTATTGAACAATTATATTTTGAGCACCTGTGTGGTGTCGGTTCCCATCTTTGTCATCCCTTTCTGACTCCAGGATCTTCAGTACTCCTCTGTAGGGAGAGCAACCTTTTCTTACTCATCTCTGTATCCCACGCAGCATCTAGTTTAGTGATTTGCACCCAGTAGGTGGGTTTGGATGATTCCATGCCTTTTGCTCATACTAGGCCCACTACCTGAAATACCTTCTTCTATTAGGTCCTTTTTTCTCCCTTCAGCTGGAAAATCTTGAACCATCAGACCCCAAGAAAAATCTCAGCACCCTGGGAAGTCTTCTTGAACTGGTTGTGTTTGAGTTAACTTTTCCCCTCCCTTTGTTCCAACAACCCTTTATTCAGGTGTCTGATAAAACTCGGTACACTGCTTTGCAATTTGAGGTCTGTCACCAGCATATGGCCCCCTAAAGCCATAGACACTTTTTTATTTTTGATTCCCAATGGCCAGTGCAGAGTTTGGCATTCCACCCCAGTTCCAGCCCTCATGCTGTTCTTTCAATCAGTACTAATTTCCTTTCCCTCCCATATTTTTCTTTTCTTCTTTAATTCTGTATCTGTCCTCTGAGTTTCTAAATATAGAATGGATAAACAGCAAGGTCCTAGTGTATAGCACAGGGAACTATAGTCAATATCCTGTGATAAACCATAGTGGAAAAGAATATGAAAAAAAGAATGTGTGTGTGTGTATATATATATATATATATATATATATATATATATATATATGTATGTATGTATATATGTATAACTGAATCACTTTGCTGTACAGTAGAAACACAACATTGCAAATCAACTATACTTCAACAAAATAAATTTTTAAAATCCTCATCCTTTCGTTGACTGTTTGCTTCCCTCCTTGGTGGAGTGAAAGGAGAAGCATTGACAACTGCTTTTTCGATCTTTCCTCCTCTACCAAGCACCCTACACGTCATGGCTCCATTCATGTCCCTGCATGCTTTCATCTCTTTCAAGGAATCTTCCGTTCCCATCAGGGCGATGAAAACTGCCAACCACCTCTGTATTCTGAAGTCCAAGAGGCATTTTCATTCCTTATGTTGGACCACTCTGTAGCTTTTCAAAACTTGAGACTCTTCTTAAATATTTCTGCTCCCCTGACTTTGTTGACATTATCCTCTCATGATTCTTCCCCTCCCCCCTTACCATCCCTTCTCACTGTACTTCACAGGGGCCTTCCGTCTTCAGTCCGCCTAACTGTGAGCACGGCTCCATATCTGTTTCCATGACTGTTGTCTCACACGTGTTCACTGGGTATTCTCAGCCAATTCCAGAGCTCTAACTACCACTAGTTCATGTTGATTTACAAACCTCTACCTCTAGTCCTGGCCTCTCTTCTGATCCGTACTGAAGGATTCTATAGCCTACTGAAAATTCTGATTTGAATGTTCAACAGACACCTCAAACTCAACAGGTCCAACAGGAAACTTGTCATTATTCACTCTAAATCCATTGATTTTTCACTATCATTTATTATCATGAATGACACTGTTATCAGCCTAATCATCAAACCAGGTGTAGAAGTCATCAGAGACATTGTTCCTTCTTCACCCCACTCTCCCAGATAGTCACCAAATCTTGCTAGTTTTGCCTTTCAATTTTTTTTTTAACTTTCTGTCTCTCAAATATATCTTCTTTAGACCACATCTGGCCTAGACTATTATAACAGCCTCCTCAGTTTTATCCTTGTCCCTTCTTAAATGTATCTACTACCCCACTGAAAATGAAACTCTAACATAGAACTGCTCTGTTCAAAAGCTTTCATTGGTTCACTGTGATCCTATAGGGCTAGCCCTAGCTCTTCATCTGTTCAGTTCATTCATTCAGTAAATACTGAATTTAGTGCCTGCAATATGATTGGTTCCAGTTCCTGGGCATACGTGGCGGGAGGGGAGAAGAATGTATGTCTTCAAGAAACTGGTTGTGCATAAAGATATGATTACAAAAAAAGAACATCATTTAGCTCTTCTGCTTCATCTCCTGTTATTCTATGCTTCAAAATTGCCACTGCAGTAACTTTGAAATGTTTGTAGGTTTTATACTCACAACAGAATCCTTCATTCCTTTTATATGCTTCTCTCTTGGCCTGAAATGGAGGCCCCGCATTTACTCACCTCACAGATGCCCCTCTATCTTCTAAGTCCTCTCCTGGATGTCATCTCCAGGAAGCATTCTTCGAGACCCTAGCTTGGGGCTCCATGCTCCACAGAACACTGGGTATACCCTATTTTTGCCCTGTTACATTATATTTATTTATTTATTTTTAACATCTTTATTGGAGTATAATTGCTTTACAATGGTGTGTTAGTTTGTGCTGTATAACAAAGTGAATCAACTATACATATACATATATCCCCATATCTCCTCCTTCTTGCGTCTCTCTCCCAGTCTCCCTATCCCACCCCTCTAGATGGCCACAAAGCACCCAGCTCATCTCCCTGTGTTATGCGGCTGCTTTCCACTGGATATCTATTTTAAATTTGGTAGTGTATATATGTCCATGCCACTCTCTCACTTCGTCCCAGCTTACCCTTCCCACTCACCGTGTCCTCAAGTCCATTCTCTACGTCTGTGTCTTTATTCCTGTCCTGACCCTAGCTTCTTCCGAACCTTTTTTTTTTTTTTTTTTGGATTCCATATATATGTGTTAGCATACGGTATTTGTTTTTCTCTTTCTGACGTACCTCACTCTGTATGGCAGACTCTAGGTCCATCCACCTCACTACAGATAACTCAATTTTGTTCCTATTTATGGCTGAGTAATATTCCATTGTATATATGTGCCACATCTTCTTTATCCATTCATCTGTCGATGGACACTTAGGTTGCTTCCATGTCCTGGCTATTGTAAATAGAGCTGCAGTGAACATTGTGGTACATGACTGTTTTTGAATTATGGTTTTCTCAGGGTATATGCCCAGTAATGGGATTGCTGGGTCGTATGGTAGTTCTATTTATAGTTTTTTAAGTAACCTCCATACTGTTCTCCATATTGGCTGTATCAATTTATATTCACATCAACAGTGCAGGTGGGTTCCCTTTTCTCCACACCCTCTCCAACATTTATTGTTTGTAGATTTTTTGATGATGGCCATGCTGACTGGTGTGAGATGATACCTCACTGTAGTTTTGATTTGCATTTCTCTAATGATTAGTGATGTTGAGCATCCTTTCATGTGTTTGTTGGCAATCTGGATATCTTCTTTGGAGAAATGTCTACTTAGGCCTTCTGCCCATTTTTGGATTGGGTTGTTTATTTTTTCGATATTGAGCTGCATGAGCTGCTAGTAAATTTTCGAGATTAATCCTTTGTCAGTTGATTCATTTGCAAGTATTTTCTCCCATTCTGAGGGTTGTCTTTTAGTCTTGTTTATGGTTTCCTGTGCTGTGCAAAAGCTTTTAAGTTTCATTAGGTCCCATTTGTTTATTTTTGTATTTATTTCCATTTCTGTAGAAGGTGGGTCAAAAAGGATCTTGCTGTGATTTATGTCATAGAGTGTTCTGCCTATGTTTTCCTCTAAGTTTCATAGTATCTGGCCTTACATTTAGGTCTTTAATCCATTTTGAGTTTATTTTTGTGTATGGTATTAGGGAGTGTTCTAATTTCATTCTTTCACACGTAGCTGTCCAGTTTTCCCAGCACCACTTATTGAAGAGGCCGTCTTTTCTCCATTGTATATTCTTGCCTCCTTTATCAAAAATAAGGTGACCATATGTGCGTGGGTTTATCTCTGGGCTTTCTATCCTGTTCCATTGATCTATATTTCTGATTTTGTGCCAGTACCACACTGTCTTAATTACTGTAGCTTTGTAGTATAGTCTGAAGTCAGGGAGCCTGATTCCTCCAGCTCCGTTTTTCGTTCTCAAGATTGCTTTGACTATTCGGGGTCTTTTATCTTTCCATACAAATTGTGAAATTTTTTGTTCTAGTTCTGTGAAAAATGCCAGTGGTAGTTTGGTAGGGATTGCATTGAATCTGTAGATTGCTTTGGGTAGTATAGTCATTTTCACAATGTTGATTCTTGAAATCCAAGAACATGGTATATCTCTCCATCTGTTTGTATCATCTTTAATTTCTTTCATCAGTGTCTTATAGTTTTCTGCATGCAGGTCTTTTGTCTCCTTAGGTAGGTTTATTCCTAGGTATTTTATTCTTTTTGTTGCAATGGTAAATGGGTGTGTTTCCTTAATTTTACTTTCAGATTTTTCATCATTAGTGTTTAGGAATGCAAGAGATTTCTGTGCATTAATTTTGTATCCTGCTACTTTACCAGTTTCATTGATTAGCTGTAGTAGTTTTCTGGTAGCGTCTTTAGGATTCTCTATGTATAGTATCATGTCATCTGCAAACAGTGACAGTCTTACTTCTTCTTTTCCAATTTGGATTCCTTTTATTTCTTTTTCTTCTTTAATTGCTGTGGCTAAAACTTCCAAAACTGCATTGAATAAGGGTGGTGAGAGTGGGCAACCTTGTCTTGTTCCTGATCTTAGAGGAAATGGTTTCAGTTTTTCACCATTGCGAATGATGTTGGCTGTGTGTTTGTCTTATCTAGCCTTTATTATATTGAGGTCAGTTCCCTCTATGCGTACTGTCTGGAGAGTTTTTATCATAAATGGGTGTTGAATTTTGTCAAAAGCTTTTTCTGCATCTATTGAGATGACCATATGGATTTTCTCCTTCAGTTTGTTAATATAGTTTATCACATTGATTGATTTGCGTATATTGAAGAATCCTTGCATTCCTGGGATAAACCCCACTTGATCATGGTGTATGGTCTTTTAATGTGCTGTTAGAGTCTGTTTGCTAGTGTTTTGTTGAGGATTTTTGCATCTGTGTTCGTCAGTGATACTGACCTGTAGTTTTCTTTCTTTGTGACATCTTTGTCTGGTTTTGGTGGCCTCATAGAATGAGTTTGGGAGTGTTCCTCCCTCTGCTGTATTTTGGAAGAGTTTGAGAAGGATAGGTGTTAGCTCTTCTCTAAATGATAGAATTCATCTGTGAAACCATCTGGTCCTGGGCTTTCGTTTGTTGGAAGATTTTTAATCACAGTCTCAATTTCAGTGCTTATGATTGGTCTGTTTATATTTTCTGTTTGTTCCTGGTTCAGTCTCAGTAGTTTGTGCTTTTCTAAGAATTTGTCCATTTCTTCCAGGTTGTCCATTTTATCAGCATATAGTTGCTTGTAGTAGTCTCTCGTGATCCTTTGTATTTCTGCAGTGTTAGTTGTTATTTCTGTTTTTTCATTTCTAATTCTATTGATTTGAGTCTTCTCCCTTCGTTTCTTGATGAGTCTGGCTAATGGTTTATCAATTTTGTTTATCTTCTCAAAGAACCAGCCTTTAGTTTTATTGATCTTTGCTATCATTTCCTTCATTTCTTTTTCTTTTATTTCTGATCTGGTCTTTATGATTTCTTTCCTTCTGCTAACTTTGGGGTTTCTTTGTTCTTCTTTCTCTAATTGTTTTAGGTGTAAGGTTAGGTTGTTTATTTGAGATGTTTCTTATTTCTTGAGGTAGGATTGTATTGCTGTAAACTTCCCTCTTAGAACTGCTTTTGCTGCATCCCGTAGATTTTGGGTCGTCGTGTTTTCATTGTCATTTGTTTCTAGGTGTTTTTTGATTTCCTCTTTGATTTCTTCAGTGATCACTTGGTTACTTAGTAGTGTATTGTTTAGCCCCCATGTGTTTGTATTTTTTACAGGTATTTTGCTGTAATTGATATTTCATCTCATAACGTTGTGGTCTGAAAAGATACTTGATACGATTTCACTTTTCTTAAATTTACCAAGGCTTGATTTGTGACTCAAGATATGATCTATCCTGGAGAATGTTCTATGAGTACTTGAGAAGAAAGTGTATTCTGTTGTTTTTGTATGGAATGTTCTATAAGTATCAGTTCCATCTTGTTTAATGTATCATTTAAAGCTTGTGTTTCCTTATTTATTTTCATTTTGGATGATCTGTCCATTGGTGAAAGTGGAGTGTTAAAGTCCCCTACTGTGATTGTGTTACTCTCGATTTCCCCTTTTATGGCTGTTAGCATTTGCCTTATGTACTGAGGTGCTCCTGTGTTGGGTTCATAAGTATTTACAATTGTTATATCTTCTTCTTGGATTGATCCTTATGTAGTGTCCTTCTGTGTCTCTTGTAATAGTCTTTATTTTAAAGTCTATTTTGTCTGATATGAGAATTGCTACTCCAGCTTTCTTTTGATTTCCATTTGCATGGAATATTTTTTTCCATCCCCTCACTTTTGGTCTGGTTATGTCTTAGGTCTGAAATGGGTCTCTTGTAGACAGCTATAAGGGTCTTGTTTTTGTATCCATTCAGCCAGTCTATGTCTTTTGGTTGGAGCATTTAATCCATTTCCATTTAAGGTAGTTATTGATATGTGTATTCCTATCACCATTTTATTAATTGTTTTGGGTTTGTTATTATAGGTCTTTTCCTTCTCTTGTGTTTCCTGCCTAGAGAAGTTCCTTTAGCATTTGTTGTAAAGCTGGTTTGGTGGTGCTAAATTCTCTTAGCTATTGCTTGTCTGTGAAGGTTTTAATTTCTCCATCGAATCTGAATGAGATCCTTGCTGGGTAGAGTCATCTTGGTTTTAGTTTTTTACTTTCATCACTTTAAATATGCCCTGCCACTCCCCTCTGGCTTGCAGAGTTTCTGCTAAAAGATCAGCTGTTAACCTTATGGGGATTCCCTTGTATGTTAATGTTGCTTTTCCCTTGCTGCTTTTAATATTATTTCGTTGTATTTAATTTTTGATAGTTTGATCTAGTGTCTTGGTGTGTTTCCTCTTGGATTTATCCTGTATGGAACTCTCTGCACTTCCTCGACTTGATTGACTCTTTCCTTTCCCATATAAGGGAAGTTTTCAACTATAACCTCTTCAAATATTTTCTCAGTCCCTTTCTTTTTCTCTTCTTCTTCTGGGACCCCTATAATTCGAATGTGGGTGTGTTTAATGTTGTCCCAGGGGTCTCTGAGACTGTCCTCAATTCTTTTCATTCTGTTTTCTTTATTCTGCTCTGTGGTAGTTATTTCCACTATTTTATCTTCCAGGTCACTCATCCGTTCTTCTGCCTCAGTTATTCTGCTATTGATTCCTTCTAGAGGATTTTTAGTTTCATTTGTTGTGTTGTTCATGATTGTTTGTTTGCTCTTTAGTTCTTCTAGGTCCTTGTTAAACGTTTCTTGTATTTTCTCCATTCTGTTTCCAAGATTTTGGATCATCTTTACTATCTTTCCTCTGAATTCTTTTTCAGGTAGACTGCCTATTTCCTCTTCATTTGTTTGGTCTGATGGGTTTTTACCTTGACTCTTCATCTGCTGTGTGTTTTCTGTCTTCTGATTTTGCTTCACTTACTGTGTTTTGGGTCTCCTTTTCGCAGGCTGCAGGTTCATAGTTCCCGTTGTTTTTGGTGTCTGCTCCCAGTGGCTAAGATTGGTTCCGTGGGTTGTGTATGCTTCCTGGTGTAGGGGACTGGTGCCTGTGTTCTGGTGGATGAGGCTGGATCTTGTCTCTCTGGGGGGCAGGACCGCATCTGGTGGTATATTTTGGGGTGCCTGTGATCTTATTATGATTTTAGGCAGCCTCTCTGCTAATGGGTGGGGTTTTGTTCCTGTCTTTCTAATTGTTTGGCATAGAGTGTCCAGCAGTGTACCTTGCTGGTCGTTGAGTGGAGCTGGGTCTTAGTGTTGAGATGGAGATCTCTGGGAGAGCTTTCACCGTTTGATATTACGTGGAGCCGGGAGGTCTCTGGTGGTGTCCTGAACTTGGCTCTCCCACCTCAGAGGCACAGGCCTGACACCCGGCTGGAGCACCAAGACCCTTCAGCCACATGGCCAGGTTCGTGGGGAGTTTCTTGTCTTTCAGGAAGTCTGAGGTCTTCTGCCAGCGTTCAGTAGGTGTTCTGTAGGAGTTGTTCCACATTTAGATGTATTTCTGTTGTATTTGTGGGGAGGAAGGTGATCTTCACATCTTACTCCTTTGCCATCTTGAAGGTCTCCCCCCAAAGGTGTTTCATGTGCTGCCAACTCTCTGGTTCCACCCATTATGTTTAATTTGTCCATTTTTGTGCCCACCTCCTACTCTGGGCTGTGAGAGCTAATTAAAATAGTAAGGACTCAACAAATATTTCTTGGATTTTTCCAAACTGGCAAAGAAAAGACATTCTAAAATGTTAATTTCACTTTCCTTTTTGAAATATCTCCTGCAGAGACTGTTGACGATTTTGAAGGAACACTTAAAAGGCAGCTTCACTGAATTTAGATCTTCACATTTCCAAATATTTCATTTGCCTCCAAATGAAATATTTATGAAGAAAAAGACGCTATATGTAACTTATATTATTAATTATGAAAAAAATGGTATTAAGGATCCCCCAAAATCACAAAACTAAGTATTCCACATATTTCCATTTTCTTTCAGATTGTCATGGCCTTCCTTAGATTCAGCATTCCAGAAGTTTTATGCCTCAGTTTGACTTGTCAGCCATTCTCTTTATTAATATACTTACAGTTAATTTGTGGTTGTTCATGATTTTGTCAAAACAGGAAAACTACAACCAAGGATGATGTGGGTCTTTAGCTTTGTATATTAAAGCACTGAGTCATAGAACTTAGAACTGGCTAAGTTTGAAGTTCAGTTGTGCCATTTTAAATAATTTGACATTGCAAGAATAACTAGATATTTTAAGAAGAGTCTCCATTTTATCATCTGCAAAATAGAAATAATGTTATCTGTCTCAAAGGATAGTTCTGTGGATTTAATGCCGTGGAGCATATGAAACAGTCTAGCACATTATCTATCATATAGTAGGTGCAGGATAGTCATCCACTCACTCTTACTCAGGCATTTAAATATAATGTAAATTATGAATAACCCATTGTAAAGGTGGGCACTGGGAATGGGCATTGTAAGAACAGAATGCGCAGAGGTAGTAAAGTATGATGATTTGTAGTGTATTCAGTCAGTGCACTTGGGGAGAGAATCTAGAGAACAGGGTGACTTGAGGGTGGGAGGTGGAAAAGTTAAGTAGAAAAGCTTAGTATACAGAGGATCCAGCTCATGAACACTGAATGCAAGACTAAGAGGCAAGGTGATCAGTAAGGAATTGTTAGATCTGTCTAACTAGGGGAGTGTCATAGTCATATCTGTATCTAGAAAGATCACTCTGGCAACTAGAGTGGTGTTTAGGATGGAGGTGGCAGAGATATTGATACATGAAACAGGAAGACCAGCAGGAAGATGACTGTGATAGTCCAAGTCAGAGCGCTATTTTTGAATGGCAGATAGCAAGAGAGAATGGATTTCTGAAGCAAAGGATATAAGGGGAGGGAGGAGAAGTAAAGGACCACCCTGAGGTTTACAGGGAAGACAGGAGAAGGATAAAGTTGTCAAGAGAAGTGGATGAATATGAAAACAAAGGGAATTGACAGGATGTGGAGATGGTGGTGATGGTGGTCTTGGTGGTGGAGATGGTTGAATAGGGTAGAGGAGGAATTTGGGAAAAGTCTCAGGCTTATCACAGGCATGATTTGGGAGACTGTGTGATTCACCTGAATGTGGACCATGAGAAGAGGAAATTTGAGAGAGTGATGATGGCTTTCATTTGGGATACTTTGATTTTGAAAAGCCTATGGGATTTCCTAGAGAAATCGATTATGTGGTTGAAAATAATAATATAAACTATGCACGTTATAATGAACACTCAGTCCAGTGGTTCTAGGCTTGTTTTTAACCACACACATATACCCAGTAAAAATTGTTGACTACATACCTCCCTATTAATGTATGTACCTGAATTATTTATGCATGTTACCTTCACTAGCTAATATCACAGCTCCTCAGTGCTCAATGTTCCCTTAGAGCAAGGATCAGCATTAATAATTGTATATGTAAATCCATATTTTAATTAGTCCTCTTGATCATCTCAGATTGTTTTGGCCAAATCTTTTGGGGTTTTTTCAGTGATAATTTTAATTTGTCAATGACTTTTTAAAAATTGAAGTATAGGTAATTTACAATGTTGTATTAGTTCCGAGTGTACAGTAAAGTGATTCAGTTATACATATATATATTCACATATATATATTCTTTTTCAGATTTTTTTCCATTATAGGTTATTACAAGATATTGAGTGTAGTTTCCTGTGCTATACAGCAGGTCCTTGCTGTTTACCTCTTTTATGTATAGTAGTGTGTATATGTTAATCCCATACTCCTAATTTACCCCTCCACCATGCTGCTATCCCCTTTGGTAACCATAAGTTTGTTTTCTGTGTCTGTGAGGTTATTTCTGTTTTGTAAGTAAGTTCATTTGTGTCATTTTTTTAGATTCCACGTATAAGTGATATCATATGATATGTATCTTTCTCCTTCTGATTTACTTAATACGATAATCTCTGTGTCCATCCATGTTACTGCAAATGGCATTATTTCATTCTTTTTTCTGGCTGAGTAATATTCCATTATATATATGTGTGTGTGTGTGTCAATATATACATATATACACATATATGTGTGTGTATATACAGTGTGTGTGTATATATATATATACACACACATACCACATCTTCTTTATCCATTCATCTGTCAATGGACATTTGGGTTGTGTCCATGCCTTAGCTATCGTAAATAGTGCTACTGTGAACATTGGGATGCATGTATCTTTTCAAATGAGAGTTTTCTGGACAATTCTTGAAAAATATGATTTGATCCTTATTGTTTGGGTTTGGCATTGTGATGTGGCTGGTCCTCTACCGTTTTCTTGCTCACGTTGGGTTGAATTATTATCATTAACGTCATCCACAGATTCTTTTTAAGCCACTTACTTATTTTGTGAGAGTTGGTTTAGTTTTTAAGCCACTTACTTATTTTGTGAGAGTTGGTTTAGTTAAAATCAGATAACATAATTGTAAACTGCATATCACTAGGCATAGATAAATGCCAGGGCATCACAAGACACTGAAAGTGAAGGGAAGATGGAGCCCAGCTTCTTCATGCTGTAGGGCTCGCATTCTTCATTCTAGTATCATTGGTGACTTGTGACTGTCTGATATTTGGGCTGACACTGAATGTAGATAATAAACACGTGACTAGAAGTTCTGGTATTTTTTCCTGCTCCTGTGCCCTGATTAGTAAATACTAGTTGGAGTTCATTGAACTTTTACATTGAGCTGGCCACTGAGTTAAGCATTTTAATACGTGAAATCTTTTCTTTGACCAAATAGGATTCAGAGTAAGATCAGGAAATAAACAAAGACAAATAAAAAAACTTAATTCTTCTCTCACTCTGTTTAAACTTACTTTTATCGCGTTTCCTCTGGCATTTGGATGAAAGTTAAGGCAAGTCCATGATTTTTCCAAATTATGTTCAACAATTTTCTATTCACCTCTGCTTATCACATATAATCTCAGTTCAGTAGTTAAAGTTTCCAGTTCAGTGTGTTACAAAGTAAATCAAATTTCATTTAAAGTGGAAACTTAACTTTCCTCCAGTTTCTCCTGTCTTTTCCCAATGATTTTGTCCTATCTCCTCCTCCTTGCTAACCTTCATCTTGATTTCTTCAAGGTGCGGGATTTGGTGAAGGGTGGAGAGATAGGAGGTAGCAAGAATCTTCCTTGACTAGTACTTTTTTGACAACTGTGCATCAGTTCTCTGTGGGCTTAGCAGGCGTTTAATTCCAACCTTTTTAACTTACAACATTTGGTGGGTATCTTTGGAGCTTTTGTTCTTCCCTGAGATCTCTCACTTGTGATTCTTTTGATGAAGGAAAATACACGTCTTTTCCACTGCTTTCTGACCACTCATTCCTTGGACCCTTGATCAATGTCAGGCCAATCCCACTTTCCCCTTACTGGTGTCACCTGAAAAAAAAAAATGCACAACCTAAAAGTTGAGCATCATGTTTCATTTGGTGGACAAAACTGAGGACTTGAGCATGGGACACAGCCCCTCAGAGAGCTCTGAGAGATTGCTCCAAAGAGGTAAGGGAGGAACCAGGTTGTATAAGAATTTTTGCCACAAAGAACAGGTGGTTGGAAATTCGAAAGAGTACTGATTACCAAAGAAAACCAGATACCTCAAGTTAATGAATTTGACTTGAGGTATCTCAAGGTGCAAGAGCCTGGGCTCATTGGAATCATTCCTTTGATATGCACCTTAGCTGTCTAAGGCCAGTATCCTGTGCTCTCCCATCCTGAGTCCGTCAGGGCGCACCTTCGGTTGAGGGGGCCGTAGTGGCTTGATGGCCACAACATCCTTTGTTTACTAACGTGACAGGCAGCATTTTTCATTCACACTGGCGTGCCCTTTCCCTCCACTTTAGCTTTCTCTTGCATGTGGCCTACCTCCGATCCATGAGGGAAACATTCCTTTTACACAGGAGCTCAGCACTTACTTCCCAATTTGCAGCCTCTACTCCGCCGCCAGGTTTCAGCCCTCTGTAGAATTCCCTCTTTAGAATTCTTTTTTTAGATTTCTGCCGTGTGAGTCAGACACCAATCTGCCATATTCCTCCAAGCTTCTGGGACATTTATCATGTTCTTTGTGGGGTCTTGTTGAAGCTTGAGGTGCAGGGCTACTCCCCTGACTCTCCCCTGGAGCTGTGTGGGAGTGGGCAGGGGGATTCACAGCAGGCAGGCCGTTCTCCCTCAGACTCCATTGGAGATCCCGACATCTCACTCTGTTATCCTGTGGGTGAGAGGTTAAGAATCTCAAAAAGTGCCTTTTGGCTCCCTTTTTTATACGTCCTGTATAGTGGTCAGGCACCCCTCTTTAGAATATAATAACTATTGTCTTGGTCTTGGCTCAAAACTAGACTAAAATAATTGTATTTGAAGTCCTATTTTAATTCTTATCTGAACCCTAGGAGGTACTCATCCTCCTATTACTGCCTGAATTTTACAGATGAGGAAACTGAGGCAAAGGGGGTTATTAATGTGCTCAAGGTCACCCAGCTTTGTAGCTCCTGGGAGGTGTCTTATCTGGAAGCCTGTATGAGCTTCTCAGGTTGACCCAGGCTAGGATGCAGGCACTGTGGGTGATCTCAGATTGGGTCATCAGCCTCAGGGCCCCAGGGATGGGGACAGAGCAAGCGTCCCCTTCCACTCTCTGGCCTGAATGTGAGCTACGGCCCAGCAGTCCCTGTAGGAAACTCCAGAGGGGGAGCTGGTGATACTGCTACTGGAAGGCCCTTCTCTCCTCTGTCTCCGGTGTGTGCTCCTTGGATGTAAGTAATTTACAGTGGCAAGAATTAGAGAATGTGCTCCGTGTGGGATGAACCCGTTCCCTTAATGACACTGCTGGCATGTATATATAGCATGGTTCAGCTGACGTGCTCTCCGTGCTTCAGCCCACGTCCGCAGCTCCATGCCAACCAGAGCCCCTCACAGCAGCCGGCCTGTGACTCACGGAAGGTCACAGTCAGGTCAAGGACGGTGCTCGGAAATAGAACCAGCCTCTCTTTCACAGGCTCTAAAACTCAATGGCAGGATGTTCCCTTTATGAATGTTGGAAAAACAACAGTTCTAAAATGCATGGTGGTGGATATCCAGAGCTGTCCCTGCGATTTGGGGATGGAGAGACGTGGCCGTGAGCATGGGAGTTTTTATTTGAAATGTATTTACTGTTTGTTTGTTGATTTTGAAGGGAGGGGGCAAGTGCTCAATCAGTCATAGTGGGGAGTGAATTGGGTTCTCCAAATGTTAATAAAAGCAAGGAGAAGGAATCTAAAAAAATGATACAAAAGAACTTATATACAAAACAGAAATAGACCCACAGACATAGAAAACAAACTTATGCTTACCAAAGGGGAAGGGGGGTGGGATAATTAGGAGTTTTTGATTAACATATAACACTACTATATTTAAAATAGATAACCAGCAAGGACCTCCTGTATAGCACAGGGAACGGAACTACACTCAATATTTTGTAATAACCTATAAGGGAAAAGAATCTGAAAAAAATAGATATACATGTATGTGTAACTGGATCACTTTGCTGTACACCTGAAACTAACACAACATTGTAAATCAACTATACCTGAAAAACAAGATAAAAAACAAACAAAACAAAAGGAGATGGATGAGTGACCTTTCCAGGTGGTGTCACAGAGCGGAAAAGGTTCGTTTGCGCCCTGTCTTACCCAGTGAAAATAGAATACCATCCATATGCGTAATTTTAAGGTTTTAGCAGCCACATTAAAACAATTAAAAGGAAACAGGTGAAACGAATTTTAATAACATACTGTATTTACTCCAGTACATCCAAAATAGTACTATTTCGACATGTAGCCAACATAAAATATCCGTGAGATATTTTACAGCCGGTTCCTCTAAGTGTCTGAGATCCGGTGGGTGTGTATTTCATACTCACAGCACATCTCGATTTGGACGAGCCGTATTTCAAGTGCTCAGTAGCCACACGTGGTCAGTGGCTCCCAGCGTGGACAGCACAGCCTCCAGTTCTAACTCTGCCATTTGCCAGCTCTGTGATGGTGGGCCAGTTACTTATCCTTTCCGGACCTTAGTGTCCCCTCCCCCCACATGTAAATGGGGACCATAACCTCTCCGTATTGCAACAAGGTCACATGTGTAAAGCAGCACATAGTAAGTGCTCAGTTAATGGATTGGTGATTTCCTCCTCCAACTGACCTGCATCGCAACTAAACTGTAAGGTCCCTGCAGGAGACTGAAATACAACTTGGCCTCTGACTGTATCGAAATGCAAACCATTGCTGACCCTCTCTTTCCTCTCCTTCCACTGACATTTCTTTTTCCCCGAAGCTCTGCATCGCTCACTCCTTCACTTTCTTCAGGTCGCCTCTCAAAGGTGACTTCATCAGAGCAGCTTTTCCTCAACACCTTGTATGTAAAGCAGCAGCCTCACTCTCAATCCTGTCTTATCTGCTTTGGTTTTCTTTAGAGCGCTGCTCACCGTCACACGTACATTTACTGCTCATTTGTTTACTTCTCCCAGTCCAACAGAAAAGAAGCCCTGCTCACTGTTTAATTTCCAGCTAAACCTGTTAATGGATGAATGAATGAATTTATTGAACATCTACAGTGCTTTGCCCTTGGTGGATAGCATGGAAATGAAATATACAGTCCTTGCTTGAGGGATTCAGAGGGAGATACAGGTGCTTGAAGGCCCTACCTGGGTCCTAAAATCTCACTCAAGCCTCTGCCACCTGGGTGCTACTCTGGGCACACACGCCATCACTCTGCCCTCTCCCACCCCCAAGGCTTGTTGTATGGCACTTGCTCTGCTCAAATTCCCTTTTGCTCATCTCTGCTCACCAAAAGCTTGCATGCTATGAAGGCCCCGCTCAAACACCACCTCTTGTAAGGATCCTTTCCAGGTCTCTTGGCCAGAAACATTATCTCTGGCCTCTATTCTTCCACGGGACATTTTTCTTTGCTTATAGTGTTTATGACAGCCTATTTCATACTAGAATTCCTCAGGCCTCGGTGTGACTCCTCCACAATATTTTGAATCTCTAGAGGGCAGGATCTAATTTCAGCTGGGTGGGGTGAGGGTGGGGATGTAGTGGAAACTATACCCGTAATGAGATATACACAGGTTAGATTCTTGAATACTTAGGACCTGCAAGCTTGGGAAAGTTATTTAATGTCTTCAAGTTCCAACGTGCTCATCTGTTAAATGGGAGAGCTGTACCCACCTCGGGGAAGAAACCTTTGTTAACATCTAGTCTGAATTGGATGCTTTGGCTACTGCCAAGAGAACAGACATTTTTCGATCCAAGTACACAATAGGTGCTCCATACATGTCAGTCATGGGACCCTTATATTAACCCAAGTCTCCAGTACAGTTGGTGCGAATTTGGGCCTTTTTACAGAATGGGAATCACTGTGTCTGTCGTGATATGACAATATTTAGGTAACATACATACTAATCCTTGCTCTTGCCCAACAAAATGTCCAGTTCTATTCAAATGCACCTCATAGAAACTTGCATGTTCATTTTTAGTGTTCTGTGGATTATTGTGATTTTCTGAGCCAAGAGAGATGTATTCAGACTTCTTCTGTGAAGCAGTCATGTGTACTTGCTGAGATGTAGATTGTATCGTAGACCCCAACTGCAAAAGAGGTTCAGACACAGCTACTGACCTGTCTTGGCCCACTGCCCAGCCAAGACAACGTGGCAGCATGAAAACCAGGAGCTGGAAGACAGGAGTCTAGCCCAGTCAGCCACTCAGGTCCTGATCTTGTAAGAAGGAGTTGGATTAGAGCAGGATTTAACTTTTGCTCCACTGACATTTTAGGTCCAATAGTCTTTGTCATGGGGGGAGGGGCCATCCCGTGCACTGTAGGATGTGCAGCAACATCCCTGGCCTCTACCCACTAGATGCCAGTAGCATCCCCTCCGTTGGGACAAGCAAAGATGTCCCTTAGGTGGCAAAATGGCTGCCAGAATGAAAGCACTGGGTTCCATCTTTCAAATTTCAGCAAATTCTAGGGCTCGGGGCTGAGGTCTTACCCTCCGACGTGCAGACACACACACACATACGCTGATGTTCCATGTCTAGCCTTGTTTCACTTTTGAAAGCTGCAGTGTTCCGAATCCTGTTTCCTTGTGAACAGTCTAACAGCCAGGCATTCTCTCCCAGGCTCCCACCCCGCACCCACTCACAGCAGAAGCCACGCAGAAGGGCTGGATGGGTGACACGCTGTGATTTCAGTGTGCTGTAGCTCCCCGCCGGGATCTCTGAACAATCGCCTCCACCCCCTGCTTGCCGCTCAGGTGGGCTCTGGCAGACGGTTTTGGCAGCTGGAGCTGTTACAGTTCTGTACTCCACATGTACGTCTTTGTTGTAGGCTCTGAACAAAACCTGAGGCCACAGCTTCTGCCAGCCCACTCCTCTGCTCACATGCCTTTTTCCTTTGCCCCCGACAGCTGGGGCCTGCAGTGCCAAGTAGATTTTTGTAGCTACTCATAATAAAATGGTGCAGTCGGACCACGGAGAGAAATCGCCAATTGGGTCGGAAATTCACATCTCTCTCTTTTTTTTTTTTTTTTGCAGTACGCGGGCCTCTCTCACTGTTGTGGCCTCTCCCACTGTTGTGGCCTCTCCCGTTGCGGAGCACAGGCTCCGGATGCGCAGGCTCAGCGGCCATGGCTCACGGGCCCAGCCGCTCCGCGGCATGTGGGATCTTCCCAGACCGGGGCACGAACCCGTGTCCCCTGCATTGGCAGGCGGACTCTCAACCACTGCGCGACCAGGGAAGCCCTCTCTTTTTTTGATTTTCTCTCTTTCTTAGCTTGACTTTCTTCCCATTTTCAGCTGGAAGAGTAGACAAGTAAGGGATCATATTTCTTCATGTTTCTATGTGGTTTTCCACTCGACAAATTGGTTTTGTCCTCGCCGTGTTTTTAAACGTTAGACATAAAAATCTGAGATCTAGACAGAGGCCATGACTGTCCAGAGTCACACAGCCAGCAGTATATAGAAACAGTCTTTTAAAGATTCTTGCCAGTTAAAGACTCACAGTCCCATGAGCAAAATGCACACAAACAAATAAGTACAATAAAAGATAGTAAGTACTAACATACAGTTATATAAAGGAGCAATGACAGCTGAAAGAAAGGAACAACTAACAATTTTTGAGAGGAATAGAAAAAGGAAATGACCTTTGAGGACCTGACCTCAACTGGCTACTGAAAGATAAACGGGATTTGGTGGGGCAGTGGGGACTGTAGGAGCAAAGACGCTCCCAGCAGGGACTGTGTGGACATCATCACCATCAAGATTTATCATTACCTGTATCCTCATCATCATTGATGCCATTTATTGAGCACTTCCTAAAAATGTCAGGTGCTTCATGGGACACTTGGACATAAATGGTGTCATTTCATTCTCATGCTAGTTCTGGGTGTAGGTGCTATTGTTAACTACATTTTACAGACAAGGAAACTGAGGCCCAGAAAGTGAAATCACTTGCCTGAAATAATACAGTTTATAATTGATGGAGCCTGCATTCCCAGCTACCTTTCAATGTAGAGTAAGATAAGCTCTTCTAGACTAAGTGGGGTGGTGGACACAGCACAGTGTTAAAACTAGCAAGTAGAATGATGTTGTGATGATAAAAACAAAACTTGTAAATTTTCCAAGGAGCCCCTACTTAAGCTCTCCCTTAGTCTTAAGCATTTCTCCAACATGGCACCCCTGTGCTGTGCTACCACCGAAAAAAGAGGCGGGCAAGACCCCACTAGTTCCTTGGCTTTTAGTTCCCCTTCTGAGTACGAGAGAACCTCGAGGCTCAGAGTCACTGATGGGTGGATCCTCTAGTTACATTTCCTTGGGGTGAAGGAGACAGTCCACTAAGCGTTGTAGAAGTGCGTTCGAATGAACTCCATAAACTCTCCATCTGTAAGGTATTCAACCCGGATAGCCGTGATCATGATGCATCCCAAGACTTTTTGTACTCACCTGATGATGCGAAAGCAAAGCCTGTGTTCAGTTGGTGCATGTTTGTGGGAGAGGAGGAGAGAAAGGGATTCTCATTCACCGAGTCCCTGCTGTGAGATTCAGGTTGTTTGTGAAGATAGCGGGTGGGATGGATACTGGAGTTCTATCTCCAAGTTCCTTCCTGGCTGTAGGAGACTCTGTTTCTGCATTCATTCATTTCACTCTTTCAACACTTATGCCTTGAATACCTATGATGTGCCAGGTGCCAAGATACAGGCGCTTAAGCCCGTCCTCTGTTTTACGGATGAGGAAACTGCATCCCTGAGAGATTCAGCAGTTTGTACGTGTTCATGCGTGTTCACAGAACATGTGAACAACAAAGCAGGAATGCAAGCCCAGCTGTCCATAGATGCCACGCTCTTAACCAGAAACTGCACTGATTTTTGTAAACCCTGACACACTCTACTGATGTAAAGGATTATGATGATGTGTTAAGAGCATTTAAAAAATTTTTCCTTTGTCTCTCTCTCTCTTCCTTTTATTTTGCTTCACCCTCCCCCCTTTCCTCTCTCCCTCTTTTGTTTCCTCTTTCTTTCTCTCTCTTTTTTATTCTCTTCTTCATAGGACTCCACAGAATGGAGCAAGAATGAGAGGAAAAAGGCCGGCAGAAAAGCATGAACTGGAGGTTTGTTGAGCTCCTCTACTTCCTGTTTGTATGGGGCCGTATCTCAGTGCAGCCCTCCCACCAGGAACCAGCTGGGACAGACCAACATGTCTCCAAGGAATTTGATTGGCTTATTTCAGACAGGGGGCCTTTCCACCACTCCAGGAGCTACCTATCCTTTGTGGAAAGACACCGTCAAGGATTTACAACCAGATATAAAATATACAGGTAAGAGCTGGGCTAAGCTTGCCTTTGCTTTTCATTCACTGAGTGCTTTTGGGGGGCCACACATTGGCATGGGCCTTGCTGTATGGAGGAGTGTCTGAGCCAAGTCTGTTATGCACTTTTTCATTATTAATTTATCTATTTATTTATTCATTTATCCATCTATTTAATTTATTACATTGTGCAAGAGATTAGCAATGGAGAGTGAGAATAGCTAATATTTTTTGAGTACTTACTACTCTGTGCTGGGCATAGTACTTTGTACACTATCTCATTAAACCTTACAGTAACATCAGAGATAGCATCTATTTGTTTTCTCCACTTTATAGAAGGGGTAACTGGGCTTCTGCTAGGTGAAATAACTTGTCCAAAGTCACACAGTCTGTGAGTGGTGGGACTGGGATTCAAGCCCTGGTTTATCTGCATGCATAGTCACAGACAGTGTTTTTAGTCAGTTCCATCAGGTGTAGGCTGTGTTGTTTTGCAGATGCTATTAATAGAGCAAATATCCTACCCAGACATATTCACACATTTGGAAACAAGTAGGGACTCTCAGTGAATACCTCTTTCTTGAGCAAGTCCGAACTGGTCTTTGGCCTTTGGGAATCCTACTCATCCCAAAAGGACTTAGCCCCAGATTCTTCCTCTTTGAGAGTCTAAGAAACCATCTTGGACTCTCCCCACTCTACTTGATCACCTCTCTTTGATATTTCCACAGCTCTCTACACTTACACCTCTTTAGTTGTCAACCATTTGGAGAAATACCATTCTTGTATTTCTCTTTCACCTTACTGGAAACTGTGTGAGGCCAGGACTTATATATAATTCATTTCTGGATCCCCAGAGTGATTTTTGTTCTGCCTTGTATCATAAGGACACGAAAAATGTGGACTTAAGTAAATTGGAGAATGCAAAAAACTCTCTAGAGCTCTCTCTAAGACAGCTTAAGCTTCGTCTTAAGGTCAAGGAACACTTCTGGGCCAACTGAAATAGGAGACGAGGAAGCATGGTGGAGGAAACAATCCTAACCTGCAGCTGGGAAGCCGTGAATTCAGGTCTTACGTCTTCTGTGTATTTGACATGAAAATGGGCCTATCTCCTTTGCACACTGCGTGACATTGTGGACCTAGGGATGGATGATTCATGAATTTGCTACCAGCTGCAGATGCCTGTGATTCTGTGCTGAATAGTCAAATCCAAGTTTGAAAGTTGGCCCTTATACAAAAGAAAGTTTGCATCTGCTTCTGTGTTCATATTTCACCTATGCTCTTCCTGGGATTCCACTGCTAAAACAAAAGTTTGCAGTCATCCAACAAGCTGATTTGTAAGATCCTTTCTAGCTCTAAAATTAAATAGAAGATTTAACCAAGGTCACATGGTTAATTAAATGATGGAGTTTAATCCAGAAGTCAGGCCCCTGGTCATCTAGTTACTCCTTCCTTCCTTTATTTAATCCTCAAATAATTATTAAGCACCAGCTAGAGGCCCAGCACCGTGTTTAAGGCAGATGACACGATGGCGAGTAAAACAAACATGGTCCTTGCTCTCATAGCAGTACATTAATTAAACACACACACACACACACACACACACACACACACACACACACACACACACACACGGTATAAGTGCTACAAAGGAGAAAGTGCAGGATAGGCATAATTGGAAGATCATAAACATTGATTTGGGACCTATTGTGTGAAAGATCAGGTGTGGCTCCTGTTGTAATCTTCACCTGGACACACATGCAAATAGGTACCCGGAGATGGGTGTGCTCATCTAGGCCAGGTTCAGACCAGAGCAAAAGCCAACAAGGATGTGCTCTCCAGGGCTGTTGTCCATTGACGTTTTCTCTTCACTACTTCGTTGAAACGCTAAAGCATGTCCACAGGTGATTCGAAGTGTGTCTTCCTGTGTGCTAACATGGACATAGCACATTAGAAACTTGACATTTGCATCATGAAAGAAAGGCTTTACTACCAGCATGCGCCATATTATCTGAGGCTACAGAGCCAGCCTTTCTGAAATGTCCTAGACCTCAAGCTTCGGCCAGTGCCCCCAACCCTAGAATCCAGGCTAGAGCCCAGGG
Organism: Tursiops truncatus; assembly: GCF_011762595.2. NCBI lineage: Eukaryota > Metazoa > Chordata > Mammalia > Artiodactyla > Delphinidae > Tursiops > Tursiops truncatus. The sequence goes on along the minus strand of NC_047039.1, from coordinate 100,594,939 downwards.
TGATCTGGGAGCTTCAGAAACTGGGAAGAAGTCTGCTCTCCTCACTTAAGTGGGTTAAGGCCATCTCTGTCCTCATTCATATGCAGGCAGAGGCTGGCTTCAGCTCATAGAGTCGTGGTGGGGAGTTTGTGCCACTGGCAATGATGAGAACCTTTCAAATTAAATCCCAGCAGAAGTCCTCTCTCCTGTTGCTTCACATGCTGAGCAATAAACTGTGCACAAACAGTAGTCTGGGTGCACGAGGTTCGTGCTCTGTCACTCCTAAGTCTGAGCTGATGTGTGGAGGCTCGGGGAGTTTTCTCAACTTGAATCTGCCTGGGTACAGGGACAGCATCCTTGATCCTGGAGGCAGAGAACCAGGGTCCTGGCTCAGTCCGCTCACCTCCCCGCTGTGTGATTTAGGCCAAGTAGTGGGACTTCTCTGAGCTCCTGTTTTCTCATCTGCGGAAGGGGAATGTTCGCTAAGATGATCCTTCCCTTCTCTGAAAGTCTGTGATTCCATGAAATATTGTCATTTGGAAATACAGCATGGGATATCGGAGAGGACTCTGGACTTCGAGTCTGCAGACTCAGGTGGTGTTTATTTTGGGCTGCTTACTAGCTTCCTCATCCTGGGCAAATATATTCATGCATCATTCACTCAAGCGTACATCCAGTGCTTTAGAATTTAACACCAATCATGTACTGTAAGCCGTGCTATGATTCGGTAATATAGAGATGACCAAAAGAAAACAACAAAGCTCGCACACATACACACACACACACACACACACACACACACACACCCCACAACCTGCAAGGTCCATCCCCTCTTTCACCAAGCTCAGAGGTGGGGTGGAAGATGGAGGGAAAAAAGAGTGAATAAGCAAACAATTATCATTCCACAGAGAGGTATGAATAAGTAACCGCTCAGATACTCAATATTCTCTTCTCTAGAAAGGGACAGTGATGTCTGTCCCACCTACAAGGTCAGATGAGATTAACTTGGTGTGAGATGCTTTGCAAATTTAAATTTTCTTATCTCTGGAAAATTTTTTTCATTAAGGTTCGAAATCATCATTCTAATAGAATCATTTAGTTTCAATTTCTGGTAAGCCCATACACATATTAGTCGTTAAATAGTCTGTGAGGGAGATACTAGTATTGTCCATATTACGAATGAGAAAACTCAGGCATCAAGAGGTGAAGGAGATTGTCCACATCACACATCTGGGATGTGGCAGAGCTAGGAATAAAAGCAGGCCTCTGAGATTCCACAACGTGAGCCCTTAACTCTATGTTGTCATAACCCTCTCTTAGTTCTTAGTTACCTAGTGTATGACCAAATACCCAGAGACTTCCGCTGACCACGGACAAGTTGCAACCTCTCTGTGACTTAGTTTCCTCATCTGTAAAATGGACATAATATTAAATGCCTTGTGTAGCTGTGGCAAGAAATAGTTCAGCTGTCAATCATGGAGAGCTTGGAATTTTGCAGGAGCCATTCCCTCCTTGACCTCAGACAGCTGATGGTATTGCTAGAAATGATTTCTTTTCTTCTCGTGGTATTTTAAAAGTCAGTTTGGTCCAAAGGGTGTTTCTTGTGTTCCCGCTGCCTTTTTGTGTTTTATTTTTCTGTTTCTCTTTTCCTGACTTTGAGATCATCAGTAGTTGCCGTAAATTTGGCAGTTATTTCAGAGGTAGATTTAAAAGGAGGATTGTGGTACCCTTTGTTAAGCTTTGGTTTTGGAGAGTCAGGGTGGGGGGGCGGGGCAGGCACTGATAATGGTGGTCACTGTGCCACAAGACGTGGTTTCATATTGAGTGGTTTTCCCTACAGGTTTCAGAGCAAGTGGTTTGTGGCTTATGGTGCACCTTCCTTTGAGCCTTAAATAAGTACCTAAAAGTTGAATGTAAATCAAATCTTGGTAAACCATGTCTGATTGCCTAACCATCTTGCACATTTATCAGAGTTGCATAAATCTTTGTTCTAATCCACCATCTTGATGGTTCCTTCGTGTGTTTCACAAAAATATCTTTTGTAGGTTTTGTGGCAAAGATACTTCACTAAATGAATGGGGCTGGGGCTGGGTGGATGATTCTGCTGAGATGAATGAGATGTGACCCTTGTCCAAAAATCATTCAGGAGTATATATTGGAAATGCTGGAGAGGGTGTGGAGAAAAGGGACCCCTCTTGCACTGTTGGGGTGAATGTAAATTGATACAGCCACTATGGAGAACAGTATCGAGTTTCCTTAAAAAACTAAAAACAGAACTAACATATGACTCAGCAATCCCACTACTGGGCATATACCCTGAGAAAACCGTAATTCAAAAAGAGTCATGTACCAAAATGTTCATTGCAGCACTATTTATAATAGCCAGGACATGGAAGCAACCTAAGTGTCCATCGACTGATGAATGGATAAAGAAGATGTGGCACATATGTACAATGGAATATTACTCAGCCATAAAAAGAAACGAAATTGAGTTATTTGTAGTGAGGTGGATGGACCTAGAGTCTGTCATACAGAGTGAAGTAAGTCAGAAAGAGAAAAACAAATACCGTATGCTAACACGTATATATGGAATCCAAAAAAAAAGGGTCTGAAGAACCTAGGGGCAGGACAGGAATAAAGACACAGACGTAGAGAATGGACTTGAGGACACGGGGAGGGGGAAAGGTAAGCTGTGACGAAGTGAGAGAGTGGCATGGTCATATATACACTACCAAATGTAAAATAGATAGCTAATGGGAAGCAGCCGCATAGCACAGGGAGATCAGCTCGGTGCTTTGTGACCACCTACAGGGGTGGGATAGGGAGGGTGAGAGGGAGACGCAAGAGGGAGGGGATATGGGGACATATGTATATGTATAACTGATTCACTTTGTTATACAGCAGCAACGAACACAACAATGTAAAGCAGTTATACTCCAATAAAGATGTTAAACATAGATTAATTAATTTTTTAAAAAAAGTGTATATTGGGTGCTTAGGTTTGTCAGATGCTGTGCACTGGGGAATTGATGATATATAAGGTGGACAGGTCCCTGCTTCGAGGAGCTTACAGACTTGGGTGGTGAGGGTGAAGTCCACCATTCAGGATGCTGTGGTTGAACTTGAAAGGAGACCCCCCCCCCCAACCTCTGGCTTCCAGATAGAAACTTGATATCACATGGTGCAAGGGTTGTATTTCTATTAGTGTGGCTCAAATTAGTCTAAATCAGCATTTCTTAAAGTATCTCACATGGAGCTGGAGTTCAGTGCGATGTTAAAAGGCATTTCTAGAAAAAAAAATCCCATAGTCAAATAAATAATAATAAAAACAGTAATAAGGATAAGTCAGTTGCTAACGTTGAAAGATTACCAAGCGTCTAGCATGGACACACAGTGTCTAAATTACTGCAACAGATTTTGGTCCTTATAATAATCCTGTGCTTAGGTATTGTTATCATCCCCATTTACATAGCTTGCCCAAGGAAAGAGAGCTACTTCATGGTAGAGTAGACTGTATCACAAACGAGCAGATTCCAGAGTCTGCATGTGTAACCATGCTATATTGCCTCCCAAATGACATATATTTGTTTGGAAAACCAAGCAAAGTTATACAGGCTTCCTTACCGCAGGGCTTTTCAAGGTCTTTCCTAGACTGTTTAACAATGTTTAAGCAAACCTCTTTGACCCTACCACCTCTTTTTCTCAGAGAGGTCAGAATCCGGATGAGCAGGCTTCAGGAGGCACTGGCTCTACCTGGCTTTGGCAGCTTGAGTGTTGCTTCTTTGGATGCCAGCCTGTGTCAAAGTGATCTGAAAAGACACCGCTTCCACTTGGGGAGCTGGCCCCTGGCTGAGGAAGCCACCCTACCTGTTGGGATTTTGCTTGGAACACTTTGATCTAAATCTACTTCCTGGTTTATAATTCAAAGAAATGGAATTAACAGCTTCAGTTTTCTGTCACCAGTAATAACCTTATCTTTTTTTCCTCCTCCTTCTCATTTCTTAAATTTCTGCACTACTATTTCTTATTCCTAAATTTGGCATTTCACCCTGTGGGTGTGGGGATGAAAACTTCAACAGAGGCCAGAGCCATAGTTACAGAGGAAGGTGAAACCTTGGTTTAATATGCAAAGAAGTGGCTGCACGTCAGAATCACCTGCAAAGCTTTTAAACAATTGCGATGCCTGGGTCCTTCCTCAGATATTTGGATTTGTAGTTGGTCTAGGATAGACATGAGAACCACCAACCTAGGGGTGATTTTGCTTCCTAATGGGACATTTAGAAATGTCAGGGGGGCATTTTTGGTTGTCACAGTCGGTTGTGGGGAGGCGGTTTGCTCCTGGCATCTGGTGGATAGAAGCCAGGGATCAGGGATACAGCTGAACACCCTACAATGCAGAGACAGCCCTCTGCAGCAAGGAATTATCTGGCTCACAATGCCAGTAGCATAGAGGTTGAGCACCTTTGCTCTAAAGCAAGGATTTTAGGAAAAAAGGAAAAGGGATGGTTGGGAAGGATATTAGAAAAAATGGTTTTAGAGTTTGGTCCTCATGAGTTTGAGTTGGAATGAAGTATAGGTGCCAGTGCAGTGTCTGGGTTCCCAAAACAATCTGGCTGCAGGACCAAAGGGGAAGGGATTTTCCATCTTTTCAGACATGCCCTCAGATCAGGGTGGCAGTTGATGCGTTAAGGAAGGTGAATTGATTTTTGCTTCCTGCTGCAGAGAAGTAGCACTTAAGGGAAACTAGTTTTCTACCCCAGAAATAACCAGCCTCTGTTCCTCCAGGAGTTCTGGGAGATTTGGTGAGTTTCTCATCTGACTATAGTATTCTATAGGAGGTAAGATGTTTAGGCACCCACTGTTAGGTTCAGATACACATGGCCTGAGTCATAAAAAACCAGCTTGGGCAAAGTGCATTAAGGGATACTTTTTTTTTTTCTTTAAGTGGGCTCAAAAGAAGATGAGACTGGGACGGTGTCCCACGTTTGTCATTGTCAGTTTCAGCCACATAGAGGTTGGCATCACTGGTGAGAATCAATACCCTGTGCCCTTGCCCCTACCTTATCCCTCATTCAATCCAAGTTTTGGATCAAGCTGTCCCTGAATAGAGAGGGATGGGGAGGGCTAGTCAGCAAACATCTCCCGGGCCACTTGATGTCAATTCAGAGATAATCTTCTGTGTTGATTATTTAAAATTGATCTTCCACTTCTAAGCCCAATAACTTTATTGCTACCAAATTGGTACCTTTGCAGTACTTTACCTCTTTGCTCCCATTCCATTACCAGACTGGCTTCTGTGAGCTGCTAAGCTTAGTTTGCTGCAATCTCTGCAGAGCAATTGTTCAGCTTTAGTCAGGAGCCATGTCTGAAAATGGACTGGCTTTTGCACACCTCCCTCCAAAGGGCAGACTGACACGGGGTCTTAAAACGGACATCATAAGATATGGTGATTGTTATGACTGGGGAAATTAGGAGGAGAATGAAGACAAGCCCTTGGAGCTTCAGACTCTACGCCCCAAATCTTGGCTGAGGAAGAAAGAAAGGGACCCGATCTGTGATCTGGAGCACCTGCCACTCATTCATTCATTTGAAAAATGTTTACTGATCTCCGAATTCCTACTGACCAGTCTCTACGACAGTTCCTTGGAGTTAGGGAGAGGAAAGACTGGATCCCTGACCTCAAGGAATTCAAAGTGTCTTGGGGAAAACCGACTGATGGGCAGATAACCACAGTGCCATAGGCTCAGTTCCCTGATTGATCAATACGCTGGGTGCTGTGTTTGTGGTGGGGATGAGAACTACCCTTGGCATTGGGATCATGAATGTGGGGCACGATGGGGGGAAAAGACAAATCTAGGGAGGCATCCTAGAGGGAGGGGTATTTGACTCAGTCTTCAAGGAGGATTAGGATTTTATGAGAAGGCAGTGGGGGAAAAAGCAGCCCAGATAAAGGGAGGTAGTGCCTGCAAAGGCAAAGAGGCAGAAGAAATCCTGGAACTCTGTGTGTGTGTGTGTGTGTGTGTGTGTGTGTGTGTGTGTATTTTGAGTAGTATAGTAGTCCCCTCTTAGCCAAGGTTTCATGTTCTGCGGTTTCAGTTACAATCAACTGCTGTCCAAAAATATTAAATGGAAAATTCCAGAAATAAACCACTCAAAAGTTTTAAATTGCACACCATTCTGAGTAGTGTGATGAAATCTTGTACTGTCCAGCTCCGCCCCTCCCAGGTCCCGAATCATCCCTTTGTCCAGTGTATCCCCTCCTGTTCATCAGTAGCCATCTCGGTTTTGGTTTTCAGATCAACTGTCTTGGGATCTCAATGCTTATGTTCAAGTAGCTCTTGTTTTACTTAGTAATAGCCCCAAAGTGCCAGAGTAGTGGTGCTGACAATTCAAATGGGCCATAGAGAAATGGTGAAGCGCTTCCTTTAAGTGAAAAGGTGAAAGCTCTCAACTTAATAAGGAAGGAAAAACACTTATATGCTGAGGTTGCTAAGCTCTATGGTAAGAATGAATCTTCTGTGAGATTGTGAAGAAGGAAACAAATTCATGCTAGCTTTGCTGCCACACCTCAGACTGCAAAAGTTATGGCCAAAGTGCATGATAAGGGCTTAGTTAAGGTGGAAAAGGCATTACATTTTTATCATAAGGTATTTATAGAGAAAGAAAGGTGAGGGGGAGAGACCACATTCACATAACTTTTACAATATATTGCTGTAATTGTTCTATTTTATTATTAGTTACTGTTGTTAAATTCTTACTATGCCTAATTTATGTATCAAACTTTATCAAAAGTATGTATATATAGGAAAAACATACGGTATACATAGTGTTCAGTACTATCCATGGTCTCAGGCATCCACTGGGCATCTTGGAATGTTTCCTCCACCAATGGGGTGGTCCTACTGTAGTGATGATAGGAAATAAGGCTGGATGGCAGCTTGGAGCCAACAGTGAAAGGAATTTAGGAAGGCAAATTGATTTCAAACAACCTTCAAACTCCAGTTAATTGTCAGGGTACTAGTACATTTCTCTTTAGAACAGTGGGGTTTTTTGTTTGTTTCATTTTTACATTTCTTGACCTCACTTATGCTAAGAAATACATTTCAGGACACTCAATAAGCCTAGAGATAAGAAGATATGTAATTGAAATGAAAACTCATGCAAAAAATACTTAACCTTACTCCATGTGATGCATCTTGATATTTTCTACTCTATACTGTTCTAATATAACCTATTCCTTTCTGATTCATTTATTTTTTAAAATACTGGTGTCTACCAACTTCATTGATTTCAGCCTCCACTAACGGGGTAGACCTTGCAGTTTGAAAAACACTGACTTTGAGGCTATGTTGTGGTTACGTTTTTGCTCAGTGGAAAATTGCGCCATGTTTGAGAAGCAGAGTTTGCTGTGGGTTCAGGTTAGAACCTGTTCCTTGTCTGATAGAGGTGACAGGAAAACAGTGAAGGGTTTGAAACGTGAGACTGGCATGGGCCGATATACATTTAGAAATATTGCTCTGGCTGCAGCGTGAGGAATGCGTGGAAGGGAATGAGAGAGAAGGGTTAGAAAGCTGTGGCAGTAATTCAAGGGAGAGGAAGGAGTCACTGGAGCCAAGACAAAGGCTATAAAGATGGAATTCATTAACTCCCGAGTACCACTCAGGTCCACCAACAAAGCTGCTTGGGACCTACCTGTCAGGCAGCTCCCTTCCTGGGTTGCATCCAGGCTTACCTGCCCTAGTTCCATTCTAGGCACCCTGTGGCAGGATGCATTCTTTTATGGAGAGTTCTACAGCCACCGGATACTTTTGTGTCTCTTAAGAAAGGAACCAGAATGCCCAGGCTTCTGCCTCCAGGCTGTTTCCTTATCTCTCAAGGCCTTCCTTCTGGGCATGAGAATTACTAGGTCTCAATAGCAGTGGATTCCCAGACTAGCTTGGAGGAAGGCTTTGCATCCCACCCTTTATCTGCACCTGACTTGTCTCTGCAAACCTTGATGGAAACTTCCAGCCGCAAGTCAGTAGCTAAGCTGATGTGAACCCTAATAACACAGCCGCTAAAGTTTAGCGATGAAGAGCAAGTCTTTAGGCTCAGGCAGACCTTGGTTTGAATCCTGGCTCTGCCAGGTTTAATCCCACTTAGCAGAGAGCAAGTGCTTGAGGACCAGTAACTAAAACAAGTTACCCATTTGTATTTGAAACACCCCTACCTGCAAATTCATCCCTAAGAACTCTGCGAAAGCTTGCGGGAGACCTCCAACCACAAGAGGGGTGCTTGACCTGTGTGCACTGTAGCCCAGGTGCTCTAGGAAGGCAGTATAACTCCAGTCTCATATTAAGAGGACACTTATCTGGAGGAAAACACAGAAAGAGGACAAGAGAGAGGAAGATTGCTGATGCCCTGTGACACATGTGGCAGGAATCCAGAGGTCTGCGCACTGGCAAAGCATCCTTAAGCAATCAGCACGCATTGATTCCTGTAAACAGTGCACGTCCCATGATTTGCAAGCGTCTAATTTATTAATCAGCCCAGGTGACAGGAGCAGTCTGCGACCTCTCGTCTTCTCGGTGCCTGCCAGGTTGTCTTTGATGTGTGTTGCTCGGGAGACGCTGGGCCCCCAGAGATGGCTTCCCACCTCAGCCCCTTCACCGTAGTCAGCAGCATTTCAGGATGGGGTGTATACAGTGGTGAGGGTCACTCTGCTTTTCCTCAAATGGCAGTCTTGTTGTTGACAGAAGGCCAGCAGCCTCCATCCCTGAGTGCTTGTGACAAGCTCTCTGTGACTCTAGTATGACACCCGGCTTTATACCACGTTGATGGGGGAGGGTGGTTTGTGCGAGAAAAAAGGAGGTGAATATAAATGATATGGAAGTCTCTGCACTGCTAAATGATTTGGGATTGTCTGATTTGGTAAGGAACTGCTCACCTGTGCATGAGTTCGGCAAGGATTTGTTGAATCCCTACCATGGGCAGGGACTATGTTAGCCTCTGCTGACACCAGAGTGTTACTGATCTGTGGTCTCAAGAGCACCGAATGTAGCTGGGAAGAAACAGACAATATATAAGCAACCACATTGCTACCTCGTATAAGGAGTGCAGGGAAAGAAGTATAAAATGCAGTATTAGTGTGAAGGAAGGGTGCTGAAGCTGACCTTGCAAGATTAAGAAAGCCTTTAAAGAAGAAAAAATTTTTCTCAGATCTGGACGGTGGGAGTTAGGCAAAGGAGGTTAGCGCTGTGTGTGTGTGTGTGTGTGTGTGTGTGTGTGTGTGTGTGTGTGTTTTGAGGGGGTATCTGTAAAGGGGTAGACTTGTTCTGGGACCTGCAGATAACTCATTGTGAGTGATAGGCAGAGAAAATGTTAGCATGCAGGCCAGAGAAATCAGAAGGGGTTCAGGTCACGAAGCCCTGTGAATGTTATATAAAAGACTTTGAACTTTACCCTAAGGTGATGGCTCCCACACTTTCTCATTTCAAGATGCTCTTACAGTCTCAGTGATTTTATTTCCCAAGGTCAGAGAAATACTAATAATTCTGTTTATTAAGTACGTAAGTACAAACAACTTAATGAAGTATTTACGTCCCCAAAAGTTTAGTAGCCATTTGGAAGATAATACATGTGAATCTAAGGAAAAACAATATCTTTATTTTATCCTTAAATAACCACAGTTACTACTGCTCAACCCTTGCAATTCGATACAGCCACCTTCCTTTCCGGTTCCTTGTTAATTTTTCTGCAGTTTTATAATTGTACCAACTGCCAAAAACCCACCTTAACAAAGATATGCTGTTATTGAAAGAAATGTAGTGTGTTTTCACGTTGAAACTGTGAACTACCTCAGGGTAGTAGTTTTCGTGATACCCAATGAATATCAAGTATCCCTCACTTTGCTTAAACATTAAAAATATCCCACTGTGCTCCTGTGGCTTGCTATGGTACTTTGCAGCATCTCAGCACACAATTTAGGAACCAGGTTCTAAGGACAATAGGGATTTAGAGGATTTTGCCCAGTGGCAAAGCATGTTCAGGTTGTCATCTTAGAAAGATCACTTCTGCTAAAATGGAGAGAATGCACTGATGGGGGAAAGTTGGGAGAGAGTGCAAAAATGTATGGCAAGAAAATAGAATGCTACGGCAGTGACCCACGTGAGAAAGGAGAGTATCTTGGAGTAAAGTAGCATTGATGGGGATTTGAGATATGTTTTTCTTAATTTTTTAAAATTTAAAATTATTATAGATTGGCAAGAAGTTGCAGAGACAGTATAGAGAGATCCCATGTACCCTTCACCCGGTTTCCCCCAAGAGTTACATCTTATATAACTGTAGTACAATATCAAAACCAGGACACTGAGATGGGTATACTGTGTGTGTATAGTCTATGCTATGTTATCGCATGTGTAGATTCATGTAACCACCACCACAATCAAGATACAGAACAGTTTCATCACCTCAAAGATTTCCCTAGTGCTATCTGCTTAGGGTCACAAGTCTCCTTTTTCCCTATCATCCCTAAGCCCTGGCAGCCACTCATTTGTTTCCCATCTCTGTAATTGCATCATTTCAAGAATGTCATAGAAACAAAATCATAACTTGAGATACTTTAAGGAGACCAAAGACTCAGTATTTGCATGTGAATGTTGAAAGAGAGGGAAGACTCAAGTTGCAAAGGACTTAGCAAGGTCAGAATTTAAGTGATGAATCACTTGATCTAGGTTAAATAGGAAAAAGAATGGGGGAACATTTTTAACTTGGTCAACTGGTGGGTGGTTTTACTTTTTATTAAGACAGGGAGCCTTGGAAGGCCAGGAGGGTTTTGGGGCATTGTTTGTGTCTGAAGATGTTGAGGCGGCTTTGGAAATGTTGAATTTAAACTACCTGGAACATCCAGTTAGAGACTTGGTAGGTAGTTGTTTTATAAATGGTTCTAACCCTCAAAAGAGAGTGCTTGGAAAAAAAAATACAGTCATCAGGTTACCAATGGTAATTGAAAACATCCCTTGGGAGTCTTCACTTATGGAAGAGCCTGTTTAACATGTGCAGAGAAAAACATTGAGAAGTTGAGGAATGGCCAGTAGAAAGGAGCAAAATCAGGGACAGTTGGTGCCATGGAAGCTAAAATAAATGAATATTTAAGAGAGAAGGTAATCTGATATATTACTCAAGGTGAGAACTGAAAGTAGTCTTTTATACTTAAAATCTTGACCTTGGCAAGAACTATTTAAATGGAATGTTGGGGACAGAAGCCAGATTGCAGTGGGTTGAAAAATAAGGGAGAAGCAAGAGAGTAGATATATTTTTTTAAGAAGCGTGGCTCTGAAAGGCAGCAGGGATGTGAAATAAAAAGAAGGCTTTTTTGTTGTTTTTGTTTGGTTTTTAAGAGGGAAGGTGACGGTGAAGAGAGGGAGAGACTGGTGCTGAGGGGCAGAGGGGGGTTATTTTTGATGAGGCGATTCCTGAAAGGGAAGGGAGGGAAAGGGTAAGAGCTTAGATTGAGGTAAAAGAAGGGATGCCTTTAAGCTGAAATAGGAAGAAGGAAGGGAAAGAGGTGTGGGTGCAGACAGATCTGTTGATTTCACTCCTGGTGATTTGAAGGGACTTGCAATGGCTTCTGTTCTCTTTGTGAAGTAGGATGTGAAACCAGTTGCTGAGGAAGGGGGTACTTGGGAGTGCAAAAAAAGAAAAAAAAAATGCAGTGTTATGAAATAGTTAATCTGAAGAATGGTAGAAAGATCTGATTAAGGAAATATAAAAGGATCACCAGGAAGAAGTTAGGGTTCTGACCATGTTTGTGATCACATTTTATAACAGTTGTAGTCTGTGCAGCTGGGATATTATTCTCCCAAAGAACTGAAAATTTGAGGTAAGATCATGGATAGTGGATGTGGGTTCAGACAGGGTGGGCTTTGCCAAGTGGATGAGATGGAAGGACAATTGGGTAAAGGAGTTACAGGTATGGGTCAAAGGTAAATATAGGGATGGATCATTGGATCTCAGTCAATCCAAAAGGAAGTGAAGAGAGTCGATAGCGACTAAAGGGAAAGAAGATGGTCACGGGCCAAGCAGTCTTAAAGAGGTAGGGAGCAGGTGTTGTGATAGGCAAGTCGGAGACTAGAAGGTTTTAACATAATGCGTCAGAGTTAGAGGAACTTTGGGAGCTGACACGTTTGAGTAGTCATCATGGGGGGAAGTAGGATGCTGGAAGAGAGCAGGGGTGAAGATCATTGAGATAAAGTAGGTCAAGAGACTGAGAGGCTGAGGGTATTGGATGTTAGGGATAAAGACAGGACTTGGGGTGAAGACATAGTTTGAAAATCAGATGCTGTTCAATTAACATGAGAGAATACCTCGGAATTTAGTTATTGAACACAAGGAAGAAATGAACGCAGAGGATGGGGTGGAGGAGAAAACCTGTAACAGAAGATTTGCATTCAATTCTTTGTCCCTTCTCCATTAGATCTTTGAATAATGTCTAGCCTCTCTGAGCCTCGATTTCCTCCTTCTTAAAGAGGAACTTACAATCTTTATGTCCCTGACAGAGATGTAGAGTGTGACAAAAGGGGAAGAGGAAGTAAATGTGCTTAGTAAACCCTGCACCTTCGTGTAAATGTGGGCCCTGTTGTTTCTGTTTACTGGCACCGGCAGATTGGCTTTGGGTTCCTTTAACTGCTCTGATGCAAGATTGTGCTTTGGTACCTAATCAGTGCATTGGAATAGCCCGATTTCAGAATATCATTCTAGGATAACAGAGTGAATGGCAGCTGTAGTATTGGAGACGGACTGTTACGTGTACTATCTTTTAGACGGCTCGAATCAATGCGCGAGTACAGTTGACCCAGACAAATTGACCGATGAAAGGATAACTTGTGCTTCAACATAATGAGTTCAATATTCTTTTGATTTCCAAAAAAAGCGCTGAGGCACTCAGGCCTGGGATGCTTGTCAGCAAAACGGAAATGTAGATTGTATTGCATTTCCTTTAGACAGCACTGAGTTCTCACTAACAGCTTCGGCTCAGCCTGCTTTTAGTTTCTTTTTAGTTTTGATATTTAAATTTTTGGCCATGCTACGCAGCCTGCAGGATTTTAGTCCCCCAACCAGGGATCGAACCCATGCCCGCTGCAGTGGCAGCTTGGAGTCTTAACCACTGGACCACCAGGGAAGTCCCTCAACCTGCTTTTAAATTTAATAGTAGTAGTAGCAGCAGCAGTAGTAAGGGCAAGGGAAGGGACTACTAGGGAGCAGGGGCTTCTAAAGACAGAATGTTCAGGAAGGGGCACCTCCTTACCATGTAACTCTCCCACCCTTGCTGTTTCAAGTTGAGCTGAAGTGAATAAGATAGTGGGAAGAATTCCAAAACAGAATCCAGTTGGAGTTCATTCCAGAACCAAGACAATGTTGAAAAACAAAGCACATACAAAATGGAACTAGTGAACTAGTGTGACGTGATACTGAATATATTAATAGCTGAATAACCTAACAACCTTAATAAGTAATTTGATCCTCACAACAATTCCATGTGACAGCTACTACCTTTCATCCCACGTTACAGATGAGGAAATGGAGGCTCACAGAAGTATTTAGCCCAAGGTCACACAGTTGGGAAGTCGCATAACTGTGATTCAAACCCAGACAATCTGATTCCAGACTCTGTGCTTGTAACCCCTGGCTCTACAGAGTGCTAGGCGGGGTGAAGTGACAGCAGCCCTGGGACTCAAGGAGCCTGTGTCCTACTCCATTGTTGACATTGAATCACCTTGTGACTGGAGCAAATTTTCCTTTTCTAATACTCCACAATTTCATTTCTCCTCCTTCTTCATGTCCTTTTTTTCTTTCCTTTTCCCATTCTTCTTTTTCCTGTTGAAATATACCTTCCCTATGTAATGCTTTAAAAGTCATAAGACACTTTCCCATAACAAGTGAGTAGTAATATCCCATTTTAAAGATGAGGTAGGCAAAACTTTGAGCAGCTAACTAGTTTGTCTAGTGTGATATACCTGGTAAATGATGGGACACTGACTTGCTTCTGAGCCTCCGACACATCTTTCAATGCTCATTTTAACTGTCCCACAGCTCCCTTTTTTAAAAAATTAATTTATTTTTGGCTGCGTTGAGTCTTCGTTGCTGTGCGCGGGCTTTCTCTAGTTGCGGCGAGCGGGGGCTTCTCATTGCAGTGGCTTCTCTTGTTGCAAAGCATGGGCTCTAGGCCCGCGGGCTTCAGTAGTTGTTGCACGCCGGCTCAGTAGTTGTGGTGCACAGGCTTAGTTGCCCCGCGGCATGTGGGATCTTCCCACACCAGGGCTCGAACCTGTGTCCCCTGAATTGGCAGGCGGATTCTTAACCACTGCGCCACCAGGGAAGTCCGCCCACAGCTCCTTTTTGTTTGATAAGCCCCTTCTTATCACTGGGACTCAGTTTAGGAACATCATTCCTGTTGATGGCAATACTTTTGAAGAGAGAATGGAGAAGATTTTTGCAAACATGCAGTACTCCATCTTATACATGCATAAGGATTCCAGAGGTGATATTTGAAAGGAGAAATGGAGTATATGCAGTTCTTACATGGTGTGGTTCCGTGGGTCCCTCGGCTTCTTAAAGATTCCAGAAAATTAACTCTCATGGAGTATTATTTCCTGACTCTGGGAACAAAGTACTTTTTAAAGATTGTTTTCTTGAAATGAGCAGATTGATGCGGTATCATTAAAAAACAACCAACTCACCACACTTCAGTGTAGAGATCCTTTTGTCTTCTGCTGATGGAGGATGGTAGAGAGAAGAGACATAGCTGTACCTATTATGCTGTTCTATTTCAGTCTACTCTATAATTCACTTCCTTTTTTTGGATCTTATTCTTTTGCTAAGTACCACCCACCTACTTCTGGGAGACAAGACCAGGTGAAAGACATCTTCAGATGTCTCAACTTCCTCATCTGCTTGTCACTCACTGGGTGCTGGATTTTCAGTACTAACTTGGAAGCCTGTCTCTCAAAGAAAACTAGAGAAAGTGGCCCCTGACACTGGACAAATATCTGTTATGTGCAGGAAGCTTGTGAACTTATGCCTACAGAGGCTGCACTGGGGATCAGAAGTTCCTCATGGGTTAGCACCAGAGAGAGAATTAGTAGTGGTTACTAGAGGACAATCTTGCAGTTGAGAAGTTTCTAATGGTCAGAGTTGCTAGAAGATGGGAGGGACTACCTTGATAGAACTGAGGGGGCAGTCACTCTCCATCACCAAAGCGATCCTACTTAGCATAGTCTGACCTAAAGAGAATGTAAACACAGGTGGCACATTGGCTTCAGCGACCTTTGATACCCTTGGCAACCCAAGGTTGCATAATTACACCTACAAGGAATGCTTTCCTGACATTGGCCTGTCTGGAGAGAGCACTTTTTCTGATTTTCATGTGGAGTCTGTTGCATGAATGGAGGGGCTGAGTGTCTGATCAACAGGCTAGGGGACACCCCTACTGTGTTATGGCTCTTTCCCCTAAGCCGCTCCTCTTCCAGATGTCAATCAACTGCTGCTTTTCCTTCCACTCCTCCTGGGTAATCACACTCACTCCCCTGTCTTCCATTATCCTCCATTCCGGCAACTCCAAAATATCTGTTTTCAGCTTTCATCTCTGCTCCGGACTCAAAAATCCTTTCACGCAGCTGCCAAATGGACATTTCCATTGGATTTTTTCATGAAATCTCAGAATCCTTACTTTTCTCCTTCTTTACCAATCTACTTCTCTTCCTGTGTTCTCTGTCTCAGATAATGGCACCAGCATCAGTCAGAGGTCCCAGTGAGAAGGAAGGTTGGACAGTATTCTCGAGTCATTTCTCTTTCTTATCCAGTAATAGTAATAGTAAAAATAAGAAAACAATAATAATATTATAGTAACTGCTAATATTTGAGTGCTTACCATGTTTCAGATTCTGTGTTATCATGGATGATAGCATGTAATCCTTCTACTACCCTATGACTATTGCCTCATATCATAAATGGGGGAAATTAGTAACTTGCCCAAGGTTACAGTTAGTAGGTGGACAGGCTAGGATTCAGGACTCCAGAATCTGTGTTCTTAATCTCCTTGATATACTACTTTCATATCTAATTACTCACCATTCTCCCTCTCTCTCAACTTGTATATGTCTTCCAATTCGTGTACTTTTTCCCTATTTGAGCTTCCTTTTTTTCTATCTTATTTTCTATGTTCATTTACATATTATAAACAAGAACTATTATGTAATGTTCACTGTTATACTATTATAGACATTTTAAAAGATATGAAGGAATAAATAAGAACAGTTAAATTTAAAAAAAATTTATTTTCATTGTTACTTAACAGTGTATTATTAGCAACTGTGGATAGATGGAAACTTCAATGTCAAATAGTCTTTTTAATTATTTTAAATTTGGGGAAGGAACTTGACAGACATGATAGCTTCATTATGATTTTTTTACTTTGTGCCATGATTGTTGAAGTACTTTCCCCAACGATAGGAGAAATATCAGCTCTGCCATTTTCTTTTGCTTGTGCTATTGGTCTTATCTTCAGTTGGTAATTTCTTTGCAGGAAACTTTCAAAGCTAACTGTCCATTTTAGGAGTGTTGGCTTAGTTAATACTGAGTAAAGAATTCACAGATCCCACTTGACCATGCACAGGTAAACTGCAATAGCTTGCAATGAGCTGAAAACAGAAAGATGAGCCAAGGTGTCACTGTCCAGCCCTCTTGGTCAGATATGTAAGAAGAGCCTCTGAGATCTGTCTTTTCCAATATCAGATACTTACGTGTAGACCCATGGTATCTGGGATGATTCATTTCAAGTTAAATTTTGTGTATGGTGTGAGGTAAGGGGTTAATGTTTATTTTTTCCCAATATAAATATCCATTTTTTTCCATTTCTATTTGCTGAAAATACATTTCTTTTCCCATTAAATGGCACTGACATCTTTCTTAAAAATCAGTTGACCAGAAACTAACAAAACATTGTAAATCAACTATACTCCAATAAAAAATTAATTTAAAAATTTTAAAAAAATCAATTGACCATTTCTGTGTGAACACTGTATTATATTCCTTACACTAATATTACACTTTACCAATTACTGGTTGGAATTTTGATTGGGACTTTGTTGAATCTATATATAAATTTGGAGAGTACTGGCATCTTAACAACATCAAGTCTTCTAACTTATGAACATGGTTTATTGCTCCATTTATTTAGATATTTAACTTTATTCAGTAATAAATTGCAGTTACCAGTGTGCAAGTATTGTGCATAATACTTCATTAAGTGTGTCTCTTAGTATTTCATGTTTTTGAAAGATATTGCAAGTTAAAATCTAATTTTCATTTTACTTTTAAATATTTTTGTTGCTGTGTTAGAAATATAATTGAACTTTGCGTATTGTTTTCTCCTTTCCACCTTCGCTGATTACTTATGGTAGCTTTTTTGTAGATTCCTCAGGTTTTTCTACATACACTATCACATCATCTGTGAAGAGTGTTACTTCTTTTCCAATCTGTGTGCCCTTTATTTCTTTGTCTTGCCTTATTGTACTGGCAAGAACCTCTGGTAAAATGTTGAGTAGAAGCGTTGAAAATGTAAATCCTTGCCTTGTTACTGATTTAGAGAAGGAAAATATTTAATCTGTGGGTTTTTTTTTTTTTTTTTTTTTTGCGGTATCTCACTGTTGTGGCCTCTCCCGTTGCGGAGCACAGGCTCCGGACACGCAGGCTCGGCGGCCATGGCTCACGGGCCCAGCTGCTCCGCGGCACGTGGGATCCTCCCAGACCGGGGCATGAACCCGTGTCCCCTGCATCAGCAGGCGGACTCTCAACCAGTGCGCCACCAGGGAAGCCCCCAGCTGTGGGGTTTTTAATTGAGGCCTTTGTTTTTATCCTGCTTGCGCTTTACCTGCTTCATGTAAGTTAATGTTTTTAACCAAGTTAGGGGAGTTTTCAGCTATTACTTCACTAGATATTTTTCTTCCCTACTGTTTCTCTTATTTTCTTTTGGGACTCTTGTTACATATGTGTTGGACTGCTTGTTATCAGTCATGTCTCTAAGGTGCAGTTCATTTTCTTCAGTCTTTTTTCTCTCTATTCATTTGGTTGTATAATTTCTTATGCTCTATCTTCAAATTTACTGGGGTTTTTTACTCTCTCAATTATTCTGTTGATCCTGTGTTATGAACTTTAAAATGTTAATTGTTATGTTTTTCTCCTCCAGAATTTTTCATTTTTATATATAGTTTCCACTCATCTGTTGTGTTTTCCTGTTTATTCATGTTTTCTTATTTCCTTTAATATATATACTTAATATATATTTAATTTATATATATATATTATATATAGTATTTTGAGCATATTTATAGCAGCTGTTTTGTAGTTTTTGTCTGGTAAATCCAACATCAGAGTTTATTTGAAGTCAGTTTCTATTGTCTGCCTTTTTTTCCTTTTTTCTTTGCAAGTATAGTAATTTTTGGTTGAAAACTGGACATTGTAAATGATATGACACAGTGTCTTTGGAGTATGCTGTATTTTTTTGAATATTTATTGTTGCCGCTGTCTTAGTATGCACTTAACTTGTCTGAACTTATTGCTGCTAAATTTGTCTCAGCCATAGGATGCAGGCACTGATATCCCTACTTTGTTTTCATGACTTCCAGCTGCTGCTCTTTCAGCTTGGCCCATGCAGGTCTTTTCTGTGCCTATGCAATTTTGTGGTCAGCCAAACATTTGGGGAGAGAGTATAATTCAATTTCGAGTATCTCTTTCTTTGGTTTTCTTATGTCTAAAGATTCCCCCTACCCCTTTAACTTTCAGCTAACCTTCCTACCTTGAGTTTTGTCTTCTAAAACTTCAATCCCATAACGATTCAACCTTTGGCACCCAAAGTATGCACGTTTAGAGTATGCAGTCAGGTTTTTTGTTGTAGTTGTTTTTATTTTGTTTTGTTTTTGTTTTTGTTTTCTGGCTGTGCCGTGGGGCTTGCAGGATCTTAGTTCTCTGACCAGGGATCGAACCCAGGCCCTCATCAGTGAAAGCACAGAGTCCTAATCACTGCACCGCCAGGGAATTCCCTGCACTCAGTTTTTTTAAAGTAGCAAACACAGAGCTTTTTTCCTATGCAGTTCTATAGCTGATGGGTAGATTTTTTTCTTTCCTCTGCCTTCTCTTTGGGTAGGAAACTTCTCCGAGTTTCTCCTACCCATATGTAGTTTAGCCACCAGCAAGTGATTTGGGCAGAGTTTTTTTTTTGTTTTTTTTTTTTTTTTGCTGTACACGAGTGTCTCACTGTTGTGGCCTCTCCTGTTGCGGAGCACAGGCTCCGGACGCGCAGGCTTAGTGGCCACGGCTCATGGGCCCAGCCACTCTGCGGCATGTGGAATCTTCCCGGACCGGGGCTCGAACCCGTGTCCCCTGCATCGGCAGGCGGACTCTCAACCACTGCGCCACCAGGGAAGCCCTGGGCAGAGTTTTTAACTCAGGAATTTAGTTTTCACTCTTTTTGCAGTTCTCCTGCTACCAAGACTCTCCCTTATGATTTTCTTCTGTTCTTCTATTCCTGACCTCTGTTGTATGCTGCTCCAAGCCTGTGAGGTTGTAGATTTCCACCACTGTTTATTGCCTTGGGGTTGGGAAGCACCCTCAGGCTGGAAAGCTATAGACTTGTCATTCTTACATTTTTCAGCTGTAGTTTTTCATGGTTAAAGTCTCCTTTGGTCTCTTTCTGCTTTGGGGTGCTTTTCATTATTTTTAAATTGTTGTTGTTGTTGTTTTTCTTTTAAAACTTATCTGGATTTTATAATTGTTCTGATACCTTTACCAGAAGTTCGCGTTTTACTTGTTAAAGATCACTGTAGGATTGACCAGTAGGGGACACTAGAATGCAAAGCTTGGACCCATAAAGAGGGTATCAGAATTCCCCAGGCAAGAGATAGTAACAGATTGTAATGGAGTTTGTGAGAAATCATCCAGTTCAGGAGGTTGAAGATGGAAGGATTGTGCCAAGCCACGTGGTCAGTCAAGGATGGAAAACATCGTAGTCTTCTGAGTCATGTCAGTGAGTTATTGGCCAATGCATGGGTTCTCCTAGGTGTCTAAGCTGATGAGAACTTAGAATGAGTAACTGTTGGGCTCCTCAGCCCTCTTCAGACATTATCTGTAGTGGTTGGGGCTCTGGATGAGGTTAAATCCCTAAGGAGGTTTCTCAGCCAGCTTAATGGAGGATCTGAGATGTGTCTCTTCTCACTCTCCACATATCAAATGGGTCATCAAACACTACTGTTTCTGATTTATCCTTTCTGCCCTCTTATTTCCATTCCCTAATACACACCATCAGCTTCTCTCAATCCCGTAATTGAGGTTGTCTCCTAATTAGATCTCTCCCTTACAGAGAACAGCCAGACATAACTGATTTCCTAAAATAAAAATCAGACCATACTTTTTCCTCTTCTCTATCTTCAGTGGCTTCCAGTACTCACAGATTTAAAATCCAGATATGTTAGCTTCTTTTTCCAGTTTTTTCCTTACTATGTATTTCTTCACAAGGGCAAAGCCACACCCAATTATTTATCAGTCCCTGCATTTCATCCACAGGGCCCTGCCTCTGTGCTTCTTCTCATCCTGGTCTTTTGCTCTCTCTCCTTCCTCTCCGTCTTCTGCCTTTTGAAACTATGTTCAGACTTCAGGATTTTGTTTCAATGACACCTCCTCTTTGATGCATTCACCTCTTTTCATTGATTCAAATATTTTTTATTGAGCACTTACTGGGTGCCAGGCACTGTCTTATATCCTGAGGCTATGAGATTGAGTAAGAAGCCTTTCCCACCCCTTACTGAAGATATCACCAACAAATGGTGTGATCCTGTTAAGATTTACCAGTTTTCTCCTCCAAACCTATTACTCCCAGCCTTTGTTTCACCCTTGACGCATAACACATAGTAGGCATTCATTGGATGTTGCTTAATTCAATGACTGCTGAAAGACATCCTTTTGCTTTCTATATTGTGTTTCTGCCACTCTTCCCCACTTTTTCTCATTACAAGGAGTCTATGGGTTGTTGAAGTCAAGGCCCAAGTTCTAGTCATGCATTCTGTCTCCAAAGCATTCAGCGCTGTATTTTGCATGCATCAGGTCACCAGTTTATGTCTGAGATACAGCAAAGTTACTCCCAAAAAAGGGAAGAAAAAGGACTGAGTGGTGACTGTTGCCTCATATATCTGGGCTCCAAGAGTCACGTACTGACAGCATCATTCACAGTGAATTATTTACAGAAAGTGACTATGAGGTTGAAGTCATTTGTCCTCCTGAAATGAGTCTCTTCAGGGGAGATGAGAAGAAAAAAGGATGGTAGGAAGAAGTCCTTGCATGCAAATAGAACAGACATTTAACAACTACCCCTACCATCTGTTCTGTGTATGGATATGTGATATATAAATCTTGGTCCAAAGACAAGACGTGCTTTTACTTGGCCTAGAGTGAGTTTTTAAACAGAAGTTTGGGCCTTTGTCTTTAAAAATAAATAAACAAACAAATAAGGAAGATTTCAGAGAAAAATCCAAATATCTGTTTTTTTCTTGAAACATAGATAAGTCTGGTAAACTTTTGTCACCATTTGTATAGATCAACAGTGGGCTGGAACTGTGTCACAGCTGCTGTCGTCAGATGTGGATGCTGTTCAAACATCACCACTAAGACATTACTTCCATGACCCTGGAAACCTTTGAGATTTTGATTCCCTAGGTCATTTATATTGCCTTATTTATATGCCTGTTTCTCTGATCTGCAGGGAAAAAATTCAGTGTAGAAGGCTCAGTGTTCTGATGTATGTCACCAGTCAGATTATCGTACCTACTCCACCATAAAGATGTGACTATTCCGTTTCTACTGTGAGGTGTATGTGGTTCAGAGAAGTTAATGAATTTGCCCCAGGTAACACAGACAATGATGAGAAGAGCTGGGGTTCAAATTGAGAGTCATCTACTCCCAGAAGACTATGTGGAACAAAAGTAAAAAATGTGAGCTGTCTCTGAGTAGGGATAATGAGGAAACTCCATCTTGCAATGATGTATTAAGGATGCTATTCAAGAACTGTTCCTTGGAACCGGGTCTCTCTTATGATGGAATACTCTCAAAAGGGAGCGCTTAAAGCACCTTGTGAATTATTTAAAACTAAAGTGCTCTGTAGCCCTGTAAATGAGCATTTAGAATAATCCAAGATGGGGTCCTCAGAGAGGAGAGAGAAATCAGATGAGATTTGCAAGGTAGGTTTTTTTCCCCCCATCTCAGTGTTCTCACTGCCTTCAATTTCCTCAAGGTGAAATCAACCAGACTATTTAGCTATTTGGAAAAAAAAAAAAAATACAGGCAACCACATGGTAGTACAGTTCAAGTGTTCAAAGAATCTTTAGGCCTAGAAAAGGGTTTGAAAATCTATCTAGCACTTGCTTCTCATTTTCTATTGAATAAACTGACGTAAGAATGATTAGTTGACTTGGTCAAAATTATGCATGTATTAATGATGGACAGAAGGCTAGAATTCCCTGCCCAGTGAGTTTCCCTTGTCCTCTTGTATGTGGCTTCTTGTAGCATGTATGACTGTCTCTGATCCTTCAAAATACCAAATGGCACTCTTTTGGCATTTAAAATCAGAGCCTTGTATTGTCAATTATCTTGTCTACCCAGCTACATCAAAAGTTCATATATGCAAAGGCTGTACCCTTTATTCTTTGTATTTCCAGTACATAGTAGGTGCACATTAAATTTATTGCTCTTTGTTAAAAATGATGATGGTGATGACACTCTTGGTGTCTTCAGCTCTGCAGAGGGTATATAATTTATGGTGAAAAAAGTTGCTGATGTTGGCGGTGACAAAGATCAATGAGAACAATTCTGTTGGTGATAACAGTCTCTCCAGTTGGTGCCAATGCTGATGTTTTAATGATAACAAAGATATAGGGATGATGATTTTGAAGGTGCTGCTAATTGGAGGAGGAGGAGGAGAAGTATTACTCTGTTTCTAGTTTGCTCACCTTTTGCCGAAAGATGATGGATAGGAGAGGAGGAAAAGTAAAGAGAGAGAGGATGGATAAATAGAAAGAAACTAAGAAGGGCGAGGTATAAAAAGAGTCTAGGAGCCAAAAGTCTGAACTTGAAGTTTCCTGGGAGGTATTAATCCCCAAGTACAAAACTTTGGCAGGCAGATGAGTAATCAGACACAGAAAGCTCTAAATTGAAATTGTACCTCTTCCACTTAGCTGTGTGGACCTTGGGTAAACCATTCAACTTCTGTGAGCTTCAGTGCTCCCCTGTCTATAAAATGGGGACATTCTGATTTACCTTTTCCAGCTGGTGAGGGTTAAATGCAGGTAAGTGCTTAAAGCCAAATTCCTCAGTTCCTGACACGTGCATGCACTTCCCTCATTTGCTGGATTCCCTTTGTGGTCCCTGATCTATTTTGAACATGCAGATCCGTTCAGCACCAGTCCCATGAAGACCAAGACAGCCTTTCTCACTGGTTTGTACCGTGTCCTGATTTCACTGATTCTCTAGAACTTTTTTTTCCCCCATGCCTGCGAGAACTTGATTAGTATGCGAAGGAGTGGCCGGTACACTCCACACTGCAGCTGGAGCCCAGCGCAGAGCAGAAGGCCTTGGGAAATGGGCAATGCATTTCTCAATGGCAGGTGAAATGAACCTGGAACAAGCTAAGCTTTGCTTGTTTCAAACACTCTGTCATAAATTAACGTAAAGATGCTCTTTTCCTCACCAGCCAGAGGACGGGAGCGTTTCAGTAGGCAATTAATCTTGGCTGATCTATATTAAATATTTATCTGCTGAAATGAGCCCAGTATTGTAGTGGTATTTTTCATTATAGGACTTTATCATTTCCAAAGAGATTTCCATGTGCCGGCTTCCTTGTACATATTAAACCCAAATTTCCTGTGGAATGACACATCTTTCTTGGCAGCGACCTTTTCTCTCTGTAACAAGCTACGGATATGTTGGAATTTACAGGGTGATAAACACTTTTATTGAGAAGGAGAGGGAGGAACAATCCAGTATTTGCTTTCCTAATAAAAACCCAGGGACAGAGGATGTGGAAATTGGTGCCTGTTTTTCAGCAGCATCTGGTGAGGGGGCAAGAGTTTGAGATCTGCTCTGGGGAAAGGGGGAGGGAAAGTGTGGCTTTGGTAATCAGCATTACAGTTCCTTGCATTTGAATTGTGCCTTTTACGTTCATTTCCATGATCTCATTTGATCCTCACAAACAAACCCAAGAAAAAAGGATGAGTATCTCCATTTTAGAAACGAGGCTCCAAAGGTTAAATGTTTTTGTCAGACAGAGGTGAGCTGGGACTGGAACTCTGATCAGATGACGGCTGAGTTCAAGACCCTTGCCTGTCCCACACTGCCTCCCACAGGGAGAGAAGGAAAGTGCAGCTTCTTTAGCCATTGGCCCTGAATATGAAATTTGATATTCAAGTGTCTGGGTAGCTGGCGATTCGTTAAACCTGATGGTCAGCCTAGGTCTAAGCCGTGCCTCTAGAAAGCAAGGGCATTTCCAAGGGTAATTAAAAGACAAAGAAGATAGATGCAAAATGAGCGAGTGGAAGCATCAAGAAAGGGAAGGGAAGGAGCGAAAGAGATCTGGTGGCAGACTTTGAAAATGTTAAGGCGCATTCAGAGCAGCTCAAGATCCTATGTAACGTACCCTCTGGATTCAGCAGGTGTGGAGTGGGACCTGGGACTGTGAATTTCTAGCAAGCTCCCAGATGTCACTGATGCTGTTGATCCAGGGACTACAGTTTAAGCAGCAAGGTGGTAAGGAACAGCCTAAGGGGGGACCAGGAGGGCTGATAGCATCACGTGTCTGTGTAGCCCTTGACCTGGGGGATCTGAAAACTAGGAAAGGGATTTTCAATTCCCCCCCCCCCTTTTTTTTTTTTTGTGGTACGCGGGCCTCTCACTGTTGTGGCCTCTCCCGTTGCGGAGCACAGGCTCCGGACGCGCAGGCTCAGCGGCCATGGCTCACGGGCCCAGCCGCTCCGTGGCATTGTGGGATCTTCCCGGACCGGGGCACGAACCTGTGTCCCCTGCATCGGCAGGCGGACTCTCAACCACTGCGCCACCAGGGAAGCCCTCACCCCCCTTTTTTTAATCCTTAGAGCTAAGCTTGTGTCCCTGAAAGTAGCAGGTACCTTTGTAATTTTTTGATTCAGTGATTCTCAAACTTAAACCTACATCATAATCACCTGGTGGGCTTGCTGAGATTGCTGGACCCCACTCAGAGTTTGTGAGTCAGTAGGTGTGAGATAGGGTCAAGAATTTTGCGTTTCTAGCAGATTCTCAGGTGATGCTGCCGGTCCGTCCAGGGACTTTGAGGACGATTGTTTCAACCTCTTCATTTTAGGAAACGTCACAAGAGGCCCAGAGAGACGAAATGACTTCATTTTCAGGTATAGAACCGTTGAGGGGCAGATTTAGGCCCAAATCTCTGTTAACCTCTAGTTCAGTTCCTTTTCTACTTCTCCATAGCTCTGCATCTTGGGTCAGGTCCTAGCATCAGTTTCTGTCCTGACAAAGGTTTAAGAGGAATCTAAGAAGTGGTGGTGAGTGAGGATGATGCCTTGGGCAGTTGTGATTAATATACTATTAAAGAGAAAAGACCGTGCCTTCTCGCCAGGGGCAGAGAGCTTTTGTGTCTGTGGTGCACACGGAAACACACAACCTGAGAGTTGACATCTGTCACGTCGCTCTCTCCCCTGTGCTCTCCCTCTCACTCAACATTAAAAAAAAAAATTTCTGGACAAATTTAAATTTGGGGGTCTTGAAAATAAAAAAGCAGCATTCTTGTTCCTCACTTCCCTTTCGTAATCCCATCCTCTTTCTTCCTGGTGTTGCTAAATATTGAATTTTTAAAAGGCTTTTCTGTAACAGTGAGTGAAGATGGGCTTATTCTTCATTGCATCCTTTCTTTGGTTTCTTCCTTTTTCTTTTGTTCCCCACTTTTCTTCTTCTTCCTCATTACTTTTCTGTTCTTCCCCCTCTCCCTGTATCCTTCCTTCCCTCCATTCCTTCTTTCCTGGAATCACTGGATGTCAAAAGAGACCCTCAATCATCAAGATCAAGTTGCTTGTCTCTCAGGTGGAAAACCAAGGTCCAGAGCGCCTCAACCCTGTGTTGCTGGGTCTTATAGGAGGGGCTGTGGCCAGCGTCTGGGCACTGCTAACTGCAGGGCCACGCTGGACCCAAGTGTCATGGTGCCTCCTCTCGGGAGTGAATTTCAACCACTTTCCATCTCAACACTGCCCTCGAGTTCAGCACTCTATTCAGCAGCAGTGTCTCTGCTATGCATAATAATTCTCAGGCAAGGGATGGGGCGGGAAGGAGGCAAGGGAGCAAAAGGCTTTGACCAAACTCTTCAAACCCTTAGAGGATGTGGAGAAGCCAACACTTCCAGACCTGACTGATAGAAGCTTAAATCTATACTCTTGAGAATTCAGTATGTCTATGCCCTATGGCTCTGTAATTCCACTTTAGCAATCATCTTCAAGAAATACAGTGTGTACAGAGGTGCATTTCAATGGCGTTTTCTGCAGCACTGTTTGTACTAGCCAAAAAAGAACCAAAAAATGGAAACAACCTTAATATCTATCAATAAGGATTGGTCAAATAAATTAGGGAACATCCTTGTAATACCACAAAGCCACTAAAAGGAATGGAGGCAATCTTTGTGTACTCATCTGGAAAAAAAATATATCATCACGTGAAAAATAAAGCAAGTTGCAGATACTCAACATGACCCAATTTTTGCTTTAAAAAATTTTTATGTGTCTATAGGCAGTGATGCTAGATTTATATTAGCATAAGTAAAAGAAACAAAAGTACAAAGATATATAGTAAACTAGTAGAACAATGAGTGATTTTAATATTTTTCAAAAAGGAATGCCCCTCCCCCAGTCTTCATACTCCCTGTTAATGGTGATTTATTCCCACATGGTCATAGAAAATCCCATTCATCCTTAATCTCCCTTTCTCTCTCTGTATCTCTCTGTTTCTCCCTGCCTCTTCCTTCCTTCCTTTTCTCCTCATACACACTGCTTAAGTGAGTTCTGAATGCTTACATCAACACTAAAAGACCTGCAGAGGAAGAATGCTCCTTTCCTGGTAGTTCTTCCACAAAGGCAGGCTGATTGATTGCAGATTGCAACCAGCTCCAACTTTCTGTCCCAAATGACAAATGAAGAGCTCTTAAAAACAGAATAAAACATCCCATATGAGGAGAAGTATCTCTGCCAGGCCAGGCATGAAAGGCAGTGAGCAATGAGAATTGTATGTAATTCCTGACCTATCGGTAGCCTGTCTCATTTCTACACTCGGGGAACCAGTGTAAGCAGTGCTGGCTGGGTTCCTTGGCTTGGCACTCAAGGTCTCTCCATCATCCATCCCCAAACCACAATTTATCCCCATCACCTCCCTTTTCTGTACCTTTGTGCTGGTGGCTCTGAGTGTGTCCCCATTTCTTAGACACACATTCTGTGGCTTTACTTATGTTTCTGCCATCAATTAAACTCCTAAGCAGTCTTCAAGACCTGGCTGAACGCTTCCCCCTCTGAAAAATCTTCTTTCATACATCGCTGCTCTTTCAGAATTAATCAACCTTCACTTACTCTGTTATTGGAAGAGTTATTAGATGTTGCATTGTACTACACTCAGTTGGGACCAATACTTTACGCCAGATTGTCCTTGAAGACAGGAATCATGTCTCCTTGGTCTCCTAAGTTTCTTCTCATACATAGTAGATGTTCAATAAATGACATAAAGAAGGACTGGGGTGAGGGAGTGATTAGGCAATAAATTGAGTAGTGAGATTCCTGATTCAGTTAGGCTTCCTAAATGATTACTATTAAATCTCAATTGGGCGTAATTCCACTGCATCTCAAAGATGAGATATTTTACTCATGTTCTCACGATCTAAAACACTGCATCCTTCCCCTCTCTTGCTCTGTTCAACACTTGCCTGGGTCCCAAGAAGTCTCTCCCGAGATCATCTACCATTTTCCTTATGTTGGACATTTTATTTTACTGCCATCTTTTCAAAGTTGTATCCAGAGCTGCTAGGATCCTCTTTGTGCACATAAAACGTTTCTTCTTTTGAATTATTTCCTTAGGATAGATTCCCAGTAGAAGGATTATTAGGTCAAAGCATATGAACATTCTTATAAGCCTCATTTATTTTGACCCCAGTAATTCAGAATTTGTGCTGATTTGAGCAGGTAGCGAGCTTTCTTTTTTTTTTTTTTTTGGTTTATTTATTCCTCCCTTCCCACTCATGTTTTTGATTTTTTGTTTTTTTTAAGAAGATGTTGGGGGTAGGAGTTTATTAATGAATTTATTTTTTTATTTTTGCTGTGTTGGGTCTTCGTTTCTGTGCAAGGGCTTTCTCTAGTTGTGGCGAGCGGGGGCCACTCTTCAATGCGGTGCACAGGCCTCTCACTATCGCAGCCTCTCTTGTTGCGGAGCACAGGCTGCAGACGCGCAGGCTCAGTAGTTGTGGCTAACGGGCCTAGTTGCTCTGTGGCATGTGGGATCCTGTAGGACCAGGGCTCGAACCTGTGTCCCCTGCATTAGCAGGCAGATTCTCAACCACTGCACCACCAGGGAAGCCCCTGTTTTTTTTTTTTAACATCTTTATTGGAGTATAATTGCTTTACAATGGTGTGTTAGTTTCTGCTTTACAACAAAGTGAATGAGTTATACATACACATATGTTCCCATATCTCTTCCCTCTTGCGTCTCCCTCCCTCCCACCCTTCCTATCCCACCCCTCTAGGTGGTCACAAACCACCAAGCTGATCTCCCTGTGCCATGCAGCTGCTTCCCACTAGCTATCCACCCTACATTTGGTAGTGTATATATGTCCATGCCACTTTCTCACTTTGTCACAGCTTACCCTTCCCCCTCCCCATATCCTCAAGTCCATGCTCTAGTAGGTCTGTGTCTTTATTCCCGTCCTACCCCTAGGCTCTTCATGACATTTTTTTTTTCTTAGATTCCATATATATGTGTTAGCATACGGTATTTGTTTTTCTCTTTCTGACTTACTTCACTCTGTATGACAGACTCTAGGTCCATCCACCTCCCTACAAATAACTCAATTTCGTTTCTTTTTATGGCTGAGTAATATTCCATTGTATATATATGTGCCACATCTTCTTTATCCATTCATCTGTCGATGGGCACTTAGGTTGCTTCCATGTCCTAGCTATTGTAAATAGAGCTGCAGTGAACATTTTGGTACATGACTCTTTTTGAATTATGGTTTTTCTCAGGGTATATGCCCAGTAGTGGGATTGCTGGGTCATATGGTAGTTCTATTTTTAGTTTTTTAAGGAACCTCCATACTGTTCTCCATAGTGGCTGTATCAATTTACATTCCTACCAACAGTACAAGAGGGTTCCCTTTTCTCCACACCCTCTCCAGCTAAAGACCTAAATGTAAGGCCAGACACTATCAAACTCTTAGAGGAAAACACAGGCAGAACACTCCATGACAAAAATCACAGGAAGATCCTTTTTGACCCACCTCCTAGAGAAATGGAAATAAAAACAAAAATCAACAAATGGGACCTAATGAAACTTAAAAGCTTTTGCACAGCAAAGGAAACCATAAACAAGACCAAAAGACAACCCTCAGAATGGGAGAAAATATTTGCAAATGAAGCAACTGACAAAGGATTAATCTCCAAAATTTACAAGCAGCTCAATAACAAAAAAACAAACAACCGAATCCAAAAATGGGGGGAAGACCTAAGCAGACATTTCTCCAAAGAAGATACACAGATTGCCAGCTTTCTTTCATTGACTTGTTGAAAGGAAATTCGCTAACTAATAAATTGGCACGAACACCATTTCCAAAGTGCTGTTGACAGTCTTCCATGCAAACATTCTAAGCATTTTTAGAGGCATCATTTTCTTGTATACAGAATTGCTATGTTAATTATAATTTATTCTCATCAGTTCATTAGCACAGGTTTCAATGATCAACACTTGTTTAACTAATTTCCACCTTTTTCTGCACAATTGATGTGAATGCGGCATTGGTTACCTGTGAAGAGTCCCCCACTAGTTTCATGTGATACATATGTGTTAATCACCTATTACTTGCTGCGTACTATTTTAGGTGCTGAAGACAATGTATACGACACAAGACCCTTCTCTCTAGGCTTTCAAGTCTCATAAGACGCAGGCAGCCCCTTGGGGGGCACCCTGCACAGCCAGGGGCCAGGGCAGAATTGCAGTGGTTTAATCATAGAGCTGAGTTCAGTTTCAAAGGAGTGGGAGTTTACCAACCCAAGACTTTAAATAAGGACAGGTGTTCTAGTTACTATATGTACTAAATGGTATTGGGTTGTTGTCAAATATAAAATTACTCAGCCTTTTCATTAAGGCAGACTGAACTTTCCCCAAGTAGCCTGAAGTTGTTGCTTTATTTCTCTTCTCTACAAAGAACATTGGAGAGTACCTAAGAAGATCAGAGATAAGCTTGGCTCTGTTATTGATTCACTTTGAGCCCTAGCAAATCAGTGTATGTATCTGAACCTCAGTTGTCTCATCAATGAAATGGAAATAAAGAGTTATATCTGTTTCCTTATTTGGGGTGTTATGAGTATATAAAAGTCAACTGACAGAAAAATGCTTTCAATTAAAAAAAAAAAGGGAGGTGGATGAATTTGTCATATTTACTCAGTTCATACAGGGCCTCCCTTAGCTCTTCAGGGGTCCCATCTCTTAGTTTGAAGCTCCCCACTGGAGCAGAGTCACGAATATAATCTGTGGAATGTGAAATGGTTCCCTAGTAAGCTCTATATGAGGCCAGAAAAAAAAAAAAAAAATGCCAAACAAAATCACCGAACAGTCAGTCAGGGAGGCAACGCTGCCTCTAACAGTGTGGGAAATAGTTCAGGAAAGTTAGGCTCTAAATACAGCTAGTGCCCTCGGTGCAGCAGGACTGCAGAAGGGGATGCAGGGAGGTCGAGAGGGGTCTGTGAAAGGAGAGGTGTGGGGATCAGAGGAGTCAGGGGTGCTGGAAGAGACGTGAGGCATCATCCAGTACAAACTCTGAATTGTGAATACAGAAGTACATCCCAGAGAAGGTGAGGAACAAGGGACAAGGTTTGTCTACCTTGCCCAAGCACTGGGGAGAGGAGCAGTAGGCAAAGGCCATGGGGTGCAGCTAGATTCCTTACAGACAAGGATCAGTCCTGAGGAGGTGGTGAGTTGCCAGCTACTGGAAGGTTCTTCCCCCGCAGCTTTATTAAGATAAAATTAACAGCAAAAATTGTATATATTTAAGGTCTACAACGTGATGTTTTGATATATGTGTACGTTATGAAATGATTACACAGTCAAGGTAATTAACATATCTGTCACCCCATATAGTTCCCATGTTTTGTTTGTTTGGCAATTAAGACTTACTGTCCTAGCAGATTTCAAGTATACAACACAGTATTATTAAATGTAGTCATCAGGCTGTAGATTAGATCTACAGAATTTATTCATCATAAATAACTGAAATTGTATACCTTTTGGCCAACATCTCCCCATTTCCCCCATCTCTCAGCCTCGGGCAACCACCATTTTACTCTCTGCTTCCATGAAAGGTCTTTAAGCAGAGGTTGGTGACCTCTTTTGAAAATACACCCAACAAGGGGATTGGGGAGTAAGGGAAGTAGGGTGAGCTGTCTTCACAATGATCTTCAAGGCCTTTATCATAGATGCCATACTTCCTGCCTTGCGAGATTCCCATGACACTTAAACTTCTAAGAACATTTCTCTTTTCCTGAAAAGTTATAACCTTTTTGTCCTAGCTCAATATGAAAGGCACCTAATTCTGACCATCAAGCACTCATCATTCATCTGTATTAAGCTGTACCATTCAGTTGGGACCTTTTATAACTGGTTTTGGGTTTTTTCTCTAGTTCTGTCATGGCGGGCTTTTCTCTTGGAATCAGTGGTACACTGGTAGATGTTTAACAGCTGTTCCCAGTGTTTAACAACCATTAACAATGTGTACCCTTCCTGCACTACAAAAGCTCTGATGATTAGTATTTGCCATTTTCCATGGTGGAAATACTCTCCCCGTCAAGCTACCAGCTCGATGTCACTAAATGTGGCATTAAGAAGAGGACCACAGAATCAGCTTTCAGTCACTAGGAGCTGACTTTTGCAAATCAGTGTCTGGAAATGCTTTCTCGGTTTCATTTATGGAGGTTTCATTGCTTCTAGTTTGTTGCAGAAGTTAATGTATTGGGAGAAGGAAGAAGGAAGGAAAAGAGGAAGTGATACAGAAAGAAGGGAAACGTAAAGACAGGGAACAACTCAAATGTCCTTCAACAGGTGAATGGATAAGCAAACTGTGGGGCCTCCACAGATAATTTTAAAGGAAATTAAGAAGGAAAAAATATATGTTTATACAGCTGCTTTGGAAAGCAATTGGGCTGTATCTATATCATTTAAAATGTGCAAATCCTCTGATCCAGCAAAACTTCTCTTAATAGCTTCCCTAGAGAAAACATGCTCCCCCTATACTGGGAGGTATGGAGCAAGGTGTTCATTGCCAGATGATTTGTAAAATAATAGTGAAAATATTAGAAGTGGCCTAGATATCCACTAGGAGGTTAATGCATAAATACATTGCAGTTTATTGATAGTGTAGAATGCTCTGAAGCCATTAAAAAGAATAAAGCATATTTTTCATTGACATAAAAAAAGTTCTATAGGGGACTTGTGGGGACAAAAATGCAAGTTAGAGAGCTATCCACAGGGTAGCGTTCCCACATACATTAAACGCATGCACACGCACGCACACACACACAAAGCAATACTTATATTTTCCAAGAGTATATTTATACAGTTGTAAATGTAAAAAGAAAAATCAGGACGGTTTTACCCTGATAATGGTGATTATCTTTAATTAAAACCTTTTTTAAAAAAAAAACAAAGAAACTGCATTCACATGTTGCTTGGATAGTTAAACATAAGTGAACTGTCATTAGGAAGTATTATGACGGAAACTTATGGACCTTGTTTTAGATGTGTTTAGGAAAGTACCCAATTAAGATTATTGCTGTACATATTTCAGGAAAATGAGTCCTCAAGTAAAGATGTTTTGTCTGGCTGCCAGGAGGGAGAAAACGTAGAAGAGAAGGGAAGAAGAAGAGAGTGAGGAAGAAAAGATAACCGATAAGGAAATAAAGGAGATAAGCAATAAAAGAAAAGAGAGAAGAGACAGAGAAACCAGAGGGGAGTAGGAGGGGTGAAGAGGAAAAGAGAAAAGGGTGGAAGTTTGTGAGAGGACGTCCGCATTTCCTGTGATGTGCTCTCTGTTCCTCTGAGCTGGGAAACACTTGCCACTTAGAGAACACAGCTGGTGGGTGGGAGGAGAGAGGGCAGAGGTTTCCTTGGCTGGATGATCTGGGGGATGACTCGGGAGAAATAGAATATGATTGACTCAGTAGGGTAAGATTGCCAATGGCATTCGCTCTCCACTTGTAGCTTCCTGGCCCACTACCGTCTGTATCTAGGCCAAGGCATTCGAGTTTGCATTTTGATAAGTCAGCTTCAGCTCCGTGTCGGGACCTGAGAATACAGAGGTAGAGAGGTGACTTGTCCTTGTCTTCATCCAGAGGGAATATAAGCAATGGACAAATAGAATGAAATAGTGGCAAAGAGATTTGGTCTAGCTGGGCGCCCTTGGGCAAGTAACATAACCTCTCTGTGCCTGATATTTTTGCATCTTCACCTTGGCCTTTGGCTGAAACAGTTGAGTGAGACAGTATTTGAAACACGTAGTTCAGCGTAAGTGGTCAGTAATTGGTATCTATTAATGAGTACTAAGGAGGTCATTATAAAGGACCAATCCATTCAGGCAGGAGAGGCAGGGTGGATATTGGAGATCTGGAAGGTTCCTGGAGGAAGTAGTGCTGGCACTGGGTCTTGCAGGATAAGTTGGACTCAGTGGGCCAATGCTTGTGTGACCTTCCCCCCCTCCACCCTCCTTCATGCTGTTTTCAGTCCAGCCTCCCTGCCCTGCTCACAGGGCTTCTCACCCCTGGAATTCCTTTAGCCCTTTTCCTTCTCACTCAAATCCTCACCACCCCCACAACCCCAGCAAAGTCCTGCCCTTCCATTTGCCCAGCTTCTCTGGCCTCATTTTGGATTCAGACTAAGAATCAGCCAGGGTTCCTATAGAAAACAGTATGGAGGTTCCTCAAAAAAGTAAAAATAGACTTGCCATATGACCCAGCAATCCCACTCCTGGGCATATATCTGGAGAAAACTCTAATTTGAAAAGATACATGCACCCCAGTGTTCATAGCAGAACTATCTACAATAACCAAGATATGAAAGCAACCTAAATGCCCATTGACAGATGAATGGATAAAGAAGATGTGGTGTGTATACACGGTGGAATGCTACTCAGCCATTTAAAAAACATGAAATAATGCCATTTGCAGCAATATGGTTGGACCTAGAGATTACCATACTAAGTGAGGTAAGTTAGACAGAGAAAGACAAATATCATATGATATCACTTATATGTGGAATCTTAAAAAAATGATATAAACGAACTTATTTACAAAACAGAAATAGACTCACAGACATAGAAAACAAACTTTTGGTTACCAAAGGGGAAAGCAGGTTGCGGGGGGATAAATTAGGAGTTTAGGATTAACAGATTCACACTAATATAAATAAAATAGACAACCAACAAGGACCTCCTGTATAGCACAGGGAACAACATTCAATATCTGTAATAAACTATAATGGAAAAGAATCTGAAAAAGAATATGTATATATAAGTAATCGAATCACTTTGCTGTATAGCAGAAACTAACATGACATTGTAAATCACTTTAAACACTTCAGTAAAAAAAAAAAAAAAGAAAATTAGCCAGGGTTTACACTCATTTGCCCTCTAATTGTTGCAAAGAATTATAGTATGTAATGACAAGGACCATCCAAACCTTCTGTTTTATGGATGGGGAAACTGAGGTCCAGGGAAGAGAAACAGCTTGCCCAAGTTCACAGAACTCTTTGATGATAGAGCCAGAAATAGGATCCTACATTCATTCTGTTTTCCAGAGTTCTCTGAGTTTTATCTCCTGTGTAGGTTATCAATGTCTAGAGTGACCGTTATTTTCTACTCCCCAGGCAGTGGGTGCTAACAACTGCTAGAACTGTGCTCAGGAAGCCGCCCTGAAGCCCCACGCTGCTGGTGTGCTTCCAGCACCTGCATGTACGAGGGGATCAGGGATTCTGTACGCACTTCTCTCCCAGGTCCGCATTCTCTGACCTGACAACCGCCTCTATGGACAGAGAGCTTACACAACAAGGCTTAGTTCAAACTGCTCTCACTTTTATAAACATGAGTAAATACAACATAAATGCAGATTACCCTGAGCTATTCAACGAAAAAGAGAGGGCACTGGTACAGAAACAGCTGTCACAGAGAAGCGTCTACTTGCACAGTGTGGCCGCTGAGACCCTTTTGGCCCCGAGGAAAGCTGGTCTTTGATGTTTGTTGCTAGAGCAGGAAAAGGTGTGGAAAGAAAATGCCTGGAAGTAGCAAGTTCAGCACACAAAGGGCCTGTGTCCCCTCCGGGCTGCCCCTACAACCTAGGTTGTGTCTGGGTAGCTGGCTTTCCTTATCCTGGGAGCTGGCTCGTTGGGACTTGCAGGTGGGACCCTTGAGGCATGTTCCACAGTATTCTGGGAGAGAATGCTTTCATCTGCTTCTAAGAATTCAGCATTGACACACTCAGTTCAACGTGGATGCCCCAGATCAGCACACCCAACAAGATGCCACTCTGAAGTACTCTCCCTATCTATCTATCTACACACACACGTGCATACACATATACACATGTATACATGTATATTTAATATGTAACAAAGTGTAATATTCTATTTGTCTTCAAAAATAACTTCCCCCAAATTTTAATATATATTTTTGAAATATTTCAAAAAAAAGTAAATTTTGAAAAATTTTTAAAATGGAAAGGAAAATCAACAGCTATATATACACTTTTTA
Organism: Tursiops truncatus; assembly: GCF_011762595.2. Taxonomy (NCBI): domain Eukaryota; kingdom Metazoa; phylum Chordata; class Mammalia; order Artiodactyla; family Delphinidae; genus Tursiops; species Tursiops truncatus. The sequence goes on along the minus strand of NC_047039.1, from coordinate 100,558,863 downwards.
AAATTATTTATTTAAAAATTTTTTTATTGGACAAGAGTTGATTTACAATGTTGTGTCAGTTTCAGGTGTATAGCAAAGTGATTCAGTTTTATATATGTGTATATATATATATTCTCTATCAGACTCTTTTCCATTATAGTTTATTACAACATATTGACTATAGTTCCCTGTGCTCTACAGTAAATCCTTGTTGTTTACCTATTTTGCATATAGTGATGTGTATCTGTTAATCCCATACTCCTCATTTATCCTTCTCTCCCTTCCCCTCTGGTAACCAGAAGTTTGTTTTCTGTGTGTGTGAATCTGTTTGTTTTGTATCTACTCTACCTAGATTTGAAAATCATTCATGTTGGCTGCATCTGCTTTCTCTCTCTTTGTTCTCTCTCTCCTTCTCTGAAATAACAGAAATGCAGCCGTCATATCCCACCACCGCAATATTTAGGCATCTTCTTCTAAGAATAAGCATGTGCATAAATAATAAATAAATAAATCTATTCATATAAATAATACATCCTCCTATAAATAATAAATACATACATTTCATAGCAAATAAAGAACTATACTATTAAAACCCCATAGAAAATTAACAATAGTTCCATAATACAATCTAATAAATAGTATATATTTATTCAGATAGTCTCAATATTCTCCAAGACTCTTTCATTGCTATTTTTTTCTTTCCTTTCTAGGATCCAATCAAAGTTCATACATTGCTTTTTTGTTTTAATCCAAAACCATCCATCCCAGCCTTTATTTATTATTTTTTAATGACACTGACTTTGTGAAGACTCCAGAGCAATACTTATATAGAGTGTTTCCATTCTGGATTTGTCTGATTGCTTTTATGTGGTGTTCTTTAACCCACCCCCTGTCCCCTATATTTCCTGTAAACTGGAGGTTGGGTCTAGACTCTTGATTAGATACAGGATACATCCTTTTGGTCATAATACTTCATGGGTGATGCTGTGAGTGTCCAGCATGCATGGTAGGGGCTCTGACATTTCATCTCATGACGTCACCTCTCCTACAGTGTGTGGACTTCTGGACACAAATGCTTCAGGCATTTGGGTATCCCTCAGGCAGCTCTCAAAGAGTGAACTGAGTGATTTCAATCCCAGAACGCAAGGCACTTGAGTTCCCGGACTGTAAATAATTTTGGGCATCTCTGTGACCCTATCCACCCATCCATCCCTTTGCTCACCCACCAGTGCTACACATTCATATCTGCTGAAGGTACCATCTCCACTGCCGCCACCTCCAGAAGACACCGTATGATTTTCCAACATGAATTCCCATTCACCCTTCTCCCCAGTTTAGAGTGCGCCATATTCCGTAAGTACTAATACTGAGGGTCTGCACAGGCTAAGCTCTGGGGATGATGCAGTAAATAGAGAACTCCTGGTTTTCCCTGACGTTACAGAGCTTAGAGTTTAAGTTTACTCCACTGGATCGAATTCCTTGAAAGGGAGGGTTCATCTTGTTAACCGTTAGGTCCCCAGCACCCAGCAGAGAACTTGCTGGACGAGTCACATTGGGCACCAGCTGGACCAGCCTGAGAAGTTCCCACCTGTCCCCTTCCCTTTACCCAGGATTGGTCAAAGTCATGGACTTTGATTGGACTTTGATTGGTGTGTTCCAGGGTGGAGCCTCAGAGGAGAGATCAGCCTGTTCTGGGAAATGGCCTCTTGTGCTCCCTTCTGCTTTGCCGTGGCACGTACATCCTGTTATTGAAATGGAATGGGAAGCTCTAGACTGCGTTCAGCTGTGGAGTAGAGGTGGGGAAAGGAGGCCCTCAGATCAGCTTTGGTTCAAGGCTGTTGACGTTGATCTGGCTCAGAAACAACTTTCAACATGGGGGACCGCTGAATTCAGTTGCGTTGAGAATAGAAGCACCGCTGGTGACAGAGGCTGTGTCTCTGGGAAGAGATCCTGATCTAAGGCAGGGTTTGTAGACCCTTGTGTTCCTGGCAAATACTATCTTAATATCACCAGCTTCATGTCACCCTCAGCAGCTGGTGTCCACAGGTTGAATGAATGGGTGAAAATCCATAAGTCTCACCTCATGATTTCTCCTGGAATCTGTCTCACTGGTGAGCAGTCCCTCTTCTCTCCCTTGCAGGTTTTCAGTGATGTGGTTCATATGGAGGTTGTCCCAGCACCCGTCCCCTCCTGCCAGACGTGAGGCTTCTGCTGGTGGCAGTCCCCAGTTCCCATTGTGCCCAATCTGCCTGCTCACGTTCTGCTCAAACCCAGGAGGCTTGGGTTTAGCTTCAGTTAATGCATAAGAAAGACTGGTCCAGAGCTTCCCACAGTAACTCCACATCCTGGCCTTCCAGCGGGATCTCTTGTTCTCCCTCCCTCCCTCCCTCCCTCCGTTCCTCCCTTCCCTAGGTAAATGGAGTCTTGAGTAGCCATCAGAGAGCTTCTGCCAACAACTGGCATGAACAAAATCCTTTTGCTAAACATCTCACAGACTTTCCCTTTGAAGGGGAATCTGTAGCCAGAGAAAGCTCTTTCTAAACTTTCTAAATCCGCCCTCTTATTAGGTGATTCTCTTTATCGTCCTCTAGATGAATCCCTTTTTAATCTGCCCATCATCCATTTTTCTAGCATCCTTTTTCACCACGTCCACCAACCCCTCCACCCTACACCTACCTGATCCCCTCTAAAGTTTTCTTATTCCTTCATATACTCCATGTTCTCTCTCACCTCTGGGCTCTTCCCTCTGCCTGAAATACTCCTCTTGTTCGTGTGCTTCGGCCTAAATATTTCTGCAGGTATCCTCTTACTTTTCACTTCCTCCAACAAGCTTTCAGGAAAACCCCTCGATTAGGTCAGATGTCACAGCTACGTAATACCATTACTTCCTGTACTTGCTCCGCCAAAGACCTTATCATATCGTAATGTAATTAATTATCGTAATTATTTATTTCTTATACTGACTCTGTCTTCCTGATTGACTGTAAACACTGCAAGGCAGGAACTATGTCCATTTTCTCCCAGACATATGAACACCCATCTCTAGTGTGGTTCCTAGTGAATAGTGGGCACACATTGGTTAGTTGAATAAATCTTCACTCAGATTATTTCTGAAAGTGAGTGGGACGAATCACTAATATTTCCTGCTCAACTCCCTCTCAAATGCAGATTTGCATACACAGCTGCACACTGGACCTCTCACCTGTATTTTGGGTAGATATCTCAAATATATCAGGTCCAAACCTGTACTTCTGACTGCCCCTCCCCATCGCTAGCCAGATCTATCCCATAGCTTTTCCCATATCAGTTCATGAAAGCTCCATAGTTCCAGCTGCCCAAGCCAAAAGCCATTTGCTCTTCCTTGATTCCCCTTGTTCTCTAACACCTCTCATCTAATTTCTCAGGAAACCCTATGTTTACTAACTTGAAAATATAAACCCAGAGCCTGACCATTGCTTGTCCCCTTTCCTGTTCCTCCTCGGTTCAAGCTACTGTTCTCTCTCTTCTGGATGATGGCAGAAGCCTCCTGTATGATCCCCCTGCTTCTCCTCTTGCTCTGCCATGTTCCTGTTAGCACTGAGTGAAATGTAAGTTAGATGATGCCAATTACTTAGCTCTGACCTGCAATAGCTCCCCACTTATTTCAGGATAAAACCCAACATCATCACATCACAGTACTCACCAAGGTCTTCCATGGTCAGACCCTCTCTCCCTGACATTACCTGCTGTTACGCCCTGCCCCTCACTCATTCCTCTGCAGTCACCAGCTCTCCTGGTGTCTCCTCTGCTTGGAAATCTACATAGTTCACTCCCCACCTCCTGCAGGTCTTTTATCAGTGACCTTGACCTTGACCATCCTATTTGAAACCGCCCCCCCCTTCTGCCAGCACTTCCCCTCTCCCTTACGCTGTTCCACCTTACTTTTTTTTTTTTCCATAGTATTTATCATTTTTTATTTTACTTGCTTAAACCATTTACATTTTTTGGTCTGTCTCCTCCTACTAGAAAAGAAGGTTCAAAGGGGAAAGATCTGTTAATGTTTTGTCCATTGATAGATCTCAAGTGCTTAGAACAGTGTCTGGGACTTAATAAATATTTGCTGAGTGAATGTATGCATGCATGAGTAAATGAAAAATTGGATGGATGAGTGGACAGTGTGACAAAGTGTAGAGAGCAGAGTGTTCAAAGTCACGTACCTATGGAGCTTCAGGTTCAGCATTTAAAAAATGGAGCAAATAAAAATCGCAACACATAGGGTGGCCTTGAGGATTAAACTCAGGTATTTGAAGGGTACTTTGCAAACTGGAAGGCACTGTATAAATGTTAGCTTAAAAAGGGGGAGGGGAGAAAGAATTTAAAAAATTGGAGAGAAACCATGAAGTAAGAGTGTCCAGCAGGGGATTATATGGGCAAACTCCCACAATCCCAATGCAAGTACTGGACGGGATAAGACACTAGTAAATATGAAGTGGAAGAAACTCAGGCTAAAAATGCTTCATGCCCCTAAGGAAGGGGAGGGTGAATCATTCCGCAAGCATTTACAAGGAATCTAGAAAATGGCAAGTCACTGCATTCAGACAGAGTTGCACTGGTATTGATCATCACACGGTATTTTATGGGGACAAACCCCAAATGCAAAAGACTTGTAATCCAGGGTCATGAGAGGTTTAGGTACCTGCATTGGGAAAGCAGGGGAGGGAAGGACAATGATTATAAGAAAATACTCACCATTTATGAGCCCTCTATATGGCCAACCCTTTACATCTATTATCTCCAACAGGAAACTTGGGGAAGAAGGGCCCTTATCATCCCCACTGTGCAGGAAATTAGCCCAGAGAATTTACATGATGGGTGAAAAGCCACCCAGCTGATTAGAAGCAGAGCTGGAACTTGAACCCCATTCTGACTTGATTTCCAGGCCTGTCCTCTTTCTGCTGTATGTTACCGTCTCTCACATTCTGCTTTGAGATGGAGGTGTTAGGGAAGTTTCCATAAGTGAAGTAGGACTTTATTTTGATCTTAATGGATGGCATTTGGACAGGTGAATTCTTTGGGTTTAACAAATATTTATTGAGCACCTTATAAGTGCTGGGCAGGGTTAATAGGCTCATGCAGTGAACCATCCGATGAATAAGACAATGTCTTTGTCCTCCTGGAGTTTGTGTTGTAGTGGGGAAAAGGGCTGGACCTGGACAGTGTATAGAGGAAGATAACAAAGTGTAAACAAATGGATAAAATAATTGAAGATAGGGCTTCCCTGGTGGCGCAGTGGTTGAGGATCTGCCTGCTAATGCAGGGGACACGGGTTCGAGCCCTGGTCTGGGAGGATCCCACATGCCGCAGAGCAACTAGGCCTGTGAGCCACAACTACTGAGCCTGCGCGTCTGGAGCCTGTGCTCCGCAACAAGAGAGGCCACGATAGTGAGAGGCCCACGCACCGCGAGGAAGAGTGGCCCCCGCTCGCCACAACTAGAGAAAGCCCTCGCACAGAAACGAAGACCCAACACAGCAAAAATAAATACATAAATTAATAAACTCCTACCCCCAACATCTTCTTTAAGAAAAAACAAAATTGCAGATAGTGACACACTTGTCCTAAATAAATGAAAATCAGGTAATGGGATGGGGGCTGGTTTAGCTTTGGTGGTCAGAGATTGCCTCTCTGAGCTGGTGGCTAGGGCAGCACTGTGGACATCCGAGGGGAGTGTGCCCCGTGCAGGCTACAGAGGCACTGAGGGCCAAGCATCCAGGCCGATCTGAGGAAGGCCACAGAGGTCAGCGGTGCAGTTAATGGGAGAAGAACGGTAGAAGGTGAAGTTAGAGAGGTGAGCAGATCCTGTGAGCAGGTCATGTGAGCTATGGTAGAGAGAGTCAATTTGACGTTAATTAAATCACGGTGTTTACTCAACTTCCCTCCCATTGCTCCTCCTTATTCGCTTGGATCACCTTCTCAGTGCCTTTGCGGGATCCTTCTCTTTCCGGTCTCTAGGTATTAGAGCACTTTGAGGTCTCAGCCTTTGGACCCCTTTCCTGTGTCCATGTTCTGATGATCTCATCTGTTATTATCTGTTCTCGAGGCTTTATAGAGTCTCTTCCGATGATTCACATTTATATTCCCAGCCTAGACCTCTCCCTGAACTTAGACTCATACACCCAACCGTTTAATAGCCTTCTTAAATGTGTCCCATCAAAGTCAGAATTCTTGGTTTCTGTTTTCAAATGTGCTCCTCTACCAATGTTTCCATTTTTGTCTAATGACATCACTATCAACCCCATTATTTCTACTCCAAACCCAGAGCCTCCATGGTTCTTTTCTTCACACCCCTATACCAGCAAATGCTATAGATTTTACTTACAAAGTACATCTCCAGTTTTATTGTATCTTGACCACTGCTACCTTCATCCAGGCCACTGTCAGCTTCCACTGGACCACTGCAGTGGCCACCTGGTGGCACCCCTGCTTCCAGCTGTGTCATTTTCCATCTTCAGCTCTCATCCACAAAGCAGCCAGAGTGATCTTTCTGAAACTTAACTCGAATCCTGTCACCCTTCTCAGACTTGTCCAGTGGCTTTTCATTACTCCTAGTGGAAAATCCATAACCCTCATCTTGGTCCACTAGGACTGACTCTCTGTAGGCCCTGCCACCTGTCCCTCCCTCTCCAAACTGGCCGTCTTGTCATTTTTCAAATACTCTAAGTTCATTCTCAGCACTGGATATTCTGCCATTGCTTTTCGCTTTGCCTGAAACAAATCTAAGTCTTCTTTACCTCATTTGGGTCTCTGGTCCTATTTCTCTTCATTAGAGGAGTTTCCAGTGTCCCCATACAAAAGTGAGCCCCCTTTACCTGTGTCATTTTCAGTCCTCTTACCTTGCTTCATTTTTCTATGAGACTTACCGTGGTCTGGCATTTTATTGCATAAGCATTGCTTCATTTATTGATTGACTCTCCTACTAGAATGTGAGCTTAATAGTTTGCCTGTTCTTTTCACTGCTTTATCTCCTGCATTTAGAAATTACATCGAACATATAGGTGCTCAAAAAATACTGGTTGAGTGAATGAATAGATGGGAATTCATGGAATCACCTCAATTATTTCAGAACTTACCATATGCCAGGTCTTAAGATAAGTGCTAAGAATAGCCTGAACAAGCTAGCTTCTTCCCGTTCTCAGGCAGAAAGCATCATGGAGCAGGGACAGAAAGAAGTAAACAGGTAATTGTAGTACAGGGTAATATATACTTTGATTGAGAAGTGCAAAGTGCTCTCTGTTGGTGAGTAAGAAGGAACCAGGTAAAGTAGGGGAATCATTTTTCCAGCAGAAAATAGTACATGAAGGTAGGAAAGCCTGGATGTAAGAGTGGGTTTGTATACTTGATGGAGCTTAATAAAAAATAAAGCTGTGTAGGGTTTCCCTGGTGGCACAGTGGTTGAGAGTCCGCCTGCCGATGCAGGGGACACGGGTTCGTGCCCCAGTCCGGGAAGATCCCGCATGCTATGGAGCGGCTGGGCCCGTGAGCCATGGCCACAGACCCTGCGCATCTGGAGCCTGTGCTCCGCAGCGGGAGAGGCCACAGCAGTGAGAGGCCCGCGTACCGCAAAAATAAATAAATAAATAAAGCTGTGTACTGGCCAGGGCCAGGGGGAGATTAGGAATCAAGAAGAAGCTGGTGAATTAAGTAGGCATGGAAGGCATTCCACTCAGAATTAAGAGGTCTGGGCTATGTTTAGGTGGTGGCTTGTGTCTGGAATGTTCATAAAAATGTAAGGGGTGGGGAGGGATAAATTAGGAATGTGGGATTAACAGATACACGCTACTATATATAAAATAGATAGACAACAAGGATCTACTGCATAGCACAGGGAACTATACTCAGTATCTTTTAATAACCTATAATGGAGAAGAATCTGAAAAAGAGTGTATATATATGTATATGTATATATATATATATGTATGTATAACTGAATCACTTTGTCGTGCACCTAAATCGTTGTAAATGAACTATATTTCAATAAAAAATGAAAAATATTTAAAAGAAAAGAAAAACGTAAGGAAATGATATTAGGAATGGGTCCACAGAGCAGTTCAGTTTGACTGGAGTAAGGACAGGGTAATAGAAGGAGCTGAGACTTTCAGGTTTAACTCTGGTCATGAGGACTCTTGAATAGGAATCCAGAGAGTTTCCTATTTATTTTGTAGACAGTGAGGGCTCATTGATGGCTTCCCAACAAGGTGGAGGCGGCATCATGAGCCAGTCCACACTTTGAGAAGAGAATTCTTGAGCAAGAATCGCAGAGTTGTCGAGGTGGAAGCAGGGGAGTCAGGTGGGCGGTGTTTGCACCTCCATGTGTTTTGGCTAAGAACCTCATTTTATTTAATCCCATAAGAGTCCTTTCCTGCAGATCTCTGGACTTAGTGGCTGTGCTACTGATTGGAAAAGGGAAAAATGAAACCACTAAGGTGTTGAAGATTAATTCCAAAATTCCTCACTTCTGAGGTTTAAATTGCCACCTCTGCCTACGCGTGGAACAGGGTGCAGTAAGAAATAGAAACAGGAAGTCACAGAAGACTTGGGTAATTTGGAAACAGAGTCCTAAGGTAACGTGCCAGACTCCAGGGGCTAAGCATCGGCAGTGAAACAACCTGATTGCCGAGGGTACTTCAAAAACATGAGTTTCTTAATGCTGGAAAGGAGAGAAAATATATTCACAAACTTGTACTGCCTTGACTTATTTAAGAATTATTTATTTGGGCACTTTAAGGTTCCAGTAGAATATAGAATATAGCCCCCGCCCCATGTAGGTTACTGTCGAGAGGAGGGGATGACAATAAATTGTCACACATGTCCACGATTGCCACTTGAGTTCAGTGGCTTGGGGGACCAGAGCTGGCTGGGGAGATGGGGAACGCTTCCTGTAGAAGTGACCTTCAGCTGAGACCTAGTAGGTAGGGAAAGAGTTTACTAGGAGGGAATGATGGGAAGATTGTCCAGAGAAGGGGAAACATCCGAGCCCTTCAGTCCCGAGGTTCTCAATTTCGCTCTATAGAGGGGTCCCCTGGGAGCTTGTTAGAAAGGCAGAGGCTGAGACTCTGCTAAGTTTGAGTGAGCTGTTGTTTCTGTATTTTAACATGGCTTCCCACCAAATTCTGGTGCAGGTGGCTTATGGATTCCGTCTCACAAAGCACAGATAGAATCTGAGTCTGAGTTTTCAAATTGGGCTCTGAGCTTAGCCTGAAGGCGGGTGGTGGTGAGGGGAGAGATAGGATTCTGCAATCATCCCCATTCCTGGAGAAGCTCTACTTATATCAAATTTATCTATTTTGCAAAACATTTATTGGAAAATTATTATTTGTGTTTTCCCCAGAAAAATGCAAGTTCTTTGTATTGTTCACTTCTGGAGCCCTAGCACCTAAAATAGAGACAGAATCATGGTAAATCCTCTAAAACAAACAAACAAAAACTTAGTTGAAAGAATGAATTTGTGAATCAAATGTTTCATGTCTAAACAAAAGTCTGAAAGCCAGTCGTCCGACCCAACTGTCCATTTTACAGATGGGAAAAGTGAAATCCAAAGAGGAATCATGGCTTGTCTAAGGTAGCCCAGCTTATTATGGTAGAGTAGATGGTAGGTTTATGATGCCTTTGCTCGAAGGCCAGTCCTCATTCTTCTAGACCCAATGTTAGCCTTTAAGGAGGCCAAAATGTTGGCAGTCCCTCACTGAAAATGCAAGAGATAAGTAAGAAGTACAAGCTAGTTTAAGAATAGTTCATATAAAGTCATAACAAGCAATTAGCTTGCTAGACAGATTATTGGGTTGCAAGTAATCATAAGTCACATCTGGTGTGCACATAGTGTGACAGAGTTAAACCTGGTTGGGTTTTTGAATCTGAGCTTCCTCATCTGTGAAATGGGGATGATTATAACCACCTCCCAGGGTGCTTGTGCTTTAATGCAAAGCACCTGGTCCATATTCGGTGCCGAATATATATTTACACTTAGGCGTATGGATCTGAAAAATCAAGCCTGTCCAGTGTTAGAAAAGAGATATTGTTTGTGGCTGAGTCTATGGATTTAGGTGGATAAGCATCTGTGTAGGAGAGAGAGGGAGCTAGGCTCTCCTGGAAAGTAAAGTGAACTTGCAGAAGAGTGGTTGATTGGCAGTGACTTTCGTAGCCTATGGCCGTTAAAATACCTTTATGCCCAAGAAAAATAACACTTGCTAGTCATTTATGGGCACACAAAAAAGAGGAACTGAAGGATCATGTGATGGAGCGGAACCCTATTTAGGTGCTTTAGGAGAAAAAATAAAATGAAAATTCAGAGTCTGGGGGTAGCCATGGGATAGAGCACGGGGCTGACGTCTCTCAGTGTGTTTTGGAGTGTCATCCAACTAACTCAGAGGTTAAAAAAAAAAAAAAATTAAATAGGTAATCTCTTCCATAACTGTAGTTCATCTTGGTGTCTGTGTGAGACCAGTATAGCTGTCAGGGATTGCAAGGAAACATTTCAGTTCACCTGGGCACTCAGAAGACAGCTCATGTTCTTTCCTGAAACACGTAGGGTCTCCGAGTGGGTAAAGACAGCAATAGCAACACTGCAGTGACCGTGCGGGTTCTGAATCCCTTCTGTAAGCATCTCTGTCAATCAGTTAGTTACTCAGACTCTGCTTTGATATCTTTAGACAAGGGCTCCCTTCTTCCCTGTTCTATCCTGATTCATTGTGACAATAAGAAAAAGCTTGCTATATTGAGTGGGACTTTATCTTGCTGTCAGTTCTTCCTGGTCATTGCAGTTCTAGCCATTGGAGCCAGGTTTTCATGGCGTTACAACTCATCAGATTCCACCAACTAGGAAAATTGGTGGTATCTTCCTTCTTCGTTCAGTGCTTGGGCAATCAAATACCTCTGAGAATGCCTTAGGCCCCCCCAGAAGGTATTTTTTTCATCATTTTGTATATTAAGTCAATTACCTTGTTTAATCATCAAATCATAAATTCCACTTGAAGCGTGTTTATTTTCTTAACTCAGGTGTGATCCAGGCATTTTTAAGAAAATCACTTCCTTCTAATTTGTATGTAAATAATGACTTTGTTATTTAGGCTTTAAAGGAGATTCAAGCAGGCTGTGTGGGAAACATCCTCATTTTCTAATTTTCTTTTGCCCAATGTTTTTAAAATATTTTTAGGGCAAAGGAATTTTTAAAAACACACAGAATTTAATGATCTATCTATCTCTATTGAGTAGCTCAATCTATAAATCTTTGATCTGGCATTTTTTATTATTTCCTTAAAATACATTATTTGACTGGCCAGCTCAATGGGTTAAATCAGGATCAACCAACTTTTTCTGTATAGGAACAGATAGTACATATTTTATACTTCATGGGCCCTGTGGTCTCTGTTGCAACTATTAAACCCTGAGATTATAGTGCAGAAGCAGCCATAGATAATATGTAAACAAATGAGTGAGACTGTGTTCCAATAAAAATTTATTTCCACAACAGTCAGAGGGATAAAATTGGTCTGTGGGCCATAGTTTGTCGACCCCTGAGTTAAATCATTCTTAAGAACTTTGATACATTTAAGTAAAGGATGGCTTTAGACCCCAAATTCCTGGTATAAGACCAGAAATTCAGTGAATGTGTGTTGATTGGATTGAAGAAAAAGGTATTTCTTAATGAGTTTAAAGCAGGGACAGGAAAGCTTTCTCTATAGGGAAACAAAAGAAGGACCTAGCTGGGAATGCAGATTTGGGGGAGGCTCTCAGATGATGGCATACTTGCTAATCCTAAAATATTTTAACGAGAAAAAAATTGGCAATTAAATGCAGTATTACTTTCTAGGGAAGAAGTTTGCTCGTTTTTCTCCTAGAAAGATGTGCTGTGGCAGAGGGAAATGAGCATGTGCAAGACTTGGATTTTAAAACCAGCTACTGATAGCTGTGTGTCCCTGGGAAAATGATCTCCCCTCTCAGAGTTTCCATATTTCCATCTAAAGATCGAAGGCAATACCAAGATGTTCTCTGTGGTCCCTTGGAGCTCTCAAATTTTGTGATCTGAAAAAGAAAATTCATCTAACTGCAATGTTTAATGGGATTTATGACAATTGGAAAATAATTGCTACTCCAAACTTTTATTAATCTATATTTAGTTATGACTCATGCTTTCACAATAGATGTTTTGGAAATAAGCAGAGAGACAAATCGAGTAAACAGAATTTTAAATATTTTATTTATATGCAGTTTGTGTAATCCCTAGAGCCCATGGGCATATTAAGATCATTTAAAATATCCATTAAAAGTTATGTGTTATGAGACAAACTCCCCTTTTAGAATGCCTTGCCAAAGGATAAATAGCTCACATTTATTGAGTAGCTACTACTGCCAGATTAATTGCATTCATTATGCTTAATCCTTCCAGTAACCCTGCAAGGTGAGTACTAGGATTCCTATTGTACTGATAAAGAAAGCTCAGAGAGGCTGAGCGATCTGCAAAGGATCACTCAGCTAATGAGTGGCTTTATGCTGGGATTCAAAGCCAGGCCTTTCTGGCTGTGAACTCTGAGCTCCTCGCGCACTGCCACAATGTCAGGAAAGGACCTGTTTTGTGCCGCTTTATCAGGTGCTCAGTGGGTCATTTGGTTTTTCTCGAAATGCCGTATTTCGTTCTTCTGCAGAGCGTCGCGGGTGCTCCCGACAAGGCAGTTTGGGACAGTTAACATCTGTCCTCCACTGGCCTGGTGACGCCAGAGTAGGCAGAGGATGAGGGGGCAGGAAGAAGCAAGGAAGAGCCCACGCAGAGAATCATGGAAGCTGAGTTTCTGTCCCAGCTCTGACATGGATTTGTCATGTGGTCTTCACTGCCCTGGACCTCAGTTTCCCCCACTTGTGATGGGGATGGAAATGCCCCCCACTTCCAGGTTATTGAGAGGATAATGTATATGATGACAGAGCTTTGTAAAGGACCAAGTGCAGTACAGACCCCACAGTGTTGAGATAATGGGATGGGACAGCGGATCGGGATAGAGGACACTGAACCTGAGATCAGGAACCCAGATTTTAGTCCCTCTTGCCATCAAAGGTTCTGAGGCCTTGGGCAAGTCCATTTCTCTCTCTGAGCCTCAATTTCCTCATTTGTGAAATGACAGCAACGTCCTTGGATGGTTGTTCCAAAACCCCTTTCATCCTCATTCTGATGTTTTGGATTCTGTATGGCAGCGAGGTAGCTCAGGTGACTGAGGGTATCTAAGGAAACTCTGTCTGCTCAGTAAAATAAAGCAAGAACATTCTAAGCTGCTTTCCCCGTGATGAATTCCCATAACCCCCGTGGAGGTCCCTGTCCTCAGTAACAGTGCTCCACGAAGAATCCCACTTGCTTTTCTAGAGATGGTCCATTTCTATCAAACCTGGGCCATTCAAGTGTACTTGCTGTGTTGCTGTTTTTTCCTTTCCAGTTTCCACTCAACGAGAAGCATGTAGCCCAATTCCAGGATGCTTACCCTGGATTAGTTGCCCCCATTTCTCTGAACTTTATTCCCATAGGAGCCTTTAGAACTGCTACTAGGGTTAGTAGAAAAATAAAAAGGCCATTACTTAAATGAACACACTTTGGAAAATAGAAAGACTTATATACAAATTGTAAGCAAAGATTATTTTCTCTATAGTTAAGTCAGTGTCTTTACTTGTAATTAAAACAACACTATTCATAATCACATTTTCAGAGACAGCTCTTTTTGGTTGTTTGTTTGTTTATTTGTTTTCTGCTTTTCCTCTCCTTACCCTTCTAGAGCTAAATTACCCTGGAGAACCACTTGGATGCTGGGATTCCTCAGCTGCTTTCTCACTTATGTTCTGAGGCATGGAGACAGGCAGGGGATTTGTTGAGGACACCATACTTGTTAAGATGCATCATTTCCACTTCACATGTGCCCTTGCGTTCACCTTTCCCTGAGCTGGCTGGGGAACATGTGGGGAGAGGCTGGGAACAGCAGGCAAGAGAAATGCTCTCTCTCTCCTTCTCTCTCTTTCTCTCTTTCTTTCTTTCGCTCTCTCTCTCTCTCTCTTTCTCTCTCTCTCTCTCTCTCTCTCTCTCTCTCTCTCGGTTCAATGACTTCACCTCCTCAGTCCCCTCCTCTATGATTTCCCTTGTTCATCTCTGGGGATAATTTTCTGCTAACAGTAATGGAAGTGGTCCCAGATCCTCCTCAGCCCCCAGCCCCAGACATTCAGCGGCTTATTTTTATTTCACTTCCAAATAAATGCAACCAACGGAATAAGCCACCCAGGAATAAACAAATGCAAACATCCTGTAACCTTAATCAGTTATGCTTTCGGCAAACATTTATTGAGGATACAATGTCTATAAAATATTCTAAAATGTATCCTTGGATTAAGTCAGATCACTGTAGTACTTCCTCTTTAAACAGTAATGTTTGTCTCTCATGGAGTTGCATTACCAAGTGGTGCTTCATCATATGCATTAGGCTACATTGAGCCAATCAAACATTGACAGTGAGGACATTCCCCACCGGCATCAACTACATCCATCTCTTTATGAGAAACCATAGGAGATGTTTGTATCTTATCACAGCATCCGGGAACTCTCTGTATCTCCAACAACTTTGAACAACAGCTGCTCTGTTTTCTTCTTGATTGTGTGGCTCTTTGGTCTGTGATTCCCTTTTTCCTTTGGCTGCAAGGAAGCTCAGAGACGTTTGTTGTCCACTTCTATCAAGTGTTCAGGACTTTATAGGATTGCTTTTGCATGCTAATTTTAACTCCAAATTCATTTTGTTTTCCTCCCTTTATTTTTCCATTGTTCTATTTTTGAAGTCTATACAATAGGTGTGTTTTTGAAAACCACCTCCAGTTGGTTCTGCTATGCAATCAGATTCAATTTTTTTAAAAAAGCTGCAAAACATGTTTCATAAAGAAGAGTAAAGCAACCCTTCACTTCCTTAGAGGTAATTAGTAACTTTGATTACCTAGGAAACAATGGAGGAAACTCACATTTATCCAGCACTTATTAAGGACCCAACACTACTGGAGATGTTCTCCTCATAACCTTGAGAAGTAGAAATTGTGATCCCCCATTTTACACATGATGAAACAAAAGCAAACATTTTAAGGAATAATAATATCGTTATAACTGTGCCCTATGCAAATAATATTAAATATCATCATAATAATATTAAATAATATATATTATTTATATATTAATATATAGATATAATAATATTAAATATAGATATAATGATAATACTAAATTATAATAATAAACAACAACTTACAATTGTCCATACCCTGTTGCAGTTTACAAAGAGGTTTTCTAGCCATTCTTTCATTTAACTCTCAGAACAATCTGGGAGATGCATGTTTTTAGTCTTCATCACATATATGAGGAGATAGAGTAGGAGGAAGTTTATAAACTTTCAGTCCATTTCTTAAATGCAGTCAGTACTTTTATCATACTTCACGGGAATCAGGAATCAAATCCCTCCACAAAAGTTCTACCTACTGATAGCTTTAAAAAGAGCAGGATTGTTTCCTCTTGTCTTCTACCCACCATCCATCATCCACTATTCCCCACCTTCCCATTGGAGCCTCTGCTATGACCATGACAAGAATGGTAATATAGATAATAAATTTAACGCTACCTTTATTCAGGGTTTTTATGTTCTAGATACTGTGCTCCGTGATTTAATATAAACCTAAACCCACCCCTCTAAGGTAGATATGCTTCCCCTAGATTACATCTACATTTTTTTGGAGTATAAGCAAGCTCATCGCGATTTCACAGCTAACTGATGGCAGGGTCAGGTTTTAACCCAAGATTTCTATCTGCCGGGGCCCTGGCTGAGCGATACAAAGCTGAAGATCATCTAATACTATCAACTTTTTTCCCAGGAGAGTAAACACACACCTTCACAAGGGCACAGAGCCAGTTCTCCTGCCTGTCTCACAATCTTTTCTTCAGTGCAGCCTCATTCTCAATGTGTCATTGAGTGTGTGTGTGTGTGTGTGTGTCTAGGAAACAGAGGGTTAGCCAAGGGGACAAGGGAGTATTACTATAAAAACAGTGCTCTGAAATGAGAGCGTTGGGCTTGTGGTTTTCTCTGTACCCTCATCCTAAGTCCTGTGACCCTGGATCCAGTCTCCATCCATCCTCTGCCTCTGTCTTCACCCGCCCTCCCACCCTCCGCTCCCCTAGTGGGATGAGCCTTGCTGCAGCTACCCCATGCCTTCCATCCAGGATCCTTTTTGAATCTCAGTCTAATTGGTTTGCCCGCCCTGCTGGGATGCTTAATTGGGCATAAACATATCCTATGCCATTGTGAGTTCTGCCTTCTCCTCCAAGGGGAATTTGCTTGTCCTGTGGGCTCAGAAGGAAAGATATATTTTATATTGTGCTCAATTCACTGAGAACTTACATAAAATTGTTCCTGGGTCAGCAGAGCAGTTAGACAACATGAAAAGCAGGCTTTTTCTCTCTTTTATTTTCTTTTACTATTTTTTTAAGGTGGCATGTTGCAGTGGAAAGGGCACTGCACTTGGAGTCACAAGCCCTGGGCTCTGATTTCAGTCCTGCCAAGCATTTTGCTGTGGGATCTTGGGAAAATAAGTCAATGTCTTTGAAATTCAGTTTTGCCATCTATGAACTGAGTGGGTTGGATTGGATGACTTCTATGAAAGGAGTCATCGTGATGCTTTTAGAACAGGAGTCATACTCACCATGGGCCAAATCAGGCCTGAAACCTGCTTTTATAAACAAAGTTTTATTGGAACACAGCCACACTCATTCATTTATTGTCTGTGGCTACTCACACTACAAGGACAGAGTTGAGTAGCTGTAACAGGTACCTTATGGCTGCAAAGCCTAAAATATTATCTTTCCCTTTACAGAAAAAGATTGCCTACTCCTCTTTTAGAACATAAATCAGATGGTGTCATTACTCAAAACCTTCTTTTGACTTTCCATATTACTTAGAATTTAAAAATAAAAAGTCTTTACTAAATCTAGAATGGCCTTTTGAGATTGGTGCCAACTCCATCCCATGTTTTGATGTTATTTTTTTTCTTTTTGCCCTTCCTTTCATAACATCTCTTCTACTCATCTACTTATCTCATCCTGCATCCTCCCTCCTTGATCTTCCCCAAACCTGGCAAACATATTCTTACCTCAGGACATTTGCACCTGCTGTTCCTTCTTCCTAGATTACTCTTCCACCAGGTGGCTGCATGGTCTCTTCCTTATTTCCTTCAAGTCTCCTTAAATGTCATCAAATTAGGAGGGCGTTTTCTGACCACCTATATAGAACTACGCCCTCACCCCACCCCAGGGCATCCCTACCTCCTTCCTCTGCTTTATTTATCTTCATAACACTTCTCTCCTTCTGACATGTTACACATTTGTCCTTTTATTGTCTGTCCACTCTCACGAGAATGTAAGCCCCTTGACAGCAGGACTTTTATCTAGTTTGTTTATTGCTGTATACTCAGATCTGGAAAAATATAAGCATTCAAATTTTGAAAGCATAAATGAACTGTTTTAGTTCTAATGTTGTTTAAATCTACTTCTGAATAGATCTAGGTACTGTGAAGACTTTTTACTGAAGTGTATTTTGGTAAAGAGAATAAAATTGTAGAATCTTGTGGCTATTACAGTATTAACTCCAACATTCTCATGATCGTCATAGAGTCACATAGACTCATTTTTAGAACATTTTTAGTCTGGACTGTTGGCCATTAAGAACAGAGTTTATAGGGCTTCCCTGGTGGCGCAGTGGTTGAGAGTCTGCCTGCTAGTGCAGGGGACACGGGTTCGAGCCCTGGTCTGGGAGGATTCCACGTGCCGCGGAGCAACTGGGCCCATGAGCCACGGCTACTGAGCCTGCCCGTCTGGAGCCTGTGCTCCGCAGCGGGAGAGGCCGCGATAGTGAGGGTCCCGCGCACCGCGATGAAGAGTGGCCCCCGCTTGCCACAACTAGAGAAAGCCCTCTCACAGAAACGAAGACCCAACACAGCAAAAATAAATAAATAAATTAATAAACTCCTACCCCCAACATCTTAAAAAAAAAAAAAAGAACAGAGTTTATAGATAGAAATCTAATAACACAGTTCAACACACAAGCCCCTTCATCGTGTGGTCGCTGACAACCTCTCTGTCTTTACCTCTTATCATTTATATATCACATGCACTCAATACACATGAATACTGCACACACACACATCCCTCTCTCTCCAACTGTCTTGTTCTCTCTTATTTTTCTCCATGTTTGTACGTGGAGCTTATTCTTCCTGAAATATCCTTCCCCTATCTTTGTCTGGCCAAATGCTATGCTCTCGTCAAGATTCAACTTATATAGAAGAATTTTTTGACATCCCCGCTCCCACCCCAGCTGCTCCTCCAGACTAGGTCAGGGATCCTCCTGTCTGATTCCTCTGTGACTAAGATGACGGTTGCAAATAGCACATCATTCAGTAAGATGGAAATTCCTTAGGATCGGGAGCTGTCTGTGGTGCTGAACAGGCAGTGCCTGGCAGAGTCAGCACTTCATAATAACACCCCTCAGTTATTGAGCTTTTCCCAAGTGCCCAGCACTGTGCTCAGTGGGTCACATGCATCCCCTTACTTAGGCCTTGCATCCATCCTGTGAGGCAGGAACCAGGAACCCAGCACTGGCTTCCTCCTTAGTTTTTTCAAGGAAGCAACACAGATGGCAGGCCCTGGGTGTATAGCTAGTGAACATCAGAAAGAATGTGGAGGCTGTTTAAAAAAACAAAAAGAAAGAAAGGAAGAAAAAGGAATTAAGTCATTGGCTTATAATTTGATGGTGGGGGTGGTATTGTTTCTTTGTGTCAGTACTGGTTTTACTATGGTTTTTATAGTCTACTTTTCAATATCTACATTAAAAGTGTGATTTAAGAGTCAGGATACAAGTTTTCTACCCCCAGTTCTACCACTAATGAGCTGTGTGACTTTTGACATGTTACTTAACCTCTCTGAGTGTAATGCATGTCAGTTTTGAGGACTGTAGCCATATTCACATGAAAAAAATAGTAACCCAAGGTTGTAAGCTATAAATAAATGTTATATATTTCTATATCTATATATCTCTCTCTCTATATATATCCCTGTATATAACATAACTATAATTTATAACATAATAGTGTAGAATGATATGTCTATTATACTGAAATATGTGTATGTTTCTATGCATATATACATATATATTTTTTTCATAACTACACGTACATAGCTTAATAAATTTCAGGGATAAGCAGATGAGAAGTATCTAATGATTCTCATTGCCTTTTATTGGTCATCTAATGCTGAGTAACAAATTACCCCACAAGTTAGTAGCTTAATATAACACTATGTATTATCTCAAAGTTTCTGTGGGTAGGGAATCTGGCTGTGGCTCAATGGGGTGCCCTTGCTCCTGCCATGCTATTGTCATTTGAAGATTCCACTGGGAAGGGTCTGCTTCCCAGCTCATGCACATAGTTACTGTTAGAACTCAGTCCCTTGTGTGGTCTCAGTTCCTCAGAAGCTATTGGCCAGAGGCTTCCCTCAGCTCCTCCCGGTATAGATCTCTCAACAGTGCATCTCACAACATGGTAGCAAGAACAAGACAAAGACAAAGAGAGACAGAGAGAGACAGAGGGGAGGGGCAAAACGGAAGTTGCCATATTTGGGGGTTATGGGGTTTTTTGTTTTTCTTTTATTGAAGTATAGTTGATTTACAATGTTATGTTAATTTCTGCTGTACATCAAAGTGACTCAGTTATAGATACAGATATTCTTTTTCATATTCTTCTCCATTATGGTTTATCACAGGATATTGAATATATCAGTAGTTCCCTGTGCTATACAGTAGGACCTTGTTGTTTATCGATCCTATACACACTAGTTTGCATCTGCTTATCCCAAACTCCCAGTCCATCCCTCCCCAACACCCCCTTCTTGGCAACCACAAGTCTGTTCTCTATATCTGTGAGTCTGTTTCTGTTTCATAGACCTATTCTTTTGTGCCGTATTTTAGATTCCATATATAAGTGATATCATCTGGTATTTGTCTTTCTCTTTCTGACTTACTTTGCTTAATATGATCATCTCTAGGTCCATCCATGTTGCTGCAAATGGCATTATTTCATTCTTTTTTATGGCTGAGTGAGAAGTAAACTAATCACAAAACTATTTTGTAACCTATTCACAAAACTAACATGCTATCACCTCCAAATTCTGTCCATTAGAAGCAAATCACTGGGTCCTGTCCAGCGCATACTAAAGGGGAGGAGATTACACAGGGTGTGAACATCAGGGAGCAGTAATCTTGGGGAGTTGTGTCGCCAGCTACCTCACCTATAAGATTCCCCTCAGCTGGCTCTCGCATTCCCCACTCTCTCCTCATGTCTGGTCAACCCCCTTGCTCCATTTTGTCCCCTTTCACACCCTCTTCATACACTTTCCTTCCTGTTCAGCTCTTACCATAATGTGTTATGTATCCCCCTCTCACTCACTCTGCTCCTGCCCTTTCATCCATGTGGATTGTTGGGTTTTGTTTAAATGTTAAACAACATTTTTGTTTATTTAAATCACATGTGAACTTCAAAACTATAGTTAAGATAAGACCTCACTGAAGCTTCCCCTAGAGACCTCAGAAGTCTGTGTTCCTTCTTCTGCATCCTGTAGTCTTTGGTTTACAATAAGCTGGACATGTCTTGCCTTTCCTGCCAGACTGTGAGCTTCTGAGACTGGGATGTGTCCACTCCCCTCCTGTACAAATGATAGTCTGCATTTAGTAGGTGCCCTGCAAGGTTCACTGAGTGCAGTTGATTGACTTAATACATATCTAAGATGTGCAGAGTACTGAGATTTTATTTAGAATTCAAACTGTGTTATGAATTATGGACAGAGATTTGTTAAGCAGCCACAGACTATAAGCTCTGAGGCTTGGAAATGCATTCCAATTGGAAAGCTTCTTCCTCAGACACAGTTTTCTGTGCATCAGGGGTCAGACTCCACCACTGAATTACCGAGACATATTCCAGCCCGATTCCCACCCTGTTCCGCTTCTTCTTGCTCTGTGCCCCTTCCTTTATTCATCTCTCCCATCTGTGGCAGGAGTGAGAGACCTTTTCATTAAACTCTCATTCCCATCATTTATCTGGGCTGACCTTACAGTCCTCTTGGCTAGTCTGTTTTTCTCAAGGGACCTGGAGCTTGTAACTCAGGTTGGAGAACTGGTTGTTTCAGGGGGAGCTCCATCTTTGGTAGGAGCAGAGGTCATTATTAAAGCAAAAACAACCTGAACCAAGGCCCTTTAAATGTCTACTTGTATTTGGTTTGCATTCTCCTCATTCATTACACGTGAACCTTTAATGATTTATGTATCTGTGAATGTGTGAGGGAATAAAAGTTATAAAACTCTCACATTGGATTAGTGCCTGGCATTTCCAATGGTGTTTTCACACCCTATGTTTCATGTAATCCGGGCACCAGCAATAGGAAATAGATAATATTAATTGGATTTTATAAATAAGGAATTGTAGATCCAGAGAAATGACATCCTCTGCCCAAGATCACACCACATAGTTTACAAGAGGCAGAGCGAGACCCTGAGCTTAGACTCCCAAGTTCAGTGTTCTTCTGTCTTGATTTTCTCTGTCATTAGTGAAGGGAAGAGTGGAAATTCCCTTACATGGTCAGAACAAAGCTTAATTTCTTCCAAACAGTATTTGCTCAGTGAATGCATGTGAAAATTTCGAATGAAACTGAACTCTGGACTAATTATTGGGTTGTGGAATTGTCTTAGAACAGGTTTCAAGTTGCATTGTGCCTTAACGTCTTGTCCATTGGTACACAGCCTTCCTTCCTTTTATTCTTTTGCTTATTTATTTATCCAGCTAGCATACTTGTGACTCGCACCATGTAACATGTACCATGTACCTAAGAAGATCCCATCTCTCTGGTTTCATTCGCAGTCTAGTGAGGGAGATGAATAAGCAACTAGATGACAATGATTTTTGTATCTCTGATGATCTGTAAGCATCGTGAGAACATGACTGCATCTGTCTGGTTCACTGCAGTATCCCAGTGATGAGAATAGTACCCAATACTTAGATCTAGACTGAGGGCTCCAGATCTAAGTATCAGTTCACAAATATTAAAAATAGCTGTGGGCACTCTCTCACCTAAGGACAGACGCCTGGATGGGATGGTTGGGTGGGCTTTGGCTTGGGGGTAGAGGTGGTAAGTGGAAAGTCTCACTCATGTCTCCTGCCCAGGGAGTTTGCCCGTTGGAAGGTGAGGAACACAGCCATTGAGAGGAGAGACCTGGTCCGTCATCCAGTGCCCCTCATGCCGGAGTTTCAAAGGAGCATCCGCCTGCTTGGCAGGAGACCCACCACTCAGCAGTTCATCGATACCATCATCAAAAAGTACGGCACCCACCTCCTCATCTCCGCTACCTTGGGAGGTAGGTCAGCAGCCACTGGGCCATAGCCTTGTCATGACTTTGAGTCTGAGATGGAGAGGACGGTGGGATGGCCTAGGATCAAAGCCGTCTTGACATCTCTGCCATCGTATGTCACTCAGAAGTATATGTTGCCAGATAAGCCACATTGTCTTGGTTGATTCCGTTCTCTGGGACAGTCTAACTTGAGAGTTTACTAACTTTTGTGGAAATACGGCTTCACCTTGGAATTTGCGCAATTCGTTGGGAATGTTTAATCGTATCATTATATTAGTTCCTTTGGAATGCAGTGTAATCTGGGGAAATAACTTCAGATGATGTTTAGAGAAGTGCCTTTGTTTGTTGAAGTCTGCTTTAGGGGTTGATAACTTGAGGTTATCTTTTTACAAATGGGGTATCGTTTGTATCTTATATGGGTTTGGAGTAGAGTAGTAGGAAAGCAGCCTAATTGCTCCACCCTGCTCAGCTTTACCCATCCCTCCCCATCATGTCCAGTTCATCTTCAAGGGAGTGAAGATAAGAGGGGAGGATAAAAGGAAGGAAAGAAATGCAAAGAAAACGGGAAATGGTAGAGGCTAGTGCACTTAGATGCTATGGGTCTTGCCTGCGTGCATCATTTTATATAATGAGCTACAATCCTTTGGCCATCAGTTTTCTGCCACAAGGACTAAGTCCACTGAATTTTGAGAAAGCCCGTTGGGCAGTGGAGCACCATGCCACCTGCTCAGAGAGCTGCAAAGTTATGCATTTAGATAAGGCCCCTGTCAGCTGAACAAGATTGGTGTACTGACAGAGGCAGGTGGGTAGACTGAGGCATGCTTATAACAAGTGATCTTTTTTAGAGGAGGGTGAGTGCTACAAGCTGGAGCAGTCAGTATAAACTTCCTGGAGGAAGTGGCAGTTCAGCTCAGTAGGAGTTGGCTGGGTAGAGGAGGGTGGGGAAGCTTTCTAGGTATGCATTTCAAGGAAGACCAATGATGTGGAGAATTTGGGTGGAGAAATTGGTTGGGCAAATTCATTCATTCATTCGTATCCACTACTTAGCTACTCCTATTACACTTTCTTGAGTATTTACTCATAGCAGGTGTTGTACATAGTCTTTAGTCCTCAAAAATGGCAAGTTAAGTTATATTATCTCCATTTTATAGATAAGGAAGCTGAGACTTACAAGAGGTATAGCTAAGAAGTGACAAAAATAAGTGTTGAACTTAGGGTTTTCTGTCCACAAAGCCTGTGTTATTTTTTTGACCCAACATCTGTCATCTCTTTAACCAAGTCACTCACCTGCCAACCCACCCAATCCAACAACCAACCAGCCAGCATGTATTCTTTAACATTTGAGTGTTAAATCATGTAGTATAAATTCTACTCTATTGTAAAGTGAAAATGAAATCACTTCTACACTGAGTGTGGCATTAACCTGTACCCTTTTCTTTAAATTTCCCCCATCTCCCATTTCACTTGAAAAAAACAATTATTGAAATCAATGCAGTGCTTCCATTAGGAACTGTGTTCTGTCCAAGTCCCCGGAAGTCCCAAATAACAGACTTTTCTTTTGCAGTGAAATATATTTTTAATTTCTCTGAGGCGAGGTGTTGAATTATTCACAGAGCCTTGGTCCTCTCCTGTTTTCACAGCACAATATTTTAAAATATGCAAAGCTTTGGATTGAGTTCCGGTGTTGGACAGCAAGCCCTAAATGTTCCCTGAATCCTCAGCATGGGTGACGGTGGGGGATTTACTGTTGATGGACACAGTGTGGCAGCAACCCAGCAACTGTGTGAGGTCCTTCTTACATCATCACTTCATTCACTCATTTGTGGAAAAGTATTTCTTAAGAGCCTTCCCATGCAATGGGAGAGAATGGAGGCGGTAGGTTGTAGGGCATGCAAGGGCAGGCTCTGGAGTTTGATCGCCTGTTTCTCACCAGTTTTGGGTCACCTTGGCAGGTTACTCAATACTTTCAGCCTTGGTTTCCTCTTTTATGAATAGAAATAATACTAGTACTTCATGTATATTGTGAAGATTAAATAAAATGATGCATTGAAAGTGTTTGGCACCTAACAAATCATTGCTATTGTTGTTCTAGCTATTATTATTATTATTGTTTTTATTATAACTATTGTTATCATTATCATTTAGTGAGACTAAAAAATTGGGGGACTTGGGATTAAAACCCGTTCCTACCACTCACTAGATGAATGGAAGACATTGAGAAATTCACTTTCCTGTCTGGCTATCAGTTTTTCCATCTAAATATAAGGAGGTGCAGAGAATTGTATTCACTGTAATTTTCCCTAAGGAGAACACCGTATTCACTTAGAGGAAATCCTTTGATTAGCTGTTTGGGGTGTCAGGTGAGTTCCTGCGGGCACGCTCAAACAACAAAAGATGATTCTTAAACTGTCACATAGAGGACAAGTAAATGCGTTTAGGGAAGAGGAAGGAAGCGGAGTGAGAAGGAGGAAGTGGAGCTGGCAGGAGGGCTGACATCTAAGACATTTCCATGGGATCCTCACTCTTGGGGTGAAATCCGTTAAACTCAACATAATTGGTATGAGTGATTTTTTTATGGATGGTGGTAAAGGGAAAAAATTGGGGTCTGGAATGACCCACATAAATACAGGGATAGCAAGTTCCCTTAGTCCCTCTGAAGATCATATTTTGGATTAAAGGAAACACCTTGGAGGTGGGTGTCTGTGTGATATATACAGCTAAGCTTGCACACGTGCACGGGAGCGTATGTCTCCCTGCACAGATGGATGTGCACAGACGCCTGCCTGTGCTTGCGTGAAAGTTAATCTATATGCAGACATACATACATACATATGCAGTGCACACACGCATACATCTTACACCCATGTATATGAGTACAATGTACACATATATGTGTATATGTAAGCTTGCACATGTATGTGAATGTATGTATATTGCATGAATGTCTGTTGATGGGTGAACACTCACGTTTTTGTGCTTGTGTATGTTTGTGTGTATACTCGTTCCCCACCCTGTATTTTGGGAGAGCTCCCCTTGGCTAAGAGGAAGGCTAAGAATAAAGTCACAGGGTCTCAGAAGGAAAGGATGAGGGATGCCCCAGAGGCCTGAAATCCAGACATCCCCTTCCTTCTTCTGGGAACAGTGCCCCCAGGTGACTCAAAGGATAAGATGACTGACTTGCCCCCACATCCCCCATTTCCTACGTGTCCCACTTTGTTCCCCTCTGAAAGAAGTGCTACAGAGAGTGAGACAAAGCCCCCAGAGACAGAAAGATTGAGGAAAGGGGTGAAGAGGCAATTTGCAGGAATGCCTAAATGGGAAAGCGACTCTAAACAGAATGTTCTCTTAATAAACAAGAAATTAAGTCTTAATAATGCAGCAAGAAGTCCATTAACCCCTCTTGATCTAAGGTTTGCTTCTGCCCGTTCTCAGTCCGGAGGGAACTGAGCTGTTTCACCTTCTCTTTCACAGGCCCCTTGGCGAGCCTGAGCTGACACTTGTAATATTTATATCCTCTGCTTCCTGGCTCTAACTTCTAGCGTATATTCACTTATTTAATCATTTACCTCTCCACCCACCTATCTATTCACCTATTCATTTAGTCATCTATCTCCCCATCCATCCATCTATCCATCAAATGATAACTGAACATTTGCTCTTTGTTTGACCTGGGAAAAGCACAGGGAGCATTAGAAAGAAGAATCAGAGTCCTTCCTGCCCCAGGCCACCACTCACCACACCTGGAACTCAATGTCTAATCGTATATAAAGTCGTTTTTAAGCCAAGTCTATTCAGGTTACTGCAGAGTCCAAAGGGTGGACAATCGTGTCCTCCTGCATAACTGGCGAAGACTTCATGGGAAGGTGCATATATGAGTTTTTTATTCTGAACTCAACTTGAGTCTAGGCATGTGGAACCCAGAGATTAATTTTGAAAATGATGAATCTTCTTACTGGAAGATTGCAGTCAATCAACAAACACCGTAGAGTTGGACCACTTCCACATTTATCCATTTACCCACACATACCCTGATCATTTGTTAAGCACATAATATATGCCCATATTGTGCTAGGCAAAGACAGTGAAATGACGAAAGACTCCTACATACTCATTGACTTCACAGTGCTTCTCCTCTAGTAAAAGAGAGAGGCTATTAAACAAGAAATCACCAGGAAATGTGACAGGTAACATATTGGAGAAATAAAAGAGATCGTGGGAGCCCGTGGTTAGAGTTCTTACTTTAGTTTAGGTAAACAGTGGGGGATTCAGGGAAGGCTGCCTAGAGGAGGTGTCTTAAGTGACACCTGAGGGATGAGTAGAAGTTAGCCAGGAGAAAAGCAGAAAAGCAGAGTCCCAACCATAAGAGAAAATAGGGCACATTTGTACAGGATAGAGCACAGCTAGAGAGCAGCACGGGATGCAGCTAGAGAGACCAGATCATCAGTGTCTTGGGTCCCACATTATCTACAGGGATGCAGGCACCCTGCATCGTTTCAACATGTAACTAATAAACTATTAATGATATTTTTATTTCTTTTTTCCGTTACAGTTCTGTTTCTATTTTTTTAATAGAAATATAGTTGATTTACAATATTGTGTTAGTTTTAGGTGTACAGCAAAGTGATTCAGTTATATATACTTTTTTTCAGATTCTGAAAAATTCTGAAAAAACAGTAAATCCTTATTGCTTATCTATTTTATGTACAGTAATTTGTATCTGTTAATCCCATACTCCTAATTTATCCCTCCCCTGCCTTCCCTTTGGTAACCATCAGTTTGCTTTCTATCTGTGAGTCTGTTTTGTATATAGATTCATTTGTATTATTTTTTAGAATCCACATATAAGTGATATCATATACTATTTGTCTTTCTCTGTCTGACTTACTTCACTTAGTATGATAATCTCTAGGTCCATCAATGTTGCTGCAAACGGCACTATTTCATTCTTTTTTATGGCTTGGTTTTATATTTGGTTTAAGAAGATCTTATACCACATCTTCTTAAACCAAACATCTGTTGATGGGTGTTGGAGTTGCTTCCATGTCTTGGCTGTTGTGAATATTGGGGTGTATGGGTCTTTTCGAATTATAGTTTTCTCTGGATATATGCCCAGGTGTGGGATGGCTGGATCATATGGCAACTCTATTTTTAGTTTTTTAAGGACCCTCCATTCTGTTTTCCATAGTGGCTACATCAGTTTACATTCCCAGCAACAATGCAGGAGGGTTCCATTTTCTCCAAACCCTCTCCAGCATTTGTTAATTAATTAGATATTTTACTTAGTTTTTTTACATTTTCCAGATCTTGGGACTCTGCTGTGTGTAATTTACAGGTACAGTGCATCTCAGTTTGGACCAGCTGCATTTCACATGCTCAGTAGCCACACTTGGCCAGTGGTTCCTGTACTGGCCAGCATGCATGTAGTCACTGGGTGACTCTAAGAACGGGGACACTGTCTTATTCATTTGTCACCCAGTGCCTGCCAAAGTGCTCAGAACACACGGAATACCCAGTGCATGCATGCTGAGCTAAACGTAATGGACACACTAGAGCGTGATGGACGGAGGTGATGACAGCTCTCTCGGCGGGGGGGGGGGGCGGGGGGGGGAGGGTGTGGCTGGGGAAACCTCGCCTGTAAGGTGATGGCCAGCCGAGCAGGCTCTGAAGAGTGTATAGGAGATGCCAGGTCAAGGACACAGGGCAGTAAGAGGAAGTGATGTTTGAATTGGTCCCAAAATGCTGGATAGGATTTCAATAGTCAGCCATTTAGGGGAGGGACAGAATGGTATTCCAAACAGAATAAAAAAGAGTCTGAGGAAAGCCTGAGAGGAATTGGCAAGAATAAACCATGGAGGCAGAAGGAATGGTTTGGCTGGAACACAGGGAGGGAGACAGGGCTGAAAAGACAGGCTGGAGGCTGCACGTGGAGAACTCTGAATGACAATGAAACCACTTTCTAGAAGCAGTCATGGAGGGGTCCGAGGCAGAAGAATTAACCTAGGGATCAGGACTGTGCCCACATCCTAGGATAACCACTGTTCTTTTGAAAGTAAATTGTGTTTTCCATTCAACTCAGAAATCATCAGCGTTCTAAAGAAATTTCAGTTATCTTAGATATCAGGCTTTTGTCCTCAGAAAGTATCGGTAATGTTTGTTCTCTGACTATCCTGTTGTACTGGGTTGACTAGAAGTAAGGATAAGTCTCATACGACTGGTATTTTGTGGTAATCGAATAACGGTGGTTAACCCTTCCTCAGGGCTTACTATGTGCCAGGCAGGGCTCAGGTGCTTTATGTCATTAACGGATCCAATCCTATGACAACCCTAGGAGGAAAGTACAGTTAGTACTCTCAATTTTACACATGCAGAAACTGCAGTATAGAGCAGCATTCCCCAGCCTTTTTGGCACCAGGGACTGGTTTCGTTGAAGACAATTTTTCCACGGATGGGGGTGGGGGACGGTTCAGGCGGTAATGTGAGTGATGGGGAGCGATGGGGAGCGACGGGAGTGGTGGGGAGCGATGGGAGTGGTGGGGAGCGACAGGAGTGGTGGGGAGCGACGGCAGCGATGGGAGCAGTGGGGAGCGGTGGGGAGCGATGGCAGCGGTGGGGAGCGATGGCAGCGGTGGGGAGCGATGGGAGCAATGGGGAGCGATGGGAGCGGTGGGGAGCAGTGGGGAGTGATGGGAGCAGTGGGGAGCGATGGGAGCAATGGGGAGCGATGGGAGCAGTGGGGAGCGGCGGGGAGCAGTGGGGAGCAGTGGGGAGTGATGGGAGCAGTGGGGAGCGGTGGGGAGCAGTGGGGAGCGGTGGGGAGTGATGGGAGCAGTGGGGAGTGGTGGGGAGTGGTGGGGAGTGATGGGAGCGGTGGGGAGTGGTGGGAGCGGTGGGGAGTGATGGGAGCGGTGGGGAGTGGTGGGGAGCGGTGGGAGTGGTGGGGAGTGATGGAGCGGTGGGGAGCGATGGGGAGTGATGGGAGCAGTGGGGAGTGATGGGAGAGGTGGGGAGTGATGGGAGCAGTGGGGAGCGGTGGGGAACGGTGGGGAGCGGTGGGGAGTGGTGGGGAGTGATGGGAGCGGTGGGGAGTGATGGGAGTGATGGGGAGGGGTGGGGAGTGATGGGAGTGGTGGGGAGGGATGGGGAGTGATGGGAGCGGTGGGGAGCGATGGGAACAGTGGGGAGCGGTGGGAGCAGTGGGGAGCGGTGGGAGCGGTGGGGAGCGGTGGGGAGTGATGGGAGCGGTGGGGAGCGATGAAGAGCTCGTGGCCACTCACCTCCTGCTGTGCGGCCTGGTTCCTAACAGGCCGCAGACCGGGGTTGGCGACCCCTGGTATAAAGAGTGCAGGTAACTTGTTCCCATAGCTAGTTCAAGTCCAGGCAGTCTAGTTCTAGAGACTGCCTTCTACTACTACTCCAAATGATTTTTGATTGCTACAACGAACAGACAATGATATAAGGACTTTACGTGTGTTAATTAATTTATTCTTCTTAATTATTCTATGCAGTAGGTGCTATTCTTCTCCTGATTTTGTTCATGAATAAACTGAGAATCAGAGAGGTTAAGAAATGTCCCCAAGTTCACAGTTAGTTGAGAGTGAAACCAGCGGTACAATGATCAGATCTATTTAGGTGGCATATCTGGAGCTTCCTTTATGAAGTTCTGGTGAAACATCTTGTTGTCCAAAATAAAATGCACCATTAGTTAGTACTGTTAGTAATCTATGCATGTATTTCTAAGGAAAACTTCATGGTAAATTATATAAGATTTTCTATTTCTCTCTCTCTCTCTCTCTCTCTCTCTGTCTGTTTCTTCCACCCTATGCCTAACTTTCATGTCATCTCCTCTCTCCCCAAGATGTAACTTAAGAAATATTTATTGAATGAATGAAAAAAATTGATGGATTAACTATTTACTATCTACTATATGCCAAGCACTGGGCTTTGTACAAGGGGTACAGCAGTGGCTAATATAGACAGTGTCTGACTTCACAGGGCTGACAGTTTAGTTTTTCCTATCTATCTGTCTGTATCTGTGTTTGAACTATGTCTTATCTCTCTATCTCTCTCCCTCTCTCCCTGTCTATATCTCTATTTATCTATGCATCCATTCGTACGTCCATCTGTCTGGGAAGGGGTAGCAGCAGGAGAAAGAGAGAAAGGAAAGAACAAGGGAAGAAGAGAGGGGAGAAATGAGAGGAGGAATAGGTGGAATTGGATGATGAGGAGGAAACAGAGGAGAAGAAAGGAATGGGAAGGGACCATCTATGGCGAATCCATCATTTTACAGAAAAGCCTGAGCCTTGAAGACAGGAAATGAGTTGTGTTACGAGATGATGCTGGTGAGAACCATGAAGTGGATTAGTAAGAGCTGGACTTGACGACTAAGAGGCTTTCCATGATCTTCGTCCTGATGGAGCTTGGCGCTTACAGACACCTCTGGACTGTCTTGCTTTCATTGTGCTCTTGATTTTCAGAGGCAGAAGGAAATTTGGGCAAAATGAATGAGAGGTCTGAAGCTATTTTCGGCATCCAAGCCATGAAGGCTTTCTACGCATCCCAAAGCTCAACGGGCTGCCTGAGCTTCTTTCCTTTTCTGTGCAGGGGAGGAGGCCTTGACCATGTACATGGACAAAAGTCGCCTGGACAGGAAGTCAGGGAATGCCACTCAAAGTGTTGAAGCTCTGCACCAGCTGGCATCATCCTACTTTGTGGACCGTGATGGTACCATGAGGAGGCTCCATGAGATCCAGATATCAACTGGAGCAATCAAGGTACGGCTTGCGGGTGGCTTCGGGTGGCAGGCTCTCAGACAACAGCACTGCACAAACGTAGTCTGCGAGTCAACGGGCAGATGACATCCCTGGCTTCTTACCCAGGGAGCTAACAGTGCCCCCCTGCAGCCACTCTGCCTGAGGTGCCTGAGGTTGTCAAGTGCCCCATAATACCCCGAGCATTGTCATTAAGGCGACCACATGTACTGATTTCCTGGGGCAACCCTGGCTGTAATCATGGCAGAATTAAACATAGTACTTTCTTTCACTCTTTTTTTTTTTAAACAGCTTTATTGGAGTATAATTGCTTTACAATGGTGTGTTAGTTGCTGCTGTATAACAAAGTGAATCAGCTATACATATACACATATCCCCATATCCCCTCCCTCTTGCGTCTCCCTCCCACCCTCCCTATCCCACCCCTCTAGGTGGTCACAAAGCACCGAGCTGATCTCCCTGTGCGATGCGGCTGCTTCCCACTAGCTATCTGTTTTACATTTGGTAGTGTATATATGCCCATGCCACTCTCTCCCTTTGTCCCAGCTTACTCTCCTTCACTCTTAAAGCTCTGTGTGGATGATTTCCAGACTCCCTTTCTAGGTGAAGGAACAGGCTACAGTGGGTAAATCATTTTCGAAAGGTCACAGAGCTCTCAAGAGTCAGATTATGCCTAGGTCAGTAATTGGTCAACACCTGTGTTTTTCATCCTCCCTCCCCATTTTACAGATGGGAACACTCAGGTCCAAGGGTTAAAGACTTCTGCTCAGGGTTACACACCTAGCCAGTGCATTAACAGGGACTAGAACTCTACTCTCTAGACCAGGGATCCACGAGGATTTTTTGTAAAGGGTCAATAGTAAATATTTTAAGATTTGCAGGTCATATGATCGGTATTACTACAACTCAGCTGTGCTGCTGTAGCACAAAATTAGCCATACAATCAGTGTGTAAAAAATGGGCATGGCTGTGTTCCAATAAAACTTTATAAATCAGGCAGTCTGTCATGTGCCGACCCATGCTCATCTACCCCAGCGCTGTCCAATAGACCCTTCCAAGATAATGGAGAGACTGTATCTGTGCTGGCCAAGACAGGAGCCACTAGTCATATGGGGTTATGGAGCATGTGACATGTGGCTACTTAGACACTAAATTTGTAAGGTGTTTTTTTTTTTAAATTTATTTAAGTTTAAATAGCCACATTGGTAAGAACAGCTGTGGAGACTTTCAGTTCAATGCCTTAGAGCATAGGTACTTAAAAAAATTCCACTTTAAATGCAGTAAATTCAAGGATTACCTTTATAAAGAGAATAAAGGAGGACATTTTTGATTAAAAAGGATTAGTTCTTTGGAGGGTTTCAATGAAGATTTTTTTGCATCTCAAAGTTTCTTAAACCAGATTATACCTGCATTTTACCTCATTATTCAGTCTATTTTCTCTTCCTGAGCATCTTCCTTCTGAATAAAATGCAGACCTAGTCTTATATCAAGACTTTAAAAGGTATCTCTAGGGAAAACGTGTGTGTGTGTGAAGGGGTGAGGGGTTGCCGGGGAGTGTTGGTGGATGTCAGGCAGATGAGTCAGAAACTGACCAAGGGAAGAGAAAAAATGTGGGAGGGGAGAGACTTGCTGAGGAGGGAGGGAGGAAGGGGAGAAATAAATCAGATCAACAAAGAGCCAGTTTATCCGAGAAGAATCGCCTATATTGGGGGGATTATGGTGTTAGGGAGCTCAGCACAGAGAGATGGAACTTGATGAAGCCATCGGAGTCTGAGTGAAGCAAAGGCCTGGTTTTCATTATCACCAAATGGTTCCCTCCCCGCGGGATGGGATGCGGAATTGAGATATTGAAGCTCTGTCGGAAGGTAATCCTCTTTTGTGCATCCCGGAAGTGCAGTGTGCCTCCTCACGAGGAATTTCTTAGAGAAATTGCACACAGGCCACTCAAGGAGCCATTCTTGGAATAGCACCATCCTCGACACTCAATCTGGCACTTGGGTTTTTCTAGCCATTTCTTGACGCTACCTCAAGACCCAGCTGGCTAGAATTGGTCTCGCTGCCAGCTTTGTCTAAGATGAGCAGCTGACCCAGGTGGGGAAGTTTTGCCCGTGGTTTCTCTTCCCGAGCATCTTTAGCCAGACGGATTGGTAGTTTTGAATCTCATTGAACAGTAACGAGGTCATTATTCTGTACACAAAAAAGAATACATTATTTTTTAAAAGCAAAGCCTAATAACCTTCCATTTTTGTAATGTTTCCTAAGTGCTAGATACTTCAAAAATACGGTCCCTTTACCGTTAGGGTGGGTAACAGTATTACTGACATTGTGTAGATGCAGAAATTGAGGCTTAGAAAGAGGAGTTAGTGATCCAAGGCTCTGCTACTGGACGGGGCCGAGCTGGCATTGGGAGATCTGTGTGACTATATCCCAAGTCATCATTCCTGACAACAGTCAGCGCTATGTCCTTACAGCTGGATGCAAACCTCAAAACAAGCCTACAAGTGATTGTGTTAAATAATGGAAAGTGAAGGCTAAAGACATGAAGAAACCACTTTACATACTAAACCATTCATATTTCAAGGTTATCTTTTAGAATAGCTGTTTCCCTCTTGTCCACCACCTCAATTATTCTAAGACAGTGTTTGAGAAACACACCACCAGGGGATTGGGGTGATCATTCTGCAGTGGAGCTGACTGTGCTGTTTGCTATTTTTTTTTGAAAATGGGAATAATTTTATTTTTCTTGCCTAATGATAACGCATATGTACTCATCGATAATGCACGTTACAATTTATAGAGACTCTTGGTAATAAGATGTCAGTTACTGAACATATGCCATGTGTCAGGCGCTTACACCCATCAGGTTTAGTCTCACCACCTTCCTGGAAGGATTTACTAGCTTCAGATTGCGGGAGCTTACAGAAGTGACTGCCTGAGGGCACACGGCAAATAAAGGGTACAGCCAGGATCTAACACTGACTCTCCTAACTCCAAAGCCCATGCATTTGAAATACACTCTAGTGTTTCCACTTATTTTTAGTTCATATAATACTTGAAATGGCTTTGTGCAGTGAGAACCAAGGATAGAACGTGGGCGTCCTGGCTCCAGTCTGCTAGATTGCCCTGCTCTCCCGTTGTCTGCTTGGCAACAGTCAGGCATGGTCCTTGACACAGGCAAGGGGCTCAAGAAGTGGCCGCTGGCTCAGGTCAGGCTTTCTCTGCTGCCTGAGCTCTGCTGGGGGCTGACTATGCAGGATCTGTCCCAGACAAGGGCATCTGTCTCACATCTGTCGCCCTTGATGTCCACTCCAGGTCACAGAGACACGCACTGGGCCTCTGGGCTGTAACAGCTATGACAATCTGGACTCTGTGAGTTCCGTCCTTCTGCAAAGCACGGAGAGCAAACTGCACCTTCAAGGTAGGATGTCAGTGGAAATGATGGGAACAGAGAGGGGGAGGGGAGAGCAGCCTGGGGGAGGAGGGATGAGGGGGTATCAGGAGGCATGATGTGGAGGGAGAATGAAAACTAAGATGAAAGGCAGAGAAACCAACAAAAAATAAAAATATGCAAATTAAGACAGTTGTGATATGATGTCTTTTTAAAAATTTTAACATATATAGGACATTGAATTCATGGTTATTAATTAGTTTTCAGATATAAAGTATGGAAATGTGAGCTTTATCTGATTATTTTGATGAAAATGTCTAAACAGTGTTATTTATAGATGTTCCAGATCTAATATATATTAAAGTTTCATATCATAGCCTCTGAATTTCCTACATTATTGTGTTTGATTCTCAATATATTTTGAATTCCAAGATATTATTTGAATTCCAAGAACCATAGGGCATTTTATAGAATTTTTGGTTCTATGTCAACTTCTTTCTCCTTATTTGTTAATCATTAGTGGTCTTCAGTATATTCATACACCCATACGTATTTGTGTATGTGTGTGTGTGCTTTCAGCAGAGTTTACAAATGAGAACATTCAGTGCTGGCTGGAATATAGAAAGACGGATCCTCTTAGGCATGGCTAGTGAAATTGCAACAATTCTAAGGATTAATTTGTTGAAATACATACATATTTGTATTTGTTTATTATCTATTATATGTCAGGTACATGTTATGTGCTCCATATATACTCAAGACCTTGAAGAAAATACGCTCTTTAAAATAGTTTTTATCCTGATTTTTTTATCCTGATTAATTTTATCCTGATTAATTCATCATAAAGAGGAGGGGAGATTGTAGGGGGAAAAATGATAAAACTTTAAGTATAGATAGTGCTGTTTTAAAAAGCATAATTTATAATAGTAAAGAAAAAAACAATGTAAAGATTTCAATTTTCCACATGAGGAGACTAAATGAATTGTGTAGCATCCATACAACATAATATTAGGCAGGTGCTGAAATGTTGTTTATAAAGAATTTTCAGGATACGTGAAAATGATTTACTATAATGTTAATTAAAAAGTGGATGGTTTCTGACTGAATGTATGGCATGATCTTCATGTAAAAGGATAAGGAAAAATAACATTGCAAGGAATTATGCGAGATGTTAAGAGAGGTTACTTCTGGATGATTAGGTTAGAGATGATTTATTTTAGTCTTCCAATTCCTTTTCTAACTTTTCTACAATGATCGTGTATTAACTTTATAGTCATAAAAACTGTCATATGCTTTAACTTTGAGCGAACTAAGAATGTGACCTTTTAGAAAGGTATCTGATAAAGGTGATTCTGAATGTCAGTGGGAGGAAATTTGGGTTGAGATTGGCAGGTCGAGCTAAACAGAGCCTAATGTGACTTTTATATTCTGGTTCCTTGGCAACTCTTTGATTCATGCTCCTGTTATAGAAGATGGTTGGAAAGTGGTACAGAGCAAGCTTGGTAGTGTCACTTGGGAGCAATGAATGAAAATCCATCAGGAAAATTCAGGCCAAGAGAGTGGTCTAGCATTAAAACAAAAGCCAACAAAACAAAACGTCAAGTACATGAAGAATAATCCTGCACCCCTTTAGTAGACAAAAGAGTAGACAGATGAGTTTGGTAATGCCTGATAAGAAATGAATAAGGAAGACAGACCTACCTTGGGTGCACCAGGATTTTCAATATTAGCTCCTGTGATGCCTACAGTGAGCTTGTGGGATGAGAGCAGGGTTTGAATCCAGGAAGTACGGCTCCGGTCTGTGTCTGGTCACCCTGCTGTGCACGTAGGAGGTGAGTTATAATCAGAGTAAATTAGTTGGGATTAACAGGATCTCACTAGGAATTTATTAAGATCTTAGGGCCATTTAGAAGCTGATTTACAGTGAAGCTAAGGAAGCTTAAGATCCAGGGTTCCCTCACCTTCTAAGTCCCTAAATTTTCTCATTCTGCATATTCATGTTCACATGTAATTTTGAATTCCGTTTCTCAATAAGCACCTGTAGCCTAAGCCTCAGTCCTAAAACCCAGATCTGCCATTGGTTACATTATTAGCAGCATGTTACTCACACAAAAGAAGGAGATGACAGCTTTGTTCTGTTCTAGATTGGTCAGAGCACACCTGGTGGATTGGGTCCAAGTGTGGGCAGCACATTTCAAGAGGGACATCAAGAAACTGAAGGAGAGTGTCTTATAATACATAACTGATGAAGGTGGACTTAGAGCAGAAGGATGTGTCTGTGGATACCTGAAGGGCTGTCTTGCAGAAAAGTTAGTCAAATTCGATAATATGGATAAAATGGGGCAAACCTGATCTACATGTGGGAAACTACAAGGATCCCAGGTTTAAACTAGATCTCAGTTTAAACTCAGTATAAAATAGATCTTCTAATGCACATTCATGTCCAAACCTGGAATGTCCTGCTGAAGCATATAGTGACTCTCTTGTTATTAGGTTTATACGTTGGTGACGTTTGGTAGGGATGTTATAGAAACTATTTAATCATCATTCCACCGTGTTGGTGATTGAATCGATACTGATGCTTAGGAAGATGCTGAATCACAAACCTTTATCGAGACTGACTATGTGCCAAATTCAGTGCTAGATCCTGGGCCTATGAGCACAAATCAGTTCAACTCCATTCAGCAAATATTTTTCAAGAACTCATGTTGTCATTGGGCTAGGCACAGAAAACAGTGGTGAACAAGACAGACATACTTTTTACCCCAAGGAAATATACACTCTATCAAAAAACATGGGTTTAGACGAATAATAATGTGCAATGAGTTTGGATGGAAAAAAATCGTGACGGTTCTTTGATACCCAGTAGTATGGAGAGTTCACCTACTAGAGAATCAGGGAAGTTTTCTTGATAAAAAGATGCACAGAATGAGACCTGAAGAGTGGAGAAGGGGGCAGGGACATAGCTATGGAGCAGAGTCCTCGTGAATGGCATTCAAGGAAATTGAAAAGATCTTAAGAGATTAAAGCAGAGATATCAATGGTGAGAAAGGCAAAATAATATGTCATATCCTAGAAGGCCTCTGTAACACATTAATGAGTTGAATATTAATTTGAGAGTAATGGGAACCATAAAAGGGTTTTAAAAAACAAAGTAGCAGGAAGAGATTATTAATGTTTTGGAAGATCACTCTGGCTACTGTGTGGTCAATTAATTAGAGAGGAGTAGTTTGGAGGTTGGTGACCGGTTAGTTAAGGGCTACTGCAGTATTGAAGATGAGATGTCACAGACTGAAACCATGGAAGCAACAGTTGGGATGGAGAGAAATAGACCAATTTTGGAGTTACTTAGGAGGTGTCACTACCAGGATTCAGTGAAAAGACCATGAAAGATTTAGGTATTTGAGTGAATGAAGAGTGGGAATAAGAGAGCCGACAGACAGGAAAATACATATGATTCAAGGTAGTGTGTAATATAGTAGAGCTAGTAAAAGTAATGCGTACTATTACAGAGATGTGGAAAAGGAGGTAATCCATTCTGTCTGTCTAGGTAGAGGAATCATAGAAAGGAGGAAAAAATATTCTCCTGGTGGAAGGTAAAACAAAAAAACTTCTTAAATATAAGACAGAAGAATATCTCATGACTTTTGGATAGGCTGATACTTATTCAATAGCATCCGTAAAGCACCAAGTAAAAGAAAAAGGTTGATAAATTGGACTACTTTAAAATTAAGAATTCCTGTTTATCAGAAGATGCTATTCATGGAATGAAAATGCAGGTTACAGAGTGGAAGGAAATATTGGTGATAAATGTATCTGACAAAGAACTCATGTGTAAAATATGTAAATAACCTCTAAAACCAATAAGAGAAAGGCAGGCAATCCGGAAAGACAAGAAAATGGGTAAAAGGCATGAACAGGCGCTTCGCAAACAAGAATATCAAAATGGCTAATAAATATTTGAAACGGTGATTAACTTTACTAGTCCTCAGAAAATGTAAATTAAAACAGTGTCATAACACACCGATCAGTCTGGCTCAACTGAAAAATCTGACAGTATCAAGGAGTGACAATGTTGAACACTGGGAACTTACATGCATTGCTCCTGGGAGAATAAATTAGTACAGTCACTTTGGAAAACTCTTTTTGGCAGCTTCTACTGAAAACTCAATGTGTCCTCACCCTATGACCTAACAATTACAACTCCTAGGAATATGCCCAACAGAAATGTGACCTTTGTTCACCAAAAACCATGAATGTTCATAGGAGTTTTGTTCAAAATAGTCCCCCAAAGGGAAATAGCCCCAAATGCCCATGAACAGAAAAATGGGTAAATAACTTGTCATACATTCACATGATGGGCTACAATACAGAAATGAGAAAGAATCAACTACCCTTTCATGCAAAAATATGGAAGAATCTCATGAATGCAACATTAAGTAACAGAAGCCAGACACGAAAGAGGAAATGCTGTATGATTCCATTCTTACACAGCTCAGAAACAGTAAAACAAATACATTGCTTTAGAATTCCAAAGAGCATTAACCTTTGTGGAGGAGGAATGGGGAAGTGACTGAAGAGAGATGAGAGAGGTTTCTGGAAGTCTTAGTAATGTTCTTTTTTTGTGTGTGTGGTACGTGGGCCTCTCACTGTCGTGGCCTCTCCCGTTGCGAAGCACAGGCTCCGGACGCGCAGGCCCAGTGGCCATGGCTCACGGGCCCAGCCACTCCGCGGCATGTGGGATCTTCCCGGACCGGGGCACGAACCCGCATCCCCTGCATGAGCAGGCGGACTCTCAGCCACTGCGCCACCAGGGAAACCCAATGTTCTGTTTCTTGATCACAGTAGCCACACATGGACGTGTTTACTTTGTGAAAATTCATGCAGCTGTACACACATGATTTATATGTGTACATTTCTGTGTATACAATATGCAGCTATTAAAAATTTATTTAATAATGTGCTCTATCTTGACATCCTCTGCAAAGAGAAGACATGAATAAAACAGAGACAAATGATCAGGAGGTGATCCAGCCCAGCTAGAAGGGAAACTGCATGGACTGAGGAGTGGAGGAACCAGAAATAATAGATACTATTTATAAAACACTTCCTTGAGTGCCAGGGACTGTGTTAATTTATTTTTATTATATTTACATTTATGTATTTGTTTTTATTTTAACTCTTATTTATTTGTTTTGTATAACTGGATTTATAACATTTTTAATCTTCATAGCATTCCTATAAGGAAGGCATAAATAACATCCCCATTTTGTAGGTGAGAAAACTGAGGCTGAGAGAGGTTTCTTAATAAGTGATTGAGCCAGAATTTTAACCTGACCTGACTTCAGAGTTTCTCCTTCTCAAAACGGGTTGCTCTGTATTCCTCTGTTCTCCTCCTAAAGCCTCTGAATGAGGCTGGCGTGAGATTCTGCAGAGGCTTATTTGGGTAGATTGAGGATGATACGAATGACAGCCTAATGACATTCACTTTGTGGTGTTTCATAAAAGGTTCACAAAACAGGGCAAAGATGGAGGGAAATAGGAAACAGAAAGAGGAAGATTGGAGAAGGAGACTCAAAATGAGGAAGAAAGGATTGTGGAAATGAGCAGAGGCTATTAGTAGTCAAAGCAGCCACCACCGAACTAAACTAGTTGTAATAATGCTAGTGGCATAATGATAACTTCTTATTTTTATCCTCCTTTCTCCAAGAAGCCCACTGAGTGTTCTACCGACGTTGTCATGTAATTTAATCTAGTATCCATCTGGTGAGATGGATGTAGACAGAGCAGACCTCTGCCTTTGTAGCTCACTGAAGTGGAAACAGATGCAGGGAAAGTCTTTTGCTGAAATCTAGGGATAATCCAGAAATGTATTCATTCACACATTCACTTATTCATTTAGCAATATTTATCGAACATCACCTATATGTCAGACATTGTTTTAAGAGCGGGATGTAGAGACGTGAATAAGCTAAGTCTCAGTCATTTTGGAGTTTATATTTAGTGTGTGGGTGTTGGGGGAGCAGAAAGAAAGAAACAAAGAAAGAAAGAAATATATTTTCTTTACAATCAGAGAGGTAGTGTGGGAATAGGTCATCTAGAAATTTGTAGACCATGGAACAGACTTCAGATTTTACTCTGAATGAAATGAGAAGCCACTGGAAATTCAGGCAGTGGAGTAACTGGAGCTCACTTACATTTTACGTGAATTACTATGACTGTTATGTAGAAAAGAACTGTAGAGGGCAAGACCACATACACAGAAACCAGCTTGGAGGCTATAGTGTTTATCAAGGTGAGAGAAAATGGCGGCCTGGACCATGACAGTGGCAATGAGGGTTGTAAGAAATGATTGGATTGTGGATATATTTTTAAGTAGTGCTGACATTAGTTGGCAATGGACTGAGAAAATGCTTGTGAGAAAAAGAGAGAAGCCGAGGATGTTCCCAAAGTTTTGCCTGAGTGACAGCAATGATGGCATTGCCTTACTGCTGTGGTGAATACTGTGGGAGGGATCCGTTCAGATGGGATATGAGGAATTGGGTTCGAACCTAATTGGGTTTGAACCTAGGTTTGAGAAGTCTGTTATATATACGGTTGTCAATGATGAGTGGACATTTGGAAAGTCAGGGGAGAGAACAGAGATATAAATTAGCATAGCGATGATATTTAATGATATGAGATTGGACAAGATTACCTTGGGAGAGAGTGTAGATAGAGAAAAGAAGGAATCCAGTTATTGAGCCATGGGGAATTTAATATCGAAGAGTTGGGGTAAAGGCATACTAATGAGGAACAAGGAAAGGAATCTAAGAAGTGGCCAGGGGTGCGGGTGGCAGTGTCGTGGGACGAGAGCCAAGAGAGTGTGGTATCCTGGAAACCAAGGGAAGAATGTTTTCCAAAGCAGAGGTCGTTGTCAACCGTGTCAAACGCCACTTACAGGATGAGAAAGATGAAGATGAGAACAGAGTAGTGGACTTAGCATCATGGAGGTCATGGGTGACCCTAACAATGATGCTTCAATGGAATTATGGGAGTGGAAGCCTGAGTAGCGTGAGTTCAAGAGAAAATAAGAAGAGAGGAAGTGAAGGTAGAGGTTTAGCAAACTCTACGAAGGAATCTCGCAGTGAATGGCACAATAGCAGAAGGTGACGTGGAGTGCATGAGTTTTTCTCTTTTAATATAGAAGCAACACAGAAGGTGACGTGGAGTGCGTGAGTTTTTCTTCTCTTTTAATATAGAAGCAACAAAACTTTTATATGCTGATGGGAGTTATTCTTCAGAGAGGGAAACATTGATTCTATGAGTAAGATGGATTATTTTAGGGTCATAGTTGAGCAGGGAAGAGTGAATAGGATCTTGTATATGACTGGAATTATTTGCCTTAGATAAGAGCTCCTGCAAGTTCATACAGAGTGAAGGGAGGGAGAACCTATGGACCCATAGATGGGGTGGGTACAATTCACAGTTGTGGTAATGGGACCATTTTCTTAAACTTTACTTCTGATCACTTTTCATAGATGTGTTACAAGATTTTTCAGATTGTAATATCTCTGAAATTAGTATGTTTCTTATAACTGATGGTATGTCATAGTTTAATTGGCAGGTTATTTATTTTCTTAGTGTATGCAAAAGAATGATACGTTTTACAAAAAGTGGCATCTTAGATTCAATGACACGTAGTGTTTTCCTCAGTGAAAAAGGAGTGAAGTCACTAACCCACTCTCAGTTTCCAAAAGAGAAAAATGGACAAGAGTACAGTCAAGATCTTGAAAAGATGGGATGCTAGGCAGTGAGGGGATATGGGGTGCAAGACTCCAGGCATCATCTACACTCTGCACCTCCAGAGAGGCCACCCAAGACTCTGCTGTGTTTTGAGAGCCTCCTCCTAATATTCACGTTCAAATGGCCCATTTCACTCGTTGATCTTAAATTATTTCTCCTCCTCTTTCTCCTTCTTCTTTCATCCCTCCTTCTTCCTCCTCCTCCTTACCCCTTCTTTACTTTCCTTGTGTCTCTTCTTGAAACCTCAGCTTCTTCCAGACCAGTCTCTATCTCCTATCACTCATGAACTCAGAATCTTTTCACGCCCTAAATGACTTCCCCTCTCTCTTTTATTGAGTTCAGTCCATCTTTCCATACCCAGCACTAATATCCATCCCCTTATTAGAAGTCCTTCTTTCTTTACCCCTGTCATGGCTTACCTCCTCCCATCATCATTTCTCTCTTCCCTGGAGTGACTGTCAAACCAGCCTTCTTGATTCTGATCACGTCTGCTGATCCATCCCCATCGAAGCAGCCAGTGTGCTCTTCTTAAAATCAAATCAAATACTGTCACATCCCTGCTTAAAATCCTTCACAGTCTCTGATATGGGTATAAGGAATAGACCTGGGCACCAGGCTATTCATAATCAAACTCTTGCCAATTTTCTTGGCTTTGTCGTATTCCGTCATCCAATACGTACTATATCCTTACTCCAGGCCTGTGGAATTTCTTACATTTTACTACAGGCATCTTTTTTTGTTTTTTATTGCTTCAAACTTTTGTACATCATCTCTCTAGTTCCTGGACTTTCACTTCTCCCAGGAAAACTTCTCTTAATGCTTCTGCCCTGGTTGTTAGACACCCTGCTCACCTTCTTCCCTAGGATTTGTCATGCAATAGTATAATCATCCTATTATTAATCTGACTCCCCAGTTGGCATATAAATTCCTCACTGGTAAGAGCCATCTCTATCTCTAGCATGATGTATGGAAGGTGGCGCATAAAGAATGATCAGAAGATATTTGTTAAATGAATTTATAAGTGAATGGATAAATAATTAAATGAATGAAGCGCCCAGCCCATAGTGAGCTCCTTTCTCTGAATTCTTACGATTCTCATTCTCCAGCATGCTGGATCCAGTTCAACCTAAGGACAATGTCCTGAGGGCTTACTCTATACCAGGAGCCTTCTTGCATGGATAGCATTCTTCAAAGTGCATGTGCCTTTTCTGTTGCGTTGGATGTATCCATATTTCAGGCAAGAGTCATGCCCCTTTACTCCTGCAAATGCCACCTCTTCTGAGAAGCCTCTTTAAGACCTCTTGTACAGCATTTTTAAAAACTTCATCTTGCAACATGTTCTTTTGCATTTGGGTTTTACCTCTTCTATTAGATTTGATGATTGGCCTCGTTAAGGACGGGATTCTGCCAACTTTGTGTTTCATTGTATTCAACAGAATGCTGTGGACATTGGGACTCAATATGTATTTGCTGAATTGAAATTTTGCATAGGATTGGCGTTACAGGGACAGGAGAAAGGGGAGAACTAGAAGGATGGGGGAAGGAGAGAAAGAGGAAGGGGAGAGGGAGAGGAAGGGAGGGAGGGGATAGAGGAGGAAATAGAGGAAAGGCAGAGGGAGGATGAGGAAGAGAAGTAGCATCAATAATCCCTTTCCTCCGTAGGCATAAATGGAGTGAAGATAGTGATTTTTTTTTTTTTTTTTTTTTTTTTTTTTTGCGGTAAGCGGGCCTGTCACTGCGGGGGCCTCTCCCGTTGCGGAGCACAGGCTTCGGACACGCAGGCTCAGCGGCCATGGCTCACGGGCCCAGCCGCTCCGTGGCATGTGGGATCTTCCCAGACCGGGGCACGAACCCGTGTCCCCTGCATCGGCAGGTGGACTCTCAACCACTGCGCCACCAGGGAAGCCCGAAGATAATGATTTTTAAAATCATCTTGCAACAAGTAATAGAGAAAGGGGAACAGAGTATTTGAACTGTTTAAAATGTATGTTATTTTGAGCTGTTACTCCTTCTTAGGCATATTGTGTTTATATC
The DNA here is from genome assembly GCF_011762595.2 of Tursiops truncatus. Taxonomy (NCBI): domain Eukaryota; kingdom Metazoa; phylum Chordata; class Mammalia; order Artiodactyla; family Delphinidae; genus Tursiops; species Tursiops truncatus. The sequence continues at coordinate 100,514,436 of NC_047039.1, read as the reverse complement.
CATGAGCCAGTTTATCCCTCCCACCAACTAAGAGATAGGGATCATACTCCCCATTACATAGATGAAGAAACTGAGGCCCCAAGGGGTGAAGTCACTTTCCCAAGATCCCCCGGGGTTTTGGGTCCTAGCCGCCTGGGATCCATGATTACTTTTCTCAGGGAGCCTTGAGTCAGCACAACACATTCTAGATGTGGGTAGAATGGGAATAAATCCCTGCCCAACTGCAGTAGTCGAGGAAGAGGGGAAGGAACGTCATCAGGCCTTCTTTTCATGAAGCCCCGTCACCCAACGTGGCCTTGTGACCCCAGTGGAAGGCGGAGTGATTGTTGCCAGAGCCTGCTCTAGTCAGCAGCTTCGGGCTGAATCCTCATTAAGAATTAGCCCGGGGTCACCGGCAACGGCTTGCGACTAAAGGCCCTTCTTGCCGATTAGCCGGGGCCTAGGAGGCACTGATGGGAATCCGTGTTTCCGTCTTCCTGTGGCGCTGTCTGTAAAGCCTGTTGAATAAAAGAGCAGCGCCTTCATGACAAATGGGATTGCTGACTTCCACCCAACTGCTTGACTCCAAGTATTGGTTTTACTTTATGAGCCAAGGGGCACCATGTTCTCTGCCTTGTGAGAAGTGAAGTTCCTCTTAAGAAGTGGATTGAAGATATCAATTAAAACTCAATCAGAGGGCTTCCCAGGTGGTGCAGTGGTTGAGAGTCCGCCTGCCGATGCAGGGGACACGGGTTGGTGCCCCGGTCCGGGAAGATCCCACATGCCGCGGAGCGGCTGGGCCCGTGAGCCATGGCCGCTGAACCTGCGCGTCCGGAGCCTGTGCTCCGCAACGGGAGAGGCCACAACAGTGAGAGGCCCGCGTACCGCAAAAAAAAAAAGCGGAAAAAAAACTCAGAGGACAAATAGGGAGTGTACGAGAGCACATGTGATAGTGATAAGTCCTTGGACTAATTAATTAAGTTTCTGAGCTTCTCTAGGTTTTCTAATAAATGGGAATAAAAACACCACTGCCTCGGAGTCATGGTTCTGCATTTATTTGAAAAATGTGTTGAAAGCACCTGACCTAAAACCCAAGAGGGCGGATACAAAATCATAGCTGTGATTTCCTGGATAGTTCTCTCGTGCCAGGTATAGAGCTCATTCCTTTATATTCATCTCTCAGAAACCTCAACACAGACCCATTTTCCAGATTTGCAAATTGAGGCTCACAGAAGTTAGTAACGCTCTTGTAGCCAGCAGAGCAAGAATTTGAACACAGGTCCACTCAATGCCAGTGCTCTTAAAGTGTGTAGCATATTGTGTCTCAACCTGGAACATATAATCATGGTTTTTATTGGAGCAAGTAGTTGTATAGCGCTTTCTATGTGCTGATAGGTTCTGCTATTTACTTTAGAAAGTCTGCGATTTTCCTAAAATTACTTGCCAACTTGTGGATGTGCGTAGGTGTGCCATTTCCATAGCTATTCTCATACTCTCAAAAGAATCCAGAACCAGAAAAGATCAAATACCTTTATAACAGACGATTATGAAAGCCTCGCAACATTCCAGGTATAGATGACTATAAAAAGGGCTGCCTCTGACTGGGGGAAATCTGGAATAATTTGGTGACTCAAGACTCAGACTTGTACAGAAAGAGGTGGAAATGCTAATGGAGCATAAGCTGGTGTTGAGGGGGGGAATATCAGAAGATTTATCATTTGGTATGTGGTCACGTGGGGCTATACCTTTCAATAAACTTGTGGCCGAGTGTGCAGCATGGAACTCCTGACTGATCAGTGATCAGTGTGACAGTTTGACCTACTTTAACCACCACATCCCACTTGATTCCTTGTTGGTCTCTGATTGTACACAAATCAGGCGTCAGGATGGCCAAAACCTAAATAAATCACCCGTGGAAATTTTTATACATTGACTCTCTTCAAACACAGTACCTGTTTATTTTTTAAGATTATTAAGTCAATCTTTATTTTTTTCCCTCACAATACATCTTAGGCACAATTAAGCTCTTCTTTGGCACTGCAAATACAGCACTTTCGATGCACTTCTACTGTGTTCTAGATACATTCTACCTTGTTTCATGTGCACAATTGTTCATATTTCTACTAAATTGCAATTAAATGCCCTGAAAGTAGAATCATATCCTTTTTAACGTATTCATTATTCACTTATTTCAGTGTTTAGTTTGTAGTATATGCTCGATAAATATTTACTGATTTAAATTTATTTGAACTGTCAAATCAGTTTGCTTTGAACCTTAATTTTTTACTGTGATAAAATATATATCACACTAAGTTTAATGTTTTAAACATTTTAAAATCCACAATTCAGGGGCATTGAGTATATTCACAGTGTTGTGCAACTGTCATCACTATCTAGTTCCAGAACTTTCTCACCATCCCAAATGGAAATCCCATATTCATTAAGCAGTAATTTCCCATTCCCCACTCCCTCCAGCCCCAGACAACTACTAATTTTCTTTCTGTCTCTATTGACTTGCCTATTCTGGACATTTCATATAATTGGAATCATACAATATGTTTTTGTGTGTGTGTTTCTGGCATCTTTGATGTAACAAAATGTTTTCAGGGTTCATCTGTGTTGTAGCACGTAACAGTACTTCATTCTTTTATGGCTGAGTTAAGATTCCATTGTGTGGATAGACCACATTTTGTTTATCCATTCATAAGTTGATGGACATTTAGTTTGTCTTCACCTTTTTGTTAATATTGCTTCTATGAATAGTGTGTTCAAGTTTTTGTTTGAATACTTCTGGGCAATTCTTTTGAGTATATACCCTAAGAGTGGAGTTGCTGGATCATATGACAATTCAACTTTAAAAAATAAGCTTTGGTGGAAAAATAAGTTTATTTTGTGGTACATTGCGTGATTGCATCTCTCTCTTCCCTGAGAGAATTATACATAACAGTGCATTGCGTGTGACAGGCAATGCTGTCCTGTGGGAGATGTATACACCCCACCTAGTTGACATTGCACTTGGACATAGGATTTGCTTTGGCCAATGGAATGTAAGAGAATATAATGCATGCCTCATCTTAGAAGACACTTGAGGAGACATTGCCTGGCTTGGCTTTTGTTTCCCTCTGTTTTGAGAATGGCATATACCTGAGAGACGCCACTCCTTCAGTATAGACCCAAAAGAAGAAGACATCTGATGCAGAGCCAAAGCCCAGCCAGCATGAAACATGAGCAAGAAATAAACCTTTGTGGTTGTAAACCACTGGGATTTGGAGGCTGTTTGTTAGGAAACAGAAATGTAGCAAAAGCTCAATAATACTGAAACACTGGATTAAATAACATAAACCACACTTATTTACTGCAGGACTTCTCAGTGCCTCAACTGGGCTAATGTGTATTAGGAGTCTCAAGAGCTGGATTAAATATACAGAGTTTCCTGAATGTATTTGATCTTGGTTACATCTGCAGATCTATGATTCTGTGTTATACAGCTTGGCAAATGCTGGACTGTAATTTCACTTGGGTTCAATCCTGTCCACAATAACTATTCCAAACTCCTCTACTCTTACAGAAGTAGAGGTCTTTTCTTTATTCCTTTTTGCTGAAATGTGTGTATATTTTATTTTAGTTGTACATTTATGAATTTTGTTCTCCTACCCAACTGGAGCCCCCTGAGGTCAGAAACCATCTTATTCATTTCTGTATCTCTAACATCTAGTACAGTGCCTGCCTCAATAACATGGTGAGTGAAAGGACTTTCCTAAGAGTGGCTGAATTGAACAGTTTTATTTTTACACACCTACTGTGATCTAGTATTGTGCTTGATAGCATGGAAAGAATGAAAAGGCAGTTACAGCTCTCAAGAATCATAATTTGTAGCAATGGATCCCAAACAAAATATGTGCTGAAATGAGTGGTCAAGGCCTTTTAGCATCATTGTTCTCTTAGGATGTTTTTTCAATTTGTGCATTTTTTCACTCAGATGTTTCTGAGCACCTGTCCCCTTCACTATTGAGCTGAAGTTAAAGTAGCTTCAGGTTTCAAGCTATGATGTTGGGAAAGATGAAACAGGTCCTGCTCATGAGGAATGGCTCTAGGGAGGTAGGCTGTGCTAAGCCCAGAACAGAGAAACACAGTCCTCTCTGAAGCCCATCCTCTCTAAATTCACCTTCATTCAAACTCACTACTGGGTACACACTAATGTGCCAGATAACAAGGAAGTGGGGGGTGAATGAGGTACTGCCTCTTGCATTCAAGGAGCTCACAGACCAGGAGGAACATGAATATAGACACACATGGTATGATGCAATATGTGTTCTACTAGAATTTGAGTTATGTGCTAGGTGCTTTGGTTGCCCACAGAGAGAATGCCTCAGATTGTCAAAGGCTTCCAGAGAAAGCAATAGAAAACAGGGTGAGGACAGGAAATGACGTTAGTTGGATAACTATCATGTACTAAGAGCTTCACATGGGTTACATAATTGATTTTGTTTTCCCATTCATGGAGATATAATTTACATCCAGAAAAATTCACCCTTTTGAGGTGAACAGTTCTATGAATGTGACAGACATATCCAATCATGTAATCAAGATACCACCACAATCAAGATATAAAATTGTTCATTTAACTTTTACAAAAACCCTACACAGGAAGCTTTAATGAGGAAACTGAAAATCAGAGAAGTTAAGCCTCTTAGTTTTAACTTCCCAAGGTCATGCCGTTAATCAGAGCTGGAGCCAAAATTTGAACAAAGAGAATTTGGAGCATTTGGGGGACAGCGGTGGTAGTGGTACAGGATGTAGCAAAAAAGGGGAGTTAGATGAGAAAAGAATCTGCAGACATCAGCTGACCTAGGGATCAGGTGACACAGAATCTTAGAGGTGTCATTTGGTTTTTATCATGAATTCTATGAAGAAGCTTAGGTTTAAATTGACTCAACCCCTTCTTAAAGCTTCAAGGGCATCTTCATGTTGCAATTTTATGAAATTGAATTTTTAAATTATGTTGGAGAAAAAAAGTATTTTGGCCTCCTTATCGTTAGCGATTTCGTAGTTTAGACCATATTCTCTTTTTCAAAGTTAAAACTGTCATTTAGAAGTCTCCCTGCCCCCAATCCCTTTTGCCAGTTTAAATCCTCCTCTGATTGTCTGCCTCACTGAAAGTAAGTTCCATGAGAGCAAGGATTTTGTTTCTAGTTCCTTGCCTTTTCGCCAGTGCCTGAAAGAGTACCTGGCACCTAATAGATACCTATTTGCTTAATAATTGAAATAAGACCAGCACAGAATAGACTCAAAATCAAGGTTGAAAGAATCTTCATGAACAACTAGTACACTGGCTGGCCAACTTTTTCTGTAAAGAGCCAGATGGTAAATATTTTAGGCTTTGTGGGTCACACACAGTCTCTGTTGCAACTGTCCATCTCTTCCATTGTAATGTGAAAGCAGCTGTAAACAATACTTCAATCTGTGTGGTTGCATTCCAATAGAATTAATTTGTGAAAATAGGCCCGCGGGCCCCCGTTTGCCACTTCCTGTATCCATCAGTACAGGCTAGGTTATGTTGTGCGAACAAGCAATCCCTGAATCTCAGTGGCTGGCAAATGTAAATACTCATTTCTTACTGATGCTACGTCATGGTCACAAGTCACTTGTGATTCTGCTTCACAGAATGAAGAAGGCATTTATCTGGCGAACAGCAGTGGCCTCTAGAGGGAACGTTGTTGTTCTTGTGGTGATGGGAAAAGAGAATCTGATGGATCCATATGTGGGTCCTCGTAGCTTCGTTTTGGAAGTTGCAAACATCACTTGCACATTTCATTAACCCAAACATGTCACGGGAACCTATCTGAGTTCAGAGGGTGGGAGTGTGTAACTTTTCAAAGGCAGGACACTGCAGGGAGGGGCACTGAATACGCTTTAATAGGTTCTTTGGAGCATCCCTACAGGGTCACCTTTCTATCCTGCCAGTCACCCCTCAAAACTTCTGCTGGTTTAAAAAGGTTTTCATTTTATTGTGCAGAATATCGTTTACCTGTACTTTTCCTCCAAGAGTTCCATGTCTACTCCTCAAGATCCCGCAGGGTTATTCTATCCAGAAGGGGGAGCCAGAACCCACCCACTTTTCCCCCCAGGTAGCTGCCCTTCTTCATTTCCTGGAGTGCAAATGACCCGTCATGGAGACAGGGCTGAGCTTCTGAATGAGATCATAGCCTTTTTGCCCTTTCTGCACAGTTTCACCCTGTGAATTATCATCTTATTTCCATTCCACTCCAATGAGCTGTCAGCGATAGATACTGTAATTCATGGCAATAGAAACACAAACAGATGGGTAATTGACCTGCACGCCTTCATTACACTGAGGTTCAGAATGACTGCTGCAACCATGAAGTCCTTTATCTGCCAGTCTGAAATCCCTGGGCTTTCACAGGAAGGGGGTCAGGCTGACTTTTTGCAAAAGGTACAGTCCTTGCTGTCCTTCTCCTCGCCTCGTGCTTTTCAGAAATGGACAGAATTTGACAAGCAGAACTTAGCAGGTACAAGACAACAGGTGGGACTCCTATAGGGCTCTGAGAGATCTACAGGGGGCCACATTCTGATGCAAGAACAGGATAGAAAAATATTTATACTCAACCAAAACAGAACCTGTATTTTTCCCTCTTCCTCTTAGCACTGTAAGAGATCGTACATTTAATGTTTAATGAAATAGGTCAGAAAAGAGCAAATCCATCAAAAATATTACTATATTAGGTAATTAGGATATAGAATAAAATAAAAACAAAGCTGAGGGAAACCAAAGGAAGATATAGAACTCTTGCCTTGAACAAGACTTAGATTGATACAAGGTATGCACACACTGACCCAACTTTGTGCAGCGTATGCCTTCTCCATGGAACGCTGGGGATGCCCTTCTTTATCTACTGAGACCAGGCTCGTGTCTCAAGACTCTGCCCACATCCCACTCACATCACGAAGTCTTCCATAATTATCATGCCCAGGCTTATTTTCTTTCATCTTCATAATAGATCACTGGCTTATTCAATATTTGAAATATATTTATTGAACACCTACTATTTACCAGACATCATACAACTTTATGTTTTAATCATCAGTTAAGGCTTTTGTCTCTTGGATTCTGAACTTTAGTTTTGAATCTCCAGTAGCACTTCTGTGTCCTTAGAAGGTAGGAAACATCTAGTCCAGCAGTTCCTCAGGTACTGCTTGTTGAAGGAAGGAGAAAGTGGCTAAGAGGTCCTATCAGCAGAGGAGCAGGGTCAGGGTCAGGGATGAAGGTTGGATTGGCTTTTGTTGATAGTGTCCTCTTTTCCAGACATTAAGTGTTCCGTAGCTCACTGAGCACAGTCACCTGAACCAGGTGCCTGCTTTACACAGCAATATTGACAACAGCACTATTGACAATGTCCTCAAAGGTCTCCAGGGATCCAATGTAAGATTACCCTGAAAGTTCTGTTACTTTAGCGCCCCCCAGTGGTTGAAACTCAGAAGCACAGTGAGCCGCTTTCTTTTTCTGAATCTCAGGTTCACTCCCTGCCTGTAAGAGACCAGGATCCTTGACCTTTGTTGTTGTAAGAAGCGCTGTTCCTCTAATGAGCTGACAGATCTCTGCTCTGTGTTATTCTTCCCTTCAGAGTTGTGATCTTCTCTGAGGTGCCGGAAGTTGTTCTTCTCTAGGGAACTTGGAAGTAAATGAACAAACAAAAAAAGATGAACCTTAATCAGAAAGAAAGGTGATGGCTAAGTTGGTTCTTAGTTGGAAAGAATAATATTTCCTGAGGCCTTTGCACATGCTGTTTCCACTTTCTAGAACACTCTTCCTGTGGATCTCCCATCCCCTAACTCCTGTTAATCCGTTGGGTCTCAGCCTAAATGCTGCTTCCTCTAGAAGAGAGCCTTTGACCACCCCTACTCCATGCTGGGCTAGGTATTCTTCCCGTGTGTTCCCCGAGCAATCCTGTGCTTCTGCTAAAGCACTGGTCTCACTGCATCCAAGCAGCTCGTTTACAGGTCTGTCTCCTTCCTTAACCGTGAGGTCAGCGAGGGCAGGGAGTTGCCTGCGTTATTCACCCTGGTATCTGTGGCACAGTGCCTGCCACCCAGTAGAGCTTAAGCAATATGTGTGGAAAGAAGGGAAGAGAGATGGAGAGAAGACGACGATAGATGGAAGAGAGAAGGGAAGGAAGGAAAGGAGGGAGGGAGGGAGGGAAGGAAAATTCATTGAAGTACAAACAATGGAACAATAATAATGAGCACCTACAATAATTACTATAATGCTATTAAGACAAGTTGCACTCTTGGCATGTTTCCTACTAGCCTAAATGGGGCTACTCAAGAAGGATTTTTCCAAGAAGGGCTCAAGTTTGGTCCAGGTAATGGATTATGTTCTAATAGGGTGTAAATGGAGGAACCTAACATTTATTGAACACTTAATTATAACAAAATACCATAGATTGGGTGGTTTGAACAAGAGACATTATTTCTTACCATTCTGGAGGCTGGGAAGTCTAAGGTCAAGGTGCCGACAGATTCAGTGTCCGATTAAGGCACATTCCTGGCTTGTAGACAGCTGCTTTCTCACTGTGTGCTCACGTGGCCTTTTCTTAGTGTGTGCTCAGGGAGGCAAGGAGGGAAGGAGGGGGAGAGGGAGAGAGAGAGGGAGGAAGAGCGAGAGAGCGCAAGGGTGCATGCCTTCCTGTCTCTTCCTCTTACTATAAGGGCACTAATCCCATTGTGCAGACCCCACCTTCATGACCTCATCTAAACCTAATCATCTTCCAAAGGCCCCACCTCTTAATGCCATCACAAGGTGGGACAGGGTTAGGGTTTCAACATATGAAATTGGGGTGGGAGGGGCACAAACATTCAGCCCATAAGAGTCAGGTGTTTGCTAAAGTGCTGTTTATGGCTTTTCTCCCCTCATTTACCCTTTTCAACGGCCCTGGAAGGTGGTTATTGGAATTTTTAACTTCACAGGCAAGAAAACTGAGTTTCAGAGGGGCTAAGACATTCCCAGAGGCCACTCTGTGCCATAGTTACCACAGAGGCCCCAAGCCAGGCATTCGTCTCGGTTTCCACACGTACCCACTGGAGATGCGGAAGGACCTGCGAGTGTTTCAGAATTCAGTCCAAATTCCGAGATTCAAGTCCTGAGTCTTTTACTATAGTTGTGGAGCTATGGACATGTCCTCAATTCTAATGGCCTCAGAGGTTTTAGGGACAACTTTCTCTTCAGTTGGGATGAGAAAGGGGATGCTTCTTTCATTCAACAAATGAGAGTCTGAAACCTCCACCAGGCTTGGTCTTAAGTTACACTCTGGGGGCTTGTCGTGGACAGATAAGCCTCTGTCCCCCTAAAGCCCATCTCCCCAATAAAAAAGTGGGCTGTCCCCCTTAAGCCCACTGTCTAATGGGGGAGATGGAACAAAAATGAAGACAAATGAATAAGGTAATTTCATTCAGAAACTAATTCTGTGAAGCAAATAGAAGAGACATTTTAACTCGGGTGGTCTGGACAAGTCTGGATGGCAGGACAAGGGGGCCAGGCAGAGATCTGGAAAAGGAATATTCTAGGCACAGGGGAGGACAAGTGCAGAGACTGTAGAAAGAATAAGACTGGCACAAAAGAGGGACTGAAAAAGGGCAGGATGCCCGTATGTCCTGAAAAAAAAGAAGAGAGGATAAGGAGAGAAGAGAAAGGACGCGGTCAGTGAAATAGAGATACCCTCTCGTGTGACAGCACAGAGACTGTACGTAAAATACAAAAGGTATCGTGCAACGTGCGTGTTGAAGTGAGGCAGGAGGGGGGACTGAGGAAGATGGGGCAGAAATCGGGAAAAGAGAAGGCAGATGACATGGGGGTTCCCACATCGACATCGTGCCCACTGTGGAACAGCAGAACATGCCATTTTAAAGTACAAGATTTTTTTTTTAAGTATAACAAGACTGGGCTGGGGGTGCAGAGTCCATATGTTTAGCTTGGGATAGTCGCTGTGCAAATGGCGCTTTCAACTCTTGCCTTCCTGGGTTTTGTGAGGCCAAATTTATATGCTTGGCACCAAGGGTGGACTTTTCTCTCTCTCATTTTCTCAGTTTTCCTTTCCGTGTGTGTGAGTGTGTGTGTGTGTGTATATCTTTGGGAACTCTGGGGACAGAAGATTCCACCCCAGCCGGCAGCTGTATATCTTTCGAACTGTGGTTCCCCAGGCCAAATTCCCCTCCAGATTATTTATGGTTCCCATTGAAGCCGGCAGGACTCAGGCGCCCATGTAGGAGGTGCTCAGCAATGGGCCTCTTTGTTGGACACAGGTCATTGGGAGACGACACTGCCGGTGACTGCTATGTGAACCTCCGCTGCTGGAGAAATGGTTATGTAACTTTAAACAGTAATGACATTTTGCAGAAAAGTGCTTTTTAATTGCTATGTCTTCATTATTCTCTTTCAAATTTGCCCAGGAGATTCCGCCTCAGAGACAGCTTGGCAGGTTCTGGGTTTCCATTTTTAAAGAGCAACCAGTTTTGTGTTTCAGCTGTTCCCAGAAACCCCCCAATCCCAAACTTCATCTGTTTTCAGTTGCGTTACATGGGGTAGGTAATACTGCCTTTTGTATCCTTGCCAGATGGAGAAATGATTTAATGCAATTTTTGAAAAATGCTCTCCCCAGACTCCTTTTGGGCTGGGACTAAGAATAGAATATTTTATCCCGTACAAAGGGGGAGAAAGAAAATGATGAGCAAGCTAGAAAAGTAGGACTGAGAGTATAGTCTGTAGAATGTCTTTAAGCAACAGAAACTTAACCCCAATCCATAGACTTAGATGCCTGTAGGGGATTGGGATCAGCTAAAAATAAATTTTGCTTTGGAAGTGAACATGGTGATACAGATAAAGTGACTCAATAATGCATACTCCGAAAGAATTGGAGACTTGCTTTAGAAGGACTTTACTGCTTGATTTGATTTGCTCTACCTTTTGGTATTTGCATCATACCCCTCCGTACAGGAGCCCTTCTGAGCAGTGACTCACTCATTTGGACCCTCTGCTCATTGGGGTGGCACTCACCCACCCAGCCTTGTGATGGAGCATCGCCCCGGGGCTGTTCAGCTCTGTCTGTTAGAACGTCTTCTGTGCATGTTGACAAAGGATCCACCTTTCCGAATAGCCCTCCCACCAGTGCTGGTTCAACAAACACATAATTCTAGACCCCACGTTTTTGTGGAAGCTCTCCAAATACCCAAACACTGCCTTCTAGATATTTTCTTCTTCTGATTAGATACTCACAGCTATTGTTCCTTTGTTTATCCTGAAGTTTCTGTTGAAACTTTTAAAAAAACTTTAATCAGAGAAATGGCATCCCTGTCATCATCATCATCAAAAATAGGAATAAATCACATGTGTTCATTTGCTATGCGTCAGGGACTTGTTCTAGACAATTCTAAAGAATTATTTCACTTAGCTCTCTCGATAACCCTCTGATGTAGGTACTAAAGGTGTCTCCATTTTAGAGAAGAGAAAGTGGAGCCTTTGAGAGGTTGACTAACTAACTTGAGATGACTTAGGTAGTCAGTAGAGAAGCCTGACTCTAGTAATGCCCAGCTCTTAACTACTGTGTTATGATTTCCTACCAGAAGGCATACTAGAAGCACAGTCTTCTTTTTCACAAGGCCCCTCTGAAAATAGTCTTTTTTTAGCTGCCGTATGAAGACAGGTTGAAATGATGGGCTTCGTTTTTTTTTTTAATAATCTGAAAGCAAGAGAAACAAAGATAAAAATCTAGAAACACAACTTTGAAGTCGAGAGTGAAAGAAATGCTGAGTTTATTCAGAAGATCCCTGATGAGTAGGATTAGGGATGTCCCTGAAGCACGAATGAGAAAAAAATTTAATCCAAATAGCACAGTTCTCTTTTACACAGTGGGTAGTAAAACCATTACCCCAGTATGCACTGGTGGCAAAAACTGTTGGCAGCTCCAAATGAGGTGGAGAGAAATGTCCCAGGCAAAAGTGCTTGAATTAATTAATTTAGCCCAGAGTTGTCCTTTTTTCTGGGCACCATAGGCGCTGGCGTGCTGTGCTGACATTTCATAGGTACAAGAGTAGTTAGTACTCGTGCCCAGATAAATCCTTCTCCATCATTGGCCCTCTGGCTTAGGACTTTGATTAGTCAAGTGTAGAGAAAAAATCATGAGGTGTGGTCAACAGCACTCATCTTATAACCATGAACTACTCATTTCCTCTTGGTGGGCTTTGCCTTCTTCATTTTTAAGCAAAGAAGAGATAATTAATTTAATTGGATGCCATTCTCCACTGATATTTATGTGTACGTGTGAGTGATACTGTGGTCCTGTTCAATTATATAACTCTATTTCTATCATCCTTACCCAGGAAACTACCAAAGTATTCCCATTATTCACAGGATGGAGTCCAGGTTCCTTAGCATAATAATAACGACCTTTGCACTCTGGCATCTGCCCTTTTCTAAAACCTGTTCTCCTCCAGCACTGCAACCCCACCCATCAAATTCATTTCATTCACCAGCAACTCCCAGACATGTTAAGTCTTAGTTCTTGCTACCCCTCTCTTTAGAGTATGCTTCCTGTTCTTTTTTACATAATGATCTCTTATTCACTTTTCAACCAGCCCAAATATCTCCTCTGCAAACGTTTCCCTGCTATCCCAGCAATGCTATTTGCAGCCTTCTGCTGTCCAGTTACCTCATATGGCTGACTGTGCTCTGGGTCTATAAAGCTATGTTATGATGATGTGTGTCCATGTCTACCCCTGCTGATTATATTATAAACTCCCCAAGGGCAAAGGTCGTGTCTTTTTTATCTCTATAGACCTAGTGCCTAGCTCAGGGCTTGTGCTTCATAAATAGGGTTCATAAATATTAGATGAAAGGAAAAGGAAAGAAAAGAAGGAAATAAGGAAAAATAAACGGCAATCTTGTGCTTTCAGTAAGGGTTTTCTCCCAAAATGGAAAAGGTATATTAACAGATCTGGCTCTAGCTTCAGTCCTAATATCACAGAATAGAGTATGCAGTGCAGAGATGGCCAAGGTCATGACCTGAGAAGTTTAACTAGAAGCAAGGCAACTGGAGGCCTTGCCAATTATGCCCTGTGTGGATCTAGGCAGGCCCAGAGATAGTTTGGTTACACAAAGAGAAAGCTAGCAGCTTCGGAGTCCTACGCATCACCTCTCGAAACTGTTAATGAAACACCTTTTCTAACCTTTCCTTTTCCCCTCCTTGCTATTCTCAAACAGGTCTTCAGATCATCTTCCCTCAGTATCTGCAAGAGAAATTTGTCCAATCAGCCTTGAGCTACATCATGTGCAACGGTGAGGGGGAATACGTGTGCCAGAACAGCCAGTGTAGATGCCAGTGTGCCGAGGAGTTCCCGCAGTGCAACTGCCCCATCACCGACATCCAGATCATGGAGTACACGCTGGCCAACATGGCCAAGTCTTGGGCCGAAGCTTACAAGGACCTGGAGAATTCAGGTAGAGAGCCTGATGCTACTACTGCATGAATGGTGCCCTGCCGAGTCGGGAAAATGATCTCGCTGGAATTAGTATAGCTGAGGGGAGCACTCAGTAACCCCCCAAGCCTTTCACGTTGGAGGGTCCAGAGCCGTCCTAGCAGCCGTCAGAGAGTAGGCACTCAGTAAGTCTCCAGCGAGTGGAATACTGAATAACATAATCAAGTTCGTGGTCCTATGATGTATTGCTTCTGTGGTACCCAGACGACAGAGAGAATAACACGTCATAGCACATAGGAAGCCTCTGGAGAGGGGAGTCAAAGCTAGTTGTATTGATTCCTGAGTCTGTGTGTGTGTGTGTGTGTGTGTGTGTGCACGTGTGTATACCTGTCTCCCTGAATAAATGAACACACATATATGTGTAAGTATGGATATGTATATATCTATATATATGTACATACATAGGTAGATATTGCTATAGATATCCAACGAATTCACAGACTTTCATAGCTGGAAGTCACTTTTCAGGTAACTTAGCTATTTCCTGTTTTTGTGGTTGAGAAAAATGAATTTCAGGGGAGGAACATCAGTCACCCGAGGCCATAAAGTAGGTGAGGTGCAAAGTTGGGTTTTTGCCTTGTGGAGCTTCTAGTTAATGGACAATCCCGGCACCGATCATGTAACTCTGCAGAGGATAGTGACATGCTAATCCTATGTATGTAAGGAGCGAGGGGCTCCTGTGAGCAAATCTCGTGGCGTTGGAGGGCAGTATGGCCAGGGAGTCAGGAGAGGCCGCCTCGAGGGAGAGTCTCAGTACCTGAGTGTGTGCAGAGACCAGAGGGTGAGTGCAGGTGGACCAGTGGGAGGCGCCTGGGAGAGAGATGGTTGCCATGTGAGTTACAGGGGTTGTATAGGTAGTAAAAATGGGACACGTGCAGAGATGCTGAGGTATTTAGAAGGAACAATTAGCAGGGCTTGATGGTAGATTGACTCTGAGAGTTCAAGGGAAGGGCGTTGAGGTGAGCTCCAAGGATGTGTTTTAGGTATGCTTGCTAGACAATCTGATGGGTGCTGGTACCACTCACAGAGCTAGAACACCCTGGAAGGTTTGGAAAGAAGACTGTGTACTCAGTTTTGGACATGAAAAGCTTGGGAACCCTTGAGACTTCCAAAAAGAGATGCCAAGTAGATATTTGGCATTTAATATGTGCTCAGAGATCTGTTAAATAAATGGACGTATGTAGAGAGGGTTTCTGTTTTTAACACAACCATATATCCCTTAAATCTATTACAACGTTAATAGATTGAGTTAAAGTGAGTAGTGATATTCCTGTGTTCTAGAGGAGGGAGGGTGTCAAGACCCAGTGTCTTCCCCTGGGTTACGTAGTTAGCAAATGACAGCGCTGGTAATGGAATGCCTGATTCCAAAGCCGCTGCTCATAGCAGCTTTTGTAACTTATTAATTCTACTTTACCCACCCCCAGGCCTCAGTTCCCTCATCTGATAAATGAGAGGGCATGTTTGTGTTTTTAATATTTGAATTTATTTAAATCTTTAGCCAAGAAACCCTTTGATCAAACAAAATCTTACCTTGGGGCCACCGTGTACCGCAGATAAAAGCGGAGCTGTAGAGCGCTGTGTTTGAAAACCACTGGTTTCCGTGATCTCTAGGCCTCCCACCAGTTCTGGGAGCGCAGAATGCATCCGTGATTCTGCTCTCACGGGGTCATCGAGCGGAGCTGTGACGCCTTAGGAACCTGCACCCATTAGTCCATTTAAAATCCTGGGAATCCATGAAAGAGGAGAGGTTCATGATGGAAATGTATTATGATGATTATTTGGCCTCAAACAAAAGAAGCATTTGATAAAATGCTTTTGAAAAGAGATTCTACTGATTGCTAAAAAGCAGAGGGGGTGTAGGCTGTGTGCACAAGTAGTAGGAATCCCTAGCACAGAATCCTTATTCCCAAGGAAGAGAAGCCACTTTGAGTGGGTGGGTGTGGAAGGAAATTCAGAAAGCTGAGATGCTGCAGGGTAAGCTGAAAAGGCCACAGAAATGATTTCTGTGTCACGATTGTCTCTCCACAAAAGCACACCTTTCCTCTAGATATCCTGCACTCAACTCATCCATTTGAAATGTTTGTACCCATGAAAACAAAGCCATCCATCCACGCGTGTATGTGGCTCGTACATGTACACTTTCCTCCTTTTCCTTTGCAACCCATAACCTTAAGGACTCAGCCCCAAGTAATTTGGAGGAATTGATGACTGGCCAAAGGTCAAAGCCATTGATTCCTTCAAGGCTCGAGAGTTAGTGGTCACACAGGACCTAGTTTACACACATAAATGGGGGTCTATGCCTCCTTTATTGGGAGGGAACCCTTCTACTTTTAGTCAAGAAAATGAAATCATTTTCACTTTTTAATTAGGTGTTCATATCTGACCCAAATTCTGGTTCTTTGAAAGGACTGTTCTCTCCTCCGAGGTCAGCAGAGCCCTCTGCAGGATGAGCTGTGTGGCGGGGAGAGCTGGACTGGCCAGAGCAGCAGCGTCATCAGGGCCAGTCCCCTGCCCCCAGCCAGCCCACTGAGTAAATCCGTCAGCACCGTCGTGTGTATCCTCCCAATCTTACACAGCCATCCACTCAGCACCTTCTGGATATCGAAAACTGTTTAGGCAGACAGCGTCTCTCAAGATTTGAATTAGATGCTCTTACTGACAGATGGGGAAACTGAGGCATTGAGAAACTAATGCTTATACAGCCATCCAAGGGTCAGGAATCAGTCTGAACTCGTGCATGTCTAACGGTCTATAACAAGGTTCCTGAGGAGTCAGAGACTCCTGTTTCAGCACCTTAACAGAAAAGATATTAATATATTAGAAAATATGTAGTTTTTTTCCTCTCAATTCACTGATCCTCTTTATGTGTTGAGAGTAAGTGTAACATGCTACATAAGAGCATAAGATTCGGAGCCAGTCTAGAGATCTAATTCTACCATTTGCTGGCTGTGTGACCTTGGTAAGTTAATTAACTTCTCTGTGTCTTACTTTCTATAAAAGGGGGCACTAAAAGCACCCACCTCGTATGTTTGCTGTAAAATCACTTATATATTGTAGATGTTTAAGACTGACCCTGGTGCTTATCGAGAGCTTAGAAGGCATTTTTTAGAAAAAAAAGAATGCCTAATATACCTGAAATTTCCTTGTAGGTTTTATGGAAAGTATCAAGCTTCAGATATCTATAGACAGATGATAGCTAGCTAGCTAGCTAGCTAGCTAGCTAGATAGATGACAGATAGATGATAGATGATAGATGATAGATAGATATCCCAACCATTTAGCCTGTTTTTCCTGCAAAATGATCAACCCCTTAATTTTTTAACTTTCCCAATAGTTGAGTGGGGGATTGAGTAGGAGGTATTAGATCAGAAAACAACAGCTCAGGTTTTAGTCCTGTCTCTTGTTACTCATGGACTGTTCTACCTTCAGAAAATGATATTCCCACTCGAGGCTTCAGTTTCTCCAAATGTAGAACAAGAAAGCTGACCTAGATAATTTCTTCTAAGGCTGTGTCACCTTGTAGCACATGCTGACACACTGAAACTCGGCATCACAAACTGAGGCAGAAATCTTCACCCAGGAGACCCAAGAGTTCGTCCCCATCTGGAGTTTCCCAAAATGTGACTTGATGTAAGGTGGTCCACACATGCAGCTTCCAGTGAGAGTGGGGCACACGGTGGGGAGGGTGATCGATGTCAGTTCTCTGTCGATCCTGAAGATTACATCACAGAGAATGTCTCAGGTGCTGCTAATATCCTTTCACATCTATCACCTGCTGCTTCCCTAAATTTCAAAGTGAGAGCAGGCACAGCGGCTCAGGCATCTAGCAGGCCACAGCATTTGGCTAGAATTTATTAATATCATTTTCATTATATTTATTTTCACAGCTTTATTTTTATAGCTCCCGTTCTACCGAGGGCATCTGATAGTGATTCTCTACTTGGATTGGATAAAAATCTGTTTTAATTGATTCAAAGATAAGTACAAGTAAATATAAGTACAAGTGAATGTCATAAAGTTGGCATTCAAATGACAGAAGTTGGGGCAGCCCTGTCTGAAGCAAGGATGCGGGATGCAGGTTCACTCCTGCGGTAGCAAAGTAAAAGACCCGTTACTGAAAACACAGGGGCCTCTTCACTGCGTGCGAGGAGTGGAGCAGGCTAGCTCCGTGTTTGCAGGCCTCCAACAAGTTGGCTTTATCGTGCGCCTGCTTTGCTTGTGGATGGGGCTAAGCACTTGCGCCTCAGGTGGGGGCTGTGTCATGCTCAGCCCGCCTTCTTGGCCTTTGTCTCTTGCTAGATGAGTTTAAATCGTTCATGAAGCGTCTCCCTAGCAACCACTTCCTGACCATTGGGAGCATCCATCAGCACTGGGGCAACGACTGGGACCTGCAGAACCGCTACAAGCTCCTGCAGAGCGCCACGGAGGCCCAGAGGCAGAAGATCCAGCGCACTGCCCGCAAGCTCTTCGGCCTCAGCGTCCGCTGCCGCCACAATCCCAACCACCAGCTGCCTAGAGAGAGGTAAGTGCTGGCCCACCTGCCACCTCCACAGGCTCAGACCTGGCGCGGGGGCACGTGTACTACGGAAGATGTATCTGCAGCTCGTGGCCTTGCATGGTCCTGACCCACAGTTTTCTTGATTGTCTCTGGCTTCTCCCCTACTGGCTCTGGCTGCACTGGATTTCTGTTTCCTGAAAATACCCTGAACTTTCAGCCTCTATAGTCTGTCTGATCCATCTGACAGGTGAAGGAAATTAGCAGTAGCCCTGACTGCTACATGACATTTTCTGGTTGCTTAAATGTATTACCTAACTTGAAAATTACTTGGCAAAGCAGATTTTAGCATCCCCATCTTAACGGTGAAGAAACTGGGTTAACTGATGAATCAAACAATTTATTGACTGAGGGCCTTTGCTCAGGGGCTGGAGTAGAGTGAAGCAAAGGAGGCACCTACCATGAAGGAAGCACTCCCTCCCCCGGTCATGCGAGGACAGGGTCCTCACCTGGGAGGGAGCGCCTCCTCAAATGCCTACCTGCCTCGCTGGCCTCACCCTAGTCCCAGCCCTGCTCGCGATGTACCAGGTATTCTGAAGAATGATGGAGAGCACAGGGGTGAACAAGCCAGACAGGGCTCATGCCCTCATAGCACCTAGGGTTTATCAACTTTCTCAGGGACCCACAGAGAAAGAGCGAGAATTCAAATGCAAGTCTCTCAGACTCCACTCTCCCAGGGCATTCATGAGCTACATCTGGGGGTTTTCTGTATTTGTGTCTCCAGGGTTTCCATGAAGGCATCATGGAAGAGTAGGAAAGCAGGCTTGGGTCTGTCCACCCTGCGTCTGTCAGAGCGCTGATGCGTTCATCTGTTTCATGTTTGGGGATTCCACACTCAACTTTATTCAGTGAAAATAGATCCACTCTTAAAAAGACTGAGGCTAAGTCACCTTCACTTAACAGATTCTGTGTCAGCCACATATTTTATCCACAATTGCTACCCGCATTGTACAGATTAGAAAACTGAAGCTCAGAGAGGGCAAGGAATTGGTCCAAAACAGCAGTGTAAGTCAGTAGTTCTCAATGGAGGTGGCTTTGTCTCCAGGGAACATTTAGAAAGGTCTGAAGACATTTCTGAGTGTCATAACACATGTGAGTGCTACTGCAGTCCCCACAACAAACAGTGATCTGGCCCCAAAAGTCAATGATGCTGATATAAGAACGAGAGACAAGATACCCCGACTCTTTGACTCTAAGTACTGTGTTCTTAATCACCCTGCTCTATATGCACTCAAAATTTAAAAAGCACCAAACTCTTTAAAAAAAAGCCCTCCTCTGTACCAACCACCCTCACCCAAGCACTCATTTTCCTCTCGATTTTCTAGACGCAGATCAAATGCTGCCTCCTTCAGGAAGTCTTTGCTGATTACACCAGCCAATATGGAGGGCCCCTTATTTTAAGTTCCCATTAACCTAAAACCCACACATTAGTCAGCAGATTTTCTTCTATTTCCCATAATAAAACCTTCTCCTTTTGCGCTCGTCCATGCTCATCTCTGTTCTCCCCATTCCCCCCAACTTGGAGCCCCTTTCTTTTCATCTAGCTTGTGATCATTGTGAAACAAATGGAATTTCGGCCAGCAGTGGCTTACTTGTTGAAATGCTGCAGAACCAGGGACTAGGAAAGGGGCCCAGTCACAAAATAGCTCCCTTGTCATCTGTGACAATTGCCCAAACTGCCACCATGAGTGAGGGTCTGAAGTGGATTCCATTTAGACCCACTGAGCATCAGTCAAGTGACCTGCATCAGGACTGGGGGAGATTCGGAAGTGAACGCGGTGACAGTGCCGTGAAAGATGTCTCTTAAAGGAGGAGTGAGGAGGAGATCTGTTGGCAGTCGGGAAGAACTCCCCACATATATTAGCTTGCTAGGGCCGCCACAGCTAACTACCACTGACTGAGTGGTTTAAACAACAGAAATGCATTTTTTCCCAGTTCTGGTGCCTGGAAGTCTGAGACTGAGGTATTGGTTATTCCTGAGGCCTCTCTCCTTGGCTTGTAGCTAGACATCTTCTGTGTCTTCACAGGGTCTTTTCTTTCTGTGTATCTGTGTCCAAATCCTCCTTTCTTATAAGGACACCAGTCCTATTGGGATAGGGCTCGCCTCAATGACCTCATTTTAACTTAATTACCTCTTTAAAGACCTTATCTCCAAATAGAGTCACATTCGGAGATACTGTGGGTGACGACTTGACTGTATGGATTTTGGGGGGATATAATTGAGCCTAGACACCACAAGAGGTGGCTTTTGATCAGATCCCTAAGTGGAGAAATGGTGCATCCCCAGGCTGACCACACTGGCTGTGCACCTGGGCAAAAGAGTTCATACTTAACCATTACCAGACTTTAAACAAAAGCACCTGTCAGTGTTGCTGGCTGTCACTCCAGAAAATGAAGTGGAAAGTCCAGAAGCCCAAAGACACGGGGAAAACACATTGATTAAAGGTGAGCAGAGTGCCCAGGGCACAGAGTGTAGAGCACCATTGAGCACACTGCGTCTAGGGAAGGCTCAGGAGGGCTCCAGAGGAGAGAGGAGCTGGACAGGCCTTAGAAGGGAGGAAGGAGGGACAAAATCGGGTAACGGGAAGAACACGGAACAGAATCGGGGGTTGGATGAGACTGCACCCTAACCTTAGCAAGCTGTGGACCTTGAGCAGGTCGCCTCACTATTCTGAGTGCAAAACCTGTCCACATCTGTAATTTGCTCTTCCTCTGCAAGGCACAGACAGCTAGAAATACCCTGCCACCGCTGGGACCTGCAAAGAAAGAACTCGCAGTGTTGTCATCTCTCCTCCTGAGATAAGAAAACTTGCCCTAATCATTACATCCCTCCTTCACTCACCTGGAGAGGGTGCCTGGAATTCCACTTTGGCATGTCACTCAGTTATATTCATTTAGTATGTATTGGATACTGGGGTGGGCAGGGGACATAGAAATGCAGCTGTGCTGATTCGTCTGAAGCCTTCCCAGGAGAACTGAACCTCCTTGCTGGCTGTGGGCTGCTTCCTGCCATCTGAACCAGAGGCTTTAATGAGCGTCTCTCACACCAGCAGGCAGGGCACCTCTCTGCCACGAAGCAGTGTCAGACAGAGGTGCTAACACTGGGGACCTTGGGCCACCTGAGCTGAGCAAGCTGGAATTTGCAAATGAACCACTTGCTCTGCTGCGGTTTGTCTGTGTCCTGGGCTCCATGGGGGCTGAGTCCACCAAGCAGATGCCATCACTTGTGTCAAGAAGGGTGGCATTGTTGGGCGGGGGTGGGAGAGGGAAAGAGCCTGGGTCTTTAGCAGCGCACGGACTGGATCCAAATCCTGGCTCCGTTTACTAGCCACAGGGCTTTATGTACGTCATTTGCAACGTGGGATAATTGCGCTAGCCTTCAGATTAAGTAAAAAGCCTGACTCAGTTAATAGAGAGTTGTCACTGAGTGCGGGTTTCCCCCACTATCCGAAAATAGAGCTTTTCTGTGAAACCTTTCATAAGCTGAAATGCCATAAAGCAAAGAAGCAATTACCTTTCTTCATAAAAGCTAAAATCTTTGGATTTCTTTAGGTTAGTGAAAACATGTCTCTTGTAAGGTCTTTTGTAAAAGCGAAGTGGCATAAAGCAGACTTTTGAAAAGCAGGGGACACCTGTATATGGATTCTAAAGATCGGGCACTGTTCTAAGCGTCTCATGTGAATTAACTCACTTCCCCCTCACTGCAGCGTTACAGACTAGGTACTCTTACGGTCTTACTATTCCTACTCTACAGATAAGGGAACTGAGGCACAGACGGTTTAATAATGTACCCAAGGGCAATAAATATTATTTTATTGTTACTTCAAAGACGTGTTTACCTATAAAATCTAGTGAGAAGTCAAATATAGATAATTGGTTTGAAGGCATACTGGAACTTTAATATTGAGCTGGACGGCAAAAGGGGGGTTCTGTGTATCAGTTGTTGCCAAACAGTTCACCCAAGATTTCTGGGCTCAAAACGACACTTATTATCAACTCTCAGGATTCTGTAGACTGACTGGGCACAGCTGGGGCTCCCTCAGGTCGGCTGGGGCTGGGGTCACAGGGGGCCTTGACTGGACATCCAAGATGGCTCACTCCCAGGGCTGGCAGGATGCTGGCTCTACACGTACCCTCTCCAGGTGGCCTGGGCTTCTTGAAACACGACAGCCTCCTGAGACTAAGAGGAAACGGTAAGGCTTCTTACAGCTTAGCTTTGGAAGTCAGAGAGCATCACTTCCACCATATTCTGTTGGCCAAAAGCCCAGCCCAGATTCAAGCAGGTGAATGCTGGGGGTTGTGGGTCACTGGGGGCAGAGGGAATCTTTTTGGAGTTTAAGCACCACAGGATAAATTGAGTATAATTGGAGGTAGAGGTGACTATCCTATATGTAGGGCAAATAAGATGAATGATAATAATAATCACAATCACAGAGCAATAACAAACACTTAACTGAGCAGCTATTATAATAGGCAATAGAGCTGGCTATGTATAAAGATTCTGGAGTCAGACTGCCTGGGTTCAAATCCCAGATTTATTGCCTGCTCACCTTATAACCCTGGGGAAGTTACTACCACCTTTGAGCCTCAATTTTCTCATCTATAAAATGAGGCTAATAACAGTGCCAATCTCATAAGGTTGTTCTGAGGATTAAATGCTTGAACCCACATAAACTGTTTAGAACAGGGCCTGGCACACAGAAAACACTCAATACGTGTTAAGCTATTTTTCTTATTTTTACCAGGCACTGATTTTGCATACAAATTGCTTAGCCCACAGTAATATTCAGTGAGTCTGAGTGTTGATGATGACGTATATTTTTTTCATCTAATCTTCACATTATCTCTATGAAGTGGATGCGATTGGATTTGTTTTATAGGTAAGGAAACTGACGAGGCAGAGATGGAATTAAATTAACTTGTCCAAGGTCACAGGGCAGATAAGCAGCAGGACTGGAAGGGTCTTGCTGACTCCATGGGTGGGTGTGGCGGTCAGGAGCCCTGTGCAGGCTCTAGGAGGCGAGCAGAAGCAGGAGAGGCGGCTGCGCTGGGTTGGGGCACCTTGGCCTGAGTGTAGGATGATGTCACAGGCAGGGTGAGCCCCTCAAGGTCATGTGGGTGATGACAGACCAGGAGTAGAGTTTTATAGACCCTAGTGTAGTGTGCTGAGATTCAAGAAACGGCACCAGTTGTAGAACCCGGAATCAGCTCCAGAGCCCAGGCAGACACACCAGACACAGCCCCTGTAAGTACAGAGAAGAGGTCAGGTTCAGTGCAGGTCAACTTAGCAAGGAGTTCCTGAGAACTTACTCTGTGTGGGGCTCTGGAAGCATTAAGATAAATAAGACCCATCCCACCCCCAAGGGTCAGTGCTTGTTGGGATGATGGTAGCAGGATTAATTCCAGACCACACCTGCCAATGGGGAATGTAACACCCAACCAGATTGGGTTTCCATCACGTATTAGGTAATTTGGGAGGTCCCAGGGATACTGTGGTGGATTTCTTTTGGCTTGTGCAGGAGCTGGCCCTAGAGTCAGACCACAGTACTTCAGTTAGACAGGTCGAAGAAAGGCGGGACCCACAGGGAAGTTTCCTGTGGATTGTTTCGCTACCAGGATGTCCTTATGTTTTGCAGTTAAAAAGGCGGAAAGACTGGGAAGTGGGCTTTGAGTTTGGTCACTATTACTAGACTTTCTGAACCTTGGTTTTCTCATCTGTGAAACAGGCAGCATAATTTCTTCATCCTGCCTCAGAGGGTCTCTGGCTCACCTGAGATGGTATGTCTGCCAGCACTGTGTAAACTCTGAGTGCTCTGTGAAAGGGGGCTCTGCAAGCAGGGTGAACTTGGAATTAAATTCATCAGGAAGAGAATGGGGCTGAGTTTAGGTTCAAGGTAACACTCTAAGGCATTTCTCTTGCCCCGGGCACTGTCCTACACACTTTCACCTCATTTAATCATCATGACAACTCACCTGGCAGCATCAACTCATCCCATGTTATGAATGGGGAAGTTTAAGATCCAGAGATGTTAATTGACTCGCTGAAGATTATACATCATATAAGAGGCAGGATTCAAACCCTGGCAGAGTCCTTTCCCTTAACATCTATGCTATTCTACCTGCCCCTGAGGCAGGATGATCCAAGGTGTTCAGATTACCTGCCTAAACTACAAACTGCAATGTGATGGAAATCACCTCTCATTGCAAAGGAGGGAAGGAAGCAGGGAGGGAGGGAGGAAAGAAAAGAGGAAGGGAGAGAGGGAGAGAAAAAAGAAAAGCAGCACAAAATCACCTTGAGCAGTGAACTCTGCTGGCTTCTGTGCAATTCCATAAATGTTTACTGACTACCTGGTCTCCCGTCCTATGCCAGACACTGTAAGACACTTAAAGATACAAGCGAAGGGGTCTTTGTCTTCAAAGCATCATTATCTAGCCTCAGGATGTGCTTTTGAGAAGGACACTTGTTTGAACCAGAGTTCAAGTCCCCCTGGCTGGGCCCTGTTGTGAGCCCGACTAAGTCCACACTGGATCTGTTAGCATATATTTCAGAATGAGAACGCTGGGTGCAAAAAAGGAGCCTTGCGGGGCGGGTTCAGGCTGAGCAGAGACCAGGTGCACCTCACCTTTAACCAGGGCAGCTCTTTAGCCGTTTTCTTTATGAGAATTCTGCGTTAAAACTCATTTGGGAAAATAAGGTGATTTTTTAATTTTTGCTAAAACAATTTGAAAACAACTGGGCTCAGTTATCTCTGAGGTCCTTCCCAACTCCTAGGAGAAATATCACTCACAGAGAGTGACAGAGTAACTGTTCAACTCCAAAATATTGATACAAGAATGGAAATTGAATCTTTGAACCATATTGCTTTCTGATGATGCTAGTCAATTTTCATGAGTAGCCTACAGTTCAAACTCAGATCTTTTGCCCCAAATGACAGTAGCCTTTTAGCTAAGCCTCCCAAAATCTACTCAAATCACTTTCTAATCTATGTTCCAGGAGGCCGTCAGAATTATTACTTAAGAAGCAAATTTGATCTCGACAGCCTTTGGTGACTAATCCCTGCTCTTAGGAGAATGGGCACACTCTTAAGATGACCTACAGGTCTGTCGTGATCTGGCCTCTGCCTGCCTCTTACTCTGTGTTTCACACCTCTTCTTGGCTCGCTCAGCCAACTCACTAATCTTTCAATTCACTAGGTGTGCACACTCCTCCCACCCCATAGGCTTCACACAGGCTCTTCCCTGAAGCTTTCTTCCTTCTTCCTTATCTGCAATAGTATCTATGCATCTTTCAGATCTCAGCTCAAAAGCCTGTGCTCCTTGCATTGAAAGGCTGTATCAGGACTTGTTTAATATGTTTTCCTAGCGATCTGATTTCCCAAATGAAGCCCAAATCTCAGTTTACCACTGTACCTTTGTTTACCCAGTTATTAACACCTGTCTCTCCTGTGAGACCGTCAGCCCCATGTACGCATCTGGACCCATGTTTTTTTTATCACTTTAACAGTATAACTCCCTAGCATGGTAATTGGCACATATTTTTTAAAATGTGCTCAATGAATGGGCAAATAAATTATTTTCTACTTGGGGTCCCCAAAACATGTTGACACAATATTTTAAAATTGTATGCATTGCCATACAAATAATCTACAGATTTTTCGCATACTACATTGTATGTGGTTTAAATTGTCTTCTTCATTTACAAAGGAAGGAACTAAGGCCAAAGGGAGTTGTGACGTGTTCAAGGTCACTCTGGGAATGTGTGAACAGAGCGTGATTAAAATTCAGACCCTCTGACTGTGACAGTCCAGGCAGTAAAATGGAAACTGCAAATTGAGATTGTCTTTAATTGACCTGCATCCAAATTCTTCAAGGATCTGTTGTTAAGTCCACTACTTTGGGAAATGTGCCCTAGTGAAAAAAAAAAGGACAAAAATAGACACTTCTAAGAGTTTACTAAATTCAGTGAGATGAAAAGAAATTCCTAGCACCAACTAGGTGCTTTAGGACAGTGTGATTTGATATTTTTCCCCACACCCTGTCCTGATTTTTGTAGCGGTTATAGTATTGTAAGACAAAGGAGATTCATGGAACTTTAACTTGAGGGCAGGCAGTATAACTATTGGCCTTTTTCCAGTGACTCCTGGTCTTCGGTTTCTTTTTACTTCTCATGTTCACGTGGACTTGACCCAGCCCCCGGGCTTTAGCCAGGCACAATGTAATTATGCATTGTTCGGATGAAGATCTCTTGAGGGCATCCACCTCAGGCTTCAATCGTGGGGCCATAGCTTCTGAGCCCAGGTCAGCTTTCTACAAACTTCCTGCTCCAGACAGCGTTTAATTGGTGTCTATGGAAAGAGTCCAGCTACCAGGATAATCGTTCTCTCTATTATGAGAACCTTCAGTATCCACACTGATTTTGATTCTTCTCTCTGAACCCTATACTTACTTGCCTCTGGATTTAATCTCCACAGACTCCTGCTGGGGGGCAGAGGGGTGTGACTTCTTATCTTTTATTGAGCTGAAGTCAGTGTCAGTTTATTAGGCTGACAGTCCCTGCTCTCCCACTTATTAGATGTGTGACCTCAAAAAATCGCGAAACCTACCTGAGCCCTGTGTTTCCTCACCTGTATGATCAGGATAATAAGAAAAGCTACCCTATGGAGTTGATGTCTCAGTCAATTTGGATACTATATGTGAAAACTCTTCATAACCTATAAAGAAATGCACAGATGCAATGTTAATATAATCAAGATCACAGTTGTAGTAGATGCTAGATTTTTGATGAAGACACTGTTTCTGCTTCTAAGACACAGATCTTTCCATTGGAGAAAATAATTCATGAGCCCAACAAAATGTAATAACGTAGTAGAGAGGCAATGAAATTTCAGACACTTAAGGCTTTAGACTCTGGAATCTGACAGACCAAGGTGTAGACTGCCATTTACTAACAATGGAACGTTGGTACAGTATTAAGTCATCTGAACTTCATTTTTCCAATTGACATGGTGGAGATAAAATGATACCCACCATCGGAAAAATCAGTAAAAGAACATACATGCCACTGTTAGCACATAGTAAGAAGTCAAGCACAGGCTCCTTATCAGACAGATTTCGAAACCAATGATTTCTCAATTAACAGAAAAAGTTAAAATAAGGAACGCTAAAATGTATGCAATGCTGCACATATATAAACACAATTTATTTTAACTTAAAAAATATAAATATATATTTCTTGGCAAGCCTTTTGAAGTCGGGCCAAAATCTTTTTTGAGGGTGTTTGTATAATATATTCCATTTGATGTTTTCCTGGCTTTCTTGCATAAACCACACCGGTAATTATAGTATAGTATACTATAGTATAGTATAGTATACTATATATACTATATATAGTATAGTATAGTATAGTAATTATAGTATAGTATTTCCAACTTTGGTTTATTCAGAGTGGAGCAGTAGTTTACAGACTCTCAAGAAGCAACACCTAAACGTCTGTAGGTTTTTATGAACCCTCCCAGTCTTCTCCAGGTACTTCTCCTTTATTTAAGTGGGTGGCAATTCTTTCATCAACTGGTCTTTATAGAATTTTCCCACAGAATGAGTTCCCACAGAAAAAAGCTCGCATTTCATTGATTTATTTGACTTTTTTTAATTTCAAAAAGTTTAATTTTTTAATCGCTTTGGAAGAAAGGAGAGCGATAGTTAAATGGCATACTTAAAGCTAATTTGCTTACATCTTTAGTGTTTAAGCCAATACAATTTATAAGCTAATATTATTTCTCATCCTAGACATTTTTATGCTTTTGTGTAGCGTTTTACAATTATTGTCCAAACACAAAAATAGAGATCTAAACATACTTTTCATAAAGTAGAAGACACATTCCTAGAATACTTTGGTCTCAGGAACATAATAGCAAATACAACTGGCATAAGCAGGTTTGGGAACAAACAAAACGACTCTTGGTAAATGTGCTTGTTACTTGGAGGGACCAGAAGCACGTGGGCTTTGTAGGAGGGTAACCGACCCGCCATGACTATTCAGTGTGCCAAGAGCATCACACATCACTCTGATCAGATGGAAGGGAGAGTGTCAGTTGTGTGCCAAGTCACTACAGGCAGGTCAATTTCAGGAGCTTGTCCTGAGACAGCAGCTCTTATTCCTACTAACTCGCCATGATAATAATAGTTAATGTATAATAACTATTTATTATGTACCAGGCACAGCTTTAAATGCCTTACATAATTTACTCACTGAATCCTTACAACAACCCTGTAAAATAGATGCTGTTATGCTTCCCATTGTATAAACATGGAATTTGAATAGCAGTAAAGGTAAGAAAGGAGAGAAATGTATTCCTGTCGGGAAGACTCTAGGAATCGCCTTTTCTCTTTGCCTGGATTGTTCTGTTCATCCTTTAAATTTCAGATCAAATCCTCAGTTCTTAGTGATGCTTGTCCTGGCACACTGGACCAGGTTGCACTGTCAACAGTATGTCTTTACTGCATCCTGCGTGGAAGTTTCTTCTACCCCCGGCACGTTTGCAATTGTGTGTTTAATCCTAGATTCCCCCTACTTGACGACAGATTCTGTGAGGGCAGGGACTCTGTTTTTCTTGTTCACCAGTGTATCCCCCCAACCCCCGCAGTAACAGGTAGAGTGCCTGGCATAGAAGGACACAGCATTTGCTGAACTGAAGTGACGGACCATTTGAGACGGAAGTTGAGGGATGATGATGCTTTGAACTTGGGGTAGAGAGAATGTCCTGTGTTGACATGAGCTTTACCACAGATCTGTGGGTTAAGGCAGTGGTTCTCAAACTGGCGCGGGCATCACAGTCACCAGGAGGGCCTTTTGAACACAGATGGCTGGACCCCACCCCAAGGTTTCTGATTCCTTATGTAGATCTGGGTTGGGTCCCAGGTCCCAGGTGATACTGATATGGCTGGTCTGGGGACCGAACTAACCTTGGATTAGAAGCCTCTCTTCACTGCCATAAATATGTTCTCATCTCACAGTATGTGCACTTGGTCAAAACCAGGCAAAAGTTAGTTCCCTTGAGGGAACTGATAGGATATTGGGAAGGGGTGAAGGGATGGGGGGAGGGGAGGAAGTGGTGTCTTTGATTGAATAAGTTTAGGAAATGTTGAATTAAAAAAATAATTAAATAGAGAAGGGGTCATATGCATTTTTTAAAAAAACTTGTTTGGCCATAGAACCATTCTTTTTGAATTCTTTTTAAGGGATTGGGTTCCTCAGCTCACAGCCTTGGAAAAGAATGATTTACTCCAGGTTAAGAGGCAATGACCCAGGTTATTTGGTGTGCTACCACAGCTTGTGATTTCCTGACAATAGAGATCCTCATCCTTCAGCCAGACTTCTTCGAGTTGAGTTTCCAACACCTCTGCTTAAACAGATGCTAATGGCTCTGTATCCCAGCATGTAGAACTGCTGCTGAGAGGTGGCAAGACTGCTAACCAGCAGCGGCCAAAATAACAGCAGGAAGGTACTCAGTCTCTGGTATAATTAGGGAATAAATTTACCTCATTTGGCTTAGATATATTCCCAATTCTAAAAAGTAAACTATTACTAAGACAAATGTATAAGACAGATACCTTACGTATAGATTATTTTATTTTGCAAAGGGCTGATTGTTATAATAACCTGGGGGTTGGGCGGAGCTAGAACAAGGATTAGACTCCCCATGTACAGGTGAGAAAACTAAGGCTTACAGAAATTAATGACTGGTCCAACATTATGAAATAATACCCCTTCTTCTGTTGCCATCCTATATAAGCATAGCCCTTTGTTCTTGTCAAAGAATATATACCTTAATATTTATACTGAATCTTCATTTATCCATGCATTCCTTCATCCAGCAGATATTTAGTGATCACCTACTAAGTGCCAGGCGTTATGCATGAGGTCTTGGTAGATGATGAATAAGACAGGGGTGCCTCCGTTTACAGAGATCTTGAGCTCTAGCAGGTAAAAGAAAACCAGCACAGGACTGGGCCTCTGCACCTGTGCTTTACCTTAGGAATCTGAAGCTCAGGAAGGTTAAATAGCCTAAAATTACAAAATCATAAAATGTCGTGGCTGTCAGGGAACCTAAAAGATCATCTAATCGATTCCTGTCATTTTATTAAAGAATAAAATAGAACAGAGTGTGTCTTGGCCAGAGTAACTATATTGGTTTTGTATTGTTCTGTAACACATTACCACACATTTAGAGGCTGAAAGCAACATGCATTTATTATCCTTCAGTTTCCATGGGTCGGGAGGCTGGGCCTGGTATAGCTGGATCTTCTGCTGATGTCTCACAAGCAGAAACGAAGATGTCGAGAACCCACTTCAAAGCTCAGTCTGGTTGTTGGCAGAATTCACTTCTTTATGGTTATAGGACTGAGGTCACTTTTTCCTTGCTGGTCATTGGCCAGAGTTCACTCTTAGCTCCTAGAGGCTATTCTCCAGTCCTGGTACATGGATCACTCCATCTTCAAAGGAACAGAGGTCCAGCAAGTCTTTCTCAGGCTTTGGATCTCTCTCAATTCTCTTTCTGCCAACGGCCAGAGAAAACTCTCTGCTTTCAAAGGGACACCTCTAATTAAATTAGGTTCACCTAGATAATCTCAGTATCTTTACATCAACTGTGCCAAATAACAGGACACAGTCTTGGGAGTGATCTCTCACCACATCCACAGGTCCTGGGGGTTAGAGCCTGGAATCTTGGGGAGGGAGGACATTTTTCAAGTTCTGCCTGGTACAGTTACATAGCTTGGTAGTAATGGAAGGAGGAAGAGAGATCCTGAGTTCTCTCTGGGGGCTCATGGTATATAATAGTTTGAATATCTATTGCTGTTTAACAAACTGACCCAAATTTAGGGCCTTAAAGCACCAATCATTATATTATGCTCATGATCTATGAGTCGGAAATTTGTGCCCGAATTGGCTGGGCGATTCTTCTGTCCACATGAGGTGACGCGAAGTCACTCATTGCTATTTAGGTGGCAGCTGGGCTGAGTTGGAGGTTCTAAGAGAGCTTCACTCGCATATCTGGTTCCTTAGCAGAGGTGAGCAAAAGGCTGGGCTCAGCTGGGCAGCTCTCTCTCTTCAGGGTCCCTTCATGTGGTCTCTTCAGCAAGGTGGTCAGCCTGCTTGTAAGTGGCCTCAGAGCTCTAAGGGGGGAGTTTTCCAAGAGACAAGAAGTAGAGGCTGCTGCTGAGTCCATAAACTAAGTGAATCACTTCTGCCTTAACTGTATTGGTCAAAGGAGTGGTGGAATCTGCCCAGATTCAAGGGAGGGGAACAGAGATCTCCTGTCTATGGGAGGGGTGTCAAAGGATCCGTGGCCACCCGCCGTACATTGTGGGTTTGTCATTTGTTTATTTTTCCATTGTGATACATTTTAGTACAGAGGTTCGTGCACTCTTCAGAGACCTTATGAAGAAATATCTTGTAATACAAAATTGCCCTTTTGAACCTTTGTCAATCAAGACAGAGTTTGTTTTAGCGGATTTATCGTATGGCTTATGCCCCTTGCAACATGCTTCGGCCTAGGTACGTGTTTTGTTGTTGTTCTTATTGTCTTGTTTTGTTTTCTTGGAAGCTGGTTAAAGGGAGAGAATATTCCATGATATAAGTTTTATTATTTGGTGGGGATGCCAGAAGTGGGAAGGAAGGGGTTTCTGCCCGTTGCAGAGAATTCCAATCATGGATTCATCTCAAGCATGCACTCTGGAATGCAAACATAACCATCAGACCCACTG
This sequence comes from Tursiops truncatus, assembly GCF_011762595.2. Classification (NCBI taxonomy): domain Eukaryota; kingdom Metazoa; phylum Chordata; class Mammalia; order Artiodactyla; family Delphinidae; genus Tursiops; species Tursiops truncatus. The sequence continues at coordinate 100,482,593 of NC_047039.1, read as the reverse complement.
TGAGAAGAACCTGAACCAAAGTCCCATTGATCACCTGACCCCCCCCCATAAACACCTATGCTGATTAGTAGACCGCAGTGACATTTTGTGTCTCCTAGAAATACTATCAGTTCAAAGCCAGTGTCCAGTAATCCTTGAAAAGTATGAATATTTCCTTTCCCCCAATGCACAGTCACCCAGGTAAAGGGCTGTCGGTCCCCTTGGGAGAGGTTGGGGAAAGATGAACGGTCTACATTTGTGGCTGTGTGCAGGGTCCTTCCTTCCTCAAGGGAAAGATTCTGCCTCTGGCTTTCCAGGTACTAGTTGTGTGACCTCAGGCAAGTCACATAAGCTCTGTTTCCCGTGGACTAAGCCTTGTCTAGGCATCATTCCACTCCGGAATTCTGAAAATCTGCCACGCTAAACACGCAGACAGCTCCACCTACCAGAGTTAATTGCTACTTTGACAGTCCCTGACCTACTGATGTGTGTGTGTGTGCGTGCACGTGCACGCACAGGTGCACGCACCCTGGGAGGAGGTGGCAAATTCATGGCAAGGACCTATTCTGAGTGTGTACTAAATTGTCCTATTGAGGAAGAGGTACAAGCCAACAGATAACCCTGGGCTAGCTCGGGGTAGCCTGCTGTCAGTCACAGAATCCTAGAAGTACCCTCCCAACCATGGGGCAATGAAGCTTTTCACTAAGAATATCTTGTGCATTTCTTTTCTATTTACGGAGGTTAAGAAGGCAGTAAGTCCTAACCCCATGGCAACCCAAGGATGCACAGTCAGGGTGAGGGGCAGGGAGCTGCGTGTCGGCAGCTGAGCTTCACCATGAGTGATGTGCAGGGTTTGTTCAGCTCAGCGCTACCAGGGATGTCTCCATGCCCATCCCTGTTTGTCACTGTACATCTGTAGCAAGTAGGGAATTGACTCCCTTGGTTGATGTAAGGCAAGAAAATAAGTCTCTCCAGACCCTTTTTGTTGCTTTTAGATTTTCAGGGTTTTTTTCCTTCCCTGGGGCTCAGAAGTGGCTTCTTGTTCAGAAAAAAATCTAGAGGCTTAGAGGATTGAGTCAGAAATAGAACTAATTTCTTAAAATTTCTGTAGCTCTTTATCCTCTTTAGCACCATTTCCCTATGCTCCTGCCCACCTCCACCCTCCAAATCGACCAACAAACTCACATCCGGGTGAGTTGTAATCTTAGTGATGGGACAGCTCACTGGTGACCTTCAGGAAGTCACGTCACCTCTCTGAGCCCAGTTTTTCATATCCTTAAAAATCCTTGATACCCCTCAACCCAACCTATGACACAGAAAAGTCGTGAAGATCTAAATCAGAGAACCAAACAGAAGAGCTTTAGAAAGTTTAAAAGTGATATAAAAATGTAGCATATTGCTGCCTTAATAGTGTTTTTCTGGTTGTTTTAAAGGACGATTTTTTGGGGTAAATGTTTTATGGAAGTGTTAGAGATATGTAGCAAGTGAAAATATCGTTAAGTGTACAGCAAGATGAATTTTCGCAGAATGAATTCCCACATGTAACCAGCGCTTAGATCAAAGAACAGGGCGTTATTAGCGGTGCAGAAACCCACTGTGTCCTCTTCCGATACCATCAGCCTTCTCTTCCAGGGAATTATGCCTCTCATGGCTCCACACACGGTAGCTCAGTTTTTCCTCTCGTTGTGCAGTGTGGCCCCTTTGGTATCTGGCTGTTTTCACCTTTCATTCTTCCGTGAGATTCCTTCATATTGTTTTGTGTGGTTTTGGCATATTCATTCTCAAGAGTATTCCGCTGTGTTTCTAGACGTCCATTCTGCTGCGGTGGTCACTTGCACAGTCTTCAGGCTGGGGCTGTGGCGGAGTGCTGCTGTCTCCCACACGCCTTTGAGTGAACGTCTATGTGCATTTTTGTTGGGTGTCTGCTAGGGAGGGGATCGCTCAGCTTTACAGATACTTCAGTAGTTAATTCCACTTTCCAAACTTGCTGAACGAATGATCTCTCTTGCAGGTAGCATAGAAGAGTTTTGATTGTTCCACATCCTTGCCCATACTTAGTGTTTCTCATCCTTTTTATTTTTATTTCAGCCATCCTGCTGCAGAGGTATCCCATCGCAGTTTTAATTGGCGCGGTCCTGATGACTAATGACGGGGAGTTTCATGTGCTTGTTAGCCTATTGAATATCCTCTTTTATGACATGCCCGTTCATGTCATCGTTATCAGTTGCCTACTTTCTTGTTTGGTCCTTTTTTTTTTTTCTGGGACAAATCACATTTATTAGACAGTTTAGTGAGAACCTTCTGAAGAAAAATATAAGTTGTGATAATTGCATCTACTCTGGTTTAAAGAGACCCAGGAAGGAGTGGCAAACTCAGGCAGCATGAAATGCCTTTGACTAGCCCAGCATCCAGCCAATGTAGGAGTTATTTATGTACTATAAGTATAGTCTTTGGGTAAAGATATTGCAAATATATTTTCTAACTAACCCTTCTAACTAAGGGTTGTCTTTTCACTCTTTGAATGGTATCTTTTGATTCATGTGTTTTAATCCTAATATATCCCTATTAATCAACATGTTTTTTCCCTTTATGGTGAGCTGTGTTAAGAAATCTTTGACTACTCCAATGTCATAGGGATGCTCCTCTGTGTTTTCTTCTAAAAGGTGTTTTGTTGATGTTATTATTTTACTTTTCACATTTAGATCTGCAATCCATCTGTTAATGATTCTGGGGTATAGAAGAGATTAAGTATCAATGAGAGTTTTGTTGTTGTTGCTGTTTTAATATCAATATTCAATGGACCCAACAATATTTATTGAATTCTTCCCCTGGATTTTTAAATCTATACTTATTTCAAAGGGACCATTTTCTTTGGGAGCTCAAGAGGAGCACAATAGTTTGTTTTCATGAGAGACAATGTGTACCTACCTATGTTAGAAGCTCTACATACATTATCTTATCTGATCTTCAAAACAGTCCTGCAAGTAATGTATTATTATTCCATTCTGTAGTTGAGGAAACTGAAGCTTAGAAAGGACAAGCAATTAGCTCAAGGTTAAGTAATGAGCGGAGCTCTGATTCAATACCCCATCTTTTCTGACTCCAAAGCCCACATCTAGCTCTTTCTTCAAGCATCATGGTGACAGCGTTCATTAGAACTGTGGAGGGTGAGTGACAGGGAGACTAGGACATTAAGCTATAATCAACTGGGCTGTTGTAGTAACTGAGAGGAATATTTTTACCTGAGAGGAATATAAAACACAGTTTTCCTTTGCCCTCAGTAATAATTATAGTTAATGGTCAATCACAGATAGCTTCCTTTCACTGCGAACCTCCCAGGAGCTTCACGTATCTGATTCTTGTTCTGAAGTTAAAGTGTAAGGTAGGTGTTACCTTTCCCATTTGACAGATAAAGAAACTGAGGATCAAAGAGGTGAAGTGATTTATCCAAGGTCAAATATCCACAACAAAATAGTGGTAGAGCAGATCCAGCATTTCCTTAACTGACTCCCATGTCTGTTAACTGGCTCACCCCCCGTCACTGCCCAGATCATTGATCTAGATGACCACCACTGTGCTTCAGGGTGAGGTCCGTTACACCTGGTTAGCCCCTTCTCACTCTCTCACCTTTGGTCTGTATGTCATTCTCCTGCCTGACTTCCGCCCAGGAAGAATAAAACTCTCTGGCAGCTCTCCACCTGGGAGCTTCCTGCCGCTTTTAGCATTTCTGTCAGCCCTAAAGAAGCTTCTGGATCCTTCCTCCTTACCCTCAGCACATCCATGCCCCAAAGCAAAATGCTGAATTTGAACATGTAGCTGATGTTGCCTGTCACCTCCTTCCAGACACAGAGCTATGTAATTTGCAAAAATTGTTTCATAATCCTCCCCAGTTAAACTCCTGACAACCTAATTTAAAGGTTCCATCGGGTTTTCTCTTTGCTGCTCTTCCCCTCCCCCCTTCTACCCTCTGCCTCTGCCCTCCACCAATAAGACCTATTGCCTTCATTCCACAGTTCCAAACCAGAAAGCATCTTCATCGTGGCAAGGGACCACAAAATTCTTCTTTGGGTTTTTTCTTCCATCGCTATGAGCTGTTCCATGAGGCTCTTTGACATTATGTGAAGAACTATCAGAAGGAAGGAAAACAAACTATTAAGTCAATGATAGAAACTCAAGGAGGGGAATGATTAAAGCTAAATATGAATCTGCGGAAAATGAACACAGACTGGGTCTGATGGCCAGTTATAATTTACCCTAGCACATCCATAAATCGAGGCTTCCTTCAGTAGAGCCCCAAGCATTCTGACACCATTGATATATTCATCTTGTATCAGCACTATTCCTGTAACACACACACAACAGAGTCATACACAGCACACCCCCTAAACAGTGCATCATCGGAAACCTAAAAACAACTGTTTGTCTTCCCAGTCCAGCACTAGTCTCTGGTCTATAGAGTACACAATTTGTAGAGTCTTAGGAATTAATAGAAGAATGATTGATTCAGAACTCTGATTTCATTTTTTAAACTTTCCTCTCCCTTTTAAATAAACACTCCTGGTAGGCAAATGGGACTTACGGATTATAGTTTTCTATTTTAGCCTAAATCTGTTCCCCCCCTTCTCCTTGGCACTCGATTCCTATGATCTTCCCTAAAATGCCACTGGCCTGGCACTGCATTCCTGTCTTGGGCAAAACCTCCAATTAAAATCAGCAGGAAGTTTGCTTGAATTAGGAATCCCAGCCTGGGCTTCCCACCAGGTGGTTCCGAAAGGGAGGCGTGCCCTGTTGAAAGCACTGATGGGAAGCCCTGGGTGGCATAGCCTCTGTCCTCCAAATGATGAGCGACTCCAGCTGTGTCACCAGGAGGCCTGTCAGGTCGCCAGAAAATCCTGGCTGAGGCAAAGACAGAGCCTGCAGGGGAGCAGCAGAGGTGTCCCCATGGCCCGGAGCCTAGCTTCTCCTCCAGCCTGGGTTTGAGAGTGTAGGAAAAGTACAGCGGGGAATGGAGGGAACACAGGGTTTGGATCCAGAAATCCTGAGTTCTGCTCTACGTCCATGCTGTGTGACCATGGGAAAGTCACAGTCCCTCTCTGGTCTTTCATGCCCTCTCTTCATCTCAAAGGAGTCCTATCTCATGGGGCTGATGTAAGGATAAAGGCTGACTGCCATGATATAGAAAGCACTCAAGAAACATTGATCCCCCACCTAAGCAGCTAACTCTCAATGTTCAGGTCTCAACATGAGGGAGATGGGCTGGATATTTCCAAGGCTGCTTCTCGGAGGTTTTCTGCTTCTGTGGTCCAAGTAGCTTCATGTATAACCTCTGTGGGAGCCTACTTACCAGGCCCCAGGGTTTTCCAGCTTTAGGAATAAAAATGCAGCTTCCTGCCCTCCCCTCACCCCTGTTCCCCCCACCCCTCCCATCATAATGAACTGCAATCCCATCCAGCAGAAAGATGCTGATTTGGATGTATTGGAGTTCAGCTTTGGCTGCAAAGAGAAGATGCTTTGGATCCCCAGGGACAGAGAAAAGCATCTGAAATCGCGGTCCTCACTGCCACACACTGAATGCCTTGCAGTGGGTCTGCGTCAGCCCTCTGTGAAAACTGCCCCCGCCCCATCTCTCTGGAGCTGGCCTATTAAGCCGCTCCTCTGTTGCCAGAGCTGAGGTGGGCTGTCACCAGCCAGCCTGGGAAATGGTATTTATAGACCGCGTTCCCGCTTACCCCTGGTCCCCAGCCTCTCCCTGAGCACTTGTCGGTGAGCTCCAATTATCTGTGAATGGAGGAGAGGGATCCTGGCAGGTCCAGGGGAAGCAAGGAGTGTGATAATAGGCCCTTCACACATTCAAAGTTTCAGTATTTTTCCATTATTTCAATATATTTCTCTTCTTGTGGACTGCTTCCTCCTTCTTGCTGGCTTTGTCGTTATAATTTTACGTTGTGGTACGTCGGAAAGTGCACTGGTGCTGCAGTTAGAGAACTTGGTATTTGAATGTGGACTGACTCTGTGATGTCAGACAATTTAGCCCACTTGTCAAGGCCTCACTCTCTTCACCTGTGCTGTGGACGGTTCTCCATGCTGCTCTGGGAGAGCTCTGGCACAACGCCTGGTACACAGTGAGCGCTCGGTGGTTGTGAGCCATTGATTCCTTGGCTGATTTAAGGTGCTGCATGCCTTCCAGCGTGGCAGGGTTTCTGAATATCAGCAGTTACTACCCAGAGCACTTGCTGGAGATGGAGAAGGTGTAGGAGATTGCCCTGATTGAGGTGGACTCCTCATTATCAGAAGTTGCTTGTGCTAAGGACAAGCATGCAAAAAACTGGGACGAGCTTGTTTTGTCTGGTTTTGCTCTTCTCTTCAAAATGAAGGACTGAAATCTAAGGAACGTTCACTGACCTTGGGAATCGGGGCTCACCAATAACATTGCTCTCCGTCTGACCCCCACCCCCCTTTCAGAAAAGGATGGTTTGCCCTCCCGTGGCCCTGGGAGCTACGACGCATGAAGGCTTGCCTGAGTGTCTTCGTTTCCATCCTGCCCACACTAATTTCATCCCGTCACCGTTCCCCTCTCCAGCCCTCCTCGTCCACAGCCCCCGTCTGCTCACCTGGGTCGGGCTCCCTGTTTCCCCCTCCACCTCCATCACTGAGGCCGTTCCTTCTCTCCTCACGCTTCCCCAGTCCCCATCTCTCTCCTCCATTCTTTCTCCTCTCCCTGGGCCTCGCGCTCCCAGCCCCCCTCCCCGTGCCCCGCCTCTTAGTCCTCTCGCAGTATCATTAATGCCTTCTTTGATACAGCCCACAACCTCACGATTATTCTGGGGTCAGGAGATGCAGGTGCCAGGCAGTTCTCTGCTGCGCCTCAGAGGGCCTCTGTCCCCAGTCCCTCCTGCTCGACGGGGCTGGAATCCTAATTGGCCACTCGGCCTTTTGCTTGTGGCAGCCTCACCGGGAACTTGCATCTTCCTCTTTTCCTCACTGAGAATGCTGAGAGCTCAGCCACAATGAGGCATTGATTCAAGGAGTGGGGGGATGCGGTCCTGACAAAGGGTCCCAATGATGAGACACGAGAAAGGGGGCGCTCTACGGGGTTATAGAATGCCTTGCAGATGGGAACAGAGGAGCTGTAAATGGGGTACTGTCCTGTCACTTGGAGAGGGAGTGACGGGGCAAGTGTGGGCCATTTGAAAGAGGCATTTTGAAATGACGCTCTTGTCAGATGGAACCACACGCAATCAGAGACGTGTGGCGTGCCCCTGCGGCTCACAAAAATATCAGATGACTCATAGCCGATATTCAGTCAATGCTCTGGTTGGGGAGCTGGGAGCCGCACGGCTCATTATCATTCCAGCTTCGTCTCCTGAAGGCTGGGCCCGCTGCTGTTCTCCAGGCTGTAATGGGATTGGTCCCACGAAGCAGAGAGCGGGGAGGCCTGGAGCTGTGCGGGTGCAAGGTATTGAAAACTAATTCTGCAGTTCGGGAGAGAGAAGAGGAGTTTGTTTGTTTGTTTGTTTTTTAAGTGATAAATAAGAAAAATATTAATTTTTGTCTGTTCATTCATTCAGGAAACATTTATTTAGAGCCAGGCTCTGAGCTAGATGCTCAGGGAAGGAGGGGTCCCCTCTCTCCAGCCTTAGAGCCTGGAGGGGAAACTGACCAAAAAACCAGGGGTTTCAATACAGTGTTTTGAATGTTATGAGGGAGGTTTCATTGCCAAAGCCAGGATCGTTCTGTGAAGTTAAAAGGCAGAGCTGTTTCAAAGAGCGCTCTAATTATTCCTCCGCTTTCTCTCAGCCGATAAGCACCTCCTTTAAAGCACAGCATCCTGGGAAGCCGTTTCAACAGTATCCATTTCCAAATGTCCCAAGTAACCACACGGTTTCCCTCCAACCCCAGAGGGATAGTGAAATCCCTGAGAGTGTCTCAATGCCTTCAAAGGAAGAGCTTATTCTCTGGGATGAGAGTACTTCTTATTACCTTTTTAATAATTGGTCTATGCCAGGCTCTGTGCTCAATGCTTTAAATACACCGTCTCATTCAATCCTCTCCCTCACTGCCTAAGATGGGCTTCATTATTCTCTTTTTAGATATGGATACTGAGGTTCAAAGACACGAAGTATCTTGTTCCTGGTTACAGAACTGAGCCTCGAACTCAGTTCTGCTTGGGCCAACACACATGCTTTTCAATATCAGGCGGTACTGCCTACCTCATGGTTCTTGGGCTTGGTGACTGTGGCTTGGCAGTGGAAATGACAGAATAGGTAGATCGCTAGCACTTCCTGCCAGACGCAGTACAATGCAAAAGGGCTTCCATTTCCAGTTTTCAAAAATGCGGATCAGGAGCCACTGCCGCCACGGTCATCATCATCGTCAACATCACCACAGCACGTGAGAGCCTTAAGAAAGGCTTCCTTGACTCTTGTTTGAAGAGCTACGAGCCAGGAGATTCCTCTACTCACTCATTGTATGATTTCACCTCTGAGCTTCTCTTACCATGTCTAGAAAGTGGAGCTGAGAGTCCCTTGGCAGGAATAACAAGAACTAACTTTTATGGAGTCCCTAACACCTACCAAGTTAGGGACAAAGACTTCACAAAACAATTCATGCCATCCTCACCACAGCCCGGTGTGGGGGGAATTCCCTGGGCTCAGGAGTGGACGTGCCAGGATTTGAAGCGATCTCGGACTGACCTCAAGCCCCAGGCTATTTTGGGGATGTGGTTGTGAAGCTCAAGTGAGGAAATGGGAGTGAATGTACCCTGTGCAGGGTAAAAAGTGCTAGACACATGTAAGGGATTATTTGTAGCGTGGAAGAGGGGACTTGCACAGAAATGAGGAAAGATGAGAGGCCACTAAGCTGACTGTCTTACATCTTTTTACCTATTCTTCTGTTGCTTCTTATCTGATCTAGTATGTACCTTCACTGGAATGTTTCAGAGGCTGGAATGTGCGGACAGGCTTGGGTTTGTTTATAAACGTGTTGAGGGGCTGTGGAGAGGGGGGCCTAGAGGTACATGTTGTGATGGAAATTTCACTGACCTGAGAGTTTGGAGCTCTGGAAAACATGGGGGAAATAACATCTTTCTTACCTGTTCTGAAAAGCTACTAGGAGGATCACATAAGACCATAAATATGGAAGCACTTCCTGATCTCCAGAGTAATATAAAATATAATTTGTTTTTGTTGAAGTTTTTGGATGTTATATAACCTCATGGGAGGAATCTGTGAAGAGGGTTGAAACACCTGGCGCAGGTTAAAAGCATTAACCCCTAAATTCTTCTTATTGCCGGTCTTTTACAATCTGTTGTCATCCGGCAGGGGTTTTTGAGTTCATATGCTTTAATTTTCTGAATCAAACTTCTGCGGGACGAATGAGTAATACAATTATAGAGCTGCAAGGGCTTCAAAGAACATTCACTCCAACCCCTTCCCTTTACAGATGAGGACACTGAACATTAGAAGGGTAGAGTACAAGGTCGAGTAGCTGCTCTGTGGCACTACCAGGAACTACAGTGTAGTTCTTGTAGTACTATCATAGGTGCCCTTCCTATGATAACTGTTCTACCCAGTCCTTTCATTCTTTGGGCAGCTCCACTTTGCATTAGCAGTTGGATAAGCATAGCCCCACTTTGCATTACTAGCTGGACAACCACAAGCCCACCCATGATGGTTAACATTCTCCATCTCACCTCTACCCCTCAGGACAATTCAGCAGTGGCTTGCAAGGGTCCAGTCGCTTCTCTACTGCAATGAGAACGGGTTTTGGGGAACCTTCCTGGAGAGCCAGAGGAGCTGCGTGTGCCACGGCAGCACCACGCTGTGCCAGCGCCCCATCCCCTGCATCATCGGAGGGAACAACAGCTGTGCCATGTGCAGCCTGGCCAACATCTCGCTCTGCGGCTCCTGCAACAAGGGCTACAAGCTGTATCGAGGCCGCTGCGAACCACAGAACGTGGACTCGGAGCGGAGCGAGCAGTTCATCAGCTTCGAGACCGACCTGGACTTCCAGGACCTGGAGCTAAAGTACCTGTTGCAGAAGATGGACTCGCGCCTCTACGTCCACACCACCTTCATCAGCAACGAGATCCGTCTCGACACCTTCTTTGACCCCCGGTGGCGCAAGCGCATGTCCCTCACTCTCAAGAGCAACAAGAACCGCATGGACTTCATCCACATGGTGATCGGCATGTCCATGCGCATCTGCCAGATGCGCAACAGCAGCCTGGACCCCATGTTCTTCGTCTACATCAACCCCTTCAGCGGGAGCCACTCGGAGGGCTGGAACATGCCCTTCGGGGAGTTCGGCTACCCGCGCTGGGAGAAGATCCGTCTCCAGAACAGCCAGTGCTACAACTGGACCCTCCTGCTGGGCAATCGGTGGAAAACGTTTTTTGAGACGGTCCACATCTACCTACGTAGTCGGACTCGGCTACCTACCCTCCTACGGAATGAGACTGGCCAGGGCCCTGTGGACCTGTCCGATCCCTCCAAGAGGCAGTTCTACATCAAGATCTCGGATGTGCAGGTGTTCGGGTACAGCCTGAGGTTCAACGCCGACCTCCTCCGCAGCGCCGTGCAGCAGGTCAACCAGTCCTACACGCAGGGCGGCCAGTTCTACTCCTCTTCGTCTGTGATGCTCCTCTTGTTAGATATTCGGGACCGAATCAATCGCCTGGCCCCCCCTGTGGCCCCGGGGAAGCCCCAGCTGGACTTGTTCTCGTGTATGCTGAAACACCGCCTGAAACTGACCAACAGCGAGATCATCAGGGTGAACCACGCGCTGGACCTCTACAACACCGAGATCCTCAAACAGTCAGACCAGATGACAGCCAAGCTCTGTTAACCTGGACTCTTTGCCACAGGACGTTCCCTTTTGTTGTACAAACAGAACAGAACCAAGCAAAGCAAAACAAACACAAATTTGTAAAATGTAATTAATTAATATTCAAAGGAAAGGAGGAAAAATCTTCATTCGTTGGAAACGAAAACATTCTAGCAACTGTATAAAACCGTTGGGCATGTTTGTTATTTCTATACTCTGTCGTGAAGAAGGGTCTCAGCCTTGGGAGGGGCTTGGAGGGAGTTGCTTCTTAGGCCTCAGGTGCTGTATTGAGGGGGGAGATGAGAGAGAGCATATGCAATGAATTGTAAAGATCTCTGCTGTGCAGGTGCTAAGATTAAACACTAAAAAGAAAGATATATGTAATGTACAACCGACACTGCCATTTTTCCTTGTGGGAGGAAATGGACATAGATAAAGAAGATATTTCTTCGGTTATGATTTCTTTCCTCTTTATCCTTAATTCCTTGTGGTTCTTTTGATTCATTTGCACAGAAGGGTGGGGATGCAATGACAATTCTGTCTCACCCAGATAGCTTCTTTCACGCTGCATAAACTGAAGCTAATCGAAGCTGGGCAATAGGTGGGACTGGGGGAGAGAGGCATTCACATAATCACAGGGTGTTCAAAACAGTAAGGAACCTTGGATATCAGCTTAGTGACCTCCTTGATTCAGTTTGGGAAATAGCCTCAGAGAGAAATGGCAGCCCTTGGCTACACATGGTTACTGCCTGAATAGCGATTTGAGCCCTGCCTTCTGACTCCGTCTAAATCATGCTGGCCACTTGTGTGTTTACTCCGACTAAACTGCCAAGGGATGAGGGTTTCTCAGTCTCAGGTTGTTGTGATAGTTCTTTTTCTTTAATCAAGAAACCCCTTTTACCTACCATCTCCAAAAAGAAATGATGTCAGATTTCCTAGAAATGCTTTTCATATTAAACTTTAGTTTGACGAAAAATCAATAACCAAAATAAAATAGGGTAGGTTTTGATATTGCATTGGTCTGCCAGGCTGACTTCCCCAGGTAGGTATCTAAAAAAAGGACCTTTAACTCAATACACACACATACACACAGACACACAAATACACTAACACTGCCACTTCTTGGGCATCGCTGAAAACTGAGAAGCCTTGTCTGGGACGTGGGGTTTAAACTGAAAGGAGAGATGCAAGAAAGAAAACTCAAAGCACTTCTGTAGAGGATTTGGGCAAATACCATTTCTTACCAGTTCTCCAGGAACTCTGCATTTATCTTTTTGCTAGGGTGGTACTAGCTAGAGGTGCTTCGAATCTTCATTTCCAAATTGGCAGAGAAACAGGACCACACACTTCAGGGTTGGGAGAGAAAATAGGACTCTTCTGGTCTCGACGTCTGCCCAGTGCAAATCTCTTTACTGTCTGTCTTTGGGAGATACCCTTGTTTGCTAACTGGACCATTCCAGGAACAGGAAGCTCATTAGATCTATCTTCCACGTTCCTTGGATTCCCCTTTCACTGGGGGAGAGCAATAGTGCTCATTCCAGCTTGTGTTATAAAATAGAGCTAATTATTAGATGGTTCTCTGTACCTTTACCAGCTTCTGTGTACCTTCCATTCACTGGTTCCAGTCCTAGAATGTGCATTTCTTCCTCATGTCAATGCTTTTGTAGATAAAATACAAAAACTATCTCAGGGGTCACCAGAGTCTGTAATAATATGACTCAAGGAGAATACCTGCCCCCTTATAGTTTATTTTAAGATGAAAGGAGAGGGCTTCAGTGCAGAAGAAGTAAAGAATTATCTAGCTTATTTCAGTGTGAGTGCGCAGGGGGGAGTGGAGGGGAAGATCTATCCTGTGTTTTGCATAGTGAAATTCCAAATGTAATGTTCCAGTTTTTAGTATGAATTAGCATATATTTTGATACGAACTTTAACACTTAATGTGCACTTCACACCAACATAGTTGTTTGACCTCAGATTTTGAGAGGATTCGGTGTTCATTTAGGTTGGAAATTCTTCATGCCAGAGGTCACATAGCAGCTATTTATCAAGCACAAGATTTTGCAGAAAGTCAGTCAATTATTAAACGTGTCTTCAACACCTAGTAGATGAATGAGGCATGCCAGAAAAATGAGATTTGGAAGGAAATGGTCCATGCTTCTGTGCCATTCACACATTAAGGAAAGAGACATATGAACCAATTAAAAAGTAAACAGTAATTACAGTGCACTATGATGAGTGCTATTGTGGGGTCACACACAGGGAGGGAGGAGACGTGAAGAAGTTATGAATTCTGTTCATGCAGTTGGTACGGGCTTTATATGGACATGTTCATCCTGAGTGTTGAAAATGAACAGGACTTGGGCGAATAACAAGGAGCAGAAGGGCCAAAGGAACAGAGAATGCGAAAGCACAAAGGAATAAATATGTATGGGTACTTGAGGGTCAGTTAAAATAGTAAAAATAATAGTGTCAAAGGGTATCCTTTTAAATGATAATCCTTCCAAGGAAAGTGAGGATTTCGACTCTAATGAGAAGTTGAAATAACCATCCATAAGCCTTATAACCTAAAGAATGAATTCAATTGTCTCTCTTCCTTTCTGTTTCATCTCTACCTTCCAAGAAGTTCCAAATACGCGTAACGTAATAACCCCTTATATTTACACAGCCCTTTACAGGTAACAGGACAATCTTCATATGCACTGTGCTACCTAATCCTCATCTGAGTTCAGTTACAGCATTCAACCCGAGTTCTTCCCCAGACTTCACCAACTGTGTGTGTGTGTGTGCTTGTGTGTGTGCAAGAAAGGTTTCTTCCCATTACCGTAACAACAGTAATTACATCACTTTATATTACAAAGAGAATACAGCAATATCAAATGATTGGAAAGATCAGGGAAATATATAAATTTTCAAGGACACAGAGATTCAGAGATTCAGACATTGAAATATCTGTTCAAAGGTGAAGTGAAAATACTTTCTATAAAAGGACACAAAGTTATGTGGATTTCCAAGTATCTCTTGCTTGGGTCCCGCTCTGAGCTAACAAGGTTCCCCTCCAGCTGGGAGGAAGAGAAGCCTGAAGCCCTCAAGTGAGATTTTAATTCAGTTAGTGTTTACCAGTTTGATGCAGCAACCAAGGACCTATGGTGTCTGATTAACAGGCTGATGCTAAGGTAAAAGAGTGAACAGAGTACCCATTTGGATAAGCCTGGCAGCAAAGCATGGCATTGCCATGGAAACCACAGAAGGCCATTAATTAGCTATCAAATAAAATCACTGGAAAATTCTGGACCCTGGCATATCTGCCCCCTTCAAAGAGGAGGACAAGAAGACTTCACACTAACAGCAAAGTCTCCCTTCATTGATTAAAATCATAGCTGCACAGGCACTACATGTCACAAAGTGGAAGAAAGATTAGGAAGTAAAACAAATTGACACAAAAGAGGGAAAGAGGCTTTGGGATTATCCGATTCCAAGGATATATTTTAAATGTAGAGTATCTTATTGGGTTGTCTATGTTGATAAACTTATCTCAATGACAAACATTTTCTCCTATTCTCTGTTTGTGGAAAGAAAGTGAGAAGAATAATATGTATCCACTAGATGGTGATAAATGATTGGGGGAAGCTATCAGAGAGTCAAAGCATGAGAAGCAATTAACCCCTAAAATAATAGATGGAGAATGTGTAACGTTGAAATTAATAGGGGGAAAGTTTTTTAATTAAAAAGAAGGCAGAAAAGGAGAAACAAAAGAATCATTAAAATAGCTGAATACATAAACAGACATAATAACAAAACTTGCCACACAAATAATCACAATAAATGTACTTGGACAAAACTTGCCAGTAAAGAGACAGAGGTGGTCAGACTACAAGTTATAACTTTTAAAAGTAATGGGAAAAGGGCTTCCCTGGTGGTGCAGTGGTTGAGAGTCCACCTGCCAATGCAGGGGACGCGGGTTCGTGCCCCGGTCCAGGCGGATCCCGCATGCCACGGAGCGGCTGGGCCCGTGAGCCATGGCCGCTGAGCCTGTGCGTCCGGAGCCTGTGCTCCTCAACGGGAGAGGCCACAACAGTGAGAGGCCCGTGTACCGCAAAAAAAAAAAAAAAAAAAAAAAAAAAAAGTAATGGGAAAAATGTTTGAAAATAAGAAGATGCGTAAAGGTATCCTAGACAAATATTAGCTAAAAGGAAGCTGATGTAGTACTGTTAATAGCAAAGTGGACTTTAAGGCAAAACACATTATTAGGATTAAAGATGGTCAATTCAGTAGGGAAAGTGGAGAGAAGAGTGGACACATAGAACCATAGACTCTTTAGGCTAAAGGGGTCATTAAGAATCTGTAAAACTTCAACTTTCAGAGATGAAGAGTTATACTCGAAGTTATTCTACAAGTCTTGAACACTGATCATGATTACAGTTGTCTTTTCACTACCTCCAAGTAAAAGACTGTCCAGTCCAACCTCCTAACCAAGAATCAGTTCCATGACATTTAAACTAATAAGCTAATAATGTACAGAAACTCATATGCAAATATCCTCTCTCTCTCCTCTATCTTTCTTTTCTATGTCACCAAAATCTTCTATATAGGCATTTTTCCAATTGAAGATCAATGCAAATCTTTGGTTGGTTATAATGAGCTCAGGCTGAGCGGAGAGTACTCTCTTCCTAAGAACAGAGTAATACCAGTGGCTCCAGCTCTGCCAACCTGAGAACCTACAGACGGAAGAGGTTACCTGAATGAACTCTCCTTTCTCAATATCCCTGTGTTTCCAAATCATTATCAGGGCCTGAAGTTACAAGTGGAAGGTCATCCCTCACTTTTCAGTATTGGATCTAATGGTAAGCATTCAGCATCAAGGCATATGGTACATTCTCTGACTGGCTTGGAACCCCCTTTCCTCCCAATAACTCACAGATCAAGACAGATGCAGGGAATGGGATGGGACAGTTTGGAACCAATGGGGAGGAAATCAACTCAAAAGTCATAGTTACTTTTGGGGGAACTGCGGATCTTTTTGAGAAACGTGAAGGCTCTGGACTCTTTCCCAATAAAAATGTGGTCAGAAGCTTTTATTTAAAACTTTTGTCAAAGCCATTTTCTTCTTGGCATAAATGGCTCCATGTAGAAGTTTTACAGAGACTGTTTTATGGAGACTTCACATACACTTTTGAATAATATTTCACAGATCCCTTAATGATCTTTCTTGAACATTCTAGAATACTACAAACCTTCAGTAAGTGCCTCTGGTCTCGCCTAGACCTTTATTTTACGAAATTTAACACTTCAGCTTTCAAAGATGAGGAGTTGCACCCAAAGTTGTCCTAAAAGTCTTGAACACTGAGCGTGGGTTCAGTTCCCTTTACCCTATCTCAAGCATATTTTGGCCTAGAATCTCATATCAAGGTAATGTAGTTCAGATAGCTGAATCCTGCCCTTAGGGAAGGCAGTTTTAAACATACAGGTAGGGCTTCCCTGGTGGCGCAGTAGTTGAGAGTCCGCCTGCCGATGCAGGGGACACGGGTTCGTGCCCCGGTCTGGGAAGATCCCACGTGCCGCGGAGCAGCTGGGCCCGTGAGCCATGGCCGCTGAGCCTGCGCGTCCGGAGCCCATGCTCCGCAACGGGAGAGGCCGCAACAGTGAGAAGCCCGTGTACCGCAAAAAAAAAAAAAAAAAAAAAAAAAAAAAAAGTAACATACAGGTAAACACCTTAATGGAAATGACAGTTATGGTCACGTTAATAAAACCCAAAATATACAAAATCCCAAATGTATGAAGTAGATACATTCTGTATAAGCACTAACTAAAAGGAAGAGGTCTCTAAACCAGAAAGTAATGAGCTTGGTTACAGGATGAGCAGGCATGCATTGGTAAGTACTGCATCATCAGTGGAGAGAGAGTCTGGTTCACTGAGCCTGGTACAATAGTACATGAAGTTTGAAAGAGAGAGGGTTTGTCCTACTCAATTCAGTCTATTCCAACAATACCATAGATGGAGTGGCTCAGATAGCAAACATTTATTTCTTACATTCTGGAGGCTGGGGATTCCAAGATCTAACGCACCTGCACGTTTACTGTCTGGTGAGGATCCACTTCCTGGTCATAAAGGGCTGTGTCCCTACTGTGTCCTCACGTGGCAGTAGGGGCAAGAGAGCTCTCCGGGGGTCTCTTTTATAAAGGCACAAATCCCACTAATGAGGGTTTCACCCTCATGACCTAATCACCTCCCTACCTCCTAATACCAGCACCTTGAGGGTTTAGGATTTCAATGTATCAATATTAGGACACAGATATTTACTCTATAACAGTGTGAAATCAGTTTAAGTGAAAACCTCCATTAAATAGCTTGGAATAAACAAATGAGCTTCATGAGTCACAAGTTGACTTTCATTTGAGTATCTGACCTCCACTCCCAAACTTCCTTGCTTGGTAAGTGTCCACAACCGGAACTGCACTGGCTCCACCCCAGGGCCAATATTTCCCTAAGAATCCTAAGAATGAACAAGGAGCCTGTCCACAGTCAAGATTTCACAGTCTCCATAAAACTTCTACATGGAGCCATTTATGCCAAGAAGAAAACGGCTTTGACAAAAGTTTTAAATAAAAGCTTCCAAGCTGATTGATAAGGGAAAGAAGGGATTCCCAAGCTACTGGTATAAATTTTCCTATTGATGTCACCGGGGATGGCTGTGCTCTCCCTGTCAAGTGATCCCTGCAAACCTTAACCAGGGACCCAAGATTGGTGTGACTCTGCCACAGGCTTGCATCAGTGAGGAAACTGTAACGTTCTTACAAATTAGAGGGTGATTACAAACGCTGCCAAGGGATCGTTAATTATATGGTGGTAATTGCATAATGTATAATTTAAATTAATAATAACATCACTTAGCATTTTGTTAGTGTGCAAAAGGATGCTGTGCTTAAAAGCCTGGACCCAGGAGCTGGGTTTTCCTGAATTATTAGACACCTTGGATTAGAACTCGGATTAAAACTCAGATCCCCCAACTTCCAGGTGAGTGATTTAACCATTATAGTCAACATTATTCCTGACATGAGAAAATAACTAGCAGCTTAGGGCTGTAGCTAAGAGTACAGCCTGGAGACAAGAGAAAGTAGAGCTCATCCACTTAACTACCTGTGCTGCTTGACTGAGATGTTTAACCTCTCTGTGCTTCAATTTCTTCTCCTGTGAAAATGAGGTTCTTAACAGGTTCTCTCTAACATGGTTGGTTATGAGAATTACATATGTTTGAGAGCCTAAAACTGTGGCTGGCATATAGGATGCCTATCTGTTAAACAGGTGACATAAATAAAAATATACTTTAGATAGACAGATACGCAAAATAATATTCTTCATAATACTAGCTAACATCAGTTGGGCTCATTTTACAAGCCAAACACCACAGTAACAATTTGATGCGAGTTACTCATTTAACTTCACTGCAACCCAATGAGGGGGGGTCGAATTATCAGTTCAGCTTACACATGAAGAAACTGAGTCTTAGAAAGATGAAATAACTTGTCTGTGGTCACACAGCTAGTGATGGAATTATGATTTGCCAGTCTCCAAAAATAGGTCTCTTACGTATGCTGCACGATTTCCCCAATTAGTGAAAATACGTGGCCTAACAAAGTTATTTATAAGCATAATCCAGACCTTAAGAGGCATCTGGCACCACTGTTTTATTACAGAACCATTCAATTCCTCTGTGAGCCAGAGCCAAGGGTACCCAGATAGCTTTAAATGCACTGACTCCTGGAGTCAGAGCTTCAGCAGGGACCCAGGAGGAACGGGCTGTCTAGGACAGATTTTCCATCCGGAGGAGCAGGACCTGGCACAGAGCCCAGATACATTTCATAGTCCTGCTCAGACACCTCAGGGAAGCCTGCTGGCTCCAGGTAGGTCCACCATCTCTTTGGGCAAAGTGCTATTGATTTGTGCATTGCTCTTCTCTGGGAAAGCAGTGCTGAGGGAGTGAAGTATGCAGGTGGTGAGCGGGAGATGAACGCCATAGTCTGTTCTCCATGCCTAGCATACAAAGAGGAGGCCTTTGATCTCCAGCTGGGCCTATTCCTACATTTCAACATGGGCTGGAACCAGTCTGATCCAAGGCTCCTGAAATCTATCCCTGGCCCATCCCCCCCCAGAGCTGGATGGGATCTTTGGGATAATTGGGGAGGATGGAGAATGACTTCTGTAGACAGTGGGTGGGGGTGTGTAAAGATATCTTCCTTGTTCCTCATTCAGCTTCCTGCTGTCACCCCACTTTCTCAAGCTATTTGTATCTCGCCTATCCTAGAAGTCCCAGAATTGTTGTTCTTGACCATAACATGCAAACCAATTTTTCTTTCTCTCACAGTGACACAAAGACAGAAAGGCAGAATGAATAAACTATATTGTGATTAAAGAATTTTAGATGTTGGGCTTCCCTGGTGGCGCAGTGGTTGAGAGTCCGCCTGCTGATGCAGGGGACACGGGTTCGTGCCCCGGTCCGGGAAGATCCCACGTGCCGCAGAGCGGCTGGGCCCGTGAGCCATGGCCGCTGAGCCTGCGCGTCCGGAGCCTGTGCTCCGCAACGGGAGGGGCCACAACAGTGAGAGGCCCGTGTACCGCAAAAAACAAAAAAAAAAAGAATTTTAGATGTTTACCAAAAAATTACTTCTACATGTGCTTTTTCAAGCAATGTCTATGGAAAGGGGAATATAAATGCCTATTTCACCTTCTAACCTTGTAAGGTCAATCAGGTCTTAGGAAATGGGATTCAGCATACATTCACAGAAGAGGGAAAGAAGGCATGTAATGTTGACTGCTCCTCTATGATGCCCTGGGTACTTAGCATGTATCTAATCCAATCCTCATAAATGCCGAGGAGAGAGTTATTATCGACATCATGCAGGTGAGGAATTTAGGCACCAAAAAGGTTGGTAACTTGAGTGCAGTTTCACCATTTACTTTTTTAGCACAAAATTAAACAGTGAGATGGAATGGTTAGCAGCGTGGGATCTGGGGCCTGAAGAGGTTCAATTCTTATAAACTCTGTGACCTTGGACAGTTACTTAACCTCTGTGGAGTTTCTTCATCTGTCGCTTGGGGAGAATAAAAACTCCCAGTTGATCCGTTGCCATGAGGATGCTTCTCTTGGCAGATTTCCACCCTTTACATTACACCCATTACACCCTTTACAGATTTACACCCTCTAGTGCAGGTAAGGGCCTGCCTAGAACTCCCTTGGTACATGGGAAGCACTCAGTAAAAGTTAGCTTTCATAATTCCTTTGGGCAAGGCATGCATCGAGACTGGAGCTTGAAGTCATGACCCCATTATGCCCTTTGGCTTCCCCTGTTGAGTATGTGGCTCCCTGGCTATCAGCTATAGCACAGAAACTAAGCGCAAGAGGTAGACAAATTCCCAGCTTCCAACAGTTCACACAGGGGGAGGGCAGAATGGAAGAAGACATCATTTTTCAATGATAAAAATGGAATCGGGGAAAAAGAGAATGAAAGACTGAGTTTGTAAGAGAAGTGATGAAGAAGAGTGGTGACTGTTCCCAGAGTCCTCTCTGACAAAGCTTGGTACAGCCTCACCCCATTTCCAAGCAAGCAGGGATGTTGCTTAGCAACCCAGCCAGGAACAGCAGAGAGAGCTCTGTGCTGGTACATTAAGGGCTGCTACTGCCATCCTGAAAAGGACCAAACTTTCTTTTTTTTTTTTTTGCGGTATGCGGGCCTCTCACTGTTGTGACCTCTCCCGCGGAGCACAGGCTCCAAACGCGCAGGCTCAGCGGCCATGGCTCACGGGCCCAGCCGCTCCGCGGCATGTGGGATCTTCCCAGACCGGGGCACGAACCCGCGTCCCCTGCATCGGCAGGCGGACTCTCAACCACTGCGCCACCAGGGAAGCCCAGGACCAAACTTTTGCTTAAAATCCCGCCTATAGCACAAGGGACACGTGCGAATTGGAAGCACCCGGGAGGAGAGTTTTCTGGGAGGTTCGGTTGGACAGAAGGCTGGCAAAGGGGAAAAGAGTCTAAATTAGTGGAAAAAATACAGAGCGAATATTTTAAAAAATTTCTTCCAAATACTGCAGAAACAATGTGCTAAGAAAGATTTGCCGAGCCAAGGACTTGGTGAGTCAGCTTCACTGCATGTCGATGTGGCAACTGTGGCCAGCAGGACATGCGAGGTTCCCGGCTCATGTGGGCCACCTCTCCCTACAGCTGCAGCCATTTATTACCACCTACAAGTTCAGTCTCGAAGTCAGATCTGGAGAGAATACTGTTCTTAGTCAGTCGAGATTGAAGGTGTCAGAGTTCAACTCTATATTCATTCATTCAACAAATATTTCCTGAAGTTTGCAGTTCAGAGTGAAAGATAGACATTCATTTTGAAGTGTGATACGTGTTAAGGAGTGGGAAGTATAAGATGCTGTGGGAGTCTACAACATGAACCCCTAGCCTAGATCGGACAGGGAAGGGGGGGAAAGTCGTGGAAAGCACCAGAAGATCTGATGTTTAATGAGAGTCTTGAATGATAAGTAAGAGTTGAACAAAAAGGAAGGGAAATTTGTTCCATGTGGAGTGGCAGTACATGCAATGGTCCAGTTCAGCTGGAGATGAGAGAGAGAAAAGGGGAGAGGGAGGGAAAGAAGAGAGAGCAGAGGGGAATGAATTGGGGATGGGGGTGCGAAGGAGTAGCAGAAGGTAAAAGTATTATATAGTCATGTGATGAAGGGTCTTGCAACCCATAGGAGGATTCTGGACCTTATCCTAAGAGCAACTAGCAGCGCTTGCAGAATTTCAAGCATGACATGTGATCAAGTGCACTAGCAGCCCGTCAGCCCTCCGGCTATCCCACTTTATGCTTGTAACCCAGTACCTGGGCCCCCGGTCTAGTCTCTTGAACTCCTGGTTTGATCCTCTGCGTAGTTTCCCCGTCCCTGAAGAAAGGAGAGGCTGCATTATCTGGGGGTGGGGAGGTGGGGAGGCAGGGGATACATCACCACCCCTTCCTTAATGCACAGAGTCTTGCTCTTGAACCTGAATTCACGTATCATCTGTTTCCCTGCCCCCCCTTTTGATTTGCCTGTCTTGACTCTCAGCCACAGGGCTTGCCCTCCTGCCACTCCTCATGTCATTATGGCCGACCTGATGCTGTTTGGTTGGACTCTCTATCACTCACTTTTGTTTTCTTCATCCCACTGCTACCAGGTAAAGTTCAACTAAATAGTCATCATCCCATAGCCTGCAGCAGCTGTGTCTGAACCAACTACTTGCCCAGGAACTGATCCACTCCGAGAACTTGTCTCATATAAAGTTCTGGTCAGCCTTAGTGATGACGCAAGAAATTCATCTGACCCACCTGCCTCTTTAGAATAGCGCTTAAGGGCACAAACTCTGGAGTCAACTTCCCTTGAGAGTGAACCCTGGTCCAGGCCAAGACTTAGCGGTGTGGCAAGTTAGTTCATCTCTCTCAGGCTGGTTTCATCATCCGTACATGAAGATATTAACACCCACCTATAGGGCTGCTATGAGGATTAAAAAAGACTATGGAGATAAAATACCCAAAATAGCACCTTGCACATAGTAGGAGCAAAATAAATATGTATTCCTCTCTATCCTTCCTCTGAAAGTGCATTATCTGCTGACATTTCTGTTTTTGATCCTTACGATGATTCCTAAGATTGGCGGATTAAAGGAGCTTATGTGTATAAAGCACCAGGTATATAGCAAACACAAGATAAGTATTAGCTATTATTATTAATTATTATCATTAATGAAGCAGAATGTCCTGATTAAGAGATTAACTGTGTCTTGTTTTCTTGAATATGGGACCATCCAAAAGAACAGAAGTCACCATCCATCTGTCCTTTTGAGAATTCACACGTACCACCCACAAAATGCAGCTTTTGTCCTTCAAGACAGTTCTGAACCCCTGGGAAAGGCCAGCAGCTCCTTTGGTTTCAGAGACGATCCTGCAGAAGACGCCCTCTGGGGAGGTCAGTAGACCGGTTGCTTTGCACAGCTGCGTGGGGACCACTCTCATCGCAGTCCAAGAATGGCATCTTGTGGAGCAGTTGATAGTGTTGATGGCTGTTACATGCTGAATTATGTCCCCCCAAATTCATATGTTGACGACCTAAACCTCAGCACCTCAGGATATGAATGTATTTGGAAATAAAGAGGTGATTCAGTTAAAATGAGGCTGTTAGGGTGGGCCTCATCCAATCTGACTGGTGTCTCTATAAAAAGGAAACATCTGGGCGCACAAAAAGGCACCAGTGATGTGTGCATGCAAAGAAAGACCTTGTGAGAACACAGGGAGAAGTGGCCTTCCGTACGCCAAGGAGAGAGGCCTCAGAGGAAACCAAATCTGCCGACCCCTTGATCTTGGATTTCTAGCCTCCAGAACTGTGAGAAAATAAATGTCTGTGGTTTAAGCTACCTGGTCTGTGATATTTAGTTCTGGTGGCCTGAGCAGACTAATACGGTGGTCCATCAAAGAATGAGGCTGTAGTCACTGTGGAGTAGGTGGAGAGAGACAGGTACTTGAATCAGAAGACAGAACAGGTTCTTTGGGAGATGGCGTGGTAGCTTGGACTTTCTGAGAATGAGACTATACCTTTCTTCCCCATGGGGAGGAGGACCTTTGATGCACCTGCTGGCCTGAATGCCTTGGAGAATGGACACCTGGTGTGTGGCCTTGAGGGAAGTATCCAGGTTGCCTTGTGAAGACCCCGAGGCATGAGACTGTACCATGAGTGACCCCAGCATGCTCTCTGCAGAAGAAGCGTGCAGGATTCCTGCACACATCTCCAGGTCATAGCTGCGAGCTAGTGGTCAGTAGAGATCAAGGACCAGGCCTCTGCCTCATTTTCTTTCCGGCCATATGTGTGCAGGATTAAAGCAGCATCCAAGAGAGGGCTGGAGGGAATTTCGTGAATGAGTGTGATGGTCATTCTGCTAATCGGGTAGATGATAACTCAGAAACATATAATTTATAAAGAAAAATAACAGGTAACATTTCTCACATCTGTACGTAATGAAATAAACTAATATCCATTATATATAAGTTGGCAGAACAGCTATGAAGACACTGTATTTATCTTGGTCTCTGTTTTATCCCTAGTCCTAGTACAGCACCTGGCATCAGGTATGTGCTCAGTACTTGTGGACTACCCATGTGCTGCTTTCTTTATTTCAGACATGCACAGACAGAGGCCCAGAGAGGTTAAAGAGGCCTAGGCAAGGTCACACAGTCATTAGCAGACACAAGGTGTCTTAGTCGGTTTGGGCTTCTATAACAGCATATCTTAAACTGGGCAGCTTAAATAGCAAACATTTATTTCTTACACTTCTGGAGGCTGAGAAGTCCAAGATCAAGGTGCCAGAGACTCAGTGCCTGGTGGGAACTTGCTCTTGGTTTGCAGGTGGCTGTCTTCTTGTTGGGTCTTTTCACACGAAGGAGAGTGAGAGCTCCAGACTTCTCTTTCTATAAGGACACTAATCCCATCTGGGGGCTCCATCTCATGACCTTATCTAAACTTGATTACCTCCCAAAAGCCTCGGCTCTCAATACCATCACACTGGAGTTTCACGTAGGGTTTCAAGATGTGTATTGAGGTCAGAGGGGTTGGGTGGGGGTGGAGATGTAAACATTTAGTCCATAATCCAGGGCAGGAATGAAAACATTTGACTTTCACTCCCGTGTTCTGCTCAAAGACTATGTAGATATTTAACATCCTTCTTCCAGAGCATCTGGTTCAGGATTCTCCCTGGGACAGGCCAGTGGATGGGCAGCATGATCCAGTATGACGAATCCTCTTTCCCTCTGTCCTCCCGCGAGGGGAATTTGACATCTGTGATCCTCAAGCTGGCAACATCGGTCTGGATGTTTGTTAATGACACTGACCTAAATCTGTCACGTTGCAAGGAACCCTTCACGGCAGCTGGGATTTGCTGCCATATAACGGCTTTATTGTACATGGAACTCCCTAATAAGCTGATTAAAAAATAAATATTTTTTGAAGTCGTAGTATGTACTTTTCAGACATCTGATAAGAAGCAACGTAAACAGAAACATCACGCTGGGTGTAGAAAGTGGAAATCCTGCTGTATGAGAAGATGCTCATGCTCCGATCGTGGCACGTTTCTCATGGCTGCCAGAGCAAAGGTCTGGAGTGATGATCTTCTCACTTAAACCTTTCCTTGCTTTGTTTTTATGCCAGTTCAGCACACGAGGGATAAAGTTATGGGTAAGCAGTAGGTCTCCCTAGGATGGCTTGACTTCTGACTGTGCCTCAATGAAGCAGGACCATTTTATTACTTATGTGCCTGGCATCGAGCTGTTCAAATCTCTAATTCTCCAAAAGACTCTGAAAGAAAGATAGGCATAGCCCTCCTCATTTGACAGAGGAGGAAATTGAGCCTCAGAAAATGTCTTTGGCTTTGGGACTTTGGAAGAGCTGGATTCACATCACCTCTCATAGCCAAGCTCGTGTTATTGAAATCATTCATTCCTTCTTTCATCTAGCAAACCTTGAGCACCTGCTGTCATACTTGGTACTGTACTTAGCTGCCTCAAAAGGAAAAGGTGGACCCTCCCCAATCAGAAAGCTTTCACAGTATTCTTTAGTGTAGCGATCTTCTAGTTGAAATATAGACCTCATTCTTATCAGTACGTTTCCTTTACACTAAGAAACCTAATGTTATAGATGAATATAGTACCTTATGATTGACCTTTATGCAAGAAAGGCTTAACTTAGCTACTTGGGTTGCTCAAACCTTGCAAATTTCTAAGACGTGTCTTCAGGACCGGCTCTTGGCCAACTGCTGAGAGACGAGCTCTAAGTCCTTGGAATATTCTGCCTGAGAAGAGTGTTTTTATATGCCTGGGGCCTTGGGCCATGCTGCCAGTTTGAGCAGACAGATCGTGCTAACAAATGTGATGTAGGGCTTTTCTCTGTTTTTGCTCTGCGGACCCGGAGTCAGAGTACCTGAGGTCGGTCACGTGGACGCTGCATTATGCCTACATAACTGGTCCCAGGAAAATCCTGGGTCCCAGCGCTTAGGTGAGCTTCCCTGGGTGGCAACAGTTCACCTCTACTGTCACACATCATTGCTGGGAGAATTAAGTGTCCCTGCAGCTCCACAGGAAGCAGATACCTGGAAGCTTGCATTTGATTCTCTTGGACTTCATTCTACGCGCATTTCCTTTGCTGATTTTAATCTGCACCCTTTTGCTGTAATAAACTATAACGTGAGTGTAACAGCTTCCGAGTCCTGTGAGTTCTTCTAGTGAATCATTGAGGCTTGGGGTCATCTTGGGCAACCCTGAAACAACCATCCACTTTTCTACTGATCATCTTTTTTATTCCTTATCACACCTGGGAGACCCCCTGCATGGGCATATCCATTGTGTGCATGAGAAATCTCAGATTCCCTGAGGTCAAGTGCCTTCCTGGATAATGTTTCGAGGACCCTATGTCACCTGCATTCTAAACCAGTGGAGAGTGAGAGTGGTTAGGGCGTTAAAAATCTAAATATCACCTGTCACACTGATAAAGGAGAGATTGGAGGATGTGGTTTAGGTGTGCATGACGATATAAACCCCCGAATTACAGATATGCCCACGCAATCATAGACGGCACTAGACAACTACAGGTCTCTCCCCTTGAAGATAAAACTTCCCTCCTGGCATATCAGTGTTGAGGAGAAAAAAGCTTTCCTTTGCCCTTCTAGGTTCTTCCTACTGGTCTAAGAATTAAATCAACATGGGACAGGTTCATGAGAGAAAAACAGATTTAATCATGTACGTCCAAGGACCCCATAAGAATACGAAACCATAAATAACCAGGCAATTGAGGCTTATATGCCATCCTGAGCTAGGGAGAATGAGATAGGGGTCTGGGGCTTCAAAAGAGAGACAGACAGTTCACAGGGTGAGGGGAAGAACAACCGTTTAGAAAACAGATGTTTGCCCTGCCATTCAGAGAAATCTTTCTGATATAAAAAGAAGTTATCTTTGGTAATAGCTCTCTTTCTGGTACAGCCTCCCTATCTAAATTCTTTTTTTTTTTTTTTTTTGCGGTACGTGGGCCTCTCACTGTTGTGGCCTCTCCCGTTGCGGAGCACAGGCTCCGGATGCGCAGGCTCAGCGGCCATGGCTCATGGGCCCAGCCGCTCCGCGGCATGTGGGATCTTCCCGGACCAGGGCACGAACCCGTGTCCCCTGCATCGGCAGGCGGACTCTCAACCACTGCGCCACCAGGGAAGCCCTCTATAAATTCTTTTAGGCAGTTAAGGGGGATGTGAAAAGGAAAACTTCCTGAGTCATCTGTTTCTCAAAAATAACCAGCTGCAAACAATCCTCATGCCAAGGACATATTTTGGGGGGGCAAATTTTTCGCCCCTACATCGGGGAGGAGACCAGTGCACTACTTTGCAAGTAGGCAGATCCTAGAGAAGAAAGGTCACTCACTCTTCCAAACACAACTGCTGGAGCCCTCACTCTACTTCCCGGTGAGGAGTGAGGAGGTGGCCTGTGGTCTGCAGCATGCTTCTAGTTAACGAATGTCTGTCTGTCTGTCTGTCTAGAATCAGAGTCAGGGAAAGAAAGTGTCCTGCAGGTTGCAGGAAGTAAATGATGCTATCAGAGCTGGAATTCCCAGTGGTCTTGGAGCGCAGGACACATCCTCCTGACACCATCTTACGTTGACTTCACTGCAAACACTGTGCTTTTGATTGTTGACTTTCCAGCTCTCAGGGTCTTAGTGGTGTAAGGTACTGCAGATGTTTAAAATGCAAAACGCCCTGAGTAACCTTGTTGGACTTAGTTAACAGCACCTATTTGAGGAAAGCAACTCCCCTCCCTTCAGACCCAGGACTATTTCCCAAAGCCTGATGCTTAAGATAAGCATAAGCTCAAATCGCTCCATGTCACAACAGAACGCAGCCAGATATTCAGGCCTGGCTACATCAAACACTTCCGAAACCTGTTTCATCTCTCTCCCCTTTTATGGATCAAAAAAAGCTGTTCTGAGACATACGGGTCTGTGTCTCAGTTTTATTCCTTCATTTGTTCATTAAATGAACATTCATTAAACCTTAGCTATGTGTCAGATGCTATCATATTTACTGGGGATACAACGACTAAGTATTTGCTTCAAAGGGTTTAGTCTCAGTTTAGGAAGTGGGGCATGTTCAAAAGTCATGCAAATATGGATCCGAGAGAAGCATGTTCAGGATAAAGTCAGGTAGAAATGAGGGCGTGGTCTATTTCTGGGTCAATCACCCTTATTTGCATGCAAAAACATCTACTCCTGTTCTGCCTTCCCATCCAGTCCCCTTTTTCTCCCTAACCTTCATTTGCTTCTTTTTTGCTCTTCTCCCCAACTATTCCTAA
This sequence comes from Tursiops truncatus, assembly GCF_011762595.2. Lineage (NCBI taxonomy): Eukaryota > Metazoa > Chordata > Mammalia > Artiodactyla > Delphinidae > Tursiops > Tursiops truncatus. The sequence goes on along the minus strand of NC_047039.1, from coordinate 100,454,390 downwards.
CATCCTCTCATGATTTGGCCACTATGGTCAGTATCTAGATCCCTCACCAACCATGATGGCTTGAACCAGATGCTCCACTAAAGACCAGTCTGGTGCTCAATCTGTACCAAGTCCAAGTGCCATTCAGATTTGAGCTGGGCCTGCTTTGCAGCTTTAGCATCTTTTGCTGCAAAGTTCTTGCTAACAAAACGCAAATTGTACCTCCACAGACCCCGAGCCTGTGGAGTACTTTCTACAGCAAGCCTGTGCCCTGGAATAGCTTATCCAAACTGGAACACAATCCACTCACCTCCTGGACAAGATTTATTTATTTTTTTTTTAACACCTTTGTTGGAATATAATTGCTTTACAATGGTGTGTTAGTTTCTGCTGTATAACAAAGTGAATCAGCTATACATATACATACATCCCCATATCTCTTCCCTCTTGTGCCTCCCTCCCACCCTCCCTATCCCACCCCTCTAGGTGGTCACCACGCACCGAGCTGATCTCCCTGTGCTATGCGGCTGCTTCCCACTAGCTATCTATTTTACGTTTGGTAGTATATATATGTCCATGCCACTCTCTCACTTCGTCCCAGCTAACCCTTCACCGTCGCGGGGCAAGATTTAAAGCCCCAGTGGTGTCTCATTGATTTCTGAAGGTACACTCAGAGTTGGCATTCTGCCATTGCATATTTTAACTGTTACTGTTTTGTTCTTGCATCCTGAGGTGATTTTATCAGGAGGAACGCACGTTTGAAGAAGCTGAATTAAATACAGGCAAATCTCATTAATTCAGACTCCACTAATTCAGTCTGGACTGAAACATAACTTTGTGTTTATGTTTTTACTAGAGGTAAAAAGATTTTCTAAATAAATTAATGGTGGGAATAAGACTGCAGGGAGAAGAGGTTTCACCTGTTTAGGCAGCGTTTCCAAACCCCTTCGGGGATTCTAGAAGGGCCATCAACATATAAACAACTGCCTTTGTGTCTGTTCATTAAAGCTAAAGACTTTTTCTTCGAGAAATAATTTACTGTTAGGCAAATGCTTCTTTTAGTTTTTTTCTTCTGTCGAGTTGGGAAATAATACAGCTAAACATCTTTTAAAATATTCCCCAATTCACTCCCCTCCATAACACTGAATATATTATAGACATATTGTACCTAGACATAAATATATGTGTGTATGCATTAAAAATACAATGGAAACATCTTAAAATAAAGTGGCGTATTATGGTTGGTAGGATGAAAGGTGATTTTTATTTTCTGCTTCATATTTATAAGTTTTTTCTTTAATGAACTCATTTTTATCATGAACATCAAAATGTTAAAAATATCATTAACATTTTATAATAGTTAACAGGTCTTTTCCCCCAAATGGTTTATACAGAATAAAGTGGAATCATATCCATACAGATAAAAACACTTGGTGGGTGGAGTGAGAAGCTCACTTACCACAAGGCCAAAGTTTATCTTTTGCCCCCTTTGTTGGAGGCCACGGGGTCCTGAAATCTGGTTAGAATATGTATCAGCAGCCACCTATCATTCTGTGGGCAGGACTGTGCTGGGTGAGAAGGAGAAGTGGATGCGGTCTTTGTGTGTGTTCTCCAGGAGCTCATAGGTGTCATGTTCAAACAGAGGCAGCTCACACTTAGCACAGCAGACGTTGTGACCAATGCCTTATAAGCCAAAACAAGTGCTAACTACCTCCAATAAAACTCCACCATCGGGCTTCCCTGGTGGCGCACTGGTTGAGAGTCCGCCTGCCGATGCAGGGGACACGGGTTCGTGCCCCGGTCCGGGAAGATCCTACGTGCCGCGGAGCAGCTGGGCCCGTGAGCCATGGCCGCTGAGCCTGCGCGTCCGGAGCCTGTGCTCCGCAACGGGAGAGGCCACAACAGTGAGAGGCCCGCGTACCGCAAAAAACTCCACCATCTACTTCTGGTTACATTACAATCATTGCAGCTGTACTGAATATTTCGTTTGTGCCAGGTAATTTTCCATGGATTTTCCAGACATAATTTACTTTTTTTGCTACAGATAATCACAGATGGATGTTCAGGGATATCAAATAAGTTGCCCAGGTTCCCACAGCTGATACATGATACAGGTAATATTCAAGCCCAGTCAACCAACACAAATCCCCTGCCCTGAATACCATGCAGCACTGTCTGCCACAAGCCTGAAAGCCAGACTGCATTCTGATTATCTCGAATATCTTTCCAGGCAGTGCAATGGGCACTCTGAAGAGCCTTTAGTGTTTGTTGGTTATTCTTGAATTTCAGTGTTTAATTCCTGACATAAGCATGGGTTTGGATTGACCAGATAACTCCCTTTGAGACTGATACATATCTTTAAACTCAGAGAGTGCACAGAGTTAGGCTATAAAATCCTCACTCTTCAGAGTCTGAGAGATCACCTGGTGAAAACTCCAACCTGATCCATCTCTTAGGCACCTGCAACCCTGCCCTTTGCAGTGGTCTTTTCTGAATTCATCTCCTGCATACCTCTTTAGAACATAGGTTTGCTGCTGGATCATGTCTGTACCTTCACATGGCATAATTACCTGAAGAAAGCTAAGCAGGTCTAAATCATCACCTAGAAAACCATGACCATATAAGGCTTCCAGGGAAGCACAAGAGACTTATTCTCGCAGAAACAGAGAAATCGATCACTAAGGAGGGGAATGACCCCAGGGAAGAGGACTTAGCAAATAATTAGACAAGAATAAACAAACCATGATAGAAATTAAATCGTGAGAAGTATAAAAAAAAAAAAAGTAGAGTTAAGACTTCATTGAACATCAAAACAAAGTTAGGGAGGACAGATTTAGAGGAATAATATAAAATAATATGAAAAAGGATAAATAGTAAGAGATTGAAGAAAATATAGCTATGAAATACAGAAGAGAGCAAACACATGGACGATTAATGTTCCTGAAAAAAAGAGAACAAATTAGACAAGAGAATAATATTTCTTATAATGTAACAAAAAATGCTGAATTAAAGAAATACTTACACATGTAAAGTGAAAGGGTGCGACAAATCCTGGGAAAGTTGATTTAACAGATAGACAGACAAAATCATATCAAGTGTGAGACGTAACTGTGTAGGTTATCCAATTTCAGAGGCAAAGAATGACTCCTGACACACACATGATTCCCTCCAAAGAGGGGTATAAGGAGCAGATAGGCTTCTGTTTCTGCCTAGGCCAGGTTCAGGGCTAGCAGACAGGGAAGCAATGTGTATAAGCAATGATCTGAAGGAAAGGAAGTGTGACTCAAGGATTTTCCACCATGCCAAATCAGTGTGCAAGCATAAAGGAAATCGAAAGCCTTTTTTTTTTAACATCTTTACTGGAGTATAATTGCTTTACAATGGTGTGTTAGTTTCTGTTTTATAACAAAGTGAATCAGTTATACATATACACATGTCCCGGAAAGCCATTTTTATACATGGTAGAACTCAGATGAAATGTCACCCATGAGCCCTTCTTGAAAAAAAAAAAAAAAAAAAAGCCTGGTCATAAAATCCATTCAACCAAGAAATGAAGCAAAATAAAATGCATAGAAAGAGGAACTATGAAAACAAAGTTCTTATGCACTGACTTTATTTTAATGTAGAACTAAGGTTAAGGAATGGTGAGAATGTTGGTTACTATGCAAAATGTAATTGCTATAAACTATGAAAGTATATATATATATATATGAAAATGAAACTAACAGAAACTGGAAGTAGGGACATAGGAAGGAAGTGAGTGTGTGTCCTTGTGCCCATGTGCATGCTATCTTCTTATCTTTCACTGTGGTGGGAGGATTCTATAAATATTACTTACATTGTTAGATTGAGAAAAATATATTTGGACATATTATTACTAACTATAAATGTAACAAATAGGTTGCTTTTGGTTTGTTTGGGTTTTTTTGGGGTTTTTTTTTTGCGGTACGTGGGCCTCTCACTGCTGTGGCCTCTCCCGTTGCGGAGCACAGGCTCCAGACGCGCAGGCTCAGTGGCCATGGCTCACGGGCCCAGCCGCTCTGTGGCATGTGGGATCTTCCCGGACTGGGGCACGAACCCGTGTCCCCTGTATCGGCAGGCGGACTCTCAACCACTGCGCCACCAGGGAAGCCCCATGTATCTCTTTTATAATAAAAGTTTTAAGAGACAAAATGGTCATTTTTTCCTATGAGTAAGTGAGAGCTAGACAACAATATAATTTGTGAAGAATGTTTTATAGCCTATGTGAATCAATTTATAAATATATTAAATATATTTTATCTTTAATAAAAGGAACTAATAGATGAAATATAAACTATTTCATGGTGTTTAAAATATTAATCCATGGAAGCATGCAAGTATTAGTTGGGGTTCTTACCCTGTTACTAAAATATGCACCATCTGTATTTATTCATCCAATCAACAAAGCAACTACGCTCTAGGCAGGCTGCTTACTTTTTACCACGAGTCTCAATTTCACTTTAGGATGGGGATAATAATAATAGTAGCAGTAGTAATAGTGATAATTACATTAATACCTATCTCATAAAACTATCACAAGGATTAAATAAGCAAATGACCATAAAGCTCTTAGCACAATTTCTGACACAAGTCGTTACTTAAAAGTATATTAGCTATAATAGAAAAGGGCCGAAAAATGCCAGCTATCCTCTCACTCTGAGATTACCCATGAAGACATTACAGAGAGAGAGGGAGACAGAGTGGGGTACGAGGAGATGAGAGAGAGAATGAGAGAGAGAGAGAGAGAGGATGAGAGAGAGAATGGGAGAGAAAGATATAGACCCAGGTAAAAATACAGACATCTGTTTATCTTCTAAACACAATGTGAGATTCATACTTGGAAACCTGCTTTTACTCCTTGGCAGTACATTGCTAATACTGTCTATATCAATAAGTAGACTTCCATCCCCATGGCCATGCCTTAGTTCAAGCTACTATATTCTCTTGCCTGAATCTTTGCAACACCCCTAACCTATCTCCCTGCCACCATTCTTTCCCATATTCATGTTTCTTAATTTCACACAGTTCTTCAAGCACTCCCCTTCGCCCCCAGGATCTGACTCCATCTGGCTCACTAGGCTTTGTGTAATCTAATCATTGTTTCTTTGTGTGGCTTTATCTCCCATCACACTCCTCCATGAACTTTATGCTCTCTTCACACCTTACCCAGCAGAGCAAAGTACCCAAGCACATGCCTTCAGAAGGCAGTATGGTAGAACACAGGCATGGAAAGCATGTAAACTTTGGACCCCGACTGACCTACATTCTAATCTGGGTTCCAACGCCCACTGTGGTGTGGCCATGGCAAATACACTTGACCTTATTTGCTAATGAAATTTGCTTTTGATGAGACAGTATTTTCTGCTCAAACATCAGAATAACCATTGGGTTTACAAGCCAGAACACAGCAATAATTAACAAAAAATACAATGTCCCCCACATGGTAATAATTAACTAAATTTTTTTCTCCTTAAAACAGCCGCAGTCTTTCTCACGTCTGGACGTTTTATTTCTATTATAAGCACCTTAGTTCCCTTGTTAACTCTTACCTGGATTATTACAGCAGCCTCCTCACTGGTCTCCAAATCTCCATTTGATCATCTTTCTAAGCATTTTTCTAACCAGGTCACTTTGCCATTCAAAAAAATCTTGCATTGAATGGGGGTCATCTCCCGTTACCCCCAAGCTAAGCTCCTATCTCCTGCCAGCATTCCTCCAGTCCCGTGGCATCCTCCGAGTTCCCTACATTTCCCTAATGTGCTCCAGCATTCTCCAGACCTTTCCCATCCCCGTGTCTATGCTCAAAGTGTTTCTTGCTTCCAGAATGTCCTTCCTCTAAACACTGCCTTTTGAGATATCACTTCCTCCGCCATGCTCAAATTGTCAGTACTTCCCTAAAACTTTCTTTGATGCAATTGGTTTTCACTTTTTTGCAGAACACTGTTTGGATATTTCTCACATGTATATATTGCAGCGTGCCTTTTGAAAAATCTTTCCTCCAGTAGATTGGGAGCTCCTTGTGAACAAGAGCTATAACATTCATCTTTGTACTTCTGTCACCTGGAACCATAGTTGGAACAAGATGGTAATTTAAAAGAATGCTCATTAAATAAAGTGAGTGGATAAATGGACTGCAAGCATGAATTCACCTCTAACTCACTACTAACATTGTGTGGTTGGAATGCAGTTTAATAATGTTTTTAGTGCTATTTTATTGTATAGAGGGCATAATAGTAATCATATATACCATCTTTTGAAACACTGACTTTGTGCTGGGCAATGTACTTGACATTTTATATCTATTGTCATATTTCATCTTAATAACCCAGCTAGCCCCATTTCCTGATCTCTGTTTTACAGATGATAAAACCGAGATTCAGCGAAACTAAAACCTGATCTGCTTGCCTCTGACACCTCTATATTTTCCCATTATATTATATAACCTATGGAAATATAGTTCGTTTTCTTTTGGCATAACAATGATAGGACAGCAACTGTGCCTGGCCCCTTAACATCTGTTTCTTCTTATCATCATGCCCATTTTACAATACAAGATTCCAGGGGTTAAATGATTTTCTCACAGACATTTATTAACTGAAGAAAAGAAAATTAAAGCTCATATCTGTCTGGCTCTAAAACTTCTCTGCCAATTTCCCAGTTCAACTCACCTCCCCACTTCCCCCCTTGGTGTCCATAAGTTTGTTCTCTACATCTGTGTCTCTATTTCTGCTTTGCAAAGAAGCTCTTCTGTACCATTTTTCTAGATTCCACATATATGTGATATTATACAATATTTGTTTTTCTCCTTCTGACTTACTTCACTGTGTATGACAATCTCTAGGTCCATGAGATTGGGATTGACATGCATACACTACTATGTATAAAATAGATAACTAATGAGAACCTACTATATAGCACAGGGAACTCTACTCAATGCTCTGTGGTGACTTAAATGGGAAGGAAACCCCCCAAAAAGGGGATATATGTATACATATAACTGACTCACTTTGCTGTACAGCAGAAACTAATGCAACATTGTGAAGCAACTATACTCCAAGAAAAATTAATAAAAAAAAAAAGTAAAACTTCTCCACCATAGATTAGACTATACAGCTGCCTTGAGAGACATGCCATAATTCTCCATTCCACCAAATGAGATACGATATGATCACTGATTTGTTAGGCTGCTTCATGAGGTTCGTGTGAGAGCAAGTGAAGAGACAAAGTATGTTAAGAACCAGGTCCCCAGGGGCTTAGCACGCCTATAGTACAGTTCGGACTTACTCCTACAGTCAAGGGAGAGGCATTCAATAATTACAGCAGGAGGACACGCAAGTCAGGGTGATAGCCATTGGGAAGTGTCCAGTAGTGAAAGGAGTTGATGGCTAAGGCAAAGAGGATGGAGAGGGGTGACTGAGTCAAGAGATATTTGGAAGGTTGTCTCTTTAACAAGGTTAGCAACTGCCTCTTGAGCAAACTTCACGAAACAAGGTGAAGTTCATTACAGCCTCCAATATAACTGTTAAAACAAAAGTGAAATTTGCGGTTATTATTGCCCATAGCCCTAAAGTTGATTGTGTTCCCATTAGTGGGAATGAGAGGTCCTCCAACAAGAAAAATGATTGTTTTGCTTTACCACATTATTGTATGAGTTTAAAAGATGCCAAGGTACGGCACTCGCGTGGGTGTACGAGAGCTGGTCTTCCCTTTATGAAAGGATCAATAGCTGTTCTACTAGCAATGGCTATAGGAGCACCTTTTAAAACTAATAATTGTGGAAGGGCTGAATTCTTCATCATAAAATCTTTGAAACATTTATAAAATTTCTCTGTAAAGCCATTTTCCTGGGGAGACCTATAATTATCAAAAGGCAAGATGAGAGCATAAGGCCCATTTCACAGAAACATGGACAGTGTGAGCCTCAGTCGGGAAAGCTGAGGGTAGAGAAATAAAACCCAGATGAGAAAATGAAGCCAGGATCGATTTTTCTTCCCAGTGTGTTTGATTGTATACAAACGATAAAGCATAAACGGCTTCTGATTTCCCACCAGACTCTGATAATTTTTTTTCTAAAAAAGGCTGGCTAAGACTGAATGTCAAATTCTATCATTCAAATATACATGCCACATTCACCATGAATTCTGCTGCAGTTAACCTAATTTTTTATGTGATGCTTTTTATTTTTTCTTGAATTTTAAATGCAGGCATTTAGGTACCATTCAGAATCTTCTTTTTTTCTTTGATCTCTTAAAAATCACAGTGGTGAGGGTTATTACAGCCCTCCGATCTCTGTGCAATAAACTGGAGTATTCTTTGTTGCTCAAAAAGCAAAGAAAAGAGAATCTGGTTAAACTCAAGTTCACCCAACCACTGTTCCAAGAAATACGCTTGTTTAGCACCTTTTCCAAGGCTCTGCTTTCAAGCAAGTCCCACCAGGCTTGGGCAAGCCTCCTTAAGTCATACCACAGGTGCAGAAGAAGAAACTGCATGAGGCCAGAAGACCAAAACTCTGTGTGGCCTGAGCACTTCACTTCGTCACCTGGTTCTCAGTTTCTATGGCTTTAAAAATGACCAGATCTTGTAGACCAAGTAATATTAATCTCTTGTTACAATCCTGTTCAATCGATAGTAACTGCCTTAAGTGCTTTCTGGATTCTGAGGTGGACCTCAGGCTCAGGAGGAAAGATTAGCATGATTGACTAGTGACGTCTACCAAGAGTGCAGGATGTGGTAACTACAGCATGAGTGCCATATTTTTTTTGATATTTCTGGGATATGATACTTTTAGTTCTTGTATGATTCTTGTTCCCTGTTACAAAAGAGAAGAAAGACTGAATCTTGGAATAAGCCTGTAGATTCAAGAGTTGTGAGAAGCTGAATTCAGTATTACAGAATAAGATGACTGAACAGAGATTCAAAATAGAAGATAATCTAGAGACAAATTTTTGATCATAAGACTAGAGAGCCAGGGAGATGAACATAGAGGTAAATATTATATGCAGGCATATAAATGGGCTGAAAATTGAGATAAGAACTGTTGTCTCTGATTCGTATCTCCCTGATGTGATGCTTGAGGGACTTCTGTGAATAAAGGATCAGGAAAAAATAAATAAACTCCTGATGTCTTTGAATCAAGAATTCTATAATTTTACCATGTTAGCAAATAGGAGATATTTCATGGCATACAGAAAATAATAAAGGAAGGAACAGTAAATCAAACTAGGGGCAATCTCCTTCCCCTCAGAATATATGGAAATATTTGGAGACATTTTTGACTGACATGACTGGGGGGGTGTTACTGACACCTAGAAGGTAGAAACCAGAAATGCTGGTAAACATCCTACAAGGCACAGGATATCCCTGTATAACAGAGACTTGTCCAGCCCAAGATGTCAATAGTGCCAAAGTTGAGAAATCCTGTATTAAAGGAATGAATGGAAGAACAAGTGATCAAAAGCCCCATCCTACATGTACTCTCTGGGGCTGGAGACTCCAGTGTTCACCAACATATTTGCTCTCCCCTTTTTCTCTAACCCACACCTAGACCGTGATTCCTCCCCTTCCTTTAAATTCAGGTGTGGTCAAGTGACCAAGTTGGGCTCAATGGGATGTGAATGGAAGTTACATCTGACACTTCTGGGACTAATGCATGAATAAACGTCCCTATCTTTATTTTTCCTCTTGTATTAGCTGAATGGAGAGCTCTCTTATGAACTAGAGGGGGAAGAAGACACAAAATGAGGGGAGTCTGGGTCCCTAAATGACTGTTCAGAGTACAGCATATCCTAGAATCCTGATTCTCCACATCGGATCCTACTGTGAAGGAAAACTAACTTTAACCTTTTATTTCATTAAGCCATTGAAAGTTGAGGCTTGCATTTTACAGGAATTAGCCTCCTTTGGATTATATATCTGAAATCTGACCACTTGGACTATGTGCTATTCCCTAGCCAGAAAAGCAGATCAAGATTTTCCAATCTCTGTCTGTTTATCTGTCTTTGTCTCTCCATCTCCTTCTCTCTCAACTGTCTTGTACGATTAGATGTTTTATCAACCTCTCTCTTATGGCCTCTATTTCATGTTTCAGCTTCCCTATACTTAGAAACTCATTTTTACCTATTTTCTCCCTGTCCAAAGCTGCTGACCATCTACATTAGTAGCCACAGTATCACAAAAGCAGGAGCAAGGGGATGTGTCTCCCTTTCATATATATAAGAGTTTATGGGATCCCTGAAGCATCATGACTCCATAACAGATTACAGGATCCTTGAATTATTTTAAATTCAGAAGAAAAAAATATATAAAGCATTATGCTAGGATCTATGGGTCATAAAATGTGTTATATAAAATGCTTGTCTTCAAAAAAATTCATATTCTGGAAAAAATAAATAAAAAAATACAGATGAAGATAAGATAAATACATTATATGAATACAGGTATACCTTGGAGATATTGCAGGTTTGGTTCCCGACCACTGAACAAAGTGAATATTGCAATAAAGCGAGTCACACAATTTTTCTGGTTTCCCAGAGCATGTAAGTTATGCTTACACTATATGCACTGTAGTCCATTAAATATGCAATATCATTGTCTATAAAACAATGTACAAACCTTAATTAAAATATTTGATCGCTTAAAAATGCTAACAATCATCTGAGCCTTCAGTAAATTGTAATCCTTTTGCTGGTGGAGCGTCCTGCCTCTGTGTTGATGCTGCTGACTGATCTGGGTGGTGGTTGCTGAAGGTTGGGGTAGTTGTGGCAATTTCTTAAGATAAGACCACTGTGCAGTTTGCCTCATCAATTGACTCTTCCTTTCAAGAACAATCTCTCTGTAGCGTGCAATGTTGTTTGATGGCATTTTACCCACAGTAGACATTCTTTCAAAATTGGAGGGACTTCCCTGGTGGTCCCGTGGGTGAGACTCCATGCTCCCAATGCAGGGGGCCCAGGTTCAATCCCTGGTCGGGGAACTAGATCCCGCATACATGCCGCAACTAAAAAGTCTGTATGCCACAACTAAAGATCCTGCATGCAGCAACCAAGATCCCGCGTGTTGCAACTAAGACCTGGCGCAGCCAAAATAAATAAATAAATAGTTTTAAAAAATAAATAAAAAACAAAATGAAGTCAACCCTGTCCAATCTTGCCATTGCTTTATCAACCAAGTTTATGTAATATTCTAAGTTTGTTGTTGTCATTTCAACAAGCTTCACAGTGTCTTCACCAGATTTAGATTCCATCTCAAGAAACCACTTTCTGTGCTCAACCATAAGAAGCAATTCCTCATGCATCAAAGTTTTATATTTACAATAAATATAATAATAATGAAAATGTTTGAAATATTGTGAGAATTACCACAATGTGACACAGAGACACTAAGAGAGCCAATACTGTTGGAAAAAGGGCACTGATAGACTTGCTGCATGCAGGGTTACCACAGACCTTCAGTTTGTTAAAAAATAATAATAATAAATGCCATACCTGTAAAGCAGATATCAATAAAGTGCAATATCAATAAAATGAGGCATGCCTGTAAATAAATTCCTTAGAAGTTCAAGAGAGAATTCAGAAATTCAGAATTCTGAAGAGACTTCAGAAAAAGATGAATTGAAGCAATGTCCTTTCAGATGGGTTTCAGGAGTGGGCAAGATTTCGAAAGCTGACTGTAGGCTGAGGAATGAGGCCATTAAATGCCAGCTATTCTAGGGGGCAACCGGAAGTCTAATCGGTCAGGGTCTAGTGCAGCGCCATGCAGTAGAAATACAGTGAGCTACAAATGAAAGCCAACTGCAAATTTTAGTTTTTCAAGTAGCCCCATTAGAAAAGTAAAAAGAAACAGGTGAAACTAATTTTAACAATATATTTTAACTCAATATATCCAAAATACTATTATTTCAACATATAATAAATAAATATAAAATATTAATGACATTTTACATTTTTCACTCTAAGTCTTTGAATTCCGGAGTGTATTTTGCACTTATAGCACTTCTCAATTTGGACTAGTCACATTTCGAGTTCTCACTAGCCCCATGTAACTAACGGTTATCATATTGGACAATGCAGGAGTAGACCATGCAGGTTAAAAGGCCTGGACCTTGTTCTCCTTGAAATCACCCACACTGCCCAGAGTACAATCATTTGCACAATAGTGCTCGATGCACTTTGCTGGGAAGAATTGTTTCAATAAATGCTTCCATGGAAGACACAGGTTTGTAAAGCTTCGAAGACAGACTTTTCTGTTGTGATGTAGAAGAAGCTGATTACTATGGAAGAAAGTCTTAATTGGTTACTCCATCCTCTTTCCTGAATGTCGATCTCTAACACTCAACTTTGACGTTCTAATGCCTGATTTTCTGTCTCCTTAACTTCATGAGATGAATTACAGCAAAATCACTCACATCACCCTGGAACAGGAGGTCTTCTCATTCTCAGACTCTTGTCATCAACGTCACCAACTTTGGGCCCTGAACAACATCTGGATCTTCTGGAGCAAATCCAGTTGCCCTGACAGTTGCTTTGGATGACTTTAAAGTAATTCTGATTCTTTTTTTATTCTTATTAAAACCAATGTCTGCATTTTCTTTTTCTTTTTTTTTTTTTGCGGTACGCGGGCCTCTTACTGTTGTGGCCTCTCCCGTTGCGGAGCGCAGGCTCAGCGGCCACGGCTCACGGGCCCAGCTGCTCCGCGGCACATGGGATCTTCCCGGACCGGGGCACGAACCCGCGTCCCCTGCATCGGCAGGCGGACTCTCAACCACTGCGCCACCAGGGAAGCCCTGCATTTTCTTTTTCTAATTTTCAGTTTTGGTTCTGCCATCACTTTTTCTTTTTGAGCACAGTGTTTGTCCAATCACCGTCGTCTTCTAAAATCCTCTGTAACTCCTCTTGTTCAGTTGCTCACTGCTCACTTGATTTCAATAACCTTCAAAATGACCTTCCAACATAAATCTCAGCCACCCCCATCCAGTCTCTCACTGTTGCAGGAGTGATATTTCCAAAAATAAAGTGGGGTGTGCTTTTCTTCAGAAGATCACCACTGCTTCTACAGAAGTCTCACATTAGTTGCCAGAGGGCTGCTTTTGACTTTTAATGAGGTTTTGTCTTATTTAGTCCTGAACTGTGCTTATTAATAATCATAAAAATGAAGATACTTTAAGATGCCCTGTTGAGTTCACCTCAAAACCACAACTCCTAGAATCTCCTGCCTAGAGCACTTAGACCCCTTTATGTGAGTCCGAAGCCTCGGATGGACCAACTTGCAAACTTCTCACATTCCTAGCTATCAGTGAACTGATCTCAGAATACTTTTTACAGACGTATCACACCAGATTTCTTTGGTGATATGCTGCCTATACTTACTGTTTCTAAACTGGAATGAGTAAGAGCTGATAAAGTTTCTGATCACCGCTATGCATCAGGTAGTGTGCTTCAAACGCAAGCCTTACTTTAGTTCTCACTATAACCCAATGAGACCGGTGGCATTTTACAGAATAAGAAATTAGAACTATGATCTTGATCATAGGGTCATAGAGCTGGTACCTAGCAGAATGGGATTCCAACTCTGAGCACTGTCGGATTCTGGAGTTGAGTTAAGCACTCAACTGTATTTTGACATCTCTATAGTGTTACTCATGGCCTTTGGTCAAGCTGGAGAACCATCACCCTAGTCTCCAGGTAAGAAGCCTTTCCAATACCACCAGGCACAGGCCGAACGCTGCCTGCTTCATCTATGAAGCCTTCTCTCACATGTCCTGATAGATCATTCCTAGTCCTACAATAGAGGGATGTGGCAAAAATTCAATACTGCCATAATACTGTCTTTTACATTGGTAGCTCTTTATTTCACCTACTGGCTCTTAGTGAGTCACTCTATTTCTCTGCATCTCAATATCCTTTTCGTAAAATGCAGATTCTAATAGTACTTATCCCAGAGTGTTGTTGTGAGAAAGAAATGCCCATGGGATAATACATCCACAAACCTTAGAATAGGGCCTGGAATACAGGAGATGATCCACCCTGGTTAGCAGGTGAGCTATTATTATCCTCACCAGGAATCCCATTTGACTGAGTATAAAGGAATTTACATTAGACATTTCTATATTCCCAGTTCCTAGGACCACATCTTTTACCCAGTAAGTTTCCCATAGGTGTCTGGTGAGCCGCACCATGTGAACTGCTGTTTCTTCCACCTCTCTTGGACTTCTGCTCTGCAGAGCTTCCTGTGTTTACCAGCATTCTGTTTCTTTGACCTCACATGAATCTCTATGTTTTAGAATTTTTTGTTTTATAGTATCTCTGTCTACTCACTATGAGCCTACTCGTTTTTCAGCGTATTCTTTTTTTTCCCCCTTTTCTTTAACTCTCTGCTCTGCTTCTACTCTAAGGGGTAAAAACAAAGTAATAAATAAGAGGTTAGTTTCCATTTATGTGTAGTTTATTTTCTAGTACATGAGTAAACAATATACAAAGCTACAATAAATATATATACTCTGAAAAATTCAAACACTATAAGGTAACAGGGGATATAGATTAATTGGGGGAGATGCCATTTTAATAAGGTACAAGTTTTCTCTGATGAGACCTGTATGATGGAAGAAATCAATCAAAGAGCCCGGCAAGAGTGTTTCCAGGTAAAATAAATAGCCTATAAAAAGGCCTGAATTTGAAATAAGTTTGGAGTTTACCAAGAATATTAAGAGGAGGCTGTTGCAGACAGTGTTAGTAAATGAAGCCCATGAGGTTGGGGGGTGCCAGTTCATTTATGGCCACGTTATAGACTGAAATGTGGATTTTTTTCAGACTTTAATGTTTCCACTAGAGACTTTAATACACTCAGTGAAATGATTCAATTTACATCTTAAATGGATCACTTTGGTTTAAGTATAGTGAAAAGAGGGTGGGAGGACAGGACAGGATGCTGGAGGAACAGTTAGAAGCTACTGAATAATTCTAGGTGATGGTGATGACTTGACTCATGGTGGGACATGTCCACATTTAAGATATATTTTTAAATATTATAGAACTCTTCAAATATTAATAAAAGTAGAGAGACTAGAAAAATAAATTTGTATATAGCCATCACACAGTTGAGCAGCATTCTAGGGGTTTTTTTTCCTTCCCTTCCCTCCCTTCCTCTCCCCCTCCATCCCTTCTTTCTTTCTTTCTCTTTCTTTCTTTCTTTCTTTCTTTTTTTTTCTTTCTTTCTTTTTTTCTTTCTTTCCTTTCTTTCTTTCTTTCTTTCTTTTCTTTCTCTTTCTCCCTTCCTTCCTTCCTCTCTCTTTCTTTCCTTCTTTCTTTCCTTCCTTCTTTCTTTCTCCTCTCTCACTCCCTTCAGGGGTTGCTTAACTTTTCCTGTAAAAGCCACATAGTAAATATTTTCAGCTTTGAAGGCAGGGATTACTGTTACAATTATTCAATTCTGCCATTGTGATACAAAAGCATCCCTAGACAATATGTAAATGAATGGGAATGAGTTCTAATAAAACTTTATTTACAAAAACAGGTGGTAGTTGGATTTAACTTGTGGGCCACAGTTTGTTGACTCCTGCCTAGAGTCTTATGAGGCTGATATCAAACATCTTATCATGTTTACCAGCAATTAATTCAGTATCTCTACCACATCAGGACCATCTCTTCCTCTTCTCCCTCCCTCTCCTCATTGTTATTTTTGTAACCATTACTATTATCACACGTAACAGAATTATGAACTTCTTATTGTTATTTAATGTCTAATCTGTGTTCAATATTTCCCCATTGTATCTAAAATGTTCCTGTTTAACATAGAGAACAGACTTGTGGCTGCCAAGTGGCAGGGGGTTGGGGGAGAGGTGGAGTGGGAGTTTGGGTTTAGTGGATGTAAACTATTATACATAGAATGGATAACAAGGTCCTACTGTAGAGCACAGGGAACTATATTCACTATCTGTGCTAAACCATAATGGAAAAGAATATTCTTTAAAAAAAAGAATGTATATATATGTAGAACCGAATCACTTTGCTGTACAGCAGAAATTAACACAGAATTGGAAATCAACTGTACTTCAATTAAAAAAAAAAGTTCCTGTTTACATGTTTTCTTTTCCCAAATCAGAATCCAAATAAGATTTTCACATTGAATGAGGTTAATATGTTTCTTAAGTCTACTTTATAACATTTTTCTCTCTCTTTATGTAAATTAGTTAATAAAATATTTTTGTTTGAGGTATCATTTACACAAATCCTAAGTGTACAGCTCAATAAATCTTACCTACTCATAGAAAAACCTCACAGATTATAAAACACATAATTTTAAGCCACATGTCCCTTCCTGGTCAGTATCCTTCACAAGTAACCACAATTCTACCCTTTGTGGTATAGATTGGTTTTGCCTGACTTGGAATTACTTACAAAAGGAAACTCTTCCATCGCTAATGAAATTAACATTATTTTTTTAAACTGGGTCTTTTGTCATGTAGACTTCCACATTCTGTATTTGCCTGATTGTATATTCAGAATGTCATCATGCATGTTCCTCTATCCCCTGTATTTCCTAAGATCTGAAAGTTATACTAGAGGGTTGATTACATTCAGTTCCATAGATGGTGACTGGCACTTCCTATTGCATCCCAGAGGACACGTGGTTTGGCTGTCACTCTTTAAGTGATAGTAAGATTGATCCTTGCACTCTGGTGCTATTTTTCTGACTCATTCTTTTTTTTTTTTTTTTTTTGCGGTACGCGGGTCTCTCACTGCTGTGGCCTCTCCCGTTGCGGAGCACAGGCTCCGGACGCACAGGCTCAGCGGCCATGGCTCACGGGCCCAGCCGCTCCGCGGCATATGGGATCCTCCTGGACCAGGGCATGAACCCGTGTCCCCTGCATCAGCAGGTGGACTGTCAACCACTGCGCCACCAAGGAAGCCCCTGACTCATTCTTTATGAAGTTTCCTACCAACGTCTTAGCACAGTTGTGTTCTGCCTTGATCCATATTGTTTCGTTAGAGTAGAGGACATTCTGGAGAACACATGGACTGGGTGTTAGATGGGAGAGGAGGGCAGGAGCAGAGACTTCTAAGTGGAGCCACTAGGTGAATGTTGGCACCATTCACGGATAAGGGGATGACAGGGCTTTGAGGGAAAAAGAATAAGGATTTTGTTTTTGGAGGTGTTACATATGAGATGTCTGTTAAATATTCAGGTTGATTTATTGAGTCTAACAGATGAGTTTCAAACTCAAGAAGCTTTATGACTGAGTATCTAATTGAGGAGTCTTCAGTAATCTTTGAAACCTTGGGATAAAAATGCAATCCCCAAGGAAGCGATACAAATAGTGAAGAGACCCCCCCCCCCAAATGGAGACCTCTACGTGACTGCTACAGTCGATAAAAATTTTGATATTCACAGTAAAACATACCTTAGAAAACTCTAGACTAATCCTGTGATTTTACAGCTAGAGAAACTGAGGTCTAAACTGGCAAAGGAACATACCACTTGGATTAGACAGAGAGGATGCAGAGTCAGAGCCATCCTGCCTGGTCATCTAGTCGCTGCAGGACCCCGGACAGCATGAAGCTGCTCTGAGCCTCACCCTCCTAGTGAGGTAGCAACGCTCCAACCTAGTGAAATAGCAAATGCTCATTTGGTTGGCCAACTCCCAGTTGCATTTCAGGATTCAGTACAGTTCTCCTACTCCCGGAGAAGCTTTCTATAACTTTTTTCTAACCTCTCTGCCACTGATTTGTACTCCCCTGGCATCTCGGTGTACTCCGTCCCAGGGTTTCCCACCCTTCATTGTAACTATCTATTGTGAGTTATCTCCCCCTCTAGACAGAGACCTACTTCAGGGCTTGGTCAGCACCCAACACACTCTTGAAAATCAAGGACCTAGTGCTTTTGTCTGGCACAGAAGAGGCACTCAGTAAATAATGACAGAAGGGGGAAAAGAAGAAATGACAAATGAAAAAGAAATGGAAGGAAGGGAGGGAGGGAGGGAGGGAGGGAGGGATATGGAAATCTTTCTTACTAGATGGAGTTTCTTAAGACTAGGGACATTTTCTTATTCATTTCTGTATCTCCAGTCCTTACCACAGAGTAATAATAATAAAAGTAACTATACTAATTACAAAAACCCCAAAATTATTGTAAGGTCATTATTATTGCCCAATATTTTATTTTACAATCTATTTATAGAAATATTAAAATTGGGTACTTTTTTTAAACAGATTTTTTTTTTTTTTCAGATTAAAATGAGGCCCAAAGAGGTGAAGTACATCCTCCTGGTCCTCCTATAGTTAAAAGTATCAGGACTAGACTTTCTTTCCTGCAAGTCTCCAAAGCACCTTCTTTGGGTCAAAACTGGAAAATGTTTTTAGAATGAGTGAAGAAAGCTACCACTCAAGTGACTGGAACATAGTAGATGTTAGCTAATAACATCATTAGTTTTCTGTTCATTCCCAAATGAGGCCTTCCCCATTAACAGCCTCTACTGATCCTGCAGTTGTTCATACTCACACTTTACTCACTAAATAGTTCTGACATTTCTTTCTTGTCTTTTAGACTCAATAGTAAGCACCTTGTGTGCTGGGACAGCACCTAAAAACACTGTTATGTCTGTCACTGATTCAACTCTAGTACCAGCTAAACAATAGGTGCTCCATAAATGCTTCTGCATAGATGGGTTGATTTTTAATCTAGAGGCAGCTTTGTGCAGAAGAGGGAACATCACATGGACTGGCCAAGGTTCTATTCCTGGTTTGACTGCCAGCTGCACGTGGGGAGGGGGCCACAGGAAAGCCACTTAAACCCTTCACGCTTTGACTTCCAAAAAATAAAATTAGAGTGATAGTCTCTGTCCCCATAACTCTCAGGGGGTACAGTGAGGTTCAAATAGGATAATGCAAACCATAAACTGCAGTGCAGAGCAAGGTTTTTATTATCCCAGTTAGATTATATCCCTTTCTGTCTACTTGCTGCATATTACCATCTTCTCATTTAGGTGAACTCTCGATATTCACCAAATGATTTTCCCTAAATCAATAATATAAACAAGGAAAACAAGATGAGCTATTAAAAAACGGCTCAGAAGATTGACTCTCAGTACTGCGTGTACAGTATTATCTTGGAAAGGTAGGCTGATGTAATATACCACTAACTCTCTAAGTCAGAGAAGAATTTACCAGAAAGCTTGCAAGTAAATACATTTTCTACAATTCACTCTAGCGCAGCAATTCTCAGTAGATAACACCATTAATACTCCATTTCAAACTAAGAAACATATGCTTTTTCTTCTCTTAAAAAAAAGCGAGGGAACATGGCCCATTTTCTTTCCTTTACAAAAACAAAAGCTTTTAAAATGATAAAAATTGCCTCTGCTTGATAAAACAACCATCTGCATCTGATTTAGTTAAGTGTTATTCTTGTATATTTTTATATTATTATTATTGCTGGTTGGAGAAAAATGCATAAATACAAAGAGAGCTCTGTGGAAAGGTCACACAATTTCTAGTTCAATTATCCCTGAAACTTTGCCTCACCTTCAAGTTGACCCTAACACTGAATCTTAACCCTAAATGGACAGATTGGAAGTAAAGCTTGAGGAAATATTTCTCATGATTTATGTATAATATCTTGCCTTCTCCCTCCCCTATTTTTATGAGGTTGGTGGAGAAGAGATATTAAGGAACTTTATAATGAAGAATAGCTATTGCATTTGGCATTTATATGACCCTCTATTATTGTAATCACTTTCATTAGTTATTTCTCATGTCAGTTCTGGGAGAGAGACTGGACCAGCTTAGTATTCAGAGTGGGTGAGCTCCCCATATGCTGTTAACTCCAGTATGATGGTCATAAACACCAAATGGCATGCCATATGAAACAGGCACAGGGCGGGTTTCCCAAATATACAATTAAGATAACTGGAGATGGCATTACCTATACAACTGTTACAGCAGCTTCAGAATTAATCTCATGGAGATGGTTCCTTTGAGTTTAGGACAAAGGAAACAGGAGAGTAGTTTCCTTGATAATGTTCTTAAATGGGCTGTGCTGATATTACCAGCTGAAATTTGAAGATAAAGTAGCTGTGAGACAGGGGGCTGGGTGCGGTTTTGGCTATACAAATTCGCTCTTGGATTGTGTGTGAAAAATAGTGAATATGATTACATTAGGCAAAGAATTAGAAGATCAGAAGACAAAGATTTCAGTCCCTGCTCTACAATCTACAAACTTCATGACTTGGACTTTTGTCTCATACATCTTTGGTTCTCCTTTTGGTCACCTATAAAATGGGTACAATGGCTGTAGCCTCTCTGAGTAACACTGCGAATATAGTGGGATTGCCAAACCAGGGCAAGCAGGACACAGAGTTATCAGAGAGCATTCTAAGCAGGAAGAAGAGCATGAGCAAAGACACAGCAGGGGACAGTCCCCGTGGGAATGATGCAGACGCTCAGTAGGGTAGAATCTGGTCGGTACAAAGACCAGCAGTGAGATCTCGGCTGGGACCAGATCACAGAAGGACTGGGAGGCCGTGCCAGGGCAACAATGAGCAAGAAGCTTCAGCTTAGTTTCTTTTTATTGTAGTTCTTTAGTAGTCGGTTTGTTCATTTTTAGGAGCAGAGAAGTGACGTGTTAAGTGGCTTAAGAAAATAAAAGTAATCCAATTAAGTAAGAATAGATTGGAAGGGGGAGAGAAAAAGCAGGGAGACCAGTGGGGAGACTTTTGAAAAATGTGGTTCAAATCAGTGCAATTGCAAAAGAAAAGGAAGGCAGTGGAGAGCTACAGGGGATGGAGTAGAATTCTGCAGGCAGCCCTTGTCTGCGTGATGGATACATACAGGTGGTGTTTGTTATCTGTTATAATTTCCTGTGCTGGGCTGTCCTTTGCAATTTGGAGATGACCCCTCTGATGGTGATTACTGTGTTGTGTGCAGCTGTGGCTGAAGAAAGTGACTTGAGGGAGTAGGACTTATCATATGAGTCAGAGGCAGCCTTGTGGAATGAGTCTGTAAGGCAGATTCAAGCTTTCCTTCAATAACCTCCTTTTCCTCTCACACCCCCTACACCCCGCCTCCTCCTGCTTCCTGTGTCCAGTATGCTTGTCCTCATGAAGGAAAAAATCCTGAAAGCTTGGCGATCCAAGGGATGGGCTCATAAAAGAAGAGTGACATGGATATTGGCAGACATTGGGTTAGAAAATAGTGAGTTCAGAGTGGCAAGGGGTTGGGTTCAAATTGTGTTTTTATGTCCCAGCTGCTGCATGGAAGCCATAGTATGCAACCTTAGGCAAGAATAAAATGTCTCTTGGTTTCAGTTTCCCCACTTGTAAAAATACATAGACAAATGCATACATTTCATGTATTATTGTGGATTAAACAGGATAACGCACATAACAGATCCAGCACAATGCCTGTTCAAAGAATGAAAGACAAGCCAAGGTAGCTATTCTGAGTGTGGAGAACTTTGCTTGCTACCACACTTCACATTTCTTCCCTCTCCTTTCTCTCTCTTACAATGATATCAACTACCTTAAATCAGGTTTCCCTCCTTAAATCTTACCTATCCAATTTGGATACTGACAGGAATAAAGACACAGATGTAGAGAGTGGGCTTAAGGACACGGGGAGGGAGAAGGATAAGCTGGGACGAAGTGAGAGAGTAGCATGGACATATATACACTACCAAGTGTAAAATAGATAGCTAGTGGGAAGCAGCCGCATAGCACAAGGAGATCAGCTCGGTGCTTTGTGACCAGCATGGACATATATACACTACCAAGTGTAAAATAGATAGCTAGTGGGAAGCAGCCGCATAGCACAAGGAGATCAGCTCGGTGCTTTGTGACCAGCATGGACATATATACACTACCAAGTGTAAAATAGATAGCTAGTGGGAAGCAGCCGCATAGCACAAGGAGATCAGCTCGGTGCTTTGTGACCACCTAGAGGGGTGGGATAGGGAGGGTGGGAGGGAGACGTAAGAGGGAGGGGATATGGGGATGTATGTATATGTATAGCTGATTCACTTTGTTATACAGCAGAAACTAACACAGCATTGTAAAGCAATTGTACTCCAACAAAGATGTTAAAAAATAAATAGATAGATAGATAGATAAATAAATAAAGAGGTACCATCCTAGAGAAGTAGCATAGTTATAGTGGGAAGCAGCCGCATAGCACAGGGAGTTCAGCTCGGTGCTTTGTGACCACCTGGCAGGGTGGGAGGGAGACGTAAGAGGGAGGAGATATGGGGATGTATGTATATGTGTAGCTGATTCACTTTGTTATACAGCAGAAACTAACACATCAGTGTAAACAATTATACTCCAATAAAGATGTTAAAAAAACGAAAAGAAAAGAAATGGCATGGTTATTATGAAGGGAGACAGTCAGCTAGCACATAGCCAGTGCAGATTCTACTTTCTGACTCTTTTTTTTTTTCTGGCCATGTGGCCTGTGAGATCTTAGTTTCCTCACCCTTGGCACTGAAAGAGCAGCGTCCTAACTACTGGACTGCCAGGGAATTCCCATACTTTCTGACTCTTAAGAAGCAAATATGAGAGAGACTTGTTAGAATGTGTAATAGTCTGGGCATAGTATGACGAAGATCTTGTAAGTAAAGCATATATTTAAAAATAAAACAACTTCAAGGGTTTACTTCTCAAAGGAAAAATCTGCGAAGGGAAGGGGAATTGATTAAGGCAGACATGGTGGTTGATTCTTAAATATTCAAATCTATTGTTCTAAGCCACTGGTTTTCAACCTGGGGGTGACTTTATCCCTAAGGAAACAAATGGCAATGTGTCCAGATATTATTGGTTGCCACAACTGGGGAGAGAGGCTACTGACATATAGTGAGCCAGGGATGCTGCTCCTTCAATGCACAAGATAACATTCTCAGGACATGGAAATATCTGGCCTCAAAAACGTCAATAGTGCAAATGTTAGGAGACCTTTGTCTAAGCCAACCACGGTAACTCTTCCCTTTTAGCCACTGATGGGTCCAGGAATCTAGCCACAAGCCAATGAGTGTATCACATTCTGTTGGTGTCTATTAGTCATCCTATTATTCATACATTCTAAATTGGCTAAAAGGAAGAACAAATTTCAGGACTGGGAATCTCATTTTCCGGCTCAATGTGAATAAGGAAACACAATGTCCCATTTGCTGCCGCCATGATGTTGTGAACTTCAGAAGAATGAATCTGAGGACAATGTATATATTTCAAAGATAACAGAGAAGAGTGATGAAAATAACTTAGGTTCTTGAAGACACTGAATCTATTCACCCTCAAATCTACCCCAGCTCTGGAAATTTCATGATGTGACGTAATAAATACCATCTTTGTGTATGTCAGTTTACATCAGATTGTTTTCTTTTTCACTTGCCAACATAATTCATACCAACTAAAACCCTGAACAAGTGATCTCACAGTTATCCAGAAGTTTGATCTTCTTTTATGGGTTCTCTTGCTTGGAATGCAATAGTTACCAAGCAATATTCTCCTCCAATTGAATTCCCTGGCCTACCAGGGGACAAACAGTGCTCTTCCTTCAGCTTTTTATTAACAGAGATTAGACTGGTTAGGATTAAAAACAACAATGACAATCCAAAAGCAAACAAACGAAACTTAAAAATACCAAGCAAGAATGAAAGGAAAATCAACACGGAAGAGAAAAAGTTATATTTTCAAATGAAAGTTTTTCTAAAGTCTCTAGCCCCAAAGGTTGTCATAATTCAACTCAAACGTATTAAGCATCTATTAAGAAACACTGAGAACTCTGCTGGGGGCTGAAGGCGCATTCAGAGTAAAGGCAGAATTCTTCCTTCATAAGGCAATTACAGTCTTGTGTAGGTGACAGATGAGTAAGGAGGTCATGAGAGCACAGAGGGATGGGTCCAGGAATAGTACAGGTGGTAAGGAAGAGAAGCAGCTAGGGGGAAGGAGAGCTTCAGCAGGTCAGTTTCCTGGTTTCTCTCCCTGTGTCTCCTGATCTGTTTCTAAGTGAACAGTTCCATCTTACAATTCACCTTGTAGAATTACCTCCCAGCCACCTGGACCCCCTCCGTGATCAAGAGATAATTTCTTCTCATTCCATCCATCACTCATTCATTTGTCGCTTTCTGTTTTGAGAGACATAGTAGATAGATAATGACCCCGAGAGCCAGGGAATGCTCAGGGGAGAACATCAATACAACACCCACATGGGTGAATCAACCATGCTTTACATTCATTACAATTCAATGCAGAACAATAGATGATGATGCAGTGTAAGAAAATGCGGTGGAAGTAACAAAAATTACACAAAAGCAGACGCAGGAAAGTCACCCTCTCATAGACCCATACAAGGGACACGTGATAGAAATGCAAAGAGAGGTGAACAAACTAAAAATTTTTAAGGGAGATTTGATAAGATTTAATGACATGAACAATGAAAAAGAGGGTAGGGTAAAAACAAATCCAGCATTTGACTACCAGAGAAGTTGGAGAGTGTGTCTCTAAGAAGGATGGGCAGGGGAGAGAGGTTAGGGGGAGCTGTTTCAAGAAAATCATGACAAATTTGTTCATGGTCATACTGCCTTCAAAAATCTACTCAAATTGCAGCCTACTTTGGAAATGTTGTCACATTCCAGGACTAACTGAAGGGAGAATATATGAGAACAGACATAAGGAGAGAAACAAGAAAAAAAAGAAAAAAGAAAAAACAAAGTTTTCCAAACTCTATCTACAAGTGGTCAAAGATACAGTGAGTTCATATGTCTCTCCTGTTTCCTACCTCTACCATTTCTGTCAAGCATACAAAATAGACCAATTTGTCACTGTGGCTGCATAATATCAGGATAAGAGTGTACTGTTCTCTTCCTTTAGCAGAGGTCACTGGAAACAGTGTCTCCAAGATAGTCTGAAGGAAAACAAATGAGCAAGTCCCCAAATTGGAGGTGGGGTGCTCCACAGTGGCAGGGGAAATGCCGAGATGATGACTTTTGGAAAATTGCGTCGGCTTTATCCGACACAGGACTGTTTTAATCAATGCATCAAGGGACCTGCTTCAAGGACGGATGGATAATGCATGTTTTGGAGAGGCTGATAGGAAGATAGTGCGGATCCTCAAACGTCCTGAGCGGGCCATTAAGTAAGTGAGCAAACGTCCTTGACCATCTGCTTGGGGGTCTGGGGCTTGGAGTGTCAAAGGAAACTTCAAGGTTTCCCACTGGGCTCAGAGGAGCACTTGGGGAGGCAGACTCTGGAGAGAAAGAGCAGGCAATGTCTGCAAAGTCAAGTCCAATGAGGGCTTAACATCCCCTCTCCCTCCTCCCCCCCCATCCACTGGGAGTAACCGGAAGACAGATGATTGATAGGCAGTTGAACAGACACTTTGACAGATACACTGACCTTGGTATGTTCTCATCTCCAAACTTGCAGAATTTTTCTTATGTTACTGACTCAAGTGCCGAGAATTTAGGGAGGCACAGGGGCTAGGGGCTTAAACTGATTACCAACCTCGTGAATTTAATGCAACGGGAAGAAGCTCTGGCGTTGAATTATCCAGGTTCGTATCCCAGTTTTGCTATGAATTACCCCTGTAACCAAATCACTTAACCTCTCTGCGTCTGGTTCTTCTCTTGCAGAGTGAGGATAAGCGTTCCTATCTGATGCCCCTTGCAAACCTAAAATGTTATATACAAATATCAGTTGCTGTGATAGTGATCCTTCCTTTATATTTGGTATTAGCTTCTTCTTACTGAAGGAGTTGCTCTGTGACCACAGAAATGTCACATCACCTCCCTGGGTTCTAGTTTTCTTCTATGTAAAATTAAGTAGCACTTTGATTAATGATATGAACAATAATAATAATATTTAAGGAGCTCTCACTATATGCCCAAACCATTCTAAACATCATACATGGGTTTACTAAAAAACTAGCTGATGCAATAAGTACAACGTTGTCCCCATTTTGAGGTTTTCCTCCCAGATCACACCACTGGCAGAGCTGAGATGTGATATCAGACGTTGCAACTTCACGGCTGCCTCTCTACCTTCTCTAGGACCTTACCTAGTAACACATGGCATCAGAATAATACGGGGCCCAGAAACAGGCTATTTGCTGGTCTGTTTCTTAGTTCTATGGATATATCTTAACCTCCAAAAACCCTTACGATTAGCTTGAGGAGAGAAGCCCTAATGCCACTGGCAGCTTCTCTTGATATTTATACCTTCAAGGCTAGAAGGGGAATTCCTTCAACTGGAGGTAAAGAAAACGGCATTTTTAGAGAAACTTCTGAGGAGGGAGCCTATAAGCCACAGATTGCATCAAAGATGGAAGAGACAAAAGAACCCAACCAGATCACTTCTCTCAATTTCAAGGTGGTGAAACTGAGACACAGAGAGGGGGCATCTGGCCTGAGCTCACACAGCAGGGCCCGAGCCCTGATGACTCCTAGCCAGTGCTCGCTCTTTCCACTATGTGCTCAGCGTTGAGTCCCTGGTGAGATCTTTTATGCACATGGAACTTAAACACAATGATCAAAATACAAATACATTTTCATTTACAGATTAGAAAAATTGACTTGGAATAAGGTAGAGCCCCTCTATTGAAGCAAACACTTGGTAAATTGCTCAGTACAGGGTTGGGTATGCAGCAGGTATTTAAGCAATGCTTTTTGAGTCCGATTGAACATCCTGGATAGCAGACGTATGACTCTTTTATTCATCACCTAATTGTCTCTTCCATCCCAGGTCCTTAGCTGAGACTGTGCTTTAAGGACATAATTTCTTCACCCCATTATTTGTGAATCAGCAAATGGATCAAACTCTATCTGATGAGGAACTTGGAATCCAAAAGACTGTATTGAGCCCCTACTACCCTGCTGTTGAAAGGATGACTTAGCACAATTCCTGGCTCATAGCAACCTTCTATAAACATCAGCTAGTATTGCTGCTTGGAGAGTTCATAATGGCCTTTGAGGACAAATGATGACTAATGAATAACCCCATTTTCTCCAGGAAGCCCCCAAATAATAGGGAGATTGTCACATTAATAGGTAATTATAACATATTACAATTATTAATGGCGAAATCACAGAGATCTGTAAAAGATATGTAGATGCTAAAAGAGAGTAGTTAGGTAATTATTCAGTGCTGTTGAAGGCAAGCTTTAAGCAGACCTCATAGAGAGGAAATGCTGAATAGGGTTTTGATGGGTGAGTAGGAGCAAGGAAAACTACTCCAGTAAGAGCAAGCTGGAAAGGAAAAACATGGGGCTTGGATTATTTGGAACATCCATGGAACTGAAAATAAGGCCATCAGTCATTGAACAGAAGTGTAAAAATGTGCTTGTGATGGACAGGTGTTGAGCAGAGATGAGGCTCCAAGTTAGGAAGGGCTGATTCCTAGAGGTTATTTTTCACCAAATTCAAGAACTTGGGTTGTACAATAGATCGAAACCAGTAGGGAACCCTCACTGGGTTTTAAATGGTAAAGTAAAATGGTCAAATTGGTATTTTAGAAAGATAACTTTTTAGCAGCACAGATAATAGAAAGGAGAAGGAAGTATTAGGAGGCTATTGAAATAACATAGATATGATCCAGCAATCCCACTTCTGGGTATACATCCAAAGGAAATAAAAGCAGGGTATCAAAGAGACAGCTGCACTCCCATGTTCATTGCAACATTATTTACAATATAGCCAAGATATGAAAACAACCTAAGTGTTCATCATCAGATGAATGGATAAACAGGATGTGGGGTATTTTTTACAATGGAATATTATTCAGCCATGAAAAAGAAGGAAATCCTTCCATTTGTGACAACATGGATGGACCTTGAGGGCATTATGCTAAGTGAGATAAGTCAGAGAGGAAAGACAAATACTGCCTGGTATCACTTATATGTGGAATCTAAAGAGAAAAGTCAAACACATAGAAACAGTAGAAAATAGTAGAAAGTGGTTGCCAGGGGTTGGAGGTGGGGGAAATAGGGAGAAGCTGGTAAAAGTGTACAAATTTGCAGTTACAAGATGAGTAAGGTCTGAGGTTCTGATGTATAACATGGTGACTGCACTTGATAACACTGTATTGTTTTTTTTGTTTTTGTTTTTTTGTGTGTGGTACGCGGGCCTCGCACTGTTGTGGCCTCTCCCGTTGCGGAGCACAGGCTCTGGACGCGCAGGCTCAGCGGTCATGGCTCATGGGCCCAGCCGCTCCGCGGCATGTGGAATCTTCCCAGACCGGGGCACGAACCCATGTCCCCTGAGTCGGCAGGCGGACTCTCAACCACTGCGCCACCAGGGAAGCCTGATAACACTGTACTGTATAATTGAAATTTGCTAAGAGAGTGGAACTTAAATGTTTTCACAAAAAAAGAGATAAATATGTGAAGAGATGGATGTGTTAATTAACTAGATGGGGGGGATCCTTTCACAACGTACAGATCTATCAAATCATCATGATGCACACTTTAAATATCTTACAATTTTATTTGTCAATTATACCTCAATAAAGCTGAAACTTAAAGGAATTGTCTTTAGAACAGACTTAGGAAAAGAAGTAATTTAGGTTTAACAGTTTATCTGTGCTCACTTGAATGTGTTGGATATTGTCTTGAACTTTTAACTACTGAAATCAAAAGATAATAAACAGAGAGATTGGTTCAAGATAGTGGAGTAGAAGGATGTGCACTCGCTCCCTCTTGCGAGAGCACTGGAATCACAACTAACTGCTGAACAATCATCGACAGGAAGACACTGGAACACACCAAAAAAGATACCCCACATCCAAAGACAAAGGAGAAGCAGCAATGAGATGGTAGGAGGGGCACAATCACAATAAAATAAAATCCCATAACCACTGGATGGGTGACTCACAAACTGGAGAACACTTATACCACAGAAGTCCACCCACCGGAGTGAAGGTTCTGCACCCCATGTCAAGCTTCCCAACCTGGGGCTCCAGAAACAGGAGGAGGAATTCTCAGAGAATCAGACTTTGAAGGAGAGTGGGATTTGATTGCAGGACTTTGACAGGAATGGGGGAAACAGAGACTCCACTCTTGGAGGGCACACACAAAGCAGTGTGCGCAGCAGGACCCGGGGGAAGGAGCAGTGACCCCATAGGAGACTGAACCAGACCAACCTGCTAGTGTTGGAGGGTCTCCTGCAGAGGCAGGGGATGGCTGTGGCTCACTGTGGGGACAAGGACACTGGCAGCAGAAGTTCTGGGAAGTATTCCTTGGCATGAGCCCTCCTGGAGTCTGCCATTAACCCTACAAAAGAGCCTGCAGCCTCCAGTGCTGGGTCACCTCAGGTCAAACAACCAGAAGGGAGGGAACTCAGCCCCACCCATCAGCAGACAAGTGGAGTAAAGTTTTACTGAGCTCTGCCCACCAGAGCAACACTCAGCTCTACACACCACCAGTCCCTCCCCTCAGGAAGCTTGCACAAACCTTTTAGATAGCCTCATCCACGAGAGGGCAGACAGCAGAAGCAAGAAGAACTACAATCCTGCAGCCTGTGGAACAAAAACCACATTCACAGACAGACAGACAAAATGTAAAGGCAGAGGACTATGTACCAGATGAAGGAACAAGATAAAACCCTAGAAAAACAACTAAATTAAGTGGAGATAAGCAACCTTCCAGAAAAAGAATTCAGAATAATGATAGTGAAGATGATCCAGGACCTCGGAAAAAGAATGGAGGCAAAGATCGAGAAGATGCAAGGAATGTTTAACAAAGACCTAGAAGAATTAAACAACAAACACCTAGAAGAATTAAAGAACAAACAAACAGAGATGAACAATACAATAACTGAAATGAAAAGTACACTAGAAGGAATCAATAGCAGAATAACTGAGGGAGAAGAACGGATAAGTGACCTGGAAGACAGAATGGTGGGATTCACTGTTATGGAACAGAATAAAGAAAAAAGAATGAAAAGAAATGAAGACAGCCTAAGAGACCTCTGGGACAGCATGAAATGCACGAACATTAGCATTATAGGGGTCCCAGAAGGAGAAGAGAGAGAGAAAGGACCTGAGAAAATATTTGAAGAGATTATAGTCAAAAACTTCCCTAACATGGGAAAGGAAATAGCCACCCAAGTCCAGGAAGCGCAGAGAGTCCCAGGCAGGATAAACCCAAGGAGAAACATGCGGAGACACATAGTAATCAAAGTGACAAAAGTGAAAGACAAAGAAAAATTATTAAAAGCAACAATGGAAAAATGCCAAATAACATACAAGGGAACTCCCATATGGTTAAGAGCTGATTTCTCAGCAGAAACTCTACAAGCCAGAAGGGAGTGGCAGGATATGTTTAAAGTGATGAAAGGGAAGAGCCTATAACCAAGATTACTCTACCTGGCAAGGATCTCATTCAGATTCGCTGCAAAAATCAAAAGCTTTACAGAAAAGCAAAAGCTAAGAGAATTCAGCACCACCAAACCAGCTCTACAACAAATGCTAAAGGAACTTCTCGAAGTGGAATACAAGAGAAGAAAAGGACCTACAAAAACAAACCCAAAATAATTAAGAAAATGGTAGTAGAAACATACATATCGATAATTACCTTAAATGTGAACGGATTAAATGCTCCAACCAAAAAACACAGGCTTGCTGAATGGATACAAAAACAAGATCCATATATATGATGTCTACAAGAGACCCACTTCAGACTGAGGGACACATACAGACTGAAAGTGAGGGGATGGAAAAAGATATTCCATGCAAATGGAAATCAAAAGAAAGCTGGAGTAGCAATACTCATATCAGATAAAATAGACTTTAAAAAAGGAATGTTACAAGAGACAAGGAAGGACACTACATAATGATCACGGGATCAATCCAGGAAGAAGATATAACAATTATAAATATATATGCACCAAACATAGGAGCACCTCAATACATAAGGCAAATGCTAACAGCCATAAAAGGGGAAATCGACAGGAACACAATAATAGTGGGGGACTTTAACACCTCACTTACACCAATGGACAGATCATCCAGACAGAAAGTTAATAAGGAAACACAAGCTTTACATGACACAACAGACCAGATAGATTTAATTGATATTTATAGGACATTCCATCTGGAAAAAGCAGATTACACTTTCTTCTCAAGTGCACATGGAACGTTCTCCAGGATAGATCACACCTTGGGTCATAAATCAATCCTTGGTAAATTTAAGAAAATTGAAATCATATCAAGCATCTTTTCTGACCATAACGCTATGAGATTAGAAATCAATTATGGGAAAAAAACGTAAAAAGCACAAACACATGGAGGCCAAACAATACGTTACTAAATATCCAAGAGATCACTGAAGAAAGCAAAGAGGAAATCAAAAAATACCTAGAGAGAAATGACAATGAAAACACGACAATCCAAAACCTATGGAATGCAGCAAAGGTAGTTCTATGAGGGAAGCTTACAGCAATATAATCCTACCTCAGAAACAAGAAAAATCTCAAATAAACAATCTAAACTTACACCTAAAGGAACTGGAGAAAAAGAACAAACAAAACCCAAAGTTAGTAGAAGGAAAGAAATCATAAAAATCAGAGCATAAACAAATGAAATAGTAACAAAGAAAACAATAGCAAAGATCAATTAAACTAAAAGCTGGTTCTTTGAAAAGATAAACAAAACTGATAAACCTTTAGCCAGACTCATCAAGAAAAACAGGGAAAGGACTCAAATCAATAAAATTAGAAATGAAAAAGGAGAAGTTACAACGGACACTGAAGAAATACAAAGCATCATAAGAGACTACTACAAGCAACTCTATGCCAATAAAATGGACAACCTGGAAGAAATGGACAAATTCTTAGAAAGGTATAGTCTTCCAAGACTGAACCAGAAAGAAATAGAAAATATGAACAGACCAATCAAAAGTAATGAAATTGACACTGTGATTAAAAATCTTCCAACAAAGTCCAGGACCAGATGGCTTCACAGGTGAATTCTATCAAACATTTAGAGAAGAGCTAACACCCATCCTTCTCAAACTCTTCCAAAAACTTGCAGAGGAAGGAACACTCCCAAACTCATTCTATGAGGCCACCATCACCCTGATACCAAAACCAGACCAAGATACTATAAAAAAAGACAATTACAGACCACTATCACTCATGAATATAGATGCAAAAATCCTCAACAAAATACTAGCAAACAGAATCCAACACTACATTAAAAGGAGCATACACCATGGCCAAGTGGGATTTACCCTAGGAATGCAAGGTTTCTTCAATATATGCAAATCAAACAATGTGATACACCATTTAACAAACTGAAGAATAAAACCCATATGATCATCTCAATAGATGTAGAAAAAGCTTTTGACAAAATTCCACACCCGTTTATGATAAAAACTCTCCAGAAAATGAGCATAGAGGGAACCTACCTCAACATACTAAAGGCCATATACAACAAACCCACAGCAAACATCATTCTCAATGGTGAAAAACTGAAAGCATTTCCTCTAAGATCAGGAACAAGACAAGGATGTCCACTCTTGCCACTCTTATTCAATTTATTTCTTATTCAAAAGAAATAAAAGGAATAAAAATCAGAAAAGAAGAAATAAAACTGTCACTGTTTGCAGATGACATGATACTATATATAGGAAATCCTAAAGATGCCACCAGAAAACTACTAGAGCTCATCAATGAATTTGGTAAAGTTGCAGGATAGAAAAGTAATGCACAGAAATCTCTTGCATTCCTATACACTAACAACGAAAGATCAGAAAGAGAAATTAAGGAAAAAATCCCATTCACCATTGCAACATAAAGAATAAAATATCTAGGAATAAACCTACCTAAGGAGGTAAAACACCTGTACTCAGAAAACTATAAGGCACTGATGAAAGAAATAAAAGGACAGCTACATGTAAAAGAATGAAATTAGAACACTCCCTAACACCATACACAAAAATAAACTCAAAATGGATTAAAGACCTACATGTAAGACCAGACACTATAAAACTCTTAGAGGAAATCATATGAAGAACAGTCTTTCACATAAATCACAGCAACACCTTTTTTGACCCACCTACTAGAGTAATGGAAATAAAAACAAAAATAAACAAATGGGACCTAATGAAACTTAAAAGCTTTTGCACAGCAAAGGAAACGATAAACAAGATGAAAAGACAACCCTCAGACTGGGAGAAAATATTTGCAAATGAATCAATGGACAAAGGATTAATCTCCAAAGTATATAAACAGCTCATGCAGCTCAATATTAAAGAAACAAACAACCCAATCAAAAAATGGTCAGAAGACCTAAATAGACATTTCTCCAAAGAAGACATACAGATGGTCAGGAAGCACATGAAAAGCTGCTCAACACCACTAATTATTAGAGAAATGCAAATCAAAACTACAGTGAGGTATCACCTCACACCAGTTAGAATGGGCATCATCAGAAAATCTACAAACAACAAATGCTGGAGAGGGTGTGCAGAAAAGGGAACCCTCTTGCACTGTTGGTGGGAATGTAAATTGATACAACCACTATGGAGAACAGTGTGGATGTTCCTTAAAAAACTAAAAATAGAACTACTATATGACCCAGCAATCCCAATACTGGGCATATACCCAGGGAAAACCATAATTCAAAAAACACATGCACCCCAGTGTTCATTGCAGCACTATTTACAATAGCCAGGTCATGGAAGCAACCTAAATGCCCATCGACAGATGAATGGATAAAGAAGATGTGGCACATATATACAATGGAATATTACTCAGCCATAAAAAGAAATGAAATTGGGTCATTTGCAGAGATGTGGATTGACCTAGAGACTGTCATACAGAGTGAAGTAAGTCAGAAAGAGAAAATCAAGTACCATATATTAACACATGTATGTGGAATCTAGAAAAATGGTACAGATGAACTGGTTTGCAAGGCAAAAATAGAGACACAGACGTAGAGAACAAACGTATGGACACCAAGGGGGGAAAGCGAAGGGGGTGGGATGAATTGAGAGATTGGGATTGACATATATACACTAATATGTATAAAATAGATAACTAATAAGAACCTGCTGTATCGATAAATACATTTTTTTAAAAAAGATAATAAACAATAGAGAGATTCAAAATTAAAAGAAAAAAAAAGAAATAGCACAGACAAGAGATAATAGAGACCTGAATAAATTGGTAGAAGATGGGAGAAACAGACAGCAATTTAAGAAACAAACTTGACAGGACTTGGTGAGAGTTTGGTGTAGAAGCTGAGGGGGTGTGAGTGGGTGCTGCCCCCCATGGTGCGATGACTCCTGTATCCTAGCCCGCTTCTCAGCCCTCTATTTCTTCCAGTGCAGGTATTTAAGTGTTTCTTCTTTGCGGGGGCTAAAAAGCTGTCAAAGCACATTGTTCTCTTTCCAGAGTCAGCTGTGAATGGGGATCCTGGCAAAAATCTTCCTCCTGCACCTCTCAACCCTGTTGTGATTATCACTTGAGCTATTTGTCTTTGCAGAGTGAACATGACCATCTGTTACTACAACCCAACTATGAAAAAGAGATGCTTTTATTTTTCCCCGTGTCATTATGTACAGTTTGGGTGACACCTCAAGGAAGAAAACAGGCAGAAAGCAACAACAAACGGCATCGGTGATGAAAAGGGAGAGGCTCGGCTTCCATTCCTCACACATTTTTGCAACTAGCCACATAAAAGGGCCCGCAAGATGTGTGGTAATATCAGTGCAGGCACTCATCCCGTTGTCTACACACATGGTGTCCCTCACAGACCCCCTTTCTTAGAGTGAGTTTTTTTTCTTTCCTTTTTTTTTTTTTTTTTTTTTTTTGCAGTACGCGGGCCTCTCACTGTTGTGGCCTCTCCCGCTGCGGAGCACAGGCTCTGGACGCACAGGCCCAGCGGCCATGGCCCACGGGCCCAGCCGCCCCGCAGCATGTGGGATCCTCCCGGACCGGGACATGAACCCACGTCCCCTGCATCGGCAGGCGGACTCTCAACCAGTGTGCCACCAGGGAAGCCCTCTTTCCTTTTTTTTTTAAATCTCCTCACCTAGCAAAAAATATACATTTGTAAAAGCATGCTCCAAGGACAATAACTTTTCTGACTTTCTTTAACACATTGTACCTAAGCAGGGATTATTTAACCTGTCAACTAAACCTCTCTATAGTACAAACGCAACCTACTTTTCCCTCAAAAACTTCCACTTCCTTTCCTCAGGTATGGAAAGCTCGTACCAAATGCAATTACCTATAATTCTCAGGACAGGCTGTGCTTTTTTCCGTATCTGCTCTTAGCCAAGAATATCCTTTCCCTACGTCCCCTCCTGACTCTCAGCAGCAGCCTCACCGACCTCGTTTCCATTCTATAAGGACACCAATCTCCCTCCCTCTTCAGAACCTTTCCTCTACCCCTCCCACACCTCCCCTTAACCCAGTTACAATGCAGATATCAGCCCAAGGGTCACTGCATCCAAGAAGCAGGCCTTTTCTGGACATCCTTCACTGCCCTCACTGAATTATATCAAGTCACACTGTACTTTCTTATTGCGTAATAGCTACAGTAAGTTGTAATGATACATTCATGCGATTATCATCGGGTTAATGTCTACCTCCTCCCTAGACAATAACCCCCCTAATGCTCACCACTGTCTCCTCAATGACTAGCACAATGCCTGGTCCACAGTAGGATCCCAAGAATTACACGCTGAATAAACAGAGTACTAGAGGAATAGAAGGATTAACGAATGAACGTGAAAATCTTATTCATTCCTCGAGGAACATCTCTAAAGCCACCTCCCCTATAAAGTCTTTGTCTTCTGCTTCCTTTTACCCACAAATTTAAAACAAAAGTGCTGAAAGTGATTTCCCAGTCTTTTGACTATTGAGAACATAGTTTCTGTATCTCCCTTGTGAAAGTTTTGGAGGCTGGCTTCCATCGCAATGAGGGTGCAATTTTTTGAATTCTTGATTAATGGCAGAAAAGAAAGGAAATGCTTCTCTAAAAAAACTGGGCTTCCTTTTTATATTCAGGGGTTAGACAAAGCTTTGGCTTCTGAAAGCTTTTCTGTCCTTATGCATTAAACAGAGATCTCTAAGGCATCTCTGAGGTATG
This sequence comes from Tursiops truncatus, assembly GCF_011762595.2. Lineage (NCBI taxonomy): Eukaryota > Metazoa > Chordata > Mammalia > Artiodactyla > Delphinidae > Tursiops > Tursiops truncatus. The sequence continues at coordinate 100,418,320 of NC_047039.1, read as the reverse complement.
CTCAGACTCTGTGTACACATTTAAGTGCTTCAATTTAAAGATAAGGGATCTGTGATCCCTAGAAAGGAAATAAGTCATCAGAAAGTTAATGGTAGAGTTTGGTTAAGAACCCAGGTCTCGGGCTTCCCTGGTGGCGCAGTGGTTGAGAGTCTGCCCTGCCAATGCAGGGGACACGGGTTCATGCCCCGGTTCGGGAAGATCCCACACGCAGCGGAGTGGCTGGGCCCATAAGCCATGGTCGCTGAGCCTGTGCTCCGCAACAGGAGAGGCCACAGCAGTGAGAGGCCTGCGAACCGCAAAAAAAAAAAAAAAAAAAAAAAAGAACCCAGGTCTCCTGAGTGACAGCTTAATCCTTCCTTCGATATTCTATGTTTATCGTCACAGAATATTGACGTCAAAATGAATAGATATAGCTGAGAGAAAAGAGAAAGCTTATTTATTTTCCTCAGTTGGAACACATTCCTAAAGTGCGACAGACCTAGACATTATTTATCCTGGATGGTGCATTCCAAGTTTAATAAACCAAATCTTCTTGCCAAAAACTGGCAGGGTGATTCTCTACAAAGTTGCAAAGAATCACTAAATTAGCAACATCCATCACACACTGACATGTTCCTGGGATGACACAACACCAAGAACAAGAAGCCCTGAATTTAGGTGTCATTAATAACCAAAAATGATTTTATGAAGCAGAATATTAATGGAAAGACTGTCACAATTTTAGAGTTTAAATTGCTTTGGAGTAAGTACATAATTTACTTCAATATATGTGTGTGGAAGAGGTGGTAATTGAAGCTGTCTTCCGTTTAATCCATTTTAGCAAGACAGCATGGTTTGTTGGGAAGAAGAAATTTCTGGTCTACCACAAACTTGCTATGTAACCTTGGGCAAGTCCACTTTCCTCTTAGCTTCACCATTGGTGAAAATGAAATTCTTAGATCGGTTTAATCAGTAGTTCCTTCAGAGATAACGCAGAGTCTTTGCAGTTCGTTTAAGTACACAATCAGAAAAGACCTACAAGGTGTACTAGGTGTTTTAAACACAAAGGTGAGCAAAGCAGGATTCTTGACTTCAAGGTGGTCAGAGCCTAAAGAGCAGGGTTGATACATAAATAGCCAACTTAAGTGAGTGTAATAGAAAACTAAGGAAAACCCAAATAAGCCACATTAGAAAAGAAAAAGAACTTACGACTATGGACAGAGAGGAGTCATTTATTTTTTAATTTATTTATTTTAATTAATTAATTTTTTACTGATGTATAGTTGATTTACAATGTATTAGTTTCAGGTGTACAACATAGTGATTTATATTTTACAGATTATAATCCATTTAAATTTATTATAAAATAGGTGAAATTCCCTCTGCTGTACAGTATATCCTTGCAGCTTATCTATTTTATACATAGTATCAATAGTTTGTACCTCTTAATCCCATACCCATATTTTGCCCCTCTCCTCTTCCTTCTTCCCACTGGTAACCAATTGTTTGCTCTCTGTATCTGTGAGTCTGTTTCTATTTCGTTATATTCATTCATTTGTTTTATTTTTCAGATTCACATAGAAGTGAAAACATGCAGTATTTTTCTTTCTCTGTCTGACTTATTTCACTAAGAATAATAACCTCCAGTTCCATCCATATTGTTGCAAATGGCAAAATTTCATTCTTTTTTTATGGTTAAGTAATGTGTGTGTGTGTGTGTGTGTATGTGTGTGTGTGTGTGTATATATATATATATATATATATATATATATATATCATGTCTTCTTCATTCATCTGTCCTTGGGCACTTGGGTTGCTTCCATATCTTGGCAATTGTAAATAATGCTGCCATGAACATTGGGGTGCATGTATCTTTTCAAATTAGTGATTTTGTTTTCTTTGGAAATATACCCAAGGGTGGAATTGCTGGTTCACATGGTAGCTCTATTTTTAGTTTTCTGAGGAACCTCCACACTGCTTCCCATAGTGGCTGCACCCATTTACATTCATTCACCCATTTACATTCATTCAACAGCGCATGAGAGTTTCATTTCCTGAGAGGAGTCTTTTAAACAGATGAAAGAGTATGATGTACACTTTTGCCAATAAACTTTAAAATATGTAGAAAATTACTTTCTAAATAAATATAAATTATCAAGATTGATATAAGCATATGTTGAAAGTCTAAAATACACAGTGATCATGAATGTGACGTGAAAATCACCCAAGTATTATATAATAAACAGAAACAATACAGAGCCCAGAGTGTTTAATGGAAAGATTTTTTTTAAATAGAAAAAAGGAATGTATTTTTAAAAGTAACTGTAAGCTCACAAACTCTGTTGAGGAGGAAAGAGTAAAACCTGGAGGCTATGAAGTGAGGTACAACCTCCAAACACAAAAGGAACCCTGTTGCACTGTTGGTGGGAATGTACATTGATACAGCCACTGTGGAGAACAGTATGGAGGTTCCTTAAAAAACGAAAAATAGAACTACCATATGATCCAGCAATCCCACTACTGGGCATATACCCTGAGAAAACCATAATTCAAAAAGACACATGTACCCCAATATTCATTGCAGTACTATTTACAATAGCCAGGACATAGAGAGATTTTTAAATCTTAAAGAAACACAGCTTCTAAGAAACTTTAATAGTTCTTAAGCACATAAAAAGAAGTATGCTTTTTAATTTATTTGTCTAATTTGTAATGAACACAATATTCCAAAATGTGACAAATATAGCATATAATTTTACCTACACATAAATGGAAACTAGCATGAGGAAAATACTATTAAATCAGGACCATGACTTCTGGTAATGGCCACATGATGAGAACAGGTGATTTCTTACACAGATAACAATGATAAAAACTGGATAAAATTATTTAAAAACCATTTGAAGACACTGCAAAATAACGAAGAGCAGGCAGGTCAAAACTGGAGAAGAGGTTATATTTCAAAGACTGCTACTGCACCAAAAAGAACTGTGATGTTGGGACTTTCTTACCTAAGAGAGCTGCCCACCCAACACAGATCTCTGATGGCAGAGAAGTGGAATCCTCTCAAGGTATTACAGGGCAGGCATGAGAGCTATTAAAAGAACCAGAAGATTAAGAAAGAAAGCTTAATCCATGGGAATCACAGAGAGTGACCCTCAAATAAAATCTAAGTATAAAGTCTACACCAAACTTTGGCTGACCACTAAATTATGTAGATATGGGAGATATCCAGAGCACACGTCTCAAAAAGCAACAGCCTGAAGCCAAAAAACTGAACAAAGATATATCAGCTGCTGCACACCACAGCGAGAGGGAGTTCAGTGTGAGTACAGCCAAGTTAACCGCCTATTAGAACTGACACAACAGAGTCCAGAAGCCTATATAACATATTATCTGCAATGTTCAGTTTTTAACCCCAAATTACCAAACATACAAAGAACAAGAAAGTATGACCCTTAGGCAAGAAAACAAACTAGGAAAACCCAGTCAATAGAAACTGACTCTGAGTATGTCTAGCTATTGGATTTAGTTGGCAAAGATATCAAAAGCAGCTAACACATATGTTTCCAAAGATTTAAAGGAAAATAAATTTGAAAAATGGTATTCATGAGTGAATAGAAATGAAATGTTAACAGAGAAACAGAAGCTTTGAAAAGGAATTTTTAAGATTCTAGATTTGAAAAGCGTAACAACTGAGATGAAAAAAAAATTACTAGATGGGTTCAACAACAGATTTGAGATGGCAGAAGAAATAATTGGTGAATTTGAAGAAAGATTTCTAGAAATTTTCTACTCAAATAACAGAAAGGAGAGATGTTGAAAAAATACATAAAGGGCCACAGAGACCCATGGTCAAGGTCAAGTAGTCCAACAATTGGACTCCCAGAATGAGAAGATAGAATGGAGCAAAAAAATATTTAAAGATATAGTTGTCAAATTTCCCCTAAATTTGTTGATTTACAGATTCAAGAAGCTCAACAACCCCCCAAGGAGGATATGGATGAAAACCAAAAAAATCTCAATAAAACTGTACAAAATTTAAAAAACAAAAAAAACACATGTTTGTAAACCTGCTGAGAGCCAAAAATAATACAAACAAATTAAAAGCATCAACATAAAAACAACACACTACAAGGAGGAGCACAATACTATAATTAACATCTGAATGAAAGCCAGATATTGGATTTAGATATTTAAAGTACTGAAAGAATTAAAAAAGAAAAAACTAAAGGTGTCATAAAGACATTTTCAGAGAAACAAAACTGACAGAATCCATTGCTACTAGACACAATTTAAAGAAATGCTAAAGGAAATCTTTTAGGCTGAAAAGAAGTAAAATCAGATAGTGACTTGTATATACAGGAAGGGATAAAGAACACTGTAAATCATATACACAGTCATCCGGTCCCTTGGTATCAGCAAGGTATTTGTTCCAGGAACCCCCATATATACCAAAATCTGCAGATACTCAAGTCCTATGGTTGGCCCTCTGTATCTGTTGTTCCACAGACACAGATTCAACCAACCCTGGATTCAGACATGGACCGTATAGTACTGTACATATTTATTTTAAAATATTTTAATAAAAATTCCACATACAGGGCTTCCCTGGTGGCACAGTGGTTGAGAGTCCACCTGCCAGTGCAGGGGACACGGGTTCGTGACCCGATCCGGGAAGATCCCACATGCCGCGGAGCGACTGGGCCCATGAGCCATGGCCCCTAAGGCTGCGCGTCCGGAGCCTGTGCTTCGCAACGGGAGAGGCCACAACAGCGAGAGGCCCGCATACCACAGAAAAAAAGAAAAAAAAATTCCACATACAAATTGACCCACTCAGTTCAAACCCATGTTGTTAAAGGGTCAACTATATGTATATAATTTTTCTTAAGTCAGTTTAAGTCATCCAAGAATGAGACACTTAGTTGGGTTTAAATGTGATAGATTACTTTAAGGAAATGTATGTGAAGAATTATTGGGGAGAGAATGTGAGCAGGCAGAGAGCGTTCAGACTAAAGTGCAGGTCCAACGTTGGTGAACAGAGAGAACAAAAGATGGATTGGGTAGGAAAGTCTTCAGCCCACAGGACATTTCTAAGAAAATCTCAGCCAGAGGGCCTGTCACATTGAGCAGGAATGTAGTATCTCCAGCTTGCTCAGTCATTGGCTATGAGCAGCCTGGGGGAAGCATGACCTCATTGTTTATGGGAACAGCACCTGGAAGTGTCAGTTAACTACACTACCCTCAGCATGTACGCTAAAGGAGATCCAGTCAGTGCATCTCCACAGTCATCGTGCTTGATTCCTTTAAAGATATATGGCTATTTAAAGCAAAAATTATGCAACAAGTGTTGTTGTATATAACATATCTGTGTAATATACAGATATAGATGTAGATATAGGTATAGACAGATATACTTATGTAGATATCTATGGATACATAGTACCTATCTATATCTATAGTACCTATCTCTATGTATCAAGTGATCTATTTATCTATGTATAAGATAATATATATGGCAAAATATTACAAAGGATGGAAGTGGAGTAATTGGAAATTTACTGCAGCCAGAATCATCTATTTTTGTTTTAACTAGAAGAAATTCAGGATTGATTTTAAATAGAAGGTAATAATTTAAATATGCATATTGTAATTCCCAGATCAAACAAAAATAACAATGCAAGAAAATGTAGCCAAAAATTCAGTTGTGGAATTCAAATGACATACTAAAAAATATTTGCTTAACACAAAAGAAATAAAACAATACAAATAATAAATAAATAATAAAACAAAAAAAAGGGAAATTGGAAAACAATTAGATTGTTAGATCTAAATCTATTTAATAATTATCTTAAATGTAAATGAATTAAATACTCCAATCAAAAGGCAGAGATTCTGAAACTCAATAAAAAGTGAGATTCAACTATACGCTGCCTACAGGAGACACACTTTAAATGCAAAGAAACAAATAGGTGGAAATTAAGTTTCTGGAAACAGGAATCATACATACAGTAAGTATAAGAAACCTATAGTGGTTGTATTAATATCAGACAAAACAGACATTAAAACAAGTGTATTTCTAAAGAAAAGAGGGAAATTTCATAATAATAAAAGGGTGAATATAATAGGAAAATATAAAATCATCATTTACATATGTTTAACAACAAAGCAAAGCACAAAATTTACAAAGCAAAAACTGACAGAATTGAAAGGAGAAATAGACAAAAAATATACTTGAGATTTCAATACCTGTCTCTCATTAACTGATAGAACAATCAGAAAGAAATTTGCCCAGGATATAGAAAAATTGAAAATTACTAATCAGTTGAACTTACTTGATGTTTCTAGAGTATTCAGTCCCAAAACAAGAGATTACAATCTATTCAAGCACACATGGAACATTCACCAAGATAGATCATTTTCTAGACCATAAAAGGTCTCAATAAGTTTAAAATAAATCAATTTATACAAAGCATGTTCTTTGATCATAATAAAACTCGAGATCAATAACAGAGAAAAATCTGAAAGCTCTCCAAGCACTTGAAATTTAAATAACACACTTCTAAAAAACAATGGATGACAGAGGAAATTACACAGAAAATTTGAAAATATTTTGAATTCAAATATACATGAAAATATCAAAAGTTGTGAAGAGATGACATATGAGATATCAGTGCTTATATGGGAAATCTATAGTTTTAAATTATTTATTAGATCAGAGAAAAAGGTCTAAAAATATTTTCTAATCTTCTGCGTTAGGAAACTAGAGGAAGAGAGGCAAAGTAAATCCAAGGAAAGTAAAAATACAGAATAATAAAGAGTGGTAATATTTTTTAAATGAACAAAATATAGGAAATCACTGAAATCAAAAGTTGGTTTTTTGGAAAGACTACTAAAAGTGACAAACTTCTATCTTGACTGATCAAGAAAAAAAGAGAGAACGTTCTAACTACCAATATCAGGAATGAAAGAAGGGCATCATTTAGATGCTACAAAAAAAAATAAGTGAATAATATGAACTACTTAAAGCCAATAAATTTGATGATATAAATGAAATGGGCAAATGTCCTGAAAGATAAATCACATACAAAAAGGACAATTCTCAGGCCATGATGTAGTAGCTTGTATAAGACCAGTCTCCCACTGGGAACAAAGAGAAAAAAAAAAAAGACAAGAAAGCTTTCAATAATTGTTTAAAAGACATAACTATTGAGAGAAATGTGTCTTGAGATTCCAGGAATCCAGAGTGAAGAGAATCATAGAAAGTTTAGGTACCATACAGCATCTACCCACATTATTCCTCAGGGCATTTGCCTATTATTATTACTGGAAGAAGGAGGCAGATGGCCATTGCTAAGTGGTAAAGAAAACAGTAGAATTTTTGGTGAACTCACAAATCTGAGGAGAAAAAAATATTTTATGACTGTCAAGGTAACCAAGACCTAGGAAGCCAAGATTCTCATAAAAAGGAGAGTTCACAGAAGTGAGCACTATTGTTGGTTTTTCTTGAAATATGTGCTGAATTCTTGAACTGTAGAGGTCAGGAGAATAGCCAGCAAGGCGGCAGCCTTTTTAAGTGTAGAACAGAGTGTTCCAAGTCTCTCAGAGCTGACCAGACAAAAATTGGTGATCAGAAACCACAACAGGGAGGGGACCTAATAAACGCCCAGGATCTCAGCTGGGAATCCTTGGAAGAGCTGTAGTCAAGGAGTGTGCAAACCAGGGAGATGAAACCTTATAAGAACTGCAACTCTACTTTATATCAGCCCAGTTTCTGGTCATATTAAAGTGCTTTACCACTAGTCTACGTTCTACCAAAGGATATGGTGAAAGTCTGAAAGAAAAGGACATGGTAGCATTCAACTAAAAGCTGCCTGCTATGCTAAGAGAGGGACGAAAGAAAACATACAAAAGGAAGAAACCTATTACTGACTCATATTTAGAGGTATCAGAAATAGAATTAAAAAGAGCTACTTTTTGGGCTTCCCTGGTGGGGCAGTGGTTGAGAGTCTGCCTGCCGATGCAGGGGACACGGGTTCGTGCCCCGGTCCAGGAAGATCCCACATGCCGCGGAGCGGCTGGGCCTGTGAGCCATGGCCACTGAGCCTGCGTGTCCAGAGCCTGTGCTCCGCAACAGGAGAGGCCACAACAGTGAGAGGCCCGTGTACCACAAAAAAAAAAAAAGCTACTTTTTGAGAAGTCTTTTGGTTTTATTCAGATATAAAAGTTTAGTAAACTAGATACTTAAGGTTTCTGTACTACTGAGAGAAGTTGAATGAAACCTAAATAGAGACATATACCATATTCACGAACAATAGGATTCATTATTCTTCTCATATTGATCTACAGGTTCATTGCAATCCCAATCAAAATCCCAGCAGTCATTTTTAAATTGAAATTGGCAAATTAATTCTAAATGTATGTGGCAATCCCAAAGACCTAGAGTAGTTACAACAATTTTGAAAGCAAAGAAAAAGTTACAAACATATCCTTTACCTGATTTCAAGCCTTACTATGTAGCTTCAAATAATTAAGGCAGTGTGCTATTAGCAAAAGAATAGATTTATAGATCAGACAATAGGAGAAAGGGTTAAGAAACAGACCCACACTTATATATGTTCAATTGAATTTAGAGAAAGTTTTCAAAGTAATTTACTGGAGACAGTATTTTCAATAAATGATGCTCTGAACAACTGTGTATCTCTAGAAAACATAAACCTTGACCATAATGGTCACAAAATTATGTAATTGAAATGGATCATATATACCTAAACACAAAAGCTAAAAAATAAAAGTTTGAGAAGAAACATTTAAAAGATTACGATTGTGGAGTAAGTATTTACCATAATGGGAAAAGTGGATTAATCATATGTTCTTCTTTTCAGGAAAAAGGGTTGAAAAATAGGAAGCACAGGAAAAATGCACACACACATACACACACACACACACACACACACACACATATATGTATTCTGAAAAAGGACGAATGTCAAGAATATATAAAATACTCTTTACTTCAATAATAACACAAATAAAGAATTTAAAAAGTAAAAAGTAAAAAATGGACATTTCATAATAGAAGATATACAAAGAGCCAAAAAGCACATGAAAAGACAATCAATAACATAAATGTATGTGTTTCTTTAAGACTCAAAACCAAGTAAAACTAATTTATGGTGGAGAAGTCAGGATAGTGTTTAACTGGGGAATAGTAATGAGTGGAAGAGGGAAAATTTCTTGGTCTGTGTATAGGTTACACACAGGCTCACTTACGGTTTAAGTACATATGTGTAGTACACCATAATCAAAAGTTTATTAAAAAATGCAAAGGCTGGTTTTATAAAGTTAATAAAGTTATTTTAAAGTTTATCTCCAAGAGTAAACCATCTGAGAATAGACACAAAAAATATTTTGAAGATTAATAAAGAGAAATTATTTGTACAGATTTGAGTTTGTAGGTTTGGTGTTAGGCCAACTTGAGTTTTAATCTCAGTTCTGCTAGACAGTAAATAACACATGTCTCAGTTTTCTTAACTGAAAAAGATATAATAATTGTACCTATTTCATAAAGTTGTTTGAAAGAATAAATCAGATATATTTTCGGAAGCATTTTATGTTGAAATATTATGTTGGTCATGATCAGTAAGTGGTGTCTATCACAATAATAATAGTTTTTTGTTTAATTGTATTCTTTTTTTAATCATCTTTATTGGAGTATAGTTGCTTTACAATGGTGTGTTAGTTTCTGCTTTATAACAAAGTGAATCAACTATACATATACATATATCCCCGTATCTCCTCTCTCTTGCATCTCCCTCTCACCCTCCCTATCCCACCCCTCTAGGTGGTCACAAAGCATGGAGCTGATCTCCCTGTGCTATGTGGCTGCTTCCCACTAGCTATCTATTTTACAATTGGTAGTATATATAAGTCCATGCCACTCTTTCACTTCATCCCAGCTTACCCTTCTCCCTCCCCGTGTCCTCAAGTCCATTCTCTATGCCTGTGTCTTTATTCCTGCCCTGCCCCTAGGTTCTTCAGAACCATTTTTTTTTTTTTTTAGATTCCATATATATGTGTTAGCATACAGTATATTTTTTTTCTCTTTCTGACTTACTTCACTTTGTATGACAGACTCTAGGCCCATCCACCTCACTACAAATAACTCAATTTCGTTTCTTTTTTTGGCTGAGTAATATTCCATTCCAATTGGAATGTAAATATTCCAATTTACATTCCTACCAACAGCACAAGAGGGTTCCCTTTTCTCCACACCCTCTCCAGCAATTTTTTTTTTTTTTTTTTTTTTTTTTGCGGTACATGGGCCTCTCACTGTTGTGGCCTCTCCCATTGCGGAGCACAGGCTCTGGACGCACAGGCTCAGTGGCCATGGCTCACAGGCCCAGCCGCTCCACGGCATGTGGGATCTTCCTGGACCGGGGCACGAACCCGTGTCCCCTGCATCGGCAGGCGGACTCTCAACCACTGCACCACCAGGGAAGCCCTCCAGCATTTATTGTTTGTAGATTTTTTGATGATGGCCATTCTGACTGGTGAGAGGTGATACCTCATTGTAGTTTTGATTTGCAATTCTCGAATGATTAGTGATGTTGAGCACCCTTTCATGTGTTTGTTGGCAATCTGTATATCTTTGGAGAAATGTCAATTTAGGTCTTCTGCCCATTTTTGGATTGGTTTGTTTGTTTGTTTGATATTGAGCTACATGAACTGCTTGTAAATTTTGGAGGTTAATCCTTTGTCAGTTGCTTCATTTGCAGATATTTTCTCCCATTCTGGGGGTTGTCTTTTCTTCTTGTTTATGTCTTCCTTTGCTGTGCAAAAGCTTTTAAGTTTCATTAGGTCACATTTGTTTATTTTTGTTTTTATTTCCATTTCTCTAGGAGGTGGGTCAAAAAGGATCTTGCTGAGATATATGTCATAGAGTGTTCTGCCTATGTTTTCCTCTAAGAGTTTTATAGTATCTGGCCTTACATTTAGGTCTTTAATCCATTTGAGTTTATTTTTGTGTATGGTGTTAGGAAGTGTTTTAATTGCATTCTTTGACATGTAGCTGTCCAGTTTTCCCAGCACCACTTTACAATAATATAGTTTTAATTTTAATAATAACAATAAGAATAATATTGAGGGACTTCCCTGGTGGCACATTGATTAAGAATCCACCTGCCAATGAGGGGACACAGGTTTGTTCCTTAGTCCGGGAAGATTCCACATGCCGCGGAGCAACTAAGCCCGTGCATCACAACTACTGAAGCCCTCACGCCGCAATGAGAAGCCCGTGCACCACAACCAAGAGTAGCCCCTGCTCACCACAACTAGAGAACACTGGTGCACAGCAACGAAGACCCAATGCAGCCAAAAAACAAAACAAAACCAAAAAAAAAAAACAAAGAGTAATATTGATATGAACCAAAATAATTTAAAAATAGAGCAGTGGTAGAGTAGCAGACTGACGAATTATTTTTAAATGTTCTTAAACTGATCTGAGTGTATATATGAATCAATATATAATACTGGTAGCATTTCAAATCAATTGGCATTGTATCATAAATCATTTTCCATTTCAAAGGCAGACAGCAAAAAGAAATGAAACTTTTATGAGGCAGACATGACAGACAAAGGGCAATATAAAAAACCTTTTATGAACCAATGAGAAAAAAAAGATAAATACTGAACTGGAAGGTGAATCGAGAACCCAATTAATAAAATTAATATACATATATATATATAAGTTTAATATGTAAAGGAAAATATACGTCAGAAAGGATTATGCTAAATCAACAAGATACTTTTTGCTTATTTAATTGCATATCAAATATCCTATATATTTATAGGGAGCGCAAACCCCTATAAGCTTTTTGGGAGTGCAAATAAATAGGACCTTTTTGGAAAGCCATTTGGAAATGCGTATCAAAAGGCTTAAACTTGAGTGTCCTCATTGATCCAGAAATTCCTCCCATTGAAATTTATCAAACAGAAGTAATGGTGATCACACTCAAAGATTTAGTTATAAAGAGAGTAATTGCCTTCTTGTTTGTCATGTGAAACTTTGGGACATAACTGTAGTTCGAATAATAGGAAATTATCTCATTCGTCCAAGGAAATACGTTTCAGCATTGGCAGTGATATTAGGAAATAATTTTAAAGGCAGGAGATGATTTTTGCAATATACTCTTCCATTTCAAAAAGCCAATTTCAAAACAATAGGGAGAGCATGAATATATTTTTGCAAAATAAACACTTATATACGTTTAGAGAAAAGACTATAGGTAGAGTCTGCCGAAGTGTCAATGATAGCTGCACTGGAGTGCCAAAATTATGGATAATTTTAATTTTTTTTCCATTCTGCTTATTCAGATGTTTTCTTAAGGTTTACAAGGTGTTATCTTACTTTACAAGAAAAGATGGAAGTTAAAATATTTCAATGCAATCTATCGATATATAAAGATAACAGTACCCATAAGGTGCCCTAGTAGTAAAAAGGGAGTCATAAAGGCTCTTTGCAAGGATAAAAGTTATCTTTGAGTTTTGGCAGTTAAGAAAAAAAAACAAGAGGCGTACAAAAATCGTGAAGACTCTAAACAGCAGACAAGGGAGACAGTATATTAAAAGGAGAAGGAGTTTTAAGCCATTTTGCAGACAATGGACAAAAATTAAATACGGAGAGCTGTTAGATCCCTACCTATCAGCTGGTCTGGGTGGCAGGTGAAGTTGGAGCCATAAGCAGAAGTCAGATCTTGCTAGGTCAGTCCATCACATCATACTGAGGAGCTCAGACTTAAACCTGTAACAGATGGAGAACCACTGAATTAGTAGAGAGCACGATCAGATCTGGGTGTTAGAATCGCCCCTCTGGCAACAAAGTAGGGGATGCATGGCATTGCTGGACAGCGAATGGAGATCAGATACTTAAGATGCCATTGCAATGGTTCAGGCACCCGTGAGGACTGGAAATACTGCAGCGACTAAGGGTAGTCAAAGGGAGGTGAGTTTGGGAGAAATTTAGGGCATAAAATTAACAGGCCTTGGTGACTATCAAGATGTGGAAAGTGAAAGTAAGAAAAACATCAAGGAACCCCTAATACGTTATTTTGAACGTATGACACATAGATGATAGATGAAGCCATTTTGCCTTCTTTTGCCTATATGCTTTCTACTTAGTAAATAGATATGAAAAAATATATATGTATTTAATTAACACACAGTTAATTAAAAATGTTGACGTGTCTTTAACGAAACCAAACCAAAACAAATAACAAAAAAAACTTAAGGCAAATAGAGTGAGAAATGAGAAGAACTAAGAAAGCAAAATTAACAAAGAAAATTTTTTAAAAATATTTCAAGCTTGTTTAGGTAACAAGACCTTTTGGTCAAGAGAAAAAGATTGGTGAATCTATGATTCAGAGTATTAAGAAAGGGCAGTGTTTGCTTGTGTGATATAGATTATGTTCTTCATGTAGAACCACCTTTCCCCACCACCCCAAATATATATATATATATATTGCTTTTTCTTATTGGAGAATGCAACCTGATTTCTTCCATTCTTTGTTCCATTTGTATTAAAGTTCTTTTCATGATTGTTGCTGCTTGCTAATAGCACAACTATAGCACTATATAAGCTTTCACTGAAATCGTGACTTTTTTGTGCTAGTATGGAAAATATAGGTGTGGGCAGGATGGCATCTTGAGTGGCACAGAGTGAACAATTTTGCGAGTCATAAGAACTTTCCTTGATGCCTACAGCACCCCCTTCTATCACAGCTCTTGACACACCATACAGTAAGTAGTTGCTTTCATCAATTTCTCCCCCATTTGAGGGAGCATTATGAAGATGAGGCAGGGGCCTTGTTAGTTAGGTGGATGGAGGGATGGATGGATGGATGGATGGATGGATGGATGGATGGATGGATGGATGGGAGAGAGAGGGAGCGGGAGAGAGACGAGTAGATAGGTGTGTTAATTGTGAATTCATTCATTCAGCAAATATTTAGTGAGTACCTACCATGTGCCAGAGAGAACCATGATCCAATCCTTAAAATAATCGAACACACACATTTCCCAGTCTCCCTCACCAGTGCCTAACAGGATATGGTAATCAGCAGGAACCCAAAAAATCAGCTGTCATCTCAATGTGAGCCGGATTTTGGTCTTGATCACTTGACCCTGCACATGGTACTTTACCAGTGATCCTTCTGTTTCCATATGCAAAATGCATCTGTGTTGAGGGTAGAGGGAGGAAGTGGGTGGTATCCAGGCAGATTTCTTTATAAGAGGAATGGAAGTCGGAGGCAGATCTTCCTATCTCTAGTCTGATAGTCTGATGGTTGCCTGGCCTGCAGAGTTGTCAAGTATGTGCATCAGATAATGACAGTGAGGAAGGACTTGGAGGTGGAAGTGTTTCTTAGTTATGCGGGAAGCCAAATGCCTGGTGATTAAGAGCACAGTCATCTAACACAAAATTCTGATGCTGAAATTTGTTGTCCCACTAGTCATTCAACGTCGGTCAGATTACATAACCTCTTTCTTCCTCTATGAAGTGGAGATAACAAGAACCACCATTTACTGAGTAGGTACTATATTCCAGGCACTATAGTGTAAACTCATTTAATCTTCAAATTGTCTCTGTGAATGAGATAATGCTCTGTTCTCCATCTTATACGTAAAAAAGCTGAGACACAGAGAGACTTGCCCAAGGTCACACAGTTAATAAATGGTAAGCAGACTGACTGCAGGACTGAGCTCCTAAACACCACATGGCATTGCTTCTCTCTGTAAGTAATAGGATGCAGTTATATAACGCTCAGGTGTAAACGTGAACAAGTGCTGTGGGAATTGTTTAGGCTAAGAAGCAGTAGAAGCAAGTTGCTGGCACAAGGAAGACCTCATTATTATAATGGTAACTACCATTTCCTGAGTATATATAATAGAGTAGGTGGTAAGTTAGGTACTTTATTTACTTCATTTCATTACATCTTCCCCTAACCCTTGCCAGGTAGTTATTACTATTCTTATTTTATGGGCCAACAAAGTGAGAGGTTGAATAAATTGCCAAATGTCCCACTAGTTAGTAAGTAGCAGAGCCAGAATTTGGACCTGCATGACTGAGGCCCCTGCATCTTCCTTTCTGCCACTGTTCCTGTCCACAAGTGAAGGACCAGAGCCAGAAATGAAAGGCACTTTAGGGACTGGCTCTTAGTCCATCATTACACAGTGGGTGTGGGGGGTGGATGATAGGGCTGAAGCATCAGCTAGTTGATGCAAAGGGCAACCTACGAAACTTGGATTTACTTTGCAGGCAATAGTGAACCATTAAGAGATAAGCAAGAGTATGACCAGAAATTGTCCCCCAAACACCTCTTGAGAACCTCTGTCTCTGTCATTGCTGGCATTCTAGCCACCCCTACCCCCAGTGCATTCCTTACGCCCTGGCAAAATGTCTTCCCTGAATACATAGTCTATAGTTGTTTTGTCCTCCTCTGATGATTTTTTACATGATTTATTGACAGTACTTCCCATTGAACATCGAGTGGCATTTTTATTTTACTCCCTATTACTTGCCTTTTCTTCTGGGTTGCAATTTCCTAAAACATCTGGCATTGTGTCCTTGCTTTCTACGTGTTAAGTGCCTTTCCTCATGTTTGCACATAGTGGGTACTGTAAAAAATATTAACATTTGGTGATGTAATGGATATGGCATTATTTTAAAAGGGTTGCCTCATTTCCAAAGGAGCAAACTAAAGGAGGGAGAAAGTTTCTTCTTAGTCAAGAGTAAGAAGATCTGAACGTACCCCAAGGTGACCAACAGTGACCAAACTGGAAGAAATTCCTCCCTACCATGAGTCCCTAATTTTCTCATCTACCCAAAGGGGCCAACATTTCCTCTGAGAACTATATGTAAAAAAAAAAAAAAGGAAGGGAAAACACCAAGCACTGTGCTAAGCATACAGGAGGGATTTACTAATGGCTTGAAGGTGGAAGCATCATGTGGACTTGGAATCAGAACAGTCTATGTTTAAATCCTGGCTCCATCTGGAGGCAGGCTCTTGTTACAGGCTGAACTGTGTTCCCCCCAATCCACATTTTCAAGTTTTAACCCCACTACCCCAGTATGTGACTGTATTTGGAGACATGGCTTTTAAAGAAGTAAGGTAAAATGAGATCGCATAGCTGGACTTTAATCCAATATGACTAGTGTCCTTATAAAAAGAGGAGATTAGGACACAGACATACAGAGGGAAGATGACGTGAAGACACAGGGAGAAGATGGCCATCTACAAGCCAAGGAGAGAGGGCTCAGAAGAAACCAGCCCCGCCAAGACCTTGATCTTGGACTTTTAGCCTCCAGAGCTGTGAGAAGATACATTTATGTTGTTTAAACCATGCAGTCTGTGTTACTTTGTTATTGCAGCCCTGGCAGACTAATGCACTATTTAACTTCTTTGAGGGAATTATATTCAGTATCTTGTAATAACCTGTAACAGATTATAATCTGAAAAAAATACATAATTGAATCACTTTGCCATATGCCTGAAACTAACACAATATTGTAAATCAACTATACTTCAATTAAAAAAAAGAGAGGTGACAATACTTAACCTCAGGGTACTGTTAGGAGGCTTAGCTATAATTTATGTAAAGCAGACACAGGTATTTTATGAGTGATACCTGGAAGTTTTAGTGATGGCAGTAATGGCCAAAATGTTGTTGACTCTAGCCCACAGGGCTACTGAAGGGATCAACTGGAATGATGATTTTGACGTGAAATGTAAACTTCAGTCTCTGGAATCAAAGTCCCTAAAAGTGAGTGAACCTTGGCTCCACTAGTGACCACATACATGATATTGATTATTCTTAGCCTCCCAGGTCTCACTTCCCAGCCCGTTCAACATGACTCATAGCCTACCTCACCGAGTTGTTAAGAAGAAGGATGCTAAATACCATGGAACACTTATTAGTGTGTGTCAGGAACTGTCCTAAGCCCTTTACCTGTATTAACTCAATAAATATCCACAAAAGTCTAATATTTGTAATGTTGTTATGCTCATTTTTATAAAGTGAGGAATCTGAGTCACAGAGTGGGAACTTCCTCCAAGTCACAGAGTTCATAAAAGATGGAGCCAGAATTCAAACTTGCACAGAAAAGCAGAAATGGAAAGAAAAAGTAGAATATTATCTCATTAAACACGGTCTTATCTGACTTTATTGTTCCTTCCTATGCTTTGTTATCAGTTTCCTTTTCAACTCTCAGGAAGAGTAGTCACACTCCTACCAGGACCAGGATCTTCATCAGAGAGAGTTTGGAGACCTGACCACTTCTGCAAACAATATACTGGCCAGAGCACCTCTGAGGAATCTCCTTCGATTCCCAGGCCCCTCGGGGTAGACACCAGCGCTCTCTGATTCCTGAGTGCATAGCTCTGGTACCTCCTGGGGGAGTGGGGCCATGTGACTTGGTCATCCAATACAGTACAGGCAAAAATTATGTGTGTTACTATTGGGTTCAGAGCATTTAATTGCTAGAGATCCTTCTGAACTCAGTTTCCCTTTGATGTGGTGACCAGAAACAGATGAGAGGCTGCCTGTTCCACTACCTGAATTCTGGAGTGACTGCAATGATCACAATAATCCTTCTGACTCACAATAGACATGCAGCTTAAATGAGAAATAAACTCTTGTTGATTTAAGTTGCTGAAATTTTAGAGTTATTTGTTACTACAGCATAACTTAGTCCATCTTGACTGATGCATCCATCCTATTAGTTAATTTTAATCTTTTACTTGTTCTCTCTGGAAATCTTCCCTGTTTGATCATGCTCTCAATCCCTTATGCCTGTTTTCTCCTCCTCTTTTACTTTCTCTCTCTTTCTACCTTCAATTCTTTCTTTCTGTCCTATACAATTCCTTTCTGCAGTCCTCCTTGAGGTGGGGGGCGTGTGGCAGTGGTGTCTCCCTGGGGAAGCCTAAGTATAATTTAAGTTGGGGCAAAGTCACTCTGCCTGCCCTCCTTCTGTTTCAAATTAGGATAAGAATGTGGAACCAATCCTAAGTCCTGCTCATGAAATGCTGCCACTAGAGCCTGATTTCTAAAGACTTAGCTGCAGTCTGGGTCACTGCAGCCAAATTATGCACTTCAGACCTTATCTTCCCAATGATAAGGTTGTGTCCATCCATGACTACATGGAGTATGTCCATTTAACAAGGACAAGAGGAGCTGATTTGTCCCTAAAGGGCCTTGAAAATTCACTCCACTAGCGTGAAATGGGTCAATAAAGGAAACTGAGGTCAGAGACTTTCTCTAGAGAGATAGTAAATAGCATCTGAGACATCCTCTATCCTCCTGTCCCCACAGTGCTGCTGTACTGGTAAAGGTGCTGATTAATAGCCAGAGGAAATGTCACTGCTGCATGGGGCCCCTGGAACCATGGTTCCCTTTCCCAGGAGAAAACACAGAGCCATGAGGAAATCTTGCAAGCCAGGCTGTGCCCGTAACAGGCAAGATTATTTGCTTCCATTCTATATTTGTGGCCCAAATCCCAGGGCTATGATTATGATTATAACTGGGGATTTGGCTAGGGTGTAAGTATTTTAATGGCAAGGAATAGATCTTGTTCGAGGTTATATTTCAGTACTTAGCACAGCCCATGGCATATAATATATGCTTATGATTTTTTTTTTTTTTTTTTTTTTGCGGTACGCGGGCCTCTCACTGTTGTGGCCTCTCCCTTTGTGGAGCACAGGCTCCAGATGCGCAGGCTCAGCGGCCATGGCTCACGGGCCCAGCCGCTCCGCGGCATGTGGGATCTTCCCAGACCAGGGCACGAACCCGTGTCCCCTGCATCGGCAGGCGGACTCTCAACCACTGCGCCACCAGGGAAGCCCTATGCTTATGATTTTTGATGAATGATTGGATGGGTATATGTATGTCTTAGTCCACGTGAGCTGCTGTAACAAAAATGCCATAAACTGGAGGACTGATAAACAACACACATTTATGTCTCATAGTTCTGGCAACTGGGAAATCCAAGATTATGGCTCTGGCAGATTTCGTGTCCAACAAGAGCCCACTTAAAAGATAGCCATCTTGGGGGCTTCCCTGGTGGCGCAGTGGTTGAGAGTCCGCCTGCTGATGCAGGAGACACGGCTTCGTGCCCTGGTCCGGGAGGATTCCACATGCCACGGAGCGGCTGGGCCTGTGAGCCATGGCCGCTGAGCCTGCACGTCCGGAGCCTGTGCTCCGCAACGGGAGAGGCCACAGCAGTGAGAGGCCCGCGTTCCGCAAAAAAAAAAAAAAAAAAAAGATAGCCATCTTTTCACTGTACGTTCACATGGTGGAAGGGGCAAGGGAGTTCTCTTGGGTCAATTCTATAAAGGCACTAATCTCACTCATGAGGGCTCTGCCCTCACATCCTAATTACCACCCAAAGGATCTGTCTCCTAACACCATCACACTGAGGGTTAGGACCTCAACATACGAATTTTAGGGAGACACAAGTGGATAAACTACCTAAGTTGCTTTCTTCATCCCTCTGCCTTTCTCTCTCTCTCTTCCATACTCTCGTATGTTCCTATCCATTGGCTGCATCCTCTGTTAAGTAATATATATTCCATCATATTTACAACTGTATCACCTGCATTTACAACAGTGCCCTGCTCAGAGTTCCCTAATAATTATTTGTGCAATTAATGATCTAGCCTTCTTTTACACAGGGAGAGGAAAACGCTGTAGAATTGAGAAAAGACCACTCAGATAACTAATTAAACACTTCCTGAGTCTTGTCCACGTGACTGGAATGAGGACACCAATAAGGCAAGACTCTGCTATTCTTCTTCCCACAGAGGATCTCAAGTGCCGTGTGAGTGAAGATATCATGAGGGCAAATAAAAAAGAGAGGAAATCTTCCCCAGAAAAGAGAGGGAGAGGAAAAGATGACTGCTTGGAGTGGTGAACCTTGATATGAGGGTTGGACGGATGAATAGGAGTTTGCCATGTGGATCCATCACATGGCATTCCAGGCAGAGCTTATATCCATTTTAACATTTGACCTTTCCAATCACTCTGGGCATATAAACAGGGCAGAGGTTGTGGGCCATGATGGAAATCTTTAGGGAAGGCATGGTGGGAACCTGGTCTTCCTGAATCTTAACGAGATGCACTCCTCAATATGGTTTGTTCTATACCGCAAAGCTTGATCAAGTCTCATCACCTCCAGAAAGGCTTCAGATTAATCTAGCAAAGATTTCTACCCTGTGGGCTCAGAGTCTATAGCTCTTTCTCAAGCAAGCTGTGGAATCTCAGGGAAGTCACCTTCAATTTTTTTCATCTGCTAAATTAAGGTTTTAAGGAAACCCTTCCCTCGAAATCATAGTATAATTAATGACATAGCACCTTGTAGTTCATCAACCTCTCAGTTCCTTGTTGTTTTTTTTTCTCTCATCTATAAAATGTTATGATAATAAAATGAGTCAACAAAGATAAACACAGAACAGTGAGTAGCACATGGTAAGCATATTGGAGCTTTAACTATTATAATTCCTACTGCCTATTACATCCATTCCTTAATAGATACTGCTTGGTATCCATAACAATAATAATGCATGAGAGCTTTTTTTAAATTGCTCTAAACCTTCTTCCCACCTTGATCTCAATAGTTAAAGGAACTGGTGGCCTGAGATCAGGGACCTTTTCTGAAAATTCTAACTCCTGCTCCATGGTCCTTTAGTCCCTGGCACCACCCAGCAAGCTCCTTGGTTAACAATGGAGGCTGGTGAATTACCCAAGCTGCAGGTACTCTGCTCCTCTGAAGCCTCTGCCCTCCTCCTTGGCTGGAGGACACTGGGGGGTTATCTGCCTCTTTCCCAGGGATGCTGGCTACATAGGCTTTTCTGCTGCTAAAAATATGCAGCTCAAGATTCAAGGTGAACCAGATACATTGATTTTCAACCTGGACAAAGATGAGGGGGAAAATAGTATTCAGGGACTTCTGCTTGGAGCTGTGGGGGGTGGGAGATGTAAGGTTTTATTTAAAATAATAAAACATATGTTTAATTCATTTAAGTTTCTAACTAGTTTGACGGATAGTTATTAATATAAATCACTAGCGATGCCTTCTTGATAGGATAGGGTAGGAAACTTCTCAATTTGAGACACAGTCCCTCTGGCATCAAGGGGTTAACCACTCTTCAACTTGATCTTTACCTCTCTGGGGTTCTTCCCTGGTAATTCCTGGTCCTTGAAGGTTATAGAAGCCTTAAATCCAAAAACACTCAGAATTCTTTCTTCGGGGGAATTCCGTGAATCTGACTTCTGAACTAAAACTATACACGTAGTATTTTCCAACAATAATGATGTGTAGTGTGGGTGAGGCCCTTGCTCTAATCTGGGTGTTCTACAGTATATACAGCATGTTTTTATAATGGAAACTGCAAAGACCTAAGAAATAAAAAAACTGCCAAGAAAATGTTACAGTGTTTGGTAGATTCAGTGAATAAAAAAAATAAATGAATATGAAGCCAGGCATCATGAAAATAATCTTGATAACTTTCCAATGTTGAGAAGCAACATCTATTAAGTATTTGAGCCAGAAAATAGGCTAGATGCCATCCATAAGAGACTTCTTATAATCCTCCCCAACAGGGTGGTGACAAAGAGAGCAAGAGCCCTATTTTACAGATGAAGGTATTGAGGCTCAAAAGGATTAATCAACTTGTTTAAGACCACATAGCTAGCAAACAAAGAGGGAAGAATCAGACCAAGTCCCCAAAGCTAACGCTCTGGAGAGAGCAAAGTCTTTCAGTCCAGGGAAAATCAGAGTTTGGATTCAGAGTATGGATAATAGAGTTTGTCCAGGTGACGTCCTATATCTGTGGCATCAGCATCACCTGAGAGAAATGCAAATCCTCAGACCCACTCCAGACAAACTGAGTCAATAACCCTGGGGGTAGGACCCAACAATCTGGATTTTAGCAAGCCCTCTGGGTGATTCTTTTTTTTTTTTAATTTTTATTTTAATATTATTATTATTATTATTTTTGCGGTACGTGGGCCTCTCACCGCTGTGGCCTCTCCCACCGCGGAGCACAGGCTCTGGACACGCAAGCCCAGCGGCCATGGCTCACAGGCCCAGCCACTCCGCGGCACGTGGGATCCTCCCAGACTGGGGCACGAACCCGTGTCCCCTGCATCGGCAGGCGGACTCCCAACAACTGCGCCACAAGGGAAGCCCTAATTTTATTATTTTTTAACATCTTTATTGGAGTATAATTGCTTTACAATGGTGTGTTAGTTTCTGCTTTATAACAAAGTGAATCAGCTATACATATACATATATCCCCATATCTCCTCCCTCTTGCGTCACCCTCCTACCCTCCCTATCCCACCCCTCTAGGTGGTCACAAAGCACCTCTGAGTGATTCTAATGTCTACTCTGGTTTCAGTAACATTGGTGAAGAGATAGAGCCTCAGAAACGCAAAGTAAATTGCCCACATTCCCAAAACAGAGCTAGGCTCTGAAATGAGGCTTCTCTTCCTTTAAACATGTAATGTTATACAAGGTTTTTATCCACACAGAATAAATTCTTTAGTATCCGAGCATTAGTTTTTTAAGCTACTGATTAAAAAACAGTGGCCAAGATGAAGATTCTAGAAATCAAGCCACCTCTCCTATTTACTCGCTCTATGGCTTATGCAATTTGTTAAACTCTTTGTGCTTATAGTTCCTCATCTCTGCTAAATGCCTATTCAGGCAGTTACGGCAATCAGTGAGAAACTGCATGCTAAGTACTTTTGCACAGCGCCTGGTACAGCATAGACGCTTAGTAAACTGTGAGTTTGTCTTTGATATTAATGAAGCATTCTCTTTCTCTCTAAATAAAAGAAAGAATATCTTTATCCAATGCCCGAAGCATAGTAGGTGCACAATCAAAGCTCAGTCCTTTTTGTGCTTTTTTTTTTTTTAACATCTTTATTGGAGTATAATTGCTTTACAATGGTGTGTTAGTTTCTGCTTTACAACAAAATGAATCAGTTATGTATATATATATATATATATATATATGTTCCCATTTCTCTTCCCTCTTGCGTCTCCCTCCCTCCCACCCTCCCTATCCCACCCCTCCAGGCGGTCACAAAGCATCGAGCTGATCTCCCTGTGCTATGCGGCTGCTTCCTTACGTTTGGTAGTGTATACATGTCCATGCCTCTCTCTCGCTTTATCACACCTACCCTTCCCCCTCCCCATATCCTCAAGTCCATTCTCTAGTAGGTCTGTGTCTTTATTCCTGTCTTACCCCTAGGTTCTTCAAGATATTTTTTTTTCTTAAATTCCATATATGTGTTAGCATACGGTATTTGTCTCTCTCTTTCTGATTTACTTCACTCTGTATGAAAGACTCTAGGTCTATCCACCTCATTACTAATACCTCAAATTCGTTTCTTTTTATGGCTGAGTAATATTCCATTGTATATATGTGCCACATCTTCTTTATCCATTCATCCGATGATGGACACTTAGGTTGTTTCCATCTCTGGGCTATTGTAAATAGAGCTGCAATGAATATTTTGGTACATGACTCTTTTTGAATTATGGTTTTCTCAGGGTATATGCCCAGTAGTGGGATTGCTGGGTCATATGGTAGTTCTATCTGTAGTTTTTAAAGGAACCTCCATACTGTTCTCCACAGTGGCTGTACCAATTTACATTCCCACCAACAGTGCAAGAGGGTTCCCTTTGCTCCACACCCTCTCCAGCATTTATTGTTTCTAGATTTTTTGATGATGGCCATTCTGACTGGTGTGAGATGATATCTCATTGTAGTTTTGATTTGCATTTCTCTAATGATTACTGATGTTGAGCATTCTTTCATGTGTTTGTTGGCAGTCTGTATATCTTATATGGAGAAATGTCTATTTTGGTCTTCTGCCCATTTTTGGATTGGGTTGTTTGTTTTTTTGTTATTAAGCTGCATGAGCTGCTTATAAATTTTGGAGATTAATCCTTTGTCAGTTGTTTCATTTGCAAATATTTTCTTCCATTCTGAGGGCTGTCTTTTGGTCTTCTTTATGGTTTCCTTTGCTGTGCAAAAGCTTTGAAGTTTCATTAGATCCCATTTATTTTTGTTTTTATTTCCATTTCTCTAGGAGGTGGGTCAAAAAGGATCTTGCTGTGATTTATGTCATAGAGTGTCCTGCCTATGTTTTCCTCTAAGAGTTTGAGAGTTTCTGGCCTTACACTTAGGTCTTTAATCCATTTTGAGCTTATTTTTGTGTAAGGTGTTGGGGAGTGATCTAATCTCATACTTTTACATGTACCTGTCCAGTTTTCCCAGCACCACTATTGAAGAGGCTGTCCTTTCTCCACTGGACATTCCTGCCTCCTTTATCAAAGATAAGGTGACCATATGTGCGTGGGTTTATCTCTGGGCTTTCTATCCTATTCCATTGATCTATCTTTCTGTTTTTCTGCCAGTACCATACTGTCTTGATTACTGTAGCATTGGAGTATAGTCTGAAGTCAGGGAGCCTGATTCCTCCAGCTCCGTTTTTTGTTCTCAAGATTGCTTTGGCTATTCGGGGTCTTTTGTGTTTCCATACAAATTGTGAAATTTTTTGTTCTAGTTCTGTGAAAAATGCCGGTGGTAGTTTCATAGGGATTGCATTGAATCTGTACATTGCTTTGGGTAGTAGAGTCATTTTCACAATGTTGATTGTTCCAATCCAAGAACATGGTATATCTCTCCATCTATTTGTATCATCTTTAATTTCTTTCATCAGTGTCTTATAATTTTCTGCATACAGGTCTTTTGTCTCCTTAGGTAGGTTTATTCCTAGATATTTTATTCTTTTTGTTGCAGTGGTAAATGGGAGTGTTTTCTTGATTTCACTTTCAGATTTTTCATCATTAGTGTATAGGAATGCCAGAGATTTCTGTGCATTCATTTTGTATCCTTCTACTTTACCAAATTCATTGATTAGCTCTAGTAGTTTTCTGGTAACATCTTTAGGATTCTCTATGTATAGTATCATGTCATCTGCAAACAGTGACAGCTTTACTTCTTCTTTTCCGATTTGGATTCCTTTTATTTCCTTTTCTTCTCTGACTGCTGTGGCTAAAACTTCCAAAACTATGTTGAATAAGAGTGGTGAGAGTGGGCAACCTTGTCTTGTCCCTGATCTTAGTGGAAATGGTTTCAGTTTTTCACCATTGAGGACGATGTTGGCTGTGGGTTTGTCATATATGGCCTTTATTATGTGGAGGAAAGTTTCCTCTATGCCTACTTTCTGCAGGGCTTTTATCATAAATGGGTGTTAAATTTTGTCGAAAGCTTTCTCTACATCTATTGAGATGATCATATGGTTGTTCTCCTTCAATTTGTTAATATGGTGTATCACGTTAATTGATTTGCGTATATTGAAGAATCCTTGCATTCCTGGAATAAACCCCACTTGATCATGGTGTATGATCTGTTTAATGTGCTGTTGTATTTTGTTTGCTAGTATTTTGTTGAGGATTTTTGCGTCTATGTTCATCAGTGATATTGGCCTGTAGTTTTCTTTCTTTGTGACATCCTTGTCTGGTTTTGGTATCAGGGTGATGGTGGCCTCGTAGAATGAGTTTGGGAGTGTTCCTCCCTCTGCTATATTTTGGAAGAGTTTGAGAAGGACAGGTGTTAGCTCTTCTCTAAATGTTTGATAGAATTCGCCTGTGAAGGCATCTGGTCCTGGGCTTTTGTTTGTTGGAAGATTTTTAATCACAGTTTCAATTTCACTGCTTGTGATTGGTCTGTTCATATTTTCTATTTCTTCCTGATTCAGTCTAGGCAGGTTGTGCATTTCTAAGAATTTGTCCATTTCTTCCAGGTTGTCCATTGTATTGGCATAGAGTTGCTTGTAGTAATCTCTCATGATCTTTTGTATTTCTGCAGTGTCAGTTGTTACTTCTCCTTTTTCATTTCTAATTCTATTGATTTGAGTGTTCTCCCTTTTTTTCTTGATGAGTCTGGCTAATGGTTTATCAATTTTGTTTATCTTCTCAAAGAACCAGCTTTTAGTTTTATTGATCGTTGCTATTGTTTCCTTCATTTCTTTTTCATTTGTTTCTGATCTGATTTTTATGATTTCTTTCCTTCTGCTAACTTTGGGTTTTTTTTGTTCTTCTCTCTCTAATTGCTTTAGGTGCAAGGTTAGGTTGTTTATTCGAGATGTTTCTTGTTTCTTAAGGTAGGATTGTATTGCTATAAATTTCCCTCTTAGAACTGCTTTTGCTGCATCCCATAGATTTTGGGTCGTCGTCTCTCCATTGTCATTTGTTTCTAGGTATTTTTTGATTTCCTCTTTGATTTCTTCAGTGATCACTTCGTTATTAAGTAGTGTATTGTTTAGCCTCCATGTGTTTGTATTTTTTACAGATCTTTTCCTGGAATTGATATCTAGTCTCTTAGCATTGTGGTCGGAAAAGATACTTGATACAATTTCAATTTTCTTAAATTTACCAAGGCTTGCTTTGTGACCCAAGATATGATCTATCCTGGAGAATGTTCCATGAGCACTTGAGAAAAATGTGTATTCTGTTGTTTTTGGATGGAATGTCCTATAAATATCAATTGAGTCCATCTTGTTTAATGTATCATTTAAAGCTTGTGTTTCCTTATTTATTTTCATTTTGGATGATCTGTACATTAGTGAAAGTGGGGTGTTAAAGTCCCCTACTATGATTGTGTTAATGTCAATTTCCCCTTTTATGGCTGTTAGTATTTGCCTTATGTATTGCGGTGCTCCTATGTTGGGTGCATAAATATTTACAATTGTTATATCTTCTTCTTGGATCGATCCCTTGATCATTATGTAGTGTCCTTCTTTGTCTCTTCTAATAGTCTTTATTTTAAAGTCTATTTTGTCTGATATGAGAATTGCTACTCCAGCTTTCTTTTGGTTTCCATTTGCATGAAATATCTTTTTCCATCCCCTTACTTTCAGTCTGTATGTGTCTCTAGGTCTGAAGTGGGTCTCTTGTAGACAGCAAATATATGGGTCTTGTTTTTTGTATCCATTCAGCCAATCTGTGTCTTTTGGTGGGAGCATTTAGTCCATTTACATTTAAGGTAATTATCTATATGTATGTTCCTATTCCCATTTTCTTAATTGTTTTGGGTTCGTTATTGTAGGTCTTTTCCTTCTCTTGTGTTTCTTGCCTAAAGAAGTTCCTTTAGCAGTTGTTGTAGAGCTGGTTTGGTGGTGCTGAACTCTCTTAGCTTTTGCTTGTCTGTAAAGGTTTTAATTTCTCCATCAAATCTGAATGAGATCCTTGCTGGGTAGAGTAATCTTGGTTGCAGGTTTTTCTCCTTCAGCACTTTAATATGTCCTGCCACACCCTTCTGGCTTGCAGAGTTTTTGCTGAAAGATCAGCTGTTAACCTTATGGGGATTCCCTTGTGTGTTATTTTTCCCTTGCTGCTTTTAATATGTTTTCTTTGTATTTCATTTTTGATAGTTTGATTAATATGTGTCTTGGCGTGTTTCTCCTTGGATTTATCCTGTATGGGACTGTCTGTGCTTCATGGACTTGATTAACTATTTCCTTTCCCATATTAGGGAAGTTGTCAACTATAATCTCTTCAAATATTTTCTCAGTCCCTTTCTTTTTCTCTTCTTCTTCTGGAACCCCTATAATTCGAATGTTGGTGCATTTAATGTTGTCCCAGAGGTCTCTGAGACTGTCCTCAGTTCTTTTCATTCTTTTTTCTTTATTCTGCTCTGCAGTAGTTATTTCCACTATTTTATCTTCCAGGTCACTTATCCGTTCGTCTGCCTCCGTTATTCTGCTATTGATCCCATCTAGAGTATTTTTAATTTCATTTATTGTGTTGTTCATCATTGTTTGTTTCATCTTTAGTTCTTCTAGGTCCTTGTTAAATGTTTCTTGCATTGTGTCTATTCTATTTCCAAGATTTTGGATCATCTTTACTATCATTATTCTGAATTCTTTTCCAGGTAGACTGCCTATTTCCTCTTCATTTGTTAGGTCTGGTGGGTTTTTATCTTGCTCCTTCATCTGCTGTGTGTTTTTCTGTCTTCTCATTCTGCTTATCTTAATGTGTGTGGGGTCTCCTTTTTGCAGGCTGCAGGTTCGTAGTTCCCATTGTTTTTGGTGTCTGTCCCCAGTGGCTAAGGTTGGTTCAGTGGGTTCTGTAGGCTTCCTGGTGGAAGGGACTAGTTCCTGTGTTCTGGTGGATGAGGCTGGATCTTGTCTTTCTGGTGGGCCGGTCCACGTCTGGTGGTGTGTTTTGGGGTGTCTGTGGCCTTATTATGATTTTAGGCAGCCTCTCTGCTAATGGGTGGGGTTGTGTTCCTGTCTTGCTAGTTGTTTGGCATAAGATGTCCAGCACTGTAACTTGCTGGTCGTTGAGTGAAGCTGGGTGCTGGTGTTGAGATGGAGATCTCTGGGAGATTTTCGCCGTTTGATATTATGTGGAGCTGGGAGGTCTCTTGTGGACCAGTGTCCTGAAGTTGGCTCTCCCACCTCAGAGGCACAGCACTGACTCCTGGCTGCAGCACCAAGAGCCTTTAATCCACACGGCTCAGAATAAAAGGGAGAAAAAGTAGAAAGAAAGAATTAGTAGAAGTAGAAAGAAAGAAAGAAAGAAAGAAAGAAAGAAAGAAAGGAGGGAGGGAGGGAGGGAGGAAGGAATGAAGGAGGGAAGGAAGAAAAAAAGAAAGAAAGAAGATAAAGTAAAATAAAGATAAAATATAATAAAGTTATTAAAATAAAAAAATAATTATTAAGAGAAAAAAAAACGGACCG
Source organism: Tursiops truncatus (assembly GCF_011762595.2). Lineage (NCBI taxonomy): Eukaryota > Metazoa > Chordata > Mammalia > Artiodactyla > Delphinidae > Tursiops > Tursiops truncatus. Next base: position 100,389,529 of record NC_047039.1, on the reverse strand, counting down.
ATAGAACCCTAGGACAAATGGTGGAAGCAAAGCTATACAGACAAAATCTCACACAGAAGCATATACATACACACTCACAAAAAGAAGAAAAGGGGAAAAAATTATAAATCTTGCTCTCAAAGTCCACCTCCTTAATTTGGGATGATTCTTTGTCTATTCATGTATTCCACAGATGCAGGTACATCGAATTGATCGTGAAGCTTTAATCCGCTGCTTCTGAGGCTGCTGGGAGAGAGTTCCCTTTCTCTTCTTTGTTCGCACAGCTCCCAGGGGCTCAGCTTTGGATTTGGCCCCACCTCTGCGTGTAGGTCGCCGGAGGGCGTCTGTTCTTCGCTCAGACAGGACAGGGTTAAAAGAGCCGCTGATTCGGAGGCTCTGGCTCACTCAGGCCGGGGGGGAGGGAGGGGCACGGAGTGCGGGGCGGGCCTGCGGCGGCAGAGGCAGCGTGACGTCGCACGAGCCTGAGGCCCGCCGTGCGTTCTCCCGGGAAAGTTGTCCTTGGATCCCGGGACCCTGGCAGTGGCGCGCTGCACAGGCTCCCCGGAAGGGGGGTGTGGATAGTGACCTGTGCTCGCACACAGGCTTCTTGGTGGCGGCAGCAGCAGCCTTAGCGTCTCATGCCCGTCTCTGGGGTGCGCGCTTTTAGCCGCGGCTCGCGCCTGTCTCTGGGGTCCGCGCTGTTAGCCGCGGCTCGCACCCGTCTCTGGAGCTCCTTTAAGCGGCGCTCTTAATCCCCTCTCCTCGCGCACCAGGAGACAAAGAGGGAAGAAAAAGTCTGTTGCCTCTTCGGCAGGCCCAGACTTTTCCCCGGACTCCCTCCCGGCCAGCCGCGGTGCAATAACCCTCTGCAGGCTGTTTTCACGCCGCCAACCCCAGTCCTCTCCCTGGGATCCGACCGAAGCCCGAACCTCGGCTCCCATCCCCCGCCCGCCCTGGCGGGTGAGCAGACAAGCCTCTCGGGCTGGTGAGTGCGGGTCCGCCCTGATCCTCTGTGCGGGAATCTCTCCGCTTTCCCCCCCGCACCCCTGTTGCTGTGCTCTCCTCCGCGGCTCCGAAGTTCCCCCCACTCTGCTCCGAAGCTCCCCCCCTCCGCCACCCGCAGTCTCCACCCGCGAAGGGGCTTCCTAGTGTGTCGAAACTTTTCCTCCTTCACAGCTCCCTCCCACTGGTGCGGGTCCCGTCCCTATCCTTTTGTCTCTGTTTTTTCTTTTTTCTTTTGCCCAACCCAGGTATGTGGGGGGTTTCTTGCCTTTTGGGAGGTCTGAGGTCTTCTGCCAGCATTCAGTAGGTGCTCTGCAGGAGTTGTTCCACGTGTAGTTGTATTTCTGGTGTATCTGTGGGGAGGAAGGCGATCTCCGCGTCCTACTCCTCCGCCATCTTCCCGGAAGCTCCCTGTGCGTTCTAATAAAGGCGTCTTTTATCCTTTTGACAGACCAAGTACTTTCCGAACTGGTGTTTCACCTGTTAGGATTTCTCCCCGCAGCCAACTCCCTTAAGGTCAAGCAGTGAAAATGGATCCTGCAGAAATAAATTCCAAAGCTACTGCAATGGAAAGAGCTTCAGTCAACCTTAGTATTAAACTCCTAATAAGAGAGTCTGCCCTATAAAGGAGTCGCCTTGCCACCCTTTCTCCTAAGAACTCAGGTTATTAACTAACTGGAGATGCATTCCCCCGACAGACACATACACACCCTTTCTGAAAAGCCCTTGCTTTTCCCTGACGAAGCCCTATAGAGCCATTGCATCCCACTTGGTAAAATAGCAATTTAATAAGATGCTTAATTATTTTTGAAGCAACAACAATATTTTGCTGAAAACTGTAATTGCATTTTCCATTTTGCTAGAAAATTGAATGCGGAGAAGCATGTGAAGTTGTCAAGTTAGTGCACAGCCTGGAAAATCAACAGACTCAACACTAAAGCCTCCTTTTGCAATCAGCCTTAATACCCTGAATTCTGAGCAACAGGTTTTGCGGATTCTCTGAACCAGCCCAAGAGGAAGAATTCACATACATATAATTTGATCGGCAATGTAGAAAGGGATGGTAAGAAAAGCTAGCCAGGCACGGATTCCATACAAGGATTCTACAGTTACTGATTTGTGGTTTTGTAACAAAATTGCACCACCTCTTTTAAGTCTTAATTTACCGCTCTCTGAAATGAGAATAATAGTAATGCCTACACTGTTGGTCATGGAGAGGTTTAAAAGATACCACAGCTGGTAATGATTGACACCTAGCAGGTATTCAGTAAAACAGAGCCTTCCCTCTGGTCCAAGGAGATATCCTAGAGAAACTGATTTCAGCATTTAAAAAACAAACCAGAGTAAAACAAACAAAAAAAGGGAGAACAATGCCCCCGGACATTGCCTAGGTGAAAGCAGAGCTCAAAATAATTAAAGTGAAGTGATTCTGGTGCTTCGCCCATCTGTGCTCATCGCTCAGTTCACTGCCACATTTCTCCTGTGTTGTCTCTATACTTTTGTCCCCTACGCTCGGCAGATAGCACCGATGACAAATTGCTGTCTCCATGAATCACAGGGCTGTTAATCCCCACCGCGTCTTCTTAAAACACATACCCGCATTTCTCGTGAAGCTGTGCTTTCTTTACAGATCTTTTAGTTGCCTAGTTACTGGGCTGGTATTGATAATACCTGCTGCACTGCTTCCCCCGCTCTACTCTGCAGCATGGAGGATCCCCAGAGCTCTCCATGGGCATGCTTCTGCCTCAAAACGCTCGCTGTGGTTTGCCTTCCTCTAGTTCCTTCTGCCCAGGCTTCTAGTTCTCCGCTCCCCTTCAAAATTCCATGGGAGTTTTTCCAAAAGATAGGCTCTAGCTTTCTCTTGGTACTCACTTTACACATGTCCCCTTGTAAGCGCCAAAGCAGTTTGAACTCCATGGAGGTGTCACAAATTGGGGACTAGGAACTTTATAATCTTGCAGTCTCACAGAGTCTTTATTTTTTAAAAGATTCTGTTTTTCCACTCTTAAACCTGATCATTATTTAAAAATTGAAAAATATTAAAATTAAGAAAAAGAATAAAACATTATATATACATATATAAATGGACATCTATCTAGATATAAATACAGATATAGATATAATAACATGTATAGGTCATCATTATGAGTGCAATGGCGTATTTTCTTCTAACATTTTTTCTCTTTATTTTTAAATTTTTTGTTTTCATAATATGCTTATTTGTAATCTTATATTCAGATTCTTTTAAATTATCCTTTCCACACACATGCTTTCCTTATTAGACTCTCTCCATAAACATAATTTAAATGGCTGCATACTATTCCCCTGAGGAGAGGAGTTGACTTTCTTAGCTATTCCTCTAATGTTGTACACTTAGGTTTTTTCTTTAAAATCTCTTCTTATCGTAAGTAATTTTGTGATGAGCTACTTTGCCCATAAATCTGCCATTCCAGCAGAGGCAACAGATCATCAATAAGAAACATAATAAACAAATGATGTAGTGCATTAGGGATAAAGGGGATAAGAAGCAACAGAGTGACATTTGCCACTTTCTATATGGTGGTGAGGGTAGCCCCACTGAAACCAAAGACTAGGAGGAGATGGGGAAGTCAGCCAAGCAGATATCTGAGAGAAGATCCTTCCAGGAAGAAGGAATAGAAAATGCAAAGGCTTTGAGGTAGAAGAATTGGGAAGTAGAGACTAAGATAATTTAATATTTTTGCCCAGGGTCAAGCAGATAGTCTGTGGCAGAATAGACCCAGGTTGCTAGGATTCCATCAAGTGTGACTAAATTTTCAAACGTGGAAGCATCAGATGATAGAGTGACCAGAATGGTCTTAGCATTCCCTCCGTTTGACTAAACTTTGGACAGGTTTCTTCCTGACTATAGGCCCCTGATCTCCCTTACCTTAGAGCATTTATTTCAGAAGATGTACAGTCTTACATTTTTCCTCTGCCTCTTTGAGATGTATTGTAAATCTTCTCCCAGACTCTTGCAACTTCAACAACTCAGGAATGCCTTTCTCAAGGACCTGGGAGCCATCCCTTTAAAACGTAATCATCTAGGTAAGTACCCCTACCTCCTAGAGTCTGTGGGAGGGTAGGAGCCTAACTTCAATGGAGGCCGATTAGCAAATGCAGATGACTTAATCCCATTGACCAACGCCCTACTCTCCAAATCGTCCTCCAGCCCCTTTCCAGAAGCCCACACAGCTCTTAACCTCCTGTCTTTTGTTTCAGCAGCGTTTAATGAAGTCTCTCTCCCCTATGGCAGTAGTCCTCAATAAAGCCTTCCTTGCCCGTTTAACTCTGTCTTGTGCAATTTTTCCTTGACAAGAGGAGTTGCTTGGCATTCCCCTAAATGTGTCCCTTAGAATTTTGGTGCTCAGACTTTGTCTGCAAGTGTTCACCTTGATAGTCATAACATGCACTAACTTATTTAAGACTACTTCCCCGCAGTTTACATAGATCCAAACTCTCAAAGGCATTTCTCACTCTTTCTTCACATCCCATATTCCATCCATCAGCAAAATCTGTCATCTCTACTACCATAGCTCCCAATTCTAGACTCCTTTCTCCACTTTCACCTCTGCAGGGGTAATGTCATCATCATCTTCACTCACTTGGAGTATTGCAATGGCTTCCTAACTGGTTCCCCACTTACTTGCCTCTTATTGTTTATTAGAGCAGGCAGAGAGAGAGAGATCTTTTAAAAGTGAGATTCCATCCCATCTTTGTTCACGAGTGGCTTTCCATTACACTCTCAACAAATTCCAAACTCTGCTATGGTTCCCAAGGCCCTGCCTGATTCTCTGATCTCAACTCTGCCATTTAGGTGGTTCCTCACTCCATCCCAGCCACTTTGGCCAAAAATGCTCCTACCCTGGGGGCCTTGTACCCTGTTCATGCTACTGTGTAAACCCTCCACAAGCTTCCATTCTCACTATTGAGCTACCTGTGACACATGCTTCTTCAATCCATCTAATCATCCCATTTGAAAGAGTAAATCTTGTCATTCTCTATCACTGCAACTTGTTTTCATAATGCATATTGGCATCTGACTTTATGCATTTATTTTATTATTGTTTAAATCCCTCCCTCACTAGAATGCAAGTTCCATTTTGTACACTGTTTCATTTTTGTAGCCTGGCAGGATTCTGGTATAGTAAACATTTAAGTATAAAGAGAATGAAGGAATAAGTCAAAGACTCTAGGAGTGTTGTTGTTTAAAAAAACATGGCTCAACTTTCTGGCCCACTAGTTCTCAAACTTACTCACCCACCAAATCCTTTTCCATGCAACACTTTTTAATATGCAACAAAATCAGAACACATGGGTAGGGGCAGATTAAAAATGGCTGGAAAATCTTTGATCTTGCGCTCATGTCAAGAGGCAAGATCTGTGTTGCCTCATTTTAATTCAGATGGTCCCTGTGACTACTTTGGGCAATAAAGTATGATGGAAATGGTGTTTTGCCAGTTTCTGGGCCCAGGCCTTAAGAAAGCGGCGGCATCTACCTCCTGTCCCTTGAAAAACTCTCTCTGGAGCCCTTAGCTGCCATGTCCAAGTCCAGTTATCCTGACAATGCCATGCTGGAGAGGCCACACACAGCAGATCCAGTCTCAGCAGAGCCCAGCCTTCCAGCCACCCCCCAAAGCACCAGCTATGTGGGAGAGGGTGCCCTGCACTTGTAGACCAGCTATCCACCAGCCAAATACCACTGAATGATGACCAACGACACCACATGGAACAGAAGATCCGCCACCAAGCCCTGCCCAATTTCCTGACCCACTTACGCTATGAAATAAAATGATTGAATTTTTGAGACACCTTGAACCAGTCTATGTCTTGGATATTTTGTTATTCAGCAATAGGTAACTGGAATACTAATGTAATACATGCTCTTCATTTTTTCCAATGAGAAAACTAAGGCCTGCAGAGAAGAGTGTCACTTGCCTCAGTTCTCTTACTAGTTCACAGCAGACCTGAGACTCGAACCCACATCATCTGACTCTAGTCCAGTGTTCTTTCCATGAGCAAAGAGATTCAGGAGTTGCTCTGGATCCCTGTGTCCCCTTCTCTCACATGGGCTACCCACATGAGTTTAAACGGACATTTATTGAACACATTCTGGTTATCAAACTGTAGACCTGGGAACATTTACATACTCATTTCATTCAGTCCCTCCAGCCAGAGAAGTTCTTTGGGAACCAGACTGTGCAGACCAGAAAAGAAGGATGTCATGAAGGCTATGAAATGAAAGGCAAGTCCAGCCAGAGTGTAAATTGACCAGAATATATTTCATTCTCCTGGCTGCAAGGTCTCCAGCTTTTGAATGAATATGTGCTTAACTATTTATAATTGACCTTTGCACAAAGGAACATGAAATTTTTATAGCTCAAAGCTTCATTTATTAACTTTACTGGAGTGTAAAATATTGCTGTTTGCCATAAATTTATACCAGGACAAACAATATATATGCTAATTAGTAGTCATGTCGTTGTCTGCACGCTGTGGTGTTGGCTGGTCATTTCCAACAGGCAAAATAGCAGAATTCAATCGACAAATGACAATTGCATCACTTGATACTTGCTGTTCAAACAGTGAAGTCTGGAGTGGTGAATTAATGGTGTTCATTATAACGAGTCCATTTCCTTTTCATTTCCTTTACAAATTAGTCCAGGTAACATGCTGAGTCCCTTCAAGAACGGCTTCTGGGAACCTGCTGAGATACACCTGCAAACGCACAACTCAGCAGAATCCCTCTGGCTCCCATCCTGTGGTTTTCATGCTCCTTCTGGAGTTTCAAAAACTCACTGATGCTTCAGGCTTGGAAGGAGCCTTAGAGATCATCTCTACTTGTTTTTATTGAGAAGGAGACTGAGGCTGAGGGCAGTTAAGCCTATTGCTCAGGGGCACACAGAAAGACAGAGATGGAGTCAGGGCTTAAGAGTAGATCTTAGCGAAAAATAAGACTGGAAAAACCCCCAGCAATCATTGTGCTGTATCCCATTTAAAAGATGGGAAAACTGAGCATCAAAGAGGGCAAGTTCAAATGCTAAATCCTTTGTGGAGGCTGGAACCCCTAAGTAGAACCTGTGGCTTCATTCTACCCATTCATGTACTACTATCTATTTAATAGATGTTTATTTAGTACCTACTATGCACTAGGTGCTGAAGAAAAGAATGGTTATCCAAGTACACACAGCCCCTTCCCTCCTGGTGTCTAAAGTATAGAGTGAGAGACATATATGAATCAAATTGTGCCACAATTATCTCCCAGCAGGATATGATAGGCACTATGAGTGTTATGAGGGTGGCAACAACGGATATGATCTCATCGGGGGGCTAGATATCATTTGTGAGCTGAAATCCAAATGATGAATAGGGATTGATGGATGAAGTATGTTGAAAAGGTAGGTAAAACATATTCTTGGCAGAGGGAAGAGCGTGTGCAAAGGTCCTGAGGTAGGAATAAGCTCGGCCAGTTATAGGAAGGAAAGAAGGTTATCATGGATGTGTGCACAGAATGAGGGAGAAAGTAATACAAGATGAGTCTAGTAAGGTGGTTTTGTTCATATTGAACTTTGTGGGTCTTGGTTCTTTATTGGAAGACCCACAGAGAGCGAATAAACACTTTAAGGAGCGTGGAAACGACAGGCAAAAATAGAACACTGTGTCTCCACTGTAACTCACATTACCTTGAATTGTACTATCGCTTTCCTGGCTGTGACCTTAACTGTAAAACCGAGGACTTGAACCATTACTATTTGTACTTTATGTTTACAGCATTTCGTCCAGTTCTTGGTATATAAGCTTGAGTACTGCTTGCTACATGAAAAGATGACCTTCCCACCATCACCTACAAAATATTAGCAAAGAAGCACCTATTCTTTTATCTTTATACTACATGGATTATTCCTTCCCTTCTCCATTATGACACAAGTGTGAAGGTGCAAAATTTTCCAAAGCCCTCCCCTCTTCGTCTTTGGTGACATAATCCATTTTATTTCTGAGAGCAGATTTCCAGCTAAATACTTCCCCAATGATACATAAGCCAAAGCCTGCTGAAACTTTCTAAGAAAGCTTTTGTTCCTTAATAAAAGGGACAGATGAAGCTCCTCTGTATCGCCAACTTTCTTCTCACCTTCAATTCAAATGCAATGCCTGGAGCTGTAGCAACTGTCTTGTGATGGTGTGTTGACAGACATGAGGGAATGACAAAAAGAACTATTAAGATACAGACCTCAGTCTCAATATTGTTAAGCAGTCAAAACACTCCCTCACCCTGGATCCTTATTTAACCAAAAATAAACAAATAATAGACTTTTATTAGTTTTAGCCACTCTAGTCAGTTGTTCTGTTTTTTTTTTTAATTTTTTTTTTGCAGCCAATCACAGCTCTAATTGGTACAAAACTCCAAGACACTACCTAGCACAAAATAGGAACACAAGACGTATTTACACTCTTCCCAATTCAGTCATTCCCCTTTCCACCAAGATATTTTTCTTGTACATTTATCCACTTTTGACCCTCTTTATTTAGCTGATTATGCATATTCAAATACTGGACACAGAAAGAGAAGAGAGAAAGAAAGGGGGCAAAATTGGAGAGAGAGAGAGAGAGACAGAGACAGCCAGAGACAGAGAGACAGAGACAGAGACAGAGAGAGAGGGAGAAGAATGACTCTGGGAAGCTTAAAAATCCTGTTGGAAGTTGAGAGACCTACACAGGCAAAATAATAACTTCATATTCCACCTTGTTAATAAACAGGGACAAGCTCTGTGCTTCAAATCCTATCCTGCTATTAGCAGCATTGGAACTTTGGAAAGTCACTTCACCATTTGGGACCTCTACTTATTCTGTTGCAAAATAAGGAGGCTTAGATAGTCTCTAATTTAGCGCTTCTCAAAAGGTATTCCATGAACTACCAGCATCTATATCACTGATGGGGCTTGTTAAATGCAGGTTCCCAGGCCTCACACCAGCCTAAGAATCTCTGGGGCTGAGGATGAATGACTGGCATCTGAAGCATGCTCTGGGAGCTGCTATGGTCCTGAAGTTTGAGAACCATTGTCAAGTTCTGCTCTCGATTTAGCATCCTCTGATTCACTTGGAATGAAGTACACACTCTATATTTCAGATTGTACAGATGATGCAGAAAACTGATGTTTGAAAGCATTGTTTTAATTGACTTACAATGATTAAGAGCTGAAGCCCAGTGCAGCTGGAGATCCCAGCTCCTCCCAAACCAGAACTGAAGTTTCGTGACAACTGCTGAATTAAATTATAGGAACCACCACAGTGTTTGCTGCTGGAGCTGTTCACAGTGTTGTCAAAATACCCTCTGTGCATATGTATCTGTGCGGATGTGTGTTTGAACACATGCATGCCTGTGGATAAATATATGCATGGCCACATATGGATGTGCACGTGGTGATGTGCATGCCCATGTGCTTAAGCATACACTAATGCGTGTGCATACGGGCCAAGTGTGTATCCCTCTATGTGGCCACAGGTGCTTATAGATGCACACATTTCTGCACATCCATGCTTAAACATTCACACGAATATACACATATGCATAAATAAATGTATTTTTTTTTGCACCATTTGTTATAGATTCCAAATTGAGTTATGACAAGAAAACGGTAATCCTCATCATGGATTACTTCATTGAATTTTCACCACAAACCTTAGGTAACTACTACCATTCTCCCCATTTTAGGGAGATATGGCTTAGAGAAATCAATTAACCCATCCAGTGCTATCAGGCTAGGAGTTAGCATCACTTGAGTTATCCAAGTCTTCCTGATTCCCAGTGATCATAAGGGATCACAGTGCAATACTGCTCAGTAAAGAGTTATTGAATGATCATTAATAAATAGAATGATATTTAGTAGAATGAAGTGTTCATTTGGATTCCCGAAAGAGCCTCATCTGCAGGGAATAGAATCTGGTTTAGGATCACAGAGGAGAGGCATATTTTCAAGTTGGAAGGGATCAAAAAGGTCTTCAGACCCAAATGGCCTTATGATATATTAAGGAAGTTAAGGCCTAGGGAGGTAAAGTGACTTGCTCAAGGTGACAGGATTATTGTTACCATAGCAACAAAAGTAGCATCCCCTTCTCCTCATTCCCAGTCCAAGTCTCTCTCCTACAGTCCCAAGGGCTTCGTATCTTTTCTTTTATACAAAAAGACAAAATGACTTCAAGGTTACCTTATGGTATCTGCAACAATGAAGAAAATGAGTGCAAATTTCCTTGACACAAACACGAGCTGCAGTGATAATTGTTATTATTATAATTACGCTGTTTGGGCCTCTGCTCCCTGTCAGTTCTCAGAGTCAGTGGACAGACATTGGGACAGGATAATTAAATATGCTCAAGTGCCTGTCATGACTCCACACGGATCCAGGAGACAGAGCTTCGTGGACCAATCACCTCATTCCCTCAAAGTGCCCCATCTCATAATTAAAAATTAAACCGTTTTCCAATGAAATTATTTTGTTCATTCTTCTTGCTCCCGCTCCAGCGCCTGTGGCACCAGCTAAATTTCAAATTAAATAATTCAACTGCAATACATTTAAAACAGATCACGTTTAGTGCCATACTTTCAGTTGGCTGTGAAACCAGGCCAATTGAACAGGATCCTCCTGGGTGCCAGCTGCCATGGGTGTGCAGGGCGCGGGGCTCCACTAAGGAAGGCTGGCTCCCTCTTCCTTTTCTCACCGTCTCAGGCTCTAGCACAGTGAAATGGTTTTCTTTCCCCCCCTTAACTATTTTGTCTCATCTTTATCCCTTCGTTCTCATTTTTCTCCCCTTTGATCAACCGCTTCCTTTAGAAAACAGAATCCTCCATTCTGTGTTTCTGGTGGGCTGCTCTCAGCGTGCTTTCAACAGCTGCTTACTCGCTAAGGCAATAGGGAGGCATGGCGACTCTCCCTGTGCCCTGCAAGAAGGCAGGATGGATTAAGGGACTGTGCTGAGTCAAACGTGCTCTCTCCTCCTGGGGCTGCCAGTTTTCATCTGGGTCAGGCCGCCAGGATCTCAGAACCGTCATTTCATTTGACAGATACTACTGTAACAATAGCCTGTACAGCTAACGGTCCCCGCCTGGGGAGCCAGCATGGCAGCCCAGGGCGATGTAGCAAAGACAGATGGGGAGGAAGCCTGGGTTTGATGTCCGGGTGTGACCTCGAAGGAGCCACTTAACCACTCTGGACCTCAGTTTTCTCCTCTCTGCCTAGACATCATAGTGTTTATCTATGCTCAGGCTCACAAGTAAGAGGGTACTTTGAACCACAAATGACTTTCAGGGAAGGTCACCCAAGATTATGAGTTAACGAGGACGGCTGAACAAGAGATAGCAATTGCCGGGGAGGGGGCAAGGGTGATCCTCTTCCCCCCAACTCAAGTATCCACGAAGGGAGGGAAATTCCTGTTCTAATGCCCAAGAGGAGAGACTTTCTGTTTCTTTCTGGTTTCACTTTCTCTTCCCCAGAGGATGACTATTCACTTACACAGTGGGTGAGTTTGAGAGAAGGATCTCAGCCCTTCTGAGCTACCATTTTTAGAGGCAGCCTGTCCCCAGAACCCACACATCTCCATGTTTTTCAATCGTGTGCTTACAGAGGCAGTCTCAGCCCAGATGGTGGCAGGGTGGGCTGTGCAGTGGCTCAGTGCTGCCTGTGATGGGTGGGTACATTTACTTCAAGTGTGAAGTGAAAGGAAGCACTTGATAGTGGCTGACCTGATTTATCCTCCAAATAAGCTTTTGTTGGTAACAGATCTGGCATGTTTGATTTTCACTGGTGTGTTTCTTGAATCTTATTTCTCAGTAAGTTCTGAATATTGTAAAGGAAAGGGAATGTTGTTTATTAATCTTGTAAAACTCATTTTCTTTTTCCTACAGAGACCTGAGGAAAGATACAAAACACCACTAGGTGGAAGAAGGGACAGGTAAGTTCCTTGACACTCTACAGAGCCACTTAAGACCAGCAGAATACGTTACAAGGAAACATTTCAACCCTGAAATGGCAGAGGGCAGTTCCCCTGAGGCAGTAAGCTCTTCATCACAAGAGGTGTCCAAGCCATGGTGCATTAACCACTACTCTGTACCTCTAGCACTGGGTGGCTTGCTTTGATGTAAAAATGAAAGATGCGATTGTGGAGGGAGTTTGGGAACATCCCTGGGTCCTGCTTCACCTGTGCAAATCCTGTCACTTCCTTCTGCAAGAGCTCCCACAGTGCTGAATGCCGGGATAGCTGTGGTCTTGCACAACTCAAGTTTGTGTTTGTCATTTGCAGAGGTGTGTTTATATAGAGAACACGCACTTCCGAGGTGGCTCTAAGGAACTAATGGATGCCTTTCCTTCCTGTAAATGCACTCAGTGGGGCACACAGGCATGCATGCACACTCACACGTGTGCAATGCTCACACAAATGCTCAAGGAGGCCATTCTTTCGTCTTATTTATTAAAATGTGCCTGAGACTCATAGCCCTCTTGGAGTAAATACAGGAATAACGGTAAGTGGAAACTATTAAAAGGAAAAACAGACTCTAGGTTCAGAGAGACTGCCAAGTTACACTCCTCACAACACTCAGGGCCACCATCCAGGGGCATGCAGAGGGGATAGACTATTGGGAACCCCACTGTGTGATACGGTGGCCAGAAATGCGGAGGCCAGCTGGGTTAGAGACTAGGGGAGGTGACCATCCACCACCACATATTATCCCAAAGGAGCTGGTGTCTGTCAATCTGCTTTCAGAAACTCATGCTTGATTCTGGGCGCTACTAAATTGGTAAGCTCCAAGAAGGACTTTCTTTCCTGGTCATATCCAGCTCTCATGGAACTGGATTTGGAGATGAGGGGAGCCTGCCGGCCTCACAGGAATGGAAAGGCCTGGGGCTCATGTGGGTCACAGAGAAGGGCCCTTTCATTCCTGATTTTACTCTGTTCTTGGATTCCACAATGGTTACTGGCATGTGGACATTAAAATCCAGCATGCATTTTCCACGTTCTTCGTTTTTTTTTAGTTAAATAATAATTAGCAATAGAGAGAGCACAGGATCCACAGTCAGTGGTGAAGAGTTAGAGAGCCTGCAGGTGGCAAATCAATTTATTCACAGATGCTCCATCTGAGGTGTTAATACTGTCATGCCTTTGTTTGCAGGCTTCAAGTTGGGTCTGGGGGAAAAAATGTGCAAAGTAATTTGAGGCAAGGTACAAAATGGAAACTGCCCCGTTCCTGAATGAGACTCCTTTGTTAATTTCCCAGTAATTCAACCCACAGAAGAGTGGGAAAGAGCCTCAGATTTGGGGGCTGAAGACTTGGGTTTGAGAAAGGACTTTATCACTTACTAGTTCTGTGCTTTCGGATAATTCATTTAAACCACCTGCCCCTTAGTGGCTTCATCCAATAACCTGGGAAGGTTATAACAGCCCTTTCCTCAGACATAGTGGTTGTAATTGCAGGAAATAATGGATAGTAAAATACTGTAATATTTAATACACTGGAGTCCCTGTTGTTTTCCGATCTAGAGTTTTGTGAGATTTCTGGGGTCAAATGAATTGTATGACATGAACATATTAAAGGCCCTCATGAGCCCGGTTGTAAATAAACACAAAGTAAATATAAAGAGACAAAACCCTCATTTAGCTTTGAAACCTAGTAGTTTCAACATCTAATTTTACCCTTGAACTCAGTCTCCGGGAAACATCACTTAGCGTTTCATTTCGTGTGTTTTGAGGGATGCAAGGCCACAGAAAGAACTCCTATTCTGGCAGACAACTGAGCATAGACCAGTGCAACTGGCACCCAAGTGAGGGAATGCATTAAAGATCATAAGGCAACCCCAACTTCCACTGTCGCCAGATATTTTGCTTGACAGTTTTGCCAAAGTCTGGTCCTGGTTTGGCTCAGTGAGCCATTAAAAACATCGTGGCTGCAACTCCAGAAATCAGGATTCAGTGAACATTCGGCCAAGTTTCTTTCCTTATGAGGACTTCAGTTTCCTCATCTGTCCTTTGAGGCAAATGTCCCGGATTTGCCACACAGACCATCAGCGTCAGCATCACTTGGGCTTGAAGACACAGATTCCTGAGCCCCAGACCTCAGACAGAAGCAGAATAGCTGCATTGTCAGATGTTTCCTCTGTGGGGAATTTCATATCCACTAAAATCGAGAAAAATTTCAGAGCCACACAAACACTAACATCCTTGGCTTTCTTTACATTCACACACCTGAAGCAAGGTATCCAAAGAAAAAATTAGAGGTCAGGAGGCTCAGACAAAAAGTGGACCCTCCTCACTGGGCAAACCTCCCAAGACGAAGCTCCCCACCTGTGTAAGTCTCCAAGCCCCACATCTAAGGCAAAGCAGAACCAGACCTGTTATCCCAGCCTTCCACTGTAATTCCAGAGAAGCTTCAGGACGCATCCACAGATGCCTCTCTGAATTGCCCATCTGAAGCCAGGACTGTTGGAGTGAAACATAAAATATCACAGCATTGATTTAATGGCCTTTAAAAGTCCCTCCTGAGCTGCTGGGGAGCTCCTTGTCTGTATCCCTGCGCACCACTGTGCTCGTAAAGCTGTCACCATTAGTCGCTGCCCACCATCCTGATAGCATTTGGGTCACACATCAAAGGGAGGGATGCGGTTTCTGAGAGAGTCTAGTATGAGGTTGTGGCAGCCTTAATCCTTGTCCATGTTTTCCCAGATTCTCAGTGTGGGTGTGGCATCTAGCTTCTGTCAGAAAACTCCCTGAAATACTGGCTTCACTGCTTTTAGGTTGGAATGTTCACTTTCCAAGCTGCCTAGGGCCAGAATCTGAATTTATTCCACGTGTTTCCTGCTTCTGCCCGGGCCCTCGTATTAATTAACCCTATCCACATCTATGTATTTCTTGCAGTTTGTTTTTCATGGCTATCATTGTAGACCAGCACCGTCCAATGGAAACATAATGTGAGCCACAGAGGTGAACTGCATATAAAACTCTAAATTTTCTAGTAGCCACATTTTAAAAAGTAAAAAAAACAAATAAGTGAAATTACCTTCTAAAATATTTAATAATATATTTGATTTAACCCAATATATTCAAAATATTATTATTTCAACATAAAATTGATGTAAAAATTTATTAATGTGATATTGTACCTTTTTTGGGGACCTGGTCATTGAAATCCAAAGTGTACGTTATACTTACAGCATATTTTACTCTGGACTGGCCACATTTCAAGTAGTTAATAACCATGTGTGGCCACCACATTGGACAGTGCAGTTCCAGACCAGTATGAGTGAAACTAACGATTCCCTTATCCATTCATTCAAATGTGTTTTGACCACTGGCTATGTCACATGTAGTTCTGGGCACCAGGCTACAGAGATAAAAGCCATTTGACATCTATGTTCTCCTGGAATTTATAATCAAATAGGAGTGACAGACAATAAGCAAGTAGAGGAATAAATAGGCAAAATAATTTCATAATAAAGAGTATGAAGAAGGAAAAAAAACACAACACGTTGATATGATAGCGAGTAACCCAGAGAGAAGAGAGGAATGGATTAGATCAAATTATAAAGGAAGGATCACAGAACAGAAATCTGAATGAGAAGAACGCATTCATCTACTTTTCATTATCATAACAACCAAATATAAACCTTGTTAGGACCTAAGTGGTGGAAAGTGCTATATGAAATATTTCTGGTGTGT
The DNA here is from genome assembly GCF_011762595.2 of Tursiops truncatus. Classification (NCBI taxonomy): domain Eukaryota; kingdom Metazoa; phylum Chordata; class Mammalia; order Artiodactyla; family Delphinidae; genus Tursiops; species Tursiops truncatus. Next base: position 100,373,830 of record NC_047039.1, on the reverse strand, counting down.
GAATTTCTGGTGTGTGGTAAGCTCGAGACTGTAGTGAACGTTAGACTCTAATCCCTATACAAACAAGAGACATATTCCTAGGGCTAGGACCCTGTGTTGTTTCTAGTACCTGCTCAATATATATTTAATTGTTGGTCACGTAAATAAAGGAAGAGCAACCATTTATGGACCTTGGTTTTAAGATTAAAAGACGTAGTTTGAAGGCTAAAAATGTTAATTCTGGTTTTTGTTAGTTTTTTTTGGGGGGGGGGGTTGTGAGGTTCAGTCTGGTCTCTAAACAATAACATGCTCTCAGTAGGTACCCCACCCCTGCCTATGACGGCAGTTGATCTAGACAGTGGTTCAAAGAAAGGAGATCTTTTTATGCCCATCCTTCCTAAGACATATATGAATAGAAGCCCAGGCTCAGAAAAATGTGCTTGTGAGCACCAAGATAATTTGTGAAAACGCCAGGCCTTTCTTGCACAAGCAATGTGCTGAAATATGCAGAAATAAAATAAAATTAAAAACGTTAAGTACAGCCTTTGTATTTCAAATCAGTGAGAGCTAGCGTGAGTTTTGCTGTTGTTGTTGTTGTTTGAGAATTATAGTACTTTATAAAACTTTGGGAAGAATCTACCTCAAAAGATCAATATTTTCAGAACAATAAAAAGTGATTCAGGAGAATGGGCATCCAACGGAGTGTAATTGTACTCCAGTCACATCTGGTTCATTAAAGAGAAAGATACCTTTAGGACTTTTATTCACAGTGTTTATTCATTTTTAGCCCTTTTCTTTACCATCCTCTTTCCTCTGTGACTTTGATCTAACCAACTCTAGTTCTGCCAATAATAATAGCTAACACGTATTAGCACTAACCAATTCTACTTTAAATGAATTACCTCATTTGATACTCAAAACAGCCCTATTATTTTGGGGAAATTGTTATCCTTATTTTACAGACATAGAAACTGAGGTTCGTAAAGGTTAAAATATTTGCCTAAATTCTTAGTAAAGTGGTCCTCAAATTTCTGGTCTCAGGACTCAGTCATATTCTGACTAGTGAAGACCCTGTATTAGTTTTCAATTTTGGCCATAACAAATTACCAAATACTTACTGGCCTAAAGCAACAACTTTGCCAAAAATCAGCTGGGCACATCTGTGTAATTCTATTTGAGTTCTCTGTTCTGTTCCATTGATCAATGCATCTATCTCTATGGCAACACCACACCATCTTAACTGATGGGGCTTATTATAATCAGTCTGGAGGTGAAGCAGACTCATTCTACCACTTTATTCTTCTTTTTCCGAAGTTTAGAGTAATCTTGTCTACATCTACAGAATAATCTTGGTGGGATTTTGATAGAAATGGAGTTAAAAGTTGATACAAATTCGGAAGAACTGACATTTTTACTATGTTGAGTCTTCCAGTTTGTGAGAACAATATGTCTTTCCATTTAGTTAGATCTTCTTTTCTTTCTTTCTTCTGTATCACATACTGTTCATCAAACAAGTCCTACACTTGTTTCACTAGATTTACAATTTTTTTCAGTGTTTTTTTTTTTTTTTTAGTGACTGGAAACGGTATTATATTATTAATTTTGGTGTCCACAATGTTCATTGTTAGTATAAAGAAATAAATTTATTTTATTACATTTATCTTACATCCTGTGACTGTGCTGAATTCATTTATTAGTTCTACGGTTTTTTCTTTCTTTTTTTCTCTCCTTAATTTCCCTGGATTTTCTATGTAGACAGTCATGCCATCTTCAAATAAGGAAAATGTTATTTATTCTTTTCTAATTTGCATGCCTTTTATTTCATTTTCTTACCTTACTGCACTGGCTTGAACTTCCAGTACTATGTTGAATAAGAGTGGTGAGATATCCTTACCTTGTTACCAACCTTAGGGCAAACACACTCAGTCTTACACTATTAAGTGTAATGTTGGCTATAGTGTCTTTGTTTTGTTTTGGTTTGGTTTGGTTTAATAAATACTCCTTATAGAGCTGAGAAAGTTCTCTGTTCCCATTTTCTGAGAGTTTTTATCATGAATGTTGAATGTTGTGAATCTTCTTCTATGCACTGGTTGATATGATCCTGCAATTTTCTCTCTATCTTGTTAACTGGTGGATTGCTATTCGGAGATCCACTGCTCCGTTTCAAGCCTAACTATTCTAACACTAACTGGTGTACTATAATTTAATTTTGGCACTAGCCCCCAGGAGTTATCACAATCCCCCACAAGGATTCACAAGGCTGACTTCACTTTGGATGCCAGCCACATGTTCATGGGGCCCCCAAGCCACTCCTGCTTCCGACTGACCGGCTACCAATTCCAGGCTTCCCATGACCTCTTCAAGTTCAATAATTTGATAGCATGACTCACAGAACTTAGGAAAGATCTATACCTATGATTACAGTTTTATTATAAATAATACAACTCAGGAACATCCAAGTGAAAAGGCACATAGGATGAGGTCAAGTCCTGAACAGAGCTCCTGTGCCCAGTCTTGGGAATCAGAGCACATCACGCTTTTAAGCATGTCAATGTGCTCACCCATGAGAAAGCCCCCTGTACTTTGTGTCCAGAGTTTTTATTGGTATTTCATTTTATTGTCTTAATATGGGATACTACTGTCAAAGCTAAGATATTATTAACCACCATTACCAATTCACAATCGTTAACTTTCAACAACTGTTAATTATTAACAATAAACATCGATTATATGTATATATACACATATATACACTCATACTATATGACATATAGTGTAATTCATTAGATATTATTCAATAAATGTCCATTTGCTTCTCGCTTCCTTACCAGAACAAAACAGTTGTGTCTTCCTCATTTTATCACCCACGATAGTAATGATAATAGCGACCATTTATTGATTCCCTCCTATGTGCCAGATCGATTATATATATTTCATCTTCATAAAAGCCCCATGAGATAAACTTTATGATCTTTAACTACCAGGGAGGGAAACAAGTCTCAGAGGGCTGAAGTTACATACTCCAAAATCACAGAGCCACTATGTTAATAATTTTTAATGGTGTAATTGCTTTACCACCTCTTTGAAAATACGTTCCTCGTGGCTCCTACATTCAGAGGCTCAGCCTCAGTAGCTCGACTGCTCGCCATTCATCTGGATAAGCTGGCAGAACAGACTTGGCTTCGATTCTGCAAAGACCTCTGCAGATAGGGAATCCTCTTTTCTTGCTTAGCCTGTTAAACCCGGGGAAGTGGGACATCTTTATGTTGTCAAAGTGATCACTTATCTTGCCTTTTAATCAGCCTTCCCTTTCGGGATCTCGCCCCTTTGAGGCCCATCTTGTCTTCCTGAGCCTCATATCCATTGATTCTTCAGCTTAAGCCCTGAGAGATAGCTGCCATATTGATAAAATCCCTACTGTTATTTTTTGCCCCCAGTTATCAAAGAGAAGGCTATCACCATGGGAGATACAATGAAGGCCAGAATCCACAGGACTTGGTACAAGATTAGAGGGTGAGGGAGACACTGAGGAAAAAGGAAGAGCCTACGGGGACTGGGTGTGGTTTTGTCTATGCACAACTGGGACAAAAAACAGTGTAATTAATACCAACAATGATAATGATGATGATGACAGATAACATTGACCGAGAGCTTACTGCACATCAGGCCCTATTTGGAGAGCTTTACTGTATTAACTAATTTAATGCTTCACTAACCCTTTGGAGAAAGTTATTACCCTCTTCATTTTACAGTTGTAAAAACTGAATCAGAGGAAGTGAAGCTACTGGCGGGGGTAGAGAATTAAAAAGGGAAACGTATCAAGAAACTAGTTCTGTATTGGAATTCCCGGGGATGGTATAACTTCCGGTTAGAGTTCCCTAAGCCACCCGTTTCTGTGCAGTTTCATGCAGTTGAAGGAAGTGTGAACTGGTGAACTTGGGTCAGGTCTAATACAGCCCTGGATATTAGAATCCTGATCTGAGAGGTTTCTTAACTGCAAAGCAGCATTAACAGTGAGTGCATGGCTCCCTGAGGTGTCCTGGGGACTGAATAGGGTAAAGTAGGTACGCCTGTCCCACAGCAGATTCCTGCCCAGTGACACGTGTCCCTCTGCCTTCCCCCTTTCCCCCTATCTCTCCCTCTGCATCAACAGCTGTGAGAAGCAGATACACAGTGACTGTGAAAGTGTTGTCCAAATACAAGGTGACTTACTTTCAAACTTTTCAAAATTACAAAAACAAAGATATTTCTCAATTCCCAGGAGAAAAGAAGAAAGAAGATACAAAATCATGTTTAATACTACTATTCAAATACAACAGCTCTTACCTAGGCCAGACCATAAGCTCCCTGAAGGCAAGGTCCGGGCCTGTATTTATTAAGCAATGTACTGCCAGCATTGGCACAGAGTAGGCATTCAATACAGATTTGCCAAACTAATACACTTGTAGGCATTTTATTAGACTTTTAAAAATTATTTCTTTGGTAAATGCCATGTTCCTGACCTGACATTTCTTGCTGTTTATCAATTTAGTCTTTCTTTTTCTTAGTGTGTGTGTGTGTGTGTGTGTGTGTGTGTGTGTGTGTGTGTGTGTTTCTGTTGCAGAGATAAGATGCCTTATAATTAGCATAATCTATTCCCTACAGTTGACAATTTGGTTTCTCCAATTTTTTTTGGTTTTGTTTCTTTTCTTTTTTTAAAATTTTACATATGATGTTACTACTGGCCTTCTAGTAATCTCTGTACACTTCTGTGATCATTTCTTCAGGAGAAATTCTCAGAAGTGGAAATGCTGGATGGAAGGTCTGTGGTTCAACACCTAACAAACATTCCTTCAGTCCACATCATGACCCCTAAAGGTCACACTCAGTGACTCTTAGACACTCAGGACTCAAGATTTCCAGTCCAGAGTAGTTTTCCCTTTGCAATCCCCCCAAATCCCCAAACCAAATTCTGACCAGGAAGCCCCAGGAAAGCAAATTATTTTTAAACTCCTTAAAGGGATTATTGATACTTTGCTGGCTGACAGGTCCTCTCAAGGATGGGACAAGAGGCTCTCTTTAGCCCTCTCAGGCTACAGGAAGAGAAAAAGGAGCAAAAAAGACTAGCTTTTGCTAAGGGAGGGCTGGCGCGCATGCACACACACACACGTACACTCACACACACACGCGCACACATGGGCCATCTGTAAGCGATTTTTTTCTTTCTTAAGCATTGGCAGGAAGATGGTGAAAGAAAGGGATGTGTGCATTCTTTGGGGGATCTGTGGAGCCATGAACAGAGTGTCCCCCAACCCCAACAGAAGATTGTAAACAAGCAAGGATCCTCGTGATTGTAAGAGCTGCTGCACTTGCGTCTTTAGGTAAGGTGTTGCCATGGCTCATTCCACGTGCAGGATGGGTTAGCTGCGCTGTGACTGTTCCACTTCAACCTGAACTCCTTGGGGGTTTATTCTAAGGATGCTGGCGAGGCAGCATAATAATACCTCTGCGACGTTACTGCTCCTTCCTCTGCTTGGCAGGATGCAAGCACAGATCTGTCTCCACTCGTCCCTAACCCTCTATTAGTTCACTTTTCAAATGAAGGAGGGCAGTTGGAAAGTAGGGGAGTTCAGCTATTAGCTTTTTTCCTCCTCTTTCCCCTCCTCACCCTTCTTGCATCTTTGAAGGCAGTCGGGTTGGGAAGCAGCACAGGATGTGAGGCGCTGCTGGGTGCCCTGGGGCTTCCGTGCATTGGATTCAGGCCTCTGGCAAATCTCCTTCAAGCAGCTAAACTTAGTCATAACTTCTCCAAATGTTGTGCCTCCCTCCCCTGCTCTACTTCTCTTCTCTCCCCAGCCCCTTCCCCCAGACAAAGGATACTTTTTTTTTTTTTTTTTTTTTTAGTACTTGGGCCTCTGTTGTGGCCTCTCCCGTTGTGGAGCACAGGCTCCGGACGCGCAGGCTCAGCGGCCATGGCTCACGGGCCCAGCCGCTCCGCGGCATGTGGGATCTTCCTGGACCAGGGCATGAACCTGTGTCCCCTGCATCGGCAGGCGGACTCTCAATCACTGTGCCACCAGGGAAGCCCCATATCTGTCTTTTACAATGTTGTCTGTCAAGTATAGTTCCTAAGGCAGAGATTACTAACTGTTCACCAATGTCTGTTCTCCCCTATTTGATTAGAGAAATCCTAAATTTTCACACAGCGTATGACCAATGAACTATAGACTACATATCATAGCTCACCTTACAGCCTGTTATGACCAAGGGATTAAATGCTAGTCATTAGGATGCCTGGAAGGGGATGAGAGCTGAAGAATTACATTAGACGTGAGTGGTGTGGAGAGAAGGGCCAAAGAATTGCTTCTTCTAAGTTATGGATCACCATACCTCACCATCTATGTTAGGTCCAAGTAGTGTGTAAACACTCAAGAATGTTTACTGAGTAAATAAAGACTTGTGCTAGAGATAATGGAGGCCAGCAAAAACCAAGTAGTTATCCACAAACTGGAAGAATTGACAGTCTACCAGGAGGGATCAGAAAGGCACAGAAATCAGTTGATCAACACTTAATTATTGTGATCTGTGTGCTAGGACTTGGGGATACAAAGGCAAATGAGTCAGAATATCTGCCCACCATGAACTCATGGTCTGAGAAGTGACCCAGTCAACTACATGAATAACTCTGGCAAAAGCCAGGCTAGAGCAGAGAGAGGACTTTATGGGTTCACAGAGGTGGGTTAACCTCAGATCAGACAAGCGAGGGCTTCTTAGGAGGTGTAATCTAAGCTGAGTTTGGAGAGTGAGCTGAGGGGAGAAAGGAAGACAGGTAGGCAGACGGCAGAGCAAGACCAACCATGAAGGCTTGTAAAATCCTGGCCTACTAGAGAATGAAGGTAAAGTTCTGTATGGTTAGAATGTAGGTTGTATATGTGCATGTCAGGTGCTGGTCTGGAGGGGACATGATAAAGTTGGACAGTCAGAAAGTGACAAATGACATTTAGCTAAACTTTGGTGGAAGGTCAAACAAGTAGAAGGTCAGCATGGAGATGTAGAGTAAGAAAGAAATCCTTCATGTAGTAATAAAAATAATTACAACAAAAAGTAACAACAGTTCCTACTCTTGAACCTTCAAGATGTGGTCCATATTTTACATATGCCGTCTAATTGTATCCTCAGACCATCTCTTTGAAGTAGCTGTATTGATTTTCTACTTTTTATATGTAAAAATGAAGCTCAGAGAGGCTAAGTGGCTTACCCAAATGACACAGCTGGTAAGGGACAGACAGCAACTCCAGCCCATGTCTGTGTGCTCCCCAAACAGATGCTGTTAACTTTCAACTCATATAATTGCAAAATGCACTTTAATGATTGGCAAAGCGTGGTGGTGCAGAAATGGGGGTTATACATTTTATATAAAGAACAAAGCACTGGCCACCCCCAGAGTTCTGAGGTTCTGGGCCCCATTAGGGAGCTTGTGAAGCTACGAAGATGATAAAATGGATCCCCAGGTGTCTGCACTCACCTCCCTAATGCATTCTTCCAGAAGAACCTGCTGTCATCTATTCCAGGAGAGAGATATTCACCCTGAAATTGTAAAGAGCAGTTTATAAAAAGTGCCCCCAAAAAAGGAAAACCTAGTACTTGAAGCTGATGGTTGGACAAAGTGGGGCAGGGAATAGTTTATTATTATTACTTAATTTTCAAAAAAAAGGGTGCACAGTTTTATCCTACTTATAATAAAAGTCATGATATAATAAAAGCATCTCATCAGAGCAGTCATTTCTACAAATAGAGCACTGACGCTTTAGATATTAACATGTGTTATAAATGTCATTGATATATTAAGACTTTTCAGACTGTCTATCTAAAAATAGAGGAAAAGCCGGAGGGAGGGAGGAGAAAGACACAGAACTGACTAATTCAATCAGAAAAGTGGGAACCTATTCTTGCACAATTAAGTCTTCTATTTGTGAGCAATGCAAGTAAACACCTGAATCTGATTTATGGTTTAAATTCTATTCACCAGCAGAGTGTGACACAGAAAGGGGGAGAAATGCACAAAGAGGGGGAGGAGGGAAGAGAGACAGAAATGAAAATATGTAGAATTAAGGAGGTTTAACATTAAAACGAGACTCGAGTTTTCCTCTCCAATCATCTTACTTTGGATGTGGGGAAACTGAGCATTGGGGAGACTCTACAGTTGAATCTAGGTCAGTGTTGCTTGGTGTTAGACAAAAGAAAGCTTTTATCTGAGCTTTTTTATCTGAGCTCCAAATCAGATATTAAAGGGGAGAGCTGGTATTTTTTCCTAAAGAAAAGTGGAAAGCTCTGTGGGTGGGGGAAACAGCGTTGGCAAGGCTTTGGGAACAGGAGTTAGAAACAAACAGGGGAAAGGGAGTATCAAAAATATTTAGGACTGGGCTTCCCTGGTGGCGCAGTGGTTGAGAGTCCGCCTGCCGATGTAGGGGACACGGGTTTGTGCCCCGGTCCGGGAAGATCCCACATGCTGCGGAGCTGCTGGGCCCGTGAGCCATGGCCGCTGAGCCTGCGCGTCCGGAGCCTGTGCTCCGCAACGGGAGAGGCCACAACAGTGAGAGACCCGCGTACCGCAAAAAAAAAAAAAAAAAAAAAATATATATATATATATATATATATATTTAGGACTTATCATTTGAAAGGAGCATTACATATATTATCCAATTTAATATTCATGATAACCCTGGAAAGGAGGGCAATTAGACCCATTTTTAGACCCATTTTATTCATGAAAACTCAGAAAAGTTGTCATGTCCCCCTAGGAGATTAACAAAGCTGGCTTCGCTGACGCATGTCACCCAAGGTGCCAGACCCATCTCAGCGGCCAGGATAGAGTCCCACTCTACACTTGAACTCACCTTGGTGTCTCAGTGCTGTGTGGTGATCGTGCCATCACAAGGCCAACCGACTCATGCACAGAAGGGCTCCCCTGAGGTCCCAGGGACCTTGGGTATGAGTTCCCTTGACTCTGCCTGGGCTAAACCTTAGCACTGCTTCCTTTCCTTCTTTCCCTTGGGCAAAACTATAGGGCAAGTCAATTCTGTGTTCCACACAATGTTGCCTAATTCAATTAAAAATAACAGAAACCGGTTATTGTTCGATTGTCTTGTATAGGAAAACTATACAAATAACTAAAAGTCTAATTTATGTCTTGAGTTCAACTTGTCATCACAGATGTTGCAGAACAGACCACAGGGGCGTGCCATGTAGGGTGGCAAAGAGCACATGGGAAGAGGGAAGGAAAGAGAAGAGATTTTGTGGGATTTAAAAATAAACACTATGAAAATGCTAGTTGTGGTTTGGTTGTGCAAACTAGCGCTGTTGATGTTATTATTATTTGGGGGACCTTCTTAAGCTTCCCTGGAGCTCTATAGCCATAGAGAAAGAAAAGGAGTCTCCTTCTTCTTCTCCTTCTACCATCTCCTCCCTTACCTTAGCCTTTCCCTTCTTTTTCTCACTTCTCTGGTCATTGATAGCGTAAATATTTTCCTCTTTTTCACACTGCCTTAGCTCATCATGGCTTATAAAAACCCCTAGGGCATTTGGAATCTGCTTTTTAATTTTTCAAAATTCGAATTATTTTTATGATGAAGACAATACTTGCTTAAAACTAAACAGAATGGAAGTCCAAAAAATGGAAAGTGAAAGCTCTTCTCACCCCCAGGGAACCACTGTTTCAAGTGTGGCTGGGGAAGTAGCATTTGGTGGTTAGCAGCACTGCTCTGGCTTCCTTCTACTTGGGTTCATGTCCCAATTCTACCATTTCCTACCTGTGTGACTTTGAGCAAGTGACTCAGCTTCTCTGGGTCTCCATTTCTTCAAGTGAAGAACTGGGACTCAGTATCATGACCCATCTCTCTGGATTGCTTGTGAGGATTAAGTGAGATGATGTACATTAGCCCAATGACTGAGCCGAAAAGGCAACTCCCACATGTTAGCTACTCTGCTACATCCTACAGATACACAAATGCATATGAGCAACCAGTTAATTCCATGTATTATATATGCAGAATTATTTATTCCCCTTAAAATATGACATGGGCCTCTCCTGATGTCTGCAGACATGAACTCATCTCTTTCAACACTTAGTCCATTTAATGGATGAAACTACTCAGTTCTTCACTGATAGTATTGAGAAGGTATCCCCTTATTTGATTTTCTTTTGTAAGCAATACTGCAGTAGGTGTCATAACTCAGACATCTGAAAGGCTCCTCACTTGTATCACATAAGCGGTCTGTTTGTTATATGAAGGCATGCTGGGTTGCACGATATTCTTTGAAAAGATGAGGGAAAGATTCCCAGTAGTCATTTTGCTTGGACATTCTTTCCATGACTGCATCTCCCATGGCAGTTCATTCAGCAAAGGTTTATCTAGACCTCCTGTGTGTTTGAAGATGGACCCAGCACAGTTCTGTGTCTGGGGACCTCAGGTTGTGATGGAGGAATGAGATGTAGATGTAGATACTATGGAGATACTGAGGCACTAAACACAGCAAAAACAAACAAATTTGAAGTTATCTCCCAACGTTCGTAGGAAGCCATTGCAATTTACATTATTACTGCTCTATAAATGTCTTTGGGTTTTGGCTACTCTCAATATTTTTTTTCTTTTCTGTTCTTTTTTTTGAAAAAGATAATTTGGGCTCAGGATCCCCTGGAGCCTGAAGATGACCTGGATCTTAGAAGAACCTACCTGGGTTTATATATTTCTTGTCCGTGTCCTGTCTCATTAGCACCCCATTAACAACCACAGCCAAAGGGTGCTATTAGAGACCTCTGATTTTTTATTTTTCAGTTGCTCAACTCCCAGGTGCTTAGGGAAATATTTCCTTGCAATTTTTCTATTTCAAAATATCACAGACCAAAACCACTGAGACTTGGGTCTGCAGCAGCAGCCAGGAGGAAAACCAGAGAAAACAATAAATGGGGAGAGGAAAGAAAGAGCTGACATTTTCTTCTGGAGTGAATAATGTATTTGAATGTTTCATTTTGCTGTAGATTGAAAGGGGCTTAAGGGGGAAAGAGGTGAGAAGGAGAAGGAATGAGAGAGATAGAGGGACGTGTAAGCCCCAAGAGGTGGGCACTGCAATCTAGAAAGCTATTCTCAGCCAGGCTTAGTTCTAAAGTTCACCACTGAATTATGTGCTGGATGCTTGGAGACTCTCTCTGGTGCTCTTGTAACATCTGTAATAGAATGTGCTGGGTGTGGGATGATTCTTCCACTTCAGCACATATTGCAACCTGTTCAATTTCCTCGTGTTTTGTTTCTTTTTTTAACTTATTTAATCCCCCGTCTCTTTTTTCTCATAGTTATTTTTAAGTTACAGAATAGAGGCTCAGTAACTGTTTGCTTACAACCATCTGAACATTTCTTTCCTGTAATAGATATTACATTAAAAACAATAGGAGTAGATAAACCCTACACTAAAAATGCTTTGGACAATATATGAACACTGTGGAACAAAATATGGTTCACTTTATCCCAAATGGTTGTCTTAAAAAGTGTGTGAAGAAAGTCTGCACACACCTAGACTGATTCTCTTGCATATTGTGGAAATATATATGACATACATTATGAACATGTTCTTTTGAAAAAAAATTGTTCTGAGATGGATGCAAATTACAGATCAGGCTTCTGTAAACTTCTTAAATAGCTTAGAGTATTTAAAGAAAAATATGAAGTCACCAATTAAATTTTAACGGCACTCAAAATAAGTTGCAAAATACCAATGTAAAGTAGATGAAATTTTTAATTAACGTTTGGCACAATTGCCTAAAGACCTGAAAGGGGAAAATGTGACGGCAACCAAGGAAACAAAAAAAGGATAAAGACTCCATATCAGCTTCTAGTAAAACTTAGCACATAAAAGATCCTCCAAATATGTGGGAAGGAGGGAGAGAAAAGAAAGAAGAGAAGGCGTAAAAGAGAGAAAGGGAGAAAATGGCAGGGGAGGGAAGGGAAAGAAAAACAAGAACAGAGTAGACGAAGGTAAACAATTGTCATTACTTTCTGATGTTACATAGGATGAGAAAGCCTCCAAAGAACAAACAGTCACTGTGTGGAGGTGGAAGGGGGATCTCTACGGGGACTCCAAAGGGAACATATTTGAAAATGTATAGGGTCTTCACTACACGGAGAGCAGGAAACAAAGGGGAGTGTTTAAGTGCCTGGTGTAATTAACAGGCTTCAGTATCAGACTAGACTAGCTCCTTTCCCAGCTTTTCCACTTACTAAATATATGGGCTTGCACCAGTTATTTAACTTCCCTGTGCCTCAGTCCCCTCATACATAAAAGGGGAATTACAGAAAGAATACCTGGGGCCATAGAAAGAATGGAATGATGTAACACCTGCTGAGAGTTCAGCACAGTCTGTGCAGAGCATGCCCCTTGTTGCTGCTATCGCTATTATCATTATCATTACAATTATCCTTTTGGAAAGCAATGGCTCAACTTGTAGAAAGAAGCCTACATATATTTATTCCCTTTGCCCCAGTAATCCCCCTCCTGGAAATGGATCTCAAGAAAATAACTCAACAAAAGGATAAAGCTAAGTGCTCATCACCATAGCATTAGCCATAATTGCCCCCAAAATGGGACAACTTAAATGTCCATCAGTAGGGGAATAAGTTATAGTGAATTATGATGTATCAGCATAATAGGGTATTATGCGACCATTGCAATGATGATTATGATAATGTAGCATCACAAACAAATGCTTACAATTTAATATTAAGTGAAAAATATATAAATGATATATACAATACAGTCTCAGCTTTGTAAAAATATGCATGCATATTGGCAAGTGCTTGTATCTTATATGCAAAAATTGAAACAATTATGTATGTGTGTTCACGCAAAGTTTTTTTTCCCTTTTTACAAATTGTTTTTTAATATTGTCTTGAAACAATCTAGTCAATAATAAAAACATGCAGCAGGAGATGACTAAATAGAGAAGCATACACGTTATAACTCACATCGGTGAATTAGTAGTGCAAATGGCTTTGCTTAGAGACGTGCATACAAGGGCTTTGGGACATTTATGTGGGAAATATTAATAAATAATGAGGAAATAGCTAACACGTAAGTTTTACTATGTGCCAAGTACTACAACCTGAGTGCTTAATTCATTTTATACGTTGAATTTTCACGGTAACACTATTTTACAGATAAGAAAACTAAGGCACAACATGGTTAAGTAACTGGCCAGAAGACACATGGCTACTAAGCAGTGGAAAGGGATTTGCATCTAGGCAGTCTCACCCCCAAACCCATGCACCTAACCATCACATGCACTGCTGTCAGCCAGGGACAGCTTTGTAGGTGAGGTCACACCACACACAGCCCCCGACTCGGGAGGATCCCCTGCATGGGTATGAAGCTCTGTTGCTGCGGTCTTGAAATTCTTAATCATCTTGTCTTTGAACCTGTGTTTTGTGAGAGAAGTCAGATGGGACGATGGTGCATGTGCTGAGGGCTCAGCGGCACTGCTCGCACGGGGCTCCACCTTCTCGAGACGTGCCCTCAGACTCTACTCTCCAACCCTGGTGCCCTGAGCCCTGCCCAGACTCTACCTTCCCACCCTCACCTCATGGCCACTGCCACCCTCCATCCTGGGTGGTGACCAGATCTCAGTGGCAGAGAAAAGACTGGATTACACCATCATCCTCTGTCTACAGCGGGGGCCAGCATGCGGGCACAAGTCAGAGTAGGGTTGGGCCAGTGCCTTGTGGCCTCTTGGGGTGGGGCGGGGTGGTGGGTGTCTTGCCCTGGTTTGGTATCACCATCATGCATTCAACAGGCAACCTGGCAGCAGCCTCTTGCCCACCCCTGACCCAGGTACTTAACATGCTCCTGTTGTAATTAAAGGTTGCAATCCCTTGGGGTGTTGCCCCCTCTGTGATCCTTGGGGTGTTGTCCATGGGTTAGAGCAATGGACCTATAGGAAGTAGAGACTGACCTTCCCACCCTGACCAAGGTCCAACCATCTATTTTGCACGGGTTCCCACTGGTTATGTAGCTGAATTTCATTCTGCTATCATTTTATTAAAAACAAAAACAAGGGCTTACCTGGTGGCGCAGTGGTTGAGAGTCTGCCTGCCGATGTAGGGCACACGGGTTCGTGCCCCGGTCCAGGAAGATCCCACATGCCGCGGAGCGGCTGGGCCCGTGATCCGTGGCCGCTGAGCCTGCGCGTCCGGAGCCTGTGCTCCGCAACGGGAGAGGCCACAACAGTGAGAGGCCCGCGTACCACTAAAAAAAAAAAAAAAAAAAAAAAATGTCCCAAAACATAAATGCAGTTAAAATTGGAGACCCCCAGCCTTGACCTACCAGAGGACACAAGAGAGGGGAGAATCACAGAAATGACGTTTCTGCCCGTGGCCTGAGATCATATGTTCTGTACAACTTTATTCGGCCGATATGACTTCATTTACGGGCAGAAGTCGTATGATCTTAGCTGTCTCCAATTCCAGAGCTTATAAGCCAGCTTTTGGCAGAGACTGTCATCAAGGAGGTGATGTTTCCCCACGGTTAGCGCACATGCATGTCACCATCTCCTTTGGATTGGAATCCAGGCAATGGATTCCATTGGATAACTGTGTCACTTGCATGGCCCTTCACTAGTCACTTTACCCAAAAGGAATAAGATAATCTCTTCTCAGGTCCTTCTGAGAAATAAACCAGGTAATGTCCATAAAGTGGTTATTATAGTGCCTCTCACAGAGTAAGCACTCAGAACATGTAACTTGTTACCCAGAGCTGGGGTCAACACAGCATCCTAGACATTGAAGGGAGAACCTTATGTTTCAGGTACCAAATGGGAGAGGAGATGATGAAGCATGATATTCTGCTGGGAAAGTTTAGGAGTCAGATCTTTTCATCTTCCCATGAGTTAAGCACACCTGAACAGCAGGTACTAACAGCTAGAACCAATATATTCTTTTCCTCAGAAGCATACTTCGAGTGTGCTCACATACTCCTGTAAAGGCTTGTTGAGTTCCCAAAGTTCTGTGAAATGCCACATGATAGAGACTACTTGGTTTTGACAAATCAGAGCAGGTGCTGCCAGCTTACCCTTTGTTCATAAAAAAAGAACCTGAGCATTCCCACGTGGAGTCTGATATTTTCAGAATTTCACATGGATTGTTAGACATATAGAAACTCGCAATTGAAGGGGGCCCTTTATTTTTATCTCGTCTAACGAATAAGTTAGCCAGATTGTGAGGGAAGAAACCAATATTTTGGACAACTATTAATGTGATAAAATCTTTGTATTCATGTATAAAACTAACTTTACTGAAGTGTAATTTACAACAATAAGACCAATGTACCCATTTTAAGTATACAAATCAATGAGTTTTTACAAATATATACAAACCTGTGATGACTACCTCAAGCAAACTACAGAACATTTTCATCGGCTCCAAAAGTTCCATTGTTTCCTTCCCCATCAATTCCCACCCCCTACTTCAGACGACCATGATTCTGATTTCTCTTATAACAGGTTAATTTATCTATTCTAAAACTTCATGGAAGTGGAATTGTACAGAATATACTCTTGTGTCTGGTTTCCTTTCCTCGGGGTTCTCTAGAGAAATAGAACCAATTTTATGTTTATGGAGAGACAATCATGGAGGCTGACAAGTCCCATCACTCAGTGTACAAGCAGGAGACCCAGCAGAGAACAGAGTAAGTAGGATCTCTTTTATAAGAGCACTAATCCCATTCAGGATGCCTCCACCCTTATGACCAAATCACCCCGCAAAGTCTCCACCTAATAATACCATCACCTTTGGAGCTTAGGATTTCAACATATGAATTTGGAGGGGACAAAAACATTCAGACCATAGCAATCCCACATTGTGGTTGGGTTCACACTATCTATGAAAAGCAAAACAGAAGAAAAGAAAGAAAAAAAAATAGGGAATGATGACAGCATTGCAACCAGTGCTGACTGAAATTCCAAAATCTGTCTCCATAGTATCTTGGCATAGACCCAATGAGGCAAGCAATCCTCAGAAGGAAAATAAATTGTATCTATCTTTGTACCTTCCATCTCCAGAATCATTGCAGGGATTTCTAGGTGCTCAGTAAGTGCATGGTAAACAAAACTAAACGGAGCTTTCTGTCCTGCAGGTCATCGTGAACTCAGATCATAGTGACTGCAAATATTAATATTTGGATAACACTTCACAGGCCCCCAAACTCTTTGTGATTTATGGTCTGACTTGATTGAACAACTAACTCTTCTGTGAAGTCTGTAAAATAGGAACTCTCATTATCTCTACTTCCATATGAAGAATTAAGGCTTAGGGGATTTAATCTGCTGTCCAAGATAGACTGATGACATCACCTCTGTGAACTCGGTATCAATGGCAGATTGAAGACCTTTATCTTCTATCCTCCAACTCCAGTGTTCCATGAGTGACCATCATGCTACCCATGAATTTTATATGTTCAAAAATATCTCAATGTTTGCTCAACAGTAGGAGTTTTTCCTGATGTGAATTATACTATCGCCGTTTTTCATCTCTTCATTCCTTTGCCTTTGTGAAGGTAGTCTGAGGTCCGTGGAGGTGTGAATTGAACTTACAACTCCTGATGACAAAATTTGCTGGGCCGTGCACGAGACTGTGTTTATACATAATAATCTCATCAGGGGGTTATGAGACCTCATTAATTACTGTTTGAAAAGCAGCCTGAGATATGAAGATGAAAGGTTTTACCAGACTGCACAGTATCAGTGGCAGTATAAGCATGGCATGCAGGGAACTAACAAAAATGACATACAGCCAGCAAGGCAGAGTCAGTGAGAGGGCTTAATTAGTGGAGCATCTGCCCACCCATGAGATTTCTGGGAGCCGCAGGTTCAAATCCCAGCACATAAACCTCCGTCTCTATATCCTTGAGCTGTAGTCAGATAAATGGACCACAACCATGATTGGCCTTAGGGGAAGTTAGGATTTGACCTTGGAGGCAGATTGGATACGTCTTTCACTTTAAGGGACTGTGTTTATAGCAGGAAGATCAATGGGGTTAGAGTTCCCTGGTCACCTTCATGTGTAAGACCATCCCTGGAGCTGTTTTTCATATTTTAAGAGGAATGTGCACTCTCCTGGAAAGAGTATTTAAACTGTTATTTGGAATTTTTGTTGAGACCACAGTCTTGAGGCCAGATCTGTGTTCCAATCGCTTCTACTTGCTAGGTGGATTAATTTAACATTTTGAACTCTCATTTTCCTCATCTAAAGAATGAGTTATTGCCAATGGGAAATTTAAATGAGAGCTTACTAGGGTATCTGGCACATGACACATTAGGATCACTCCACAAATGAGGGCTTTGGTCATTCAGAACAGACCTCACATAGCACCTCCTAATGCCTTTATTTAGGAGATGAGGGGCTCCAGAGGGGGAAACTTGCTTAACAGAGGCAGAGACGAGTCTAAAAACTAGATGAGCATAATCCTCAATCCACGCTTTACTTCCCACATCATGAAAACAGCAGGATGCCGTGAGAGGAAGTGAGCTCCCCCATCACTGCAAGATTTCACAGACTTTGAATTATTTCTCCCTCTCTTTCTCCTATATATATATTTTAAAGAACCAGTCTTGAAATGTACCTGGATTTGGAGTCAGAGAGATAGAGCGATTGGAGTCCAGAAGGTGCTCTGCTCACTCATTGTGTGATCTTGGACTATGTCAGAGCCTTAGTTTCCTCCTCTGGAAGAATTGGCACATATATTCTTATGGACCGAATGCATATTTACTTCCCTACCCCCAAATTCATATGTTGTAGCCCTTACCCTCAGTGTCATGTTATTAAGAAGTGGGGCCTTTGGGAGGTGAGTGGGATTAGCTGAGGCCATAAGGGTGGGGTCCTCATGATGGGATGAAGAGAGTAGAGTCCCATGGAGGACACAGCAAGAAAGCAGCCATCTGCAAGTCAGGAAGAGGGCTCTCACCAGAACCTGACCATCCTGGCACCCTGATCTTGGATTTCCAGCCTCCAAAACTGTGCAAAATTAATTTCTGTTGTTTAAGCCACCCAGTACATGGTATTTTTGTTAATGCAGTCTAAGCTAAGATTATACCTATATTTATATGTGTGTGTGTGTATATATATATATATATATATATATATATATACACACACACACATATAGATATACAGTAATATCATTTTGAGGCTCAAATAAGGCTAAACGTCTAACCCTGTGCTGAAATGTAGATGTTCAATAAAAACTAGTCTTCATCTCCTCTTTTGTTTTACTGTAAAAGTCAGTCATTTAGCTTCAGTTCTTTATTGGCTGAATGACATGGCTGGTTCTTGAAAAACAGAGTTGGATGCTCGATGATCATTCCAGAAGCTACAGTGCTTTGGGACAAGGAGGAAAACCTCCAGATGAAAAATATATTTTTATGTACAATTCCATTATTATTATTGCTATTATTATTTACCTGCACTCAGAGGTACTGCTGGGGAGACAAAAGCCCCAGCAGGTTAACAGGGGTTAATATTTGTATAACAGGGTTAACAGGGGTTAACAGGGGTGTGATTTACTGGTATCTTCCCTCCGGCAGGAGCTGGAGTACACTCTCATTTGCCAAACATTGTCTTTATTCCTTGGAATAAAATTGCAAGAGACTGTAGCTTCCTCTGTTAGGCAAGCTGAAACAGCAGGATGGGTTAGTGTACTTCACAGTGCATTCTGATTTATAAAATATGCTTAGCCACCTATGAATATGGATACGATTTCTGCAAACAGAAGGTCATATGGCTCCCAATTGCGGAAGACAATATTTAAGCATGTAACGCCATGGCAGGCCCTAAAGTGAGGAAAGAGGTTTAAGGGTGAGGGGTTTAAAAGGTCCAAGAGGAGGCACACGTTGGCAAAAATAGATAAAGATCAAAAAGAAGTCAGGAAATGAGGCTGCCCTGAAGCCAGAGAGAGACCGGCCAAGGGGAGTGCAGGCGGTAAACCAAGAGGGATCAGAGGAAGTAAGAAAGGTAAAGTGGGAGCCCAGAGCAGTCAGGGAAGAGAGGAAAGAAGGAGCAGGTCAAGGCCACCTTGAAGTATTAATGTCTTCAGAGAGAATGGGAAAAAAATAATCTTAATAACGGATGGAGAAAAAAGTTGTGAAAGTCTTTCCTGTGGCATTTAAACTAATAAATATGTATGACTCTTATGGGCTGTATGCTATATGGAAACATAGCTATTTTTGGTGTCTTCAATTAAAGAATGCCCAGTAGACTATAGTCAGGCATCCTATAGGATTGGTCTCATGAACAAGGTTAAAGAACTTCTCAAGTGCTTGGAAGTTTGAGTTAGGTTCTAAGACTTGGTACTTGGACTGATCTTCAGGTATTCACAGATTTTTTCACGTGGTTTGATTGACTCATTTGAGAGGCTCATTGAGTGTCATCAGACACTAAAATAGCATAAGGAGAGTGGAAAAGGAAAGGGGACTGACATCTCATGAGGGCCTCCCATGGCCAGGCCCTATTCATAACCACCTAACTCATATTTCCCAAAGAATGCTGTATCTTTGTTTCATCTGATTTTCCACACCTCAAAATAGAGGGCATGATTCTGTAGCACATGTCATGTTGTTTCTAACTTATTTGTATCCATTCTGAGAATGTGACCCTAAATCACTCCTACCGTACTCTTAATCCAGGTGGGTAACATGGAAATGATTTCATCTGAAGCTCCAGGGATGAAGCACATTTAATCAGAGCATCATATCCATCTGACTGTCATCATCAGACTATTGGTTAGTACAGAGATGGATAAAGGACCCAATTCACTACTCATAGAATAAAAACATGAAGCAATACTAAGAATCCAGGAATAAACATTGACCTAGTTTTTTTTTTTTAATTTTATTTGTTTATTTTTGGCTGCATTGGGTCTTTGTTGCTGCATGTGGGCTTTCTCTAGTTGTGTCGATGGGCTTCTCATTGCGGTGGCTTCTCCTGTTGTGGAGCATGGGCTCTAGGCACGCCGGCTTCAGTTGTGGCACGTGGGCGCCATAGCTGTGGCTTGTGGGCTCTAGAGCGCAGGCTCAGTAGTTGTGGCGCATGGGCTTAGTTGCTCTGCGGCATGTGGGATCTTCCCGGACCAGGGCTCGAACCCGTGTCCCCTGCATTGGCAGGCGGATTCTTAACCACTGCACAACCAGGGAAGCCCTTGGACCCAGTTTTGATGACTACTTTTGATCTTCTGAATATAGCCTTTCCCAGAGACGTAATAGTTAAAAAAAGCACTTCTCTCTCTTTCTCTCTCTCCTTTTTTGAGTTGGGCTCCATCACTTGTCAAGATGTCAAGAGCTCTGGCTACCATAGGTTCTATGCAGATACTTTCAGAGACATCGAACCTTACACATCTTTTCTGAAGATTCATAATGCACATTGACATAAAAAGATCTTATAAAGTTCTACCTTAAATAAATCTCTTCAACTTTGTTTAATCTAGCAATTCCTAAACACATTTGACCATGCCAGTTTTTTGTTTTGTTTTGTTTTCCAGAATATCTATTTATATGCTCTTTGATTAATATTTTACAGAACATTATTAAGAGTCTGCTGGTATAAGTAAATCTTCATAAGGATCTTACGGGGAAGGTATTCTTATTCTTTTTATATAAGCAAGCCAGAGTTAAAAGGGGTGTGACTTACATGATCTATGTCTCAGAATAAATGACAAAGTTGAGAGATAGGATAGGAACCCAGGTCTACCACCTCTAAAGACCTTGTATCAGATCCTCGAGGCTGAAGGGAACCCAAGAAAATAATTAAGAAATCAGAGCCCATGCCTCCCCTATTTATAATTTCCTGAAATTAATCAGTGTTTGCCAAGTATCCAAGGACCCACCACCAAATAGTTAATTCCTGCTGAACTTAAACCCTGTGAACTCATAAAAAGTCCCCTTTCATTTAATATTCGTCAGATGCATTTTGGCGACCTCTGTCCAAGTTCTGACCTGCCTTCCAGAAGCTTAAACTCTAACTTTTTCGACATCACTCAGCAAACAGGTAAAGAAGTTGGGATTTAAATTCAGACGTCTGAAAAAAAACACATGTACTTTTAACAACTTTGGTCTGTTTCCTCCTTGAAAGCGTGACAAGAAATGTACAGCTATAACTTTTGTCCAGTGAAGCATGTGAGAGGTGTTCATGGAAGATGGTCAGAAGGTGGGCAGAGGAAGGGCTCACAGGAGGAAGTGCTCGGTTTAGGCTGAACATGGTCAGGGATAATTTCACATGAAGATGGCTTTTGAGTTGGGTTTTAAGAGATGGGTGGAATTTTGACAGATGAGGGGATCAGGAAGGAACATTTCAGAGCCTCTGAGATCATTTCCATACCCTGTTGTATTTCTCTTGGGCAATGAACACACACTGACATCGACTTTGGAATCTGTTCGGTTCTCAGTTAACTGGTTAAATACCTTTTCCTAAAAGAATGGCTGGCAGAGCAAGGTTCAAAGATGCCCTTAACAAAGCTTCTCAGTCAGCCTATACTTGATCCAAGGACTCGTACAACTCTAGAGGAGAGAAGATTTTTCAGACGTGTAAAAAGTATAGAAAAATACCCATCCTGAGTGTTTCTTGTGAGAAAGAAGGACTTGTCCTGGAAGAGGGCCTTATCTGAAGATAACAGTCTCCCGGGACGTCCCTGGTGGTGCAGTGGTTAAGAATCCACCTGCCAATGCAGGGGACATAGGTTTGAGCTCTGGTCCAGGAAGATCCCACATGCCACGAAGCAACTAAGCCCGTGTGCCACAACTACTGAGCCTGCGCTCTAGAGCCCGTGAGCCACAACTACTGAGCCCATGTGCCTAGAGCCCGTGCCCCGCAACGAGAAGCCACTGCAATGAGAAGCCTCGAGAAGCCCGCACACCGCAACAAAGATTAGCCCCCGCTCACTACAACTAGAGAAAGCCCGTGCGCTGCAACGAAGACCCAGTGCAGCCAAAATAAATTAATTAATTAAAAAAAAAGTTTCCCAAACTATCGACAGAATGATTCCCAACTCTAAGTTTTATTTAGCTCAACAAACCATACCTAAATGAATATAAGAGAACTGGGATTTTCATATTAGGATGTAGGTGGAGATATTTTCATAATAATAGTATTTATGAGTCAGCTATATTATGCAGATAATATCCATTCATTATCTCAATAAATCTCATGAAACACACGCCACCATCACCTCCCCCTTTTTTCCCGATAAGTAAATTAATTTTCAGAGATTAATTACCTTATCCAAAGCCACAGTTAGATGCAGATCTTGGATTGGAGCTAAGGGTCTCCAAATCTAGAGGTCTGGTTTTGAACTTTTATGCTTTAGTTCCTTAAATATGCCTGTTCCTCTCCGAACACTGCTGCACGACTGACACGGACCCTTCCAGCCACCCAGGGAGTCACAATTTTCGCACTAGAGTTTATGCTGAATAACATGGAACTAATACTCCCTGTTATTTCAAGTGACACTGGAGGTGGACAGGAAGTAGGAATTCATGAAAAGTCAGGTTCACAGGACTTTCAAAAAATAAATGGAATTGTACTAAATACAGGTACATCCCATGTCCATTTAAAGAGTATCTAGACACAATCAAAGGCCGTTACTTGAATCGGGTCGACAAACTGGTATCTTAGCTAACCCCACGAAGGACCTCCTTTAATAATGATCTAAAATGATTTATAATTATCTTATAGATTCAGTGAAGCTGTACCTTTCTTGGGGGTTAGGTTCCATCATCAGTGCTTAAGGCAAAAACTGTGTAAGGTCTAAATTACCCTTGGAAAATCCCTCAAATAATAACAATTACAACCATAAATATATAATACTTAGTATGTGCCAAATACTTTATATAAAGTGCATTCAATTGTCAGAACAATCCTATGAGGAAGTCCAATCATCATCCCCATTTTATAGATGAGAAAACTGTCACATGGACTGAGCCATTTGCTTAGTGTCCTATTGTTAAGTGGCAGTTCTGGGAGTTGAAATTAATCAGCCTGTCTCCAGAAATTGTGTTCTTACCCACTATGCTCTACTGGCTATTATCCGTAAAATGCAGTGCCATTCCTTATCTTCCACGGCTGACTTGGTTTAGGGGCCACAGTGTAAAACTGTTTCTTTAAACACCAGAGGCACGTTCATCATGGCAAAGTGCTCAGACCAGGATGCAAGAACAGCTGATTCAGACACCTCCCCATGATAGGAGAGCAGCTAATGCACTCTGGAGCACGCACACATCCAGTGGAGCGTCGAGAAAATTCCCCAAATTAAATTCACTTTTATATTCTCTGTCTCTGCCTCGCTGTCTTGCTTTCTCATAAAGCTGGCATTGAAGTACGTTTGATGTGTCTATTTTTATACCTATTTTTGCAGAGAGGACTCATCAACTTCTTCCTGCCACCGTCACTGTCCCTCCAAGTAGAACTTGTTTAGGATGCAACCCAGCTCTATTTTGTGAATTATTCTCCTCTTACTGGAAACAAATAATAAATTGATTCCAAAACTCTTCATAAAACATTCTACATTCCCCCTTGGTTTAAACACCCTGACTTTATCTATGAATAGGCTTAGCTACCCCATAGATGCACTGGAACTTCTGACTCACTCACTCTAAAATGCAAATTAGTGACGTCTGAATTAATGAGTTAACTTTACCCATATCTCCTGAATCAATTCTCTAAATACCTGCAGCACACTTTCCACTGAGGTGGGTGCAGCTGGTGATAAAATGGATCCAATGGATCCTTGACCTTAAGGAGAGACAAGATTTAC
The DNA here is from genome assembly GCF_011762595.2 of Tursiops truncatus. NCBI lineage: Eukaryota > Metazoa > Chordata > Mammalia > Artiodactyla > Delphinidae > Tursiops > Tursiops truncatus. The sequence continues at coordinate 100,350,034 of NC_047039.1, read as the reverse complement.
AAACATGGGTTAATTTGTGAATAACAAAATACATATATTTCATGATCCTGAATTTGATTTGAAAAATGTAGATAATTTGTCAGAAAAGGAGGGCATCGTCAGTTAAATTTTGCAGGAAGTTCTCTTTAAAGGAAGCAAGACATTGAGTGAAGTGTCAATAGAGACTAACTTTTCCTGAATATCTGCAATAATAGTAATAACAGCAGTAGTAATAATACATTTTACTGAGCACCTGTAGGCTCTATACCCTCTGCCAGCTGCTTTATGTACATAATCCCTGATAGTCATAATGATTCTGCAATTTTGGTGTTATTTTCCAATTTTGCAGATGAGTAAACTGAGTCTAAGTGTGCTTAAGAAACTTAACCAAGTGCCACAGCTGGGATGCAAACCCAAACACTGCCTCCCGCCTCGGCCTTCTATCGGCCCTGCTGTTCAGTCAGCCTTGTGCTGGTTTAAAAGGTGATGCTTTATCTGCATTGCCCTCATCAGATGCACGATCTCATTTGTCTCTTCTGTGTATCTTTTGAAGTAGGTGGAAAAAGTCATATTAGCTCCGTTTTGTAGATGTGGAAGGAGAACAAGGAGAAAGGATACATGAATTGCCCAGACTCATGTCCATTCATTGTATCTTGTGCCATGTACTGTGGCACAAAATCTAGGACGATGTAGTCGGCAAATGTATGACTCCTGCACTCTCAGAGCTCAGAATTTTATGCAACATTAACTATATCATCACAGAAGTATATATACCTATAATGGCAAGCTGGGATAACCACCATACGGGAAGAGCTGAAGCGCCATGAACATGCACAGCCCAGGGACGAAGCCACTGAGAAACTAAGAAAGATGCTCCTGGTGGGAGGATGGTGAACTGGTACCTGCAGGAGGAGTACAGAGCTAATTAGCTGGAAGTGGGGCAAAGTAAGCAGGGGAGGAGGGGCTTGCTTGAGATGTTCCACAAATAGACTGACGCAGAGAGAGCAGGTTCCCTAAACAGACAGCAGGTCAGTATTTTGGGCGCTCAGAGGGCAAAGGGGAGTATTGCAGAGGCTAAGCAGACAGAGCCAGCTCACGCAGGGTCCTGTGAGCTCTGTTAAGGCATTTGTTTTTTCTTTTTACTGTAGAGAAGTGGAAAGATCTTGACAAGTTTTAAGCAGAGTAGTGATGTTTGCGTTTTTCAAAAGGCCCCTCTGGGGCTTCCCTGGTGGCGTAGGGGTTGAGAGTCCGCCTGCCGATGCAGGGGACACGGGTTCGTGCCCCGGTCCGGGAAGATCCCACAATGCCGTGGAGCGGCTGGGCCTGTGAGCCATGGCCGCTGAGCCTGCGCGTCCGGAGCCTGTGCTCCGCAACGGGAGAGGCCACAGCAGTGAGAGGCCCGCGTACCGCAACAACAAAAAAAGGCCCCTCTGGGTGCAGAGAGGAAAACCCATGAAATGGAAGCTGGAGTGGAGACAGGGAGGCTGGGAAGGAGGACCTTGTAGGAGCCGGAGGAGGGGAACAGGAGGGTGCGGTGGCTGGAATGAGGTGGTGTCCAAGGGACTGCAGAGAAGGTGGTGGATTTCAGACATAAAAAATTAACATAAGTTAAAGATTGATTGACTTGGGGGTGAAGCAGAGGCTAAAGCAATGGCAGAGTCAGTGGCCTGGGAGCCAAGTCTCAGGCTCCACACCATGCAATGAGGCCTGCTGGAGCTAGGGACCCGTTCTTAATTTAGATCTTAACTATATCCGGGCAACTAGCGGGAGCATCGGGGCTGGGATACAGAGACGGCTTAGGAAATGAGGCCGCTTCCCAAGTGCTGCCGTGTTTTTTTTTTTTTAAAGAAGATGTTGGGGGTAGGAGTTAATTAATTAATTAATTAATTAATTTTGGCTGTGTTGGGTCTTCGTTTCTGTGCGAGGGCTTTCTCTAGTTGTGGCGAGCGGGGGTCACCCTTCATCGCGGTGCGCGGGCCTCTCACTGCCGCAGCCTCTCCCGTTTCAGAGCACAGGCTCCGGACGCACAGGCTCAGCGGCCATGGCTCATGGGCCCAGCCGCTCTAAGGCACGTGGGATCTTCCCGGACCGGGGCTCGAACCCGTGTCCCCTGAACTGGCAGGCAGATTCTCAACCACTGAGCCACCAGGGAAGCCCTGGTGTGGTATTGTGAATGCTGGACTTGTGGGAATCTATGGGGAAGTTGTGTGTAGGTGAGTGTGTGTGTGTGTGTGAGAGAGAGAGAGAGAGAGAGAGAGAGAGAGAGGGAAGGAGAGTCGTCTTTTTTCTCTTGCCCCAGTTTCTATGAGCTGCTCTGTCTTTTGTGCTCTTTGCCAGGAGGAAAGAAAACAGATTGTTCTTGCTCAGAGCATTCAGCTGACTCAACTGGTGCCAAACCCAAAAAAGCCTGAGAACATAATAATAATTGCTCATGTGTACACAGCGCTTTACAGTTTACAAAGGGCTCCACATTACACTCATAAAACTGTAAACCCTGTGAGGCAAGCATCTTACTATTAATTTTACTTCAATTTGAAAGACAAAAAGAATGTTCTAGAGCTTAAATAAATGGCTTAAGCCTTACAACACATTTGCATCAGTCATCTCTGACTCTATCCTGAGTGCTCCTAGCACTGGTGGTATCAGGCTTGAGTTCACTGTTGAAGGGGCTTCCAATGATATGAAGGACTATGTACGGTTGGCCCCTAGAATCCTCTGGGCATTGGTTGCAAGACCCAGGTGGATACCAAAAGCCACGGATGCCCAAGTCCCTTATGTAGAGTGGCGTAGGATGGTCAGCACTTTGTTTCTGCGAGTTCTATGTGTGCAGGTATGGAGACTGTATAGTCCTTCCCGATTTACAAAGCCTTTTCACACTGGGCATCTCACTTTCATCATCAGAACAGGACTCAAGTTATCATCGTCATTTCGGATGAGAAAACAGAGGATCACAGGTGACCAAGGTCAAACAGCCAGCAAGTGATAGAGTTCAGAATTGAACCCGATTGTTCTTCTATTGCCCTTTGCCTACTCCCAGGACTATTGTTAAGCTAAGGAGGACCTTAGGTTCAGAGAGAGGGAAATTTAAATAATTCAAACATGATTATGTGTACAGGATGCTCTCACTTACAAATCTCGAGTCCAGGTTATAGCTCTCAACAAAATGAAGCCAGGTCGGCTGCAGTGAGGAGTGGTGGGTTAAAAGCCCTGCGGTTGCAATCTCCTAATTTGAAGTAATTGGGATTCTGTCTCAAACCACAGGGCCCTGATTTAGCCAGGAAGCATCTGTTACCATCTCCAATGGCAACAGTTCAATCCCCACTCTGGCATGCCACTCTTCCCTGCCAACTGGCAGGCAGCTACCACTCAGAGCCTGCTGGCTTCTAGATCCTGCCGGGGCCCCAGGAAGAATCAAGTTAGGTCAACTTCCCAAGTTAGGATAAGGTGAAGAGGTGGAGCAGGGGAAAGCCATAGCAAGGTTCTAAGGACTCTTTTTGGGGTAAAGGGAACTAGAGCTTCTAAGGATGTGCCAGACACTGAGCTGGGAGATTCAGATGCAAACTTAATTCATAACCCAATGAAGCATGGGATTATGCCATTTGAAAGAAGAAGAAATAGGCTCAGAGAGGTTATACTGCTGGTCCGAGGTGACACAGCTAGTGAGTGGTGAAGCTAGGATTGGATCTCCTGTCTCTCTGGTGCTAAGGCTGTGCTCTTCTCACATATCCACTCTTCTTATTTTATCATGTTATTGTTTTGAGACTATCTATTGGGAGTATGCCTGGTCTCATTTCTATCTCTGTCTCAAGGCAAAGACCAAGAGCCACTTCCTCTTTAAACTCTCCCTTTCCCCTCAGGTGAGAGTATAGGCAGCAAGAAGAGTCCCCAAATTAGGAAAGCTGGGAGAAGAACTTGGAAAAGAAACCCACAGTTGTTCAGCAGCAAATAATGGTTGTTTTTATATCACCTTGCTTGTGGGATGCTGGAAACAGACTTCTGTTTATTATGTTAATGAATCCTCTGTGATTCTCCATTGTTTATGCATAATTAAGATGGCCCTTTTAAAAATACCTCCTAGAATTTGGGAAAACTAAAGTGTTTGTTTGGATTATTAGTAATAACTAATAACAGAAACTATGGCAACTGCTTCCAAAAGAACTGCAAGTAATAAGCCGCCTGATGGCACAAGAAAGATATTGAAAAAGAATTTAAAGCATTGTAGGAGGTACGGGGGGTTCAAGATAAGGGAGGTGATCCTGCTCTTTCCAGCCAGCCTATTATGGAATATTCCCAGTACCACATTTTGGGAAGAATACTGGCAACTGGATCAGGTCCAAACAGAAGTTCCTAGATGGCAAAAAGGCTGAAATGATCCCATACAGGGCTCATTAAAATGAATGAACTCCTCTGGGCCTCATTTTCAAAATACACAGATTCAATGCAACTGGTGTTTCTTGGTTTTACTTCTTTACTTGTTAGTTGTTTGTTATTTGTTCACTTAATGAACATGAGATGGAGTAAGAAATCGTGGGTCACTCTGAGGATCTATGCATGAAATACGTATTGATCACCTACCTGCCATGTGCCTGATGCCATTCCAGATGCTTGGAGGACAGCAATAAACATGGGCCTTGGTTTCCTGGAGCTTACATTTGAGTTGTGTGGCATGAAACATGCCAGTAAACGAAGGTATAGAGAAGATCATTTCAGATTGTGATGGGGATATCAAGAAAACAAAACAGGATACTGAGGGTAATGGGATCAACAATGACTGATGAAGTTAATAATCTGGGTGCAAAGGTGGTGGCATTTCACTTAAGATCTGGATGACCAGAAGGTACCAGACAGGCACAGATCTGGGGGCAGGGCATTCCAGGGAGAGGCAAGAGCTCATTTCCTAGAGCAGGAATCGGCTTGGTATGTTTCAGGAATAGAGAAGGGGCTGGGATCACTGTGGTTCAATGAGTAAGGAAGAGAGTTGTAGGAGATGAATTTAGAGGATAAGCAGGGGTCAGATCTTGTAGGGCTTGGTGACAAGAATGGATTTTATTCCAAGCGCCCTGGAAGGAAGCCTTCCAAGGAGTCACACGAGCTTTATGCAGGGAGAACTATGGACCCTATCCACAGTACAATGCAATATAACCACAAAACTGATTCTTGCTTTAGAGGCTCCCAGCCCTCCCTAAATCTCATCTGTGTTCCCCCTCAGTTTCATAGAATTCTAAGGCTCCTTCTCATGCTTACGTGGCCTGAGCATCATTGAGGGAATTAGGAATGTTTAGCTGAGTGAAAATAATTAACCACCATCTTGGATAATGTAAAGGATGCTGAGCAAAAGAGAGTTTGGATTTACCAAGCAGGAGGCAACCGCTTGAACTGAAGACTCCAGTTTCTCACTCCTCCTGCTTCCCTTTCCTTCCTGCCCCATCCCCTTGGGGCATTATTGTGTTGAGTTTACTGCTAGATGGAAAGGCAAAAGTCCAGACAATGTTTATAAGTGACAGGAAGGGAGGGTACCTCCTTCTATCCAAGTCCTAACATTTTTACCATCTCTTCCATGAAACCTCTCCAGATACTTGTAGACTATTTACTTGTGAATATATTTATTCCTTCAATTTTAAATTACGCTCCTAAAGCGCTGTATCCCTGCCTGATTTATACTGATTTGGGGCCTTGCTTCTCCCACTAGCCTGAAAACCTCTCAAAAGTAGGGACTCTGTTTTCTAGCTTTCTACATCCAACACAGTGCCTGTGTTACGGGCTGAATTTTGTCCCCCCACAAGTCATAGGTTAAAGTCCTAACCCCAGGTATCTCAGAATGAGATTGTATTTGGAGATAATTAAAGAGATAATTAAGATAAAATGAGGTCATATGGATGAGTGGGCCCTAATCCAATAAGACTGATGTCCTTTATTAGAAGAGGAGATTAAGACACAGATATGTGTGTGCATGGAGGAAAGATCCCGTGAGGGCACAGCAAGAAGGTGGCCATCTGCAACCCAAGGAGAGAGGCCTCAGAAGAAACCAACCCTACTGACACCTTGATCTTGGATTTCCAGCCTCCGTAACTGTAAGAAAATAAATTTATGTTGTTTAAGCCACCCAGTCTGTGGTAATTTTGTTAGGGCAGCCCTAGCAAACTAGCACAGCCTGCCACAGTACATGATTGGTCTGTCTCCCCTGCTAAATTGTGAGCACCTCAAAGGCAACAGCTACTAAGCCCTGTTCCCAAGGTTCCTGGCACTAGGCCTTGCACCCAGTGAATGAATCTAAACATTAATAAAAATGGCAGACCCAGAGAGTTTACGTGATTTCCCACGTTCACTCTGTAGCCTGCCTCTTCCTTGCTCTGATTTAGAGAAATCACAGAGAGATGGTCAGAGCAAGAGCCAGATTCAGTCTAACAGGACCAAGGATGTAGGGAGCACCGCGAACAATTACTGGAAGCTCAAGTCTGTTCAAGGGGACAAGTGATTAGGGAAACACACCCAGGCTCCCCCAGGCGGAAATGTGTGAGCTTGATGGAGACTGTAGGGTCCTCAATGTCAATATCTGCCCCTCTCTTCACAACAGGCCTGCCACTCCCCACCCACTGCCTAGCTTTCTCCCAAAGGCAGGAAGAGTTGTTCATCTGATTGGTCAAGTCTGAGTCACTAATTGAGGCACGATTAAGAGTAGACAGGCTTGCTGGGTCTTAAAAAGCAGGGACCAGCTATTAGCATCTTTCTTGCCTGCTCTTTACCTTTTCGAGAGCCTCCGCTGGGGAACCAGCTGTGTCATTTTCTCCCAGGCAGGCTTGAGTGTTGCTAGCTCATGTTAGATTGAAGGAACAGGAGGATGTCTGTTTCGCTTTGAAGCTATAAATCCCAGCTTTTCACCAGAGAGAGAACGATACTATGGTATTAGAGACTGGCACACACATTCACACACACTGGGGAGGTGGATTCTCACGTGGTACCTGTTCGTTGTTTATCTTCAAAACATAGTGGGTGGGAGAGGGGTGCATTTCAGGTCCCTGTCCAAGGTCCCTGTCCATATAAGCCCTCTCTCTTTAGCTACCTTATCACCTTGCAGCCCCAAACCCTCACACCACCACCCGAGTTCTATAATGTTTGCAGAGAGACAGTTGGGCTGCGTGTCTGTGGGTGGTGAAGATCCTGTGAATTACGCAGATTCTGGCTCTTATATCATCAATTATTCTGGTCCTTCATGCGGGCCTGCGTGGGCTGCATCGTGTGATTTCTGGTTCTCACCCTTCAGGGACTCTTAGCAGCCTGACCTTTTGCGTCACGTCTTCACTGAATTGCTTTTCCTGATTTGTAATGCCCCCTCCCACCTTTCTCTTCTTGACACCCATTTTGACTAGCACACTGATTCCAAACTCACAGTTACATTCTCAGGTCCCTTTTCTCCCTCTCAAGTGTGAAGTTCATCACCTGAGAAAATAAATCAAGTGTGACTTTCCACCCCTTTAGTTTCCTAATCATTTTAAAGCACTGATTTCTTTCCCAAAATAATGGGGACAGCGCAGTGTTCTAAAGGGATAACGGAAAAAAAAAAAAAACCTTTCCTTGCTTTGAGCACTGAATTCACTTTCACTTTTAAAATTTAAAAAATATAGATGCATATACACACACACATATATATATCTTACATAAAGAATAATGTTCATAATAGAAAATTAGTTACTAGAGACAAAACAAGGAAAATAAAATATATAAATGTATATCTGGATATAGATGCAATTTTGTTTCACAGTCTACGGGCAGAAAGAGCCTCCTGAGGTCAGCTGCTCTGAAGCATTCTGTTTCCATTCTAATAAAGATCCAGTGGCATTTATGCAGTGATGTGCTGCCAGGTGATTCTGCTGCTGCTGCTTCATTTCTATAGTTCCCTGAAGCCTGAATAATGTCAATTTCTCTAAGAGCTGGAATCTGGGCAAAGCAGGGTAGCTACGTACCTCTCCTCTGCAAATCATAGAGGAGATAGCCACAGAAACCACAGGGTGGAGCAGGTCCTATGAAAGGCACCGGGTCCCTTCCTTTATATGTTTGGGGGAATCACTCCATCCAGCCTGGAGGGTGGCATGTGTTCTGGCCCGTGCTTTACTTCCCTCACCAATAAAGGCCTTTGCCAAATCATGAGATTAAACATCTGCATCATAGTGAATTATATTGTCATTCTTTCTTTACCTGTAAATTTCTCTGTTGAAATATGCAAATGTTGAATAATAATAAAATGTATTAAAAAATAGTGTTTATCTCCCAAGACCCCCTAAGTGTGTCACACAGCAGAATCTATATTTAAAACTTGACTATAAGGCCACCTCCTTGGCTAAGGCACTGTTCACCGAGCATTTTAATTTACAAATATTTGGGACTTTTCTAGATGTCTTAGAAGTTTTTGATTTCTAATATAATTCCATTTGGTTAGAAGTTATATTCTGTAAGATATCTCTTTTTAAGAGTTATTGAGACCTAGTTAATAGTCCAACATGTAGTCTCTCTTGGTGAACGTTACATGTACATTAGGAAAGTCTGTATGCTCTGTAGTTCCTGGGTGTAGTGTGGTACAATTGTCACTTGGGTTAGTGTGGCTGATAGTGTTATTCATAGTATGTCCTTACAGAATTTTTAAAACTTTATCAACTGTTGAAGAAGAGTGTTAAAATCTTCATTATGATTATGGATGTATCTATGTTTCTTTAATTCTGTCAATTTGCTGCATGTATTTTTAAATCTTCAATGATGATTTTGGATTTATATCTTTGTTCCATTTAATTCTGGAAGCTTTGCTTTATGTATTTTAAGCTCTGTTATCGATATATATATATATATATATATATATATATATATACTTATGATTCCTATATCTTCCTAACAAATTAACCCTTTTTCAGTGTCAAGTGCTACTCTTTATACTTGTGGCTTTCAATCAGAAACCACCTTAGTAATAATCGTTTCAGGGAAGGATCACCAACAGATGCTAAAACCAGTAAAAGTTTGATGAGAAACAGTATATTTGCATGGTCTCAAAGAATCTCCCAGTTAGATGTTTATTAAACAAATGCAAAAATCGTAACTTTGAAGGAGAAAACTGGCAGACCCCACCTTAACTGAATGATCAAGGTTAATCACCAGAAGTAGGACAAACAGGCACCATTTTCTTCCTAATATTTTGCTGAGAAAAGGACACAATAGCACTCCCAAGGTACTCCTGCAAGAAATGCATCACCTGAGCGTGGTCATGAGGAAATATCAGACAGGCCCAGTTTGAGAAACATTCTACCCCAGAAGACCTGTGATTTTCCCCAATCTCAAGGTCGTGAAGGACAGAGGCTAAGGAACCATTCCACATTAATGGAAAGTAAAGAGACACAAAAATTAAGTGCAACATTTAATGCTGAATTAAATTCTGAACTAGAAGAAAAGTTATTTTTGCTATAAAAAAGACCTTAGAGGGATGATTGGGAAAAATTAAATAGCATCTGTAGATTAGATAATAATGTGGTAGCAATGTAAATTTCCTGATTTTGATCATTGCATCCTATTTATGTAAGATAGTGTTTTAGTTTTGGGGAAACACACAATGAAATATTTAAGTGTAAAAGAGAATTATGTATGTATCATATTCTCAAGTAATGCAGGAAAAAAAGATCTGCAGACTCGGGTGTGTGTGTGTGTGTGTGTACAGATCTTTACGCAGATAAACAAAGAAAGGGAGAGGGAAGGGGAAGAAGAGAAAGCCGGATATATAGAGAGAATGATATTGAGAAACGTGCTCAAATATTAACACTTGGAGAATCTGGGTGCAGAGTGCATAGAAATTCTTTAAACTATTTGGAAGTTCTTCTGTATGTTTGACAATTTTAAAATAAAAAAGTACTTGTCTTGAAGTCCATTTTGTCTGATTCAACTTTCTTAATCTTAACGTTTGCATGGTAATTTTTATGCCGTCTTTTAATTTTCAAAGTACCACACAATTGCATTGCGTCTTGCTTTTTTATTTAGTTTGAAAATCTTAGTCTTTTAATTGCAATGTTGAGTTCATTTAGATTTAATATTATTATTCATATAGTTGGATTTAGGTCTACAATTTTCTTATTACTTTGCTATTTGTCCTTTCCTGCCTTCATCTGTGTTAATCAAGTATTTTCCAGCATTTAATTTTAATTCTTCTATTGGCTTTTCAGCTATACCACCTCAATTTTATTTTCTTTTAAACGGTTGTCTTAGGGATTCCAGTATGCATCCTCAAGTTATTATAGTCTACTTGGACTTAATGTCACTATTTCCAGTAAAGTGAAAGAAACTTGCAACAGTAGAGTTATTTACCATCCTCCTCTTTTATGGTCTCACGTATCTTATATGTCTGCAATATGTAAGTGGTATTATATATTTTGCTCAAAATAGTCATATGCATTTTAAATATATAAAGACAATTTAAAAAATTGTCTTTGATGTTTAGTCATATGCTTACCCCTCCTGGTACTTGTTAGCTCTTTCTGTAGGTCTGTCAGTTTCCTTTAGTTTGATAAACTTTCTTCCCACTTCTTGTAACTCCAGTCTTCTAGAGACAAATTATCTCAGTTAAAAAAAAAAAAAAAATCTAAAAATGTCTTGGGGCTTCCCTGGTGGCGCAGTGGTTGAGAGTCCGCCTGCCGATGCAGGGGACACGGGTTCGTGCCCCGGTCCGGGAAGATCCCACATGCCACGGAGTGGCTGGGCCGGTGAGCCACGGCCGCTGAGCCTGCGCGTCCGGAGCCTGTGCTCTGCAGCGGGAGAGGCCACAGCAGTGAGAGGCCTGCGTACCACAAAAATAAATAAATAAATAAAAATGTCTTAATTTTGCCTTCACTTTTCCTGGATATTTTTGCTGGATATGGACTTTTAGGCTGACAATTTCCCACCCTTCCCCCAGCACTTTAAAGATGTCATTTGATTGCCTTTGTCCTCCCTTGATTTTGCTGAGAAATCAGCTGTCATTTACATCCTTGTTTTACTCTATGTGTCGTTTTCTTTGGACTCATTCAATATTTTCTTTTAATTTTTGATTGTTTGACTGTAATATCTCTAGATGTCATTGTCTTTGTTTTTATCATTTGGGGGCTTTTTTTCCTTTTGGATGTTCTTGGATCTGTAAGTTTGTTTTCTACCAAATTGGGGAGACACTTCACCATTATCAGTCCTGCCGCTTTCCTGTCCTCTTATCTCTCCTCTGTTTCTGGGGCTCTGATTATGTGGATATTGATATAATGGACTGATATTTCCCACAAGTCATTGGGGCTTTGCTATTTTTTTGTCTTTTGATTTCCCTGTTCTTCATTTTAGATAGTTTTTTTTACTATGTCTTCAGTTTCACTGATCTCTTTTGCTGTTTTCTCAGGTCTGCTAGTAAACCAAATGAGTGAATTTTTCGCTTAAGCTCTGAGACATTGTTTCTAAAATTTTCATTTGGTTCTTCTTCATAGTTTCTGTGTGGCTGCCGGAGATTGACTTAGTATGATCGCACATTCCTTTAAGTCCTGGGATAGTTATAATAGCTGCTTTGAAGTACTTTTTTTGTTGTTGCTAATTTTAATAGCTGGGTTATCTCAGGGTCAGTTTCCAGGTTTGGGGCCACATTGTCCAGCTTCTTTACATAACTAGTAATATTTTTAATTATTCTTACATACCAGACAATATGAACACTACACTATTGAGACTGTATTTGGGTGTCCTTCCTTACAGACTGCCAAGGTGCACTTTTTCCTTTCCGGAAAGGCAATTGATTTCTTATAGAAAAATTCCATCTGCAGCATCACTGTGAGTTTGCTGCTCACCATTTGCTTGAGCACCTCTTGCAAAGGTTAGCTCACTACCACCTTGAAGAAATCTGACTATTAAAAACTGACAGCTTGGCCCATTAAATTCTTCGTTGTGTTTTACCCATAATGTACTCTGTAATTTTACTCAAAAGCCACAGAGACACGTTTGTTGCCTTTTTAAATGATAGCAAAAATTTTCTGGAGAGGCTTTTATAGCTTTTATCAGAGTCTGAAAGGTCTCAGTATTGTTTAGTACTTCATAGTACATAGTTATCAGGATCCTCTCTCTTCTCTGGATTAGTTGACAGACCATCATTAGAGCTTAACAGAAAACACCCCAGAGCCACACTGTCTGGGTTCAAATCCCAGTTCTGCTGCATGGTCTTGGACAAATTACCCCACTTCTCTGTACCTTAGTTTCCTCAGCTTCAAGGATAATAATATGAATTATCTACCTATTTGACTTCTGTGAGGACCAAATCAACTGATACATGTAAAAATAATTAACAGTGCCTAGCATGTAGTAAGTGTTTGGTGAAGATCTGCTATTATTATAGAATCAAAATTTCCTTTGGAACCATTCTGTTACATCACCATAAGTGGATTGCCTGTAATCTACCTCACTATGAAAATATTTTTTCAGTTGTTGTTGAAAACAAGCAGATGATCCATTTTTTTTTTTTTTTTTTGTGGTACACGGCCCTCTCACTGTTGTGGCCTCTCCCGTTGCGGAGCACAGGCTCTGGACGCGCAGGCTCAGCGGCCATGGCTCTCGGGTCCAGCCGCTCCGCGGCATGTGGGATTCTCCCGGACCAGGGCACGAACCCACATCCCCTGCATCGGCAGGCGGACTCTCAACCACTGCGCCACCAGGGAAGCCCCAGATGATCCATATTTTAAGGTGGAATCTAGGGCAGTAAATGGGTTGGGAGAAGAGAGTTGGAGAGAGAACAAATGGGGCAGGAGCAGAAAATATCACTATAACTCATAAAAATGCAAAGATCAGAATGAAGGTTGGCCTCCAGTGGGTCCCAGACATCATCAGAAGCATTTTCTGTTTGTGAGTCACTGGGGTGGGCCCTGGGACTCTGCATTTCTTTGATGCACCTAATCACCACCCCCCCACCCAATCCCCAAGATGATTCTGAAACAACCTGGTAGCACATGTACATGAAGCACCGTTTGGGACACTGTTTGGGAAGATTATTATTATTATTAATTATAATATTAATATTATTATTATTAATTATAATATTAATAAATATAATTATATAGGTATATTTAATTATATAATTAATATAATTTATTATTAAGGACCATATTGCCATGAGCATAAGTGATTCTAAGTAAGACAGTGATCAGCAGCTCCCCTGATTTACTGATGGATACATGGAAAATGCAAAGGAAAAGTGTCCTGACTCTATTCACCCTGATAATAAATGGCAAGGACAGGCCAAAGACATGTCTACTGACTTCACAGCTGGTGCTTTCACAGATACCCTTATGTGATGATTGTTTCTGTCGACTTAGATACTGGGCCTCTATCATCTGCTTCAGAGGCTATTCTGACAAATGATCCATCTTGATTTTGATGAGAGTCATTATCATCTCAGTTTATTTCTCTTTACAATTGGTGCAGTCTTGACCTTAAAGGATGAGGATGCTGTGAAGTTTAATTAATGTCAGCAGAGTCCTCAGATGCCTCCAGATGAAAGTTACTGTACTGATGCACAGTCTTACTATTATTACAATTTCCCAGTTGCCAGGCTCGGGTCACCTGCTTGGCTGTGTGTTAGGCTGCATTTGAAAGAACAAGGCAGAAAAGCAAGCACATCAGCTGCTGCTTGGAAACCCAACCTGACCCTAGGCTGGCCCATTCCTTATACCTGAGCATCCCAGGGGGAATTCAGAGATTCCGACAGTTCCTAGAGAAAGCTTGTTGAAAAGCCATGGCATAAAAAGGAATGAGCTCCAGCTTCAGAAGCAAATGGTGAGGAGTTTGACTCCTGGGCCTCCCGCTTACCAGTGAACTACAGGACACTATTTTCCCCTCCTCTTGGTGTGATGGAGATAATGCCCAACTTTGACAGAGCTGTTTAGAGGGGTAAATGACGTAATGCAAGCAAACTACTTTACATCACACGTGATACTTCGTAGAAGCTGCCTAAATGATGGATTCCAGATAAAGAAACTGATACAATGATCCAGGAGGGAGAATAATGATAAGAGAAAGAATCACATACTAGACCATATACATTTTGTAAAGAGCCTATAGCTACACTGAAGCAACCAAGAACACAAAGTTTAACTGATGGTATTTCAAGACAGAATAAAGGCAGTTAAATGTTCATGAACTTACTCTGTTCTTACAGCAACACCCTGGGTGATGACCTCCACTCTCCATTTTGCCACTGTATGAAGTTCACAGAGAGATTCGAAGTCACACAAGTCACCAAGGGTAGAGATGTGCTCTGACCAGTGTTCCCTTTGACACATGACAGCTGCCTCTCTTATTCATGTGGTGAACAGAATGGTCACATGTGTTGTTTTGTTTTTAGTCCCAACATAGGGTTTTGTATTTGACAAAGTTACTTTTGAGAACTGTTAGGAAACAAAGTGTCATTTTAGCATCCCAATGTTAATTTTATTCTTTTCTTTTACTCTGGCAGCAATTCTGCAAGGGACATACAGTGGACATCACTATTCCCATTTTACTGACGTGGAAACTGAGGACCAGAGAGCATTAAGACCGAGAGAGTAACTAATTAACATAATTTATATAGAGATCAAATGCTTCTTGGGGGTTTACATGCATGGTTCCTGTTTTATTCCTAATCATATCATAATCTTAAGGCAGCATTCCCTAAAGGCTGTATATTAGGCAGGGCAGAGATGTAAACAAGTTCTCTTCTTTATCCCCCCAAGAGTGGAAGCAGTCACCTTCTACCTAACCTGAAAGAGGCTCTGGCAGATAAATACTTTCTCTCAAGAGTCATGGGAGTTCCCAGGTGGGACATTTTGTGCTTGAGATATTCAAATACTCTCAGTTCCCCTTGGTCCCCTCCTCTGTCCCTGAGCAGCAGCATGTGTGCTGGGGTGAGTAACAGCCTCCTTCAGACTCAGGAATGGCCCAAGAGGTCCTGAGAGGGCTGTGTCCTGGAGGGTAGGCACAGCTGAATCTGAGACATGGTGAGTTACACCAGGGTCCGGGATTTTATTCTGCTTTCCTCCATCCTGATTAATTTCATAGCTAATGACTCTCCGGACTTGGTGATGTATGATGCTCTGTCGGGGGACAAAAACTAATTGAACTTTTACTAATTAAATAAAACATCTTCATGCAGTGAAAGGTTTTGCAAACGAATGTAACTCACATGGAATTATGTTGGCAGGAGAGTTCCAAGGAAAAATCTTTTTAAAGACCACAGACAAAAAAAAAAAAAAACGGCGGGGGGGGGGGGGGCGGAAACTGAGTGTAGGAGACAGGGTGGGAGATTTTAAAGAGGCAGAGAAAGCAAAGAATGACATATGTATGTTGAAAGTGATCAAGAGAGACATGCAGAGAAACAGGCTCAGCTGGAGACAGAGATTCAAGCACAAAAGGCTAACAAGCAGCGATATAGACAAAGTCAGGCATATATAAGGGCACGTTTGGCTATTTCAGTGAGTGCACTCATAGAGGTATTCAATAATATTCTGCAGGCATTTTAAGTACTTATATCAAATAATGATATCTACTAAAGATCTTTTTTTTTTTTCGGTACGCAGGCCTCTCACTGTTGCGGCCTCTCCCGTTGCGGAGCACAGGCTCCGGACACGCAGGCTCAGCGGCCATGGCTCACGGGCCCAGCCGCTCCGAGGCATGCGGGATCCTCCCGGACCAGGGCACGAACCCGTGTCCCCTGCATCGGCAGGCGGACTCTCAACCACTGCACCACCAGGGAAGCCCCTAAAGATCTTTTTATTCAACAAATGTATATATTGAGCACCTTCTCTGTGTAAGGGACTGCGCTAGAACCCGGGGACACAAGAAGCAAAACATTGCAAAACCTTCTCTCTGAAGTCTAATTAGAAAGACATTCATCAAACAAAAAGAATAGAAATAAATATCCATAGAGCACAGGGAACTCTTCTCAGTGCTCTGTAATGACCTATACGGGGAAAGAATCTAAAAAGGAGTGGGTATGTGCATACGTATGACTGATTCACTTTGCTGTACAGTGGAAGCTAATGCAACGTTGTAAATCAACTATGCCCCAATAAAAAATTCTAAAAAGAGAAAGAAATCTCCAATTTCAATGTTGCAGTTCCAGTGATGGATAAATCCACAGGCGTAGAAAGGACTGGATGATATGAAAGTGTGATATAAGTAGCAAGGGCTAACAGAAGCATACAATCTATTTTTCTGTTTATACAGTTTGAAGGTTCAGAGAAGTGGAGGGCTTTGACCAAGCTCAGAGTAAAACGTATCTAGAATGGATATCTATTACCAAAGTGGGATTTAAACAAATTAACACATTTTTATTTAGAAATCAAACAACTAGAGAATAGTCCAAACACGTAGAAAAGTATAAAAATGGATAGGATGGCCATCTATGTGTCCACCACTGACTACCATATTTCATAAGTCTAAAATTTAACCACTTAGAAAGAAAAAAAAAGTAAACTGAGGGCTTTGCACGTCAGATACCTTACTTGCATTACCCTTTGATCTTCCTAACGTTCTCAGAATGCAAATGTCACACCCCCTTTACAGATGAGATAACTGAGATTCAGAAGATTAGAGAACTTTCCCAAGTGTGAAAAGCTTATAACTGGTATAGTCCAAAACTTCTTCCCAGAGTTGTTTAATTCCCTGCTCTTTCTGATATGCTACACAGCTCAAGGACAAAACGCAGAGAAAGAGTCAAGAATTTTCAACCCTCTGACATTTGGAAATAGGATGCCAGAATACTTCTACTTTCTCTTCTGTCCTTCTCCCCCTCTCCTTCTTTTCATTGGCTAGATGATTAGGAGATTTATTTTTGTTCCTTAATGATTATTCGCATGTTCACTCCCACCTCATCTCAGGTCTAAGGAATGTTGGCAGGAAAAGTAGCACACCTGTCTCTCCTTTTTCGCATCTTCCCTTCCTGTTCACATCAGCATCTGAAGCTGCCATACTTTAACTCACTACCATGATCCCTAACTGAAGGCAATGTGCTGTAAACTCACAGCTGTTGCTATGGTGACCATGATGTCATAAGGTGACACTACGTGTTCGGGTGATGATGAATTCTTTTTAATCTAAGATATTAACTTTACAAAAAAATAGGATGCTGGCTGTTAAAGTAGAAAGGAAACCGAGTTATGCAGAAACCCAACATTGGTGCATATTTTTCTTCTTAGTAATCAAGTTGGACTTGACAAACTCCATATGTTCTTTTCCTGCTCTAAGATTTTATAATTATGGGAAAAAAATGAATAATTGCTTCTCTCAGAAAGAAGCAGCGTCACTGGCCTAAGGTTGTGAGGTTATGACTTAAACAGAACTCTGAGTTGAAGAGCAAGGTGGTCTTCTGGAAACCTTGTTAAAATCTGGGCTCACTTTCAGTGAGCATCTGCGAAGCCTTCCTTTCTCCTAGCCTCAGTCTCACCATCTGTCAAATAGGAGTGAAAGCATGGAGCTTTCTTTAAAGACTGAATAAGAAAACATGTTCAAAGCTCTTGGCACATAGTGATTCTACTTAAATATTATTTTCTTAGCTTTAAATACTTGCTAGGATACGTCATTTCACAGCATGAACTCAGGCAAGTCATTCCATTTCTTTTAGGCATAATAATTGTATTATCATTTATTAAAATGAAGAGGGTTGGGAAAAATGAATATAGAAGAGATAACAGAAGTAGATTCCCACTACTGGGCATATACCCAGAGAAAAACATAATTCAGAAAGACACACGCACCCCAAAGTTCATTGCAACATTATTTATAATAGCCAGGCCATGGAAGCAACCTAAATGCCCATCGACAGATGAATGGATAAAGAAGATGTGGTACATATATACAGTGGAATATTACTCAGCCATAAAAAATGAAATTGGTTCATTTGTAGAGATGTGGATGGACCTAGAGACTATCATACAGAGTGAAGTCAGAAAGAGAAAAACAGATATCATATATTAACGCATATATGTGGAATCTAGAAAAATGGTACAGATGAACAGGTTTACAAGGCAGAAATAGAAACACAGATGTAGAGAACAAACGTATGGACACCAAGAGGGGAAAGAGGGGGAGGGTGGTGGTGGGATGAATTGGGAGATTGGGATCGACATATATACACTAATATGTATAAAATAGATAACAAAACCTGCCGTATACAAAATAAATAAAATAAAATTCAAACAACAACAACAAAATAACAGAAGTAGATGAAAAAGATGGATATGATGGAAAAAGATGAAAGATGGATATGACCTTCTTCAAATCCTTCTAGTTATAGACTCCAGAACAAATGATTCCACACAAAAAAAATAGATGTATATGCATTCACTGCTCTTTTAAGTATGCAGTCAAATCCAATTATTGCCAAATATGACAAGTGATAAATAAAGCAAAACACTTAAGCCTTCTTAGTGAGCATTGGTGAGTGGGATTATGATCATGGAAGGTGGTCTGAGATTTCAAACTAACTGACATGGGTGGTTAGACTGGGAATATTGGACTTGAAGGAAGGTAAGTTACAGGGAAAGGCATGAGAGCCATTCTCAACGCTGTGAAGGTATTTTGTATCCTAAAGGGAGAAGAGGTGCTTGGCCCTAGAAGTCAAGAATAGGCTTACTGGATGAGAGGCTGTACTTAGGTAGAACTTTCATACGATCAGATTTTCCAGCAGGGGAGAGTGAAACTTTCAAAGAGGCTGAACTTTCCATTGCTGAAAGTGTCCTTTCCAAGGTTAAGGCATCTGTTAGGGTACTTAGAGAGGTATAATGCATTAGGGGAAGGTGTATACTGGCAGGAAGAGGTGATTAGGATGCCTCCAAGATGAGTAGTCAGTTCTGATCTTAGGGGGACATATTACTATGGAGACAGTTTGTATTTGCCCCAGAGAGAAAGTTTGAAACTGACACACACCAAAAAATGCCTGCAATAGAAATTTCTGTATAAATGCAAATTTTTCTTTTTTTTTTTTTTTTTGCGGTACACGGGCCTCTCACTGTTGTGGCCTCTCCCGTTGTGGAGCACAGGCTCCGGACACGCAGGCTCAGTGGCCATGGGTCACGGGCCCAGCCGCTCCGTGGCGTGTGGGATCTTCCCGGACTGGGGCACGAACCCGTGTCCCCTGCATCGGCAGGAGGACTCTCAACCACTGCGCCACCAGGGTAGCCCCTGCTAAGATTTTTACATTCTCTGGGCATCTTCAAGAACTGGATCTCTGGTTGACTATGAGAGACAACTGTTATTTATAAGTGATATAGGGGATAGTCAGGGTAGCAGCTGGACAGTGCAAAAGAAAAAATACTTTATCTTTGATTACAAGTAGTTCTGCATGAATTCATTAGCTAGCTATGACCATATAAGACTCTGTCTGACCTGTCTGTTGATACTCAAAATACCATGGTGATACTGGGGCATAAAAAGCAGACATCTAAAAAACATGAAACCATTCTAAAAAGAATTGTCACAAGTACCTTGGTAGAGGACGATGGGCTTTACAAAAGGGGTTCAGGGTAGAGAATAATATTGGCCAAACATGGTTGAATGGGAATTTCATGCCTCATCAGTCATAGACTTGCTCATCTGTGAAGTGCTCTAATGTGTTTTTAAAATTTTATGGGTAGTCATTACAAAAACAAGCCCACCATTAAGCTGATCATCTTGAACCATAGGTCAGGAGATGCTGATGGACAAATACAAGATAGATATTGCAGAGCATCAAAAGCTCTATCATGACCATTCAGTTTGGGGGGTGACCCAAGCATTTCAGCCCAAGTCTCTGTTAGATGCATATCACTTCCAAGGCTCCAGACCATAGCCAGCCTGGTACCAACCCAGCACTGCACCAGGTATATGACTTTGAGCAAATATTTTCCCTCCCTGGGCCTCAGTTTCCCCTTCTGGACATGGCTTTGCCTGTCGACATCTAGTAGGGAGCACTGAATAGGGTTACAAGATACTAGCCTTAGCCTTGGGACCAAAGCTCACTACCCTCTACACCATGACCACTCTTGCTGGTTCTCTGACCTATGAATCTTTATGGCCCATGTTTCCTTCCAATTTCTTTCACTGAATCTTGCAAAGTCCTAATGCCAGGTTGTTAATTCTGCCTGTTTCTGGTCAGTCTTCATTCATACAACAAACAGCTACCAAGCATTGAGCTAGGTTCGTAAACTTTTCCTGAAAAAAGCCAGATGATAAATGTTTTAGGGTTGGAGAGTCATAGAGTATGTTATGAACTATTCAACTCTGCCATTATAGTGAAAAAGCAGCCATAGACAATACATAAGCCAACAGGAATGGCTATGTTCCAATAAAACTTTATTTTCAAAACAGGTAGAGGGCCAGATTTGGCTTATGAACTATAGTCTGAAGACTTTTGAGCTAGATGCTGGGCATTACAAGAGGAATAAAATCTGGTATTTGATATCAGGATTCAAAACCCTCTAGCCTATGTTTTTTAATATGAGGCCAATGAGACGGTGTTATTTTTAATGCATATTTATTCTTTTTAAAACTGAGGTATAGTTGAGAAATAACATTATATAGTTTCAGGTGTATAACATAATGATTCAATATTTATATATATTGCAAAACGAACACCACAATAATTCTAGCTTCACGCTGCAACAGCAGAGCTGACAAAGACCTTATGGCCCATAAAGCCTAGAATAGTTACTATGCTATCCTTTGTAGAAGGTTGAAGACCCCCAATTTAGAAAAATAAAATGGATATTATTGAATAACAACTAAGAACAAGGAATTAGGAGTGAGACAGACACCAGTTCAAATCCAAATGCTATTAATAATAACAAAAATAACCAAGTGTCAACTACGTGATAAGTATTTTACTAATAATTTTTAAAAATTGTATTTAATGTGCTAATTACAGCAATTATATAACATAGTAATTATGGTTGTACTCAATTTACAAACTCAGAGGTAGTTTACCTAAGCCGCACACCTATTAGAATATAAGACTTCAAACCTAGCTCTATGTGTCTCCAAAGCTCAGGCTTCATTAATCTGGATCACGAAGGATGAAAAGGGAATTTGCCAAGTTGGAGGAAGAGCATTTGAGGCAGAGAAAACAGCCTCGGCAAACGCATGGAGGCACGAAAGCATGTTCCAGGAACAGGGAGAAGACATTCAGAGAAAGAAGGCTGAACTGGGAAGGGCAGTGGGGCTGGTTTATATAAGGAGGCTTGAATGCCAGGGGAGAACTAGTCCTTGCAGTTTCTTTAGCCAGGGCTGGTTGGTGTGGTGGGCAAGCTACTTCACCATGGTGGAGAATATTAAATCCCTGGGATGTGGATTTCTCCCACTGAATAGACATTGTCATTGTGTTATGACATCTTCCAGCGTGTCAGCGGTGACTAGTTATGGGATAGGCAGCCCAGCTCATTCTTCAGATCCTTTGTTAGCGCGAACTCTACCTCATCCTTCTGGGGATGCTACTCTTATGCAGTTGCTCACCTCTGATATTTATTCAGGAAAAATTAAATAGCCAGAATATTAGCCTGCAGGGGTTACTATGGAGTTGGAGGCCTGGCTCATTACAGAGGTGCCAGGAGACGTTAGGTTATTTTAAAATAATCACAGGAACAAGCGGGGTACTCACTTCAAGGGCAGTGCCAGGTGCTTCAAAATGTCTTAGCTTTAAGCTTCTGTTCACAATCCAGACCAGTCAACATTAGACATGACCGGTCTGCATCTTTGGGTCCAGAAAAGGAGACTGTGGCTCTAAGAAGGGAATGGTCTTCCCTGGGGCAGAGAACTGGTTTTCACTGGTTTTGTTCCAGGAAGGCTGTGTGATCTGGGTTCTGAATGGGTCTGACTGGGCAGATGATCTGAATAACCATTCGATTGCACAGATAAAAACCACCTCAAGACTTTGGCAGAATAAAGAGAAGGTGTGGCCTCTTCCGAAAATCATGCTTAGTAAAAGGATTGGCCACTTCCATAGAGGAAGTTCAGTCCTTAGAGCCATAAGAAAAGGCAGATCTCAATGCAAAATATAGAAATACTTTCTGTGAATTAGAAACGACAGTGGAATGATCTGAGTCATAGAGTCTCTGAGAGCTTGTTCATCATGTTTTCCCCCTGAGGAAAATCTTATGACTAAAGAGAACAGCATGCAGTCATAGACATCTAGGGATATGTAGCTCAAAATGGATTCTAAAAGCACAAAATTCTTCTGAAATCTCCTGTTTTATGACAAAATTCCAAACATACTTTAAATTAAACTCAACAACATGTCCCTTTTTGTTTTAATATAGCCTTTGAAATAATTATTATCCTGTAAAATTGATCCTTCGTATACCCCTGGTGGCATAGATACTCTAATCGGAGAAGCAGTATGTGATATCATGTAATAATTATGATATCATAGCATCTCAGAGTTGAAAGAGGTTCATGGAATCATCGTTTCTGAATACTATCCAGTGCAGAATATTTGAGTACAGGGTAATAGGAGGAATCTGATGTCCCTTATAATTTTGAGACTCTAGGAGCTCAGACTTCAGTGAATCTTTACACCAATACCTTAGCCATTATAGTAATTAGTATGGTATGCATTACAAATATTTTATAATATTATAAAATACTATGTAGTATTGTACATTTATTGTATTAAATACTATATGGTATTATATATTTATAATCATATACTATATAGTACTATAAAATGCTATTTTTTATATATATATATACACATATACATACATGTATGTATGTTTCATAAGAGAGATGATACTTTAAATTATAGGCTTTGGAGTTAGGGAGACCTAGTTTCAGATTCTCTCTCTTCACAGCTGGTTAGCTCTGTGAAATTAGGCATGTTTCCTAATCCTGTTAAGTCTCAGTTTCCTCATTATAGAACAGGAATAAAAAGATCTTCCTGCCAGAGTTGGCGTAAGCATTCAAAGAGGTATGGGACATACATCCCTGATCACAGAGACTGGAATATATAACGTGTAGAAAACGGTATCTGGTGTGTTCGTGTGCACGCACACACATGTGTGTGGTAACCTGCACAAAACAACCAGCTTAATGGGGCCTGAACAGAGTTGAGTCATGCGCCGGGAATAGAGGGGTTCATGGATTCCAAGGCTAAGATGTAAACTGAAAGAACAGTAGGCTGACAACATTTGTTCCTTTACTTCTTTGGCTCCAGGAAGCTCCTGAGACCCAAGAATTTCTGGAACTCAGCTCTGCAAAGCTGAGAGGCTGCGTTTCTCCTCCCGCACTCAGACATATGCACTGCATCCCCAGACACAACAGATGGCCAACTCTCTGCACACAAACCAGCTCTGCACAAAGGCACTGGGCAGAGCAGGGGAGAAAGAACATCTCCACCAGTGTTCCTCTCCTTGAAGAATAGGTTCCTGTTATTTCTCTTCTTCGACCACAGGGAATTAGCTAGGCTCTTGGGATGCCCTCCAGACCTAGTCGGGAGCACTGATGTTGTTCTGAGTTTCTTCATGGAAGTGTTCGCTCCCCAGCTCCTCAAGAAAGTTACAGATTAAGGAGATAGATCTAACTATTTATTTTTCCCTGGGAGAAGGATGGAGCCTGGGAGGTGCTGAGTTTCAGAAGTCCTTTATCCATTGACGACAATGAGTACTTCAACCAAGTCATTGGGCTTGCAGGCATGCAGCTCAACTCCCTAGAACCACACTGTCTCTAGGCGGGTCACAACATGCACTAACTTATCAAAGTACAGAAAAAACCTTTGGTACCAATAAACTGGGTGAAATATATTACTAGGAGCTGTATTCCATATGCTGAATGTACATATAAAACACAACTCTATTTATAAAATCTTTTTCCTGCTACTTTTCCCCAAATGTTCTACTTCTCAAACTGAGCAGATGGGGTCTCTTGTTTCCCCCTTTGGCAGCTCTGAAACCTTGAGGAATTTCAAGGTATCTGTATATACGTGGGATCCTTGTTATAGGAGTGTTCAATACTTGAATTCAGAGAGCTAGGGCTGTGCAGAAGTCTCAAAAATATTCAAAAAACTAGCTCTTATGTAATTAGTCTCCACCAAGGTATTTACCCTGTTTCTTCCCATCTTGTCAAAATAATTTTTGTTGTTGTTTCGGCTATCACTGATTTTATAAAATGTTTTGAGTACGCACAGTCATAACGAGAATACAATGCTTATCACCTGCAAAATGAAATTGCAGTCCCGTGAAAACTGCACAGTATCATGAAGTTGATGAAAGTGATACTAAGATTCTCTGGGATCTCATTCTGAGCCACTGGCAAAGGAGGGTTAGGCTGAGTTAGACCAATTAACAATTGAAAACGAGAAAATCAACAAGGAAGATGATTAGAAGCTTCAAAAGAGAAATATTTGAATATCAAAGGATTAGGAGAATCCTTGCGGGAAAATGATGAATCTCTCAAATATTTTTACAAAAATTACCTTCCTCCGAATCATGATATGAAAGTTAAATGCAAAGTGAAGGATTTCATTTCATTTGATCATACAATTTTGTCAGAAAAATTACCGTTAAAAAATCAAGACCTGGCTCATTTTCTGATTATTTTACGAATTAGCATGCAGTTAAAATTATCAAATAAATTTTGACTATATAAGCTAAAATAAACTTATATTCATGCACTTTAGTTTCATTTGCCAAACTGAACTTCTTGCACGCTTTCCTCTGGAATTGTGTTTCTATCTGAGGGAGATTCACTTTTGAGTGGATATGATTTCAGAGAAGGATACTGTGGGGTAGTTAAGGTGGTTAAGATTGTGTGTAGAAACTAGAGCCAGGACACCTGGGTGTTGAATCCAAGTTCTGGTACTCATTGCATAACATGAGAAGGTTATTTGACTTCCCTATGCTAGGCAGTCTTCATCTAGAAAACAGAATTATAATAGTTCTGTTTGAGCAGAGAATTGAGAGCAAAGTAGAGTATATTATATCGAGAGGCATCTGGCCCATCCTTGGTGATGAAGTGTGTCACACTTCTTCCCTGGGCGTGGGGTCTACACTTTCCAGGTAGGGATGGCAAATTTCAACCCTTTTCAGGTTCCCATCTTGAAAAAGCGACCTTCTCCTAGTGACCTTCTTCTTTCTCTGTTCAACCATCAGCTATTTCCAGAAGCCATTCTGATAATATCTTATGCTACAGAAGATTAGGTAGCCCTTCACTGTAATCCCTATAAAGTTAGTGAATATCTCTATAGCTTCTCTGGTTAGTCCTTTCTTTTTCTTCTCAGTCTGTTTCAGGGATTCATGTTTCTCTAAGCTATGTGGAAACACACACACACACGCACACACACAGAGTCATCTCTGTATCCCTAGTACCTGGCACAGTACATCCCTAAGCATTATCAATGAATGTCTGTCTCAGTGAGGCAGACTGGGCAGCAAAAAGAACCTTGGAGTGAGAGGTACTGGCCCTAGAAGTCTGAAGGTTTTTATTTTTTCTCTGAGCCTCATTTTTCATGGACTCTGGAGTAGAGAAGTTGGATTTGCTAAACTCTTGGGGCTAATTCAGCTATAATGCCCTGGAAGTTGATGACACTCATGAAACTGAAGTGCTAAACCGGGAGAGACCTATGCTATTTTTTTCCTTAACTTATAGCAGGAAGTTATCCTGAAATAGTGATGGGGGCTCCTTTTTCTGTTCCATCTTTGCCCACTGATGAATGTTGGGGCTTGGTGGTCTCTCCATTTCGGTCAACCTGGATGCTCTCTACGCCACTTTTAAAGCTTCAGCTAAGGTTACTGGGGTCATTAATCCTTGTCTGAGGACTCGTTCCTCTGGCTGTGCATCCTAATTATTACCTCTATCACTGGTACCCTTTGTTGTGAGCTACCACCTGCCAGACAATACACCAAAAAGCACTTTTCTCATATTATGTCATGTAATCCTTGCACAAGCTCAGTGGGTTAGAAATCTTTGTCCCCTTTTTAAGATTGAGGACATTGAGACTAAGAAGGACTGGAAAACTATTACGGAAGTCTCTTAGGTAGTAAATTGCAGGAATTCAAACCCTGTTCTTTCTGGCTTCAGAACCCATGCTTTTAACCATCACATTCCACAGACTCCTAAGTTGTGTCTGCATTTACTCTATTGTGCTCATTGTCTGGCAATACCATGCAGCATGAGTGTCTCCTTTCCAGGTCACAAACCATTCACTCCTCACTTCTGTGCGTGCTGTGGGTAGAGCTGGATGCACATTGAGTTGCTAAGTCTTCTAAAGGTCTATAAACATGCAAAACAATAGAGATGAGAGACAGGATGGTATAAGCCATTGAGAATATAAGCTTTGAAACCTGGTTCTGGCGCTTACCAGCTATGTGGTTTGGGCAAGTTAATAACTGCCTTATCTGTAAAATAATAATACTTCCTACCTCAAAAGATTATAGTGAGAATTAATGAGTTAATAAATGTGAAAAATTTAGAATGATGTCTTATACATATTAAATATTTTATGTGTTAAATACCATTATCCTATACACTTCTGAGAATGCAATTCAAATGAAATTTTCTCAACAAACTTTTCCACAGTTCTCCCTTTGGATTTCCATTTTCTGGTATGTCACTAAAAAATTACAACAAAATAAATAAAAATGCCCTCATCACAAGACAACAACAACAGTAACAAAAAAACACTTTTAGTTCATTTAGCTTTCTAATGTTACAAATATTTATTAATTATCAGATCACTTATTTCCATGTGTGACTCAGACCCCAGTGGCATAAATCTCATTTTTTATAGACTTTTCACTTATGTGCAAAATCAGTATCCTTTTGACTTTTTATCCCTTGGCTGCTGGAGAGCTCATGGCCATATTTTGAATCAGTTTTGCTAACTGATAAGAGCATAGGGTCTGCATAATTTAAATTTTCTCTGATCTTGAATTTCCATATAATTTTCAGATTCCCTGATTTTATTTTTAGTCAATTTATGGTTTTGCCATTTCATGGTTAATCTTTTGGTTAGTCTCTTCACATTCTTTCTCAAATAAAGTGGAATAGAAATGAGTTAATATAGTAAGGACTATATTTGTCTTTATAATTCCATAATTTCTAGCACTGTTTCATATACATAGATTTAGGTTGAACCACTGCTAAAGAAAATCAGAGCTGGTCAATAGTTAAAGTGGAAAAGCATATTTTAATCAGAAATTATTGCAATCGAGGAAAAGATATCTCATTGTAGAACTGGGCTCAATTCTGAATACAAAGAAAGGTGGAAATTTATAGCTATGGAGCAGAGTGGGGCTGGGAGTTGGGGGGTGGAAAGTAGGGTCAATTCTCGCTAACAGATCTAATGGGATTCTTGCTGAGGGCAGTCAGGGTGATCGGATAACACCTGCGGATGCTGAAGGGTGAGTAGCATGAACAGACATTGAAGGTGGAGAATTCTGGCTCAATCAACTTGGCTGGACACAATTCTTGCTAAAACCAGGCTCCCAGAGCAGCGGTTCCCAACCTTTTTGTCACCAGGGACTGGTTTCATGGAAGGCAGTTTTTCCACGGGTGGGGCAGGGGCAGGAGGATGGTTCAGGCGGTAATGCAAGCGATGGGGAGCGCTGGGGAGCGGCAGACGAAGCTTTGCTCGCTCGCCCGCCACTCAGCTCCTGCTGTGCGGCCCAGTTCCTAACAGGCCGTGGACTGGTACCGGTGCGAGGCCTGGCCAGGGGGTTGGGGACCCCTGTCTTAGAGGACATGCCAATGGAACATCATTGATAAAGGGTTCAGAGAAGCCTGACTAGAGTTTGGTCAAGGAGAAAATCTTTGCCTCCATATGAACACGCCAATATCCAATTATTTTTTACCTTATGGTTCAACCTAATACTTTCTCAATAGTGTTTTTAGTTTTAAAAAAAGAAACTCACTTTTGAAGTATTGGTAATAAAGGAAAAAGGTTTTTTTCTTTCTTTGGAAGTTAAGATGACATTTCTTGAATGCCTGCTGCCCTCTCAGCTTATCAATAGTGTCAGTTTGTTCAATAAATATTACACCTACTTGCTTTGGCTCTAATGTGACGTGTAGCTGATACCTTGAAGCTGTTACTTCCAACCACATTTCATATTTAATTTATTACATAATTCTCCATAACTGATTTTATTGATGAATGGTACAGTGTAAAATTATTATTTGTTAAAGATTTCACAGTACTTTTTAAAACTTCATAGCTACAAAAAAAAAAAAAATCCATTCTTCTCTAAAGGCATTTGAGAGGAAAAAAATCCAAGATAAAGAACTTCACAGGATTAAGGATCTGTTCTGCTTGCAGCCCTCATCCCCGTTTCACAAAAACACAGTAGCCTTATTTTTCAAATAGGCTTTCATTTAGGAAACAGATAAGGGGGATTCAGTTCATTTCCATAAATATCAAGAATCCACCATTGGTTAGGCTGAGGATAAAATGTTAAAAAATAATCATATTTCCTACCACTGAAGAACAGCCCATAGGCTGATGTTGAAGAAACATATAGAGTTTTCAGTGTGATGTGACACGTGCTCATTTTCTACTTTTTAATTGAAGTTCATGCTTCCTTTTGATAACTAAATATCTTCCATAATCCTTCACCCTGAGTTGTAATTTAAACAAATAAATTAAATGCTGTGACTAAGCACTGAACTCATGGTGATTTTCTTTAAACTAGCCCTGCCAGGGTCCCTGAGAGGCAAGTCCCTCCCCTCCTTCCCATACCCTTCAATGACCACTGTAAACTAGAAAAGCAGAGGGTGCTACAGAGGCCCTTTCAGAAGCCAGAGAGATATACAAATGTCACATTAAGATTAACAAAGAAAGAGTAAACTCCGGAGAAACTGGCCCCACTGCTATTTGAACCCACTTGTTCTGTCTCTAATTATGTCACCAAAAATATGTGGCCTTTGTTTTTACAAGCCTGTGGAGAGGGTCATGGGATTTTAGATTTGTATAAGATCTTAGAGACCACCTTATATTGAACTTTGAGTTTACAGGCGAAAGAAACTGAGGTTCAAAGAGCTGCAAAGTCTTATCCAAGGTTAGGACCCAAGCCTCTGACTGCAAGTGTTCTTTCCATGGTCTCAGGGATATTCCCTGAGACCCTCCCTAATTCTAGTTGTGACTTTATCATCTATATTCTACTCTAGCTTTAGGTCATGTAAAATAACTCTTTAAAGGTTTTTAGAAATTTTCTCTCTATACCAGTTTGGTCCCCATTAGCTTGTAATTGTAAAATAACATGTGTTAAATATCATTATCCTATATGCTTTTTTAAGAAGTAAGAATGTAGGGCTTAGGTGCTTTTGTCTACCTTTGTGTGTCTCTCTTTCTCTCATTCTCACCATCTCTCTTGTTTCCATCCTCATAAAATGGGAGGAAGTTGATGGCATATGACAAAGAAGGAGAAATGTCTCAAGCTTCTTTCAGCCAGAGGGCATAACAGACTAAACATAGCTATAGAGACGAAGACAATATATAGAACTGAATAACAGGGATTATATTTGTAAGCACTTGGGGCTTTCACTGAACCTGCCAAGGGTGGAGATAACTTGGGTGTAAAAACCTCCTTGGACAAGTGTGCTGGTCTGTGAACTTTCCGAACAGTCATGTGTGCTGGTCCAAAAACAGCTCTAGAGGACAATACCTTGAGCTGTTTCCACAGCGGGACCGTGAGTCGTGATGACAAGGCTAATGTTAGAGACAAGGAAGAAGTTGAAGCCAAAGAGGAAGAAGAAGATTCTCACACGTGTGACTCTTTCATAATTTACGGTGGCTTTTCATGGCCTTTTATCTTATTCAGCTTTTGCAGCCAACTCATCAAACATGCACCTTTATTCCCACAGCATGGCTGAGATAGTTCCACCAGAGAAGCCAAGTAACTGCCAGGAATCTCCCTGCAAGCTGAGGGATACAGAACACATATGTATTCAATCATTCATTACATATTTATTGGCCACCATGGTCAAGGCCCTGGAGGAACAGGCTGCAGACACGAGAGATAAAGCGTCTCCTTTTTGAAACTTACCTATCTGACTTCAAATCTAGAGCAGCCCAAGAAAAGCTGCCAGGCATTCAACAATTAGGAAAATAAATAGCATTTTACAAGTTGTAAACGACTTGAAGATTACCAAAGGGAGAACTACTTTAAAGCTAGGTATGTTTCAAGGTACTTTAAATCTTTATCTAAATAGTGTATCATTAAATATAATTAGTAAATCTAGTGAACATAATATTCCCATGTTTAAAAAAGAAATCTATTGTTATGAGAAAATACCATAGCTGAACAGAAAAACTCTTCAGTGCATACGACCACAGTTTAGGAAACTAAAATTGGGACAAAAGAGCCAAACACAGGCGCCCCCATCCACGTGGAAACAGCTTAACACAGTCTTTGGATGTAGGGTGATAAAAATAGCATCCGAAGGGCTAAGCTTTCAAACCTCAACTTATAATTATGCAAAAATCTCCTCAGGACATTAGTTCAATTTTAAAATAAAGGTATTCTAAATATGTCCTTTGACTTCTTCTGAAATGGCTTAAGGTGACTTAGCAGTTAAAACAAGTAGGAGAAATAACATGGAAGGTTATTTGAAAAGGCATTTGAAAAAAATGTAGATAGAACTGGTGCTTTCAGGCACTTGACTTGAGAAGATTATAGCACAGGAACAATTAGTTTATTTTCTGGCAGCTAAGCTATAAAGAGAAACATTTTGAATTATACAATAATAGAAAACATACAAATTCATCTATAGAGAAAGATTCTTTCTGGACCTTAACCCAAGAAGAAATTTAGCATATATACCCATATTTAAAGGAAAAAAAAAAGAAACATCATTCAGTGCACTTTATCTACAACCAGAGTTCTACAAAGGTTCAGAAATGCTGTTATCTTGGGTGATTCACAGACTGGTCCTCCATAAACGCAGAGGGTGTGACATTAGTCATAACTCAGGGCAGGCAATTTTGTGGGATGCTGATATAATGGTGTCCAAGCATACACTCTGCTTTCTGATGCCCTAACTTAATGCTTCAGTAGAATTTGGAGTTTTGAGATGAATGGCTAGTTACCATGTCCATTAAGCTTCCTTCCTCAGATGGAAGGTGTTTTAAGCCTTGGAAAAGGACTATATTTCGTTCAATTCTTTTTTTTTTTCAATTTTTCAGGTTTATTAAGTTATACCTAATATATAAAAAGTTGTGCATATTTAATGTATACATTTTGGATGCATGCATACATCTCATACCATCACAACAATCAAGGTAATAAACATACCCATCACCTCCAAAAGTTTCCTTGTGTCCACTGATTTCTGTGTGTGTGTGTGTGTGTGTGTGTGTAAAGAACACTTAACATGAGACCTATCCTTTTAATTTTTTAAGTACTCAACATCCTATTGTTAACTATAGGCACCATGTTGTACAGAAGACCTCCAGAGTTCATTGATCTTGCATAAACGTAATTTGATACTCACTGAACAGCTCTGCATCTTCCCCACCCTCATCCCCTGGCAACCACCCTTCTATTCTCTGTTTCTATGAGTTCGGGTGCCATAGACACCTCATAAAGTGGAACCATGCAGTATTTGTTCCCTATGACTGATATTTCACTTAGCATCTATACTGTTTATGAAAGAGAAGGTTGCATGAACTTTTTCATTCACCTCTTCTAATCATGGTTTTAAGAACTGAAAGCCAGGGGATGGCAATAATATTCATATCATAGCTTACAGTTTTGAAGGTGTGCTTTTGCTCACAAGGTAGACAGGTCATTGACCATTATTTAGCCATGTTTATGTTGAGAAAGACTGCTGATCCAAAGGACTGCAATTATTCCCCTCTTTTTGTCCACAATTTTTGCAAGATGACATTGTAGCCCCTTGCATTACGAGATGGAGTTCAGGGCTTCCCTCATGGCACAGTGGTTAAGAATCTGCCTGCCAATGCGGGGGACACGGGTTCGATCCCTGGTCTGGGAAGATCCCACATGCTGTGGAGCAACAAAGCCCATGTACCACAACTACTGAGCCTGCCCTCTAGAGCCCATGAGCCACAGCTACTGAGCCAGCATGCCACAACTACTGAAGCCCGTGTTCCTAGAGCCTGTGCTCCGCAGCAAGAGAAGCCACCACAATGAGAAGCCCGGGCACCGCAATGAAGAGTAGCCCCCGCTCGCCACAACTAGAGAAAGCCCACGTGCATCAATGAAGACCCAACACAGCCAAATATAAATAAATAAAATAAATAGATTTAAAAAAAAAGAGAGAGAGATGAAGTTCATTTCCCTGCTGCTTGAAACTGGGCTGACTTTAGGACTTGCTCTGACAGATATGCTATGATTGAAGTGACACTGTGTTGGTTCTGAGCTTAGACCTCAAGAGGTCTTCCCCACTTCATCTGGGTTTCTCGGAACCCTGCTGATACCCTGTGAAAACAAACTGGGTCTAACTTGCTGGATGATAACAGATACCAGTCTTAGGCATCCTTAATGCTTACCAGCCAAGGGCCAGCCAACCTGCAGAAGCAGAGCTGCCTGAGGGACCTGGAGATTACTGGAGACGCGTGAGAGAGCCCAGCCAATACTGGAACTGCTCAGCTGAATCCACCTTAATTGGCTGACCTAGAATTGTGAGCTAAATAAATGGTTATTCTTCTAAGCCACTAGTTATGGGTGTTTTATTTTCCATCAATTGCTAACTTTATATATATTAAGAAATTACCAAGAATAGCACCTGATATTTGCATAGAATTTTATCCTTCAAAAGGTATTTTGCACACATTATCTAGTTGCCTCCTATCCTGAACCTTCTTATTGAATAAAGAAACATGACCACAGTTTCCTTACAGGGTTGTGAGAATTAATGGAAGCATGAGGGCTGGAACATAGTAGGTGCTCAATGCATGTACCATCCCTTATTCTCCATTGTAGGTTTCTCAACATTTTTCATTACTGCCAACCATCCCCCTCCACCTGGAGAAATTTTAAACTTTATTTTTCCAGTTGTTCCCCCTCATAACATTTTAATACTACAAATATACTCTACATCCATTTCTGTACAGTGTAAATCTGTGCTTTATATGTAAACAGTAAGACTTTTTTGCCCCATAGGAACCAATTTTAACCCCTCTGGGGTAGTATATCATCTTGTCATTGAGAATCCATGCTCTGTTGGTATCCTGACATGCATTCTTTCTTCATGTTGACCCTGGAATCATGAAATGATTTGCACTAGGTCACATCACTTAAAAACTGTCGACCTGAAAGGTTAATCTGGGGCTTCTGACTCCAAGCCAAGCACTCTTAGTACTCGATCAGAGAGCGTAGGTTCAAATGTGCACTTAATCTAAGGTTGGATAAATTGAATCGTCTATCTTTGCAACTCTGGGGTGAAAACCAACTAATTAAACTGCTTGTAGCGGTTATAGTGAAAGAGGGAAAAGCTCTATAAATGCTTAATAATCACGCTGACAGAATTGGAAGAAGCTATTTGCTTCTCTGTGTATAGAGACGCTCTTCAGATGAAGAGAACTCATTCTCTGGAGCCATCCATCCAGCCTCTCACTAAATTCACTCACACTACATTTCTTTAAGGATTTATAAGACAGAAAAGAAAATAGCAGCGAGACAGATGAAAACATTTCCTTGATACAGGCATAAAACTCTAAGGACTAGAAACGCAGAGGGGAGCCAGACAGGGAAAGACTGCAGAAGATTAACCGTGTACATGTCACTAATCACGATATTCAACCTTTAGAAATGCTCTTCATGAGGAAAGGCATTTGCAGAAAGAGAGTGTATAAAGAAACGTGAAACCTACCTTGCCACAAAGTTCACAGGACGGAATGTGATGGTGATTAAGCCCCAGCTGGCTTGTGGCCAAAAGCAGAGTGCCCTGTCCAGTGGATTTAACCTGACCTCGGTTAAAGAAGCAATTTTGCTTATGCATATGAGGAAGGGGGCTTGCAAGGAACTGAAAATATGAAGGCACCCAGAATCTTCTCAATATTTAGTTTAGTTCTCAAGGACTTCAGAGTCTAACTGATAATTAAGCGATTACCAACACCTTGCTAAACTAGTTTCCTCCCAAACCTCCTGGTTCTCTGTTGGAAGTGACTCTCTTTTTTCCTCCAGGGAAGAGTAATTAAATGAAGAGGAGTGGTTTTTCTATCCCTAGAGATTTCGTGCATCAAGAAAGAATGATGAATGTTGTAAATATTTGCAAAAATCTTTAATAAAAGTATGTAGAGAGAGGACTCAGAAACCATCTAAAGCATTATCATTATTTTACAGATAGGAAAACCGAGGCTTCAAGACAGGTGATTTCTCCCAAAAACACAGATGGAGCTAAAGCAGAGCACATTTTTTTTTTTTTTTTTTTGAGACTTATGTTTTATTCGGCTGGAATTTTTAGGACTTCAGATCCAGGAGGCAGCATCTCAAGTATCCCTTGGAGAACTGCCCCGTGGAGGCAAGACGGGAGCCAGGTTATATAGAAGTTTTGCAACAAAGGGCAGGTAGTCAGGAATATCAAAAGATTACTGTTCACTACCAAACGTAAAATAGATAGCTAGTGGGAAGCAACCGCATGGCACAGGGATATCAGCTCTGTGCTTTGTGACCACCTAGAGGGGTGGGATAGGGAGGGTGGGAGGGAGGGAGACGCAAGAGGGAAGAGATATGGGAACATATGTATATGTATAACTGATTCACTTTGTTATAAAGCAGAAACTAACACACCATTGTAAAGCAATTATACTCCAATAAAGATGTTAAAAAAAAAGATTACTGTTAATGGAAGAAAACCAGATATGTCAAGTGAAGGAATTTAGTGTTTTTCTGTGTACGGGAAGATGCAAGAATCTGGGCTCACTGAAATCATTCCTTTGACATGCACCTCAGCTATCTGGGGCCAGTATCCTGTGTTTTCATATCCTGAGTTCCCTCAGGGCTCACCAGTGGGTGTGGCTGCAGTCTGATGGCTGCTGGATGGCAGGTGTTCCTTCCTTCCTGAGTTCCCTCAGGGCTCACCAGCTCACATTGGAGGGCTGCAATCTCTGCTGACTCTGACACTAAAAGCAGAGCACATTTCTCCAATGCTCACTTACCACACTAGCTCTTACCCCCTATGAAACAGCCATCTGCTGCCACCTCATGTATCGATTTAACTCTTCTACAGTTACTTTAGGGAGTCAAGCGCTTCTGGAATTACCTTTTGGCTCTTTTACA
The DNA here is from genome assembly GCF_011762595.2 of Tursiops truncatus. NCBI lineage: Eukaryota > Metazoa > Chordata > Mammalia > Artiodactyla > Delphinidae > Tursiops > Tursiops truncatus. Next base: position 100,314,854 of record NC_047039.1, on the reverse strand, counting down.
TTCAAGCTGATTTGGGAGAAGATTCCTCTTGTGAGGGAGACCCTTTCAGCCCCTCCCGTTCCATCATGATCCCCTACTCAAGCTCAGAGGTAACTCAACAGAGGCATCACCTGCCATTGGATCAGGAGAGCAGGCCAGCCCACCGCCTACTGACCCCCCTTTCCTTTTCATCCTCTTAGGCTGAAAGCCTTCAAATAGCACATCTGACATCAGCTGCTCTTCCAAATACCTTCTTTCTACACAACTTCTCACCGCTGTCAAGTGCATTTACTGGTCCCATTGGCCATTCCCTTTGTGTGTGATTTGAGGATTCTGGAGGAACCCACAGTCAGTCACGCTCTTTTCCATCTGTCTGTCATCCTCCTGCTTCATTCTTCTCGTGTTTCGCGTCCTTCTTGGTTCTCTTAGAAATTCTGCTTGGTTACTCCATAGGGTTGGCTTCCTTAGAGCCTATGTGAGGTTCCGTGCTTAGTGCAGAGTCTACACTTCCTACCATACTCACTGCCCTGCCTCACTCCAATGACACTGACCTCTTTGGTTGACCCAAAGAGTCATGCTCTCTACTCTTTTCTGTCTCTGGGGTCTTCTCATGCCTGGATTCTCTTGATTACTTCTCAGCTCACTAGCATGAATGGGGCCTAAAAACCTTAGTTGAAACACTGCCTTTATGGTTTATTATAGCTATATTAGACGGTCCTTGACCCCTCTTCCTGCCCACTGAGCCAGAATCCCTTCTAGTTCTGGCACTGTGTTCACTTGCTATAAAATGTCAGGAAAATCTTTTCCCTCATTGAGGAGGCGTGCTTCAATATTCATTCATTCATTCATTGACTCAGCACACGTACATTGAGCCCCAATTTTGTGCTAGGAAGCTTACTGGTGTCAGTTTAAGGGATCTCCGGGGTGCCTTCACAGAGAGGTCATAAGAGGTTACCTCCTACTTATTCCTGCAGAAGCCAGAGCGACTCATTCTAGACAGGAAGCAGATTGTCCTAGCCAGAGCCGCTGGGGTGTAGAAGCACCCCTTCTCTGCAGGAATAAGCCCGAGTTGGAGGTTTGGTTTGCAGAAGGGGAGCCTGAGTGGGGGAAGGAGGGAATGAAGTAACAGCAGATCTACCTTTTCACGAGTCCCTCCTGTAGCCAAGGGAGGCTGCATCCTGTCGTTGAAAATAGACTAAGAGTGGGACAGAAATAGCAGCACCTGCTCAGCTCCACAGTCTCACAACCTGAGCTCCCAGAAGGTGAGATGCCTGCAGGCAAGCGCGCAGCTGCTGGGAACTGCGAAGGAGCAGCCTTGCCCTTCACACTGCTTTAATTACCCAGGTCCCCAGGCCCCGGGTCTCTCCTTTCCCGGCCCATCACAGACACTGGGCAGAAGTCTGGGGTCAACCCGCTGAGTGATCTAGACAGGACTTTCCTCTTTTGTGGGCCTCAGTTTCCCCATCTATAAAATCAGAGAGTTGGTCTTGAAAATTTGCTTAAGCTCTAGCCAGCTGGAGCCAGGATTCTCCTCGCTGCCTTTCTGTCTGCCTCTCCACAGCCCACGGTCTTTCCTTCTTTCCTCCCTCCTCAGCATGACAGAATTCCTTGCCAAACGACTGTGGGAAAGGCAACTTGTGCTCAGAGCACTAACGCTGGCCAGAGAGACAGTAACAGCGATGCCTGGCCTCACATCTCTGTGTGTTTTTCTCTCTGTTGTGGGGACAGTCAGGGGCAGAGGAAACTCTGGCTTCTGTGAGCCAGGGGAATCCAAGGTCAGTGCCCAAGTGGGCCAGTTTTGTCAGGTCAGGAAGCTTTTTTCTGGCTGCCGCTTGACTCTAGGATTCTCTCAATCCTGTCCCTTCTCCCTCCCTCTCTCACTGTCCCTTTCTGTCAATTTCTTCCACATCAGACACTCCAGACCTTCAGCAGTTTTCTTATGTTTGTCCTTGTCATCCACGCGCACTCTGACCCCTACTTCACTGCCATCATTTCTCTTCCAGGAACCTTCCATTGTCTAAGGACATTCACTCCTTATCGCATGTCCTTCCCCTTTCCCCTTCCATCTCCTGCATGCTCCCCACTCTCTCATCTTCTGTAGATCTTCCCTCCTCTGTCTCCTCCTTCTCTCTGTTCTTTGTTTACCCCATATCCTCTCTCATCTTCTCATTACATTCTTCTCTACCCTCCTCTCATCTCTTCAACAACTTCATGTAGTGGAAAGACCACAGTCTTGGGCATAAGATGGACACAGATGGTCTTGGGGAAATTGCCTCAAGCTCAAATGCACGACTTACTCATCTTCAAAATGGGTCAATAAAAAGTCACATGTAAGCCATCTGTGTTGATATGAGATGGCATCTGTGAAGAACCTAGGTCTAGAGAGATAACATTAGATACAGTGCCTTGAAAATAAACACCGGCTCTTATAATAATTGCCATTGTTTTAATCAACAGCAACAGCAACAAAAATATGTTAGTCTTTCTCCAACTTCCCTGTCTTTTCACTTCTGCAGTTTCTCTCCTGACCCTCAGTTTCTCCTGGGCAAGGTGAAGTCCCTGTTCTGTGTTCTCATAACCCGCTGAGAGCTCCCTCTCGTAGTTCATATCTCACTGGTTCATAATTGCCTGTTTGACTGTCCTGGCGTCTCCCCTTGGAGCAGGGCCCTGGCTTGTTCATCCCTCTGTCTCTAGGGCCTGGGACAGGGCCAGACGTGTAGTAGGTACAAGGGGCAGGACTGGAGGGAGGAGAGTGACATGCCTCGATCGTAACGTTTCAGGAGGCGCTCACTCTCAGAGTCGTGCACCTGTCACAGATACTTGGTAAAAATATATCGAATGGCTTAATGGCTTAATTCTTTTCATCTCCCCTTCCCTTACGTTTCCTCAATCACATCAGTCTTTCCCTGTTCTGTCTCTCTTCTCTCTCCCTCTCTTTCATTAACTCCCGTTTTCACCCATGATTTTCACTGCCCGATTCTGTCCCTTTAACGGCCTCAGTTTTCTCCCCCCTTCTCTATTCCTCCTTCATTCTCCCCCTATGCACTTTCCCTCAGACCCTCCCCAGGCCTTGCTCTGTCTACTTGCTTGAATCTGGCAAACTTTCTTATCTCTGCCTCTTCTTTTATTGATTTATATGGGGTTAGTTTGTCCATGGAGGGAAAGGATTTCTTTGATACACCAAAGGATCAGACTGGGCACAAAAGCCACGGACAGTTTTTGTTTGATGTGGACAATTCTATTCCCATTCAATTCCCTGGGTTTTCAAACAGCTGCAGATCTTTGAACTCAGAACATCTGAGCCAGTTCATCCTCGCTCTCCTGAAAGTGCACAGGCGTTTTTTAAGTCTTAAACAACTGGTCCTGTACCTCGCCGAACAGAGGTCACCTCATTAGTAGGGCCCTGAATTCATCCTGAAAAGATAAGACTGTTAAATTGCTAACAGATCTAGACATAGGTTTTTAAATAAAAGTGAAGGTACAAGCTAAAAACCAAACTACTTCCTTCTTCCTGTCACATGTTGGCTGCGCCCTGCACTTTCTAAGTTCAAACCCTTTTTGAACACTTAAATCTACCATTTGAGCTACGTTTACCATTAGCTGTACAATCCATCTCTGATTAGGATGTAAAATTGTGTTAGAAAATTTTAAGTGTAAAGAATTTATCAAATAGGGCACAGGTGGCTTTACAAATTCTAAAAATGGTTGCATAAGTTTATAAGAACAATTTGTAGACAAACTGAACAGATATGTGTTATTGGGTAAACTATAAGTTCTGTTTGGTGTTGTCTCACCCCAGGTTTCTGTGACTCTCCAGAGGTTTACCATGTAATAGCTGTCATGCCTGAGTTGTAAAGTATGATACTAGACTCAATATTTGCTGTAAGCACTCATGGAGAAGGGGTTAAGTTCAAGAAGGTGAAACTTAGGTTCATGGAAAGGCTGATCATGTCTCCCTGGAAAAGAATAGGGCAGCATTGAGCTGGGTGAGAACCAAGAGGGAAGGAGGACCATCTTAGGTATAAGAAATGTCTAATATTTGGTGGAAGGAGAAAAGCTGCTGGTCTTCTCTAGAGAGGAATTTAGCAATACTTAAATTACGAAAAGCATGTTGGTTTGACCCAACGTGGCCACTCTTAGGAATGTATTCTACAAATGTATTGGCACATGTAAGAAAAGATGTATACACAAGGGAAACACTGAAGCTTTGTTAGAAGTAAGATGAATGCCTGGAAGTAACCTAAATGTCCATCAATAGAAGAAATTACATTACACACATGCCTTGAAAATATCTTGCATGCCTTGAAAATATCTTTTATGTATCAGGGTAGTAAATCTATCTGATATAAGACCACGTGTTAATATCATGCAGTGTATGGTACCTTGTGATGCTTTGTGATGTGTCATCCTAGCTAGTCTGAACTATGGTGCCCAGGATGCCCTTAGTGATAATTTTTGGGTTAGGAAGAGACTCCTAACCCAACTCTCTCAGGAGAGTTGGAGGGCAGAAAGGAAGCTGTGGTCAGTTTGTAGCATATTCAAATCTTCTCCCAGTTATTCAGTCAAACACAGGATTTCATAGATTTTGACTTCTAGTTCATCAAAAGCAAGATTATCCGAGGTGGGCCTGATTTAATCAGTTGGAAGGCCTTTAGAAGGAGTCTTAAGCACTCCTTTGAGGCAGATATTCAGGGTCTGCAGTCTCTCTCTTCTCTCCGAATCTTCCCTCCTGAGCACTACCTGTGTGCTAGGAATTTCAACTCCTGATAGTAGGTCCCAGTCCGCCAATGACCTTCCCTTCCTGACTGCCTGTCCTACAGACTCAGGGCTTGTCTCGCCAGCCTCCACAAGTGCATAAGCCAACTTCATGTAGTAAATCCCTACACATACACATATGTATACGTGTGTGTGTGTGCGTGTGTGTGTGTATCACACAGGTTCTCTTTCTCTGGTTAACCACTGACTTACCCACCTTTAGTCTAAAAGAAAAGAAACAAACAAAAAAAAACCTCCCATGTTTTAGACAGGAAACAGAACTCATTAACTATGGCTGTCTCTGTGGAGGGGATCTGTGGCATTAAGAAATAAAAACAGTGGTGGGAGGAGAGGTATTCCTACCTTTTGTACCTAACCTTGTGTTCTAAGTTATTCAAAAGGTCATTCTTAATGTTTTCCCTTTTCTTATTGTAGTAAAAAACACAGCCATTGTAACCATTTTGAAGTGTACAGTTCAGTAGTGTCCTACCTACACCGTTGTTAAACAGACCTCTGTAACTGTTTCATCTTGCAAAACTGAAACTTGAGGGACTTCCCTGGTGGCGCAGTGGTTAGGAATCCACCTGCCAATGCAGGGGAAATGGGTTCGATCCCTGGTTTGGGAAGATGCCACAGAACAACTGAGCCCGCGAGCCACAACTACTGAGCCTGCGTACCACAACTACTGAAGCCCACGTGCATAGAGCCTGTGCTCTGCCACAAGAGAAACCAGCGCAATGAGAAGCCCGCACACTGCAACAGAGTAGCCCCTGCTCGCCACAGTTAGAGGAAGCCCACGCGCAGCAACGAAGACCCAATGCAGCCATAAATAAATAACTAAAATAAATAAATTTATTTTAAAAAACTGAAACTCGATACCCCTTGAACAACAGCTCTTCTTTTTCTCCTACCTCAAGCACTTAGTACTCACCATTCACTTTCTGTTTCTATGAATTGCACTACTTTGGATACTACACATAAGTGAGATTGGATGCTTGTGCCCACGCTTAATTTTAATACAGTGTTTGAAGGTGCTGCAAATCACAGTACCTATCAAGTAATATCTTTTCTCTCTAGGGGAAGATGATCATGAATATTGGTCAACAGATTGCTTGAATAATTTTCTTCTGTTGCTTAAACACAGACCTTTTTTCCCATTTATTCAACAAATATTCACTGACTGTCAAAATGTATGAGCTACCAGTCTGGACACCTGAGGACATGAAGATAAATACGATGAAATAACAAAAGTTGTATTGATCATATTGGCTGTCTTTGGAGCCACTGAGATAATGGATGTAACACAGCCATACGGTTGTAGCATTGTGATTAATAACAATGAAGTCCAATGGAGAGCCCAAGAGGGTAATTCTTACACCCTTCTGCAGACCTGCTGATGGAATCTGGGGCTGTCACCCAGCACTGCTCTGGACACTTGCAGAGACGGACATTAGGTGATACACTCTGTGAGCTGCATTGATTCATGCCGTGTGCCCTTGTATAAAAACAATCCACTGAGGCACACATCTTTTACTGAAAGAGAAAAGGAAGGGGATAAGCGTGCACAATGTACTAGAGCCTGGTTTATTTTTTATTGTGTTTAATTTATTCTTAATTCTTTGGGCAACCAAGAACATTAAAAAATTTCCCTTTATCCCTTCTCCTTCTTATACCTGGATAGGCTAATATCCCTGCTATCAAAATGATAATATATGAATGATAATTTTACCCATTCATTGAGAGCTTACTCTGTGCCATACACTTTTCTAAGTCTTTTATATGGATGGATCAATTTAACATTAACAAACCCCTCCGAAATAAGCTAATGTCATTAACCCCATTTTTCCAACTAGAGAACTGAGATTTACAGAAGTCATTATGGTCATGCAGAGCCTGGGTCTTTTGTCACTGTGTGTATTGCCCTACTAAGTGCATGTGTTGTGGTGGGCAAGGGGAGATGAAGAAAATTTAGCCTCTGCCCTCAAAGATAAGTTAGAAGGCAGCAAATATATACAATCAGTTCTAATTCAAGGCAGGATGGCATAAGGGTCCCAAGGGACACACAAGCAAAGGAAAGCAGAATAGAGAAATTCAGGCTCTTGCTGACCCTGTATGTCAGAAGTCACATATGCTAAAAACAAAGCTGGCATCATTCAAACAGATGTCCTGTTGGTGAACACTTTCAGAGTCAGTTTATAAATTGTACTGCATGCATGCCCACACGTGCACAAGCAAAAATGTTATTTTGTCTTCTCTTTTTAAAATACTTCTTTTTATTGAGGTATAGTTGATGTACAATATTATATATGTTACAGGGTACAACACAGTGATTTACAATTTTTAAAGGTTATACTTTTTTTTTTTTTTTTTTTTTGCGGTACGTGGGCCTCTCACTGTTGTGGCCTCTCCTGTTGCGGAGCACAGGCTCCAGACGCACAGGCCCAGCGGCCATAGCTCACAGGCCCAGCCGCTCCATGGCATGTGGGATCTTCCCGGACCGGGGCACGAACCCGTGTCCCCTGCATCGGCAGGCGGACTCTCAACCACTGTGCCACCAGGGAAGCCCAAGGTTATACTCTTTATAGTTATTATAAAATATTAGTTCTATTCCCTGTGCTATACGATATATCATTACAGCTTATTTACTTTACACATAATAGTTTGTACCTGTTAATCCCCTACCCCTACCTTGCCCCTACCCCCTTCCCTCTCCCCACTAGTTTGTTCTCTGTATTCGTGTGCCCACTTCCTTTTTGTCGTATTCAATAGTTTATTTTTTAGATTACACATATAACTGATATCATACAGTACTTGTCTTTCTCTGTCTGACTTAGGACTCAGCAATTCCACTCCTGGGTATATATCAAAAAAAGAAAAAAACAAAAAAACAACACTAATTCAAAAAGATCCACTCACCCCAATCTTCATAGCAGCATTATTTATAATTGCCAAGATGTGGAAGCAGCCTAACTGTCCATCTACAGTTGAATGGGCAAAGAATATGTGATATAGATATAGATATAGATATAGATATAGATAGATATAGATAGATAGATAGATATACACACACAGCAGACTATACTCAGCCGGAAATAAGAATGCAATTTTGCCATTTGCAACAGCATGGATGGACTTGGAGGGTATTATGCTAAGTGAAATAAGTCAGACAAATATTTTATTTTGGAGCCTCTTTCTCCTTCCATTTCTACCCTAACATCATTTTCTTTCCCCAGTTCCTGGCTCATCTTGTGTGGTTACCAATAAATATTAATAAGTAGCTTATTAAAAGTAGTATGGGTTTTGGATTCCAGAAGACTTGGGTTCAAACACTACTCCATGGGTAAATTACTAATCTCTGGTACTTAGAGTCCTTATCTATAAAAAGAGATAAATTGTGAAATATAAACCTTATGAGGTTGTTTTGATGATGAAATGAGAAACTCAAACAAAATGATTAGCATCATACCTGGCATACAGTAAGTGCTCAGTAAACAGGTACTATGACTGGGTCTTTAGTAAACGACCCAAAAGTATTCTGAAGGATTAAGCCAAGAGATTCCTCTAAATTCCTCTAAAATTACTACTTATAAAACATCATCCCATTGTATGGACGAATCCAGGTATATACGTTAAATACTGAGCCATGTTTCTTTAAAATCATATCCTGTAAACTGAAAATTATATGGGCTATCTAAATATGGGATAAAAGCAAAGAAAGTCTGGTTTGTGTGATTCCCTTGTACCTTTGGTGAGAAAGTGGTCTAGCAAATGCAACGGTATGCTGGCAAACTCTGAACCAAGTAACAAACCTGAACTAATCCAAGCTTTCTCTATAACCAGGGAGTGGCACAGGCTGGATTTCACCTCATCAGATCTGGAATTTCAGCGCTGACAAATTTATTCCTATCTTCCATAAGCCACACCACACCTGCCAGCTGTGGGCATTGTATTGCTTTGACCCTCTTGCTCAATCACTGATGCAGAAGGGGGCTGTGAGTTTGTCAGTGGATGGTTTCTGAATTAGGGAGGAGGATCGTACATACAGACACAAATCAACTCCGTCTTCCTAGCAATTTCCTCCCTGCTTTCCCCTCCCAGATGCAAGCTGGAGTCTGGAAGCTGCTTGAATATTACGGCTGTTATAGAACCAAGCTATAATTTTCAGGCTAATGGAAGACGTATTGGCAAAAGTTGACATTAAGTGGAACTAATTGCACTGTAACTGCTAAATAACTAAGAAATAACTACCCTGTAATTTATGGTTCAGTGTGGACTATTCAGTAACTTTGGAGCTCTTCATATAGCAAGGAGCTCAGTGAGACGTGAGCTGCCAAACTTTCCACCATTTAGGGGGCCCTAGAAGCTGAAGATTGCATTGCACAAACATGCAAGGCTGCAGTTCGTAAAGGCCACCTGCCCTTACTTTGTAGATAGATACTGGCTTTACTCCAATGCTTAGTGGATGAGAATTGTACCTGGTAGAGTCTTAGCTGCAATCCATTGTAGGTTGAAATCCCAAACCTAGCATATACTTGAGGAGTACGTCTTTTATGCTATAATTTTGCTAATGGATGGACATTCTGCCACGGACAAAATAAAAGGAGAAGGTAAGGGCATGAGATGAGGCATAAAGAGTATTACATCTTGATGAGAGCCCTCATGTTTGGTTAAGCTATGAATTCCAGTCCTTCCAAACCATCCTCTGAGCCACAGCCTTGACAGGATTCTGATCATTTTCCAAAAACAATTGTGATAATCTGCTAACTGGAATCTCTGGCACCCATTTCTCTTTCCCAGCTCATTCCCCACAGTTACCACTTATCCTCCGAAACCCAAAATGTGCTCAGACTACTTCCCCTGCATAATCTCCTAAAATGACCTCCTGTTATCTAAAACACTGTTTTTCAAAGCTGTGATCCATGCAATACCAATCAGTTATCTGGCAAAATATATTTTGGAAATGCTGAATACCATATCCCCTTCTTAGAAAGTCACATCTTAAGGCTCTAAGAAGTCTTACAGCAAAGGGTCTTGTTTGACTTTCGTTAAGTTAGCTTTGCCCAATCTTTGATCAAAGAAATTCACGTGTGTATTTGTGTGTGTGTGTGTGTGTGTGTGTGTGTGTGTATAATACCTCTCTTCATACTCCTAGTGCCCCACATACCCTAGTATTCCCTGAAAGCCCCTTTGAGAAACACTGGTCCCCAATTTAGATTCTAGATCTTCAGTATACATTTTCCTATGACGTCTTCATTTGTAACCATTATTTTAGACAGTCCACAGACACTGTCCCCATGAAACTTCCCTATCCTGCCCAACCAGATTTAGTTATTTATTTAGGTTCTTATAGTGTTCTGTTTTGGACCATTATTGTTTTCTAATTCTTTGCCTTTTTGATCTAAGCTGGGATTTCTCATCTTGGGAACTACTGACATTTTGGACCTAATAATTCTCTGTCATGGGGGGCTGTCCTCTGCCTTGTAGGATGTTTAACAACCCCTGGCCTACACTCACTAGATACCAGGGACACCAACACCATCCCACCACCCCATTATGCCAATCAAAAGTGTCTCCAGATATTGCCAGATTTCCCGTAGGGCATAAAATAAGCCCTGTTTAGAACCATAGATCTAATCTATAAGGTACTGGAGGCCAGAAGTTTTATCTTCTCATTTGTGTATCTCCATACGTAATACCCATGGTTGATTGTCCATAAATATTTAATGAACAGATATTTCCACCCCCCAAATCTTTTCTAAACTACAAAAACACAATGAATAAAATAAATTCATTTCATTAAAAATAATTCTCTTCATATATTACTATAGTAATTCAATCATTTAATTATTGTCATCCAGCCACATTTCCAAAGGCTTACTTGTTTTTGAGAGATTTATTGACAGAAACAGAGAGATAGAAAAAGTGATACTAGGTTGCTGATATGATAAGTCGTAGTCTGGGCAAATATTAGATGATAATAGCTCCCACATGTTTAGTGTTTTTACACCTGTCAACTTTCTTAGCCTCAGTTTCTTCATCAGTAAAATGAATACATTCTTATCTATTCTGTCAATCACAAATGGTTCTTCTGATGATAAATTAAAATACATATTGTAGAAAGACTGAAAATTCTGGAGTGCTCGAGAAAGGAGGTGATGGTTTCCCGCTTAATATGTCTGAAGATGAGGATATGCTACTCAGAAATTTGTCTCCAAATAACTAAAATACAGACATATAAAGATCAAAAATGGTTTTTAAATTTTAATTTGACATTTTAGAGAGTAGCTTCTGTAAGTTATTTTACTGATTTCCTTTTTTAAAGAACTAATTGCATAGTATTTGCACATAATTGAACTACCACTTCATGAGACAGAATCATCATCAGGAACACTCATGTGCATACTGAATCACTACAATCTCCCTCTAGAAGGTTCTGAATATTGTAAGTTCTGCTATCATTCCCTGGTTCTGTTTGTTTTGTGTGATTTCTCACTTTCTTCCCTTAGCTGCACACCCTGAGCTGCCCCTCCTACTGCTTTCATTGTGTCTTCGCCTAAAACTGCCTTTAAAATGTACTGACCCTACTTACCCTCTATAACAACAACAACAAAACCCAGAAACATGAATATGTTTACTTAAAAGCAAAGTAAGAATAAAGAGGACCTGAGGATTTCCTTTCCTATGAAGAAAATGTGTAGACGTCACTACACAGATATTGAGGTACCAGTTTTTAACTGTTCAGAAATCTTTTGTTACTTCTCCTCCTTTTGAAGTTTCAGACTGTATTATTATAAAGAAATGGCATTGGTGTTTGGTTGGCCACCAGACAAGGGAAGGGTTATGTAACATCCTGTGTACAGACAGAGGTACGAAGAGTGAATGAGGGTTGGGGGGGGTGGGAATGCAGAAGAAGAAAACAAGAAACGATGAAAAAATATTGATATAATAACAGACTATAGTGAAGGCAAGAGATTCTGCATTAGGCCTTTCCTATATATGATTTATTCCACCTGTATTACTATCATGTGGTAGAAGAACATTCTTCAAGGAACATCCTTCTTGAATTTGTAAGAATGTTCCTCAGGCGAAGGAATTCTGTTTTAACTATTTTTAGTTAAACTAATGCTTGGTATATGAAATAACGGCTATCTTGAAAAATGGATGCTGGAATTCACATGTAACAGAATTTTCCTGTGACCAGAGGCTCCCTTTAGAATGAATTGATATTTTCCCCCATCGGGGAGTAAACTTAAGCTCTTCATTTCCCCCCTGTTCTAGATTAGGCTTCTATTAAGAAACTTGAGATACTCTCTCCGCAAGCAGATTTCTCCCTCTGCTGCTAGAGTGAGCTTGATAAAACAGAGAGCTGGTAATGTTTAGCACCTCCTTGACATTTTCTGTCCACACTGTCTAATTGCCTTGACAAAACTTGAGAAGACCTTTACAATCCAAGTCCAGAAACTCTGTTTTTCAGGATTTTGATTTGTAAAAGATGATTGATATTACCTAATTCAGTGTTTCTTGAATGTTACTGTGAATACAGATCACCTAGCGATTTTGTTAAAATGTAGATTCTAATTCAGTATGTCTAGGGTGTGGCCCAAGACTCTGCATTCCTACCATGATACTCACTTTATAAGGTTTGTGCAATGATTAAATGAGATAAAACTCTAAGTTCTAAAAGGACTATGTATGTAAAAGCTGAGGGTTACTGTTATTTTTTAATGGTGTATATGAAAATAGAATATCCGGAGTACAGTCAAAAAGAAGTGACTGATTTTGTTTTGAAGCAATAAGGTTTTGATTTTTGAAAATCTGGGTTCCAGTCCTGTATTACCTCTTGAGTCACCCCTTTCTGCCATCTAGAATGGGAATGACTGCCCATCCCACGAGGATTGTATCAGAAAATGTATGTAAGTGCCCTCATTGATTCTGGCACAAAATAGGCAATCAATGCATAGCAGTAGTCTTATTATATTGTTACAAAAGGCACAAAATATGCATACTGGTATCTCCTTCCTTTCCCACAACTTGTGTGTTTCCAGGTGGCTTCCAGCTGCAACCAGAGACTCAAAAACAAAACAAAAGATGGCTTCAGGAAAGTTTCTATAATTCAACCATCTTTCTGGCTTGTTACCATTTCTTAACTCCACATTCTCTTTCGATCTATGCCACCCTTGTGCCTTACCCACCTGCCTTAATGTTCCCACCAACATCTTGTTTATGTGCCTTGATGTGAAGTTTCTCATGATCTCTGGCTCTGCTTTGATCACATCATTTCTACTCTCAGAATTCTCTCAGTGTTCCTGGACAAAAAAATCAATGATCCCCATCAGTCAGTCACTTTGGACCTAAAGAGAAACGAACACTGAACAATTTCAGTCTATTTATTGTTGGGATGCAGATAGGTACTGCTGGTTATCAGTCTTGCCTTTTTCTCTAGCAGCTCCACAAGGAATGATACACTAAAAGCGTTACGAGGAAGACCCTTGGGCATGGAATCAGTAAACCTGGTTTTAGGTCCTACCTACCACCGAGTGTTATTTTCTCATTTGTAAAACTCACATAATTCTAGGTATCTTACAGACTTACTGTGAAGCTAAAATGAACCAAGTTGTGTGATGGCATTTATGTAAATACAGGTAATTGCACATATATAGGGTGATAGTATTAATGTTAATGTTTCTATTAGGCATTGTATAAATGCATTTAATCTACCATGCTCATTATTTAATATTGGAATGTGATAAAGAGGAATAAATAAGAAATAATATGGAGGATTAGAAGCAAAATACGAGTACAAAGTACTGTTTCAGGGGAAAACAGAAGCAGAAAGTAACTTGGAAGAGCCAAAAGACACAATGGCAGACGACTTCTAATCTATGAAAAAAATAAGACACCCACCTTCATGCTCAACTCTCTCCTGAGGACCTAGAAATTGCTTCTCTAACTCAAGAAACTAAATGTTTCCTCTTACTTAATGAACAGTATATGGTTTATAAAATCTAATTGTTTTGAAAATAACATATAGTGTTTCATTTATCTTTTTTCTGATTAGTTTTATTAAATCGAAAGTATATGGATTGATGATTAATGGCTATGGGTTTTTTGGGGGGGGGATGAAAATGTTCTAATATTGATTGTGGTGAGCTTGCACAATTCTGTGAATACACTAAAAATTACTGAATTGTATACTTTACACCGATCCACGATGGCAATCTTTGCGCTGATCACCAAACATGTGCAGTAGTTTATTTATCTAGGCAAGTGGGAGGATTGCATTTTTTGCCCGCTTTAGAATTAGGCATGCCAAGCGACTCGCTCTGGCTAATGAACTGTGAGTGGGAGTGCCATGTGTCACTTAAAGATGGAAGCTTTATGAGCCAGCATGTGATCTGACACATTTAATTTTTCTGCCTTGGTAATTATACTGGAAAATGTTGAGATTAAGTCTATATCAGGTTGGGCTTCTGGCCACCCTTGTTGTGCAAATATAAGCAGGAATTAAACCGTTTCCTTAATCCACTGAAGTGTTGGTGGTGTTTGTTACCCAGCATAGCCTAGCAAATCCTTACTGATAAATCCAAGCAGTCATAAACCAAACTGAAAAACTCCAAGCTTTCCCACAGAAGAGTTTGCAATGGCAAGCTCGCCAGTGAGAGCAGGCCAACATGCAGGCAGATCCAGTAGCAATTTTAGGAAAGACTGAGGGAAAGCATTCTCTAATTCTTCTCCAAAATTCACCAATTAAATAAGCCACTCCTTCCTAAAGGAGTAAAGAGGATAGAGAAAGGCCGTGAGTCATTCAAGAGAAAGTTCCATCTTGGACACATGATTCCACGGGAATGGAGGTTCTTCTTGAACAAGGAGGTAATTCAGTTAAACTCACTGAAGGGATTTGAGTTCTCAAATGAAACGTACTTATAGTCCTCCACCCCCTCCTTCTTCCCACCCTTTCTTCTCCTCTCCGCTTCTCCTTCTCTTCAGATTGTGAGGATTAATTGAGGTGATGTATGTAAACAGGTTTTGAAAATTGCAAAGTGCTACAATAGTATTAGTTATGATCTCCCGTTCTGTGAAATGAATACAACATTCCCTGCCTTGTTCACCTCCCAGAATTGTGCAGTCCTATTCAGATGGGAGGATACAAGTAAAATCACTTCATAAATGTTAAATATCCACACTTTATTCACTATTGGCTGAGAGATGATCCAATTACCTGAGATAAGGCAGGGTTAAATGTGAAAAAGACCACTGTGAATACACGTTTAATCCACATACTTCAATGCAGCTCCTGTAAGTTATAACAGTGATATGTTGATCGCCATCTATTGAATTTGTCTTCATATTTCAACATTAGGTGGGGCCTCTGAAGACCTACTGTGTGCAGAACCCCCTCTCCTGTCCATTGTTTTTTTCAGCCATGCCACGCAGCATGCAGGATCTTAGTTCCCTAACCAGGAATCGAACCTGCACCTCTTTCAGTGGAAGCTCGGAGTCCTAACCATTGGACTGTCAGGGAAATCCCCTGCCATTCACTGTTGAAAATGCAATGTAAGCTGAAATTAAACCTTTTTTTTAGTCCATTGAAATGTTGGTGGTATTTGTTACACAGCATGTTATAACCTAGTTTATTCTGACTAACGAATCTAGCCAGTCATAAATCAAACTATACAATTCAAAGCCTCCCTTGCAGAAATATTTGCTTTGGCAAGCGTAGAAGAAAAGAGTGTTGTTTACTGAACCTATAAATTCCCAGAACTGGTTAATAGAAATTACTGATATGACCCAGCATTTATGCTTGGGTCTTCTGAATTATTACATTTCCATTTGTATCACAAAACCCTAGTTAGATGTATTAGTAAAGACAATGACCAGCAAAAGAGAAGGAATAAAGATAGGATGGAGAAAATAAGTTAACAGAGGGAATTTTAAGGCTGATAGCTACATGAGGTCATTTTCAGTTCCATGTGCCATTTTTGACAGCCACAGTTACCATTGTAACTGAAGTTGCATTTCTTTTCAACAAAGGGAAATAAAACTAATGCTATAAAAATGTACCTGCCCCTCTCGCCACCAAATGAAAATAAATTGGACTGACTAATCCAAAGCTCTTTTTGGATTTAATATCACTAGTTTCCGTTTTTAATTTAAAGTGGGGCAAGGATCAAGAAGAATGTTGCATTTTCATCTGCTTTTGAAGTTCTCCTGAGAAAAACCTGCAGTTTTAAAGATGGATAAAACACACACACACACACACACACACACACACACACACCCCCCTAAGACATGAAGAGAGACTCATTACACAGATAGGATTGAGAAATAAGCATGGATAGGGTTGAGAAAACAGAGTTTAAGCATTAAAACCAGGAAGGCAAAGAAACCACTCTCACCTGAATGCATTTTCTAGATGTGAAAAGTAAACACAAGCCTGGGAGCTTTCAGAAATGAGAGACAATCTCTCATGAATGATATGGGAAGATAGACAGTCTAACATTTGTTGAACACCTACTATGCGGCAAGGATTGCACTACCTGCCTATGAGCCTCACTTTCCCAGAATTTTTTATAAAACATTCATTATTTGATGGACATCTGTTAGGAATTTTACGTATATCATCTCATTTAATCTCAACTGCAACTTTGAGTAGATTATCTCTATTTTCAGGTGAGGAAAGATGAAGCTCAGAAAGTTAAGTGAACCATAATATCCAGCCAGCCAGTAAGCTGGGAATGTTAAGATTTGAATCCGGGGTGGGTGGTGGTGGTGGGATGAACTGGGAGATTGGGATTGACATATATACACTAATATGTATAAAATGGATAACTAATAAGAACATGCTATGTAAAAAAATAAAAATAAAAAATTTTAAAAACTAAAAACATGGCTTCATATGGGACTCTTATTTATGGAAATCCCTGTGGAATTCAGAGGAATAATTTAGACGTGCTTTGTAGATGTCAAACAAAAATCTCAGGTGCCAGTTCAGAAGTCAAATGGAATGCTAAGGCAGAAATAGCTGAATCCCTAGGGCAGGGATGCAGGTGCTAAGGCCATGCACCTACGGGGTGAAATGGCACTAAAAAACAAAACAAAAAAACCTGAATCCAGATCTGGTTGACATCAAAACACAGGTAGTTTCCATGATGCCAAACTGTCCCCTGGGGGGTTTCTCGTCTTCTGTCCTGCACTGTGTATAAAGTTCTTTTACAGCATCTCTCTGCTAACATACCACCAATTCCTAACAATTTCTAGTGGAAAGTTGAATTCTACAGGATGTTTCTCTTTGAGTTGGAACAGAATCAGCTTCCTTGCAACTTTCACTCATTGACACTAATGGAGTCTTCTAAAACAACACAGGACAATAGTCATTTCTAGACTGGAAATAGCAATTTCATTGCTATTCAATCTTCACTAGGATATTTCCTGAACCCTTTAATCACTAGTTCAATGTTCCTTTAAATGTGACGGCTGTAAAGGGACCACTCTGTGTTTTGTATAGAGAAATGTGACCATTTAGTTCTCAGTCATTCCCTGAGTACAGCATTCAGATTTCAAAGTTTCACTACAAGATTCACAAAACAAATTCTTCACCACTTAAGACTTCTTTGTTTATAATCATTTGCACTTCCCAATTGCCGGAGAAGTGATATAAGCTGCAGTGAAAAAACGACATTTCATTGACACACAGTGGACAATAAAATGACAATTATGTCCAACATCATGAATATTTTAGAACTATGCCCAGAGAACGTGAAATAAATCCCTTAAAATTCTGCAACTGGGGGCTTCCCTGGTGGCGCAGTGATTGGGAGTCCGCCTGCTGATGCTGGGGACGCGGGTTCATGCCCCAGTCCGGTAGGATCCCACATGCAGCAGAGCGGCTAGGCCCGTGGGCCATGGCCACTGGGCCTGCGCGTCCGAAGCCTGTGCTCCGCAGCGGGAGAGGCCACAACAGTGAGAGGCCCGCGTACCGCAAAAAAACCAAAAAATTCGGCAACTGCAGCCAGCTTTCCGTTCTCCTATTTCACTCTTTCTGCTCATATGCTTTTTAAAGGAATTTTGTCAGGAGAGTCATGAGGGCTACTCCTTATATTTTGTCATCTAGCCTGTTTCTATCATTCTCTAAGGAACTCAATGTATTTATCCCTTTGACTCCCATGGATTATTTATTAAACACATTTTTTAACTTGTGAATTTTAAAATTCACAGTTTTGCTTTCTCCCACTTAGAGAAAGCAAAATGATTGTTTAAGGGGTGCGCACAAACACAGGATTTTTTCTTTTCCTTTTTAAAACATTCTTATTCTCATTGGGTACGACTGGACCCCTGTAACTTAAGAGGCATATCTATACCTCCAGCTCTTTGCAGTGTCTGACATGTAGAAGACCCTCAATAAACCTGGTAACTGAACAGTTTTATGGGGATTCCAATTTGCTATAGAAAAGACTCCTGAATGATGAGCAGGGTAGGGTATAGGCACAAGCCTTTGAATTTCTAAGATTCCATAATTTTCAAACCAATGGAACTTGGGCACTATAAGAGCATCAATAACTCCTGAATGGTCCATTGTCCTAACACAGTTTAAAAAATTTTTGTCAACATTTACAGTGTCTGGGATAAACTGTCTCTGCCTGTGTCTTCACCCCAGTTGCTTGCACACTTGTTCTTGCCATATCATCCCCACTGGCCTTATTTCAAATTCCCAAAGGAGTTGAGAGCTGCATACCATACACAGGCTTTGCACAGGCTGCTCTGTGCTTGGAATGCTCCTTTCCCCCCTGCTTGGTTAACTTCCTCACTCATAATCTCTCACTTAAATGTCACTCTCCTAGAGAGACCCTCCCTGTGTATCCCCAGCACAAGACCGAGTGCATAGCAGGTCCTTAATAACAATAAGCTGAATTATTAAACAATTACCAACCACAATTATCTTTCCTTGACTAAGCGAAAGGCAGAAAATATGCCATGTCATTGGAGAATCTTTACATTAAGGCTAAAACCAGAAAGGATCTTCTCTTGCTTTGATGAAATAATTTTTATTATTGGGTGCATTCACATAGCATCTTTTTGTGAGGAAGAGCTAACTTCTCCTTTCATGAAATCTTAGAGCAACAGATATGGGTGTGCATATGACAAGAAGCATGAGAACATATGTCCCCTCACCCAAGACATCTAGAGTACACTTGAGTTTACGACTAAGTTCATACCTAACTGCAGCTGGTACCCGGGACAGCACCACAGTGGGATGGTCAGGTCTATTCTCATTATCTCACTTAATGGATGAGGAAACCAAGAAGTAATGATGTGAATTTGTGTGTACTTCATCAAAGTGATAGGACTTGGAGGAGCCAGATAGGATGCAATTCTGCTGAAGTTTTGGCCTCTGGTTGGTTTTTTATTACTTGTAAATGACTCAAGAGGAAGGGCAGTGCTAGTTGTCCATGGTGACAAGCAAGGGGATAAGTGTTTTGCAATCATTCTAGTCTTCATGATAGGAATGCCCATAACCTCAGAGAATAGCCAGCTGCTAGTCCAGGGTTCAGGGTCAAATGATAAACAACATTGATTGACCAGAAAAGCCCTATCTTATAACTTAAAGGCAATTCTACAGTGGTAGGAAAAGCATATGTGGAGTCAGATGACATGAATTCATGGCCACGATCAAGCCAGGGTAGGTATGTTATAGTGTGCAATGAACAACCACCAACTTTCAGAGTCTGAAAATAAGAGAGATTAAATCCTTTCACACCACATGTCCACCTCAGGTCAGCAAGGTGTTCTGCTCATCATAGTCAATTAGAGAGCCTGGCTGATGGAGAACACAGCCCTACACATGTTTCCGGGATTATCACAACACTGCAGGGTCTGACGCTGGCCTGGTAATTAAATGCTTCCACCTCAAAATGACACACAGCACATCTGTTCACAATTTTTTGGTCAAATCCAGTTACCCAACAATGTCTAACTTAAAGGAGTAGGGAAGTAAGATTTTTCCATGTGCCAAGAAGGGAGAAAATCTGGAATATTTTTTTAAGAATATTTTTGAACAGACTTGATAACTACTATAGTCTGCTTTTCTAATGGCAAAAGTTTCTTTCTTTTTCCTCCTTATAAAACATACTCATTCCGATAGAGAGGAACCAAGACAGCAGAGTAGAAGGACGTGCTCTCACTCCCTCTTGCGAGAACACCAGAATCACAACAAGCTGCTGGACAATCATCGACAGGAAGACACTGGAACTCACCAAAAAAGATACCCCACATCCAAAGACATAGGAGAAGCCACAATGAGATGGTAGGAGGGGCACAATCACAGTAAAATCAAATCCCATAACTGCTGGGTGGGTGACTCACAGACTGGAGAACATTTATACCACAGAAGTCCACCCACTGGAGTTAAGGTTCTGAACCCCATGTCGGGCTTCCCAACCTGGAGGTCCTGCAATGGGAGGAGGAAGTCCCAGAGAATCAGACTTTGAAAGTTAGTGGGATTTGATTGCAGCACTTCAACAGGACTGCAGGAAACAGAGACTCCACTCTTGGAGGGCACACACAAAGTAGTGTGCACATCGGGACCCAGGGCAAGGAGCAGTGACCCCAGGGGAGACTGAACCAGACCTACCTGATAATGTCGGAGGGTCTCCTAAAGAGGCGGGGGCTGGCTGTGGCTCACCATGGGGACAAGGACACTGGCAGCAGAAGTTCTGGGAAGTACTCCTTGTCCTTGGCATAAGCCCTCCCAGAGTCTGTCACTAGCCCCACCAAAGAGCCAAGGTAGGCTCCAGGGTTGGATTGCCTCAGGCCAAACAACCAACAGGGAGGGAACCCAGCCCCACCCATCAGCAGAGAAGTGGATTAAAGTTTTACTGAGCTCTGCCCACCAGAGCAACACTCAGCTCTACCCACCACCAGTCCCTCCCATCAGGAAACATACACAAGCCTCTCAGATAGCCTCATCCACCAGAGGGCAGACAGCAGAAGCAAGAAGAACTACAATCCTGCAGCCTGTGGAACAAAAAACCACATTTACAGAAAGATAGACAAGATGAAAAGGCAGAGGGCTACGTACCAGATGAAGGAACAAGATAAAACCCGAGAAAAACAACTAAATGAAGTGGAGATAGGCAATCTTCCAGAAAAAGAATTCAGAATAATGATAGTGAAGATGATCCAGGACCTCGGAAAAAGAATGGAGGCAAAGATCGAGAAGATGCAAGAAATGTTTAACAAAGACCTAGAAGAATTAAAGAACAAACAGAGATGAACAATACAATAACTGAAATGAAAACTACACTAGAAGGAATCAATAGCAGAATAACTGAAGCAGAAGAACGGATAAGTGACCTAGAAGACAGAATGGTGGAATTCACTGCTGCAGAACAGAATAAAGAAAAAGGAATGAAAAGAAATGAAGACAGCCTAAGAGAACTCTGGGACAACACTGAACGCAACAACATTCGCATTATAGGGGTCCCAGAAGGAGAAGAGAGAGAGAAAGGACCAGAGAAAGTATTTGAAGAGATTATAGTCAAAAACTTCCCTAATATGGGAAAGGAAATAGCCATCCAAGTCCAGGAAGTGCAGCAAGTCCCATACAGGATAAACCCAAGGAGAAACACGCCGAGACACATAGTAATCAAATTGGCAAAAATTAAAGACAAAGAAAAATTATTGAAAGCAGCAAGGGAAAAATGACAAATAACATACAAGGGAACTCCCATATGGTTAACAGCTGATTGCTCAGCAGAAACTCTACAAGTCAGAAGGGAGTGGCATGATATACTTAAAGTGATGAAAGGGACGAACCTACAACAAAGATTAATCTACCCGGCAAGGATCTCATTCAGATTTGATGGAGAAATCAAAAGCTTTACAGACAAGCAAAAGCTAAGAGAATTCAGCACCACCAAACCAGCTATCCAAGAAATGCTAAAGGAACTTCTCTAAGTGGGAAACACAAGAGAAGAAAACGACCTACAAAAACGAACCCAAAACAATTAAGAAAATGGTCATAGGAACATACATATTGATAATTACCTTAAACGTGAATGGATTAAATGCTCCAACCAAAAGACACAGGCTTGCTGAATGGATACAAAAACAAGACCCATATATATGCTGTCTACAAGAGAATCACTTCACACCTAGGGACACATACAGATGAAAGTGAGGGGATGGAAAAAGATATTCCATGCAAATAGAAATGAAAAGAAAGCTGCAATAGCAATACTCATATCAGATACAATAGACTTTAAAATAAAGAATGTTACAAGAGACAAGGAAGGACACTACATAATGATCAAGGGATCAATCCAAGAAGAAGATATAACAATTATAAATATATATGCACCCAACATAGGAGCACCTCCATACATGAGGCAACTGCTAACAGCTATAAAAAAGGAAATCAACAGTAACACAATAATGGTGGGGGACTTTAACACCTCACTTACACCGATGGACAGATCATGCAAAGTGAAAATAAATAAGGAAACAGAAGCTTTAAATGACACAATAGACCAGATAGATTTAATTGATATTTATAGGACATTCCATCCAAAAATAGCAGATTACACTTTCTTCTCAAGTGAACACAGAACATTCTCCAGGATAGATCACATCTTATGTCACAAATCCAGCCTCAGTAAATTTATGAAAATTGAAATCATATCAACCATCTTTTCTGACCACAACGCTATGAGACTAGAAGTGAATTACAGGGAAAAAAATGTAAAAAACACAAACACACGGAGGCTAAACATATGTCACTAAATAACCAAGAGATCACTGAAGAAATCAAAGAGGAAATCAAAAAATACCTAGAGACAAAAGTCAATGAAAACATGATGATCCAAAACCTATGGGATGCAGCGAAAGCAGTTCTAAGAGGGAAGTTTATAGCTATACAAGCCTACCTCAAGACACAAGAAAAATCTCAAATAAACAGTCTAACCTTACCCCCAAAGGAACTAGAGAAAGAAGAACAAAGAAAACCCCAAGTTAGCAGAAGGAAAGAAATCATAAAGATCAGAACAGAAATAAATGAAATAGAAACAAAGAAAACAATAGCAAAGATAAATAAAACTAAAAGCTGGTTCTTTGAGAAGATAAACAAAATTGATAGCCAGACATTAGCCAGACTCATCAAGAAAAAGAGGGAGAGGACTCAAATCAATAAAATTAGAAATGAAAAAGGAGAAGTTACAACAGACACCGCAGAAATACAAAGCATCCTAAGAAACTACTACAAGCAACTCTATGCCAGTAAAATGGACAACCTGGAAGAAAATGAACAAATTCTTAGAAAGGTATAACTTCCAAGACTGAATCAGGAAGAAACAGAAAATATGAACAGATCAATCACAAGTACTGAAATTGAAACTGTGATTAAAAATCTTCCAACAAACAAAAGTCCAGGACCAGATGGCTTCACAGGTGAATTCTATCAAACATTTAGAGGAGAGCTAACACCCATCCTTCTCAAACTCTTCCAAAAATTGCAGAGGAAGGAACTCTCCCAAACTCATTCTATGAGGCCACCATCACCCTGATACCAATACCAGACAAAGATACTATAAAAAAAGACAGTTACAGACCACTATCACTCATGAATATAGATGCAAAAATCCTCAACAAAATACTAGCAAACAGAATGCAACAACACATTAAAAGGATCATACACCATGATCAAGTGGGATTTACCCCAGGGATGCAAGGATTCTTCAATATACACAAATCAATCACTGTGATACACCATATTAACAAACTGAAGAATAAAACCCATATGATCATCTCAATAGATGCAGAAAAAGCTTTTGACAAAATTCAACACCCATTTATGATAAAAACTCTCCAGAAAGTGGGCATAGAGGGAACCTACCTCAACATAATAAAGGCCATATACGACAAACCCACAGCAAGCATCATTCTCAATGGTGAAAAACTGAAAGCATTTCCACTAAGATCAGGAACAAGCCAAGGATGTTCACTCTCACCACTATTATTCAACATAGTTTTGGAAGTCCTAGCCGCAGCCATCAGAGAAGAAAAAGAAATAAAAGGAATAAAAATTGGAAAAGAAGAAGTAAAACTGTCACTGTTTGCAGATGACATGATACTATACATAGAGAATCCTAAACATGCCACCAGAAAACTACTAGAGCTAATCAATGAATGTGGTAAAGTTGAAGGATACAAAATTAATGCACAGAAATCTCTTGCATTCCTACACACTAATGATGAAAAATCTGGAAAAGAAATTAAGGAAACACTTCCATTTACCATTGAAACAAAAAGAATAAAATACCTAGGAATAAACCTACCTAGGGAGACAAGAGACCTGTATGCAGAAAACTATAAGACACTGATGAAAGAAATTAAAGATGATAACAACAGATGGAGAGATATACAATGTTCTTGGATTAGAAGAAACAATATTGTGAAAATGACTATACTACCCAAAGCAATCTACAGATTAAATGCAATCCTTATCAAATTACCAATGGCATTTTTTATGGAACTAGAACAAAAAATCTTAAAATTTGTATGGAGACACAAAAGACCCCGTATAGCCAAAGCAGTCTTGAGGGAAAAAAATGAAGCTGGAAGAATTAGACTCCCTAACTTCAGAGTATACTATAAAGCTACAGTAATCAGGACAATATGGTACTGGCACAAATAGAGAAACATAGATCAATGGAATAAGATAGAAAGCCCAGAGATAAACCCATGCACTTCTGGTCAACTAATCTATGACAAAGGAGTGAAGGATATACAATGGAGAAAAGACAGTCTCTTCAATAAGTGGTGCTGGGAAAACTGGACAGCTACATGTAAAAGAATGAAATTAGAATACTCCCTAACACCATACACAAAAATAAACTCCAAATGGATTAGAGACCTAAATGTAAGACTGTACACTATAAAACTCTTACAGGAAAACAGAGGAACAACACTCTTTGACATAAATCACAGCAAGATCTTTTTTGACCCACTTCCTAGAGTAATGGAAATAAAAACAAAAATAAACAAATGGGACCTAATGAAACTTAAAAGCTTGTTCACAGCAAAGGAAACCATAAACAAGATGAAAAGACAGTCCTCAGAATGGGAGATAACATTTGCAAACGAATCAACTGACACAGGATTAATCCTCAAAATATATAAACAGCTCATGCAGCTCAATATTAAAGAAACAAACAACCTAATCCAAAAATGGGCAGAAGACTTAAATAGACATTTCTCCAAAGAAGACATATGGATGGCCAGGAAGCACATGAAAAGCTGCTCAACATCACTAATCATTAGAGAAATGCAAATCAAAACTACAGTGCGGTATCATCTCACACCAGTTAGAATGAGCATCATCAGAAAATCTACAAACAACAAATGCTGGAGAGGGTGTGGAGAAAAGGGAACACTCTTGCACTGTTGGTGGGAATGTAAATTGATACAACCACTCTGGAGAACAGTATGGAGGTTCCTTAAAAAACTACAAATAGAACTACCATATGATCCAGCAATCCCACTGATGGGCATATACCCAGAGAAAACCGTAATTCAAAAAGACACATGCACCTCAATATTCATCGCAGCACTATTTACAATAGGCACGTCCTGGAAGTAACCTAAATGCCCATCGACAGACGAATGGATAAAGATGTGGTACATATATACAACGGAATATTACTCAGCCATAAGAAGGAACGAAATTGAGTCATTTGTTGAGACATGGATGGATCTAAAGACTGTCATACAGGGTGAAGTAAGTCAGAAAGAGAAAAACAAATATCGTATATTTTTGCATGTACATGGAACCTAGAAAAATGGTACAGATGAACCGGTTTGCAGGGCAGAAGTTGAGAGATGTAGAGAACAAACATATGGACACTAAGGGGGGAAAGCCACGGTGGGGTGGGGATGGTGGTGTGCTGAATTGGGCGACTGGGACTGACATCCTGATGTACATACTGATGTACATACTGATGTCTATAAAATATTTTTTAACATCTTTATTGGAGTATAACTGCTTTACAATGGTGTGTTAGTTTCTGCTTTACAACAAAGTGAATGAGTTATACATATACATATGTTCTCATATCTCTTCCCTCTTGCATCTCCCTCCCTCCCACCCTCCCTATCCCACCCCTCTAGGTGGTCACAAACCACCGAGCTGATCTCCCTGTGCTACACAGCTGCTTCCCACTAACTATCTATTTTACAATTGGTAGTGTATATATGTCCATTCCACTCTCTCACTTTGTCACAGCTTACCCTTCCCCCTCCCCGTATCCTCAAGTCCTTTCTCTAGTAGGTCTGTGTCTTTATTCCCATCTTACCCCTAGGTTCTTCATGACTTTTTTTTTTTTTTAAATTCCATGTATATGTGTTAGCATACAGTATTTGTTTTTCTCTTTCTGACTTACTTCACTCTATATGACAGACTCTAGGTCCATCCACCTCACTACAAATAACTCAATTTCCTTTCCTTTTATGGCTGAGTAATATTCCATTGTATATATGTGCCACATCTTCTTTATCCATTCATCTGTCGATGGACACTTAGGTTGCTTCCATGTCCTGGCTATTGTAAATAGAGCTGCAATGAACATTATGGTACATGACTCTTTTTGAATTATGGTTTTCTCAGGGTATATGCCCATCAGTGGGATTGCTGGGTAATATGGTAGTTCTATTTGTAGTTTTTTAAGGAACCTCCATACTGTTCTCCATAGTGGCTGTATCAATTTACATTCCCACCAGCAGTGCAAGAGTGTTCCCTTTTCTCCACACCCTCTCCAGCATTTATTGTTTCTAGATTTTTTGATGATGGCCATTCTGACTGGTGTGAGATATCTCTGATGTCTATAAAATTGATGACTAATAAGAACCTGCTGTATAAAAAAAAGAATTAAATTAAATTAAAAAAAGAAAACAAAAAACATATTCATTCCCAAACCACTAAGAGAGGTAACACAAGAGCTCAACTCAAGAACTCGAGACAACTCATCCACTCACTGTGATCAGCTTGAAGTGCAGATAACTGAGTGGGTCCCTGCTGCTTCTTCATCAAGTCCAGAGATAGTTCCTTTCGATCCAGAGATCTGAACTAAAAAACTGAATTAAAAAGACATGCTATCAGCCCATATATACAACAGAAGAACATGCACAGAATTAGCACAATAAATGCTGCTAATTGTAAGTGGAGGAGACACAATAGTTGTTCTATGGCACTTCTGAACTCTGCTGGAGAGATGTGGTAAGTTCTCCTCTGAAGGTAGAAGATGTTCCCAGATTAGTGTCCTATTCTGCTCCCTGGCTGGGGGCCCTCTTCCTTTGTTTTCTGTGGTCCATGGTCCTCTCATGGTTCATTTCCTGCTAATGGAAATGAGATTCTTCCGTTTCCATTAACCTCCTTTGGCCACATCAGAAAGTGGGCATTGGAGAATAGGCCCTCTTCGGTGGCTGGGCATCTTTCTCAGCTTCTTTCCTGCTTAGGGGTTTGAGACCCCCTGTGTTATTTTAAATCTCAAACAGTCATAAATTATTTGTAATGTGTTTGCAGTGCCACTCACTGAAAACATTAATAGCCTTTATATCTCTTTGACTCAGACATTTCTGGGTGCCAATACCACTCTCACTGTTCCTTTCTGGATATATTTCTTTGATTTGCTGTCTTTGTTTGCTTGCCTCCTCTCCCTCCACCCACTGCAACCTGAATTACAACTTCAGCTTCCATAAGCAAGCAAAGACTGTGGTCACTTTTTTTTCTCTGAGCCATTTTGTGCAATTGAATGCATTTACTGGCTATCGAGCTTTTAATTACACCTTTCCTCTGGAACACCTTAATCGACTCAGAGATTTTAACAGTGGTTGTGACAGCCATTTCTTTCATTTGCTGCAAGTCTAAGTTTTCTCTGGCCTTTGTTATATTCAGTGACGTTCTCAATGATATCTTTTTCTAAATTTTGTTGAAAAAGTTTCCTCTTTTAATCCTACAAGTACCTGAACTTCTTGACTCTTTCTATTCCCTTCTACTTAGTATCTTGCCAAATGTTATCAAAAGCACCTACATCACTTACCAAATCACATGACATAATGATGATGATGAAAACCCTAAGCTCTCAATGTCCTAACGAAAGTACAATGTGAATCAACAGGGGCTCTCTACCTTGTGGTCTCTCAAGGCCCAGATGGTAGCAGATGCCACCTGGACACAGGTTTCTACTGTCACTGCAGAAATGGGAAGAGACCATAACAAAAGATGGACCATCTTGTAAAAGCTTCCATGCAGGGAAAATACAGAATGCTTTTGTTCACATTCCATTGGCACATTCCATGACATGTTCAACTTTATGGAAGCAAAGAAGCACTAAGATGCGACTCTCAGAAGAAGAATCAGAAGAAATAACTAGTGATATTTAGAAATATCTAAATGAATATGTTTTTTGTTTTCTTTTTTAAATTTAATCTTTTTTTTTTTGCGGTACGCAGGCCTCTCACTGTTGTGGCCTCTCCCGCCGCGGAGCACAGGCTCTGGACGCGCAGGCCCAGCGGCCACGGCCCACGGGCCCAGCCGCTCCGTGGCATGTGGGATCTTCCCGGACCGGGGCACGAACCCGTGTCCCCCGCGTCGGCAGGTGGACTCTCAACCACTGCGCCACCAGGGAAGCCCTTAATGACCACAACACCCTATGTTGTTAAAGAATTTTCAGAAAGATTCCTTTTCTCTTGATTTTTTTTCTTTTTTTTGGTTCAATGTACCAGCCAAGGACACTCAATTTAGAGGGTCACCAGACTGAGAAAATTGTGTACATATTGTCCACTCTGTTGGAATGCAGGGACTCTCTATTCAAGGGAAGACTGTGGGATTTGGTCACTAGCTAGAAAATGTCTCTCTACTCCCACCCTAAACTTGGACTCAGGGGGGGCAGTGAGATTTGGTCACTAGCTAGAAAATGTCTCTCTACTCCCACCCCAAACTTGGACTCGGGGGGGCAGTGAGATTTGACAAATAAAAGTGTTAATTTGTACATCCTGCCACAAGGCATAATCTAAAATGAGGATACTGAGACAGATCTATAACCACAGCTATGAACTGAGTAATGGTTTTCCTGGCCATGACCATGAGGGTGGCATTTGTAGTTATGTGATCTTGAATACACTATTAAATCATCCCATGCCTCAATGTCCTCAAAAGGTTATGATCAGTTATATATACTCATAGAGGCTTTATCTCTTTGAATGTCTTTAAGATATTTACGAGATACTAGTTGTGTCAACTGCTATATTTATATTAACAAGCACCATTGCTTTCAGTAATAATATTAACATTGTTGCCATTGTTGCTGTTTGCTGACCGTTCTGAACAACAAGGAAAGTTCCTATGGATAAATGGAAGGAGAGATTAATATCACCCTCAAATTATTCCACTCCCTCCATTTATGAATCAGCAGAAACACGGTTCTTAGGAGCAGCACTCTTGGTGAGGAGGGGGTTCCTTTGCTTGCATAGACAGCTAGAACTTACCTTTACACTACTGGTGGAGGATGTTATTCACTTCTTCTGGCCCTAATTCCAACATAAATATTTAGTACAGATACAGAAGATTTTGGTAGCAATGATGGCTATTGTTATAATGTGTAACAGGTTTTTGAAAAAGGCATTCTAGCTCTGGATAAAGTTGGGTGTAGCCTTCTATCTAGAATGGTTTAAATTGAAGCTTTCCTGGAAACAAAGTGAGAAGCTCATCTGTCAGGGTCCCACACAGATGTTGCATCCTTTTGAAAAGCTCCCATGATTTTAAAATGATCTCACCCTTGTTTGTCAGAGAGGCACAGTCAACTTGTGGTTTAGAGCATGGCTAGCTCAGCTCACATACAACTCTGCCAGTCACCATCTGTGTGGCCTTGGACACATTATTTAACCTGTGCTCCTGCATTTCCTCGTCTATAGACCATTTGGCATTGTATTATCGGCCTCATAGGATTTTTGTAAGAATTAAATGTTATCATACGTGGAAAACACTTAGAAAAATACGTGACAAATGGTATACACTCAATAACTATTTGCTGTTTTTAATAGCACGGTAACTCAAGTACAATGTAATTTATATGCCTTCATATCTGCTTTCTATATTCAGACTGTGAGCACCTTGGCACTGGAGAAAGTAGTCATTTAGCACTGTTATAAAATAATATCAACAATGATAATTGTAATAATGATAACTAGCATTAATTGAACACATACCACACCTTAAGAGTTTTTAAGTGATTTCTATACAGTCTCTCGTTTAATTTTGTTAATTAATCTTGTTAATTTTGAAGAAACTGAGGCTTAGATAATTTAAGAACCTTGTTCAGATGGGAAGGCATAGTGCTTGATGGTGAGCCTAGGTCTACCTGGTTGTAAATCCAATGCTCTTAACTACTAGACTAGATTATTTCATAGTATGCAAACTGTCTCTCTGAATTCTCAGCCCCCAGCACAGCATCTCACAGTTAGTGAACATTCCCTAAATGTTTGTAGAATTAAATGAGCTCTTAATTTTGGGGAACGGTGATTAAATGTGATTGCTTAAAAATGAATTACTTGGCTACACTGAACATATTTTAAAGAGTTCATCCCCTACTTGACTCTCATCCTGTATTTCTTTTTATTTCTTCTTCTTCTTCTTCTTCTTCTTCTTCTTTCTAAAATTAAAATCTGATCCTGTTTCTCCTCTTTAAAATCTTCAACATTTCTCCATTCTTACCAGATAAAATCCAGTCTCTTAGTTTGGAGTCTTAGATTTTCATAGTTTCTTCTCCTTCCTATTTCAGCTTGAAAACAAAGCTGGTTGAAGAGAATGAGGAGCTGAAACCTGGTTTCAGCTTGTTAAATAAATTGCCTAATTTCTTTCTCAAATACATAATACCTCCTTCAGGGGGTCAGGCATTAGTACTATTTCTGTTTTACAAATGGGACAACTGAATTAACTTGCACAATACTAGTAGTGAAGTGAAATTTAAACTATGGGAATCTGGCTTTAGAGCCTGCAACGTAGGTATTAAGCAACTCTGTGTTGGTTAGACGGCAGCATATAAAAAGGAACCAATTCTTAGTTTAGGAGTCAGGAAAACTTCCCTAATGAAATATATTCTAAGAAGAATCTGGTCATGAATAGGGATTCATCTGATAGAGAAGACAGGGAACAGAATTTTAGTCAGAGAGAAGCACATGCATGAAAGCTTAGGAGAAGGAGAAAGAGAGAGAGATGTATTCCAAGCCCTTAGAATGATGACTAGCTTAATGAAGTCACCCGATATACATTTTTTGTTGTTTGTTTGTTTTTGTTTTTGCGATATGCCGGCCTCTCACTGTTGTGGCCTCTCCCGTTGTGGAGCACAGGCTCCGGACGCGCAGGCTCAGCGGCCATGGCTCACGGGCCCAGCCGCTCTGCGGCATGTGGGATCTTCCCAGACCGGGGCACGAATCCGTGTCCCCTGCATCGGCAGGCGGACTCTCAACCACTGCACCATCAGGGAAGGCCCGATATACATTTTTAATTGAAGTTTTTTCTCCCTAATATTTATCTCTTGATCCAAATGTACACATGCACAGGGAAAATACATGCCCATATAGACAATACCTTATTTAACAATCTAAGTGGGCCCTCAAAATTGTTTGTTAAATTCATATTGCTTTTAAGTGGAAACCAGCTGTGATGGTTCACAAAGGGGATGCTGTTACTCCTTTTTATTTGATGAAATAATCTGAGTCATCTTTCTCTGTATCTTTCCAACACTCTGGCCTCTGTGATCTCCCAGCCGCCACTTCACCCCTTGTCCCTTTTAGATCTGGCTCGCTTCCTGACATCCCCTAACATTTATGCTCCACTGAGACAGAAAGACACAAATTCAGTTCCAGCAGAAAGCACAAATATGGAACTAGCACAACATTTCCGTTAAACAGATTGAGTGTTGCATGGTCTGGGACTTGTGAATGCATCTGTTCAACCAGGCTATTTGTTGAATTAAAATTTACTGAAGCCAAGTCAGCAAAATTTGGTGATGTTGGGCCTTCCACAGGGATGGGGTAACTGCATCCCTAAACAGAAGCTTTCATTGGGTGATTTTCATTGAAAGGTTTATTTGTGCCTTTATATACCAAAAAAAAAACCAAAACATACTCATCATATAGATATATTTAGTATCACTAATTATATTTCAATGTTGGTCAGTCAAAACTTAGCCATAGCAGCTATGGCCTAATAAGTACCACTTAATCAGCTGCTTACTGAACAGCATCATCCTCCTCGTTTTAAGAGAAAGGCTGTGTCCCCGAACTGCCCCTGCTTTCCCATGTAGCGGAGTCTCTCCTCCAGGAACTTCTGGCTTCTTGCAAGAATCTTTATTCTAAGACTCTCTCACAGAGGATAAGTGAGTCATTGACCATTGGGTAGCAGAGGTTGGTCCAAGTTTCTCAATTATTTAGAGATGATTTATTACAAGCTAGTAAATATCAGGAATTTACTCTGTTCTTTCCTCTCCAATATATAGACACACAGGCATCTTAAAGTTATAATGGGGATCAGCTTATATAAATATATATATGTGCATGTGTATGTGTTATATATATATATTACATAGGTTATATAATGAATATAATCTGCAATGTGAACTTATGAATATAATTTTTGAACATGAATTTTGGACATTAAGATATAATAATAATAACTTGAAGATAATTCATATTATTATCCTTTTATAAAGATCACTGCTTATGCTAAGAGACCCGAAGGAACTTACTTGCAACTGTGCAGCCAGTCAGCTAACATTCAAATCCATGTTTGTCTAAATTCAAGGCTCATGCTCGTAACCAATCAAATCACTTCTTAACGATTACTTGGCATCTTTTGGAAGCCTGACTGAGCATATGGGTATGGGAAACTGGATATAAATTTTGACTCTGCTACTTATTGTCTCTGTGATTTGTAAACCATATGATCTTGGATAAGTTCTAGTACAGAAGGAAACAAAGTGAACAGAATAACAACCATGGAGGCCCTCAATAATGAATATGCATACAGTTCATACAAGAGCGAGGAGTTTAGTTTCATAAGGAATTTTGGAGGGGTCCTATACTGCTTGTGGGAATGTAAGTTGCTGCAGCCACTGTGGACAACAGTATGGAGGTTCCTCGGAAAACTAAAAATAGAGTTGCCATATGACCCAGCAATCCCACTCCTGGGCATATACCCAGACAAAACTATAATTCAAAAAGATACATGCATCCCTATGTTCATAGCAGCACTATGCACAATAGCCGAAACATGGACGCAATCTAAATGCCCACTGACAGATGAATGGATAAAGAAGATGTGATACATACATACAATGGAATACTACTCAGCCATAAAAAAAACAAAGTAATGTCATTTGCAGCAACATGGATGCAACTAGAGATTATTATACTAAGTAAAGTCAGAAAGAGAAAGACAAATACCATATGATACCACTTATATGTGGAATCTAAAATAAGGCACAAATGAGCCTATCTACAAAACAGAAATAGACTCGCAGACATAGAGATAAGACTTGTGGTTGCCAAGCAGAAGTGGGGGAGGGAGAGGGATGGACTGGGAGTTTGGGGTTGGTAGATGCAAACTATTACATTTAGAATGGATAAACAACAAGGTCCTACTGTATAGCCCAGGGAACTATATCCAATCTCCTGGGATAAACCATAATGG
The DNA here is from genome assembly GCF_011762595.2 of Tursiops truncatus. Lineage (NCBI taxonomy): Eukaryota > Metazoa > Chordata > Mammalia > Artiodactyla > Delphinidae > Tursiops > Tursiops truncatus. The sequence continues at coordinate 100,281,382 of NC_047039.1, read as the reverse complement.
AAAAGAGTATTTAAAAAAAGACTACATATATGTGTATAACTGAATCACTTTGCTGTACAGCAGAGATTGGTACAACATTGTAAATCAATTATACTTCACTAAAAAAAATAAGGAATTCCCTGGTGTTCCAGTGGTTAGGACTTGGCATTTTCACTGCCAGGGACTTGGGTTCCATACCTGTTTGGGGAACTAAGGTCCTGTAAGCCGCATGGCCATAAAAAAAAAAATAAATAAATAAAAGAATTTTGGAGGAGTAAGAATAGTGGTACCCTGGAGAAAGTATCAGGATATAAGACTAGAAACAAAGATTGGAACTTGACTATGAAGGGTTGTGAATTCCAGGCAAAGAACTTTAGACATTGTATTTGCTCGTTAGTAGTAGTAATAACAAACCAAGTAGTATTTGTTATTATTTTTCAAATACTCTGTTAAGTTTCTTAATATTATCTCCAATTTTTAAATCAACCCTAAAATATAGCTGTAATTATTCTCATATCGTTGGTAGGGGAGGGGAGGGCAGAGGGGATAAGAACTTTTCTAAGAATTACTGAAGATCTGACAAAAGGGCAATCATATGATTTGAGGGTATGAAATGGCCTCGTGAAAACTGAAAACTTTGAGGTCAACCTTGAAAAACTGGAAGCATTTATACGTGAGACTATGAGAAGACGCCATTCCAGGCTAAGAGAACAACCTAAGAGGAATCACGGGAATAAAAAATTAATAAGGCACCTGAAAGTTTGGGGAGGGCAGCAACCTAATATGTAACCCTGAAATTTCTTTGTAAGGTGAACTACAAGAAGAAAACTTGCTCATACATATTCTGAGTCAATACGCATTTCTTCTTCCCATCCTGAAGTCTAGGTTCCATGGAGGAATCTCAGGAAGGTTTCCTATTACTGAATTGGATGAACATCTTACAAAACAGCTGTATCTTTAACAAAAAACAACATAACATTAATTTCTCATCAGTCTTGGGAACTCATGTAAAATGTATGGGCTGATTTTTAATTTTCTCTAGTGCAGGTGGCATGCTGCAGGAGGGGTGGTGGTATGGAGGGGAGGGAGTCTGTAGCAGAATCAGTTAAGTAACGCAGACCCATGCGTGGAATGACCTTGCTCGCATGCCAAACTTCAGGCGGAACAATAATGAGAAGGTAGCAGAACTAATCAATTTGGAACAGGGCCCATTCCCTCCACCACCAGGGCCACTTAGAATGCAGGCAGTGCCTGAGCTCTTCCTCAAGCTTGCCCTTTGAACAAAAACACAAGCTTTCTCTTACATAACCCAACAGAAAATGTAGGTTTGCCACCCAAAATAGAAGCAGAATTAGTCTCCATGCTACTGTAACTATTTTTCTCTTTGATAAACTTTTCTCTTCTTCAACATCTCCCATTTTTTCCCCAGATATTATGAAATCTTTAGGGCATCTTACTAAACATAACTCTAGCCCCTTGAGGACCCCCATAACCCAAGAGAACTTCATGGGTTCTTCTCGTAGAACATTTGTACGATCTCTCTGAACAAGTACAAAGTTTCCCTGAGCCTCATGTTTCTCATCTATGAAATGGAGACAAAACAGTTAGGGTTTTTGTAAGATTAAAGGGGAAAATGTATGTAAAGCTCATTTGTGACCATGCTTTAACCCCTCGGCGCAGACATACTTGCTTTTGAAACATAACTTTAGTACTAACTTGCTAATCCTAGGCAAGTTTCTTAACCTTGCTGAGCCTTGATTTTGCCTTTTATAAAATAAAAATAAATGTCTATCTTCTGAAGTTGCTGTGAAGATTAACGGATATAATATTCATGATATAACTATTTAGTTAGTTGTTATTCATCTCTGTAATTTCCACAGCGCTTTACAGAGTACATATTACTTGAACAGTACTGGAATCTTAGGAATTGAAAAAGAATAATTCAATAACCATAACTGCAGGCCAAAGGTCTGGTGTCTGGCGGTTTCTTTTAATATATGCTGCTCCATCTGTGTTGTAGATGAATGCATTTTTCACCCACATGGATGTTTTTGTCAACCATTCCATGGGAAGAAGCCTAGGAGACTCTGCCTCTCTTGAACTGTTGGAACCAGGAGGCTTAAGAAGTTACTAATCCTTGGTGGTTAGATGGCATCCGTGGCTCCCGTCAATGGCTCGGATCAACCATGCCAAGAGAGCTACTGCGATGAGCATGACTATTCCCAAGATCTACTAAGAATATAAATTAGATTTTAAATACAGAAGTTTCTCTGCTTCAGGACTTTCAAACTGTGACATTTCTAGATAGAGACAAAGTTTTGCATCAAAGTAAAAACATATAATGCTTCTGTCCCCCACTAACAGTTGGTGTGGTAGCCTACTCAGTGTCAAATAAGGCTACGAACAAAGGAATGTTACAATAGTAACATTTTAGAACATAACACAGAGTTTGATAAGAGAGTTTTAGCACTTGTAAATTCTCTGGAACACACACACACATAAACACACACTTTCTTTCTAGATCTGTGTCATAATAGTCATTTCTCCATCAAGAACAAACAACAATTACATATGCTTTTTCGGCGGCATTTTTCTGAACTATTTTGTGCTCTTGTGTTAATCTAAGGGATAACAATGAGCTTTAAGTGGCTGAAAGGCCTCCTAACCACTAACACAGTAAGAAGTAGTGGAATAAATGAATCACCAAGTCCAGTTGCTTGATGAGAAAGAGACCAGTACGCACTGAGCTTCTACTAGTTTTCATAGTTATTTCATGTGATTCTTATAAAAATTCCATGAGGTCAGAATATTTTTGTGTATTTTATAAATGAAGATTCAGATGTTCCAAACTTAGATTAGTAATGATTTGACTCTTTGGGATTTGCTGACCAAGTATAAAGTTGCAATGTGTACAAGATGTATTTTCTAAGGATGGTGGTTCTGCTAGTTGGAAGACCCTTTGTTTAGCTGAACAACTGTGATAACTTTGGGCAACCACTGTTGGAAGTAGGAGCTAGTTCAGAGCTGGATTATGATGTCTCATAAAGAAAAGGATAATTTTAAACGCTTAGAGAAAAATACTTGAGAGAAGAGCTCTAAGTCAGTTAGAACAATCTTTACATGCATTAAGAGGAGGAAAAAGAAACCCTAGTGATAAAAGGGGTAAGGGATTTCATAGAAGTTATATCTTTACATGAGGGTATTGCTAAGTTGTTTGCTTAGAGATGTGGGATGTAATCTCCTCCCTGTCCATTTTTTTCCTATGATATTTTTAATAAAATATGTGTTGCTCACCAAATCTTTAGTTCAAGTGAATTAGTCAAATGATTTGACTAAAGAGGGTAGGTTTCTGAGTCTAGCTGGGATGCAAGATGAACCACGAAACAAGATTTGTACTTAGAGGATGCAAAAGGAAACACAGAAAAAGAACCTGTACTAGTGTCACACAGCTGACCTGTGGCCTTCATTGGGTGGGGAAGGCGGGTGGCGAGCACAGTGGTAATATCTGGCACACGGTTAAGAAAAAAATTAAAACCTCTCAAAATATGTTGAGTTTAATTGAATTTAAAAAGATGAAAGAAATCATAGAATGTAAGGAAAATCAAGAATTCAATCCTAGAACAGAGAGGATATTACTTAACCATCAGAGCTCTTGCTTTCTTCATCAGAGAAATGAGATCCTTGGAGGATGTGCTTTCAAGGACTCCACTCTGTGTTTGCATCCTTTATTTCTATAGCCACTTCGGTTTGTCTTCAGACGCAGACAAAGCCACTAACCTTAAGGTCCTTTCACTATGGTAAGCAAGACATCAGACTCTCCTACCCTGCAGAAGCCACTATGCTCAGTTGTTCAAGCATGAGTCAGAATTCTTGACTCGGTAGATCAATTCCATGGTGCCTGAGGCTACCAGCAGAGGTTGAACAGAAGGAGCTGATTACACTCTATGACATCGGGATCCAGAGATAAGCTATGTGCCCTCAACTTTCTGCCATATCTCGTCCCAGCTTTCAGCTGTGCTGCCACAGAATAGCAAGACCCATGAGAAGAGCTTTGGCATGAGAAATAATACCCACCACTCTGTCTGGAAATAAACTCTTACTATTTTAATTGACTCTACATTTTATCCAATCATTCCACAAATATATTTTGAGCAACTACTATGAGCCAGACCTCATGTGAAATGTCTGAAGTACAAGAACGAAGGAGATAGAAATTATTTTTGCCCTGTTATTGCTTTGGTCTAGTGGGAAAGAAATTAAACAATTAATTAAACAATTGCAATTCACTATGCGGGAAGTAATGTGATGGGCAAGTGCAAGATGTTATGAGGCCACAGAGAAGAGTTACCTAGTCCAGACTTAGGGATCAGAGAGTCCTTGTCAGAGGGTATGAAGCTGAAGCAGAGATTTAAATAGTGGCTATGACTTAGCCAGACATAGAGCGCAGAGAAGACATCGCCAAACAGAGAAATCATCTCCTAGTGGTCTAAAGGGAAGATAGTAGATTTGGGAATTCAGGAAACTTAAAAAAAGATCAGTCTGGACAGACCAGAGAGCTGGTAAGGAGTACTGAGAGGTAAAACTAGAGAAGCGGACAGTGGCCAGCCGTTAAAGTCTCTGGGCGCCACTTAATGGTTTTAGACCGAATCCTATGGTCAAAAGGGAGTAATTGAAGGATTTAAACCATGAAAGACATAGTCAAATACACATTTTTAAAGGCTCATCCTTCCGGGACTTTGAAAAACTATTTTGTATGACAGCAAGAGTGCAAGCAATGAAATAAGAGATGATGTTATATGGACCAGAGTGGTGGCAGAGAATGAACAAAGATGGACAGACTTGAGATATACAAAGGACGTATATTTTGTATGAGATTTAGTCATTTTACTTAGTCTCTTGACAGTATTTTCCTGTTCTATTTCTTGGATTTTGTTGCTTGACCAAATGCCAAGGACAAGATGATAATGTCTGTTAACGATTTCTCAATGCCAACTATTACTTACCTCCCTTGCCCTAATAGTCTACTTAATATGTTGATATTGTCACCCATTCCTTCATTCCTTTATTCAAACATATGTTTGTTGAGTATCTACTATATGCTAGGCACTACTCTAGACACAGGAGACATGACAGTGAAGTGATAAAGACACTGGTTTCATGGAATTTACAGCCCATGAGTTGCAGACAAAATAAATGAATAAATGAAAAATGTAACCTCAGATAGTTCTATCACAGAAGGTGGTGAGATAGAGTGACTAGAAGTAGCCTCTTCACACTGAGGGATCAGAAAAGGTCTCTCTGAGAGGTGATGTTTGAGCTGAGACCTGAGTTCTGAAAAAGCCATGCAAATATCTGGGTGAAGGGTGTCCTAGGAGAGGGAGCTGTAAGAGGAAATGCTTTCAAGTGAGACATCTGCCCCAACCACTCTGTTTAGTGTCACAACCTAGTTCTCCTGCTGCTTAATCTTGAACTCATTTATACTGCTCTACTTTCTTTTTCTTTTATGTAAAGGATTTATCACTTTCTAAATGCTATATACTTTACACTTTCATCTTCTTTATTGTTGTCTGTCTTCTCTGACTGGAACATAAATTTCAAGAGGCCAGAGAGATTACCTGTTCTGTCCACTGGTATATCCCCAACACTTAGGAGAGTTCCTGGAACACAACTGGTGCTCAAACATTTTTTGAGTAAACACATTCAAGAGTGAATAATAAGTGCTTAGAAACAGAAATAAGGGTCATGTGATTGGAGCATCAGGAATGTAGGTTAGTAGAATGTGACATGAAATAGGGATGGGAAAATCCATCATGCAGAGCTGTGTAGACCATAGCAAAGGGTCTGGTTCTTATTTTTAAAAACCCTCTACTGGAGAGTTTTGAGTGAAGGAATGTAAAAATTGGATTTTCATTTTTTAGCAGATCACTCTGAGTGCTGTGTGGAGAATGAATTTTAGGGTGTGAGGACAGAGTACAAGCAGAGAGATCTGCTGGGGAGTGAAGACTTCAGTGACTCATAAACCCATTTCCTCAGCCTTAATGGGTTGCTCAGTGTTCACTATCCTTGAAGTACAGTTCACATTAGATTTACAGTAATGCATTATGGGGGAATCTGCCAACTTCCTTTCTCCTGGCATGGCCAAAGGTAACAACAACAGCCGGAGCTGGTGCAGAGCTAATTTGGAGGAGCATCTTTTATGCCAAGAAAGCATCAGCATACTCCAGAGATGCAGCCTTGATTAAAAATACACGGACACTCTGTGGATCTAAGCAGAAGACACATGGCCTCTGATTGCCGGGCATTTTCTGTTCATACAAGAACATCATGGTGCTGCATTACGGATGAGTAGACACATTTCACTATCTTAAACAGAGGGACTTCGTGTGCTTTTCCTTCCCCTCCCCACCCTCCATCACCTCGCAACCCTTAGTCAGAGATTGAACAGTTCAATTAAGTCCTGATTAGCTGTACTTTCGATTTTGTCACAGGAGTGCTTTCTGTAGCATTTTCTGCTGCTTTTCTCCATGGAGATGAGGGTTTGCTGTGCCCCTAAGATGAGGAAGTGTCCAGGCCAGCAGCTCTCCTTGCTGGCAAGTCCCCTTCACATCTCCTTCACTATCTAGCTTGGGCTGCGGCTTGCATGCCATCGCACCAATCTGCCACAGGTGAATTAACTAACTATTCTATGGAGAATGCACCCCATGAACTTTCTGTCTGCTTTCACTTAAGCCTCACTGAACCATTCTGATGCCTTCCTCACCTGCAGGAGCAAGACAACGTGATGTTTATGACAACAGACTCTATCATAAAACAAACAAACAAACAAGTTCGGGATTTGAATCCCGAACTTATCATAAACTACCTGCGAGATCCTGGGTCAAGTTCACTGATGTCTTTGATCCTCAATTCTCTTGTCTGTGACGGGGATAGTTCTTGTATTCTGCTGGGTGGTTATCACGAAGCCATGCCCTGCGTTAATATTGTATCAAGGGCTTAGCACACTGCCAGGGACATAGTAACCCCCTAAAAAACTCTGGCTAATATTATTGCTTCAATATTTCTGTATGTGCTCTACATATATTAGATACTTAATTAATGTTTTCCTTAAATGAACCACTTAAGGGAAGTTATGATGCATTATGAGCTATAGGTGCCAGTTCAATGCCCACTCCTTCTCTGTGATGACTTTGTGAACCGTACCAGGCTAAAATATTGTTCCTCTGTCCTTCTCTGACTTGTATGCCTGCATTCCTTGTGCTTTGATTCAGCATGGCATAGGAATTAGTACCACCAGTGGAGAAGCCAAACTGCCTGGGTTTACATTTGCAACAAGACACACACTAGCTGTAAGACCTTGCAGAAGTTACATAAGTTGCTTGAACCCCAGTTTCTTCATTTAGAAAATTAGGATAATAATGCCACTTAGTATATAGGGTTGCTACGTGTATTAAATGAATAATACATATAAAACCCTTAGCACAGGAACTAGGTTAATGTAAGTGATCAATAAGTATTCTCGTGCTCATTCTCATCCTTATTATTATCATTATTACCACTTTTATTTTGCTCTCTGATAGCTCTTGTATAGACTCGAAGACAAGTGTCATATTTTATACATTTATATCCCCTCTTAAAGATCCTTTCATTTCTAATATGTTTAACAGTCTTGGGGTAACACTAGGCATGTTCTTTTATCCATGACTGATTGAGGCAGGCTTAGGGTGATTAGCCATGCTGGTTTCCCTGGGACAGTCCTAGAATTAGCACCAAAAGTCCTGTATCCTGGAAAATTCCTAAATCCCAAACAAACTAGGATTGTTAGTCACTCTGGCAGATTGGAAAGGATTAGCACTTGACCTATTAAAGGATGGGGCTTGGGAGGACAGTGGCAATTAGACTCAAGTATGTAAGAGATGATAAGCATTTGTCTATTGGGAAAGCAGGATGTGTAAGGGTTATGGTAACAACAAACAATGTAGTAGGTAAAACATTGATACTAGGAACATAAAGCAGATAATTAGGAAAAGGCAGAGGAAGAAGGGTACCAATGCTTATTGAACAATGCATCCTTACATATGTGAAATTATGTCCTTATTTTATAAACCCATCAAGCCAAACCAATCAATAAGAAAATATTAATTGAGCAAATGTTATGTGCCGGGCTTCTCCTCTGCACTTCACATGATCTCATTTCCTTTCCCTAACAATCCAATGACATACTTGCTAGAATACCTATTTTGTAGATCAGAATCTCTGGAGGTGAGACCCAAGCATCAGTCTCTTTTAAATCTGCTCAAGTGATTCCAATATGTACCCTCCTAGAATTCTAATTTAACTGATCTGGGGTGCAGCATGGGCTTTGGGTTTTTAAGATATTCCCAGGTATAGTAGTTTGAATAGTGTTCCCCCAAATACATGTCCTCCTGGAATCCCAGAATGTGACCTTATTTGGAAATAAAGTCTGTGCAAATGGAAAGCTAAGATGCAGATATTTTGCTTTGCAGATGTTAAGATGAGGTCATATTGGATTAAGAGGGGGGCTCTAAATCCAATGACTGGTGTCTGTTTGTAAGAAGAGAGGACACACAGTGATACACGCGCAGGGAGGATGGCCGTGGAACAATGGAAGCAGAGATTGGGGTCATGCGTCTACAAGACAAAAAAAGTCAAGAATTGCCAAGCATCACCAGAAGTTAGAAAGAGGCAAGAAAGATTCTACCCTAGAGTCTTCAGAGGGACCATGGCCTTTCCGACACTTCAGATTTAAACTTCTACACGTAAGAAGTATAAGAGCATCAATTTTCATTGTTTTAAGACACCAGTTTGTGGAAGTCGGTTATGGCAGCCACGGGAAACTCATATAATATGTAACTCTATTATGCAGCCGAATTTGAGAACTACTGCTCTAGTTAGCTTTACCCCAAAGCATATTAGGTCAGCTTGACGTCAACTTCTTCATACAGGTCATTAATCCCCTCTACGATGTCTCTCACAGCTGTCCTCAAGGGGGTAGAATTCTTACACAATTGTGAAAGGGAACATACAGGTATCCAGGTTGGACCCTCCCGCACTAGCTACTTTTGAAATCTCTCTTATGACTCTCCTAGGGCAACAGGGACACTCACCCTTCAGGAATCATGTACCGAATTCCCATCTGTCGCTATAGATTTGCTCCCCTTCCTTTTAAAATATTCCCTCTATGAGAATTCCAAAGAGAAGATTTTCAAAGAGAAAAGCACAATCATTACAGTTGAGAAACTGCTCTTGAAACTTATTAGCTCGTGACTCATACTCCTGAAAGGAGCTAATACCTTAATTTCATATTTCTCTGCTCAAATGCAGACCAAGGCGTAAACTGAAATGAAACTTTACACTAATGGCTTCTTAATTATACCCATCTAAAAGCAATTACCTGAGTTTTAGCAGATACAAAGTTAGGGTTGATGGGACCAGGAGATGAGAAATAAGATGAAAGGTCATCTGTGAAAAAAAAGATCAACGGAGAGAAGATAAAACACAGTGAGGAGAGAGGAGACAAAAATCCAGAGATAAGTGAAGGTTGATAAATTCCTAATAATAGTACTGCCTGGTTTCTAAAACAGGTTTGCCCCTTTCTCCCCTAACTGTTAGAAATGAGGCTAAAGAAGAAACACTTTATTTCAAGGTAGAAATTAACTAGATATGAGACTTGGATACCTGAACCACAATCACTTTATGCCATGTTTTGAGCCAAAATTTGCTAAATTGTAGAACCAGGATTCTAAGGCAAAAGTGATTGAATGAACATTCTTTGTATGTTCTCCAATAAAAAGGAGCATATATATAGCATGAGCTCAGTTTTCAAAATCACACAGCGCAGTGTGTGTGCACGTGTGTGTGCACGTGTGTGTGCACGTGTGTGCACAGGCACAGAAGGTTATTCACCAGACTGTTCAGATGTCATCCTCTGAGTGGGAGATCCTGATGGCACTCTAATTTATGCCATATGCTTTTCTATTCTGTTCAGATTATTTGCAATTATATTCGTTATAGATAAAAGAGAAACACTAAAAATAAGAATTAGATACAAATAGGCCAGTCTAGTGGAAAAAAGACACATTAAATTGGTTGTGTTTATCTCCATTAAAAACTGAACTGACATAGATTCTAGGAGCAGGTTTGACAGGCTTCTCCACGTACATCAGGGTCTCGCACTGAGACCGAGAGGCTGGAATCCATCCCCTGAGGGATGTTTTCTTTAGGTCTTCATTTTAAAATTTGAATACTTTGGGATGTACCCTTCAAGTTAATTTGCCACATTCTTCTTCCTTTCTCTGTCTGTCTCTCTGTCTCTCTCTCACACACATATACACACACATCGAGTCTATTTACACTTATTCCTTTTAATTTGCCTGACACTTGGAACATGGGTTTGCAACCCTCTGCACAGAAGGAGTCTCACTGTCTATTCTCCTCTTGGAGAGTTAAGTTAATATATACAAAAATGAAGCAGTCTTCGAGGAGAGTGAGTGACAGGACTCCCAAGTCCTCAAAGATTTTCCTATTTTTTGTCTCATACTTCAATCATTTGAGTCACTTCTTGGTTTAGAACTCCCTTTTTTTTTTTTTTTTTCAAATGCTGATATATAATCTCTGTGGCCAGAAAGCAGTTATAGATTAAGCATCTTGAACTCAATAACAACTTCCAGTTATTGATGTCCATTCAAACACCTGCATTTTTGCAATGATCCTAGATTCAGAGTCAGTAGGGAGTGTTGGTTTCCCCTCAGATAAGATCCCATGTTCTATCACAGCATTTAGATTCATTTTCAATTTTGCGACCAAATTCAAGAGATAAGAAAAGTTTTCTATCAACAACAAAATTAAAAACAAAGCTAACATAGGTTAGTTGTTTGCAATATCCCCTACTCTGTTGGTTGCTTTATCAGTGATAATTCATCTTAATTTTCACAAAATCCTCTGTAGCAAGTATTACTCTTATTTATAGGTGAGGATATTGACACTCATTGAGATAAATAAATTTCTGAAGATTGCACAGCTTTCAATGCTAGCAACAAATCAACAACCTATGTTAGTCTGATAACAAAGCGTGACCCATTTTCCAAGATAGATTCCTGAAACAGATCCCCCGACCATGGTGTGCTGGTGCTGGCTTGTGAGAGGTGACTGTGCACATTCCTCAGCTCAGTGACGTCGTGCTGGTAACTTGAAATCAGCCATGGTGGGAATATTTACACCCTGGAAATGGGCACCTGCTAAAAATTAGGGCTTTTGGGGGGGCTGGTGAGCCACACTTACTAGTTACCACTGCTCCTAAACTAGACTGAAATTCATTTATTCAGTTTTTGTTGAGCCCCTGCCATTTGACAAGCTTGTGGTTAGCGCCAGAGAGAAAAATTGTACTAAAATGATCCCCAACTTCAGACATGCACAGATTAGCAAAATTGACGTGGAAGAAAACCAAAGATCACAATATCCAACAAACATCAAAGCCAGAAGTAGACAGTCATTTCCCTGTGCAATAAAGAATATAAAGACTAGGGATTTTATAAGTAAAGTATAGTTAGTAAAATTCTAATAGGAATTATTCAGTTAGAGCCTACTTATTTAACTCTTTAACTTTCATATTATAGAAAATACAACTCAAATGGACATAAGCAACAAAGGTCTTTTTTGTTGTTGCTTTTTGGTCTGTTTTTTAGCTTGTTGGTCACTAAGAACTATTCACTAGATTTTTCCCTCTGTCCAAAATAACTTTTTCCTCCTTAAATAGTCAGGTGTAATCTTTTAGTTCCATCTTACCTTTTAACTCTCAGAGTAAATGGCTTCTCCTCAGAAATGCATTTCACGATCACCCATACTAAGATACCCCTATAGTGTCTCTTAATCTCATTACTATTGTGTTATGAGTTGAACTGCATCCTATCCTCCACAAAAATGATAATCTGTTGAAGTCTAAACCCCCCACTGCCTCAGAATGTGTTCTTATTTGGAAATGGGGTTTTTGCAGATACAATTATCAATAGTTAAGATAAGGTCATGAGAGTGGGCCCTAACCCAATATGACTGGGTTATGTCCTTATGAAACGGTATGAAACGGGTAAACTTTGACACAGAGACAGATATACATGGAGAGAAGACAATGTGAAGATACAGGGGAAAACACCATGTAAAGATGAATGCTGAAATTGTGGTAATGTATTTACAGCCAAGGAATGCCAAAGATTACCAGGAAATCACCAGGAACTAGGAGAGAGGCGTGGAACAGATTTGTCCTCACTGCCCTAAGAAGGAACCAGTCCTGCTGACACCGTGATCTAGGACTTCCACTGTACAGAATCGTGAGGCAATAAATGTCTGTGGTTTAAGACCCCCAGCTGTTGGCAGCCCTAGGAAATTAATAGGCTCTATTTCAACTTTATCATTCTACCTATCTTCTTGTTTACTTATTTGTTAGTTCTGATCCTTTTCTTCTCACACTGGAATGTAGGGACCTCTTGCTTCATGCTATCGCTGGTTTCAGACCATTGACTGCCACATACTAAATACTCAGCAAATGATTTTGCAAACAATAAAAGAGAGTTTATTGACTCACATAGCTTAAGAAAATGCTACAAATATAATTTTAGACAAGGTTTGTTCAAACAACTTGGTGAAGTCACCAAGATCTATAGTCTCCTCTCTCTCCCTCTCTCTCTCTCTCTCTCCCTCCCTCCCTCCCTCCCTCTGTCTCTGTCTCTGTCTCTCTCTGTCTCTGTCTCTGTCTCTCTCTCTCTCTCTCTCACAGTGTTCTGTCAGCTTCAGCCTAGGTCCAAGTTCTCTAGAACGAATCAGATGTCTCCTATTCATCTCAGACTCCATCACTCATGATTTTCAGCTGTAAGCAAAATAAATCTCCTAAAATTAGAAAAAATTTCAAATGATTCTGGATGGCAGCAGATGTGATAGGTATTTTCTCCTTGGGGCTTCATGGGTCCACATTTAAATACAGCAGGAGAAAAAACATGAACTCCTCTGCTGACACGGAGGAGGACCTGGAACCAATTCTCACTTGCCCTCACTGCCCTGAATTGGGTGAGTCATGGGCATCTCCCTGACCCAATGACCACATTACCGTGGCCAGGAGCTTGGGATGGGCAAGGTTATACTAATAAACTAAAGTCATGGATACTGGGGGTAGGGTCACTGTCACCCAAAACTCAAGGATTTTATACGGAAGGAATAGGGAGTTGGAGACTAAGACACAGCCAAAAACGTTCAGCACATTGTCCAAATATAGAAAGATATTTTAAACTTTGAGCCACTAGCCTTCGCCAACATTACCTAGGCCAAACAAAGAGTACTATGTCTGAACTAATGTCTTTGCTCTGTCGTTCTTCCAAGAATCTTTTGGATACATTGCTTCGTTTGCTCCACATAACTCAAATTCAAATTAAACTGACATTTGCATTACTCACATTCTTATTTTTTTTTCAAAATGATGACTCATTGAACGGATCTGAATGGCTTCAAACTATTTTCCGTACCTCAAAAGCACCCAACTGACACTTTAAAGATAGGAAGCCCTATTTAAGAATAGATTCCTGAATACGGGTCTTAGTATATAAACCAATCATTAAACATGGCACTATCTATAATTCAGACAGAGAGAAGGCAAAACATTTCTCCAAATGTATTTTTTGTTATTGTTGCGGAGGGAGGATTATTCCTGTCACCAATTTGTTTCATGTTTTTTTAGTTTTCTTGATTGATGCTCTGGGTAAAAGCTTCAAATGAACAGATTTCTGCTAAAAGCTGTGATTCTCTCAAACCACTAGCATTTAAAGGCTAGAATGCACTGGTTTCTAGGGTATAGAATAAAAGGATTTAAGAACACAATCAGTAGCTTGTTCCAGCAATTAGAGCTGAGTTTAATTACAGACTAACCTCTTGGTAGACCATTTGACAGTCAGTGCAAAGTGAGAGAAAGAGATCAGAAAACTGCTAGAAGCAGCAGCAAAAGAACTTTTCCGTGTATTTATTTTTGTTCACGTGATCTTTGGGCCTGGTGTTGCTTTCATGAGGGTAAAGGTAATCGATTTCATTCTATAAAATGGTTTATCTCTTAACTTAGCAGCAGGGTTTTATTTTTGCCCGCTGTCTCTCCCACCTATCTGAGAACCAAGTTGGGATCCTGGATTTATTACTCATCTCACAGTAATGGTACCCAGTGTGTTTCTTTTCCATCCCCAGAGATACTTTTGTCTTCCTAGTGGGGAGGAGGGCACCAAGCATGCTCAGAACCGAAAATGTTAAAGCATAATGGAGCTTAAAGATCATCTGATCCAACTCAGACATATTACAGACATGCACGCCTGAGTTCTGGAGAGGCTGTGACTCACCCAAGGGCACAGAGTGGGAATGGTCTGACACCTCAGCCGGGTTTGTACAGGTTCAGTGGAACACAGTCCACTCTTTGGAATAAAGGAAAGGTTTATGCTTCCTGTGGATGCCTTGGAGTAATTTATTTTCTTCCTGTTAGCATTTCCAAAAATGGAGCCCTCAGAAAGATAAATAGGAGGCCATCCTTTCAACGCTGCATTTTTCCGCTTAAGTACCAGGACTCAGATCCATTTACTGGGTGTGCTACACTGATGCAGCTTCATGCAGAGCCCTGCTGGCCCTGTGCTCAGAGCCAATTACATTAGAGGCAGAGCCAAGCTGACTGGGAGAAAGCGTGTGGTTAAGAATTAGGGGAACTGGCATCATGCCCTATTCTGCTATTTACTAGCCCTAAGTAAGCCTGCTCACCTGAATCATTTATTTTTCTTGATTTCTGAATGGGAAACATTACTTACCCACTATTGCATTTATTCAGCAAACATTATCGAGTACCTACTATGGGCCAGAGATTATATTAGGTTCTAGTAATATGGTAGAAACTAAAGCCCCTGATCTCATGGAGCTTCTACTGTAATCTGGGAAGGCCTCTGGGCAGGTGGATATTTAAATAGAGAGATGAAGAAAGTAAAGGAATGTGTCATGTGACAACCCAGAAGAGAAGCATTCAAAGCTGAGGGATGAGTTAGTCCATGTCTGACGCTGCACAAGAAAGCCACAATTTTTATGTGGATTAAATATGTAGTGTCTGAAATAACAAGGAAAAAGTTGTAAACGTCTGTGCTAATAATATACTGTGTTACTTTTATTAATGGGAACCACAGTCCGTTAAAAGGATAGTTGCGTGGTTCATGGTTTTCTGAATTTTTCCCGATTTTCTGAAATCAATGCATAATACTTTTATAATTTATTTCTTTAAAAAGTTATTAAAATATAAAATTTGGATCCAGCAAACACTGGGTGAGATGGTAGATTCTTAAGTCTAATAGGCTGGGTAGGAATGTTGGCTCCATCATTTGCTAGTTTTGCAATTTTAAACCAGTTTTTATTTAAATCCTGCTAATCTCAGTTTCCTCCTCTGTGAAAGAGGGGCTGGAAAATATGTCCCTGGAGGGGTTTTGTAAGGATGTAATGATATACTGAAAAGCAAGGATATAGCATAGTGGTGGGTCCTGGGATGGGCTCCATAAAGGTTAGCTCTTTCAATATTATGATCAGGGTGGCTGGTGTGTTCATTTGTTCCCATTTCTCTTGTAACAATGCTCTCCATTCCAGTGGAAAAAGTGCCCCTAAGCCAATAAACCTGCTAGAATAACCACCACCCACAACCCACTTTCTTAAAAAAATTGCAAAAACAGGTTCCATTCAGCACACAGGTTTGAAGTGAACTACTGCCCAGACCCTGTTTCTGTTGCCAAAAGAGGGAGAGAATGGAGTGTCCTCCGCCACACTCCCCGCTCCTGGTACAAACGGCTTGTTCCACTAACCCCTTATTGTGTACAGCACTATATGATTTAACCCAGTGGCGAAGGTTAATTACATTAGTCTGTTGAGTTGCAGGGGTGAGGTCAGAACTAGGTCGCAGACATTGTGACTTCCAATTCAGCACTTTTCGCCCTCACCTCTAATGTCAAAATTCATCATGAAATGATGGGTATCTCACTTAACACTGGTCCTACATCATTAGAATATACCACAGTCTCCTTAAAAACAAAATATACAAGCTCAATCAACTCATAAAGAGTACATCACATACCTTATTCCCAGATGATGCTTTCTGCTAAAAATAAGGCATGCCTAGAGCCCTGAGAGTTTCCTGTTATTCACAGGGAACTTACCCTTTTTAGAAGCAGAGCTTTTAGATATTAGGTCACAAATTCCTTTGAGAATCCAATTAAAGTCAGGAATGCTGGACAGTTCCCTGAAATGTCCTTTCAGGCAAACAAAAATTCACATGATTGCCTGAGACCAGAGTCACTTTCAAAACAAACTTGGCCCCTAGGGTAATAATTTCATGCTTGTAGTTTCTTGGTTTCCCATTGTCTTGGCTATTTTACTGTTTATAGGGCGGCTTGGCCTAATCTTCCAAGGGCTTGGGTTACTTTTAGCCTTGGAGATTCCTGAAGCAAACAAGTATCCTCCCCTGCTTCCCACCTTCACTGTCTACTCAGCAATATTTGCCAAGGCTCCAGAGTTCACAGAGTTTGCCCCAAGCTAGACAGCCTGGAAAACTCAGGCTGAGCCTAGAGGGTTGAGCCTAGAGACGTTAGCTTGCACCAGCAGGAAGCAGGTCTGCATAGTCTCTTCCCTTTCATTATGAGGTTGTGGGGAGTGACACACACCACTTCCATCAAATATCTGCTTGTTTGTTCTAATCTACTGCGCAGTATGTAATAATTCTATTTAATTTAACAAATTTATATATCATCTGGTAGACATCAAAATAAAAAAGTTTAGCCCCTGTACTTGGTGAGTTGACAGGTAAATCAAATTATTCGTATCACTAGTAATATTATTCTTTGCATTTAATTAATATATTGATAATTCATAATCAACGATAGCAAACATTGACCGAGGAACCAGGACATTGTTTAATCGAGTCCTCAAGGCAATTCCACGTGTTGGGCTCTGTCATTCTTAGATCACAGACGAGGAAAATGAGGCAGAAACAGGGTAAATAACTTGCTCAAAGTCACACATCTTCTAAATGGCAGAATTTCCAGCTGTTTGACTCTAGTCTTTTGCTTCAAACTACCAAGCTCCGTCACCATTCATACACGTTGGGATACTTTTCTAGGCAAGATTAAGTTTTTTATTTTACCACAGTAATCTTGGGCTATAGGTTTTCTCATGTGTCTCTTTTTAACAAATGAAGAAAGTATGCCTTGAGCAGTTAAATGACTTAAACACAAATTTATCCATTAATGAGAGGTAAACTCAGGATCCAAATACCAAAATCTTGGTTTTAATTTGAGCACACACACACAGAGACACACACACACACCCCAACTGGGGAAAATGTGCAAAGAAAAGTATAAATTAGGAAATTAGAATCCAAGATAAGTAAGTGAATGAATACACTTTCCAGGTAGACAAGGGATTATAGGAAATATTTGGGACTCTAGAGATCTCAGGTCCAGTCCAGCTGCTGCCACTCTTACCATCACTACTTTCTTAAGCAGAGTGCTTTGGATGTAATTGTACCTTACCTTAGCATCTGACAGTCATGAACACTGGTGTGATTCAGCAAAGATCTCAGGATTCACCAGTCTGTGAAAAAGTATTTATTCCTACAATGACTAGCTTCAGACTGATCTGTTTTCTAAGTTCTTTTGTCAATTTCCACTTTGTTTGCCTTAGTTTCTATACTTGACAAACTCTCCATAGATCCTCCTCAGGGCCAGGAGTGGGAGGGGGAGGAGATATCCCCCAGAGCAGGGTAGTGTGTGTCTGTGTGTGTGCGAGCGCGCGCGTGTGTGATGGAGAGAGAGAGCGAGGGACTGTGTGTATGGTTTGAAAAAGAGTACACAAAACTGCCATTTTTTATGGTTTATTTATAGTGTCTCTGTTAGATTTTAGTTCTTTTCATGCTTTTCTGTAAGTGGAATTATTTGCTTTGAAACTTGAAATGATACGAATGAAGATGATAAGATTTTCATTTTTACCCGAAGGGGAGCAGGGATTACAGGACAACTGAGAGACGTCATCCAGGCAGCATCTCCAACTTCGCCCCAAATCTGCAGCCTGACCTGATTGTATGCTTCTCCCCTTCCACTTAGCCCTCAGGGAATTCTGTCTCCCAGGATGGGCCACTAGAACCTTATCAAACAAACTGTTTATGATATCAACAATTTCTTCGGGTCTGTTTGAGCTTATGGATCTTGACTGTTTCAGGAGCCAATGTTTGGACTGAATGAGGTTGACAGAGCAGAGGCAATAACAATCCCTTTAATATATGCCCTTGCTGGGTTTATATTGTCTAAGCAACCACACCATCACCTATCCTACCTGAAACTCCTTAAAAAACCTGGAATTTTACAACCATCAGACTTATTCTTCATGTGACCTGTTATCCCTTTGGACAGATATTTTTATTCAAGGGATGGCTTAAGGGTCAGTTCTTTTGTTGGTTGAGTAGTTAGCCTGACTTCCACTTTGTTTTTCATCATCTATGTAAATGCTTTGTGTGGGCTGATATGACTTTAGATGTGCTATTTACATAACTGGCTTGGAGGAGATGCAGATATTTCCTTCCACCTGTGTAAAGTGTAAATGCACACATATGTCCTATGATCTCCTCCCAACGTTCTCATTCATTTTTAAGTGGGGAGTGGGCTAGGAATGGGAAATATTAAAGAATAGATTCTATGTATATTTTCTGGTAGAGCTTAGATTTTCCCTGCTTCTAGCAGTGTTCTGTGATCATTGTACATTTGCTGCCATGTGGAAATAAACATCATTTCTTCTAGGTCAATAGTGCCTCTTAAGATTCGTCTGTAAAGAGGCACTGTATCATTGGTAATGACGTGCATGCCAATTCCTTTACTAGATTTAAAGTTCTTTGAAGGCAGAGAGCTGGTTGTTAACTTTTACTCCTTTGGTAGTTGGTTCTTCTCCTCCTTTGATGGTTCTCTGGTGATGATAATTACAGCCACCTTATTCACACCTTGCATTGTCCTATTAATTTAACTTTTATCCTTCCCTTGCTTTGCTCAAAGTGCAGTGGTCAGATTTGCTTTCTTGATCAGGGAGGGAGGGATAAAAAGGAGTGAAAGAAATTACTATTACCAATCAGCTAGGCCTAGTGAATGATGTAAAATGCTTGCAGTCAAGCTATTTCTTGGCGCAAGTGGAATGGGATGATGAAAACAAGCTTTGGAACCTCACTGCCTGGGTTTGAATGGTAATCCAAGCATTATTAGCTGTGCAGCCTTGTCACATTATTTAAACTGTCTGTACCTCACTCTTCCCATCTGTAAAATGAGGACAAAAATAATGCCTACTTCATTAGTAGCTAAAAGTAGTAAAGGAAGTAAACTACGTAAATTGCTTGAAATTGGTGCTGGGCATATAAAAAACACTAAATAAATATTAGCTAGTGTTCTTTTGTCCTGATGCAACTTTGTGAGTTAAATGTTTACATATGAATACGATTTACAAATAATAGAACCCAAACTCCGACACATTAAGGAATGTAGCTAACAAATGGTCGAACTAGTGTTTGCACTCAGTTCTAGAGGTTGACAATAAGTATGATGAAGAAAGAACCGAGAATAACCACACGATTTGAGTACTCAGTATGTGCCCAGTCATGTGCTAAAAGTTCTGCAGACACCATCTCAGTTAACCGGAAATGACAAAATGAGGTAGTTTCTATCACCATCCAAATTTTACAAATGATGACCTCTTGCCTCAGAGAGACACACCCTGTTAAGTTAGTGGTGGAGCCAGGAACTAAAGCAGGTGTGTCTGATCCCAAAGCCCACAGACTTTGCTTCAAGTATACCAAGGTGCTGGAAATCCATTTCCTGCTCTTAAAGGCAAGGGGTTCACATAGCACTGGGGCGTGGTGGACGAGCTGGTAAAAGAATAAATGTAAACAGCATTTTGAAAGAGAGCCATTTATAAGCGAGATTATAGAATCCGTTTGAAGATTCCCCCAGAGGACACCTTAAAAAATGGCTCGCACGCAACTTAAGGAGAGGTTAGATGAAATGCACCGGGTTCTGTGGAGGCGGGATGCACACCGAAAATGAAATCCACTTTGGAAATGTTAATAAATGCATACACATGTTCCTGTTTGTAACGTGCAGCTTGTTTTTCTCATTTTCTCCATGTTAGAACAGTGAGGGCATCTCTGTTGGATCTCCCGGGACCGGCTTTTTGCCTCTGGTTGTTTTGCTTTCTCTCTCTCTCCCTCCCCACCCCACCCTCATGCCCTCTGAATGTGATTTCATAGCCTGATATGTCCAGGACCCCGTGGTGTGACTATGCACAGGGAATGAAGAAGGAGAGAAGATTCTCTCGGGGCTTCCAGACCATGCATCACACGGTAGCCATAGTGATGTTAAAACCAGTAGCATCACATCACTCCCTCACTTAAAGATTTCTGAGGGTTTCTTTTGGTGCTTCACACAATGAAGTCCAGACACTTGTGCAAGATGTTTAAGGCTCTAGTGTGCCGGTCACTCTCCAGCCCCACCTGGCCATTGTGACTTTTCATACGCTCTACCTTTTCCCTGATGTGCCCTTTCCCACTGGAGACCTCCTTCTTCATTCTTCATAGCTAATTCAAATGCAATCCTTTTTGGTGAAGTATTTCCCTGCAGTTTCCTAGGGAAAGTCAGTGGCCCTGGGCTCTTAGTTTCTCTAGGACTTTATATCACCCTTTCTGTACCATTAATACCAATAATAACAAAGAGTCACCATTTATTGAATGCTTAACATGTAAGGAACTAGGTTGAACGTCTTACATGAGCTTTCTAACTTAATTCACCTAATATTAAATTCATTTTATTCCCATCTAAAGATGAGAACGCTGGGACTCTGAGACATTTAGAAAACTTTTTAGTACGTGCCGAAAGGTGGCAGAGAACAGAATGAATGCTCTGGTCCTCCTGACTTCGGCACAGGTACAATTAACAATTATCCTTGACCATCATTCTACGTCCTTGTATAATGGATACTCACATATGTAGACTCACTTTACCACTAGGCTTGTGTATATTTGATGGCAGATATATTTTCCTAGTCTTCTGAAGAAGGTAGGGTAGTGTAGTGGGGAGAGCACTTATTTTAGACTTACACAGACCTGACTGAAATTCTAGCTCATTTATTACTGAATGTCTCTGAAAATCAATCTCTACCTCTATGCAATGTGGATAGCAATGCCTATTTTATAGGGCTGTGAAGAAAAGAGGTTACATATCTATAATACTGAAAATATGATAGCCACTTAGTAAGGGCTGACTCCTTTTTCTTTTCTTTCTGTGTGTCTGCCCAAGATCCTGGCCCAGTGTGGGAACCCAGTTAAGGAATTACTTTGTTTTGTATTTTAAAAAGGAAATAAAATAAAAGGTGATTTTAATCTCAAGGCCAAGTCAAGGGGAAAATATGGTCACTCCTTATACCAGCGATTTATGAGCTGAGTTCTCTAAAAATTGTGGGAGGTTGAAAACTGTGTCATTCAAATAAGGGGGTATAGAGGGATAGAAAATGGGAATAATGTGGGTAAGGAATATGGGAAGAACTCGGCACAGATGGGAAGGAATGCAGACAGAGCACTCCTCAGGGAAAAAAGGAAGAAGTTAAACGTGCCTGGCGTTCAGTGCCAAGAGTTTGGTCCAAAAGACTCTGGAATTAAGATCTAGGTCCTGGCATGTCATCATTATGCAGACGGTGAAGATGAAGAAGGGGAGTATGCACTAGATTTCTAGAACCACAATGAGAAAGAGTGAAAAGTAGAATCTTTAGGTCCTGGATGTCAATTCTTATTCTGCCACTAGCCAGCTTTAGGATTTGAAACAATTTTTCTCCCAAAAAAAGGGAGAAATAATATCTATCTTTCTAGAGTCAAATGCAAAACAATACAAAACAAAACAAACAAAAAACCTGTCAACATTTTTTTTAGTATACTACAAATACAATGGGTGTTTACTCAACATGTATTTATTTTGTTTGGTTTGGTTTTTTCTATATACCTCACTTCCTTTTTGTATCAGTCACATGCATGGCTAGAAAGAAAGAAGAACACAAATGCGTTTGTTGTTCTGTTTGAATTTTATCCAGTTGTCAAAATGTTTTCTACCATTGTGCTTCCGTGTGAAGCTTTCAGGAGCTGTGGACAACTTCAAGTTGCCATTCTCTTACTAGATGGCAGAATGGACCAGTTCAGCTTGTCTCCCATGACCATTTCCCTTGGTCACTATAAAAAATCCAAGCCCCTTGGGTCAACAGCCAAGCACAGTATCACTCACAGCATATAACCAGAGAACAAGGATAAAGAGACAGATCCATTAGCATTGTGCATCTAGCAGCAAATTTCTGATCATTCTTTTATTCATTCATGGTACCCACTCAGTGAAAGGCTGCTGGAGCTTGTGGAAGAACAAAATCCAAATAAAATGTTTCTCGTTCATACATCAGTACTTGGCGCAATTAATTATACCCAGCTTGGAATCTTTCTCTTACCTTCAGAAATACCCTTCTCCTTCTGGCTCTATGTGCCTCATTTTTCTCATTTGTAAAATGTGGGGAAATAGTATGTACCTCATAGGTATGATGTGAAGATTACAAGAAATAAACCTCAAGAAGTTGGCACTGTTGCTGGCACATAGCAATATTTAAAAAACAAAGGTTGAAATACCAGTGGTGATGACAATAGCAACAGAGATAAAAGTAATTGTTCTGGTGGTGAAATAGATGATCATTATTATTCTCCCCCATGTCTACTGCTGATTTTCCTGAGTCCTCTTTTCTGGAAGTAGTAAGGAGGCAAGTAGCCTACTGCTGAATAACATCACAGAAGAGACTGGCAAGAGAGATACCAACAGGGAAGCCGTCCCTTGAGAAAACAGAAGCCATCAAAAAGGAGCTTCTTCATTTCTCAATAACAAATCCACAGCACACCTCCTTTGGTACCCATCTTCTATCGAAAATCAGACCCTCTATGGGAGCTCTAGATGTTATCCCTTCTCATCTGTTCAAGGGCTTTTCCTCTATACATATTCCCTTTTGCCTCTGTTCTGTAACATCACTCTTCCTCTCTACTGAATCATTTCCATCAGTGTACATTATACAGCAACGCCTATTAGGTAAAAGAAACCCTCTCTTGACCTCACGTCCTCCTCCAGGTACAGTTTCATTTCTCTCTTCCATTCCCCAACATTATTTACTTGCTACCTCAACTCTCTCATCTTTCATTCATTCTTCAATCCATTCCATTTAGGTTTCTATCACCATGATGCTAGAATATATATGGTCAAAGTCACCAATAACCTCCAAGTTCAGAACCAATGGATATATTTTGTCCTCGTCCTCCACAGCCCCTTTTAACACAGTCAGCAACTCTCTCTTTTATACATATTCTCCTCCCTCAATTTCCACAGGCAGCTCAAGCTTAAGGTGAAAAAAACTGAATTGAACAAGTTTGGGAGGAAAACTTAATACTTGTTTTTTTTCTCAACGATCCTCTCTTTTGGTAAATGAGTCCAATATAGACCTGGATTCTCAAGCCAGAAACAGAATCTCTTTTATTCTAATTCTCTTCTCTCGCTCTCCATTTACTTTTCTATTTCTTGCTTATCACTCATACCCAACCCACTATTAATCCATCAGTGAAAGTAGAATCTCTTCCAAATGAATACTGAATCTATTAATTTTTTTTAACCTTCACTGCCACTATCCTCACGAACCCTCACTGGAATACTGCAATACTTTTTAACTGCTCTCCCACTTCTTAACCATACTCTTTCCACCCATTGTCTACTTCAACTCAATCTAGGCATGACGGGGTCTTCCCTTTGCTTGATATCATTTAAAAGCCACCCATTACCCAGAACACAAGTTCAAGCTCCTTAAAATGGCAAATATGGGTATTCATAACCTCTCACCTTGACTATCTCTCCACTTTCCTCACCTGACACCTTCCATTCCCTACTTTACGTTCAGACAACATGGTTTGCTTAGTGTTCTTGAGATACTTTCCAACTTCTTCCTCATTAAATCAAACTTAGCCCCTCTCTCAAGAAATCCTATGCGATCCTCTTCAAAAGGAGAGTTCATCATTACTTTGTCTCTGATACCATTGTATCTTGTGTACATTTCTTTTATTAATCATTTCTTTCTATACCTGTGTCCTTTAACATAGTGGGTCTCCAACTTGGCTGCACGTTGGAATCACTTGGAAAGTTTAAAAACAAACAAACAAATAAAAACAAATTCCTGGGTCCCTTATTCAGAAATTCTGATTTATGCCCAGGAGTATGGCCTGGGCACCAGAAATTTTTTTTAAACCTCCCAATGATTCTAATGTGCAGTCAAGTTGGAGACCCACTCCTCGAAGCTCAGGATGTTCTATTTTTATTTTTAATACTTGTATCTCAGATGTTCTACATTCTGTCTGGCATATAGTTGGAATTCAATTCATGTTGTTAAAAAAATGCACTTACCAATGGGCGAAAAGTTTAGGATAGAATATGATATATAATTCCCAAATGAAACAGGTAAATCTAAGTTAAAGAAGGCAAATTTTCAGCAAGATTTGGAAAATGGTAAATGTCTGGGATAGACTTAAAACAGCCCAGTAGTGTTAAAATCTGAAAAGGACAAATAAAAGTAAATGTCATGAGTAAATAGGGATGTTCACGGTTGAGAACGGAGAATCCTGAGGCCATCTGAAAAATGAATAGAAGGAAATGGAGAGCAAGAATTTGATGTGAGGGGGCTTCCCTGGTGGCGCAGTGGTTGAGAGTCTGCCTGCTGATGCAGGGGACACGGGTTCGTGCCCCGGTCCAGGAAGATCCCACATGCCGCGGAGCGGCTAGGCCCGTGAGCCATGGCTGCTGAGCCTGTGCGTCTGGAGCCTGTGCTCCGCAACGGGAGAGGCCACGACAGTGAGAGGCCACGACAGTGAGAGGCTTGCATACCACAAAAATAAAAAAAAAATTTGATGTGAGACTTGAAAAGAATGGGAATATTAACAAGTGGTCGAGATAGGTATCCATAGTAATTTTATTAGAGAAGGTGGTACTGAATTGACATGAAGATTTAGGAGAAAGACACATTCAAATCGCACAGCCCACTTTTCTAACTTCCGACAGTTAGTGGGGATTTGCATTCAAGTGAACAGAATATTTTTTTTTTTTTTACCAACTATGACCTGCGGTAATGATAATAATCACAGCTGAAGAAGGTGGGATTGTGTGTTGGTAAAAAAAAAATATATATATATGAACTTTGGAAAGCCATGACATGATTTTGTCAGTTAGCAGCTGTGTGACTTTTGGCAAGTCACTTAACCTCTGCAACTCAGTTTCCACATAGGTAAAATGGGGATATTACTTATGCCTTTCTCATAAAATAATTGTGACAGATGTGTTCATTTATGTGAAGTACTTAGAAGAGTCCAGCACAGAATAAGTAACAATAAATGTTAGTTCTGTCATTATAGATGTAGGGGATTGTCCACTATTTGGACGAAGCCGAGGCTTCCATATGAAAGTGTCAAAAAGAAAAAGTGATATTGTATTCATTTAAGTTACAAGTATAAAAACTGATTTCCATTTCAAAACTAAATCCATAGCTATGTATAAAGATGTATTTGATCTCTCAGACAAACACACACACACACACACACACACACACACACACACACGCCACCTTACAATTGTAGTAAAATTACCAAATTAGTGAACATTTAAAATGATTCTCTTTAAACCCTTATTATCAAATTTATGTATAATCTCTACATATGCTAACCAACTGTTGCCTAGGAGAGGTCATTAAGGCTTCACTGATTAGATAAGAATAATTGCAATTAGCCTAGAAATTGTAGGCATGAAAATGGGCCCATCTAAATTTCTTGAGTGTTCTTTAAACTACTGTTCTCTTAGATAGTCTAAACACTCATATAACCCTATTGTTATGGCTAATTAATTTGATTAGAAAATTTTAAACTTCTCAAGATTTTTATATCAGATCTTCTGTGTTCAAATGATCACAAATTATTCCTGAAATAATTATAGTCAGGTTTAAGTTTTTCCAAAAGCCTCCACATTCCACTAAGTACATCAGATTATCAGAGACAACATATATATTTATTGTTACCAGAGTCTCTATTATTAACTCTTACTCCTTTTCTGTGTCTCTGCAAATTTGCTTCAAGCCTGCCAAATGTGTATTCCTCTGTGATGCTCATGAGGGTCTTTCTTCTTTGAAGCCACAGAAGCACTCATAGTCTGAATCATACAGCTCAGTTTACAGAAAGAAACAATGGATCCAGATCTAGTCCTGGAGTCAGACCTTTGGTGAAATTCCTTTTGGTCATATACTACCTGTTTGATGCTATACAAGCTAATGAAATTCTCTCAGAATCAGTGACCCCCATCTTAAAATGGAAATAATAAGAGTTCCTCTCCAGAAGGTTTTTGTGAGAGTCACCTGAGATCACGCATGGCATGGACCACAGTCTCAGTATATGATAACCATTATTAGCGCTTATCATGTACTTGTTGATTTTCTATAGAATAAACTTTGTTTGTTTGGATACACTGTAAGCTCTTAGAGGGAAGAACAAGTTTCTTCTGATTTGGGGTCTTCTTTCATTTCTGTAGTTCCTAGCCTGAAGCACATGGTTGACAAATATTTCTTGACTCTGCTCCAGTTTATTTCCTGTAGGTAATGCACTTTCTCGACATAATAAACGTTGCATATTTTACGTAGGATATGCAGGAAATGTGTGTACATGTATGTGGTAACGTTATATCTATATCAATCGAATGTATATTCAGTAACATATCTATAAATTACAGTTATGTATTAAATATTTGTGTATAAGCCATATACATAGATACACTTACATATCAGATATTGTAAACAGATACACAGATGAAATATACAAAGAGATGCTTTAACTTAGTTAAGTGTTGTTAAGGTCTAAGCTTTAGAGTACCTATTTTATGATTATGTAAGAATGATTTGTAATTAGAATACACACACATAACAGACATATGTATATGTAGAGTAATGCTTTTAATGCTTCTGAGTTAAAATAAATGGATAATCTCCGTTTATCTTTTGAGACTACCCTATCTATAAATTGTCCCTATTTTTTGCCCAGCAACATAGTGAGCCAACACACATCATCACCACTGAAGAGAGAAAGGAAAAGGACCCAGTGGTTTGCCGTGGTCAGCTTAAACCAACTCACAAGCAGAATCATAAAATTTCCAGAACTTTGCAAGCCAGTTGGTAAACAGAACCATTAGTAAAAATTAAATTATATAAGCTGACAATTAAATAAATTATATTAAAAGCAAAGCTAATATAGCCTCAAACCTCAACACTTCCTAATTATTATTTTTTTCTACATTTTGCTATTATCTGTATTCATGACATGATTTATGTCTATTGTATCCATGTGGTGTGGTGCCCATACTATATAACAGCATGCTATTGTGCACTTCTTCCCGTTTCTGCATTCCATGATGTCTTGTCACTAGCTGGTTAAGAGAGTATTTATACCATAGAAATTGGCCAATGCTTAAGTCAATGCCTTTTCTTTTCCTGGAGAGTCAGCCAGTTGTTAAACATTTGCTATCACACCCCTAGAAGAGCCTTCTCTCCCGTGTGTCGCGTATTCTTGGAAACCTGAGGACCAGTAGCTAAATACAGTAGTTGTGAAAGAAAAGTAGCCTTGGTGTACAGATATATATGAAAAAAATAACCTACATAAACCTATTTAAATTACATCCAATACAGAAAGTATAGAGAGTGGAAGGGGAGAAGATTTTTCTGGAAACTGTCACACAATACACACACATGCTTTTGAATAATGAATTTAATTTCCAAGCTTCACAGGAAGCTCTTTTCTGCCTCACCTCTCCCATAACCTTCTCCTGCTGCCTTTCTCTCACCCCTTTACCTGAGCTTCTTACAGAGCTGCAGTGCTACCCTGTATCCTCCCTCTCTGTTATTCCACTAAGCTGTCTCCACCCACATAATTAAGGCAATCCCCTCCTTCTGCCCCGTTGCTTTAATCACCCCTTCTGCAGTCCAGTGTAGAGACCTTCAGCCTACATGATCTGGGTAGCAATTTCAGGGGGCCTTCCCACACTGTCCCTAAGCCCGCCCGCCTCTCTCTTCCTTCGTGTTCGTGGCCATGTCTGCTGCTTACAAACCATTCTCCAACCTCTTAGCTGTTCTCCACCGCTAAGGTGTTTATCACTTTTGGTCAGAAAAAAATAAAATTTCTTTCCACCTATGTTTTTCTGTAATTGTTTAATCCAGTCCTTTTACAGGCTCCCGGGAGACTGCATTAATCTCATCAAAAATCATTCAAGGAACCATTGTAGAAGCTGTGGGTGTCAGCACATGCTAATGCAATCCCAGCTCTTCAATATCCCTAAAAAGACAGCGCAAGGGTGCTCTGTGAAGTCCACAAAGAAAGAACCAGAAACTGTAAATGAAAAAGCAAAGAATATGACTTCAAGTCCAAGTAAGAACAGACATCCCACTCTGAGCTAACCATCAGTGTAGGCTAATACCAAGGTAGTGAACTCTAAGACTCGGGATCACTTAGGAGCCACCACAAAATTATGCCAGCCTGGAGTAGGAGGTGGGATTAAAGGTTCTGTAAAGTCCTTTCCACTCTAAAATCTTCTTGTTCCATGAATCTCTTGAGTTGTAGCCTGAAACACCAGCCATGGGACCAATATTTTGTACGAGCATACATCTCTAGTTTCTCACACCCCATGCCTTGTATAATTTATCATGTAATTTTGTATCCCTGCTTGAAAACAAAGTGAGGTTTCTTCATTACCAGGTCCCCAGTGGATTTTGGTTGCTTCCTCTTTGAAGTAACCCTACATTACTTTGTCTCTTCGAATGGAACAAAGGGTAAATTGTCCCCAGTGATATAGTTAAGTATTTCTCAAAGCAGGAAAAAAAGACAAAGTAAAATAAACCGTAAAACAGCCTTAATCAAACATTTCAGAGACAAAGGATAAAACAGAGGAGGAAGGATGGAGACTTGAACATGCAGAGGTAATAGCAGTTCTTACAACGCCTTTCATCCCGGGCTCTTAAACATCATGCGAAGCAATATTATTGCCCTCGTTTTTCATCTTATTATCTAGCATTTATATTCACAGGAAGTTTAGGGTTCATTTTTATTGGCAATCCCTCATAATCTCGTGGTGGGAAAGGAATAGACAGGGACTTCCTCTGGTTCTAATGAGATGGACGGGCCCAGACAAATTAAAGTCTTTGATCCAGTTTCTGTCAGTGGACTAGGGGCCACAGTGAGATTCTAGCACTTGAACTGTCTGCATTTTGAGCAGGGGACATTTAAGCCATACTCATGGGAGGAAGCATTGTGTTATGAAAAGAGCACTGCTTCTGGTATCTATTGCCTTGATTGACCTTAAGAACTTTTTTTCTCAGTGAACCTTGGTTGTGTCTTAAGTAATATATGGGAGAAATAAAACCTACATCACTAAATTGAGTCATTTTGAAAATACGTTAAGGTAAGACATTTGAAATAAGAGTTGGTATTCTGTAAAATTTAGTTCCCTTTTCCATCTCTTTTGATGTGTGCTTAGGGTGTGATTGTAATTCTACCAGCGTGTAGATTGAACCCCAGGCAGTATGGTAAGTGGTAAGTTCTTGGGAAGCAGAGATGCATACAGCCTGCTCCCTGCCTTTGAAGACCTGACTCCAGAGCTCCCAGACAGAGTACATCAAAGATAGGTGCAAATCTTTGCTAGTCATCCCATTGTGAGGTGGAGTCTGATAGATTGAATGATTTGTTTGACCAACTGAGAATGGAGGAAGTAACATTTCACCAGGTCCAGGACTAGCCTTTAAGAGGACTGGCACCTTCCACCTTGTCCCTTAGAATCCTGACCTTAGAGACATCATGTGTGTACACCCCAACTGACAGTCCCAGCTGAGCCCACACTTACCACTGATGTAGGAGTAAAGCCATCTTGGATCTTTCATAACAACCCATCTGCCAACCAACTACAACCAAGTAACCTTTGTTGATCTCACATGGAACAGAAGTCTCAACCAAAAAAGCCCTGATCAGATTCCTGGCTCACAAAAATATATGACATAATAAAAGGGTTGATGGTTTAAGCCATTCTGTTTTGAATAGTTTGTAACACAGCAATGGATAACTGGAACACCAGTTAAATTCCTACTGCCAAAATGGGAACCACAAGAATGGAAAATTGAAATTCCAATATTAGCCACTATCTACATTTCCCAACCTAATTTCTCTGAATACTTTGCATGCTTTGTGCTTCTCCGGAGAAGGGTCTTCTATCTGGAAGGTCCATCTGCATATCTTCCTTTCCCTATGGAAAGCTCATTTCTTCACTGAGTATTTTTTGATGACCTCTATCAGTCAGGAAGAGAAATGTTGTCTATTCTGACATACAGCACAAATATCTCAGTGACATAGCACAACAAAGGCTTTTTCTCTCTCATGTCACAAACTGATGCGGACCTGATTTTTCCCTGGAGTGCCTCCCCTTGAAGAGACATAACAGGTCTCCAAGCCCTTACAGAACTCTTATGTGTCCACTGTCCCTTAGGGCCTTCTTGATATTTCCCACTGGATCCCCTACATCAGGCTAGAAAAAATAAAATAATACATGAGCCAAGAATCTCATGGGAAATGGTAGCGGCCATAATCGAGAGTGACATATATGTTTCCCCCATATGCCATTATTTAGAATTAGTCTTGACCTGACTGCAGTGGAGACTAGAAATTATAGTCTTCCTATGGGCCCAGAAAAACGAAAGGCACTGTTAAGTATCTACACAGTCTCTGCTACTCCACTCTTGCCAGAGGCAATCCATTCTTCATCCTGCAGGCAGTGTTGAGTTAGAGAGAGTGTGAGTGTGTAAATCAGTCTGTACTAGATTTGTGCTGAGCCACTTTTCTAGCTGTGTGACCTGCACAGATTACTTAACTTCTCTGAGCTTCAGTTTCAGTTGTAATAAAGATAGCAATATCCATGCCATATATTGAGTAACACAAGTAGAATATAGGTCTCAAAAAAAGTACTCAAAAATACATTTCACTCTTTCTTTCAACATGCCTCCTAAAACACTCCCTGTACCAAAGATGGACAATCTCTCCTTCTGTATGCTTGGCAGACATTGTTAATCAGTTATGACATTTTACTTTCTACCCATCTGTTATTGGACTCAGAATTCTTCCTAGTATGACTTTCCAGGCAGCCAAAACCAATATATTAAGAGTTAGCTTTTAAAACGCAACCTTATTTGTGATCTTTCATCTAACACATTCACTTGACAGAAAATCTTGCTCTTTGGTTTCCATTATGGTTATGTTTCTTTATAGGCATGTTTCCTTCTCCAATGAACTGTTAACTCTTTGAGGATAGAGATCCTGCCTTTATTATCTTTCCATCCTGTATGGTGCCCAACACAGTGCTTGGCACTTAACAGAATAACTGTCTCTGAATTGAATAGATAGTACAGGAAATAATAGTGTTGATGGTTGAAGGCTTTGCATGCACAATTTTATTTTATATGAAATAAAACCTTAGGAAGGAAGAACTCTTATTATGCTGACTTTGATGATGAAAAACACCTGGCCTTATAAAGGTTAAGTAACATTGCCGTAGTTATTTGGCTAACAAATGAGAGAACCTGGATTGAAACCCAGAACTCGCTGACCCCAAAGCTCATGACCCTGACCACAGGGATGTATCATCATCAAGTCTAACCACATGTTTGCCTACTTCTTTCAAGCTCACTCTTGGTTACGGAGAGAGAAGAACTGATTCAGGGGACCAGAAAGGAAATGAGGAACACGGTGGAAATAGACCACTAAAGGAAAATGAGTGAGGGTGAGGTTCACAGATCATTCTGAACAAAGGGAAAGGGAAGTTTGCCTGGAACAAAGATAGACGAGCAGAGGAGGCTATGAAAGATAGGGATTTTGATTAAAGTGTCGGGCCTGCACAAGTTGCCTTTAGACTAATATTCATTCCTTTAAAAAAAAAAGAAGAAAAACATTACAAATAAAGGTTTATTAACAAACTCAAACGTGCGTACCCTGTTTGGAAAAGGCTTTCTGCCACTGTGATTTCTTTACGTAATATTTTTTCTTTGTCCTTGCAAAACAAAGACAAGAAACCAAAGTTATTTTTTTTTTTTGAGGGCTGAGTATCAGACATAGAGCTCGATGCTTGTTGTGTTCATTTATTTAATTTTCAATAGAGTCCTGAAGGGTTGCTGGTTTTATCCCCAAGTGATAAAACTGAGGCTTAAAGAAAGGGTTCACTCATGCAGTACCCACAGCTAGTAAGTGAGAGATCCATGTTCTATCTGAGGCTAAACGCTGTTTGTTTTTTCTGTACATGACATGACAGTTTTCTCTAATATTTATATCAATAGCCATCATATAATTATACGTTACTTGTTCACTCACTTATTTTGTATTCATAGAGAGAGGAATTCATCCAGAATGCTCTCTGCCTATAGAACAATTCTTGGCATACGGTAGGTACTTGATGTTAAACTGAGTGAGTATAACATCTGGACATAAATGGCTAAATGTTTTGTATGCACAGAGGAAGGGATACCTGCAAAATACCACCTGCTGTTGGACCTGAATATCTTGGGAGGTGCAAAGGTAGTAGTCAGTGGAGTGAAATTTCTTGGAGTTGATGTTTCTAAGTGTCCCTATATGTGCACACTATTCTTTAGTAGTTGGTCTGTAGTAAGTTCTTGATATTTCCACACATTATTTTAGGACTTTTTGTGTCCTATGCCTCTGCACTGTTCAGAAATGGAAGGGCAGTGCAATAGGAAATAATTAAAGGACTGGAAAATGGAACTTGGGATGGGAGATTAAAGGAATTCAGCCTGGAGAAGAGAAAGATGAGGGGCTGGCTTCACAGTCTTCAAGTACCTAAGAAGATTGTATAAGAAGGAAGGTGACCAAGTTCACATCAGAAAAGAAAAACTGGGCTTAGATTATAGCTTCGAGGACTTAGAGGGGAATTAACGAACACCTGCCTGGCTACAGGTCCTGAGGCACAAAAGCAAACTATATGGAGGAGGCTGTCTTTTTTCCCTCCTAGACAGTCATTAAGTGAACAGCTGTTCTTATGCCTGGTGTTGGGGGTACTGGTATTTTGTAACTACTTCATGAATTACTTGTACCTCTATTCTGTGCCAGTCATTGTGACACACTACGATAGGCATTTTTCTTGCTATTCACTCAGAAAAGAAGGGTTATCTCCTTTTTTACAAATGAAGAAGCTGAGACTTAGACGTAGAAAGTAATTTTCCTAAGTCAGACCTGCCAATAAGTGACAAGGTCGGGATTGAAAACCGGGTCTGTCTGGCTTCAAGTAACAATGACAGAAATGACAACAATGATAACAGTTAACATTCATAGATGACTTCCTATGTGGCAGGTACATCATGTTAAGGGCCTTTGTGCATTATGTCATTTTTAACTTCCCTACAACCTTATGTAGAAAGGTTTTAACTTCACAGTTTTCAAGTGAGGAAGTACTGCAGAGTGGCAATGTGACCTGCCCAAGGTAATACACAGAGTAAATGAAAAGCCTGGATTCAGACTCAGATCTGTCTTGTTCTCAAGACCTTGCTCTTCTTTCTACAACATGACACAGCCCACCAGCTTATATATGAATACAGTTAAGAGTCTCCAATGAATACTAATCAGTACCTGATATATAATAGAGTGATAATGTCATATAGGATGGAGAGAACACTGCTTTCTGGAATACACCAGACAGAGCATAATGGAAGAAGTGACATTATAATGGAGCATTTAGGTTGGGTGGGATTTCCTCTCAGACACAGGGAAGAAAGAAAGGAGAAAGATTAAGGAAGAGGTACCAACTGCAAAATTAACAATACTGAAGGGCTCCCCTGGTGGCGCAATGATTAAGGATCCGCCTGCCAATGCAGGGGACACGGGTTCGAGCCCTGGCCCGGGAAGATCCCACATGCCGCGGAGCAACTAAGCCCATGAGCCACAAATACTGAGCCTGAGCTCTAGAGCCCAGAAGCTACAACTACTGAGCCCATGTGCCACAACTACCAAAGCCTGCGTGCCTACTGACCGTGCACCGCAATGAAGAGTAGCCCCTGCTCACTGCAGCTAGAGAAATCCTGCGCACAGCAATGAAGACCCAACAGAGCCGAAAATAAATAAATAAATAAATAAATAAATAAATAAATGTATGAAAAAAACCAATAGTGAACTTCAAGGAGCTAAGAGGGTGATAGAACATAAACTGTGTTGAGTTGGAGCATGTCAGGTAATATGGGGGACAAAGCGCAGAGAACTTCACAGTGACTAGTATGGGTGAGACAGTGGTACATACGTTTCCCTTTTCTCTTAGGCATGAAGAAAAACCACATTTCCCAGCCCTCTTTGTGTCTGGATAGGATAACATGACAGAGTTCTGGCCAGTGGAATGTGGAAAGAAGTGATACGTGCCCCTTCCAGATCCATTCACGAGATGGCTCGGGTGCTTTTCTAGCTATGGTCTTTCTCTCACTGGCTAGAAGGGAAGGTCTCTGAGATAGCACAGCCACTGGATAAAAGGAACCTGATTCCCTGAGCTCACAGACTGTTGAGATTCCTGCGAGAGCCCACCAAACAAGAACTTTCTTGCGTGAGAAATCAACCATTGAGCTATAGCGTTGGCAACGAAGGAGGCACATCTAGCTTGAGAGCTTGTGTTTTAAATTGGCATTTTCAAAAGTGCATTTGCCATAACACTCCTCATAGAAATGCTTCACCCTAAATGATCTTTTTTATTGTTGTTAAATATGTCTGAATATTCTATATATTATCAATACATCTCTTAGACACTCTAACTCGCCAACATCTCTCTAAGGAAGGGGGAGTTGCTAATCTGATTCAGAGTTCAAAACCTTGATTGACTCATGCTCACTTGTAGGAAGGGTCACTCTGTATTCACATAATGG
Source organism: Tursiops truncatus (assembly GCF_011762595.2). Classification (NCBI taxonomy): domain Eukaryota; kingdom Metazoa; phylum Chordata; class Mammalia; order Artiodactyla; family Delphinidae; genus Tursiops; species Tursiops truncatus. Next base: position 100,246,291 of record NC_047039.1, on the reverse strand, counting down.
TCTTATCCAGTAGAGTTCTTGCTTTCTACATTACAGCTCTAGAGGAGCATGGCTTTTAGGTCAAGTGGCCAAGCACTCTCGTTCTCTCTCTCTCTCTCATACTAGGTAAGAATTACAAGAATTTCTGACAATTTCAATTCCACAATTCGTATTTTGAAGGAAGGGGAACAGGTAGGAGTAGGAATTACTTCCTAGGTGAGGTCCAAAGAGGTAAAATGACTTCTCTAAAGGCATTGGGTAAGCTAAGCTGCTGAATTCCATCATCCCAACACTTGTCCCCTAAAGTTTCATCTGAGGCAACCACTTAACTTTGTACATAGTCACGGTGACACAACATCCCCCTCAAGGACTCAGCAAGCTGTCAATTTCCTCTTTTTATCGATACTCATTTCCCCAAGATTACAGTAAGAATCAAATATGAAAGAATTTTATTGTCTTTATCATTAACATTTTCAGATATTCAACTCACTATGTTTTGCCTGCTTTCAAATAAAGCAGTTTTCCTCCTGAGTATATGTCCAATGATAATTAAAGCAAATTGGAGGAGTCATAGCTTACACATCTGTCCTCTTTGTTACACTTTTACATGAGGCGATATAACATTGTCAGTTTCATTCTTTTTAAATATAAATGATTATGAGATACATTAAGCCCAATTATGGAAAAGATTCATGTATTAGCAGAAGCTGGACTACATAATGATAATAGCTTATGTTTGCAAATCATTTTTTGCATACATTGTCTCCTCTGAACCTCAGATTAACCTGTGAAAGAGAAAGGGCAGGGAATCATACCTATATCTGCAGATGAAAAGGTCAATATATGGGGAGATACAATGATTTTCCCAAGGTCACAAAGCCAGTAAGAGGCTGAGAAAAACCTACACTCAGGCTTCTTAGATTCATGCTCTTCCTTCACCATCATAGCTGAGTCCAGCCTTTGGTGTATAATCAGGTCTGATGGTAGATTCTCTGGCTCCAGCTCTACTACCTCTGTGCCCTTGGGGAAGTCACTTTACCTCTCTGAACCTCTATTCACTCAACTTTAAAATCAGAAAAAAAGAATACTCACTTCCATCGTTTCCAGCATTAAATGAGACATCATATGGCCGAATGTTTGGCCTATAGAATGTTCTCAGCACATATTAGTTCTCTTGAAATGTTGTCTTTGGAAGAATTCTGATTTTACTTTTAAGGGGAAATGAGCCTCATTCTGGTTGGCTCGAGAAAGACAGAGGTATTATGTTGCTTAAAATCTTTATCATGAATGGATAAAGAAGACATGGTACATGTATACAATAGAATACTACTCAGCCATAAAAAAAGAATGAAATCATGCCATTTGCAGCAACATGAATGGACCTAGAGATGATCATAGTAAGTGAAGTAAATCAGAAAGAGAAAGACAAATACCATATGATGTTGCTCATATGTGGAATCTAAAATATGTCACAAATGAACTTATCTACAAAACAGAAATAGATTCACAGACAGAGAGAACAGACTTGCAGTTGCCAAGGGGGAGGTGGGGTGGAGGAGGGATGGATTGGGAGTTTGGGATTAGCAGATGCAAACTCTTATATACAAAATGGATAAACAACAAGGTCCTACTGTATAGCACAGGGAACTATAGTCAATATCCTGTGATAAACCATAATGGAAAAGAATATGAAAAAGAATGTCTATATGTGTATAATGGAACCACTTTGCTGTATAGCAGAAATTAACACATTGTAAATCAACTATACTTCAATAAAATAAACATTTTAAAAATATCTCCATTGCCAGGTACTGAGCATGCATATAGAGTACTTAGTACATAGTATTTTTGAAGACTGAATGGGAGAAATGGTGGTAGTATCTTCTTCAATGCCTGCTTAGTCTTATTCATATTATGATGTGTTGTTCAAAGAGCTATGTGGATAAAAATAAAAAGGCCTCAAACAAGGTCCTTGACCTCAAAGCACTCCCAGGGAGCTTGTGATGAATTGCAGGTACAATTATATCAGCACTCAAAGGCATATGCCAAAGGGGTGGCCCAACAGGAACCCAGAGCATGACAATTCAGCCATCTATGTTCTTGGAAGCACCTGCAGAATCACCTTTTTTAAAAAAAAAAAAATAATAAATTTATTTATTTATTTTTGGCTGCGTTGGGTCTTTGTTGCTGCATGCGGGCTTTCTCTAGTTGCGGTGAGCAGGGGCTACTCTTTGTTGTGGTGTGCGGGCTTCTCATTGCGGTGGCTTCTCTTGTTGTGGAGCACGGGCTCTAGGTGCGTGGGCTTCAGTAGTTGCAGCACGCTGGCTCAGTAGCTGTGGCACACTGGCTTAGTTGCTCTGCTGCATGTGGGATCTTCCCAGACCAGGGCTTGAACCCATGTCCTCTACACTGGCAGGCAGATTCTTAACCACTGCGCCACCAGGGAAGTACCCAGAATCAATATTTTAAGAGGCCTCATCTGTCAAGATCCCTGGCCTGTCCCTCTGGAAGCTGTCTCTCTTGAAACTTATTCCAAAGGCAAGTCCAAGGACCTCAGCATTCCAGTCTTTGATAAATAAGCCCCTCTCTCTGATAGCCTCAGCGACAGATAAATCTGTCCACCCAAGGACGTTTCCCAAGCGGGACGGGCTGTTTAAACTCCTTACCAGATTGCAGCTGGCACCCGCCACGTTGATTTTTCCCTCTCCTTATAATCATAATGGGATCTCAGCAATAAAGATGGATTTGTTAATTTCCATCCCCTTCTCACTTTCTCTTTTAATCACTGTCGAGCATAAATTAATTTCAGCTTAAAGAGCTCTCAACAAGATTCCGTCATTGTCTAGGGCAGTAAAGGTCAAAAAACAGGAGCCTCTGAAAATACTCATCAGCTGTTTGCCAGGAATAAACTTTAGTTATTGATACTTAATTATTTCTCTTTGTCCATGGCAAGCTGGAGTCAGCAAGAGAGATAGAAAAGGAACCAGAGAGGGAACAGGGAAGGAGGGAGGGAGGGAGAGAGATCAAGAGAAAGATGCTATCCAGTTTGATCACCCACCTGCTGGTTTGTTGAGTGTTACATTTTCTCCTGAATCTTTGATGAAGCAGACTAAAGTTTCAATGTCAGGCTTGAAATTGTTTGTTTGTTTCCGTACAGTAGAATAAAGAGTCAAGTGTTAGGTCACTAGATCTGTTTAAATCCCAGTTCTGCTAGATATCAGCTGGGCTGGGATGCTTGGGGAAAAATACTTAAGTTCTGGAATTTTACCTGTTAAAAATGCAATAATTGTACCCGTCTTTCAGAATCATCTTGTGGAATGGATGAAAGAAAGGATGTAAAATGCTAATTACTGAGCCTGGAATGTCATAAATATCCCACAAAGTATAGTTACCATTAGAAGTATTTCCTTTATAGGTCTGTCACTTGAGAGTCTACTGTGAGCCAGGGACTGTGATACAGGCAGAAACATGTGGAAGCACATAGGATCATTAAGTAATGCTTCTTTTATTCCCCACCATGAGTGGAGGAGGGTCAGGAATGTAGTGTAAAAAAGTCTTCCAAGTGACCTGTAAATATAGACAATCTTCCATGTTCTTTAGTGGGTTACTGGTGTGAAGTTCGGAGTTTCTCAGATCAGGCTTAATCCCCATTTCTGCCACATACTAATTATGTGGGATCTTGACGAGTTAATTATATGTGTGAACCTTAATTTTCTCAACTCTATAATAGGAAAAATACCTCCTACATTTCATTGTTGATGAGGATGATAAATGACATGATATATGTAATCAATGAACTTGACATATTTAGAAATACTGATAGCACATATATTTTATAATCTATGTTGTTAAAGAATAAAATGATAAGAAAATTATTAATAGTAATATTTAATACACATATTGTGTTCCTTGTGTTGGAGACATCTCTAAGAATTTACATATAATAACTTATTAAAATGTTACTAAAACCCTACAATAAGGGTATCACTACTGTATTCATTTATAAATGAGTAAATAGAGGAGGTCAGAGGGATTATTTAACTCGCTCAACACGATACATACAGTAAGTAGTGGAGCCAGGATTGAAAACAATGCATTCTGGATCCAGGGTCTGATCTCTTAATCATTTTGCTACACTGCTTTGATGGGGCAGAGGAAGGAGATGGTATGCTACTTATTAGATACTAAAAAATGGTGTGTAATCCCCATATATAAACACTGGTATCCAGTTCATGGCCAAGAAGTACGGAGTGTAATTATAATTTAAAAAGCATGGATTGGGAACTTCTGGGACCTGGCCATACAGCAATGTAAAACTCTATGCAGGCCTCTAACAACTGCAGGGGAGGAACTGCATGATTTAATCCTCATGACAACCCTGGGAGGTGGGTATTAATAATACCTGCATTTTGCCTATAAGGAAACTGCTGCTTAGAGGATTGAGTCACTTGTATAAGAATATACACAGGAAGTGTTGAAGCTAGTTTTGGGACTCAGGTCTATCTAGAGCAGGGCCTGGGGATTTTAAAGCCCTGGCTATATAGCATCTTGCTTAATTGCAGCATTTATTCACACAAAAGCCATGGAGAGGGAGGATATTTCAAATAGTTGTTCTTAAGCCTTTAAAAATAAACTTTGTCTTTCTAATGCTTTGTCTCCTTTTTCTCCTCAACCTTGGCACCATTCCACCCCCTGCATACACCTACTATCTGGAGATTCCAGAGTAAGCATTTTCAAACTATTTCTAGATATGCTTCCAACTCAAAAGTGTTGGGCACATGCATAATTTCTCTCAAGAACCTGTAAATAAGGATGTGTGGGATGGAATCTATTTCTCTGGAGCAGGTGGGGCTGGGGAGATTTATGGAAAGTGGAGATGAGAGCTTCAAAAAGGGAAATTTAAATAGTATATGGTGGTTTGGGGGTCATTTGTTTTGGACCTATCTAGACTTGGCTGGTTTTATTGAACCAGAGTCCACTGGAGAGTCCATTAAGGTTTTTAATGAATAATATACAGCATTGACATTTGGCTCAGACCAGTAAGTTCAGAATTCTAAGCCAGCTTCTAAGGTGTGTTTGGGTGATGGCCATATTCTACATTTCTGTATATGGTAAGGGCTGGTAACAATTTTTAGAATTTAAAACCTGTGTTCACATGCATTATCTTATCTTAGTTCATTCTCACAACCTTGCTGGTTGCTTATCATCATCTCCACTTTGCCAATAAAGAATAAGAAAATTGAGGGACTTCCCTGGCAGTCCAGTGCTTAAGACACAGTGCTTCTGCTGCAGGGGGCACGGGTTCGATCTTTGATCAGGGAACTAAGATCCCGCATGCCATGCGGTGTGGCCAAAAAAATAAACAAATAAAAGAATGAGAAAATTGAGACCATTGGCTTTTTTTTTTTCAAAAATATACTCTGTCAAACATTAGACACTGTGCTAAGCCACTCCAGGGGCCACTGAAGAAAGAAAATAGGGGTGAGTGGCTGAAGTTTCCCACTTCAGTCTCAACCAGAGTCACCCTACTTTAAGCTTCAAGCACTATTTATTAAGTATCTACTATATGACAGGCGCTATGTGGAATGTTGAGGATAGAGTTTTGACCAAGATAGAATTGTGGGTCCTTTCCACAATTTCAAAAGTCTTTTGAGTGGATATTAAAAAAATAGAGAAATATAGTGGAAGAAGTGACCAGTCTGTGCAGAGTGTTTGCATAGAGGTTGGAATATTCCTTCAATTCTTTGAGAGACTGATGAGGGTGTGAGATGTGTAGGAGAACATTCTAGACAGGGAGACAAGGGTGAGCAGAGATACTAAGGCATATATGGGAAACAGTACAGAGGGGACAAAAATGTGGGTTGGTTAGGGATTTGGGACTTTACTAGGAAATGAAATGTTATTAACGCTTTCATGAAGTTATATGACTTACCTATGAGAATTCTTTTAAAAATATTTGAAAAACATCTGTGTGCAATTCAATGATAAATACCTTTTGGATCATTTATATAATCATCAAATAATCAAGCATCCCCACACTATTTCAATTCTTTTATTTTATCATCCTGTTTATGCCAAGTTGGTGGTGAATGATGATGTGACATGCTGTAGAAAACAGGAATTTTTGATATTTTAAAAAGAAAAACAGGCAAGGTAAAATTGAGTTATCCTATTGTGCAAGTCGACTCATAATGAGCCCAAAGGTTTAGTCAGAATGATGGTCACATTTTAAATATACATATAATCAAAACCTCTTTATATGCATCAGTATTTCATTAGAAGGAAGTTAAGTAGTAAAAGTGAAATAAGATTTTTTTCTTTAAGCATAATTAATTTCTTTTTAGTTTTGTGGGAATTTTATTATTTTGATTTGGTCCTTCTATATGATTGGATATTAAAGATAATATTATATATCGATCAAGATGGCAGAGTAGGAGGACATGGTACTCATCTTCCCCCATGAACACAGAAAATATTCACCTACATGTGTAACAATTCTCACTGAAAACCAACTGGAACCTGGTAGAAAGACTCCCGTACAACCAAGACTGTAAGAAAGATCCATATGGAACTGGGTAAGAACATAAGAGAAGCAATCAGGTCAGGACCTATGCCCCTGGGAAGAGTCTCAGAGGGAAAGGAAGATTACATGGCTGGAGATCCGCCCTGGGGAGTGAGTGGTTCAGACCACATATTGGGTGTCCCAGTCCTGGTGTCCAACACTGGGAAGATGAGCCGCCTTGGCTTGTTGGAGTGCTACCGGGACTAAAAGGAGCACTGTGGGAAGCCCGGACTCTACTCACGAGGCGCACATGCTCTGGCTTGCTCCCATGGCGGGGAAGAGAGGGTGGATGGAGGACTGCTACAGTGGCTGCCCTGTTTCCTGTGACCAACTCAGCATGTGCCCCAGCCTGAGCAGAGCAAATGCTCCAGGCCCACTTACTTCATGTCACAGCTCTGCACAGGAGTGAAGGCTGCAGTGATCGGGGAGAGGATGTGAAGAAAAGGGAACCCTTGTACACTGTTGGTGGGAATGTAAATTGGTGTAGCCACTATGGATAAGAGTATGGAAGTCTCTCAAAAAACTAAAAATAGAACTACCATATGATCCAGCAATTCCACTTCTGCCTCTATATTCAAAAAAACCCCTGAAGATACATGAAGCATTTTTACAGTAACCAAGATATGGAAGCAACCCAAGTGTCCATCAAGAGATAAATGGATAAAGCAGATATGATAGATAGATAGATAGACAGACAGACAGACAGACACACACACACACACACACACACACACAGGAATATTACTTAGCCATAAAAAAGAATGAAATTCTGCCATTTTCAACAACATAGATGGACCTAGAGAGTATTATACTTAGTAAAATAAGTCAGAGACAGACAAATACTGTATATTATCACTTATATGTGGAATCTAAAAAACAAAACAAACAAATGTATACAACGTAATGGAAACAGACTCACACATATAGAAAACAAACTAGTGGTTACCCGTGGGGAAAAGGAAGAGGGGAGGGGCAAGATAGAGGTGTGGGATTAAGAGATACAAACTACTACGTATAAAATAGATAGGCAACAAAGATATAGTGTATAGCACATGGAAATATTGCCATTATTTTGTAATAACTCTAAATGCAGTAAATCTATAAAAGTATTGAATTCCTGTGCTATATACCTGAAACTAATATAATAGTGCAAATCAACTATACATCGATAAAAAATAATACCAGAATTTAAAAGAAAAAAGCTAACAACAAAGACTCAAATGATGATCTATCATAGCAAAGTCCAAAAAATAAAATCCGTATGATAAAGTAGAATTTACCACACAAACACTTCTTTCTACTGGTAAATCCTATGTTGGTAACAGATTTCAGAAGAAACAATAATCATGTTGACATTTTTTTCCTTTTGGTTTTACCATGTTGTTTGGGTTTCATATATAAATATGATTTGGTAGTAAATAGGTAAAAGCACTATTATTTTAAAAAGTATATGCCTAGATTTATGCTTGACTAGCATTATGATGAAAATAACTGAAGCATTCCTGGGTGGTCCATAAAAATATTCTTTACTCTTTCAATGAGAAGTACATATTACTTTAATTTACATTTAATAAAGGAAACCACTGAACAATTTTTGGTGGAGAAGAGGGTAAAATAAAATCTGTGCTTAAAAATAAATACTTCAACCATCATTGGGATGACAGATTGAAGGAGAACTAAGGGGGACAGGGAGACCAGATAGAAGTTACTGTATTATCTGGGCCAGATAATACAGGGCCTGAATCAAGATAGGAGCAGTTGGAATGGAGAAGTAGACCAGAGACACTAGAGACATTTTGGTGCAATAACAAACTCTTCTTACTGGTAATGATGATGATCATTTAGCAGCAGAGAGGTTGCACCCCTGTGCCAGATGTTTCTAGTAAAGTGCTATATTGTCAAGCTCTTTGCCTTGTAATAGTTGTCCTCAGTGGGTATTGGCTGATTTGATGTGATTACTTTGTGTGGAGTACAACCCAGTGAGGACTGGTAAATGATGAGCAGGTGACCAGCCAGAATTCTATTTCTCCTAATACTGGCAGGTCTGAGAACTACAGAGAGAGAGAGAGAGATCACCAAAGGGAGCGGTTGCTTCCTCTTCACAAATATGAGTGAGTCAATGGCAATTCCTGTTCATTAAAGTTCTATGGCGATAAAGAATGAAAATTTGTAGCTAATTAGCCAGTTTCTCTATCTGCATAACTCAGCCGAGCATAAATAAAGGCTAATCTTGCTATGGATGCATGTGGTCGTCACTTACAGATGGAAAAATCTGCTCATCACCATTGAAGAGAACTTTTCACGTCATCTGCTTTGAAGCATTAACAGAAATACACAATTAGAAGGAAGGATGCTACTTCTCTATTCACTGCCCTGACTTTCTTTTTTTTTTTTTACGGTACGCAGGCCTCTCACTGTTGTGGCCTCTCCCGCTGCGGAGCACAGGCTCTGGACGCACAGGCTCAGCGGTCATGGCTCACGGGCCCAGCCGCTCCGCGGCATGTGGGATCCTCCCGGACCAGGGCACGAACCCGTGTCCCCTGCATCGGCAGGTGGACTCTCAACTACTGCGCCACCAGGGAAGCCCTGCCCTGACTTTTGCCTCAGATAAAACACAATCAGAATCGCTGCTATTTTCTCCAATTTTGAAAATAGAGTGGCAAGAGTATAAAGATCTCTGCCATGATCACTTCTAAACACCATGTCCTTATTAGTAGGTCTCAGGGCCAAGATGACCCCAGATTGAAAAGGTAGTGCCTCATTAATTTCAATCTAATCTCAAATTTGTAAAATGCCATGCACTTTCCCAGTAATATCATAACTGTGCCATGTATAATAATCAAATCTTCACAAGAGAAGGGGAGCTTTGGCTAATTCTGTGAGAGTCTCCACTCTTGATATCTTGCTTTTATTGTTTGACTCACAAATCTATACTGGGCTCCTGCTTAGTTTTCAACCTTGGCCACATCAAGATGATGTATTTTATCTGAAGCCACCTCTGGTATACCTGTTGGTGTTAATCATTGCCTTCTCTGCACTCTCAAAGTTCAAAAGTTATTGCAGACGCCTTCCAATTTATTGTTATTATTATATCTTGGCTGCTAAGAAATTGAAGGCAATGGTGGTACCTTGTCATTTTTGATTCTTTTCTTGGACACTTCCCGGCTGCAAAAGCTCAACAAGTTTTCCTGCTAACAGAGGTCTTTGGTACACCTTTTGCTTCATTTGATTCTTTCAGAAACTCTATAACACACCAGGTCAGCTACGATTTATTCCAATTTAAAAATGAAGATATAGGAGTCTCCAAGTAGTGTTATAAACCACCCCAATTTGCATAGTTTATGGGTAATATGGTAAAATAACAATTAAGTTTGTTTGATGCCAAGATGCTAGTACTCTGTCCTCTACACACTTTGTGGGAAGTTGAAAATGTGAATATCAATGACACCACAGATTTGGGCCTCTGCTTATCTTTCATCAGGTCTTTTCCAGTTCCATTACTCAGAAAGTTCAAGAGGTCTTTTGTCGTTGTTATGTAATAGGGCACATTTCATCTTTTGTATGTCTGCAACACTTCCATTTTTTTGAAGTAAGAGTTGGCATGCGTTTATTTAAGAACAGAGATGATTATATGGTAAAATTAAGATGGATCATTTAAGAGGAGTGAAGTCCTCTCAAACGCTTAGAATCAGGTCTGAGAACCACAGTTCTAATGTTCTAATATCCACTGTACTGTTTAGGATTATTCAGAAGCAAAGATATTCCAAAATACAGAGGTTTAAATAAGTTATTTCTTTCTCACAGAACATTAAGAGGTCAACAGATGCCAAGTCATCCTTCCAATTTTCAACTTACATTTCCAAATGTTGTGATAGTCATTGCTGTGATACCACACTAGACAAGTGGGGCAGTGTAAGCTCTCATCTATGCAATGTGGAATCCCTCATCATAAAGACTTCTTGAGAATCAACTGGGATGACATTGGTAAAATACTTTTTTGGTGCTTGACACCCAATGGGCACTTGATAAACTTATCACTTAGTTTCAATGATTTTATTTGTTATAGTAATGATGGTGGTGGTTGTCCCTACCTCTTTTTTCTTCTTCTTTTCCTTCTCTATCTTTATACTTTCATTTCTTAAAACCCAACTAGATAATATACTTTCCTAGTTAAGGACTGTAGCATCAAAGACAGAGTGAGGCGTTCGATTAGATACTCAAGAAATTCTTAGTCAACTTTTACCTGAGTTTCCCACCTACTCCATCTCATAATAGGCACTACCCAGTATGTTTAGAGCTTTAGTAACTTTAATATCCAACTGGTTAGATTCTGCCTCTTTTACTAAAATCATTCCTATAGCCATTCTTCAATACTTGTTTGTTTTTAAAAAAACACACACAAGCTGTCAAAGTCAGTAAGGTTCAAGGTACAAGAGACAGTTACACATTTTTTGATTACATACTGCTTGTTCATCCAATGTATAATCACACTGGGTTCTTCTTCCTTCCCTATATAAACCCATCACACACACAAAAAGATTTTTTTTTTAACATCTTTACTGGAGTATAATTGCTTTACAATGGTGTGTTAGTTTCTGCTTTATAACAAAGTGAATCAGTTATACACATACATATGTCCCTATATCTCCTCCCTCTTGCGTCTCCCTCCCACCCTCCCTATCCCACCCCTCTAGGTGGTCACAAAGCACCGAGCTGATCTCCCTGTGCTATGCGGCTGCTTCCCACTAGCTATCTATTTTACATTTGGTATTGTATATATATCCATGCCACTCTCTCACTTCGTCTCAGCTTACCCTTCCCCCTCCCCACGTCCTCAAGTCCATTCTCTACATCTGCGTCTTTATTCCTGTCCTGCCCCTAGGTTCTTCATAATCTTTTTTTTTATATTTCATATATATGTATTAGCATATGGTATCTGTTTTACTCTTTCTGACTTACTTCACTCTGTATGACAGACTCTAGGCCCACCCACCTTACTACAAGTAACTCAATTTCATTTCTTTTTATGGCTGAGTAATATTCCATTGTATATATGTGCCACATCTTCTTTATCCATTCGTCTGTCGATGGACACTTAGGTTGCTTTCATGTCCTGGCTATTGTAAATAGAGCTGCAATGAACACTGTGGTACACGACTCTTTTTGAATGATGGTTTTCTCAGGGTATATGCCCAGTAGTGGGATTGCTGGGTCGTATGGTAGTTCTATTTTTAGTTTTTTAAGGAACCTCCATACTGTTCTCCATAGTGGCTGTATCAATTTACATTCCCACCAACAATGCAAGAGGGTTCCCTTTTCTCCACACTCTCTCCAGCATTTATTGTTTGTAGAATTTTGATGATAGCCATTCTGACTGGTGTGAGGTGATACCTCATTGTAGTTTTGATTTGCATTTCTCTAATGATTAGTGACGTTGAGCATCCTTTCATGTGTTTGTTGGCAATCTGTATATCTTCTTTGGAGAAATGTCTATTTAGGTCTTCTTCCCGTTTCTGGATTGGGTTGTTTTTTTGATATTGAGCTGCATGAGCTGCTTGTAAATTTTGGAGATTAATCCTTTGTCAATTGATTCATTTGCAAATATTTTCTCCCATTCTGAAGGTTGTCTTTTCATCTTGTTTATGTTTTCCTTTGCTGTGTAAAAGCTTTTAAACTTCATTAGGTCCCGTTTGTTTATTTTTGTTTTTATTTCCATTCCTCTAGGAGGTGGGTCAAAAAGGATCTTGCTAGGATTTATGTCACAGAGTGAAACTAGAACACTCCCTAACACCATACGCAAAAATAAACTCAAAATGGATTAAAGGGGCTTCCCTGGTGGTGCAGTGGTTGAGAATCTGCCTGCTAATGCAGGGGACACGGGTTCGAGCCCTGGTCTGGGAGGATCCCACATGCCGCGGAGCAACTAGGTCTGTGAGCCACAACTACTGAGCCTGTGTGTCTGGAGCCTGTGCTCCGCAACAAGAGATGCCACGATAGTGAGAGGCCCGCGCACCGCGATTAAGAGCGGCCGCCGCTAGCCACAACTAGAGAAAGCCCTCGCACAGAAACGAAGACCCAACACAGCCAAAATAAATTAATAAACTCCTACCCCCAACATCTTAAAAAAAAATGGATTAAAGACCTAAATGTAAGGCCAGACACTATAAAACTCTTAGAGGAAAACATAGGCAGACCACTCTATGGCTTAAAAAGTTTTTAAATTAACTTAGTATCTCTTGTGTAGTTTTATCTGTCTTCCCTAAGAATGCACATTCTAACCTCTGTCTATACCATTTTCTCCACTGCGCCACCAGGGAAGCCCTCTGGACTTATTTTTTACTCCCTTCTATTTAAGACTAATGGCATGCTTTCTTAAAATGAGCCACTTCTCTCTCTCTTTTTTTTCCTTTACAATAGCTGTCAGCTTTATACAATAACTGCAGTGTCATGGAACCCTGAGCAAAGTTTAGGTTAAGATAAAGAGGACTGGAATCTTACTCTGGTATTTGTTATGACCCATGAATTTCCAGGGACTCTATAAGTGGTTTCTTTCGAGAACCATCCATTTATGAGTATCTACTTCTAACTCACTTCCCCTTGCCAAAATGTCAGGTGTCATTTACCCCCAACTACAAGATAAACAAGTTAAGATTCTGCCACATGATACTGAAAATAGTTTTGTTCTATGGACACCCATATGCCAAATGAAGGCATCTTCCTGATTAACGTTTATCTCTAATAATCGACAACAAACAATTGATAAATAGTAGCATCTAGTAAAAGTCTCATAATGAAATTATATATAAATTACAAACAGGATATTCAACAAGCTGTAGGTTCTCATGGTTCTCCAGCAGTGGTGTAGGTAATTCCATGACTTAATGATCTCTCGTGAGAAGTGTTCAAGTTAAGATTACAAAACCATTTCCCAAAAAGCCCAGATAATCCCATTATATCTGTCATTCTCAAATTATGGTACATAATTCATTGGTGGGCTACAGAAATACTTTTGGTGGGTTGTGAACTAAAATGAAAAATCATTTTCATTTGCTACTTCAAGGTGAAGGATAAACAATTTCACACTTTTTAAGGTTGATTTATGAATTATCTTCTGAGAGGTGCAATGATGGTCACCAATATTTGATCTTGGTAAATTAAAAATTAGTACCTAGCTAAAATTTACTGAGGCCTCTACTTTATTGCTCTATAAAGATGTCTGGTGTCATGTGACCCCTTGCAATGCTGAATATCTCCCAGGCACATGAGCACACCTGGAGAGCTGGAGTCTCCAGAGTTTTGAAAGAGATATCATTGTGTCATTGGTGTTATCTTAAATCAGGTGTGGCTTTCAACTGCTGCTATGTTTACCATTAAGTCTGGGTAATTTTGAGTTTAGCTTACTGTGAGTTGTTACTTAGCTATCTTTATATAGTGCAGTGGCATATATTGTACCACCATATATTGAGTCATGCATTAATTGTGGTTCAACTAAGATCACCCATTTACCTCTTGGAAGATCTGGTTTCTAATAACCTTCCCTTTCATATTCCTTGATCGCCTACCTATTCTCTATTCAACTGACCTTCCAGTTGGTTCCTGCCTGGAGTTGGTTTTTCTAAGAAAAGGAAAAAAGGGATTGGGCCAAACATAAATAGACCATAATCAGTATCTGTGAGCTACTTTATCCCCGCTTTATACATTCTTCTTTCTCAGAGCAGTCACATTGTCTGTTCTTGCTTCTTTAGTGCTAGACTAGTGCTCAGCACATAATAGATTTTCCAAAACATATAGTAAACAAATTAATAAATATAAGTTATAAAAATAAATACAGGTACATATTTAAATATATATATTATTAACTAATTTACACACTAAAAATTCTTCTAATCCTTACAGCAACCTTAGATACTTAACAATGCAGCTAATGTTATGATTATGTACATTTGCAGATCTAAAATTGAGAGCTCAAGATAATTCCCCAGGTTGAAGAATCTATTTAGTGACAGAGCTGAGACTCAAACTCAGATTTTCCTAGTCTTCTTTTGGTAGCTCTTTTCACTGGCTTCCTCCCACATCTCAGACTTAGTGATTCAAAGTGGAACCCAGGATGCCTTGCCGAATCCCCTCGGCCCTACCTCCTCTCTCTGGTCCCCTCCAAAGACATCCTGGGCCACCGCTGAGCTTCCTCCAACCAGAGAATCCTTAAGTGCTGAAAAACACAGCACGGCTGAGCTGACTCCTCAGCCAGTTGGCACTTTTTCAAATGAGCCACTGAATGGCAAATGCACAGATAACACTGGGATAAAACGAGCTCCTCTTATTGATTCTTCCAAACCAATATGGCACGGGTGCTCCCTCTTTGTGCCATCTCCTCCCTCTGCCTGGAGGCATTCTCCGCCCGTCCATCATTTTAATTAGACATTACACCTGGCACAAATGCTGAGTTGATTAACCTTAAAGGAGCTGAATAGGTTCTCTGATTGTTAACACAGGGCCCCTGACATATTATAACTCATGTTAACATGTGCTGTTGCACAAACTCACAGCTTCTTCAGCCCACTTTCCAAAGCCGCCGGGGAGGGTAATAGCATCTACAGAGAACTCTTCATGAAGCGTGCTCCCATAATAACGCCATGAAAAGTCAGATTTAAAAGGTGGATTGGTGTGGCCTCTGCAGATACCACTTTTTCATGTTTATATAAAAGCACCTTCTGTGTCAAGGGGGGGTTCTGTGTCAAGGGGGGTCCTGAGGAATGGTCCCTTGTGTTAGAGTGTTGTAAAGGAGGGAACGCTGCTTTTGGGGATGAAAAACATGGGGTTTCATCCTGTGTTGCCTATGATCTTTGAGTCTTTCTTAATTTCTTTGGATCTCAAACTCCTTATATGGAGAATGCAGATTGAAAGGAATGTGAGGGTGTCCTTGTGTTGTCTATAACTGGGGGCCATCAGCATGCCTCTCTCCTAGGGTGGGGATCCCAGGAATAGGGCACTGAGACACTAGAACAGCCTTATTTTTTAGTGCTGGTTAAGTAGCTGCTGATTCAAATAATTAATCCTTTGCTGGTGAGATAGTTAGTATGCCATAAACATATAAAAGAGTTCTTTCTTCTTCTTTTTCTTCTCCCAAATAAGCTACACAAATCAACTCTTACATGTTCTTCCCATGGGTCCTGACTTAATACTTTCACCTCACCAAAGCTAAAACATCACCCTAATAGAAGCCACACCTGCACCTAATCTCCCATTGTATCAGGATGGAGAGAGAGAAAAATAAGCCCATGGGGAAGAAGAAAGAAAAATTTTAAGATCCTTTCCCTTTCTCATCAAAGTTTGCTCCTTTTAGTCTAAGAAAAGAATTATTTTTCGATGGGACATCTGGGATTCAAGTCATGGACACATCCCTCTGGTTTGCTCTGAGGGTCAAAATGACTGGTAAGTTGGACTGTGACCATCATGATTTAACTCATTTATTTGTATTTAACTGATTTATTTGGTACCGCTAATGCTAAGAACAATGCCACATAGACAACAGACACAAAGTATGTGCTGACTGAACTGCTTAAAATCATTGGAACTTGAGGAAAAAGCAGAGACTGATGGTAAACATGTCTGTGTCTGAATGTTTTTATTCCTCAAATAGCATTATTTTGGTGGCAAACTATTCACTTATAATTATCTTGGGGGTAGGGGAAGGGATTCATTTCTGTGAGAGGCCATCTATCCCACTAGTTAGGCTCGAGCACTGTTATCAGACCTGGGTTTTCTTAGCTGTGTGACTTTGGTCAAGTTACTCATCTTCTCTGAGCCTTATTTTCTTCCTTATTGCATTGTGAGAGTTAAAAGAGCTAATATGTATAAAGTTCTTGGCAAAGAATCTCACACAGTCAGTATTAAGTAATTAGCACTTCATTTTAACAGGCCAAAGTGAAAAGAGAAAAAAAGAAGATGGAGACAATCCTTTGAGTTGCTGTCAGTCAACGTTATAAATAAGCAGAGGATAGAAAAAGGTTAAGTTCCTCTGCTTTGCCTTGAAGTATAAGGAGAAATCAGTCTCCTAGGAAGTTCCTGGAAATAAGAATTTTTGTTCCGACACAGTGATCTTATTTCTTATACTCTTGTCTGGGAATCAAAGGCAAGGCCCGGAAGATAGGCCTCTGAGCTCCTCTTTTCATCTCCTGAAACTTAAGGACTTCAAAGGTGTCCCACTTAAACAAAATCCCTGACCTCCAATCTTTGTCCCTTTCTGTAGAAAGGTCAACCTGTCTCTGGCTTGTGGCAAACGAAGTACATCCAGTCTTGCAGGGAAGCTTCATAGATTGGCGCCTGCACTGTGCTGAGTTACTAGGCTTCATCTTTGAAGAGTACAGGAACTGGGGTTTCTTAAAGACCTGTCATCATGCTACCAACCCTGCTAAAGAAATGCCCACTTTTCCTCAGTTGCCACAGTACACAGCCAGGACCACAGCGATGGTGTCACCAACTCAGGATGCTCTCCTTGGCATCTACCCTGACCTTCCTAGGTAACGTGCTCTGGTGTCCTCCTTAGCAAATTTTATACCTCTGCTTTACACTTGCTGTTTGGCTGTGACCATCTAGCTTCTTTATGCATCCCTGATTTGACTGTAAGCTGGGACTCTTCCATATTTTATTAGTCTTTGCCTTACTAGCACCAAGCACAGTGTTTGACACTGGAGAGACTCCCGAGAACGGAATTTTTTTTAATAACTAAAGAAATGAACAAATTAACCAATAAAACAAGACAGTGCATTGGGGAAGACACCCTTTTCACTAAAGAAACACTGAAGTCATACACTGGCTCTTCTACCAACTGACTGTGTGACCTATGAAGCTACGAGTTCTCTCCAGATCATAGCTTTATCATTTGTGAAATAAGGATAAATATACACACGATACTAGTTATTAAGCTATTGTCTCTCAGCTTGGAACCTACTATTCTATACTGTGCAAAATATGTGTCTTCTTTGCCATCTGGGGGTGGGAGTACTGGCGGGAGGCACCATGACAAGAGATGGAAGAAAAGACACAGTGCATCCTATTTTGTTCTTATTCCTTTTAGTGTAACTCAGCAACATGTATTCAACCCTGGCTGGAGCGGTTTGTTCACACAGCAGCAGCTGACTGCTGTTTTTCCCATACTCTCACAAACAGCCTTACATTCACTCTCAGAGATTCCAGCCATTGCCGGTCAACGGTTCCTTCTCAAAGGCCTGGATCCCAGCTCTGTGGAGCCCATACTCCAAGCTTCTCAGCTTTAATAATTCTGACCTCCTTCCTTTTGCCCTTGCTGTAGGAGAGAAACCTCAATCTTATTTTATTTTTTTTATCCTCTTTTCTCCTTTTCAGTTCTCCATAATATGATTAACAATTTTTCATATTAAATTCTCTCTTTTTAAGTCACTGGTGCAGTTTCTATCTCCTGATTGGACCATGACTGATATACCACCTTGTAGGATTGTGGTATATGTGAGATGCCACATTCATAAGGCACTGAATGCAATGCTCATCATGGAAGAGTGACTTACCAAACAGGTTGTATTATTGCTATTTATTATTATTTATGTTGGCTTGCTTTTTATTATGATAAAATATACAGAACACAAGCTTCACCATTTTAAGCACTTTGAGTGTACAATTAAGTGACAATAATGATTGACATTGTTGTATAGCTACCGTCATTATCCATCTCAAGAACTTTTCATCTTCCCAAACTGAAACTTTGTACCCATTCAAAAATAACTCTTCATTCACCCCTTCCCACAGCTCCTGGTAACTACTATTCTACATTATTTCTCCATGAATTTGAATATTCTAGGTACCTCATCTAAATGGAATTATATATTATTCGTCCTTTTCTGTGTGGCTTACTTCAATTAGCATAATGTCTCCACATTGTAGGATGTATCAGAATTTAGTAATTTTAAGGCCAAATAATATTCCACATTTTT
The DNA here is from genome assembly GCF_011762595.2 of Tursiops truncatus. Lineage (NCBI taxonomy): Eukaryota > Metazoa > Chordata > Mammalia > Artiodactyla > Delphinidae > Tursiops > Tursiops truncatus. The sequence continues at coordinate 100,227,784 of NC_047039.1, read as the reverse complement.
GTCTATCCATTCATCTACCAGGGAACATTTCAGTTGCTTTTACCTTTTGGCTATTGTGAATAATGCCGCTACGATTATGGGTGTACAAATACCTGTTCAAATCCATGTTTTCATTTCACTCCTAGAAAAGGAATCACTGAATCATAAGGTAATTCTAGGTTTAACTCTTTCAGGAACTTTCATACTCTCTTCCACGGTGGCTACACTATTTTTCACTCCCACCAGCAATGCACACAGCTTTTGATTTCTTCAGCTCTTCACCAATGCTTATTATTTTCTGTTTTTTGGACGACAGCCACTCTAATTTGCGAGAAGTGGTATCTAATTGTGATTATTATTGTTGTTATTATTAATGTCATTATTTCTAATTCACAAACACCTTGAAAAGAACAATCTCCCATATTAAAACTATGCACAGATGCTGTCCTTTCAGTCCTGGAAAGACCAGGTGAAGAGGAATGGTTTAAATGATGGTGTTATCACCCTAAATCGGACACCACCACGATTATGTTTGTTAGGAAGGCACAAACCCTTTCTTTTGGCTCCATTTATATAACATAGATAAGCAAATATAAAAAATTCTCTGGTAAGATCAAGACAGTGGAGGAGGAGGCAGCTAGGCTCACCTCCCCTCACAAACACATCAAAACTACAACGGCATATAGAGCGACTCACTGAAATTGACCTGGGGAAAGGAAAATAGTTCTTCTGCAACCAAGGCTGTAAGGAAAGACCCACGTGGAGTCTTCTCCATGTGGGTGAAGAAGTGATCTGGCTGGGACCAGCACCCCTACTGGGGGAAACACAAAAGGAGGGGAATAGCACAGGCTTAGAGATCCTACCTGGGGAAGCAAGGGGTTTGAGCCACATATTAGGCACCCTGACCCTGGGGTCTGACCCCAGAGGACAAGCACCCTTGACTAGTCTGAAAGCCAGTGGGCCTTACCACCAGGCCCTAAGAAACAGAGGCTGTACCCTTAAAGAGCACACACACAGAAGACTTGCTTGCTCCCATCACAGTGTGGAGGCAGCAGATTGAAACTGCCTAGGCCTCTGACTGGCTTGCCAGGACCACCCCAGCATGCCCACCAACCCAATCCACCACCGCTTCAGCACCTCTTGCTCTGGCACTGCTCCCCACTAAGGCTGAGGTTGCCTGTGCCAATGAGGGTACGCACACTAGGAGGGAATGGAGGCAGCTCAGACTCCGGCCCTGCATCTGACCAGGACAGAGGCAGCCATTGCCAGCTCGCGTGTCCCTGCACACACTCCAGGGCAGAGACAGCCACCATCAGTGTGCACCTGGGAGGGGGCAAGGTCAGCTCAGTGGTGTGGCACCAACTCCTCTGACCCCAATCCAGCCTAAGGCACACACTCCAGAAGAAAAAGTAGAACCAGCACAGAAATGCAGCCCCAAGCCCCAAGGCCCCGGCCACATCCCAAATCAGGGTGGAGACTGTCATCACACCCAGGAGAAACTCAACTCCCTCAGGACCCCTGCTCTAGCCCCTCAGGCCCTGACCCAACCCCTGATAGGGCAGTGATGGCTACTGAGCATAGGAGAAGCCCGACTTTAACCTGGCTCTGGCTCCAGCTCCTTCAACTCCAGCCCTACCTCCTACTAAGGTTGTGGCTGCCAGCACACTCTGGAGGAACACGCAGCCCATGCTCACTTCAGATACAGCTCTCCCACCAAAGCCACTGGCACATGCAGATGACATAGGGACACTCCCACACAAGGACAACCCTTCAAGATGTCAATAGGTAACTGTTTCACCTAATTTCATAGAGACAGAGAAAGTTAAACAAAATGAGAAGACAGGGGGATATGTTTCAAACAAAAGAACAAGAAAAATGATCCTGAAATAATGCCATTTGCTGCAACATGGATGGACCTGGAGATTGTCATACTAAGTGAGGTAAGTCAGTCAAAGACAAATATCATATGATATGGCTTATATGTGGAATCTAAAAAAATGGTACAGATGAACTTATTTACAAAACAAAAATAGAGTCACAGACTTAGAGAATTAATTTATGGTTAACGGGGGGATGTGGTGGCAGGGATAGATTGGGAGTTTGGGATTGACATGTACACACTGCTATATTTATAACAGATAACCAACAAGGACCTACTGTATAGTACAGGAAACTCTGCTCAATACTCTCTAATAACCTAAATGGGAAAAGAATTTGAAAAAGAATAGATACATGTATACGTATAACTGAATCATTTTGCTGTACACCTGAAACTAACACAACATTGTTAATCAACTATACTCCAATATGAAAAATAATTTTTTTTAATCCTGAAAAAAAACTAATAATCCTGAAAAAAGCCTAATAAAATGGAGATAGTTTACCTGTAGTTTACCTGATAAAAAATTCAAAGTAATAGTTATAAGAACACTAACTGAACTTGAGAAAAGAAAAGATGAGCACAGTAAGAATTTTAGCAAGGAACTAGAAAATAAAAAAAAAAAAAACAGTCAGAGCTGAAGAATATAATAACTGAATTGAAAAGTATGCTAGAGGGAACTAACAGCAAATTAGGTGATGCAGAGGAATGCATAAGTAATCTGCAAGAGAGAATAATGGAAATCACCCAATCAGAACAGCAAAAAGAAAAATTCTAAAAAGTGAGAATAGTTTAAGAGACCTCTTGGACAACACTGAGCACACTAACATTCACATTATAGTGGGTGCCAGAGGAAAGAGAGAGAGCGAAAGGGTAGAAAATGTAGCTGATAAAATTATGGCTGGAAACTTCCCAAAACCTGAAAAAGGAAACAGATGTCCAGGTGTAGGAAGCAAAGACAGTCTCAAACAAGTTGAACCCAAAGAGACCCACACCAAGACATATCATAATTCAAATGGAAAAAGTTAAAAATAAAGAGAGAATTCTAAAGGCAGCAAGAGAAAAATAAAGAGTCATATACAAGAGAACCCACATAAGGCTATCTGCTGATTTTTCAGCAGAAACTTTCCAATCCAGAAAGGATTGGCATGATATATTTACAGTGCTGAAAGGGAAAAACCCCTACAACCTAGACAATTCTACCCAACAAGGTTATCAGAATTGAGGAAGAGATAAAGAGCTTCTCAGACAAGCGAAAACTAAGAGCCCATCAATATTAAGCCAACCTTACAAGAAGTGTTAAGGGCCTTACTAAGGGAAAAAGAAAAGGCTACAACAAGAAATAAGCAATTATTGGAAGTGAAAAATCTCACTGGTTAAGGCAAATATATAATAAAGGCTGTGGTTCAACCACTTAAATAAGCTAATACAAAGGTTAAAAAGTCAAAATTTGTAAAATCAATTATAACTACAGTAAACAGTTAAGGGATAAACATAAAGATGTAAAATATGACATCAAAAACACAAAACATGGGGGGAGGAGTGCAAAATATAGAGCTTTGAGGATGTGTTTGAACTTAAATGACTATCAGTTTAAAACTAGTAGATATAGGTCAACATTTATGAACCCCATGGGAGCCACAAATGAAAACCCTACAATATATATACAAAAACTAGACAGAAAGAAACACAAACATAACACAAAGAAACCACATCAAACCACATCAAACCACAAGGGAAGAGACTACAAGAACAAGAACAGAATAAAGAAGAACTACAAAAACAACCAGAAAACAAATAACAAAATGGCAACAAGTACATACCACTCAATAATCAGTTTAAATATCAAAGGACTAAAATCTTCCATCAAAAGACATACAGCGGCTAATTGGATAAAGAAATGAGACCTACCTAAATGCTGCCTACAACAGATTTCAGACCTGAAGACATACACAGATTGAAAATGAGGGAATGGAAAAAGATATTCCATGAAAATGTAAATGAAAAGAAAGGTAGGGTAGCAATACTCATATCAGACAAAGTAGACTTTAACACAAAGTCTATAATAAAAGAAAAAGAAGGGCATTATACAATGATAAAGGAATCAATACAAGAAGAGAATATAACATTTGTAAACATATGTGTACCTAATATAGGAGCACCTAAATATGTAAAATAAATATTAACAGACATAAAGGGAAAATTTGACAATAATACAGTAATAGTAGGGAACTTTAACACCCTACTTACATCAATGGGCACACCAGCCAGACAGAAAATCAATGAGGAAACAGTGGTCTTAAATGTCACATTAAATCAGGTGGACTTAACATATATCTACAGGACATCACACCCCAAAACAGCAGAATACACATTCTTTTCAAATGCACATGGAGTGTTTTTCAGGACAGATCACATGCTAGAACACAAAACAAGTCTCAACAAATTTAAGAGGATAGGAATTACATCAAGCATATTTTCCGACCACAACAGAATGCAACCAGACATCAATTACAGAAAGAAAAATGGGAAAGCACAAACACGTGGAGACTAAACAACCGGCTACTAAAAACCTATGAGTCAACAAAGAAATCAAAGAGGAAATCAGAAAATATATCAAGACAAGTGAAAATAGAAACACAACTTTCCAAAATCTACGGGACACAGCAAAACAGGTTCTAAGAGGGAATTTTATAGTGACACAGACCTTCCTTAAGAAACAATAAAAGTCTCAAATAAACAACATAACCTACCATCTAAAGGAACCAGAAAAAGAAGAAAAAACAACGCCAAAAGTCAGCAGAAAGAAGGATATAATAAAGATCAGAGAGAAAATAAATAAAATAGAGGCAAAAAAATAGGAAAGATCAATGAAACCAACAGCTGGTTTTTGAAAAGATGAACAAAATTGATGAGCTTTTAGCTAAGCTCATCAGAGAAAGAGAGAGAGAGAGAGAGAGAGAGAGAGAGAGAGAGAGAGAGGGAACCCAAATAAACAAACAAAATAAATGAAAGATGAGAAATTACAACAGGTATCACAGAGAAACAAAAAATAATAAGACTACTACAAACAGTTATATGTCAACAAATGGTTAACATAGAAGAAATGGATACATTTGTAGAAACATTCTATTGTTCTAGACTGAATCAGGAAGAAATAGATAATATGAACAGACCAATTACTTGTATTGAAATTTAATAAGTAATCAAAAAACTCCTAACAAACAAAAGTCTAGGACCAGACAGCTTTACAGGGGAATTCTACCAAAGAAGAAGAGTTAATACCTATACTTCTCAAACTATTTCAAAAAATTGAAGAGGAGGGAACACTCCCAAATTCATTCTATGAGGCCAACATTATCCTGATACCAAATCCAGAAAAACACACTACAAAAAAAGATACAGGCCAATATTCCTGATGAATATGATGAAAAGATCACCAACTAAATATTAGCAAACAAAATTCAATAATATATAAAAAAAGGATCATACACCATGATCAAGTGGGATTCATTCCAGGCATGCAAGAATGGGTCAATATCTGCAAATCAATCAATGTGACACATCGCATTAACAAAACAAAGGATAAAAATCTCATGATCATCTCAACAGATGCAGAAAAAACATTTGACAAAATTTAACATCCAGGAGGAGCTTCAAGCTGGTGGAAGAGTAAGACACGGAGATCACCTTCCTCCCCACAAATACATTAGAAATACATCTACATGTGGAACAACTCCTACCGAACGCCTACTGAACGCTGGCAGAAGGCCTCAGAGCTCCCAAAAGGAAAGAAACTCCCCACGTACCTGGGTATAGCAAAAAAAAAAAAAAAAGAAAAGAAAAAGCAGAGACAAAAGAATAGGGACCGGACCTGCACCAGTGGGAGGGAGCTGTGAAGGAGAAAAGTTTTCCACACACTAGGAAGCCTCTTCACTATCGGTGACTGCAGGTGGCGGAGGGGGGGAGCTTCGGAACCACGGAGGAGAGCGCAGCAACAGGGGTGCGAAGGGCAAAGCGGAGAGATTCCCGCACAGAGGATTGGTGCTGACCAGCACTCACCAGCCCGAGGGGCTCGTCTGCTCACCCGCCGGGGCAGGAGGGGACTGGGAGCTGAGGCTTGGGCTTTGGAGGTCGTATCCCAGGGAGAGGACTGGGGTTAGCTACGTGAACACAGCCTGAAGGGGGCTAGTACGCCATGGCTAGCCGGGAGGGAGTCTGGGAAATAGTCTGGAGCTGCTGAAGAGACAAGAGACTTTTTCTTGCCTCTTTGTTTCCTGGTGCGATAGGAGAGGGGATTAAGAGTGCCACTTAAAGGAGCTCCAGAGACGGGTGCCAGCCACGGATATCAGCACGGACCTCAGAGATGGGCATGAGACGCTAAGGCTGCTGCTGATGCCACCAAGAAGCCTGTGTGGGAGCATAGGTCACTCTCCACAATTCCCCTCTCGGGAGCCTGTACAGCCCGCCACTGCCAGGGTCCCGTGATCCAGGGGCAACTTACCCCGGAGAACACACGGCACGCCTCAGGCTGGTTCAACATCACGACGGCCTCTGCAGCCACAGGCTCGCCCTGCACTCCATGCCCCTCCCTCCTCCCGGCCTGAGTGAGCCAGAGCCCCCGAATCAGCTGCTCCTTTAACCCCGCCCTGTCTGAGCAAAGAACAGGCGACCTACACGCAGAGGCACGTCCAAATCCAAAGCTGAATCCCGGGAGCTGTGAGAACAACAAGAGAAAGGGAAATTTCTCCCAGCAGCCTCAGGAGCAGTGGATTAAATCAACACAATCAACTCCATGTACCCTGCATCTGTGGAATACCTGAATAGAAAACGAATCATCCCAAATTGAGGAGGTGGACTTTGAGAGCAAGATTTATTATTTTTTCCTCTTTTCCTCTTTTTGTGCGTATGTATGTGTATGCTTCTGTGTGTGATTTTGTCTGTATTGCTTTGCTTTTACCATTTGTCCTACGGTTCTGTCTGTCCGTTTCTTGGGGTTTTTTTTTATTATGTAAAAAAAAATTTTTTCTTAATAACTATTTTTTATTTTAATAACTTTATTGTATTTTAATTTATTTTATTTTATTTTATCTTCTTCTTTCTTTCTGTTTTTTCTCCCTTTCATACTGAGCCATGTGGAGGACAGGTTCTTGGTGCTCCAGTCAGGCGTCAGAGCTGTGCCACTGAGGTGGGAGAGCCAAGTTCAGGAGACTGGTCCACAAGAGACCTCCCAGCTCCATGTAATATCAAAAGGTGAAAATCTCCCAGAGATCTCCATCCCAATACCAAGAACCAGCTCCACTCAATGACCAGCAAGCTACAGTGCAGGACACCCTATGCCAAACAACTAGCAAGACAGAAACACACCCCATCCACTAGCAAAGAGGCTGCCTAAAATCATAATAAGGTCACAGACACCCCAAAACACACCACCAGACGTGGACCTGCCCACCAGAAAGACAATATCCAGCCTCATCCACCAGAACACAGGCACTAGTCCCCTCCACCAGGAAGCCTACACAACTCACTGAACCAACCTTAGCCACTGGGGACAGACACCAAAAATAACAGAAACTACAGCCCTGCAGCCTGTGAAAAGGAGACCCCAAACACAGTAAGTTAAGCAAAATGAGAAGACAGAGAAACACACAGCAGATGAAGGAGCAAGGTAAAAACGCACCAGACCTAACAAATGAACAGGAAATAGGCAGTCTACCTGAAAAAGAGTTCAGAATAATGATAGTAAAGTTAATCCAAAATCTTGGAAATAGAATGGAGAAAATACAAGAAACGTTTAACAAGGACCTAGAAGAACTAAAGAGCAAACAAGCAATGATGAACAACACAATAAATGAAATTAAAAATTCTCTAGAAGGCATCAATAGCAGAATAACTGAGGCAGAAGAACGGAGAAGTGACCTGGAAGATAAAATAGTGGAAATAACTACCGCAGAGCAGAATAAAGAAAAAAGAATGAAAAGAATTGAGGACAGTCTCAGAGACCTCTGGGACAACGTAAAACACACCAACATTTGACTTAGAGGGTTTCCAGAATAAGAAGAGAAAAAGAAAGGGACTGAGAAAATATTTGAAGAGATTATAGTTGAAAACTTCCCTAATATGGGAAAGGAAATAGTTAATCAAGTCCAGGAAGCACAGAGAGTCCCATACAGGATAAATCCAAGGAGAAACACGCCAAGACACATATTAAGCAAACTGTCAAAAGTTAAATACAAAGAAAACATATTAAAAGCAGCAAGGGAAAAACAACAAATAACACACAAGGGGATCCCCATAAGGTTAACAGCTGACCTTTCAGCAGAAACTCTGCAAGCCAGAAGGGACTGGCAGGACATATTTAAAGTGATGAAGGAGAAAAACCTGCAACCAAGATTACTCTACCCAGCAAGGATCTCATTCAGATTTGATGGAAAAATTAAAACCTTTACAGACAAGCAAAAGCTGAGAGAGTTCAGCACCACCAAACCAGCTCTACAACAACTGCTAAAGGAACTTCTCTAGGCAAGAAACACAAGAGAAGGAAAAGACCTACAATAACGAACCCAAAACAATTAAGAAAATGGGAATAGGAACATACATATCGATAATTACCTTAAATGTAAATGGACTAAATGCTCCCACCAAAAGAAACAGACTGGCTGAATGGATACAAAAACAAGACCCATATATTTGCTGTCTACAAGAGACCCACTTCAGACCTAGAGACACATACAGACTGAAAGTAAGGGGATGGAAAAAGATATTTCATGCAAATGGAAACCAAAAGAAAGCTGGAGTAGCAATTCTCATATCAGACAAAATAGACTTTAAAATAAAGACTATTAGAAGAGACAAAGAAGGACACTACATAATGATCAAGGGATCGATCCAAGAAGAAGATATAACAATTGTAAATATTTATGCACCCAGCATAGGAGAACCTCAATACATAAGGCAAATACTAACAGCCATAAAAGGGGAAATTGACAGTAACACACTCATAGTAGGGGACTTTAACACCCCACTTTCACCAATGGACAGATCATCCAAAATGAAAATAAATAAGGAAACACAAGCTTTAAATGATACATTAAACAAGATGGACTTAATTGATATTTTTAGGACATACCATCCAAAAACAACAGAATACACATTTTTCTCTAGTGCTCTTGGAACATACTCCAGGATAGATCATATCTTGGGTCACAAATAAAGCCTTGGTAAATTTAAGAAAATTGAAATTGTATCAAGTATCTTTTCTGACCACAACACTATGAGACTAGATATGAATTACAGGAAAAGATCTGTAAAAAATACAAACACATGGAGGCTAAACAATACACTACTTAATAATGAAGTGATCACTGAAGAAATCAAAGAGGAAATCAAAAAATACCTGGAAACAAATGACAATGGAGACACAACGACCCAAAATCTATGGGATGCAGCAAAAGCAGTTCTAAGAGGGAAGTTTATAGCAATACAATCCTACCTTAAGAAACAGGAAACATCTCGAATAAACAACCTAAACTTGCAGCTAAAGCAATTAGAGAAAGAAGAACAAAAAAACCCCAAAGTTAGCAGAAGGAAAGAAATCATAAAAATCAGATCAGAAATAAATGAAAAAGAAATGAAGGAAACAATAGCAAAGATCAATAAAACTAAAAGCTGGTTCTTTGAGAAGATAAACAAAATTGCTAAACCATTAGCCAGACTCATCAAGAAAAAAAGGGAGAACACTCAAATCAATAGAATTAGAAATGAAAAATGAGAAGTAACAACTGACACTGCAGAAATACAAAAGATCATGACAGATCACTACAAGCAACTCTATGCCAAAAAAATGGACAACCTGGAAGAAATGGACAAATTCTTAGAAATGCACAATCTGCCAAGACTGAATCAGAAAGAAATAGAAAATATGAACAGACCAATCACAAGCACTGAAATTGAAACTGTGATTAAAAATCTTCCAACAAACAAAAGCCTGGGACCAGATGGCTTCACAGGTGAATTCTATCAAACATTTAGAGAAGAGCTAACACCTATCCTTCTCAAACTCTTCCAAAATATAGCAGAGGGAGGAACACTCCCAAACTCATTCTACGAGGCCACCATCACCCTGATACCAAAACCAGACAAGGATGTCACAAAGAAAGAAAACTACAGGCCAATATCACTGATGAACATAGATGCAAAAATCCTCAACAAAATACTAGCAAACAGAATCCAACAGCACATTAAACGGATCATACACCATGATCAAGTGGGGTTTATCCCAGGAATGCAAGGATTCTTCAATATACGCAAATCAATCTACGTGATAAACCATATTAACAGATTGAAGGAGAAAAAACATATGATCATCTCAATAGATGCAGAGAAAGCTTTCAACAAAATTCAACACCAATTTATGATAAAAACCCTGCAGAAACTAGGCACAGAGGGAACTTTCCTCAACATAATAAAGGCCATATATGACAAACCCACAGCCAACATCATCCTCAATGGTGAAAAACTGAAAGCATTTCCACTAAGATCAGGAACAAGACAAGGTTGCCAACTCTCACCACTCTTATTCAACATAGTTTTGGAAGTTTTAGCCACAGCAATCAGAGAAGAAAAGGAAATAAAAGGAATCCAAACCGGAAAAGAAGAAGTAAAGCTGTCACTATTTGCAGATGACATGATCCTATACATAGAGAATCCTAAAGATGCTACCAGAAAACTACTAGAGCTAATCAATGAATTTGGTAAAGTAGCAGGATACAAAATAAATGCACAGAAATCTCTGGCATTCCTATACACTAATGATGAAAAATCTGAAAGTGAAATCAAGAAAACACTCCCATTTACCACTGCAACAAAAAGAATAAAATATCTAGGAATAAACCTACCTAAGGAGACAAAAGACCTGTATGCAGAAAATTATAAGACACTGATGAAAGAAATTAAAGATGATACAAGTAGATGGAGAGATATACCATGTTCCTGGATTGGAAGAATCAACATTGTGAAAATGACTCTACTACCCAAAGCAATCTACAGATTCAATGCAATCCCTATCAAACTACCACTGGCATTTTTCACAGAACTAGAACAAAAAATTTCACAATTTGTATGGAAACACAAAAGACCCCGAATAGCCAAAGCAATCTTGAGAACGAAAAACGGAGCTGGAGGAATCAGGCTCCCTGACTTCAGACTATACTCCAATGCTACAGTAATCAAGACAGTATGGTACTGGCACAAAAACAGAAAGATAGATCAATGGAAGAGGATAGAAAGCCCAGAGATAAACCCATGCACATATGGTCACCTTATCTTTGACAAAGGAGGCAGGAATGTACAGTGTAGAAAGGACAGCCTCTTCAATAAGTGGTGCTAGGAAAACTGGACAGGTACATGTAAAAGTATGAGATTAGATCACTCCCCAACACCTTACACAAAAATAAGCTCAACATGGATTAAGGACCTAAATGTAAGGCCAGAAACTATCAAACTCTTAGAGGAAAACATAGGCAGAACACTCTATGACATAAATCACAGCAAGATCCTTTTTGACCCAACTCCTAGAGAAATGGAAATAAAAACAAAAATAAACAAATGGGACCTAATGAAACTTCAAAGCTTTTGCACAGCAAAGGAAACCATAAGCAAGACCAAAAGACAACCCTCAGAATGGGAGAAAATATTTGCAAATGAAACAGCTGACAAAGGATTAATCTCCAAAATTTATAAGCAGCTCATGCAGCTTAATAACAAAAAAACAAACAACTCAATCCAAAAATGGGCAGAAGCCCAAAATAGACATTTCTCCAAGGAAGCTATACAGACTGCCAACAAACACATGAAAGAATGCTCAACATCACTAATCATTAGAGAAATGCAAATCAAAACTACAATGAGATATCATCTCACACCAGTCAGAATGGCCATCATCAAAAAATGTAGAAACAATAAATGCTGGAGGGGGTGTGGAGAAAAGGGAACCCTCTTGCATTGTTGGTGGGAATGTAAATTGATACAGCCACTCTGGAGAACAGTATGGAGGTTCCTTAAAAAACTACAAATAGAACTACCATATGACCCAGCAATCCCACTACTGGGCATATACCCTGAGAAAACCATAATTCAAAAAGAGTCATGTACCAAAATGTTCATTGCAGCTCTATTTACAATAGCCCGGAGATGGAAACAACCTAAGTGTCCATCAACGGATGAATGGATAAAGATGTGGCACATATATACAATGGAATATTACTCAGCCATAAAAAGAAACGAAATTGAGATATTTGTAATGAGGTGGATAGACCTAGAGTCTGTCATACAGAGTGAAGTAAGTCAGAAAGAGAGAGACAAATACCGTATGCTAACACATATATATGGAATTTAAGGAAAAAAATGTCATGAAGAACCTAGGGGTAAAACAGGAATAAAGACACAGACCTACTAGAGAATGGACTTGAGGATATGGGGAGGGGGAACGGTAAGCTGTGACAAAGCGAGAGAGACGCATGGACATATATACACTACCAAACGTAACGTAGATAGCTAGTGGGAAGCAGCCGCATGGCACAGGGAGATCAGCTGGGTGCTTTGTGACCGCCTGGAGGGGTAGGATAGGGAGGGTGGGAGGGAGGGAGACGCAAGAGATATGGGAACACATGTATATATGTAACTGATTCATTTTGTTGTAAAGCAGAAATTAACACACCATTGTAAAGCAATTATACTCCAATAAAGATTTAAAAAAAAAAGAGAATCTAATAGTCATTTAGTTGACAAGATGAAAACAGCATGGAGTGTAAAACAAGGCCTTGATGGCATCACTTAGACACCTATATCCAATTATTTCTAAGCTGAATCCACCCCCTTGCAATTCCCAGCTACGAGAACCAATAAATTTCCTTTATTGGCTCAAACTGGCTTAAAATGGACTCCCAACATTTGTAGCTTGAACGGCGCTAATGAGGACATTGAACCTCTCATAGATCCTTGAAGCTCTCTTGATGATTCTTGCCTCAGTGCTCTTGCATATGTTATTTCTACCCTCTAGAAGGTGATTTTTACTTACTAAGTTTTTGCCGCATAACAAGCCCTTCCAATATTTCGCAGCTTGAAACAGCACTCATGTATTTGCTTCATGATTCTGTGTAGAAATTTGGAATGAGCTCACCTGGATGGCTCTTCTGGTCTCGGCTGGGATCACTGATGCACTTCTGCAGCTAGGCTCTCTGCTTCTGGAGGTGGGTGGCTATTATCTGGAGTGGTTGAGCCACATGGCTTTTGTCATCCAGCAGACAAGCCTACACTTGTTTGTACGGTTGTCTCAGGATTCCAAAGAGAGTGGAAGCATGCAAGTCCTCTTGAGGTTGAAACTTAGAACTGATACAACATTACTTCTTCTGTAGTCACTTGGCCAAAGCAAGATCTGGTGGCCATCCCAGATCCATGGAGGGAAGAGCAAGGTAGGAAAAAATGTAGACTTTACTTCTTCATGAGAAGAGATACAGAATTAATTGCAGAGTCTCAGATACAAAGAAAGGAACAACCGCAGACATCTTCACCAATTATCTACCACAGAGTCCAACTAGTAAAGTTCTCTTCACCCTTTAAAACACTGCTCAGTTGCGCTTCTGTCTTCAAAATCTTTCCTGATCCCACATCTGGGCAAAACATCATTTTGTTTGACACATAGTTAGCACTCATGAAATATGTGGTGAATGAACAAATGAATTAATTTCTTCTCTGTGGATCCTTATTCGTACTATTGTTGTACACATAACCTTCCACTGCAGTCTTCCCTTTAGAATGGAGAGCTTTTTTTAAAAAAATTAATTAATTAGTATTCATTTTTGGCTGCGTTGTGTCTTCATTGCTGCACGTGGGCTTTCTCTAGTTGCCGCGAGCGGGGGCTACTCTTTGTTGCGGTGCATGGGCTTCTCATTGTGGTGGCTTCTCTTGGGCTCTAGGTGCGTGGGCTTCAGTAGTTGTGGTGCGTGGGCTCAGTAGTTGTGGCTTGCGGGCTCTAGAGGGCAGGCTCAGTAGTTATGGCACATGGGCTTAGTTGCTCTGCAGCATGTGGGATCTTACTGGACCAGGGCTCGAACCCACATCCTCCACATTGGCAGGCAGATTCTTAACTAGTGCACCACCAGGGAAGTCCATAGAATGGAGAGCTTTTTAATGAAAAAGCCCATATCTTTCTCATATTTCTATGCCTGGTACTGTTGTGTGCAGAGTAGGCATTCAAGTGTGCCCGGAGCAAACTTTCCATTACCTTCCTTACCAAAAATGACCTGGTGATGTGGCTGGAGACTCTGTTCACTGACAAACTGGATTATAGTGTTTCAGAACCACAAAAAGTACAAAACTCAGTTAATCATAAATAAATTAGCTCAGTGAGTCTCCATCTAAATCAAATCAAATATCCATTTTGCAGGCTTATGAACAGATACAGTCATTCTTGCAACCAAAAGAGAGCCAGGGAGAACGCAAGTGCCAGCGAGGATGTGAAAGGGCTGATGTATCTTTATGTGTCACCAGGGACTGAGAGGTAAAATATAAATAAAGGCCCACATAAATTAATTGCAGTGGTTTGATATAACCTAATCAATTTGTGACTGGGTGGATGATGGAATTCAGTAGGCTGTGCCAGAGAATGGACAGAAATAAATAAATTCTTTCACTTCAGATGAAGAAATTATCAGATAAATGAAATCTGACACGAAACTCAGCCAACAATGTGTAGAAATGAATTTTCTCTTAGCTTATTCTTTGGCATATAAATGTGGGTATATATACATAAACACATAATTTAAAAACATATAGTTAACTGCTTTTTAATTAGGTCCCTATTTTGACATTTATCCAACATGAAAAGGATTCTTCAAAGAGTTCCTACATCTTTGTTCATGTGTGTGGGAAAATGGCAGGGTGGAAATTGGGAGTGGGGCAAAGTGAAGCTGTAAGGTTGAGGCATTCTTTGGACAAGAAGAGAGGTGATTTCAGATATCAATGACCTCAGTAAAGTATTTAGCATTCTCTCTGTGCTGCACACTGTTCAGCCTCAAGGATAACAAATAAATCTTGGCTCTTTTCTTTCAGACTTGAAGATGATGACCTCCATTTTGTGGTAGACTGCCAACACAGAAATCTGGGATACCAGTGCTAATGTTAGAGATCATTTATTACCCATACTGGCATCTGTATTAATTATAGTAATCATAATGACAATAACTAAAATCATCACTCCAGAGGTTCCCAAATATTTTCATAAATTGCACTTTAATGCTCACTACTGTGCCATGTTGAGATCAATATACCCATTTTACAGTTCAGAAGAAAAATGAGCCTAATTGACACAGCCAAGATCACAGCACTGCATTTATGGAAATAACTGATCCACACAACAAGCTGCTTTAGTCTAGGTGGTACAATTAAGTACTAGAAAAAAAGAGTTTATTGGGACATTAGACTATATGTCCTCAAAATAGTGTTTTTCTACACTTTGTTTCCTATCAGTTCAATTCAATGAAAGGCAATTCATCTAAAAATTTACAGAGACTGACTTATTTGCTATCATCTCTTTACCTTCCCTTCCATACATTCTCTATTGCCATAGTGATCTTTCAAAAATGCCTATCTGATCATTTCTCCTCACTGGTTAAAAATATTCAGTGGCTTCCAATTAATTTTCTAGAGATTAACAGTTCAATTTTCCTAGCAGGGCATTTAGATCTCTTAATTATTTCTTTTCTCTAAACTAGCCGTACTGTTTCTCAATTCCTTGATTTTGGAAGCTTCATCTCTCTCTTGTCCACAGGACAAATATCTAAGCTTCTTTCAGGTTTCCACTTGAAAATTTTATTTATATACTCATTCAGTCACATGTTCCTTCCATCATTTATCCCTTCATTCTTTGAACTAATGTTTACTGAACACCAACTACATATGAGGCACCAATGTATACAGTGTACAAGTACTAGGGATGTAGTGAAAAGTGTAAAGACACAGACTGTGATATTGTAGAATTCCACCCTGAAGCCATCCTTGGCTCCTGTAACTCCCTCTTTTGAGTAACATAATCCTAACAATTATTAACATATTTTACCATAAGAAGAAACTTTGTGTAAATGTTTCTCCAACTCTAGACTGTCAACAATTTCAAAGGATATTGTGACTGCTTCACCTGTTAAGCATCCTTACTGTCTAGCATTAGACTGTTCATATATTAGAAGTTATGTAAATGTTCATTAAATGAATGAATTGTGAAATTGACTCAGCCTTCATATGTTCAGGTCCTCAGGTGGGCATGATGTGGCTAAGGGTTCAGGCTTTCAACTGAGGCATCCTAGGTTCAAATCTGGACTCATCCATGTACTAGTTGTATGACCTTTACTGTGTTATCAAACCAATGCAAGCCTCAGTATTTTTTATGTATAAAGCAGGGGAAAATAGCACCACCTCATAATTCTTTTAAGCAGATTAAATAAGCTATTCAATATGTGATTTTATCAGTATATTTGATATAAAATATACATTAAATAAATGGTACCTAATATTACCAAAGGAAAAGAACCATTTATGCATTATCACAAGACAGATTTTAAAATAGTAGTTGCTAAATATCACGCATGTGGGTGAGGAGTAGAAAAATCTAGATTTTCGTTTTTCACACAAGCAAGGCTTTTGTTTTTTCTCTTCACATATGTGTTCTAGCTTTGTTTATCTACTTAAGACTGAGAACTCTTAGTGTACGTGGGAGTCCTCCACATAGCCCTCCTCCTGTCCCACCCTCATTTCCATAACTCAGTTTTAAGAGGCCCATCTTAAATGCCATGAGACAGTCAGTGGAGTGATGGAAGTAGGTCTCATTAGCAGAACAGTCCAATTATGTCCATCCTTCCCCACACATAAAAGCAGCCTGTTTCATGGGCTATACAGAGATGTAGGGGTTTTCAGGATTACAAAAAAAGATATTTATGTTCAGGGTCACTGGAAGAGGCTTTAAATGGGAAATATCAAAAGAAGGGAGATCTGTGAATGCTTTTCTTTAACAATATCCTTGGGCTCCTGTTAAATGATGACTGTGTATAATTAAAACGAACAAAGTATATGACAATGTTCCATCTTCGCATTCACAGCACTTTCTCTCTCCCTTTGTTTCACTGCTTTGTTCATCTGAAACTGGTGTTAAAAAATAACAGAAATAGAAGTCAAACGTACTGCTACAGGGCTGTATTTTTAGTAGATCATCACTTTTCAGAAGAGGCCCGGAGGTTGCAGAGTCTAATTATGAACTAAGGAAGTGGTGTTGGGGAGAAAATGGGCACCAGAGTGAGAATGGAAAGGAAGGGCGTAGGGTAGGCTTTAGTGGGTGGTCTGCTTCCTGCTAAACTCCCACCAGAACTAACCACAGGCTCCCTGGTGAGTGGAGGATTAATGGTCAGGAAACAGGAAGACACACTGGGTTGGTACATCCCTAGCACAAGTTTTGATCTACAAATTTTCTAACTGGTTTTAAGAGGAAAAGCAACCTCTCCTGTTTACCACCCTCAAAATGATATTCCATAGTAAGCTGCTTCCCGGGTGAGATGAAGCAAGATAAAGCAGTCCATCAGGGAGACGGTAAACAGCATGATGACTAATCGTGCAGACAACGATTGGGAGGTGCTGAGAGAGTAACAATAGAGAGGGTGTTGAGGATGAACTTTTTATATCTTTATTGA
This sequence comes from Tursiops truncatus, assembly GCF_011762595.2. Lineage (NCBI taxonomy): Eukaryota > Metazoa > Chordata > Mammalia > Artiodactyla > Delphinidae > Tursiops > Tursiops truncatus. The sequence continues at coordinate 100,210,192 of NC_047039.1, read as the reverse complement.
TGATCACAAAGAAGTAAATAGCACTTGAACGCAATTTATTATTGGTATTGATTTATAAGTTAGCATGTATATTTATAGCTCTTCTATATCTGCCAAGTTCTTCGCCATCACCATTTTTAGTGTTTTATGTTTCAAAGACACTACAAGGAAAGTATTCCAGCAGGCAGTGAGAGGTGGATGTCATTCATCAAGTTAGAACTTTGTCTATGGGTAAACTGAGGCATTTAAGTAGTGATAAGACAGTCTGCAGGGAGATTCTGAATTAAGAACTAAGATAAAATAAAGTAGGTCAAATGGAAGAGAAGTAAAAAAAGAAAAAAAGGTCTCTGTATTGATCAAAGCCTAAGAGGACAGAAACAGGCACTAGGAAATGTGCAAGAGATGCAGCAAAACAAACCAAATTACAGCTGGACCAATGATGAAGAAACACAGGTACTGAATGGGTGAGCAGGGTTTTGGTCAGAACAGCCACGACTTGATAAAGTCAGCAAGTCTTTTAATGCCAGATGACAAAGGTGCTTTATGCTAAAGAAAGCACCACTGTGCCCCGCTTTCTCTAGCTGATTCTAAAGTAAACAGATGCCTTATTATAATAGATCATATTTAAAGTCCCAAATTATTACTTCTTGCTTGGTCTATTGCAGATGCAGACTCAGAGTAGGCATGTATCATATGATTGTTCGATGAATGAATGATGCAAAAATGCAATAGGCAGCATGAAAAAAATGTGTTTTTCCTATTGCTCTCTTTATAGCTAACTTATCTATTATCGCACAAAAAGCCATTCTAAGAAAACTGATGGCTGAAAACAAGCGACAACCATTTAATACTGCTCATGAGTCTACGGATTAATTAGGCGGTTCTGTTGATCTAGTTAAGTTTGACTGGTTTCAGTTGGGTTTACTCATGTCTCTGTGGTCAACCGCAGCTTGGGTAGACAGGCACTGGCCTAAGGCCTCATGCTCACATTTGATAGTGACTGACTGTTGACTTGTGCTACAAGGGTGAGTGGGCCACATGACTCTTATCCTGCAGGCTAGCCCAGGTTGTTCATGGGGCAGAGGCACAGGACTAAAAGAAAGTGGAAGTGTGCAAGGTCTCTTGATGCTTAGACTCAGAACTGGTGCAACATAATTTCTGATACATTAATTGTCCACATAAAGTCACAAAGCCAGCTCAAATTCAAGGGGAGTGCAAACAGACTCCACTTCTTGATGGGAAAAGCTGCAAAATCATGCGGCAAAGTGGCAAGGAAGTGGGTGAGAAAAAATTACTGTCTTTTTGCAAACAACCTACTACCACACCTGGGGTGAATGTCTTGACTCTTAACTAAGTGCTCATGAAGATCATTCTGGTAAAACATTTCTATATGCCACAAACAGAAAGTTAGACTGAGCCAAAGTACGTATCAACTGAATTATGAAATAACTGAATGCATACCTTTATGTATGCACTCTAACACGAGCTATACGATTAAGAACAACTGAAGCAGAATATGCAAGGTTACATGCACAGTATTTGAAGCCTTACAGCTTAAATTGGTTTTCTTCAGATTCACAGACATAGAGAACAGACTTCTGGTTGCCAAGGCTGGGTGGGGGAGAGATGGACTGGGAGTTGGGGATTAGCAGATGCAAACTATTATATATAGAATGGATAAACAACAGAGTCCTAATGTATAGCACAGGGAACTACAGTCAATATCCTGTAATAAACCATAATGGAAAAGAACATGAAAAAGAATGTATATATAAGTATAAATGAATCACTTTGTTACACAGCAGAAATTAACACATTGTAAATCAACTATACTTCATTAAAATTAATTTTAAAAAAATTAAATTAAATTAAATTGGTTTTCTTTACCATTCATTAGCTCTTACTTATCCTCTCTAATTCTCAATTTCCTGGTCTAAAAATGGTAGTCATACTAGTACCAGTCATATGGGGCTAACATGGAACATTACATGAGATAATGCCAAATGAATTATACTTTTAATCCCAGTGAACTGCCCAGGGTAAGTGGCCAATATGTATTGGTTATCAGTATCTATAAGGATCATACTTTAAAGACAATAGAAGAATGATGTTCTTATGGACATTGATATGATAAGGTGCATTTTTTCTTTATTGCAATTTTATTCACCTTAATGATTTATACACCAAGCAAGTTAAAACTTCTCTAGGTATTTCTAAAGTTATCAATATCCTTCTCAAATTTATAAGGTCTATAACCACTCTTATGAATCTAGCCAAATTGATAAGTTTCTAGAAAAAGAAAAGTTGTCCTTTTTCTCTTTTTTAATATTTTTACTGGCGTATAATTGCTTTACAATGGTGTGTTGGTTTCTACTTTATAACAAAGTGAATCAGTTATACATATACATATATCCCCATATCTCTTCCCTCTTGCGTCTCCCTCCCTCCCACCCTCCCTATCCCACCCTTCTAGATGGTCACAAAGCACTGAGCTGATCTCCCGGTGCTATGCAGCTGCTTCCCACTAGCTATTTATTTTAAATTTGGTAGTGTATATATGTCCATATATAATCTACCACTCTCTCATTTTGTCCCAGTTTACCCTTCCCCCTCCCCATGTCCTCAAGTCCATTCTCTGGTAGGTCTGCATCTTTATTCCCATCATGCCCAGGGCATCTTCATGACAATTTTTTTTTTTTTTAGATTCCATATATATGTGTTACTATGATTGTGTTACTGTCGATTTCCCCTTTTATGGATGTTAGTATTTGCCTTATGTATTGAGGTGCTCCTATGTTGGGTGCATAAATATTTACAATTGTTATATCTTCTTCACTTATCTTATCACTACATAATGATCCCTTGATCATTATGTAGTGTCCTTTTTTGTCTCTTGTAATAGTCTTTGTTTTAAGGTCTATTTTCTCTGACATGAGAATTGCTACTCCAGCTTTCTTTTGATTTCCATTTGCATGGAATATCTTTTTCCATCCCCTCACTTTCAGTCTGTATGTGTCCCTAGGTCTGAAGTGGGTCTCTAGTACACAGCATATATACGGGTCTTGTTTTTGTATCCATTCAGCCAGTCTGTGTATTTTGGTTGGAGCATTTAATCCATTTACATTTATCGATATGTATGTTCCTATTACCATTTTCTTAATTGTTTTGGGTTTGTTATTGTAGGTTTTTTCCTCCTCTTGTGTTTCCTGCCTAGAGAAGTTCCTTTAGCATTTGTTGTAAAGCTGGTTTGGTGGTGCTGAATTCTCTCAGCTTTTGCTTGTCTGTAAAGGTTTTAATTTCTCCATCAAATCTGAATGAGACCCTTGCCGGGTAGCATAATCTTGGTTGTAGGTTTTTCCCTTTCATCACTTTAAATATGTCCTGCCAGTCCCTTCTGGCTTGCAGAGTTTCTGCTGAAAGATCAGCTGTTAACCTTATGGGGATTCCCTTGGATGTTATTTGTTGTTTTTCCCTTGCCGCTTTTAATATTTTTTCTTTGTGTTTAATTTTCAATAGTTTGATTAACATGTGTCTTGGCATGTTTCCACTTGGATTTATCCTGTATGGGATTCTCTGTGCTTCCTGGACTTGATTAACTATTTCCTTTCCCACATTAGGGAAGTTTTCAACTATAATCTCTTCAAATATTTTCTCAGTCCCTTTCTTTTTCTCTTCTTCTTCTGGGACCCCTATAATTCAAATGTTGGTGTGTTTTACGTTGTCCCAGAGGTCTCTGAGACTGTCCTCAATTCTTTTCATTCTTTTTTCTTTATTCTGCTCTGTGGTAGTTATTTCCACTATTTTATCTTCCAGGTCACTTCTCCGTTCTTCTGCCTCAGTTATTCTGCTATTGATCCCTTCTAGAGAATTTTTAATTTCATTTATTGTGTTGTTCATCATTGCTTGTTTGCTCTTTAGTTCTTCTAGGTCCTTGTTAAACGTTTCCTGTATTTTCTCCATTCTATTTCCAAGATTTTGGATCATCTTTACTATCATTATTCTGAATTCTTTTTCAGGTAGACTGCCTATTTCCTGTTCATTTGTTGGGTCTGGTGGGTTTTTATCTTGCATCTTCATCTGCTGTGTTTTTGTATTCTCATTTTGCTTAACTTAATGTGTTTGGGGTCTTCTTTTCACAGGCTGCAGGTTCATTGTTCCCGTTGTTTTTGGTGTCTGTCCCCAGTGGCTAAGGTTGGTTCAGTGGGTTGTGTAGGCTTCCTGGTGGAAGGGACTGGTGCCTGTGTTCTGGTGGATGAGGCTGGATCTTGTCCTTCTGGTGGGCAGGTCCACATCTGGTGGTGTGTTTTGGGGTGTCCGTGACCTTATTATGATTTTAGGCAGCCTCTCTGCTAATGGGTAGGGTTGTGTTCCTGTCTTGCTAGTTGTTTGGCATGGGGTGTCCAGCACTGTAGCTTCATGGTCATTGAGCGGAGCTGGGTCTTGCAGTTGAGATGGAGATCTCTGGGAGATTTTTGCCATTTGATAATACATGGAGCTGGGAGGTCTCTGGTGGACCAATGTCCTGAACTTGGTCTCCCACCTCAGAGGCACAGACCTGCCACCTGGCTGGAGCACCAAGAGCCTATCATCCTCATGGCTCAAAATAAAAGGGAGAAAGAAAGAAAGAGGAAAGAAAGGAAGAAAGAAAGAAAGAAAGAGATAAAATAAAATAAAAAAGTTATTAAAATAAACAAAAAAATAATTATTAAAAAAAATTTAAGTAATTAGAAAGAAGAGAACACCCAAACCAAAAAAACAAATCCACCAATTACAAGTGCTGAAAACTATAGTAAAAAAAAAAAGAAAAAAAACCCAACAGACAGAACCCTAGGACAAATGGTAAAAGCAAAGCTATACAGACAAAATCACACACAGCAGCATACACATACACACTCACAAAAAGAGAATAAGGGAAAAAAATATATATATCGTTGCTCCCAAAGTCACCTCCTCAATTTGGGATGGTTCGTTGTCTATTCAGGTATTCCACAGATGCAGGGTACATCATGTTGACTGTGGAGATTTAATCCTCTGCTCCTGAGGCTGCTGGGAGAGATTTCCATTTCTCTTCTTTGTTCGCACAGCTCCTGGGGTTCAGCTTTGGATTTGGCCCCGCCTCTGCATGTAGGTCGCCTGAGGGCATCTGTTTTTCGCTCAGACAGGACGGGGTTAAAGGAGCAGCTGATTCGGAGTCTCTGGCTCACTCAGGCCGCGGGGAGGGAGGGGCACGGAGTGCGGGGCGAGTCTGCGGCGGCAGAGGCCGGCGTGACGTTGCACCAGCCTGAGGCGCGCCGTGCTTTCTCCCGGGGAAGTTGTCCCTGGATCCCGGGACCCTGGCAGTGGCGGGCTGCACAGGCTCCCAGGAGGGGCGGTGTGGATAGTGACCTGTGCTCGCACACAGGCTTCTTGGTGGCCGCAGCAGCAGCCTTAGCATCTCATGCCTGTCTCTGGGGTCCACGCTGATAGCCGCGGTTCGCGCCTGTCTCTGGAGCTCGTTTAGGCGGTGCTCTGAGCCCCCTCTCCTTGCGCATCCCGAAACAATGGTCTCTTGCCTCTTCGGCAGGTCCAGACTTTTTCCCAGACTCCCTCCCGGTTACCTGTGGTGCACTAACCCCCTGCAGGCTATGTTCACGCCGCCAACCCCAGTCCTCTCCCTGAGCTCCGACCGAAGCCGGAGCCTCAGCTCCCAGACCCCGCCCGCCCCGGCGGGTGAGCAGACAAGCCTCTCGGGCTGGTGAGTGCTGGTCGGCACCGATCCTCTGTGTGGGCATCTCTCCGCTTTGCCCTCCGCACCCCTGTTGCTGCACTCTCCTCCCTGGCTCCGAAGCTTCCCCCTGCGCCACCCGCAGTCTCCACCCGCGAAGGGGCTTCCTAGTGTGTGTAAACCTTTCCTCCTTCACAGCTCCCTCCCACTGGTGCAGGTCCCGTCCCTATCCTTTTGTCTCTGTTTTTTCTTTTTTCTTTGGCCCTACCCAGGTACGTGGGGAGTTTCTTGCCTTTTGGGAGGTCTGAGGTCTTCTGCCAGCGTTCAGTAGGTGTTCTGTAGGAGTTGCTCCACATGGAGATGTATTTCTGATGTATATGTGGGGAGGAAGGTCATCGCATCTTACTCTTCCACCATCTTGTAGCTCCTCCAAAGTTGTCCTTTTTAAAGATTGGGATGGTGTTTTCCCATCCCAGACTGGAGGTTAACCCGATTGTAAGGAAGAGTGGCAATGTATGGAATTCCACAGACCTTAAATTGCATCTCCTTCTGTTTCTATCTATCTGCTTTATGTGATGTGACTTCCTGGCTCCACAAGTAAGAACAGGCACATTGAAGAGGCTCAAATCCCATCTGCCCACAAGTCCAGAGATAAAAAAAAAAAAAAACAGAAGGGAAGGAGGAAGCAGAGGGAATCACCAAGGATTTGAAGAATGATGAGAGTGATTGTGTTTTCCAGTTTGTACCCATGTCATCCATGATTCCAAGATACACAGGCATTCTGGAAAAAAATCTAAATTTTCTGTCTCAGTAAGTAATTATTTAACAAAAATAGAATCTGGAGCTCCGTGATGTCAAGTAACTTGTCAAAGAAAATATACCAAATCTGTGGCAGAATCATGTTCCTACAAATCCAGAGTATCAACTTCAATCAGTGTAAACAAAAAATTATTTTAAAAAATTAGTATTAAATAATTTGTCTTTTTATTTCCTTATCATTGCAAAGCTTTTATCAATGCTTTGGACATTTTTTTTACTATATATATATATATATATATATATATGCATGCACATGTGTGTGGTGTGTACTGTGTGTGTATGTGTGTGTTTGAGAGAGAAAGCAAGAGAGAGAGAGAGACTTTCTAACCATGTGACTATGTAATAAAATTGAAAGGACATTGCTTGAGAATCTGCAGATCTAGATCTACACCTTACTAGATTTACCGTTTTAGTAATTACTTGGACTACTCTTATCTTCATACTCCTTTTTGGGTGGAGATGACAAGGTAGGTGGATTTAATTTTTTTTAAGTTATGTACATTCCATCTTATTACCTTATAACGTTGTTGTAACTATTAATAATTCTTAATATTTTGAGAGACAGTTAACGTACATGATTCTTTTATATAGACCAGAGGCTGAACCAATGGCAAATGGTGATTTTGGTCTACACTCTAACAGCTCAGAGTGTAGCCTGTGGATTTTGATACCATCAGTGGTTTCCTAGTGATGTAGCTTCTCAAACCCCACCTCTGGTCTACTGAGTTTACTCTGGTCTATGTTCATGTTGACAAGATTCTTGAGTAGTTAGTATGCAGGAGAAAGGAGGCACTTGTGTATACCACATGGATGCCCTAAATGAACCCCTAGAAGTGTGTGCCGAGCCCTGTTGGTGCTCATAGAAGTGCTCTTCCTGGCTAGCAGGCCTATTGCACTCATGCTCTCAGAGAGGTCCTGGAAGCAGAAAATATCTAAGAACCAGAACTCAGTTGCTTTTTAATTGCATGAAGATTTTCAGAGTAATGGAGAAATCTTAATTTTGTTCAATATTTAATGGGGATTGTTGTCACATAAAAGCAACAAAAGAAGGAGGAGAAAGAGAGAAAGGGATGAAGAAGGATGGGGAAGAAGAGGAGGAAGAGGTAGAGGGGGAAAAGAAAGGAGAAGGGGGAAAGGGGGAGAAGGAGGAGAAGAGAAGAAAGAAATGGGGAAGAGGAAAAAGAAGTGGAAGAGCCCAGATAGTCTACCCGCAGCCCTTGAACAAATGGTGAATGTGATGGAATTTAGTTGAAAGGACGCAGGAATGGGAAGCTAAAGGCCCAGCTTAGAATCTTGCCGCTAAGCAAAAATTTCTGTATGACCTTGGAAAAGTCACCTCAATATCCTGGAACTCAATCTCTGCTTCTGCAAGATAAAGATGTTTAACTATGTCATTTCTAAGATCCCTTTCACCTTTAGGATTATGTACATGCTTTCTACTCTCACTAAGCTGTCAGCCAAGACTCTAGTCCAGAATCCAAGGTTTGTCTCCTTCCCACTGCTGGAACAGAGATGGAAAGATAGACTGTTCCCCCAGAATTTGATCATGGATTTGGAGTGACTATATTTTAACTACAGATAGATATCAGAATATGTTTTTTTGAGGGGGGGGGAGAATAGAAAGTTAAAACTAGAAGGAGAAATAGTTAAAATCTTCTGAATTAAGAAAAAATGGAGAAAGGTTGTAGTTTTACTTATCTAATTGTGGCAGGAAAGAATGATCAAATTTCTCCCTGAGGTGTTGTTAGGTTTGGGACAAGGAGACAAAAAAAAGTTTACCAAAGCAAATGTCCATCGACAGAGGAATGGATACAGATGTGGTACATATATAGAATGGAATATTACTCAGCCATATAAAAGAATGAAATAAGGCCATTTGCAACAACATGGATGGACTTAGAGTTATCATACTGAGTGAAGTAAGTCAGATAAAGAAAGAGAAATATCGTATGATTTCTCATATGCGGAATCTAAAAGGAAATGATACAAATGAATATATTTACAAAACAGAAATAGACTCACAGACCTAGAGAATGAACTTATGGTTACTGGGGGGGAAGGGTGGAGGGAAGGGATAGTTAGGGAGTTTGGGATTGACATGTACACACTGCTATATTTAAAAAGTATAACCAACAAGGATGTACTATATAGCACAGGGAACTCTGCTCAATGTTATGTGGCATCCTGGATGGGAGGGGAGTCTGGGGGAGAACGGATACATGTATATGTATGGCTGAGTCGCTTTGCTGTGCACCTGAAACTGTCACAACATTGTTAATCAGCTATACTACAATGTAAAATAAAAAGTTTTTTTAAAAAAAGCATATTCCAAGGAACATTAATTCAACAGAAAACCAACAGGTGTTTGGTGAAATGTCTACCCTTAAATTTCCAGAGAATGGGGTTGAAACCACTTAAACAACTTTTCTTTTTCTGCAGGATTTCTCAGAAACTTAGCTATGTTTATATGCAACATAATTTGTTAAAAGATATAGAAGATGCACCTTTTTGTAACCAGCTTTCAGCATGAGCACCTTTTAATTTGTCAGTATTGTCATGCCCAAGCAGAACTTACCTGGGGAAATGCTATATGACTTTTGGGAAGTCACTTCTCACTTAGTGTCATTTTCTCCTTCTGCACAAATGAGGGGGTTGGATTAGAAATCTCTAATGTTCTTGGACTTCAGTGGTTGCGCACTTGGTGCAGTGGTTAAGAATCCGCCTGCCGATGCAGGGGACACGGGTTCGAGCCGTGGTCCGGGAAGATGCCGCGGAGCAACTAAGCCCGTGTGCCACAACTACTGAGCCTACACTCTAGAACCTTCAAGCCACAACCACTGAAGCCTGAGCGCCTAGAGCCCATGCTCTGCAACAAGAGAAGCCACCACAATGAGAAGCCTGTGCACAGCAACGAAGAGTAGCTCCCACTCGCCGCAATTAGAGAAAGCCCACGCACAGCAACGAAGACCCAATGCAGCCATAAATAATAAATAAATAATTTTTAAAAAAAATACATATAAAAAAAGAAATCTCTAATGATCTTTCTAGGTATAAAATGGTACAGTTAAGTAACACCTAAAAAATATCATTAGCTGAATTTGAGACAATAATTAGTCAATGCAAGATACAGAACAGGATACTGCATGTGCCGATTTGTAGGGGTACAGATGATCAGTGCTAGGAAAGGTCAGGCAGACTAGATTTCAGTGTAGGCCGAAGCTGTTAGAACAGACTGGACCAGTAGGCAAGGGAGAAGAGAGAAGGGTATTTTAAGGGATTATCACTTCGAATTGAAGTGTGGGAAAAAGGAAGATTTTAGTTATCAGAATATTCTGGGTCGCCAGAGACAGATCCCATGTGAATGTGCTTCAGTAGAAAGGGGAATTTAGCAGAATGACAAAGGACATGCCATATGATTAGGGCAAGTGTAGAGTATTGATGACCTCGGGAACGATTAGAATCAGGAACCAAGTCACCGCCAGAATGTTTGGTCTGTTTTCTCTGTGTATCTTCTTTATACCGTCTCTGCATATCCCTTCCACTACTCAGCAGGAAACATGGCTAGCAGCAGTTTCCAAGCCTCACATTCCTTGTCTCACTACCAGAAAAGGACTGGCTCTCTTCCTTTATTTCCAAGTCAGATTCTCCTAGGGAATGCCTCCGACTGGTCTACTTGGCTCAGGTAACTGGACTAATTATCTGTGGCCAGAGGAGCAGGGTCACCTAACATAGACATGACAGCTGATGCCTCTGATTTTCACACATGAGAAAAATCACTGTTAACTGGGAAGTGATACTAATAATCTACATTAAAACATCAAAGAGATGGCCAAAACTTTGCTTAAGATATGTCCAGGCAGCTGCTGGTGTGGATAAAGTAGGAGAGATCAGTTGAGTGCAGATCTTGAAGGATGTTTAATGCTCAGATAAAAGGGTCTTACTTGATCTATTTATTATTATTATTTTTATTTTGCCCAGTGGTTTTGAAAGTCAGGCCAGTGTCAGGCTGCAGACATGAAAATTACTTGCGGGAGAGGGGTTTTGCTTACTATAATACTGATTCCTGTGCCCTGCAGTTCAATAGATTGGGTTGGAACATGGAAATCTATACTTATTAAAAATCCCGTAGGTAACACTGATGATCAGCCAGTTTTAGGAGTCACTAATCAATCTGGTATAACTTTACTGTGAACTTATTAAGTATACTATTTTTTTTATTTGCTAGTTTCTGAGAGATAGAATTTGCTAGTTTTTGAGACACATATTCACAAAACATTTATCCTTTCCTTAAGAAATTTAGCTATTAGGGAATATATAGCTTATAAATAAATAGCCATAAATGACCAAAAATCATTTGAGAGCTTAGAGGGAGTGTTAGAACTGGAGCTGGTATGGAGTTAGCAAAGACTTGGTTGAGGAGACAATGTCTGAGTAAAGTCAATGATGGATTTATTTAGAATATTCAGAGGAGGAAGTTGATTCCAGGTGAATATAAGAACATAAAAGCAAAATACCTGAAGGAGGAAAATCTGGAGCAGGATTTCTTAATCTGGCACCCAAAGAGACCAGAAATATTTCTTTATTTTTAGTAATATCTAACGGAAATTTAGTAAGTCCTTCAATCTGACTACAAACAACACTGGATTTAGTAATACCTGTAAACATGTCACCATTAGAAATCAGGTATTTTTATATTTGATTAAGATTTTAGCAGATATTTTGTACTCCCATTTTTTTTTTCGCTCATCGCTAATTCAAAATTATAGTAGCCATAGATCCATTAATAGCTCCTCTTATTTAATGAGTTAATAATAAAGTTTAATGAGTTAAAATCAATTTTTATCTTGCTTTATTTTATTTTATTAAAGTATAATTCAGTTCAGTAAACTAATACAGTTTATATTAGTTTATTGAAGTGTACAACACAGTGATTCGATGGCTACGTACATTATGAAATGATCACCACTATAAGTCTAGTTACTATCCATCACAATGCAAAGTTAATACAATACTATTGACTGTATTCCCCATGCTGTTAGTTATATCCTTAAGACCTACTCACTTCATAATTAGAAGTCTGTACCTCCTGATCTCCCCATCCATTTCAAGCCCCCCACCCAACATCACTCTGGAAACTTCTAGTCTGTTCTCTGTATCTATATGTCTGGTATGGATCTGTTTTAGCTGTTTGTTTATTTTGTTTTTTAGATTCCACACATAAGTGAGACCATATGGTATTTGTTTATCTCTGACTTATTTCAATTAGCATAATACCCTCAAGGTCCATCCATGTTGTCACAAATGGCAAGATTTCATTCCTTTTTATGACTAGTATCCCATTGTGTGTGTGTGTGTGTGTGTGTGTGTGTGTGTGTGCACGCACACAACTCATTTTCTTTATGCATTCATCTATCAGTGGACACTTGGGCTGCTCCCATATCTTGGTTATTGTAAATAACTCTGTAATGAACATAGAGGTGCATATATATTTTCATATTAATGTTTTCATTTTCTTTGAAAAAATATCAGAAGTGGAATTGCTGGATTGTATGGTAGTTCTAGTTTCCATTTTTTGAGTCACCTCCATACTGTTTTCCATAGTGGCTACACCAATTTACAGTCCCCCCCAACAGTGCACAAAAGTTCCTGTCTTTCCACATCCTTGCCAAGACATTGTTTCTTTCTTTTTCTTTTTTTTTTTTTGATAATAGTTATTCCGACAGGTATGAGGTGATATCTTATTGTGGTTTTGATTTGCATTTCCCTGATGATTAGTGATGTTGGTATCTTTTCATGTGCCTATTGGCCATCTGTATATATTTAAAATCAAAATTTTAAGTATTTTATAACTTTTAATATAATTCATTTTCTTTGTAATTTTATAAGTTTTATTTCATGCATTTAAAAAGATTATTCCTAGAAAGTGTTCTGGTTAGCTTCTGTTGGGTAACAAATCATCCTGAAATTTATCAACTCAAAATAACCACTGTATTTTCTCATGATTTTGGGATCAAGAATTTGAGAAGGGTCCAGGTAAGTGGTTGTCATATGTGATCTCTTATGTCATTGTAGTTCAATCATTGGCTAGGGTTGCAGTCACCAAAGGCTCAACAGTGCTAGACATCTGAAATGGCTGGGAGTTCAGATGGGGTTGTCTATTCATCAATCTCACCTTGTAACATGGGCTTCTCACATCATAATAGCTGAGTTCTGAGAGGGAGCATCTCTAAAAGTAGTATTCAAGAGGAGAGTGTTCCAAGAGATCAAGGCAAAAGAAACAAGACTTCTGACTTGCTTCACATGTCATGCAGCGTCACCTCCACTCCTTTCTCTTGGTTAATGTGAACCAGTAAGGCCAGCCTAATTTCTAGGAAAGGCAAAATATTTCCCTGGTTTTGTTGGAAGAAAAATCAAAGATTGTGGCCATCTTTAATCTGCTACAGAAGGATTCCATAGGCTTTACTAGACTGTCAAAGATGTTTGTGGCATAAAAATCATTAAGAACACCTGCTCTAGAATACGTGCTTAAGTAAAGAGTGCAATCAATAAAAAAGATGAGTGTTCCTAATTAATATTAACTTTGGAGGGTATCCAAGGTAGCCAGTAGCCAGAAGCCAATCTATACTGAGCCATTACATATAGATTTTCCAAGCTGTATTGCTCCACTAACGGTTAGAAGAAAGAAAGAATGAAAAAAGGAAAGAAAGAGGAAAGAAAGAAAGAAAGAAAGAAAGGAAGGAAGGAAGGAAGGAAGGAAGGAAGGAAGGAAGAAGGAAGGAAGGAAGGAAGGAAGGAAGGAAGGAAGGAAGGAAGGAAGGAAGAAGAAAAACATTCTACTTAACCTTGATGGATCAAAAAATGACAGAACTGAGCTTTGCCCCCCAACCAGAAGAGCAAGCAAACAGTTTCATAACGGTGAAAGCATCTTGCTTATGGGGAGATAAGACTTGTCTTTCTCTGTTGAATATAATTAGAGGAGATGAGAAAGAAATGTGAAGAGGCCCTGTATCTCTTCTCAAACATGCTGCAGTGATGGATCAAAGAGATGGGAACTGACACTTTCCATCTCCGGGACACCCAGAGTAGATATACAGTCAATAAGACAGCCTGCTCATTGATGTGCAAGGCCTCTTCCCCTATCAGAGGAAGAAAGATGAAACCTGACAGAACTCCCCTCACTAATTCCTCACCTCTTTCCACCACTGTTGGAGGTGGAAGAAGCCTTTGGGTGGAAATACTTGAAGTCTGTGTCCACAGAATCTTTAGGTGGGATTTTTATCTAAGTCTTTAGCCAAGGGCTTTATCATATCCATCTACAGCATGTGATACAGATGGCTAGGGGAATTGTTAGCATGGGAGAGAAGCAGAACTCCTTAGGTTAGGAGACTTGCAGTCACAAGAATCTGATGTATCTTAACTGTTTTATTTAGGAGATGTCTCCTTAATGGATCACTGTCTACCAGGGTTCGGGGGAACACATAGCTCAGGATTCTTGCATGTGCTCTCGGGATATTGAGTATTGTAGGGTCTCCAATTATAACTGCAAACCCCTTAAAGGCAAAGACAATTCCACATGCCTAGTATCTATCAGGGGCTGGTAGACAGTAGGCTTTAAATGAGCGATCAATAAATGAATAAATTATGGTTGAATGAAACTATAACCTAGGCTCCTAAAGAATAAAGTATAAGCTAGTTAGCTGATCTCTGAGTCCCTGTATTATCTGGCCTCTAACTAGTTCTCTAGTCCAATCACTTATTATTCCTCCATCCTCTCTTGCTCACCAAACTAAAAAAACACAAAAAATGTATATGTCTTAACATCTTTGCCCGTGTTGCTCCAGCTCCCACAAAGTAGAAAAGGCTCATTTCCATTAGGTGGTTGGAGAAATCTCTCTGTGAGAAGGCAATACTGGAGCAGAGATGCAAAGGACAAGATGAAGCCAGCCACATGAAGACCTGTAAGTGGGGGTGGCGTGCAAAACCCAGATCCAAAGGAAAGAAAGTATAAAGGCAATGAATCCGGAGTAATCTTGAAGGTTCTTTTCTTTTCAACAGAAAGACAGCTGTGTAGCAGAAAGATAGTGAATGAAGGGGCAGAGCAATACAAGATGAGGTCATGGATGAGAGTGTAAGGTAGGGGCCAGCTCACTTAGAACCTTGAAGGTCCATGTCAGGAGCTTGGACTGTGTGGAAGTGGAATAAGGAGTCATTCAACTGTATTAAGCAGAATGGGCATGATCCAATTGTGTGGATGCAGGTAACCCAGTTAGAAGGAGATCTCAGCAGTGAAACAGTGGTTCAGATTAGGATGATAGCAGTGAAGAGCTACAGAAGTAGAGACATTTAGTACATATGTTGGAATCAGAGCCAACATGATTGTCTGATGGGCTGAAGGAATAAAATTTAAATGACCAATTAATGAGAAAGGTGTTTACATTTACTGGTAAAGAAGAAGACATTCAGATAAATAAAACAACACTGAAATGGCATTTTTTTTCTCATATCAAATTGGCAAGTGCTTTTAAAAAAATGGTAAAATCCTGAAACTGCATGAGCTTTGAAAACCAACCTAATTGCCCAACAATCGAGGATCAGTTAAATAAATTACAGGGCATGCATATGTTTAAATGCCCCATGGCCATTAAAAATGATTCTGTGGAAGAACACATAATGACACGGAAAATGTTCACGGAAAGTTTTATCTATTCAACAACCAGCTGTCAGGGTCCATGCTTCTTGTTAAGTACTAAATGGATTTGTATTGAAGGGATATGTTAATATCTTTAAAATTTGCTGTAGAATTTCCCTAAAGGAGAGAATACTTTTTTAAAGAAATATGCCTGTCAAATTTCTTGGGGTGACAGTAAGACTGTGAAGACATGCACCATCAAGATGCAAGGTTAACAGAAGAGGTGAGTAAATTCCTCTGCAGTAGGAATAGAAATGCTCGGAAAGGTAAGCACCTTGGGCCAGTGGCCTTTGGTGTGGAGTTTGAAAAAAGATGGCTATATCATTTTTGGTCTGCAGCAATGCAGGATGAACCAGACTCCCCAAGTTCAGGATAGCAAGGCAAGTCATAAATTTAATGAGGGTGTACGAATAGTCATGAGAAGAAAGCTCTCCCCTTGCTCCATCCTCCTTAGAATTTGCAGAAAACCTGACGAGGCCTTTCAATTTCCATAGTATATAGCAGGGTGTTTTGAACAACTTTTCAAAAGGTAAAGAGATCTCATCTCAACTGTGAAAAAAATAGTATCCCAGGTTATAAAATTTAACTATTTTCTAAGGATAAAGACTTAGAATGTAACCGGCACAGAAGGAAAGGTCTTTAAAGAATATGTGATCCAATCTTATGGTTAGTAAGATAGAAACTGAAGTTCCCATAAAGGTAAAAGGCAGAAAGTTCCAACAGATGTGTGTCCACAGGTTAATTCTAAGTGTGAAAGGTATTAGAGCTGGCTCCAAATACAAATTAAAGCTGATTTCAAAGTGAAATGGAGTGTCTGCCACTCAGTGCTGTGACGCGTCACTGCTAACAGACAGTATAAAACTTATTACTCACTCCCCATGTATAGATGACTTTTGCAAACTCATGGAAAGAGCCACAGAATTTGTTTTCAATTTGCTGTCTTCAGTCTCTGTATTGCCTGTGGTTCCAGGCAGTCCTTAAACAGAAAGCCCATGGCTCAGCTAATATTTCATCTTGGAGATACCAGTACATACAGCTATCCTGCCATCACTGAAAGATTACTATCAATGCTGGCTGTCATTTCTACTTAGCATGTTTGAGGAAGGTGGCCAGGTGTGAGGAATCATTCTGGACCAGCCCCGCACTGGAAGGCAAAGGCATGGCTCAGTCATTTCTGAGTCTGGTGAATTTGTACAAAGCCCTCAAAGTCATAGGTCTTTGTTTCTTCATCTGAAAACAGGGACCATGAACTCCTTCACATTGCGAGTATTTATTTGATAAGCAATGGAAGAGCGAAAGATCCTTGTGAACTTTAAATACCTATTCAAATATAAGGAAAGAAGAATGTTCTTAAACCTAGAGGGCTTTGTCTTTCAAACACCTGGGCTTTGCCATGAAAACTCCATCCCCACATGCTGTTGCTCCTCTCTGCAACTCTAACTCTCTTCATTCTGCATTTCCACATATAATAAGGTCTATCTCTCCATGTCTTCCTCCCCTGGGTCTATCATATTCCACTCATCCCTTAATCTTCTAAGTGGGAAGTTTTGAGTGCCTTCTGATTTCCCAAGTCATGTTATTGGAACATCTGGAAATTAACATTTCCCAACTTGTGTCATAGTTATGTATCATAGGAATAGCTGTCAGCCCCTGTGCTGAGTTTGACATTCATTTTCTCATTTAACCCTCAACCACCTTAGAAGGCAGATATCACATGCTTTATCTTATTTAGGCAGTAGTTCTATGAATATAGGGTAGGTGTAAAATTCATTTTTATACCTTCAACATGGCCAAAATAGGACTCAATAAATGTTATTATTATTAGAAATTATTATTACTATTGTTCTATAAGTCATTAATTACTAGTATATAATTATCTAATAATTTAATATCACTATTACCATTATTCCTATTTATTAAGTTTTATATCATTAAAATATCAGACGCTATGCTAGTATTTTTCATGCATTTCTATCACAGTTAGGCATGATTATCCCCTTTTTATACATGAGGAACCTGGGACTCAGAGAGGGAAAGCTGCTTTTATAGTCAATAATGACAGAATCAGGATTTAGATCCAATTCTGTCTGACTTCAGAATCAGTGCTTTCAATAGCCACCCTTCACTGTCCCTTTTGGCAGTATCTGGGTAGAATACTGGACCATCTTTATCTGATGAAATGATCTTGGTCAAAGTTTAGGATACGGTTTTCTCCACTACACAGATTGATGTTTGCCTCGTGACATCCCCAAATCATGTTTGCTCTTTGCACTCCCCAAGGTGATTCCCAGACCACCACCATCTCCATACGTCCTGTCTGATGGTTACCATTGAAGAAGAAATGCAAAAAAACAAATGTATTCCTTCTGCTAGAGAAAAGATCACAGTAGATCAAAATTCTTATCCATCTGCCAATAGCCCCATCTCTGGCACAATACCAAGTACACCTACAAATAAAGCAATCCATGGATATCTTGGTTGTCCAGAGAAATGGCTCTACTCCTGATCACTGGCTTTGAAGAGGATGGTCAGTGCAGCAGAGCACATGCATTGGTCAGCCTTCCTGGTTCTAACATTGACTACAAACAAAAGTGCTGCCCAGCATCAACACACTGTCACTGCCATTAAACACCCTATGGGAGAAAAAGAAGCTGATGTACCTTTCGGAGGAGCCCAGACACCCTGGTGTGGAAAACAGCTCTCGTTGTTGCAGAAACCAGGAAAATGTTTCACCAAGAATACAGGGCAGCTAATGAAAAAGAAAACCAGGCATAGTATTAAGTTATTTGGGAGAAATAATTTTCTGAGCCTCATACTGGTATAGGTGGTATAAAATAAAGTTACTTTAGAGTAGTGATTCCTTTTCATGTACAAGGTCTTGTAAAATATGCTGGTCAAAATTCTTCATTTCGTATAGATAACAGGGATAACTTTTTGCAGCAGCTAACAAGAGACAGAACCATAGACCTGCTCACTTAGTCATTATTCATTGACTCATTGAATCATTAATGCATGTATTTTTTCATCATACCACTCGTTTCTAAAGAAAATCGAGGCAGCTTACAACATCCTACACTTAATAAAATCGGATTTCAAAAGGAAACAAATACAAGAGTCAGTAAATACAGGATATAGGTCCAGAAAATACAAGACTTGCTAAGTTCTTGACCAGGAAAAATGGAGCTGGCATACTAGAATCAACTGGGAAGTAATTTTCTAAAGATGCATGTTCCTCTGTCAAGGAAAGAACATTCCTTGGCTGAGAATTTTAACAGAATAATTGAGGGAAAGAATAATTTAGACACTTTAGAATGATTCTAATCTTTGTCTCCATGAAGAGCAGTTAGCTAAGGTAAGGGTACTGAAATAATACACAGTGCCTAGTTTTGAGCTTCCTAGAGGTAATGGTAAAAAGGGAAACTCAATATATGATATATAATAATGAGAATTTTAAATTTTCATTTATGCTGCTTTGAATTTGGAAAGAAATTGATCACCCAAGCATTTATCTAAGCATCTAAAAGACGTTCATAAGTAGTAGAACAGAGTCGGAGAGGAAGAGACCTTTCTTCTTAAAAAATGATCATTTTTCTATAAAATTTGAATACCATTATCACAGCCAATAAAATTTTTAAAATTGTAATTATCATCAAATGTCACGTCTATATTCAGATTAAACCATTGTCCCCCCAAATTATACAGCTGGTGTACTCAATATTATATACGGAATCGTATCAGTACCATGCTTAAGGTTGAATTCATAATCTTCAGGATTTCAGAAACACCAGGGCTTTGGGAAACAGGAGTGATTCTCCTGGGTGGAAATCTCCAAACTTGATAAAGATGACAGGATTTATTAAACCTTTTCTAAGGTAAGTTGTAGAAAGGTTTATGGGAAATATAATCTTGGCTCTTTTTTCTTAAAAAAACATAAGTAATACAATTTTGTTCTTTTTATAACTGAGGTAAATTTTACATAAAATGAACAAATGTATAATTCAATGAGTTTTGACAAAAATATACTCTTTTCTTACTACCACCCCAAAAGTTCTCTCATACTCATTTGGAGTCATCTCCACTCAATACATACAACTGACTTCCATTACCGTAGAAAAGTTTGCCTATTTTTAACTTCATAACATATGGCATCATACAGCATGCATTCTTTGGCATCTGGCTTTCTCTTTTTTTAATTTAAGATAATGCTATTTATATTTTTTTCACTTTTTTTTTTGCTTGCATTGATTGTTTTCTTTGTTTTATTGCTGCACACTATTCCATTGTGTGAATAAATCACAATTTGTTTGTGATTCCTGTTGATAGGCATTTGGGTTGTCATTTGCTCTAATGAATGAATCTTCTATGAATATTGTTATATGGTTTTGTGGGTGTACAATTTCATTTATCTTGGTTAAATGCGAAGGAAGGAATGAAACCACTAGGTAAGTGCGTACTTAAATTTGTAAGGAACTGCCATTTTCCCAAGCGGTTAAAACCATTTTACACTCCACCCACGAGGAGTCCAGTAATACCACATTGCTATTTACATTTCATAGTGCCAGTCATTTTGACTTTAGCCATTTTAGTGGATATATAGGGTGTCTTAGTGATGTGGTTGAAAATATTTTCACTTCATTTTTAATGATAAAGTCCTGTACCCATTTTACTGAGTTATTTATATCTTATTATTGTGCTAAAGGAGTTCTTTATATATTCTGGATATAAGTCTTTTAAAGTAAACATTTTCTCCCAGTTTGTGGCTTGCACTTTCATTTTTTAAAATAATTTCTTTTAAGAACAAAGGGGTTTTAATTTAATGAAATTTGATGTATTTTTTTTACATCTTTATTGGAGTATAATTGCTTTACAATGGTGTGTTGGTTTCTGCTTTATAACAAAATGAATCAGTTATACATATACATATGTTCCCATATCTCTTCCCTCTTGCGTCTCCCTCCCTCCCACCCTCCCTATCCCACCCCTCCAGGCGGTCACAAAGCACCCAGCTGATCTCCCTGTGCTATGCGGCTGCTTCCCACTAGCTATCTACCTTACGTTTGGTAGTGTATATATGTCCATGCCTCTCTCTCACTTTGTCACAGCTTACCCTTCCCACTCCCCATATCCTCAAGTCCATTCTCTAGTAGGTCTCTTTATTCCTGTCTTACCCCAGGTTCTTCATGACATTTTTTTTTCTTAAATTCCATATATATGTGTTAGCATATGGTATTTGTCTATCTCTTTCTGACTTACTTCACTCTGTATGACAGACTCTAGGTCCATCCACCTCATTACAAATAACTCAATTTCGTTTCTTTTTATGGCTGAGTAATATTCCATTGTATATATGTGCCAAATCTTCTTTATCCATTCATCCGATGATGGACACTGTTCTAGCTTTTATACCTATATTTATGATTTATCTCAAAATAATATTTGTATGTGGTATGAGGTAGGAGGCAAGGCTCATTTTTCTTCCAGATTAACGTACTACTGTTCCAGTACCATTTCTGAAGAAACCATGTATTCCTACTGAATTACCTAAGTGACCTTGATGCTTAGTCTTTCTAAAATATCAATTGACCAGATATGTACATATTTAAGTCTAGACTCTCCCCTCTGTTTTATCAATTTATTTATCTATTCCTAATAAAACAGCATCTTGACTACTGTAGATTTACAGTAAAACTTAAAATCAGTGACTATAAGTCCTCCAAATCTGTTCTTTAACATAGATAGATTGGCTATTCTACATTGTCTTCCTAAATTTTAGGTGCTGGGATCAAGAAGTTCCAACTTTTTTTATTTTTTCAGAGCCAAGTACAATTTAATAGAGAAAAATAAAATAAATATTATATTTCTTGCACCCAAACACAGTGAAGGAAATTCCTGCCTCTTTAGAAAATGAACAGGATGAATCTTATCATGATTCAAATCGTAGTACAACCCTCCTTGGTTACTTTTGCTGAAACCTTTACACCCACTGCTCTATTCCATCTGAGCCAATCTGCCTTTGATCCCCTTTCTCCTACAGACTTTCACTCATGTTGGTGATCAGCAAACTACCCTACATACTCAACTTCTTCTTGGAATAGCTCCTCCACTTTCCCATTTGATTGAAATCTGATTACCTCTTGAGAACAAAGCATCCCTGGATAGGCTTTCTGTTACAAGCTGTTCTTGTCTTAAGTCTCATGTTGTGGTGGGTGGGTTGTCCTCCCTGTTTCTCATTGCCATGTCCACCCCATTGCACCTTCACCCTCTTACAAACCCCCTATTCTGTTAGGCTATGCCATCTAACTATTTTTTTTCTTTCTTTTTTTTTTTTTTTGCCACACTGCATGGCTTGCAGGATCTTAGTTCCCCGACCAGGGATGGAACCCTGGCAGTGAGAGCACAGAATCCTAACCACTGGAGCACCAGGGAATTCCTGTTTTTCTAAATTTTAGAATGATCTTGTCAATTTCTACTATGAACAGCTACTGGAAATGGGACTTGTATGGCATTAAATCTATAGATCTGTTTAAGAAGAATGGATGTCTTAAGAGTATTAAATCTTTAATGATCATGGTATATCTCTTCATTCATTAGATTGCTCATAATTTCTCTCTCATGTGTTTTGATTTTCAATGTGGAGGTTTTCCACAGTTCCCATTACATTTATTGCAAACTATTTTATATTTTGATGCTAATTATAAGTAATATTGTTGGTGGGAATGTAAATTGATATAGCCACTATGGAAAACAGTATGGAGGCTCCTTAAAAAACTAAAAATAGAACTACCATATGACCCAGCAATCCCACTACTGGGCATATACCCTGAGAAAACCATAATTCAAAAAGAGTCGTGTACCACAATGTTCATTGCAGCACTATCTACAATAGCCAGGTCATGGAAGCAACCTAAGGGTCCACTGACAGATGAATGGATAAAGAAGATGTGGCACATATATACAATGGAATATTACTCAGCCATAAAAAGAAACGAAATTGAGTTATTTGCAGTGAGGTGGATGGACCTAGAGTCTGTCATACAGAGTGAAGTAAGTCAGAAAGAGAAAAACAAATACTGTATGGTAACACATATATATGGAATCTAAAAAAAAAAAAGAAAAAAAAGGTTCTGAAGAACCTAGGGGCAGGACAGGAATAAAGACACACATGTAGAGAATGGACTTGAGGACACGAGGAGTGGGAAAGGTAAGCTGGGATGAAGTTAGAGAGTGGCATGGACATATATACACTACCAAATGTAAAATAGATAGCTAGTGGGAAGCAGCCACATAGCACAGGAAGATCAGCTTGGTGCTCTGTGACCACCTAGAGGGGTGGGATAGGGAGAGTGGGAGAGAGATGCAAGAGGGAGGGGATATGGGGATATATGTATGTGTATAGCTAATTCACTTTGTTATAAAGCAGAAACTAACACACCACTGTAAAGCAATTATACTCCAATAAAGATATTAATAAATAAATAAAATTCACTTACCCAGTTATTCGTTGCTAATATTTAGAAATGTATTCTTTTTTTTTTTTTTTTTTTGCGGTATGTGGGCCTCTTACTGTTGTGGCCTCTCCCGTTTCGGAGCATAGGCTCCGGATGCGCAGGCTCACTGGCCATGGCTCACGGGCCCAGCTGCTCCGCGGCATGTGGGATCTTCCCAGACCCACATCTTCCCGGACGGCACAAACCCGTGTCCCCTGCATCGGCAGGCGGACTCTCAACCACTGCGCCACCAGGGAAGCCCAAGAAATGTATTCTTTTGTATATTGAACTTGCACCCTGCAAAACTGCCTAACTCACATATTAGTTCTGGGAGCTTATTTATAAATTCCTTAAAATATTCTACATTAATATCATATCCTTAGTGAGCAAAAATACTTTCATTATTTAAACATTTCTCTTTTTAACTGGTATTAAAAACTATAAATGCCCCTTTAAGGACTGCATTAGTTATATCCCTAAATTGTTGATATGTTGTGTTTTTCTTAACATTTAGTTGAAAATAATTTCTATTTGCTTTGTGTTTTCCTCTTTAATATATAAAGAAATGAGTTGCTACTTTGAGAATATTTGTAACGTTTTCTAGATGTCTTACTGTTTTTTAATTTATGATCTAAAACTATTGTGGTCAGGAAACACACTCTGTATTACTTCAACCCTTTGAAATCCAGATACTCATTTTATGGCTCAGCATTGAGTCTATCATTGAGCACTGAGACTCTTCCAGTGCACTTGAGAAACATATACATCCTGCAGTTATTGGATTAGTGCCGCTTGTTTAAATGTCAATTATGTCAGAATCATTCATATGTTGTTCAAATCATCTCTAGTATTTACTGAAATTTGTCTGACTTTCCTATCAATTACTTAAAGAAAAATATTGAAATCTCCAACTATGACTAAGTTTTAGGGTATTTCTCCTGTACTTCTGCCAAATTTTTCTTCATGCATATTGAATCTGTTATTAGCTGCTTTCATGTTTAGGATGAATTAACACCTAACATTGTAAAGTGATCTACTTTATCTCTGGTAGTACTTTTTATCTTGAATTTTATTTTGTTCTGATATTAACATAGCCACACCAGTTTCCATATGCATATATTTGCATCATTTAAATCCACTTGTTTTCCACCTGTCTGAGTTTTCATGGGTTGAATGTTTCTGTCATTAACAGCCTAGAGTCATCTCCAGTCTAGCAACTGCTGCTTTTTGCTTGGAGTGTTTAGTTCCATTATATTTAATATAAAATTAAATTACTATACACATGTTTATTTATTTTTTATGTCCTTTTTTTTTAATTTTTATTTTATATTGGAGTAGAGTTGATTAACAATGTTGTATTACTTTCAGGTATACAATAAAGTGATTCAGTTATACATATACCTGTATCTATTCTTTTTCAAATTATTTTCACATTTAGATTATTACAGGGAGTATTGAGCAGAGCTCCCTGTGCTATACAGTAGGTCCTTGTTGGTTATCAGTGTGTACATGTCAATCCCAAACTCCCAATCTTCCCCTCCCCCACACCCTTCCCCCTGTTAACTGTAAGTTTGTTCTTGAAGTCTGTAGGTTTGTTTCTGTTTTGTAAATAAGTTCATTTGAATCATTTTTTTAAAGATTCCACATATAAATGATATCATATGATATTTGTCTTTCTCTGACTTACTTCACTTAGTATGACAATCTCCAGGTCCATCCATGTTCCTGCAAATGGCATTCTTTCATTCTTTTTTATGGCTGAGTAATATTCCAGTGTATACAGGTACCACATCTTCTATATCAATTCTTCTGTCAATGGACACTTAGGTTGCCTCTATGTCTTAGCTATTGTAAACAGTGCTACAATGAACATTGGAGTGCATGTATCCTTTTGAACCATGTTTTTCTCTGGATATATGCCCAGGAGTGGGATTGCTAGATCATATAGTAGTTCTATTTTTAGTTTCTTAAGGCACCTCCATACTGTTCTCCATAGTGGCTGTACCAATTTACATTCCCACCAGCTGTGTAGGAGGGTTCCCTTTTCTCCACACCCTCGCCAGCATTTATTGTTTGTAGACTTTTTGATGATGGCCATTCTGACTGGTATGAGATGATATCTCATTGTAGTTTTATTTGCATTTTTCTAATAATTAGCAATGTTGAGCATCTTTTCATGTGCCTCTTGGCCATCTGACTATATATACATGTTTAGATCTACCACCTTTCTGTTTATATTCTCTAGCACCCTCTTTTTGTTTTTCCTATCTTCCTACATATCCCATAAGTTTTTAAGTGTGCGAGTCAGTGGCCTCAAGTGCTTTCACATTGCTGTGCAACCTTCACCACCATCCATTTCCAGAATTTGTTTCATCTTTTCAAACTAAAACTCTGTATGTGTATGTATGTGTATATATATATCTTTTGTTGATTTTTTTGGTATTATAATATGTATTTTCACGTTTCACAGTTTAACTTGAATTAATTATATGTGACTTCACATATAATAACCTTGTAGCAGTATAATTTCATTTATGACTTCCATTCATTTGTTATTATTGTCATACATTATTTTCACTTTAATGAATTGACTTTAAAAGAAATTAACACTTTTATATTGACTCATATATTTATTATTTCTGGTTCTCTTCAATTTTTCCTATAGCTCCAAATTACCGTATTGCATTATATCCCTTAAGTCTGAAGAATTTCAGGTCTTCTTGTAGTGTTTCTCTGCTACAAAAATTTTTTTGTTCTTGTTTATCTGAAGATGTCTTTATTTTGTCTTCACTTTTGAAATATATTATTATATGTATGAAATGCTAGACTGACAATGTTTTATTTTTTTCTCTCAGAATTTTTAAGGTGTCAATTCATTCTCTTTTAAACTCATTTTTGTATGATCAAATGCCAGCCTAAATTGTTATTATTATTCTCTTGTATATAATGTCCTGGTTTTTTTTCTGGCTTTTAAGATTTTTTTCCTTTCTTTGAGAGCCAAATCCTATGCAGTTTCTTCCTGCTTTTGACCACTTTCTAGTGTCTCAAAATCATTGTTTTCTAGTTTTCATCACTGTTATCATCTGGACATTTGGTCTTATACAAGGTACTCTATCATTACTAGAAAACAGGATCCAAGTTTGTCTGTTCCTAATATTTACCACTTATTTGTATTTCTGGTAAGCTTCATTCTTTTCCGTGGACTCATGCTTTTGTCGTATCATTTTCATTCTGACTAAAAACATCTTTAATATTTCTTTTAAAGCAGTTGAGCTAGAATGCTCTCAGCTTTCCTTGTTTGTAAATGTAGTTCACCTTTATTTTCAAAGATGTCTTCACTGGGTATTGAATTTTCAGTCGACAAAACTATTTTCTTTCAGCACTTCAGAGACGTGGTTTCATTATGGTCTGGATCGCAAATCTTTAGACAAGTTGGTGGACATTCTTATGTTCATTCCTCTCAATGTAATGTGTCTTTTTCTCTGGTTGAACTTAAGAATTTTACCTTCATCATTGGCTTTTAGGAATTTGATTGTGATGTGCTTTGGTGTGGTTTTCTTTGTGTTTAAACTTCTTAAGTTTTTTCATCTTCTTGGATATGTCTGTTTATAGTTAAAAAAATTTTTTTAAACCTTCAGCCATTATTTCTTCAAATAATTTTTCTGTACCTTTCTCTATTCTCATTTTAAGATTTGTATGTTAGACAGCTTGATGTGGTCCAACAGGTCACTTTGTCACTGTGCATTTTGTTTTCTTTTGTCTTCCTCTCTGTGCTTAAGTTTGATAGTATCTATTCCTTGAATTCAAGTTCTTCATCTTTTTTTTCCTCTCCCCACTCCCATGGTATTTAATCTATTACTAATTCCAACAGGGAATTTTTTTTTTTTGTTTTAGTATTCATGGTGCTTTATTTTTCATCTCTAGAATTCCCATTTGTTTCTTTGTCTATATCTTGCATTTCCCTCAATATCATACCCATGTTGTCTGGGAAGTTACAGAGCACACAGAATGGATTTATAAGAGCTATTGTCAAATCCTGGTCTGGAAATTTAATCATTTCACTAATTTCTGGGTTTGTTCCTATTTACTTATCTTCCTTCAGCTTTTGTGTCACATTTTCTTGCTTCTTGAGATGACAGAAAATTTTCAATGGATTTGGACATGGTGAACTTTACATCATAAAGTGATGGATTTTATAGGGTTCTTTTAAAGAGTGTTGGACTTTATCACTTGTGGAATAGATTGATCTTCAAGTGAGTCATTTTTTAAAAAAGAATTTTGAATTTGGGGATAGAGTAATTCTAGGGCTAGTTATTATCCAGTAATATTAATCCAGACAGATAATATATTTTTAATATTGTTAATATATTATCTGTCTGGATTATCCACTAAAAGCACACATGTTCAGTACGTTTTCTTCATTCTGGCTGACTAGAACTTGAATATCTCCCATCCTTTTGTCAACTCTGGAACCTTTTCAACTTACAGCACCCATTCATTCTTTAGGCTTTTGGAGTGTTACATTTTGCAGGCATGTCTTACTATCCACAAGAGACTAAATGATGCCTCTATGTAAATATTTTTTTTCTTCCAAATGGAAAACATGGCTCTAGCACCATATATTGAATGACACTTTTCTTTTTTCTTTCTTTCTTTTTTTTTTTTTTTACCACTGATATAAATACTTTTGGTATTTCCTAAGCCATGGTACACATCAGGGTCTGATTTTGTAATTTTTATATTCCATCTCTTTCTGTCTATATTCTAATACTAAAAACACATCATTTTACATACTATAGCTCTGAAATATTTTTAATATCCATGAGATGTAATTCCTTTCTAATTCTTCTTTTTAAAAATAACATAATCAGTATTGCATGATTAATCTTCCAGATGAATTTTAGAATAGTTCTAAGGTCTTCACCTATTTCCTTTGGAATCTATAGTAGAAATCCTTGTTTCTAAAATTTAAGAAAGACTTGACAGCTTTAAAACATTAAAATATTTTTCCATTAAATTTTTTTTATCTGTTAGGTATTTTGTTTTTTTTTTTTGCTGTATGCAGGCTTCTCACTGTTGTGGCCTCTCCCATTGTGGAGCACAGGCTCTGGACGCGCAGGCTCAGCGGCCTTGGCTCATGGGCCCAGCCACTCCGCAGCATGTGGGATCTTCCCGGACCGGGGCACAAACCCGTGTCCCCTGCATCAGCAGGCAGACTCTCAACCACTGCGCCACCAGGGAAGCCCTATCTTTTAGGTTTTTTGTTTTTCCTCTGGCTCTTAATATTATTTTAGAGTATCTGCTTTTTTCTTGTTATATTTATTCTTATATCTTTCAGTGCTCATATGTGCCTATCACAATTATAAATGTGTTCCTTTCTTCAATTTTATTTTCTCTTTATTACTTTTATATATGAATGATTGATTCTATATGTAAATTTAAATGTATATAGTTTATTAATATAGTTTACTGATATATTACCATTTATTAATTTTGGAATAAATTAATGAATGAATCTAAATTAAATAATAAGAGAATTATCTTAAGCTCTATTGAAGAAATTGAATGATGATCTACCCAAATAACAACATATTTTCATGCCTCTCATGACAACATTTCTTGTTAGAATGCTTTTTAAAACAGAATACTTTTACATTACTTACCCCATTTGATCTTTAATTTTTTTGGAGATATGAAATCTGAGATTCATAAAAGTGACAGAACTTACTCAGGAGCCCACAGTGACAAAAGGCTGAACTTGGATTCATATCAAGTTCTCCTAAGCCCAGACTCAGTGCCCATTCTCACATACATACTCAACTATTCCTCATCAGATGTCTGACTCCTTTGAAGATTTATCCCAGAAATATCCAACTAGAAATTGGAATAATGCATTTGAGCTCTCTTTGAGATTATGCCAATGATTTTTTTCATATGTGGAGCAAAGACAGTCTTGAAAGTGCTAGCTGAGTTGATATTCAGCCCCTAGAGAGAAAAAAAGAAGGATCTGGGATTATAGTGAGATGGAGTATGACAGACCCACATAAACTGGTAGAGATAAGATGCATCTCATGTGTCCAAGTGTATTGAAGGACCTGTCACTCACATGTTGGTTTCTGAGGTAGAGGTAAGTTAATTCAAGTTAATATGCAAAAATGTTTCTAATAACAACCTGTCAAGAGTGTAGGGGGACATATCAGGAGAGAGAAATGAGAAGAGAAAAGGAATACTAGAAAAGAAATGAGAAATCAGCCAAGGGAAGAGAACAATTCTCCACTATAATCATAAGAGAGGTGACTAGCATTACTTTCTCACTAGCAATTCATCTTAGAGTTAATAATGTTCTGTATTTGAGAAGTTGAACTATAAAACCACATATAAGTGGGTTCAGATCCTGCGTAAACTACTTAGTGTTTCTAAAAGCATCAGTTTCTTTTTCTTTAAGGTGGAAAGAATGATGTCTAATTGAAAGGCTGTAGGGAATTCTCTGCTGGCTCAGTGGTTAAGAATCCACCTGCCAATGCAGGGGACACAGGTTCAATCCCTGGTCTGGGAAGATGCCACATGCCACAGAGCAACTAAGCCTGCAGCCACAACTACTGAGCCCACGAGCTGCAACTACTGAAGCCCGCGTGCTCTAGGGCTGGTGTGCCACAACTACTGAGCCCATGTGCTGCAACTACTGAAGCCCGCACGCCTACAGCTCATGCTCTGCAACAAGAGAAGCCACTGCAATGAGAAGCCCGTGCACCGCAATGAAGAGTAGGCCCCGCTCACCACAACTAGAGAAAGCCCACGCTCAGCAACAAACATCCAACGCTGCCAAAAAAAATTTTTTTAATTAAAAAAAAACTGAGGGGCTGTGAGGATTACCTGATATAATACACACATCTGAAACATGTATAAAAATACTACTATATGCTCTTTAAGGGAGTGGAGTAGTAGATGTTATCTATATAATTTATCTATAATGAGTAAGTACTAAATTATTTTATAAAAAAGATATGATGGCCTTAAACTTAAATGGATAGACAATATAATAATAAATGATAATGACCAAGAGTATATGAGGACTCCATTCATTCATTCAACAAATGTTTTTCAGTTACCTATTCTGTGCTCTTCACTTTTAAAGTTATGTAGAAAAAAAAACATTAAATATTTGACACAAATAACTAATAATCTTAAAAGTATAACACTTGAATTGAGTTTGAATGAACTGGAAGTTAAGCTTATGTATAAGAAGGCTCAGGAGCAAGTGGTTAGCTTCAAATAATTCAAGGAAGGATAGTGCTGTTTTTGGAATGTCCCATAGGCATACAAGCCTATGAATTTTAATTCAAAATTTTTTTTAAGTTAGAGCTGTCCAAAGATGAAATAACAATAATACTAGTATATGACTAGAATGACTACATGCCAAGATCTCTGCTGGGTAAGAGGTTGGCATTATATCATTTGATCCTCAAAATAACCCTGTGAGATAGGCATTATTTTTCTCACTAAAAGCAGGGAGGAAACTGAGATTCAGAGATGCTATATAGCTTTCTCAGTGACACAGAGCTAATTATCACAGAGCCAGCATTCACAGTTATCTTAACTTATCAAGCTCTTAATTTCCAATTTATGCATTCTCATTTGGAAAGATGAGCAACATGTCACTCAGGTTTTGGAGTATAGTTTTCAAAGACCTCTTGACCACCTAGGATGGCGTGGATGACTGAAAATGAGGAAAGAAAATAGGTATTAAGGCTCCTTCCAAGCCTAAAATCTAAAGATGTTATGCCTTAAAACACATAACTTAGTATCATTTAATGCTATATGAACTTAGGAAAGCAATTTTACCTTCCTGAGACTAATCATTCATCTGTAAAATGGGAATAATATTGGTACCTGACTCTAGGATTGTTTAAATAAATACATGGGCAATGATTATTAAGTATTCATATGTATTTAATGATTGGCTTGTGCTGGAGGGAGCTCTGACTCACCGTGAATACCAGGTGTTTGAACACAATGAACACTCAGGAAATGCTAGTTTGTTACATGTTTACTATTAGAAAATTCATGTCATAAGTATAGCAAAGTAAAAAATAAATCTATTAAAATGTGTAGGAAAAGGTTTACAGCAAGGAACCCAGAGCCATGTTTTCATGGTCTCCATAAATATAAAATGATTGTGTTTGAATGCATACCATCAATGGGGGAAAAATCTCATTAGAATTATTAATCATTGCAGGATTTGAACCAGGACTAACAGACAGGAGAAAGACTAATGCAGTGATGTCATAAATTGATCAATTATGTTATCTGGAAAGTATATATGAAGCAACCATTTCACTCACAAGTATATGGTCATTTGATTTTTTCAAAATATGGCACACTGCAATTCAATTTAGGGAATGTGGTCTTTCAAAAAAGTGGTAGGTGGGGGCTTCCCTGGTGGCGCAGTGGTTAAGGGTCTGCCTGCCGATGCAGGGGACACAGGTTCGTGCCCTGGTCTGGGAGGATCCCACATGCCGCGGAGTGGCTGGGCCCGTGAGCCATGGCTGCTGGGCCTGCCGTGTCCGTAGCCTGTGCTCTGCAGCGGGAGAGGCCACAGCAGTGAGAGGCCCGCGTACAGCAAAAAAAAAAAGTGGTAGGTGGGACTTCCCTGGTGGCACAGCGGTTAAGAATCCACCTGCCAATGCAGGGGACACTGGTTCAATCCCTGGTCTGGGAAGATCCCACATGCCGCGGAGCAACTAAGCCCGCGAGCCACAACTACTGAGCGCATGTGCCACAACTACTGAAGCCCGCATGCCTAGAGCCCGTGCTCTGCAACAAGAGAAGCCACCACAATGAGAAGCATGTGCACCGTGACAGAGTACCCACACTCACCGCAATTAGAGAAAGCCTGCACACAGCAACGAAGACCCAACGCAGCCAGAAATAAAATAAATACATTTTTTAAAAAGGGGTAGGTGAGCAATTAGATATCTATAGAGAAATAACTGAACCTTGACCTCTACCTCTATTAGGTACAAAATTAATTTGACATAAATCCTAGGCCTAAATGTGAAAGGCATAAGATTCTAGAAAAAGATGTAGGATATTTTTAAAATCAATATTGAGTGGGCAAAAATGTCCTAAATAGGACTCAAGAATGACTGACCATAAAAGAAAAATATTTTCAAGATTAAAAATATCTGTTTATCAAACAACATCCTTAAGCAAGTAAAAAGACAAGTCACAGACTAGAAGTAAATATCTGCAATACATATATCTAACAAAGGATTCATACCTGTTATGTAACAGACTCCTACAAATCAAGAATAAAGCTAAAAATCCAACTAAAAAAATAAACAAATGACGTGAAAAAGCACTACACAAAACAAGATATATGAAAGCCGATAAACATGCAAAGGGATTTATGATCATTAGCTAACAGGAAAGTGCAAATCAATCCACAATGAGATACCTCTTTACCACCAGAAAGATACCTCTTATCAGGGGTAGTGACTAATTTTTTTAAAAATGGGCAATATGAAGTGTGGGTTAGGATGAGAAACAACTAGAACTCTCATATTGCTGGTGGGAGTGTAAATGGTAAAACTACTTCGGAAAACTGACGGCAGTTTCTACTAAAGTTAAACACAAATGTCCCTTATACCTAAGTACTTCCACTCCGGTATATACCCTACAGAAATGAGTGCAGGTGTCCACACAAGATTGTGCAAAAATGTTTGTAGGTTTATTCATAACAAACAAAATCTTTAAAAAACCCAAATGCCCTTTAACAGCACAACAAATAAATGAATTTGATAATTCATATAAGTATATGAATTGTCATATACTTATATGAAGAAATATATAGGGAGAGCAATAAAACAAACTGTTGGTAACAGAGATAAAACCCAAAAACATGTTGAGTGAAAGAAGACAGACAAAAGAATAGCACATATAATGTAGATTTCATGTGACTTCAGAAAAGAAATCAAATTGAAGACAGAAATAATTTATTTACAATTAAGTTAGAAGTTAAAATACTGGCTACCTCTTATGGTAGGCAGAACAAGGGCTCTCCAACAATATTCACATGCTAATCCCAGAACCTGTGAATGTGTCAGGTTACATGGCAACGGAGAGTTAAAGTTGCTGATGGAATTATGGTCAATAATCAACTGATCTTAAAATAAGGAGATTACCCTGGATTATCTGGATAGGCCCGATGTAACCACAAAGGTCCCTGTAAATGGAAGAGAGAGGCAGAAGAGATTCAGAGAAAGAGCTGTGACAATGGAGACACTGCCAGAGAGATGAGATGTAGCTGGCTTTAAGATAGAAGGAGGCCATGCCCCGAGGCACATGGCAGCTTCTAGAACCTGGAAAAAGCAAAGAAACAGATTCGCCACAAAGGCCTTCAGAAAGGAATGTAGCTCTGCCGACACCTTGAGCTTAGTCTGGTGAGACTCGTGTTGAACGTCTGACTGTAAAACAGTAACTGTACATTGTTTAAGTCACTAAGTTTGAGCTAATTTTTTAATGGCAGCAGTAAGATACCAAGTAGACCAGAAAGGGTCACAAAGGAACCATGGGGTGTTGCAAATTCTATTTTGATAGTGGATGGTCATACAGGTATACCTCAATGTAAAAAACCCTTAAGCTGTGTAAGTATGATCAGTGACCCTTATGCCTACATTCTATGCATGATACCCCTCAATTTAATAAAAAAATCAGTCATCAACAGGCAAAATTTTTTCTAACTGACATTAACTTATGTTGCCAAAATTTGGGTTAACAGTCACTTTAACTTCTGAACTGAAGTTTGAATTTGTTCAGTCATTTAGCTGGTTAGTTGCATAGTAAAGCTGAAGATTTCTCTTCAACTTCTCTCTTCTCTAGGTAACACCCCTTAGAGAAATTATTTCATTTATATCCAAAAGACAGATATACAAGAATGTTCACTGAAGTACTGTTTGTAAAGGTGAAAAAAGGAAAACAAATGACTCATCAAGAAGGGAATGAATTTGTAAATTTTGGTGTGTTTTAATGAATAAAACGGACCTTCATGTATCACAACAGGAAAGGGAACTCTCAGTATATAAAGTTGAATGAGACACAGGCATTATTCAGTGTGATATGTATATAATTTATTAGCACTTATCAAAACATGTAAAGCACACTATCCATCGTTAGACACATATGTAGTAAAAATGTAAAACCATGTGCATGAAGAAAACATATACATTCAAATTGAGGTTGAACTCTGAAGAAGAAGAGAAGAAAATGAGATGGAAGAAGGTAATGAAGGGAATTTCAAATGGATGTTGGATCTTTTCTTAAAAAGGGTCCCTCACCCCAACCCCAGGAGAGAATGGTGTAGAGAGCTTTGGAAAAGAGAAGAGAGGTCTTTCCCTGCAATAAGAAATATTAAGTCTAAAGATACCTATAAGAGTGGTTCTCAACCAGAGGCGATTTAGAAATATCAGGAGACATTTTAGTGATATCTGGAGACACTTTGTAATATCTGGAGACATTGTTTTTTTTTTGGTGGTACACAGGCCTCTCACTGTTGTGGCCTCTCCCGTTGCAGAGCCCAGGCTCCGGACATGCAGGCTCAGTGGCCATGGCTCACGGGCCCAGCCGCTCCGCGGCATGTGGGATCTTCCCGGACCGGGGCACGAGCCCATGTCCCCTGCATCGTTAGGCGGACTCTCAACCACTGCGCCACCAGGGAAGCCCCTGGAGACATTTTTTATTGTCATGACTAGAGGGACATGTTATTGTCACCTTGTTGATAGAGGCCAGGGATGCTGATAAACAGCCTACAGTGCAAAACACAGTTCCACATAGAAAACAATCATCCAGCCCAAAATATGCCAAGGTTTTAAAAAATCTGCTCTAAATATTTTCTAGTACTAACTATCATGGATGAGACAACTTCTGAAGGTACATTCTGGCCTTTTTGTATAAGGCTAATATTTATGACTTACTTTTTGGAGTGGGGTTGCTAAAATGGACAGGATAAGAGGGACTGGCAGTTGTGGAACAGAGAAACTATTTGGAATAACTGTTTAAGAAAATGAACCACACACTGTTGGTGGGAATGTAAATTGATACAGCCACTATAGAGAACAGTATGGAGGTTCCTTAAGAAACTAAAAATAGAACTACCATACGACCCAGCTATTCCCCTACTGGGCATATACCCTGAGAAAACCATCATTCAAAAAGAGTCATGTGCCACAATGTTCATTGCAGCTCTAATTACAATAGCCAGGACATGGAAGCAACCTAAGTGCCCATCAACAGATGAATGGATAAAGAAGATATGACACACATATACAATGGAATATTACTAAGCCATAAAAAGAAACAAAACTGCGTTATTTGTAGTGAGGTGAATGAACTTAGAGTCTGTCATACAGAGTGAAAGTCAGAAAGAGAAAAACAAATACCATATGCCAACACATACATATGGAAACTAAAAAAAAAAAAAAAAAAAAAAAAAAGGTTCTGGAGGACCTAGGGTCAGGACAGGAATAAAGACACAGATGTAGAGAATGGACTTGAGGACATGGGGGGGGGAAGGGTAAGCTGGGATGAAGAGAGTGGCATGGACATATATACACTACCAAATGTAAAAATAGATAGCTAGTGGGAAGCAGCCACATGGCACAGGGAGGTCATCTCGGTTCTTTGTGACCACCTAGAGGGGTGGGATGGGAGGCTGGGAGGGAGACACAAGAGGGAGGAGACATGGGGATGTAGGTATATGTATGGCTGATTTTCACTTTGTTATAGAGCAGAAGCTGACACACCATTGTAAAGCAATTATACTCTAATAAAGATGTTAAAAAAAAAAAAGAAAGAAAATGAACCACAGTGTCAATAAGGGGTAAGTAGTTGAAGTGACAGCAGTGGGCAGCCTAGTTAGCTCAGTATACTCATCTGGGTCCACCTAACGGTGTCAAGTTGTGATTCATTAACCATACTAGATGTACAATCAACGCTGAGGACTCAGCACACGCGACCAGAATTACTGTTGCCTTTAAGTAGCCCGTAGAGTGAAGTCAGAAGTGTGAGTAGATGGGTAAGCACTTATTCGGTACTATGAAGATTTGAGTTCTAGTCTGAGTAGACCCAAGAATTCTGTTTGCTGAATTCAGAATCGTACTGTCAATTTATAACTCAGCCTTCTTTTTCAATACTTTAAAAGATGAGTGTGGTGAATTGGATGATTTGATGGGTGATGCAAAGAGCTATCCAGATCCCTCCCACATCAGAAATAAAGGACTTATTCTCCATCTTCCAGAGGACAGAAGACAGTCCTCAGCT
The DNA here is from genome assembly GCF_011762595.2 of Tursiops truncatus. Taxonomy (NCBI): domain Eukaryota; kingdom Metazoa; phylum Chordata; class Mammalia; order Artiodactyla; family Delphinidae; genus Tursiops; species Tursiops truncatus. Next base: position 100,174,197 of record NC_047039.1, on the reverse strand, counting down.
CCCAGGACCTTTGGGAATTGCCTCAGCTGAAGAAAACTTCCTTCCTGAAGGCTGCACTCGCTTCCTGGAATAGCCTACAGCCAATGACTGACTGACTCACAGGAGTGGAAAGTCCTGGCTCTCTTGCTCCAACTCAAGACAGATCTAAAGGTCATACTATCGTTAGAATGTCCCACGGTGTTGGCTAAGGTGTCCTATTGAGCCTGAACCATGGGTTGACTTTCCCCTCTTCCCAATCCCAAGCCTATTGCCTTTTCTTGTCTTCCACAGTTGCTGATACCAGGAGACTTTCTAATTAACCTTGTCCATGCTAACCTCCATCTCAGAGTCTGCTCTCTGGGGAACCCAACCTGTAACAGATTACCTTCAGGCTCTCTTCCATTTATCACATTTCATAATCCCATGCCTCTATCTCTGGTCTTAATGTAAAATCTCCCACAGCAAGTACATGTTTAAGTGTGTGTGTGTATGTGTGTGTGTGTGTATATATGTGTGTGCATGTATACATAACAATCATCACAGATAACCCTTATCCACACCATCTTTTGAAAATAAAACAGCCATAATTTTAATTCAAACAAATGTTTGCTGTACGCTTTGGCAAAAGATCACCTATACTAACTAAAAATACTATGTGGCCACACTTCACCACCAGCAAGTCAATAGAGGGGTTTTTCCCCTTAGTTGAGTACTTTACTGCCATTAACTCATTGCCAGTGCAATTGATACAATAGATCATTTAATTCTCCCTATTTTACAGATGGAGCACTTGAGGCTCAGATACCTTGAACGGCTGCTGATTTTGCACAGCAAATAACTAAAGGAGTCAGGACTAGTACTCAGTTGTTCTGAGTTTAACTCCACGGTTCCCTCTACCACATGGTAGACAAATAGGTTCAAAACTACTTAGGTAAATTCATAGATGATAGAATCATAGCCATTATCTTTCAGCTTGACTTCAAGGAGGACAATATCCTTTTTTAAATAAGATTCTATTCCTCTTAAGATGCAAGAAAATTTGTACTCATCTAAATAATTTGGAATTAGAAGGGATCATAGAGGGTATTTAGTACAGAAAATGCACATAAGCTCATTCTCACATGCCAACTGCACTGTATTGGCAAGTGCTTGCTGGAGCATCATATCGAGGATATTAATGCCACCTCTGGCTCAGTGCAAAGAAGTGTGATGATTGATTAGTGATGCCTGCCATGAGCACAGTAATCAGCACTGGTGGCTTCAGTGCCATGGATCTGCAGTCCTGGACTTACTGTAACCCTTTCATTCTATGAATAGGGATACTTAACCCCAGACAGAGCAAAAGAGCAGACATTTCAATAAAAGTGTTTTATATATATCCATACGAGTGGTATGGTCAAGACTCAAGTCCAAGTCATCTGACTCTGAGAACAATGCCCTCTCCTTGTTACCTGTGCTATTCAATACAATGTCCACTAGCCACATGTAGCTATTTAAACTTAATTACAATCAAATAAAATTTTTAAATTTAGTTTTTCAGTCATACAGATTATGTTCAATATGAGAGAGCACAGAGAACATTTCTAGCATCAGTGAAAGTTCTATTGGACACCATAGAAATGCCAATGGGCCTCTGCAGTTATTCTTATGTTCATATATTTCCATGACTTAGTGAATACTCAACAAAAATTAAATGAGGGTGATAACTGATGTTAAGCGAAATTTAAAAGTCCTTTAGCTTACGCACAGGCACATTAAAATTATACATGCCCTGGGACAATTTTTGTCCAAGGCTAACATTTTGCCTTTTGAAAGTACATAGGGATAAAAGTTAGTTTTAAGCTTCATGTATACCATATAGCTTGTAATGCATCGTGTGTCTTTCTGCTATAGACTCATGTTGTTAGAGTCTGAAGTGAAACCTCCATGGGAACTTCCCCAGTGTAAGGAAAGTGCCAATCAACGTTACTTGAGGTAAAAGAACAATACATATTTACTGAATTAGTTTTTCCTTATTGATTTAAATATTGATCGTAACTATCTGCATAGGAAACATTTCTGTATATAAGGCCATACACAGAAATTTCTGAGTAAGTTCAAACCTGCAATGTAAAGCACACTGTTCTTTGTTAGAGCCACGTTCAATGAGTAAGCACTGTTTACTTCCCATTTTATAATTAATCCTCACAATGATCCTGAGAGGTAGAATTGTTTTTCTTTCACAGATTAAAAAAAAAAAAAAATAAGGTAATTTTTCCCAAGACACAGAAGTGGTAAATGTCATGGAATATGATCTCAGGTCTGTGTGTCTGCCTTCAAGCCTCATGGTATATGCCATTAGCATATTCTCATGCTTCTTTTCTGGTAGGATACCCTATAGGACAACTTGTTTAACCACTTCTTAGTCCTTACGTAGTTCTAGAGAAAACTACCTTTGAAAATCACTGCTGGAGATACTAGCTATGGGATTTGGATGCATTATTAAAGCTATAAGGGACTCATCTTACAAAGCACCCTTTAAATTTGTCTGTATTGTCACCAAACACCAGGTAATAGATTAATTGTATGATGAAGGAAGCACTCAGATTAAGATGGAAAGAAAACTTAGTGTCCCAGAATCTGATTCAAACTCTGGTTCTTTCCCTAGCTGACCTGCATTGTTAAGGAAATCTTTTGCTTTCCCTAAACCTCAGTTATCTTCATACAAGCAAGACTATATATCATCAAGCTGTCTTGAGGGCTGAGAGTCTCTACTAAAGCACAAAACAGACTATATGGCATACTGTTGGTGTTTAATATATGTGTGCTCACATGCTGACCTGTGAGACAGATGATCTTTGGCTCTCGCCCCAACTTCAGAACTGATCTGAGTCCCAATACTACTGACTCTGGTCTCCTCATGCACACAGCATGGTGATAATTCCTACCCTACATTAGTGAGTTTTGTGAGGATCAAATGAGATGGTGTAAATGAGACCTGTAAATTAACAGAATTAAAGTGTGGCAATAACAGCTACCTTTATAAAGGCTTAACATTACCAGAACCTGTGTTAATCACTTTATGAGCATTATCTTGTTAAATCATCCTAATGGTCCTGTGGAATAGGCACTGGTATCATCTCCAATTTTTAGTTGAGAAAATTGAGTTAATATAGTTAGAAAGTAGTAAAGACAAGATTCTAAACCGAGCCAAGTGCATAGCCGGCACCCTTAACCATTATACTCTACAGCCTTCATTGCATGGGGAGGTGTGCATGAAGGTAAGTAGAACAAAGAAGCCTCAATTTTCTGCTGAACATTTTAAAGTATTATCCAGAGACAATGGGTCAGGTGCCATGCTTCAACTTCCATACCAACCCCATCCCCCTTTCAGCATATAGGAGCTTGATTTCCTCATCCATCATTTCCTTTTTAATAACACCCTCCCATTCATCTACCCTTCCTTCTTCACACCCCCTGGCATGTTGACAGTGGCTGGAGTTTCCCATTAAAGCAGTCATTCTTGTAGAAAAAGGAGCTGACATGATTAATGTCAGTCAGTGACTAAAGGGAGCATCATGCCTCTCTGAACTCAGGTAATTGGGAGGATGGCATGTCCCAGAAATATCTGAAATGCTTTCCAAAAGTTTGCTGTAAAACTGAGAGATCAAATTTTACCATTGCAGGGTTTCTTTCACATACCTTTATGTTTAGGAAATCTATAATCAAGGAATGTTAAAATCAACGGTGGTGTTTGAAATTGTCTAGTCATTTAATATGCAGAAAAAAATTAGGTACAGAGAGGGAAAGTAACTTGCCCAAGGTCGCTCAGATATTTCAATTCAACAGGCAGGATAAGAACCTGTTTCTCATGACTTACACCATTGCCTCCCAGATTTTTCACTATAAATCTTACCCATCTGCCTCTACTGCCTTACTCTTCCATCTGCCTCTACTGGGACCAGTAATAAAGCTGAACTGACTTCCATAAGTGAGTTCTCCGTTTTCCCCTAGAGGGAAGCTCCTTGGGTATCTAGCTGATAGAATTTTTAATAAGTATCTCTCCTTTTAAAAACACCCACTTCTTTCTTTGCCCAACATCTTCCTGCTGGTCTCCCGTGAACAGACCATTCCAACTGATACCAGAGTCTCTCTCTCTGCTTCACTGCTCCACTGCATTTTTTTAAGCTTTATCCTTCCAAAGGCACAAGGCAGCAACATGCCCTGAATTTAGAATGGAAAGTGGGAACTATCTGGACAAAATGACAAGGACGGGGGGAAAAAGGCACTTCCACCATGCATACCTTTTCAGAGACAGAATGAAAAATCATCCTTGCATTCCCTGGGAATAAAATTCACAAAGTCGACAGAGTTCTTCAGGGTCCTTTCTGTCTGATAAGTTTAAATGTAGTCTTACCACATGAAGTGAAACTTAAAAATAAACAAACAGTTCCCAGAACTCCACGTTTGCCATATGCTTACCTATTGGATTGTGTGCTTTCAGGCTGAGCGAGCTGTTTGACCATGAACAAATCACTTAGCCTCTCTAGACCTTAGTATCCTCATCTGTACAATGTGGAGGAGTGACTTGATATTTTCTAATTTCCGTTATGTCCTAATAACTTGAAACTGCATGTGCTAACTAAGAACTCAAGTGCTTAAAGGAGAAACAGGAGAGGAAAGGAAAGTTGGGGGCAGGAAGTGAAGGAGATACAAGGAGGAGAAGAAAAGACGTTAAGTCCACATTAATAGGTTAAAAGCCAAGGTAAAAGAGAGTAGGCACGTGTCCCCTGTGCATTCTTTCATCATTCAAAGATGACTGGTTGTCTCTTATATAGCCCCAAGAGACTGAACTAGGGTCCGGGGTGGTTTAAGGGGACTTATTTTACATTGACGTATGTGTGATTTTCTAGCTTTCATAGCTATCCAGGACATAAATTGGATGCTCCAAGAGATGAGGGGTCTTTTACCAGATATATTCAGCAGGAACTTGGTGATTTCAAGAGTTGATTCTTAGTGCTATTCAGTGAAGGTGTAACTTAATAATTTATAAGTCTGCTAGTCTTTGATTCCAAAATATATATGATCCCCTAAGTCCATGATCCTCTAGATTCAGTAATAATGGTTCAACATGCTGGTATCCCACAGAGCATGTGCCCAAACCAAGTCAGTTTTCATTGTGTTTTGTTTTGTTTTCCCAACCCTTGACTAAGGAACAGCAGTGTGGATTTTCATAGTAGCTGCCTAAATCATGCTTGGTTCTGATTTCACCGTTGAAAATAGAATAATGTAACAATGAGTTAACCTTTAATAAAATGCTTAATAGGTACTCAATATATGACAATGCGTTGTCTATGAATTATGCAATTGATTACAATAACCCTTGAGATTGATGCCACTGTATTATCTCCATTTTATAGATGAGATCTCTGAACATTACAAAGGACACAGAGCTCAGTGGAGATGCAGTGAATGATAGAGGGCTCTATAAAAATCATTTCTTTGTCTTATCACATTATATTCACAATATCTTTTATAAGAAGCATTGTGGTACAATAAAAATAAAAAAGCCTTAGACATGAATTTAAGTCTTGGTTCTGCCACTGAGAATCAACATTAATAGTTACTTTATCTGTCTTAGATTCCTCATCTATGAAATGGGAATGATCATGACTTATTTATAAATATTGTAATAATTCATCAAGATAATGAATGTAAAAGTCAATGGAAAGCTTTAGACTACTATAACAAACTATTGATAATTTGTCACTGTTACATAATTACCATATGCTTATGGCTCAAGATGCCTTATTCCATTTAACTTGACACATGTCCTCTGACTGCTCATGCTACTAAATCTCTTCTCTAAAGTCTTACAGATTTTTGAAATATGGTCAACGTGATATTTGTGAATGCACGTTCAAAGGCAGACTGTCCAGGTTCAAATCTCTTCTCCACAACTTGTCCACTCTATCTTGGTTAAATGACTTAATATCTAAAGCCACAAATTTTTGTTATTTCTATAATGAGAATAATGATTAAATCTATATTTAGAGTTCAAATGAAAATTATATAAGCAAAATGTTAAAATACTGTGTGGGATAGAGTAAATGTTCAATTGTGTTGATTATCACCATTGTAATCTGCAGCAGCATTTTTCAGGCATAGATTATAAAAGTAGTTTGGGCCCAATAATATACAGTCTACACAATCACGTCTCTGTCTCACACAAAGCATGACCCTTATAGGTGTGATCAGTAAAATTTTGCTTAAGCTTTTTTTTAACATCCTAATAAATTCTGCACCATAGAATCACAGAATACTAGAATCAGAAGGAATCTTATTCTTTTTTTTTTTTGATTTTCAAATTGCATTTGAATTTCTTTACAGAAATATTACCTACAGGGCTTCCCTGGTGGCGCAGTGGTTAAAAATCTGCCTGCCAATGCAGGGGTCACAGGTTCGAGCCCTGTTCCGGGAAGATCCCACATGCCACGGAGCAGCAAAGTCCGTATGCCACAACTACTGAGCCTGTGCTCTAGAGCCCCCGAGCCACAACTACTGAGCCCATGTGCCGCAACTACTGAAGCCTGTGTGTCTAGAGCCTGTGCTCCACAACAAGAGAAGCCGCCACAATGAGAAGCCCATGCACCCCAACGAAGAGTAGCCCCCGCTCGCTGCAACTAGAGAAAGCCCGTGCAGCAGCGAAGACCGAACACAGCCAAAAATAAAATAAATAAATTTTAAATAAATAAATAAAAGAAATACTACGTACAACTTTTACCATTAAGGATGACCTTTGAGAACCTATAGATCCCAGAAATCCCCAAACTATTTGTATAACCTGTATACTCTTAAACTGAGTAAATGAAGAATTTCCATTGCTATTGTTTGTTTGTGTGCTTGGATGCGGGAAATAGCTCCAGAAACTCCAGTAACATCTTATAGGACATTGCAGCTTCAATGAGTCCAGGATGGTGAATTTACTCTCTACAGTATCCTCACCAATTAGTTGTCACATTGACACGTGAACACCTTCAGTGACTGGAGATTCATCACCCTTCAAGGGATGAAGCTATTCTCTATTCGTCAAGGGCTATTAATCTGAGTACCACAGACCCCTTAGACCTTTTAATGAAATATTACATGCCACATTACATATACATTCATCTATACATATATGTATACATATGTATGAATGTATTATATACAGGATAGATAGAAGAAAAGATATACATATTTACATATATAAAGCTATGGAGTGTGTGTGTGTGTGTGTGTGTGTGTGTGTAAAGAATAAGAAAGTGATATAGCTCCTCTATTCTGACTTCTCAGACCACACCTGCATTTATTTCTGTACATCATATTTAAGAGAGAAACAATCTAGAATCTGACTAGAGAACACGGATCAAAATATTTAGGAGACTTGAACTGAGCCCTGTTATATAACAGATAATAAAATTAGATAACATTTATAATATACTTACTATGTACCAAGCTCTTTTCATGGATTAAATCACTGAAAGATATTGAGTATATGTTGAATATATAGACTATGTATATAAAACGTCTATATCTCTATATATGTGTGTGTATACATATACATACGTACTTATATTTATACTATGAGTTTTAGAGTCTTAAATGGTTCTATAACCCTTAAATGATTAAGGCCATTACTTTAAATAATCTAATATTTGTAAAATACATAAAATAAATGCACATACACATCTGTGGGCGTATGGGAGATACTATTACTATTATGATTGATTACTATAACTTTGTAGTAAGTTTGAAATTGGGAACTGTGAGTCCTTCAATATTTTTCTTCTTCAAGGTTTTTGTGGTTGTTTCGGGCCCCTTGTATTTCTATATAAATTTGAAGATCAGCTTTTTCATTTCTTCATAAAGGGCTGTTGAAATTTTCACATGAATTGCATAAAATCTGTAGACCACTTTGGGTAATACTGAGATGTTAACAATATTCAGTCTTCTTACACATGAACACAGTTATATTTACATTCATTTGGGTTTTGTTTAATTTCCTTCAGCAAGGTTTTGTAGCTTTCAGTATAGAAGCCTTTCACCTTTTTGGTTAAATTTATTCCCAGTTATTTTATTCTGTTAGATGTTATTATAAATGAAATTAGTTACTTAATTTCTTCTTTGAATTGCTCATTCCTGATATTCAGAAACACAATTGATTTTTGCATGTTGATCTTGTACTCTGTAACTTCGCTGAAATTGTTTATAGTAGTTATATAGTTCTAGTAGTTTCCTTATGAATTCTTTGGTATTTTTCAAATATAGGATCATGTCATCTGTGAATAGAGATAGTTTTACTTTTTTCTTTCCAATATGAATGCCTTTGGTTTATTTATTTATTCCTTGCCTAACTGCTCTGCCTAGAACTTCCAATATAATGCTATATAGAAGTGGTAAAGTGGGTATCCTTGTCTTGTTCCTGATCTTAGGGGGAATGTTTTCAATCTTTCATCATTAAGTATGATGTTAGCTGTGGTTTGTAAAAAATGCCTTTATCCTGTTGAGGAAGTCCCCTTATATTCCTAGTTTTCAGAGTGTTTTTATTACGAGAAAATGTTAGATTTTGTCAAATGCCTTTTCTGTTTCAATTGAGATAATCATATTTTCCTCTCTTTCTAATAATGTGATATATTACATTGATTTATTTTCTTATATTGAACCACTTTTGCATTACTGAAATAAATCCCATCTTGGTCACGGGGATAATCTTTTTGATAAGCTGTTGGATTTGATTTGCTAGTATTTTGTGAGAATTTTTGTATCTATAGTAATAAGAAATATTGGTCTGTACTTACCTTTTCTTTTTTTTTTTTTTTTTTAAATTCATGAGAACTGCCTACATCCTTAGGACTGATGTGGGGACATGACATGACTTGCTGATCTGAGGTGGTAATAGCAAGTTTGGAAGGTAATGTTCTATTTTTGTTTTGTTTTGTTTTTTGCAGTATGCGGGCCTCTCACTGTTGTGGCCTCTCTCCCGTTGCGGAGCACAGGCTCCGGACGTGCAGGCCCAGCGGCCATGGCTCACGGGCCCAGCCGCTCCGCAGCATGTGGGATCCTCCCGGACCGGGGCACGAACCCGCGTCCCCTGCATCAGCAGACGCACTCCCAACCACTGCGCCACCAGGGAGGCCCCTGTACTTACCTTTTCTTGTGATACCTTTATCTAGCTTTGGTATCATAGTAATGCTCGTCTTATAATGAGTTAGGAAGTTTTCCCTCCTCTTTCTTTTCCTGCTTTTGGAAGAGTATGTGAAGGACCGGTATTAATTATTTAAATGTTTGGTAGAATTCATCATTAAAGCCATTGGATCCTGGACTTTGTTCCAAAGTTTTGAATACTGATTCAATCTCTTTAGGTGTTATAAATTTGTTGAGATTTTCTATATCTTTTTTAATCCATTTAGGTCATTTGCATATTTCTAGAAATCTGTCTGTTTCATCTAGGGTATCTGATTTGTTGGCATATAATTGCTCATGGTATTGTCTTATAATCCCTTTTATTTACTTATGGTTTGTAATAATATCCCACTTTTATTCTGATTTTAGTTATTTGCTTTTCTCTCCCTCTCTCTCTCTCTCTCTCTCTCGTGCACGCGCACGCGCTCTCTATCTCTGTCAGTCTAAGTAAAACTTTGCCAATTTTGTTGATCTTTTCAAAGAACCAAATTTTGGTATTATTGTTTTTCTATTCTCTATTTTTTTATCTCTGCTATAATATTTATTATTTTCTTCCTTCTACTAGCTTTAGGTTTAGTTTGCTTTTCTTTTGCTAGTTCCTCAAAGTGTAAATTTAGGTCATTGATTCTGAGATTTTTTTTTCTTTTTTAAAATAAGTATTTATAGGTATACATTTTTCTCTGAGCACTGCCTTTGCTGAATCCTATAGGTTGGTATCTCTTTATACATATTTTTATTTTTATACACAATTTTCCTAATTTTCTTTATTTCTTTGTCTATGTTTTCCCTTAGATCTTTGAGCATATTTAGATAACTGTTTCTTTGTTTAGTAAATCCTATGTCTGGGCTTCCTCAGCAATGGTTTCAGCAAATTTATTTTGTTTCTTTCAATGGGCTATACTCTCCTGTTTTTGTTTTTTCTTACATGCCTTTTGATTTTTTGAAAACTGAACATTTGAATATTATAATGTGGCAACTCTGAAAATCAGATGCCATTTTCCTGAGTTTCCTGTATTTATTTTTCTTTGTTGGCTGTGAAAGTCTATAACAGTCCATTATTTAGTGACTTTTCCAAACTATTCTTACAAAGACTGTATTCCTTGTCATGTGTGGTCATTTAAGTCTCTATTTCTTTAGTTCATGTTCAACTATTAATTTGACAGAGATTTCCTTGAAAGCCAGGAGTTTAAAAAAATCAAAAACAAAAAAGAAGCATACATACACAAAATAAACAAAACCAAATACCTTTGCTAATTGGTTCTCCTGGGGCACGAATAGCCAGTGGCTTGTACTTAGCCTAGGGATCAGTCTAAGCTGAAATCTCAGGCTCTTCTCAGGTCTTCGAGCATGCATGTTGTCCTGGAGATGCATGTGGCTTTCTACATCCCTCCATAGGGATGGGTGTCATTAAATGTCTTAATTTCCCAAAAAACTCCTCCAGGTTTTCTTTCTGGGCATTAGGCAGTCTATCATTTGTCTCTATCAGAATTTTTTTGCCCAGGAACCTGTTGGTTGTGAGTTCACCTTGCAGCATTTTCTGGCAATGTTCACACTTTTCTGGCCTGAGTTTCATGTTAAGCACAACAAAGATGAGCACCTTAGTGTCAGTCCTTCAGTGGCCTCCAGACATTTTATTTTAACCCAGTTTCCATTTCTAGCCACAGTCTTAGCTTTTTGAATGCTGCCTACAGATACTGTACAGATATTTCATAAGAGCATATGGGTGGGGAAATTGGACAAAATTGGGCCTTTAAGTTGAAGGCAGTACTGAGCTTGTCAGTTGGTCATATAACCTTGAGCTCATTATGTGCAAAAGAAGAAGATCCTAGCAGTCAATATTTACAAAGAATACTCTGGGAATTTTTTTCTTTTAATAACATGGCCAACTAATGTTGACAGCAATGTATACCTTTCTCCTATCTTGAAGACTTGTAAGACATAAATGCATTATCAATTCTAAGAATCCGTGTGGTACGTATATAATTATATGTAGCATTGTGCAAATGTATTTGCTTACCGAATTTTATCTCTTCTTTCTCACACCTCAAAGACTATTTATTTAGAACTTCTTGGGGGGGGGGGGGGAAACTTGGCAAATTTAGTAATAATGCAGTCTCAGAAGTCTTATACAGAGATTCCGGGAAGAAGTTAAGATGATAGTCTTCTAGAATAAGTCAGCCCCTACTCAGCAAAAATAAATGTTTAACAATTCAAATACTCTACTTTTCCATTGCTTGTCTACATCTTTCTCTAAGCTAGGTTTTGTGGTTTGGCCGAGAAGGAAGCTTTATTACAGTTACTGTGCACCAATACTGACATCTGGTGGTTTTATACTCTAAGTGGCCGGTCTGTCCCAGCTAAGCTCCCAATGGAGTGTGTTGGGCATGAGGGTGGGCTGGTGATAAACTGGGGTTATCTAGAGGCTGGGCTTATCATATATATTCTCCTAATAGCTTCCACATGCAGATGGTGGATGCAATCGCAGAAGGGCCATTTTTACATTCTCTATTCTCACCTGGCCATTCAATCTGTGATCTCACGCTTTTCACCCATGGGATGAATTATCCGGACTAACTAATTTCACAGCCAGTAAATTATAGATATACCCAATGAATCTCCGTCTCATTAGGGAAGGTTAATTTAAGTAGACAATCAACAAAAATACAGGAGAAAAAAACTCAGCTTGAATAGAAGATTTCTCTACATCTAGGACACACAAAGAATTCACAACCACATCTGCCATCACCAGAGAAAACACTTAGGAAAAAAAGAGAAAGAAAGAAAAGAAAATTGACTCATTGCGATTTCCTCTGATGAATGGTGAATTTCCAAATAGCATTTTAGTTACTCAAGCCAGACTCTCAGCTGTCTTCAAGATAACAACAAAACTCAACGGCAACTTTTCATATAGTTCTGAAACGGGAACTTGGCCCCTGACTTTGAAGTACAGTCCGTCAAGTTTAGTCAATCTTCCTGCATATCAGCTACGTTACCAAGTGTTCAATGAAAGCTTTCATCACTTTATTAACTTGCTGGTAGCACCATTTTGCATACGTGTTCCAGGAAATACAATCTTCCCTCTTCCCTACCATATGACATTGAGCAAGCCTCTGCAAACATTTGGGCCTCCAGCCAATTATGAAAAATAATTTTTAAAAATGTTGAGTAAGGTGGTATTGAATACTATCTGGTCAACTTTCATGGAAGTTTCCATAATATCTATAGGTTTTTTCTTTACTTCAGAGCATTGGTTTTTCAATGAGTAAGAACATTTAAATGTCTTTGTTCCACCTTACTGTCTTTAGATATCTGAACAATTTTTTTAAAAGATCACTTTTTTGTCATTCTTGAAGGCCTCCTGAAAGAAAGATTTGGAAACAAAGATTCCATGCACATCTGTAGTACTGACCCCAGTTCTACATGACTCCCATCCGTTTGTTCGTCTCTCCAAAGCATTCAGCGTTAGACTATATTGGGAAAAGTGTCCACATCACTGGAATGTGAAGCGTCACTATATTCTGGTCATACCACAAATGATGAACCATGCTCTGATCATTAACTCATTTGAGTTTTGGGGGGAGGGGGTTCAGGTTGGTAAAAGTCTGGAAATTCTGACTCATGAAGAAGGAAGAGTTAGGGATATTTAATTTAGGGAAGACTTGATTGGGAAAGGAAACAGCAGGGATGATAGCTGGGTTTAATAATATAGGCCTACATTTTAGCATGTGAAAGGTACCAAGAGGGAAAGTTTGGCTTAATTCTCTTACCATTAAAATGATCATTTTTGAATTAAAATATGCAGCAAAATCTGCATGATTTTCAGCCAGGGAAGTTATATAGGGTATTTCTACACTGGACAAAAGGTTGGAGTAGACAGTTTTTGACATTTCTTTCCTCTCTAAAATACTGTGATTTCTAATTATGCTGAAATTAAAAATGATAATGTAAATCTATATTTACTGACATGGAAAGATGCCCGTGACATATTGCCGAGTGAAAAATAAAACAGGTTTTAGAACAGTATGTTCAATATTATTCCATTTATATAAAATCTGGTGCATATTTCTGTCCATATCCATAGAGAAATGCTTGATGGACTGCTCACCCAAACATTAACTGGTTATCTCTCAATGGCAGATTTCAGATGATACTAATTTCTTTCTTTGTTTATGTAAGTGGTTTGACTATTTATAATAACCACATATTAATTATCTTTAATAAACTTATTTAAACATTTTAAATTATTAGATAACTACATAATTTCTTGACAATATTTCTGGATTAGAACAAGCTGTCAGTGACTGAAACTGACTTGAAGTCAGGGTACTCTGATTGCCTACTCCTTTTCCCACTGTGTGGCTCTTAGAAAATAATTTTACCTCTCTGAATTTCAGTTTTCACCCCTATAAAATGAGAAGTAAACACTACCATATAGTCTTATGGTCAGGATTGATGAAGGTAAGATATAAAATGACCTTAATTAGTCTGAGTGCATCCAAGTACTTAACTAATATGAAGTACTTGGCAATTGAAAAGTGTCCCATTGTTTCATAAATGTTAGCTATTATTGTTTTGTTTTTAAATTAACAATGATATAATTTTCTAATTAATTCAAAAGTAGTTATTAAGCATCTGAGTGGGTTTGATGTTTGCCGCGAGGAAGAAATCTGCTTTGATTCTAAGGGAGTTTTTTTTTTTTTTTCAGGTACTGGGAGACTTCCTTTAACATACCCTTGCAAATAAGTCCTTGGTCAGCCCACAGACAAATAAGTCAGCCCACAGAAAAATTTGCCCAGTATTGATTTTCTTCCCTCAAAGTCCCAAACTGTAGATATCCCTTTCTTCATTTCCTACATGTAAATTTTCACTGGGGATATAGAGGCAGAGTCAGAGGCAAAATTATGTCCCTTGGATTTCCTTCAGGCCTCAGACTGGAGCCCCTGTCACCTGCGGGTTTGCATGCGTGCATGACAAACCAAATGTTAGCCACGATGAAGTGACATCCCAAAGGCATAAAGTGCAACTGGAGAAATATGGGGTGGGCCAGGGCTTTGCATCACCTCTCAGGAGTTGTCTCTCTCATCTCTCACCGTCCTGAACTGGGTGTCCTTTCTTACGCTCTGCTCTTTTAAATTTCAATCATCCTTTCTGCTCATGGTAAGAATTTGGTGGGATTTATCAATAGCCAGCAAGAGGAGCCCTTTATTTCTACTGTTCTAACGGGGCTGGGGCACAGTAGGTTTTATTACACCATAAATTAGAGCAGGAAAAGCTAATATACTCTATACATTTGTCAAAAAAAAAAAAGAAAAAAAAAAGCAGCAGTTCTTTACAGTGAAGTTCCCTGTAGCAAATCTGTCACTGCAGTGAGTAGGTTTTGAAATATCAGAAGTATTTACTGTCAGATGCAACCCTGGGATAGTATAGCAAAGGGCAGCACTCATTGGAGGACTGCCTCAGCACAGACTGAGTTCTCAGAGCAGAGAGCACCTGGCTTCTCATGATGCCAGCCCACGGTGCAGAGGGGAAATCTCCAAATGGACTGAGTGTGGGTGAGGGTATGGGATCAGAGTCATTTCCTTTAATGTGTTCTAAGGTTTCCTAATCCCTGGGAGAGAGCAATGACCCCTTCAAAGAAGACCTTGAAGTCTAGATTCAACTATATCAGAATGACTCTACTTGGCAGAGACAGGCAACATCAGGCCCCAAGATTTTTTTTTCTTGCCCAGCCTTAAGGTTCAAGGAAAGCTTTCCTGATGTCGTTTCATGCACACCGTGTGAATTTTGAGCAGTTCTTTCATTTGTACATCAGCATGCCCTTACCGTAGTTCTGTGTTCTTGGAAGTGACTCAGGCTTGAATTCAGAGACAAATATGACAAAATTCCTGTGCCCAGCAAGCTTATATCTTTGTCCGGGAGACAAGTACTCCTTCACAGTACAATATGGCAATCGCTCCTCTGTAGGATGAAACAGAAAATGAGGTATACACAATCTTAATTCCACTTGGGGAAATGAGAGAATTTACAGAAAAATACATTCCTTAAGCTTCTGTTAAGCAGAAATTTTCCTGATGTGTAAAGAGAGGGCATTTCACAGAGAAGAAACAAGATACGTAAAAGATCAGGGGTGGCATAAAAGTTTAAAAAATACACAACTGGTTCAGCATTGTTATGATATAAAAATGGTAAAGAAGTAACCCAGATGGAAAATGTAGAACAAAAGTGCTTCCCCACACCAATCAATCTGTTTCTTAAAATGAGTTGAGAGATGAACAGATTCTGATGAAGATTTAGTTTCCACAAAGACAGGTGGTGGAATAAAGCATTACTTTGTTTAAATCATAGTTCTGTTTTCCTGAGACAGTGGATAAACCATGTAACTTTGTTAAGTCTCAGTTTCTTACCTATGAAGTGAGGATTATAACGCAAAGCTCAAAGGGTTTTGGTATGAAACCTCAAATTTTTAAGTGGGGATTTTTATGAGGATTAAATGATAATATGTCTACATGTCTAGTACCATCCTGGACTCAAGTAGGCACTCAGCATACATCTGCTAAATCTGAATCTTGAACTCAAGATCTTTCCTCAAATTCAGCCCTCATTAAACTCCACCTACCTGGTAGTCCATTTCTTTCTTCCACAAAAGGCTTAAAAGCAAATCAAGACCAGTGGTGTAATCTTTTAAATTTCCTTACATAGTCAAAAACTAGCACAAATAATACACACATCTTAATGGTTCTGGGAGAAAGGAAGAAGGAAAAATCAAGCCCTTTATCTACATCTTGGCACTCAATCTCCATAACACTGTGCAATAAGTGTTACTAGTTGTTTTTTTAACAACTTTATTGGAGTGTAATTGCTTTACATTGTTGTGTAATTTTCTGCTGTATAACAAAGTGAATCAGCTATACGTATACATATATCCCCATATCCCCTCCCTCTTGAGCCTCCCTCCCATCCTCCCTATCCCACCCCTCTAGGTGATCAAAAAGCACCCAGCTGATCTCCCTGTGCTATGTGGCTGCTTCCCACTAGCTATCTATTTTACACTTGGTAGTGTATATATGTCCATGCCACTCTCTAGTTTTATCCTTTGATTTGTTCAGATCAAAAACTTGGAGTTATCCTTGACTCTTCTAAATGGAAAAGCTAATCCTTTTGGTGCTGTCACCAAAATTACCCAGAATCCATCCCCTTCTCACCACCAGTACTCTTGCTAATATGGCCCAAGCCACCATCATCTCTCTTAAGATAATAAATGGTCTTTCTGTTCCATGCTTGCTATCTTTAGTCTGTTTTAACAAAGGGGCTGGATGAATCTGTGAAAGTATAAGTCAGATCATGTCACTTCCATATTCATCTCACAGAGTAAAAACCAAAATATGTACCATAACCTCCAAGACTCTACAAGATCATAGCCTTCTAACTTCCTTTCTGATCTCATGTCCTACTGTCCTTCCTTTCATTCAGCTCCAGCCACACTGGCTCTCTTGTTCTCCTTCCAAGAGAATGGATAAGTTCCTGCCTCAAAGCCCTCGCCTGGTTTCTCCTTATTGGAAATCTTTGAGTTCCCAGACATCCACATGTGTTGCTCCTTCACATCCTCGTATTTACACTCAAATTATAATCTGAAGAATCAAGTGTTTCCCTGGTCACCCTTCCTAAAATTGCAATCTTCCTTACCCCCCCAAATCTCCCATATTTTTCACTGATAAATTTGCTTTTGCTATTTAATGCTATAACATACATATTTTATATTATTAATGTGTTTATTGCTTGTTATCACTCCTCTAGAATTTTAGCTTCATGAGGACAGGGATTTTTGTCTGTCTTAACTATTGTTTATCTTCACCACCTAGAACAGCATCTGTCATCTAAAAGGCAATAAGTGGTTGACTATTAAATGACTGAAATTTTGCCAGTGAAAATAATGAGCCTTCAAGAGCAAAAGTATAATTTCTTGAATTAAAATCCCAGCAAGTTATTTTGTGGATATGGACAAAATGATTCTAAAGTTTATATGGAAAAGCAAAAGTCCCAGAATAGCCAACTCAGTATTGAAGGAGAACAAAGTCAGAGGTCTGGCAAACCAACTTAAGTCTTGCTATAAAGCTACAGTAATCAAGATAGTGTGTTATTGAAAAGAATAGACAAATAGATCAGTGGAACATAATAGAGAGCCTAGAAATAGAACCATATAAATATAATCAACTGATCTTTGACAAAGGAGCAAGACTATACAATGTAGCAAAGATAGTCTTTTCCATAAATGGTGCTGGAACAATTGATGTTCACATGCAAACAACTGAATCTAGACAGAGACCTTAGACCTATTCACAAAATTAACACCCAATGGATCATAGATCTAAAATGCAAAACTATAAATACTCCTAGAAAGTAACATAGGAGAAACCTAGATGACCCTGTGTACGGTGATGACTTTTTAGACACAACACCAGAGGCATAGTTTATGAAAGAAATAATTGATTAGCTGGACATAATTAAAACTAAAAATTGTCTGCTCTGCAAAAGACAATGCAGAGATGATGAGAACACAAGCCTCAGACTGGGAGAAAATAAAGGACTGTTATTCAAAATATGCAATGAACTTTTAAAACTCAACCATAAAAACTCAATTTAAAAATGGACAAAAGACCTAAACAAATGCCTTATCAAAAAAGATACACAGATGGCAAATAAGAAAAGATGGTCCACATCACATGTCACCAGGGAAATGCAAATTAAATTAGCAATAAGATACCACTACATACCTATTAAAATTACCAAAATGCAAAATACTGACAACACCAAATGCTGACAAGGATGTTGAGCAACAGGAAGTCTCATTTGTTGTTGGTAGGATTGCAACTTTGGAAACCAGTTTAGTAGCTCCTTATAAAACTAAACATACTCTTACCATACAACCCATCAATCTTGTTTTTTGGTATTTATCCAAATGAGTTGATGTTTGTTGAAACATAACACAAAAACCTGTACACAGATAATTTAAAGCAGCTTTAGTCATGATTGCCAAAAATTAGAAGTAACCAAGATGTTCTCCAGTAGGTGACTGGATACATAAACTGTGGTATATCCAGACAATGGAACATTATTCAGTGCTAAAAAGAAATGAACTCACAATCCATCAAAAGATGAAGAAACCTTAAAACATATTACTAAATGAAATAAATAAATCTGAAAAGCCCACTTACTATGCGATTCCAACTATACGACATTAAGGAAAAGGCAAAAACTATGAAGACAGTAAAAAGATCAATAGTTGCCAGGGTTTGGAGAGGGGAAATGAAGAGCCAAACACAGGATTCTAGGGCAGTGAAGCAATTCTGTATGATAATCTAATGGTGGATGGATACATGTCATGATGTATTTGTCCAAACTCACAGAATGTACAACACCAATAATGAACTCTGATGTGAACTATGGACCTTCAGTGACAGTGATGTGTCAGTGTAGGTTCATCGATTATAACAAAGGTACCACTCTGGTGGGGGATGTTAATAATGGGGGAGGTTATGCATGTGTGGGAATAGGGGGATATCTGAGAACTCTCTGTTCTTTTGCTGTGAACCTAAAATTACTCTAAAAAATAAAGTTTATTAATTTAAAATTTCATATGAAGTTTAGAGATGTTTATTGACTGACCAGTTTTATTACATTAGTGTACAAATAACTGAGTTGATTTAAAACTAATTTCAAAATATAAAATAACTTTAAATATCATAAAATCATGCTATATTTAATTATCTGAACATTAAAATTTAATAAGTAGAATATTTATTTTTGGCCTATATTCATGTACTCTAATCAGTTTCTTAGCAATACCTCTTTCTAATACTGTGTTGCTGTTGTTTGTTTGGGTTTTTTTCCCCCTGGAGAATGCACTTTTTTCACTGTGGTCTTACTATTTTATTCATGAAATTATTTCCAATCTTTTTCAAAGGTTCATGCTATGGCTAGCATATTTAAAGTTGTTGATATCACCTATGGACTCTGATCTCTATACTTTATCATTTCAGTTAAGGAAATATTCTCTCTGTGGATGCGAGATAACTCTAAACTAAGGGCAAATTCTGCTAATGGAGTATACTCTTATATTTTGTATATTAAGATGAATAAATATTTCAGATAAATATTTTCACCGCTATTGTCTTTTCCCCTCCATTTAGAGAATCTTACTATGATAAATATTTTTACAAGACAAAAACCTGTCAAGGATGTTGCTCTATATATGGTTCTTTTTTAACATTTCACTAAATCAAATTGCTGCAAATTAGAGGACTTTCTCAATGTCATCACATTCCAGTACAGAATACATATTCAATTTTCTAAAAGTTAAAAATCTGAAGACTTTTTGGCACTCATATCATTAATACATTGTTAATGATTTTTAACAATATGCAGCCAAAATTTAGAAGACACATTTGAAAAATAAAATAGCTTACTATCATTTTAAAACACTCAGATTGATTTACAAAATAGTTCTTCCAAAGCTGAAATATTTCTAAAATCTGATTTATGATGAGCAGCAAGAAGAAAGCAGGCATTGCTAGTCTAATGAATTTTTTTAACTGCTTGAATGAACATAATTATGGACTATAAAGGGCACCAATAACAATTCCATGCACACTTCCTCTCCATAAATTTAGTAAAAACATAGGTTTTATCATCATCTGCTCCATCATAGTTTGTATTCATATTATCACAATGAAAACAACTAATTTTATTTTCAATGTTGTACTTTCACCTGAATTTATGTCATTCCCCCAAATGTCAGATGTTTAGCATTTGACTAATGAACTTCCAAAAGATTTCTTTTGATTTTAAGAAGAATTTTTTAAAAATCAAATCTTTATTAGAATTAACTAGTTTTCTATTTATAGCATATGGTGCTACCAATATAAAACTTGCTTAATTTACATGCGTGTGAAGTTTTCTTATATTAATGGAACCAACATGTTAACAACTATCACTTCATGCTTTATATTTGCAGGAGAAAACTCCAAATAAAAATGAGAGAAAATAGAATCAGCATGTGATTTCAATGTAAAGTCATGCTTTGCAGACAGATAAGGAAACATTTGCTGCTGCAGTCTCCTGAGTTACCTAGTTGTTTGTGGAAACATTCTTTTTTTTTTTTTTTTTTTTTTTTTTTTGCGGTACGTGGGCCTCTCACTGTTGTGGCCTCTCCCGTTGCCGAGCACAGGCTCGGGACGCGCAGGCTCAGCGGCCATGGCTCACGGGCCCAGCCACTCCGCGGCATGTGGGATCTTCCCGGACTGGGGCACGAACCCGCGTCCCCTGCATCGGCAGGCGGACTCTCAACCACTGCGCCACCAGGGAAGCCCTGTGGAAACATTCTTCATAAATTAACTGCTAACTTGAAGCAACTCTGACTTTTCTCCAGCATATTTGTGTATTCCATTTTTCCGTGGTCAGTGATTTGCTGTGCTTTTCATGGTGGATGGTAAATGTTGACAAACGTTTTTTGAAGATAGCATTCATCATCAACCTTCTTTAGTAACTGGAATTCAGTATTAATTTTTAATTAAGCATTCACTTTTTAAATCTCATTGTGTCCAACAAGATTCATCAAAAAGAAACAAAGTGATTACCAGACATTAAATTATTTGAGAAGAATCGCTGTCGTGATTGTGGTCAGACAGAGAGAATGGTTAGTCACTATTTCCTGATGTATTTCATGTATATGTAACTTGCAATTTCCCAGATTGTCCACTGACCCTGGATGCTCGGCCCCAGGCATTTTAATTCCATGCCGTGGTATGGGGTACAGCACAAGCAGCTAGTACACCAAATGGCCAGCAGGGGCAGCAGGTATACTTCTTCCACCACACTAACACTAAATTTAAGTGCCTCAAGGCTCTGAAGAGAGATGTATTATAGTATAACACGTAGAAATGATCTGCAAAAGAGAGGTAGGTTATTTCTGGTCATTCTCCATGTATAGGCATTTGCTAAGGTGAAAATTTGCTTCTGGACATGCATCTCACAGGCTATTAGATGAAACCATAACAGAAACAGTAAGTGCAAAATAGATGTCTCTCAAACCTATTCTGGCTTGTTTTATTGCAAAAATAAGTAATAATCCTAACCCTAACCTGATGGGGAAACAAGGCAACAAACATAAACCAGGGCCATCTCATGTAAACTAGGAATTATAGATTCCTTGACCACACTCCAATGGGGGAATACAAAATGAGTGATGCAGTATAGCATAGAAGAGAATAAAAATCAATTCATGAGGGATCCCTCTAAGAAAGTCTACCCTTAAAAGATAATGAGTGCCTCAGGAATTCCCTGGCGGTCTAGTAGTTTGCACTCCACCCTTTCACTGCGGAAGGCACAAGGAACTAAGATCCTGCAGGCCGCAGGGTGTGGCAAAAAAAAAAAAAAAAAAAGATAATGAGTGCCTGAATCAGGATGCTTTCAGTGAGAAAGAACAGAAATGAGTAAAATGGAAATGAAAATAAGTTTGCAAATACATTGTGATAGGTTGTAAGAATGCCTACAAATTATTATTTTTCTATCTGTGCCCTTTGTTAGGACTCCTCCTTGGACTCTGTGACTTGCTTTGGGCAATATGATATGGATATATGTCACAAGCAGAGACTTATGAAGTGCTTCCACATTGGAGCTTACCTTGTTGCTTTGGGAGACCTGTGACTATGATGACGTCGATCTAAACTAGCCTGCTAAGTGGTGATCCACACATAGCCAATTGATCTCCATCACATCAGTGACACCAAGCCAACTCCTAAGACATGTGAGTGATTCTCCAGTTGAGCCAACTGAGACAGTCCAGATCAGAAGAGCCACCAGCAAACCCACAAAATCATAAAAAGAATAAATGTTTCTTGTTTTAAATCACGTAGTTCGGGGGTGGTTCATTACACAGCAGTAGATAATGGATACAGAAGTGCTTGTTGTGAGAAGTGATGCAATACAGTGCATAGATGAAGACAAATGGAATCATCTTCCTTCTACCTACCTCTGCTCTTCACCACCACCATCTTCACCTCTACTGCCCTAGGTAACCAACATTTACAGCCTGATATATATCCTAATATGCCTTTCTCCTTTAAACATATGTATTTAGAAGTATATATATACAGAAATTTGCTTCACACACAGAATGCTACTATGTTAATCTGCAGTTTGATTTTCCCCCCTTGGAAGCCATCACAAAATGGTACAGTCACTCAGTATAAATCTATACTACTGTAGGTTTTTTTGTAATTACTTCATCTGTACATACACATGGCTATATTTTACATCAGTAGAATTACATCAGGCATTTTTTTTTTTTTTTTTTTGCGTTATGCGGGCCTCTCACTGTTGTGGCCTCTCCCGTTGCGGAGCACAGGCTCCGGACACGCAGGCTCAGGGGCCATGGCTCACGGGCCCAGCCGCTCCGCGGCATGTGGGATCTTCCCGGACTGGGCCACGAACCCGTGTCCCCTGCATCGGCAGGCGGACTCTCAACCACCGCGCCACCAGGGAAGCCCACATCAGGCATTTCTGTGCAGTCTTTTTTCCTTTGTCTACCTTTGCTTCCCCCCCTCCACTCCATTTCCTCTCACAAGATCGCATCCGTAACAACATGGGAGGTATCCTTCATATTTTGTCCATGTTTATGTACAGGGCACCAATATATACATACTAATACACATCTGTGTGTCTGTGTGTATGCAAGACCGAATGGGGATTTTTGCCAATTTTACTTTCCAAAATGGGACCTTATCTCACACATTATTTTTCTTATTATACATATTTCCCACTTCTAAGCTTCTAATCAAGAATGCCCTATAGAATTCTCTTTGTCAGGTAGCACAGCTCTAATCCATTATTTTTAATAGCTGTACCATAGACCCTTGGTGTAAATGTACTATAATTTATTTCATCATTTCCCCTATTTGTCACTTTGTTGCTACTTTCTGCCTTTATGAATAATGCTCCAATAAACATCTGTAGCCATAGATGTCTGTATCCTGAGTCTTTATTTCTGTGGGAAAGAGCCCAGGTAAGAAATGCTGGGTCAAAGGTTAAGTGTATTTTAAATGTTAATACCTGTTTCTATATTGCTTTCATAAAATACTGTAGAGCATGAGAACTATTTTTGTTCTGCATCCTTGCTAATATTTGGTATTGATAAATGTCTTAGATTTTGTTAATCTTGTAGCTATGAAAAAGCAGCTCATTGTACATGCATCCTATTCCTGATATGGTGAATATCTTTTCAAATGTCAAGGGCCACTTACATTTCCTTTGTAATGAAAAGCAGGATCGTATCTTTTCCCATTTCCCCCCTTTTTAATTTGTGCTGAGTTTTCTTATTGATTTATTAAAAATATTTATACATTCTGCGAGGTAAATCTTTGTCATTTATGTGGTTACAAATGTTTTCTCTCAGTTTGTGGCTTGTCTTTTCATCTCTTTATTGGGTCTAACAATGAATAGATGTCCCTAATATAACAGAAGTCAAATTGATGATTTTATTTATGCTTTGTTCTTTTGGGTTTTGTTTAAGAAATATTTCCCTCATCAGAAAACATAAAAGTATTATCCTTTTTTCTTTGAAAACTTTATTGATTTAGTTATCATACTTAGGTCTTTAAATTACCCGGAAATGATTTTTGTTTATGATGCAGGAGGAGCATCCCTTTTCATTTTTTCCCATGGGGAGAACTGCTTTTCACAGCAGCACCACTTATTAAATAGACTATAATTTTCCTACTAATCTGTTTTGCCATTTTTTTTTAATATAGTATATTTCCTTATATGTGTAGGTTTCTTTCTATTCTGTTTCTCTGGTAGACTTTTTTAAGCTGTCCTTTATCCAGTAAGGAAGTTCCTGTTTATTCATAGTTCAGTAAGAGTTTTCATTATGAATGATTGCCAAGTTTTATTGAAAGTTTTTATTGTAACCATTCAGATTTATTTTTCTTAATTGGTCAGTTAATATAACTAAATAAATTTATAGATTTTCTAATATTAATCACTCCTAGAACAATCTCATATTAACCATGATACATCATTTTTTTAATTTAGTGTTGAATGCTGCTTGCTAAAATTTTATTTAGAACTTTCATGTGCTCATGAGTGGCAGTGGTCTATTGTGTTCCTCTCATATACTCTTTCTTGTGGTTTTGGTTGTAAGGGTGTAAAATTTAGTAAACCATATTTTTGAACATTTGATACATGTGAATAATTTTCCATTTATTAGAATGTTTATTACACATATTGCCTATTATTTCTATTAATCATTTTTGAAACTATAGTTATGTCTCCCTTTCTTAACATTGTGGTCTATGCTTTTTTTCTCTCATTCTCTCTCTCTCTCACACACACACACATCTTTACCTTTATTATTAAATCCTCATTTCTTTAGGTACTTTCCCGCTGCTCTTTTACTAAAATTTTTAATTAATTTACATTTTACCTCTTTTGCTTTAGAATATCAAAATTTTGGAACTATAAACTTCTTTTAAGTATCATTTTAGCTGCAGCACAAACATTGATAGATAGGATTTCCCTACTTAAACAGATCTAAATATTTTCTAATGCCCATTATAATTTCTTATCTGACCCATGGTTGATTTAGGATGTCATATTAAATTTCTGAATATATGTATAAACGGGATTATTTCTGATATGTGTGTGCCTGAGTACACATCCATATATATTCATCTATTTATATTTACTTTTGTTCTTTTTATACTGACATCGAACTATTTCATTTTGGTCAGAAAATTTAGTGATCTAATATTAATTTTGTGAAACTTAACTGAGAAATGTTTTTGACATAGAAAATGATCAATTAATTTAAATTGTCCACAGTATATCGTTGGGGGCAGTACCCCACTAATCAAGCTCGTTATGTATGTTGTTTGAGTTATCTATATTCTCTATTAATTACTGAGAAATGTATTACAGTTTCTCTCTATGATGTGGACTTGTCATCTTTTGCTTGAAGGTCCGTAATCCTTTACTTTGCAGTTAGAAACTGTATTATTAGGCGATTACAAGTTTAAAATTTTGACACATTCTTAGTAAATTGAATTCATTTTCTCTACAGAACAACCCTCTTCTAAAGATCTTTTTTTATCCTTAGTCTCCAGATGATCTGAAGTTTGAACAACAAAGCCGGGTCTAAGTCTGTTAAGTATCTTGCTGTTACATTTTTCTATTGGTTTTTCAATCTTTACATTTGTGTTTAGGTGTTCTCTGGTAAATAGTCTATAGGTGGATTTTTTAAATATATTTTAATCTTTTAAATGCAAAGAGTAATCTATTTGCATTGATTATGATTACTGATATGGTTGGGTTTGAGCCTTTTTTTATTATGTGTTTTCTTTCTGTTCCGGTTTTCTATAATTTACTTTTATTTCTTTTTTTTTTCTCCTTTCTTTCAGAATGACTTAATATTTCTTCTTAACTAATTTGGAAGTTATACGCTCTACTGTTCTTTTAATGATTACCTGAGAAATTATAACATACATATTTAATAACATATAAAATTAATCAATCTAGTCACCTCTCCATAAAAAATAAAATAAAATCCCTGAAGCACACTTATAAAACTTAATTTTGGTCACGTCCCTTCTGATTTACGAACTTTTGATGAATAGGATTGAGACATCAATGTAGGTCTTGTGTCTCCAAACCTCACAGAGACCCCTGTGGGCATTTTTCCTCCGAGTTCATCTAGTGATAGTGTTGCCATTCGGGGTCTTGGCTTAACGTAGATGATCTGCTTGAACTCACAGTACAAGGTTCCAGGCTTTCGCCTTTCATTTGGCTCAAAAGTGTCCTTAAAACTCTGGGTGTAGGCCCCAAGTAACGGGCAGATGCTTTCAGCAGAAAATTGTCTAGAAGGCTCTCATTTATCCACTTGTGTTCACACTTTCATGTAGTCTTTGGCTTCATTTTTTTTCCTCTGATTTTTTTAAGGTGCATAAAAAATTAAAAGAGTTAATATTTGTTTATTTAAATTCAGTGTACTAAATTTTGTGTACTGACTGAGGCTTCTGTTGCCCTCTAGTCTGCCATATTGCCAAAAATATATGTCTTTGGCCCTTTGCACATCCATGTGAACTATAGCATAATTGTATCCAATTCCAAAATAAAACAAAACAATTAAACAAAATAAATTAATAAATTCTTTGGATTATAATCGATGATCAATAAATACATTGTTAAGTTTGGATTGAAATGAAAAATTCATAATATTGTTTTCCCAGTTTTCTGGTTCCATGTCCAGAATTGAAAGGAGTTGATAACTGATTGAATATTAAGCTACTAGGATGTGTAGATTAATAAGCACCTTAATGAATTCATCTGCATTAAATCCCTGCACTCTGAAGTTCTTCCCTTCCTGGCAAATATAGGAGCCTGCACAAACAAGCACAAGCAAATGAAATTAGACTTTCAATCATTGTGCAGATAATTAAACATTAGAATCCTTGGCCTTTCTCCTCGTGTTTATTAGATGTTCTTCATTAATCAGACAGGGGACTGATGGGCTCCATCACTGTCAGCTGGTGTGACTCCCTGGACAGCTTTGGAAGCCTTTGCTCCTGGTGTGAACAATTTCACTGGGGAAATATACCTTCAGAGTTCCTTGTTTTGGTCTCCCTGACTTAGAAACCATGCCAAGCTCTATTCTCCAGGTAATCTTACTACAGCAGCATAAGATTGAAAAGTATGATTTTAGCCAGACCTGAGTTTTAGTCCCAGTTCTGCCATTTCAAACCATGTGAGCATAGGTGATTCTTCTCCCCTGATACATCCACTTTTCCTTCTCTTTAAGATGAGGGATTTAAATCTTACCTCTTCCCAACCTTGAGTTTCTAGGAGTCTGAATTATTGTGGTCACTGTCTTGATATGCACCTCATTTTTTTATCCAGGAGCAAGAGAGTTAGGACAACCATGAGTCAGCAAAGAGAAGTCAATTCATACATATATGTGATGGTTTTTCTCATTTCTCTCCTTGGTGGATGAACAACATGGAACAGTAAGATAAGAAGGCCTAGTCTCAAATGTATGAGCTGAGGACCTTCCTGCCCAGAGTATTTGAGGGGTTCATTTTGACACAAAATATCTATGATGAACCTGGCAAGGAAAATCAAATGCATAATATGTCTACCATATTCTAGCAGATAAAAATATCTAATAACATTCTCACCCAAATCCTATGAGATAGGCATTCTCATCTTTATTTTGCAGATAAGAAAAACCAGGGCTTGGAGAAGCTAAACAGCCTAAACCTTGTAAAATGATAAGCACATGGAACTGCCAGGGGTGGAATGACATTACTAAACTCTACGGTCACTTTGTCTATCACCTTTCACTGTTATGGACTTGAGTTGTGGCCCTGCATCTATCCTTGGAGGGTTTTAGATGTGGGGAAGGGCCATAATCCTCTCTAGCCCTCAATTCTTCCCAAAATCAAAAATGAATAGGAGTATTATTTTTCTGCCACATCATTGATCATTTTTATAATGATTAAATTAGATAATAGATTGACAAAGCCTTTGAAAGGTTTAAATGCATAATAATCATGCTTAGTCCTTGGGAGATATGTCCTAATATCACAGTATTACTATGATGTAAAAATTAAGGACCCACACTCTGGATCTGAAGCACCTAGATAAGAACACTGGCTTGCCCATTTATTTTCCCCATTTGCAAAATGAGGATAATAAGACAAGTGCATAACAGGGTTGCAGTGATACTTAAAAGAGTGAATACATATAAAGTGCTTGGCACGTAGTAAATGCTCAGTAATGTCAGCTGTTATGAGTCCCACTATGTGTCTGGCCATTAAGAGTATATTAACAGTGCTCTGTGCCTGTCTCCTTATATATAAAACTACTTCCACATGGTTGTAAACTGTAGTGTTATCTAAGAACTTTGCATAATCCCTGGCAAAGCTAAGTGGCCCATAAATCTTCCTTTCATCCTCCCTTCTTCCCTCATTAATGCCCTGATTTATTGCATCTTTCAACAAATAGTAATCATGGCCTGCCTACCGTGTGCAGAAATCTCACACAGATACCTTGGGAGAATGAGGAGGAGGAGGGGTCAAAGACAGGAGGGTGGAAAGGAGAACAGCCCCCCCAAGTAGGAGATGGAAGTCTTGCTACCCAAGACAAAGGCTTAGGCGGAGGAGTGAGCAGCAAAGGATTTTGTTCTCAGAAGCAAAGCCTCAGGGGATTCCAGCGAAGCTTCTCTTTTCCTTTTATTGGAGTTCTGTGCTGGAGCTATAAACCCTCCAAATGAGTTGAGATCATTAGGGAAGCTCCACTGATCACTGGTGAAAAAATATAACAATTAAAAACAGAAGCCTCAGAGTAGGAAGCTTGGGGAGGGGAACAGGAGAGGAGAAAGGAACAAGGATGGCTCTTAATACTTAATAACAAATACTAATAATGGCAGAGAGTCGGAGACTAATTAAAAGTTTCTAAAAAGAGAGATTGAAAAAGATAGAGAAAGGAATTCATTCGTAATAATTTGCCTGCCTGGAATCGGGAAGTACTATAGCTTAGGGAGGGGAGTAAATGAGAAGGAGTCTAGTGTTTGGATTCAAGTCTTGGTCTTGGGTAATCTGGGCAACCTTGGCAAACATCTGTGTCTTTCTCAGCCTTGCTTTTCTCATCTGCAAAATGGTGCCTGGCTTTCTATCTCATCGGGTTTATTGAGTAACACATGAGAACCGCAGTGTTCTGCGTACATAACATGAGCAAGTTGCTTTCTTTACTCCAAGGAGAAGCACTGCCTAAGAGTTTTTCTGAATGACCTCTAAATTTGCAACTTGACAATTTTGTTTCCACCAAAAAATAAAAAGAAAGATGTGATTTCTGAACTGATATTTCAAATAGAGAAGGTAATAGAATTTAGGATTTAAATGATATCCTTGAATAAATTTTGCCCCCAAATATTCCTATTACAAATGTATGTCTCTGATTTTTTTTCCCATTAGACATTCATTCCTTTGGTATACTCCTGCATGCCTTCATCTTTCTCTAATGAAAGTGCACGTGGATGGTAAGTCATCACCTACCATTAACAATGAACTTCACATTAACAGACCAATGCTTTCCTAAAGAGACAGTTTTATGGTCTAAGGGAATGGAAATAATTGACAAACTGGAAATTCATTATGGCTAGTTTAATGCAGGTGTGGGTAGGAAAGACAGTTGACAATTGAATCTGCCTCAGAAATGTGACTGGTTGTGAAGCATCATAAGCAGACAGAAAATAAATAAGAGCCTACTGAATACTTGCTGTGTGTCAACTGCTTTAGACGTGTAGCTCACTTAATTTGCATATAAAATAATCAAGGAGGCAAATATCTTACAGATCAAGAATTTAAAATGCAGAGAATTCATAATCCACCCAGAGTCAAGGCCAAATAAGAGTGATAGGTAGGGATTGACTCCAGCGCTATGTTCTTTGTTCCTACCATGCTGACCTCTCTCCTGTTTTCCATGCCCCCAAACCCCGAGAAGCCTCCAGAATTGATAACCAGCCATAGTTCTGCCATGAATCTAGAAATGGACTATTTACAGAATTAGCTGATTTTCCAATTTGTATTTTTGAAGCTATTTCATTCCTTTGTCAGCCCACAATCAATACATGCTCGTCTTCTATCTCCTTTTAAATTCTCTAATAACACTGGTTGGTGGGTGTCTCTTCCTCATGAGAGGCTGTTGGTGGAAGCATGAGGAATTCAATTTTGTGAGTCAAAAATCACCTGATTGGGCTTCCCTGGTGGCGCAGTGGTTAAGAATCTGCCTGCCAAGGCAGGGGACACGGGTTTGAGCCCTGGTCCGTGAAGATCCCACATGCCGCAGAGAAGCTAAGCCCGTGCACCACAACTACTGAGCCTACGCTCTAGAGCCCGCGAGCCACAACTACTGAAGCCCGCATTCCTAGAGCCTGTGCTCCACAACAAGAGAAGCCACTGCAATGAAAAGCCCACACACTGAAACGAAGAGTAGCCCCCGCTCACCGCAACTACAGAAAGCCCGTGCACAGCAACGAAGACCCAACGCAGCCAAAAAAAGTAAAATAAATAAATTTTTTTTTCAAATCACCTGATCACTTTTTTAAAATGAAGATCCTGAGGCCCTACTTCAGAGATGAGTGGTTACAAAGATCGTCTGAAATCTGGACCTTTTTTTAACCAACACAAACCCACCACCCCACCCTAGGCAATTCTGATACGGTTAATTTAGGGGCCAGTCTTGGAGCACAGAAGAGCCTGAGGCAGGTGTTAGATGAAATCTGAATTCACATTATGGGTCCTGCCACTCACGAGTTCTGTGAATTTGATACATTTTTTTCAAACTGCCTCTGAGACCAGTTGTATCACCTATAAAACTACTGGAAGAATATCCACCTTGCAGGGTAGACTTGAGAATAAAACAAGGCAGTATATTAACTCTGGGCTAAAAGGATGTGTTTTGTAGCTGTCGCGTCAAGAAACAGATGTGTAGAAGTTAAACGTAAGATTGCTGGAGCCAGACTGCCTGGGTTCAATTCCCAGTTGACACATCTGCCAGCTCTCTAATGTTGAATGAATTCCTTAACACCTCTCTGCCTTAGTTTCTTCATCTGCAAAATAGGATATATCATGAGGGAAAATGGGAATATCATGGTACAAATAAGAATATCATGGTACCTTTCTCATCAGGTCATTGTAAATAGTATATACAGTGATACCTACAAAGAGCTTAGAACCCTGACACTGACTTTTATTTATGATATTTAATAAATATTAGTTTTCTAAGGATAGGAAATACATCTGGTTCTCTGTGGCACAAAGCCCAGTGCTGTAGGCAAAGTAATTACTACCAAACACTGTTAAATTAAAAAAGAGCCAGTGGTGGGAGTATGGGGGAGGTGGACCCACAGTAAGAGAGATTCCTAGAGATTCCTAGAAGATGTGCGCTGTTCCCAAGTCAAGCACACACCTGGAAGAGACTTCCACTAGGAACTTTTGCCCTCTCTTCTAAAATCAAAGGACATTCCAAGGGGACTTTAATCCATATGCTTTTCATTTATTCTTAAATCATCCAAATATTTTTGGATGAAACTGTTTGATGCCCAAAGAGAAATATGAAAGAATCCCAACAGAATTTCTTGAACACCTTTTTTTTTCTGCCAGACAAGAAGTTGCATGTTGGTAAACAAACTTGTCAACCAAAATGAAGTGACAGTGACATATTATCATCCTGATTTCTTTCTGCCACTCTGGAGTCTTAATGCGTATTTTAATCACCTTCCCTGTTTTTCATTTCCTTTCCTGTGGTCTGTGTTTTATTTTTTCACCTCTATTTCAACAACACCTTGAGGGTAAGTAGATTTCAGTCTCCAATTGCACAGCAAAGAAAAACAGGTCTGACACTTATTTCTACACATATTTGTATAGTAAGAAAAAAGAAATACCAGGAGGCGTTCTGGTGTTCATAGGCAGAAAAATGCATATTTAAAAGATCTGAGTAGCTGATCTAATCTTGCAATTTTAATTAAGAGGTTTTAGCAGAAATGTGGCACAAAACGGAAATCCTTTTATTGATGGATATATGAATTCTCCTGCACATGGAAATGTCCCTCTATTTTGAATTGGTAGGAAGTTAGAACTCTATATGGCAGAACAGCTAACTCTATATGGCAGAAGATGATCAGGATGTAAGAGAGGGATGGTTGTTCTACAGAAATGAAGAGGAGGAAGGGATTAGTTTTGGTCATTTAGGAAATAACTTGTCGTTCTGTTGGATCAGAACATATTTTATGGAACAACAAATCTCTGAATCAAAATCAAGTTTTAAGGGATATAAAAGTCACCCATGTGTGGGTGACCTGTAACAGAATGTGTGGTTTGAGTCCTGTCTCTAGTGGCTCAGCCAAATGGTCCTCCAGATTCCATATTTGGCTTGATTGCCACCAGTGATAGGACACTCACTATTTGTCCCAATAGTCTATGGCGTGTTTAGAAACCTATGATTGTTACATGGAATAAAATTTTACCTGCCCTTGATACTTTTGCTCTTCCATTGAATTAAAGAGCATAAACATAAATGGTTCTTCCTTACAATATTAAAGATATTTAAGGAAAATAACTATTTATTCATCAACTCATTGATTTCAAGCTCCAGATTCTGAAGTAATCACTGGGTGTTTGGTGGTGATCAAACAGATCCAAACCCTGCCCTTATAGAACCTTTGGCCTCACGAAGGACATATGTAAGCAATGAAAACAAAACTTGATGAGTGAATGATGAGAGAGTTTCAGGTACTGAAAAGTTACGTCACAGAGACATATATCACTGACTGGCGGAGGTAGCATAACCGTGGCCTCCAAATTATGTTGTCTTTTCTTTGAATTAAATCTCAATTCCTTCAATTCTTTCTCTATCTTAGTCTCTTTCCTTTGATCATGTTCTAATTTGTCTTCCCTTCTTAAAAACTGGAAATGGTACTGTGAGCCCCATCTGAATAGGGGTTAGGGTTATTTATCATCTGACTCTTTACATGCTAGATTTCTATTTTTGAAGTTTCAGTTTAGAGCAAACATTCATGTTGAATAGCCATCTTTCATTATTTTATTATTCTGATTTTTAAATTAACTTCCATTGAGTTACAGTTGATATATAACATTATATTAGTTTCAGGTATACAACATAAAGATCCAATATTTGCATATATTGCAAAATGATCACCACAATATGTCTAGCCATTATTTCGATTTTGCCATCAACTAAAATCCCCAAAGGTTCCCCAGGCACATATACATACAACACCTAAGTGCAAACACACATACACACAAATACACACTCATACACACACTTTTGTAATTATGAATGTTTGCAATGGCTTCTATTTCTAGGACTTTGCTTTTATACTACTACATTTCTGTGTTAGATACAGATCATTCCTCTGGGCTGTTCAGATCACTGTGAATTCTGAGTCCGTCATTCAACATATTCCTACTGTCATGTCACCTACGCATTTGATGATTATGAGCTCTCACTCTTTATCCAAGACATTGACAGAAATGTTGAACAGGACTGGACAAAGGACAGAGCTTGCAGGCTGTCTCCAGTCCCTGTCCCCAAGGTTGGCATTGATCCATTAATTAGCACTCCTGGGGACCATCTTTCAACCAGTTACAAAACCAGTCCATCACACCTCCATCAAGCCCTCATTCCTCACTCCTTTCTACAAAGACATCAAGGAAGACTTTGTGAAATGACTTGTGGAAAAGCCAGATATGCTGTATCGACTTCCTTTCTCTGTTCTTCCATCCCAGGCTATAAATACTCTAGAGTGAAATGAGGTCAGTCTGATTTGACTTACTCTTGGAGAGCTCACCCCGGGACCAAAGAGAGAGCAAGATTCTGTGTGATTAGAACTTCAGGATCTGGGAGCTGTAAAGGATTGTAGAGATTATCTCATCCAGCCTCATCATCGCACAAGTGAGTCTCAAGCTTGAAACAACTTTGCCCATGATCACACAGCTAGTCAGAGCTTGAAATGTAGTTATAACTTATATTCCCCTTTTCACACTTAGGAAGAGTAGATTTGACTTCAGAAAAGCATTTCTCAAAATATATTCCATGAATATTACTTCTAGGCTGGGAAAGGAAAAAAAAAAACCCACGTTCAAAAGTATTTGAAAAAAAAAAAAACAAAAAAAAATATAAAAAAAAGAAAAAAAAATAAATAAAAAAAAAAGAAAAAGAAAAAAAAAAAAGTATTTGAAAAACCCCAGGCATTGCTGTTAGCAATTCACAATTTATTCAGTTATTAAATAAATATTCACTTATTGTCCCCTATGCGTTAGACACTGTGCCAGGCACAAGGATATGATAGTGAAATAAGTCTCTTATAGGTTTCCTTTTAGGGGAAGAGAAAAATATTAAATAACTAACTACTCGGGCTTCCCTGGTGGTGCAGAGGTTGAGAGTCCGCTTACCGATGCAAGGGACGCGGGTTCATGCCCCGGTCCGGGAAGATCCCACGTGCCGCGGAGCGTCTGGGCCTGTGAGTCACGGCCGCTGAGCCTGCATGTCCGGAGTCTGTGCTCCGCAATGGGAGAGGCCACAACAGTGAGAGGCCCGCGTACTGCAAAAATAAATAAATAAATAAAAAATAACTAACTACACAAATAGAAAGATTATTATGAATTATAAGTTGCTCTGAAATAAATTTACTGGGTGTTCTAAGAGAAGGGGAGAGCATAAGAAATGGCCTGTCTGAGGAAATGATATTTAAGTATGTAAGAAAGCTCAGATAAGAAACGTCCTGGCGGGCTTCCCTGGTGGCACGGTGGTTGGGAGTCCGCCTGCTGATGCAGGCGACACGGGTTCGTGCCCTGGTCTGGAAAGATCCCACATGCTGCGGAGCGGCTGGATCCGTGAGCCATGGCCGCTGAGCCTGCGCGTCCGGAGCCTGTGCTCCGCAGCGGGAGAGGCCACAGTAGTGAGAGGCCCGCGTACCGCAGAAAAAAAAAATGAAATGTCCTGGCATATTCAACAAAATGGAAGAATGCGAGAGGATGTCAGCCGTGACCCTGAGAAAAACACGTAACAGCTAAAGAAAGAATTTGTCGGCAATGTTAGAGGGAAAAAATACAAATATGAAGATAGAATGCATTGATGCATTCTGAGCAGAAGGATGATCCAAATCATTAGCATTTTGAGAACAGTACGATGGCTGCTCCGTGTAGACAATATTTTGCGGGGTAAGTGTGCAAACACAGGAACCTGTTAGGAACATTGTGGCGAAGTTCTGGAAGAGGGAAAATAGTCTCTTGAATAGGGACCTATTGTAATAATCTAGTAAACACACTGCCCGCCTCTTTATCATCGTTTCCCAACATTTTCTAAATTCGTTTGACCACAGTCATTATTTAAGTGATACCTATTTTACTCCATGAAATTCTAAAGAATGCACCGTAAGAAATTATGCTTTAGGCTATCTCCAGCTAAAGTCACATTTCAAGCCCTTCTAAAATGATAGCGACACTTGCTATTTGCTTGATTTGTTCCTTGTTTTTCCAGTAGACGATTCATTTGTTTATGAGGGTCACCCTGATGCTAGCTGGTTTACTTTCATTCGAATTGCCAGGTGTCAGGCTTAGAAAAGTACAAGGCCATGAAGTAATCCCAATATATAACCATGTTTACTTGTGCATCCTGTTATTCCTCACCTCCCTCCACCCACCCTCAACTCACAGTGTCTTCTATTTTCAGCATGGAATTCTAATTGCTCATTAATATTTAGGAAAACTAACTCCTACGTTAAAAAAGAAATTACCTTCCAGACTAGTTAACCAGCAATGAAATTCACATTTGTATACATTTGCATAGGTTGATATAATATTTTAGAATAAGGAATGATGAATAAAATGACTAGAAGGAGGTATGAAGGTCAATATAGCACAATAACCAAATTCAACATGGGTAGTCTGACTCCTGTCCATCATCTCTTTTAATCATCACCAGCTCCGCAAGGCAGGGCTCCTGATACTCTAATATGCACATGAGTTACCCAGGGACCTGGTGAATGCAAATCCTGATTCATTCGGAGGTCTGAGGGGGACCTGAAATTCTGGTCCCCAGTGGTGCTTCTAAATCTCAGACCACACTTGAAGCAGCAAGGGTGGTAAGCACCATTTCAATTTTGCATTTCAGGGAATCAGCATAGCAGGTGTTTCAGCAACCAGTAATAGAAAAGCCCAAATCCAACAACGGATTAATGTCTTAAACAATGACACCATTTGCTACCTCTCATACAACAGACCCAGAAGTAAGGTGGCTCCAGCTATAATACGTCAGTATCTCAGCAAATTCATCAAAGACCCAAGGTGCTTCAATCTCCCCACTCTGCTCTCCTCAGCAGCACCTTCATCTGAAGGCTACTCCTCCTGTCCATGATATGGATATAGCAATTTCAGTGTCCAAGTCAGACTATGACAACATCCGGAAGAAACTCTCTCTCTTCTACTGTTGTCCTTTTAAGAACAAAGAAACCTTGACCACAGTCCCCCAGCAGATATTCCTCACATGTTATTGGCCAGAACCGCATCATATGTTCATCAGTAGCAGACGCTGTAAGTACAGCACCTTATGCCCCTCAGCCCGTGCCCAGATCACCTGAAATTTATTGGGCAAATCCCATCTATGTCCTGATTTTTCCTCAGGAAACTGCATCTCTGAGCCTGAGGGACATCACTGGCCTGTGCTCAGCATCCTCATGGGCCAGGCTGGAAATGCTAGAGTCAAAGTCCTAAGGAGAAAACTTATATAGGTGAGAAACGGGAACAAAAATCCTGGTCTCCTCATTCCTTAGGGGGTAAATTCTGAGACTTACAGAAGGTCTGCAACAGCAGTAACTCCCGACGGCAAACACAGGACACTGACCCACGACTTCCCCTTGGTGGCTTCCCATGCTTCTCCCTCTCACATCCTGATTCCTTCACAGTGATTCCTAGGATCAAGTTCCCATCAACCACTTGAGCCAAAATATTTCGGTTAAGGTTTTTTAGATCTATGTTCACGAGTGAGATTGACTTATAATTTTGTTTTCTTGTAATGTTCTTGCCAGATTTGGGTATCAGGATTATTTTTTGTTTGTTTTGGGTTTTTTTGTTGTTTTTTTTTTTGTGCGGTATGCTGGCCTCTCACTGTTGTGGCCTCTCCCGTTGCGGAGCACAGGCTCTGGGCACGCAGGCTCACAGGCAGAGCCGCTCCGCGGCATGTGGGATCTCCCCGGACCGGGGCACAAACCTGTGTCCCCTGCATCGGCAGGCGGACTCTCAACCACTGCGCCACCAGGGAAGCCCCAGGATTATGTTTGTCTCAAAAAATAAATTTGGGATATCCCCTTGTTTACTTTGGGGGAAAAAAAAACAAAAACAAAAACTACATGAGCCCAGATCCTTGTCTTAGATTCTGTTCTTGAGGCGAATGAGTTGAAACAACTTAAAATAGCACAGCCAGACCAACTGGAGAATGGGAAAACCCCATGTGGCTTACAGGGGTGGTTTAAAAAGCGGGGGCCCAACTCCAACATCAGCCTCCCCTGGGAACTCATTAGAAATGCACATTCCACACTCCCTCCCCAGGCCTATGGGACTAGAGACTCTGTGGCTGAAGCCCAGCGATCTGTGTTGTAAAAAGCCCTCCAGGTGATTTTGGTGCGTGGCAGATTGAAGTATCACTGGTTCAGATTAATCAGAATATATCCCCGGTTCTGGGGTAAGCATAACTTCCCATGAATCATCTGATCCTGAGAAGGATGGATACAGATCTGAACACAACCATGGTTCTATTAAGGAGAGTTGGGTGTGGTGAGGGGAAACGAATGCTTCAAAACCACCACTCCTGCTTCCCATCAGGGAAGTCCAGAGAGTAAAAGCAAGTTGCCCCAAGCCTCCGAACTGGAAAACAGGAAAAGTGGTTGTGCATCCTGGCTTATGACAACAGACACAGCGCTCCCTGACCAGTTTCTACAGCTCTGCAGTCACTGAGGGACCTTGGACAGGGCTGGGGAGGGAAGGCCACTGAGGACAAGGCTTCCCTTGCCAGAAGTCGCCACATGTGTTCCTTCAGTGGCAATAAATCCCATGGAAATGAGGACAGATAAAGTGTTCTGACATTTATATCCAGCATGAAATACATGAAAATAATAAGAGGAGAGGATAATAGTGCAACATGCAGCTTTTACTAATGTTAGACTAACTCTGTAGGGGAAACGGTTCATTTTATTGCTTTAAGGTCCTGCTTTCTCCTTTCCCTCCAATGGGCATAATACTAGGGCTGCCTCCGATTCGCCATCAGTAGGTGAGACAGCAGTTACGGAGGGCCTCGGTGTACCTGGAAGGACTGCAGGAGCCGTGGGAACACCCAGAAGTGTAGGAGGCACGGCCCCTCCCAGGACCTCACGGTCTACCTGGGCAAGCCGCACACGCAGACGTATTGAGTCCACATTCACTGAGTCATTGAAATGTTCCAGAAACTATGGTGAGTGATCTTACACGTACATCATTTTAAAATATGCACAAATTTATGAATAAAGGATAACACAATAAGACAGGGTGTAGCCAGGTACTAAATTGTACCCAATATGGATTCTAAGAAGAGTAAGAACATCAGGGATTATAGGTCTATCCTTCATTTGCTACGTGATCTTGGCCAACCTACTTCCCTCATCAGATGTTTCCTATCTAAAATGAGAACATTGAACCAGATGAGCACATCCCAAAACTGCGTTCTGTGGAAAATCCCTCTTTAGGATATTAATAGGTATGCAACTTTTTATTTTTAAGGTATTTGTGAGGGAGGCACGGCTGGCCCAAGATGAAAACATCTGCAAACGTTTTAGAAACAGGTTTAACCAAATTGAGCAGGTTTGCTTCCCAAAAGACCTCTCAGAACTTTGAAGATGCTTCTGACGATGCTTCTGTGTTCTGTGACTCTGCAAGAGGGAAATCTTATTTATAGCACTTCGTAAAATTATTTTATTATAAGACCTACTGTTACATGGCACCGAGTAACATCCCTTCATGTGTCCCGGAAGCAGTGTGGAAAATGCCAGAAATCATGGTCTTGAGAGATGGCGGCTCAGGTCAGCTCACTTGGCCAATCTTTAAAGGACGATTCAAGTCTGATTCTGTGAACAATAAGGTCGTTCGCAGTGGGGGTAACAACATAAAGAAACGCTCTGAGTCTGCCTGCCGATGCAGGGGACACGGGTTCATGCCCTGGTCCAGGAAGATCCCACATGCCGCGGAGCGGCTGGGCCCGTGAGCCATGGCCACTGGGCCTGCGCGTCCGGAGCCTGTGTTCCGCAACGGGAGAGGCCACAGCAGTGAGAGGCCCGCGTACCGCAAAAAAAAAAAAACAAAAACAAAAACAAACAAACAAGAAGAAACGCTCTGGGATTATGTTTTCCTTCACTGAGAGTGTAGACAGTAACACACCTGACATTTGTCCAATACACTTACAAGGCGTTTTCAGATACATTCTCTAATTTCACTCCCCTGGCAACCCAGATTTAGCTTTTTGTTCAGCTTCAATGAGAAACCTGAAACTTATGATGGTAACATCTGACTTGGTCAATGTCGCCTTCTCTGCCACTTTCCCCCGATCCTTTCACTTTTTGCTGAGCTGATCTGCTTAAGGTTTCTGCATTACAAAGTATGCTGGGCTTTTTAATTTAATTTAATTTTTTTCACTACACCATCCCGCAGTATATTCTGGAACCCAGCCCTGGTCATCAAGGCCCAAGCAACTTTAGCATATTTTAGGAATAAAAGTGATCCCACAGGCAGGGAGGTATTCACATAGAAAAGAGC
This sequence comes from Tursiops truncatus, assembly GCF_011762595.2. Taxonomy (NCBI): domain Eukaryota; kingdom Metazoa; phylum Chordata; class Mammalia; order Artiodactyla; family Delphinidae; genus Tursiops; species Tursiops truncatus. The sequence continues at coordinate 100,134,607 of NC_047039.1, read as the reverse complement.
CTGGGCTGTACTAGTCTTAGACACATGCCACCCACGTTCGGCCCTGCTGATACCTCTGGCCAGCCACCACCCCTCAGCCTGGTGTCTGGTAATTAAATGCCCCCAACACTACATGAGTTCATTTGTTGCATGTTTATAAAGGTCTTTGAGGAATCAAAGTTCTTCCTGGTAGGGAGGGTGCTCTGAAGGCAGATGTCTAATGGGAGAAGCAGGAAGTTTGGAGCTGGGAAATCAGCTGGCTGGGCTTAGCCCCAGAATCTGCACCCTCTTCCTGGATGATGTTGGGCAAGCCACGCCTCTTCTTCCAGCCCCTGTGTCTCTTTGTATTAAAAAAGGGAGAAGAAAAAAAGGAGTTTTCCAAGGCTCTCTTCAGATCTCACGAACATTTATTTTTTAATGTGAACTGACCAAGTCAAACTTAGCAATCAATGAGGTGACCGGTGTCACATCAGATAGTCCTTGTGGCCATTATTTGAATCGGGCACTTGAAAACCTCCCAACCTCCTTCCCCTGCCAGAGAAGATGAAAGTGTCATTTCTGACCTCAGCACTGGCCTTTGCTTTGAACTTTGCAGTGCCTTTCACATTACCATTTCCAGCTGGTTCTTTGCCCCCTGGTGAGACTAGACTTTTCTAAAAGAGTGTAAACTTCTCTGAATGATATCTGAAAATAAAATATAATTGATTTCACACCTCCTTGAACCTCTCCTATCAAGAATTGATTTTTTCCTCTCCTGCTTTACACACTTGAAAATGATGTGAGTCATGACAGGTAGAAAATCCAATACATAAATGTTCTTCATCCTTTCTCCCTTTCTTTTTAAATTCTTCCCTGAGATAACAGCACGTGCGGGCGTGGACGCAAGTGCATGTGTTTTACAAGTGTCCTTTCACATATTCATACCTGTATTTGCCTGTGTTTATATGAGTTCATCAGTCTGACTGTACATGTGCCTTTGTATGTCAATGTCTGTGTGCTTCTGCGCACCCACACACGCAGCAAATGCACTTATGCATCTGTGTTTTTCGAGCATGCATCCTAATGCAAGTTTGCACGAGTGTGTTTATAAGCATGCATATTAGCATGCATGTTTTTCCACGCACATATACCGGTTTGCATGTTTGTGGTCTGTGCAAAGTTAGCCTATATACGAATAGGCAGGTTTGTGTCTAGGTGTTTGTGCAAGTGTGTGTATCCCTGTGAATAAGTGTACATGTGTCCATATAGTTAGATTGGCATTTCAAAGCACACCTGGCCTTGCTATTCACCCACCTCCACACCCCCAAAAAAAATACGCCAAACTCAACTTTCCTTAGATGCTTCAGACAGCTTCTGCCTGTTTGGATAGTCATTATGAACCACAGAATGCTCTCCTCTGCCAGCCCTGTATTAGCTGTCACTTCCTCAGGCAGGACAAAGTCGCCCAACTGGACTGTGTCCTAATTATCTGGCAAGAGAAGGAGGTGTGGCGGATGCTGCGATGGACCTGGTAACGCTTCTCTCCGCGGGAGCCCAGGCACTCGCTGGCTCTCCGGAGGCCACCCCTGGAGCTGGTGCCGAACTACTTCTGAGTGACATGAGGACTGGCACAACACGGTGCTGATGGATGCGTTGCTGTGGCACAAGCCGTCAGGGCCAGAAAGGCCCAGCACACCTCTTTTCCATCCCTGGGCTGCCTGGGTGCACGTGAGCGGCAGATCCCTGCTTCCTGTCCGTCGGCCTGTCCACTCGCAGCTGGCCGCACTGCCAGACTGGCCAGTGTGTGACAGTGACGGTTGGGAGGGGAGAGACTGGGCTCTTGTTCAAAGGGGCCTTTGGCTTCCTTTAGCAGGGAGAAGGGGCTCCCGCGTGGGGGCCTGTAGCAGGGAGAAGGGGCTCCCGCGTGGGGGCCTGTAGCATTACCCAGGGGAAAACACGTGGGTACTCTTCACGGTTGAAGGTAGAACAAGACACAGAGACTCACCACTGACTCTGAGGATAGGGTGGGCTTTCATGGACTGGGGGTGGGATAAAGAAAAGCATGCTAGATTGGCAGCATACAGACCCAGGCTCAGGCCTCCATGTAGGTCTCCACTCTCCACCGGTGGGCTGCAAGCCCTTGCACGTCACTTTAGACACGTCTCAGGATAAGGTTGGACTTATTCCCTGATGACAAGACAGAGTAGATTCCGGCCCCCCACCCTGGTTTAATGGGAAGAGTCTCGGCGTCAGCTCCTGGTAGGAAATCTAGCCCAACAGGCAGAATGTAATAGGGTATTGCTTTGCCAACCACAGAAGTTACCATCAAAGTCAACAAGACCCTATTTGAAAAAACTCAAGGTCTACTCTGTTCCTGCTTTCTGGGCTCCTGTTCTCTCTTCACTGATTATCTCTACTTAGATGTTTCAAGTGATTTCACAAAATATCCCAAAGCAACCATATCCTTCTCTTCCCCAAATTACTGTGGTGACCGCATGCAAATCGTTAACCATCCCAGACCCAAGAGTTACCTTCCACCCCCTCACCTTGGACCCATCTCTAACCAAGCAACAAATCCTCTGGACTCACCTCCTAAATATCACTTTAGTCCATCTTCTCTTGCCTGGATTTCACAATGAACTCCTAAATGGTTTCCCTGCTTCCACTCTGCCCTTTCAAATCCATTCTCCACACTAAAGCCAAAGTGACCATTTAAAAACCACAACTTTGGACTTCCCTGGTGGCGCAGTGGTTAGGAATCCACCTGCCAAAGCAGGAAACATGGGTTCAAGCCCTGGTCGGGGAGGATCCCACATGCCGTGGAGCAACTAAGCCCGTGAGCCACAACTACTGAGCCTGTGCTCTAGAGCCCACGAGCCACAACTACTGTGCCTTCATGCTGCACTACTGAAGCCCGCATGCCTAGAGCCCGTGCTCTGAAACAAGAGAGGCCACTGCAATGAGAAGCCTGCGCACCGCAACGAAGACCCAATGCAGCCAAATAAATAAATTTTTTTTTAATTTAAAAATAAAATAAAAACCACAAGTTTGGTTATGTCTTACCCTCACTTAAAACCCTTCATGATCTTTCAGTCGTCCTTAGGATCATGCACAAAAATCCATTAGCATGACCGGTGAGGATCTCCATGATTAGGTCTATGCCTGCAGCCTCATCTTTTCACATTCTGTTCATGATGCGTTCTAGCCATTATGCGCGGCCTAGCGTAAGCGCGGTTCCTGCTCAACTCTCCGCCTCTCTCATGCTACTCCTCTACCTAAAATACAGGGTTTTCCACTCTGTCCATCTGTCCAGTTTAGGTCTAAACATATCTCCTTCTAGAGGACTTTTATGTATTCCAGTGTGATGAAACAGCCTTGCTGAAGCATCCCTTACCAAGTTCTATTTCTCTTACATAAAAGTGACCGCAGGGCTTCCCTGGTGGCGCAGTGGTTGAGAGTCCGCCTGCCGATGTAGGGGACACGGGTTCGTGCCCTGGTCCGGGAAGATCCCACATGCCGCGGAGCGGCTGGGCCCGTGAGCCATGGCCGCTGAGCCTGCGCGTCCGGAGCCTGTGCTCCGCAACGGGAGAGGCCACAACAGTGAGAGGCCCGCGTACAGCAACAACAACAACAACAAAAAAGTGACCACATAGCATTAGAACTCATTGCTTAATTGATGGACTTCCTTGCTAGAATTCATGCTGTTTTAGGGCAAAGGACAGGACTGGAATATTCACTTCTGTAGCTCTAATGCCTAGCACAGTGCTTAGCACATGCAATACCCCCAAAATGTGTACAAAGTAAACTAATAAATGAATAGCAATTAATAATACATTACACATTATTATGTTAAACTACCACAGGTGAAGGACTTCATAAATATAATATAGACTTTGAATACAAGTTACTGAGAGTAGGGAATTGTAGTCCCTACTAGTGTAGTGTACCTCTTTTCATTCCAATAGAAGTATCTGGTACAGAGTAGGCTCTCTATTAATACTTAATACATTGTGGTTGACAAGAGGGGTGGGTGAGGGATGGATTGGGAGTTTGGGATTAGCAGATGCAAACTATTATATATAGGATGGATAAACAACAAGGTCCTACTGTATAGCATAGGGAACTATAGTCAATATCCTGTGATAAACCATAACGGAAAAGAATATGAAAAAGAATATACATGTATAACTGAATCACTTTGCTGTACAGCACAAATTAACATAACATTGTAAATCAACTATACTTGAATAAAATAAATTTTAAAAAATACTGAATACAGTAATCCATTTTAAAAATAAATAATTGTTTCATATAATGATATGCACATATTTGGAACATATCAAGTTTCTTAACTTTTTCTACCTAAGTACATGTAACACTGAAGAACAGTGACCCTGGAAGATCTGGAGATGTAGGTCAAGCTGGCATTAATCTCCTTCAAGTCTTGAGTTATAGCTCAAAATCCATGCAAATTGTCTATTCTTTGCCACACTAGTACCTGTTTTTGTTTTAATATAAAAACAAGTTTACCTTAGTTGCCATGAGCAAAATGAATAATTAAGAAATATATGCCATCCGTATCACCTGGTTTTGCACACTTCCTAGCATGTGGCCACATACTATATAGCCAATAAGCTTATTCTACTTTGACATTGAAGGAAACCCCAAAGGCTAATTCAGCAGCCATGTTGTGGCCAGAGATAGGATGTGGACTTGGTTGTCTGCCAAATATCAGAAACTCTTTGGGGGACAAGGCTTTGGGGTTTTCTCTCTAGAATTATATACATGGGAAGTCTCCTATAAACAAATCCAGGAGCTAACCCAGACAGGAATCATTGTTCACTGTTATCTCACAGCTATTAGAGTCCTCTCTTGCTTCTCCTGCAAATGTCTTCTCACTGCTATAGAATAGCTCTTTTTCCTAGTAGCCTCCCTTCTGCTTTTTTTTATCTGACAGATGTAGTTGCACACACTGACTCATGCCCTTCCGTTCTGTCGCATATAGAATGCAAAGCTTTTGAGGCCTCTTACATTATTCCTTTATCCTCATGTACCTTCACTATTGAATACCATCTGCAGATTTAATTAGCAGACAATTTACTCCCTTTGTCTAATCATTAGTGAATTTGAATGACTTGATGAAAAGAAAAAAAGAAACTTTCTCAAATGCTGTGTACAGAATAGAAAACTTCGGCCTTTTTTTTTTTTTTTTTATAAACCTTCCTAGCTTACTGTGATGGAGGACCCAGGTGATGGAAGCCCAAGCAAATTAGAGGTCAGACATAAAAATACAATGGGATTCAATGGGAATTTTTTAAGTAGTTCTAAATAAGGAATAACAAGGATCTTATCTAGAACAATACAGTTGTTTGGGCACAAAGCTATTTCATTCACTTCTGAATATCGTTTTCTCCTCTGAATATGAGGTAAGCAATTTTGAAAACAATTTAGCCCTTTCTGCAGCATCTGTTTAGGTAGCATTATTCTTGAGGAGATCTCCCTGAAGAATCTGGATTCCTACTTTGATTGCCCTGACCTCAAAATCACTTGTCTTTCACTGATTCCAGAATGTGTTTGCTTGTTTGTTCATTAGCTTGTTTGTTTCCCCTCTGTATCAGCAAAGCAATTAGGTAAACTTGCCCTCCTTCCAGCTGTGATTCCCTGGGAAATTTCTTCTGACCTTCAGGAACAATCCAGTCCACAGAACTAGAGAGAAGGTTACTCTTGTCTCATTGTCAGAGATTGCTCCAAACAGTTTGAAACAACAAAGACAGCCACACAACCTATTGAAACAACAAAGACAGCCACACAACCTATTGGCCAAAGTCAGATGTTTCCTTGCTAAGGTGTGTTGAGTTTCAGGCACTTAGAAAAAGCAGCGTCTATGAAGAAATCAAGTGCATTTTTTATTCAGTGCTATCTCTCTTTCCACTACTTATATCTAGCTAAAAGTGTTATTCTAAAGGATAAATAGATGTATGTGAATTATTTGAATATTATATCACTAAAACAGTGATAGAGGCAGGAGGAAGAATGTTGGCTATAAGTCAGAATACGTGATCTCTTCTGTTTAATAAACTATGTAGTTTCTACTCAGTAACTTCCCTCTATGAACCTTGTTTCCTTTCTTAAATGAAATAGCATGATCTGTATATTTCACACAACTAGACTTTGAGCTAGATCAGGATAAACATTGTAGTTACCTTATTTTTGTACACATAGAGCCTACTAAAATACACATAGGTGAGGATAAATTACTGTTTATTTAATAGAATCCACAGGGTTGTAACGAGGCTGACTTGAGAAAATGGATGAGTGCAAATTATGAGTAATCATCATCATCATCACTGTTATTATTAATTGCTACAGTTGTGACATTGACTGGGAAGTATCGGGGATACCTAGAAAATTTAAATTCATTAAACATTTCTAAAATATTTGCCAACTTTCTTGTTTTGTTAGTTTATTCTGGGTAGTACAAAGCGAATCTTTATTTCTGGTGGTACGCATGTGCAAAAACTCATGATCATGGTTAAGAAGGTCAATAAATTTTATACAAGAGTCCAGCTGATAGTTGCTGAGTCCAGCATCATGACCCTACGTAAACATTTTATTACCCAAAGAGAATCAGATGTGTGTCATCACTAGGGGCAAAATAACAAATTGGAAAATAACATTAAAATTGGAGCCAGACAGGACTTCCCTGGTGGCGCAGTGGTTGGGAGTCCGCCTGCCGATGCGGGGGACATGGGTTTGTGCCCCAGTCTGGGAGGATCCCACGTGCCACGGAGCAGCTGGGCCTGTGAGCCATGGCCGCTGAGTCTGCGCGTCCAGAGCCTGTGCTCTGAGACGGGAGAGGCCACAGCAGTGAGAGGCCTGCATACCGCAAAAAAAAAAAAAAAAAAAAAAAAAAAATTGGAGCCAGAAGGGACTTCCCTGGTGGCACAGTGGTTAGGACTCTGCATTTCCAATGCAGGGGGCCTGGGTTTGATCCCTGGTCAGGGTACTAGATCCCACATGCATGCCACAAATAAGAGTTCACATGCCACAACTAGGGAGCCTGCAAGCCACAACTAAGGAGCACACGTGCTACAATTAAAACCCTGTGCAACCAAATAAATAAAATTAATTTAAAAACATTGGAGGCAGAAAATAGGAAGTATAGTCCTTGCTCTACCAACACTCAATGTGTTACCTTGTGTTATACACAGTATTCTAGGATGGCTCTCAAGTTTTCCACCAGGTAGTATAAACATCCTGTGTAATTCCCTCCCTCCCTGTGTGTGGGAGGGACTTGTGACTATGAGATATCATTCCCATGATTAGGTTGCATTATATGGCAAAGGTGAAAGGAATTTTCAGATATAAGCAGCTGACCTTAAGCTATTCAAAGGGAGATGATTCTGGGTGGGTCTGCTCTAGTCAGTTGAGTACTTTAAATGATGGTCTAGAAGTGAAAGTGATTTAAAGCAGCAGAGATGCTCTCCTTCTGGCCTTAGGGTAGCAAAGTACCTTGTAATAGAGAGGGCCACAGGGCACATAATTGTGAGAAGATTGAGGGCTTCAGTCCTACATCCACAAGGAACTGAATTCTGCCAACAACCAGTAAACATAGAAGAGGACACTGAGATTAAGAAGACATCACAGTCCTGACTTGATTTTAGCCTGGTGGATCCTGAACAAAGGACCAGCTAACTCATGCCCAGACTTCTGAATCATGTAAGCTGTGAGATAATAAGTGTGTTCTAAGTTATACTGAGTTTGTGGTAATTTATTATGCAGCAATAGAAAATTCACATACCTTGGATAAAGTGTCACCCTGGTGGCCTCACTATTAGAAGAGTCAATAAAATAAATAAGCAATAAGGATATATTGTATAGCACAGGGAAATATAGCCATTATTTTGTAATAACTTTAAATGGAGTATAATCTATAAAAATTTTGAATCACTATGTTGTAAACCTGAAACTAATATAATATTGTAAATCAAGTGTACTTCAATTTAAATTAATTAATTAAGGAGTCAAGAATACAACCTCTTCAAAGTTTTGAAATGTAGGAGAACTAGCCCAATGCAAAATTAACTCATCATTTGTATTCCTCAAAATTTTGCTTAATTTTTTTTCCAGACCAACTCAACATATACTAAATTAAACTTTTAAGCTGCCTCTTCCATATTCTAATTCCCAGTTGGGTTTACTGCACATGACTCATCTCTTGGTTAATGGCTTCACCAACTACCCAGTGCCCAAAGCTAGAAACCCCTGAGTCATTCTTAATTCCTTCCTCTCTTGATTCTCCCACAATAGGATCAGTTGTCATCTCATCTGAGAAACTCCCCTTAGCTCTGGCCTCATTTGTGGTTCTCTACTATTCATCTGGACAACCTCTATGGCCTTCACACAAGACTGTCACTTCCCATTTGATCTATTTTTTCATTTCCCTAAGAGTTATCTTTATAAAGAGAAAGCTGCTTTATTCCTTCTCCAACTGAAACATGCCTAAGGGCTCCTCCACGTGGCATTTTGTGTTCCTCACCATCTGGCTCCAGCCTTCTCCTCTCTTTTCCCAACATGTTCCCTGTATGCCACATTTAACTTCCCATGAATTTAATGGGTTGATTTATGTCCCTGTCCAAAAGAAGAAGCTGAAGTCCTAACCCCCAGTACCTGTGAATGTGACCTAGAAATAGGGTCCTTGTTGATGTAATCAAGTTAAGGTGAGGTCATTATCACGGGCCCTAATTCAATAGGACTGGTGTCCTTGTAAGACGAGGAAAACTTGGACATAGACATAGACTCAGAGTAGAATGCCACGTGAGGACAGAGACACATCAGGAGAAGAAAGAGGTGTGAAGACAGAGTCAAAGATTAGAGTGATGTTGCCACAAGCCAAGGAGTGCCTGGGGCTTCCAGAAGTTGGAAGAGGTGAAGAAGGAGTCTCTCCTAAGTTTTTGGAGGGAGCATGGCTCTGACAAAACCTTAATTTTGGAATCCAGCCTCCTGAGCTATGACACAATAAATTTTTGTTGTTTTAAGCCACCCGTTTATAACAGTGTTATGGCAACTCTAGGAAATTAATTCAATCCCTTTCAATGATCCATGACTTTGAATAAACTGTTCCCTTAGTGAAGACACAGAAATTTTCTAAACATATTTCAGGATTCAGAGAAACCTTCTAGGAGAGCCTCAGACCAGGTTTGTTCTCTTTTCCTGATTTTATCAGAGCAAGTTTTCCGATCTCAGTTACAGGACTTACACGGAAGTGTTCAGCTGTGATTTTCTTGGTGGTCTCCCGCACTGGATTGAAGACTCTCAGAGGGCACGGATTATGGCGTATAGTTGTTCAGTGTATGCTTGTTGATTAAAAAAATCAAATCTTTGCTAGCCTCATGTATCTAGTGAGACCTAACATTGTAAATAAAATATTTTATTTTTTTAATGAATTCATCCTTTAGACACCTTGTAGGGTAGGACTGCTATTCTCAATTTATAGATGAAGAATCTAAGGTTCCATAAATGCTGGTCCCACTAACCCTTTTGCTCCCAGTACATTAACAAATCTGACAGGCTTGAGGCTGGGTACCAGTCTCACCCAGATTTTACTGTGCCACATCAATTTTGGGAGCTGAGTAATTTTTGATGATCATGAGTTTGATCAGCAGTATAATGACATAATATCTCACAGTCCTCAATGGCTTGTGGAGTTGAATGGTCTGTCTGGGTGCAGTTTATGGAAGAAAAAGGTGGACAAGAATGAATGCAGAACAGCAAAGGAAACCATAAACAAGACCAAAAGACAACCCTCAGAATGGGAGAAAATAATTGCAAATGAAGCAACTGACAAAGGATTAATCTCCAAAATATACAAGCAGCTCATGCATCTCAATAACAAAAAAACAAACAACCCAATCCAAAAATGGGCAGAAGACCTAAATAGACATTTCTCCAAAGAAGCTATACAGATTGGCAACAAACACATGAAAGAATGCTCAACATCACTAATCATTAGAGAAATGCAAATCAAAACTACAATGAGATATCATCTCACACCAGTCAGAATGGCCATCATCAAAAAATCTAGAAACAATAAATGCTGGAGAGGATGTGGAGAAAAGGGAACACTCTTGCACTGCTGGTGGGAATGTGAATTGGTACAGCCACTATGGAGAACAGTATGGAGGTTCCTTAAAAAACTACACATAGAACTACCACATGACCCAGCAATCCCACTACTGGGCATATACCCTTAGAAATCCATAATTCAAAAAGAGTCATGTACCAAAATATTCATTGCAGCTCTATTTACAATAGCCCAGAGATGGAAACAACCTAAGTGTCCATCATCGGATGAATGGATAAAGAAGATGTGGCACATATATACAATGGAATATTACTCAGCCATAAAAAGAAACGAAATTGAGCTATTTGTAATGAGGTGGATGGACCTAGAGTCTGTCATACAGAGTGAAGTAAGTCAGAAAGAGAAAGACAAATACCATATGCTAACACATATATTTGGAATTTAAGAATAAAAAAAAAAATGTCATGAAGAACCTAGGGGTAAGACAGGAATAAAGACACAGACCTACTAGAGAATGGACTTGAGGATGTGGGGAGGGGGAAGGGTAAGCTGTGAAGAAGCGAGAGAGTGGCATGGACATATATACACTACCAAACGTAAAATAGATAGCTAGTGGGAAGCAGCCAGCATAGCACAGGGAGATCAGCTCAGTGCTTTGTGACCACCTAGAGGGGTGGGATAGGGAGGGTGGGAGGGAGGGAGATGCAAGAGGGAAGAGATATGGGAACATAGGTATACATATAACTGATTCACTTTGTTATAAAGCAGAAACTAACACACCATTGTAAAGCAATTATACTCCAATAAAGATGTAAAAAAAAAAAAAAAAAAAAGAATGCAGAGTCATTTGGCATACTGTTCCGGGTTTCCACCAGCTACAATTTCCTTGCATAACTGCCATTGTTTAAATTCAATGTATTATAAGAAACTTACATTCTCTTGGACAATGAAAAAAAATACTTAATTGGAAATAAACTCATTTTTTAGAACATAGGTATTCATTTTCTTCTTTTTTTCTCTACTCACTCTGTCTCTCTGTATCTTTCTCTCTATCTCTCTCTGTCACTTAACATTTCAGCCTTTACAAATCACCTAATCCGATTGAGTCCAATTTTCCAACTTGCAGGTTGGTGGTTAGGGAGCCATAATCTTATGGAAAAAGCACCATCAGTGTGCTGAAAGGGGAATATATGGCCTTCTATTGCATTCCCCTCTCAAGATAAATGGGGTTGATAGAGAGCTTTCCTTTCCTGTGTGAATGACTCCAATCCCCAAGGAGCTGAAGTGGAGGAATGAACCTGACCATGGCTTGGCCAACATTCATCTTCTGAGTACAAGCCCAGTATGCAGCAGACATCTAACAAATATTGAATGAATTCAGGTTTTCTTTTTCATGTATCCCCTGGTATACAGGGAATGGTGGAAAATAAATTTTTGTGCTAAATAAAATTTTACTTTGACATTCAGTGTCATCATGACCACCTACATACAATAATAATAAAAGCAACAACAATAATGGCAATATTAGAGCACTAGTTGCAACAAAAATAATAGCTAATAATTACCAAACACATTGTTTATGGGTACTTTTTCTGCATAAAATGAATTTCCTAATTCCAATGTAAAACGAAAGCAGATTTTTTTCTTTCTAATCCAGTGGACTCTTACACTGAATGTACAGGTCCTATCCTATTCTTCCCACAGCTACATTGAACTAAAGCATGCTCCGTTGCCGTCTCCCGCCACCTCCCTGGGGAGAAGAGGAGGGCTCTATATCTAGGGTAGGATAAGGGCTGCTTATTACTATTCTGAGTTTGCTGATACTGATGAGAAATGCTCATCTTTCAGAGAGCTTGTGAGGTCCCTGTAAGTGTTGAGCAGGCTGTGGTCAGTCGGTCAGTATAGGTACAGTTTCATCAGGCACAACAGCGGCAGAGCTGGGGCACATGCTGCTTTATCAGTCACGTTAGGCTAGGGCAGGCTGCAGTAACCAGACCCCCGAAGTTCAGTGGTTTGAAACAACACAGTTTATTCTTCAGTTACACCATATGAACATCATACATTTGTGGAGGGTTACTGTTCAGATTTGACCAAGGCTGATGAAGTCTCCACCTTACTGAGTATCACTGGCAACAGCAGAAAGAAGAAAGCGATGGACAATCACACACTGGATCTTAATGCATCTGCTCAGAATGGATACATGTCACTTGCTGACGATTTATTTGCCAAAGCCAGACAAACAGTCATAACTAATTTCAAGACAGAGAGGAGAGGTGAGCCTCTTGGGTGCTTAAAGGGGGATTTCGTGAGAATTATTGGTGAGTAGCAGTGATGCCTACTACTGAAACATCAGGCTTTCAAGGAAAGGGGGCCAGAGGCAGCTATATAGTCCTGGTCTCCAGTTTATCCACCACTGTTCTGTTGTGCCCAATCTGATAAGACTTTCAGGAACAACTTCAGCAACAACTGCTCCTGTCAAGGTCACAAGCAACTTCCACATCTCTAAATCCAACACCCAGTCTTGGAACTCATCTCAGTGGATCTATGAGCATTGTGTGACATACTCTATTTTCTCCCAACCCCCTTATCTACTTTTTAATTCCAAGTGAGCAGACTCCAGACTTTTTCTCTTAAACTATGGGCTTTTTCTTCTCACTTTCACTTGTGAGTTCTTCCTTATCTCTCTGAGCTCTTAATCTTCCAGTACCCCAGGGTAATATTCTTGGTTTTCTTCTCCTCTCTATCTAAACCAACTCACTGGGTGATCACATCCAGTATCTTGGTTTTAATTCTACCTATAGGCTGGATATTCTCAAGGGTGTTTCCACAGCCTGGAACTTTTTCCTGGAATCAAACATTCTATAGTCAACTGTATATTTGGTATCTCTAATTTACCACGTCTAGAGCAAAACTCCTAATCTTCCAGTCCAAACATGCCTCTATTTCACTCTTTATAGAAAACTTTGTTGTCTTGATCTTCCAAATATATCCAGACTGCATCTTACCATATCCATTGGTACCAATCTGGTTCAAGCCAACATATCTGCACTATTGCATTAGCCTCCTAAGTGGTCTCCCTATTTCTATCCTTGATTGAACTCACACCTCTCCGTCCATTCCCTCACACTAACCAAAGGTAAAGCCCAGAATCTATAGTGTCTTCTCATCTCAGTTTTTTATTTTATTGGAGTAGAGTTGCTTTACAATATTGTGTTAGTTTATACTGTACAGCAAAGTGAATCAGCTATACATATATCCCCCTTTTTGGATTTCCTTCTCATTTAGGTCACCACAGAGCACTGAGTAGAGTTCCCCGGCTATACAGTAGGTTCTCATTAGTGATCTATTTTATACATAGTATCAATAGTGTATCAGTTCTGTAATTTCAAAGACAATGGCCCTCAAGTTCCATGTAACCTGGCCTCGCTTCTCTCTCTGACTTTATTTCTTCCTAAACGTCTCTCTACTCACTTGACTCCAATCATGCCAGCCTCTGACTGTTCCTTTGCCCCTGCAGAAGTGCTCCAGGGTGAGCCTTAGAGCCTTAGAGACTGTTTTTCCTCTTTGGAATGCCCTTTCCTGCGTATATTCTTGTCCTCCTCCTTTCCTCCTCCAGGCTTTGTTCAGATGTTTTATTCTCTATATGGCCTTGCCTGACCACTCCATTTAAAAATGAAACACCTTTTCTGCCCCTGTTCATCGGACACACCTCTTTCTTGTTTTTATTTTTTTCTCTCTGAAATTTACTTATGTATTTTGTTTATTGCCAGTCTTTCCCACTAGAATTCAAGATTCCTGTCTGTTTTGTTGACTTGTTTATTTCTAGTACTTTGAAAAAATGCCTGAAATCGGTCAACTGACAATATTTTTTTAAATGAATGAGTGGATGGATGAACGATAAACAAATGAATGAATGAATTAGGTTAATTTGATGTGGTTTGGGCTCTTAGCAAGAAGGGCCTGGGATTAAAGGACCAGTCTGCCCCTGCACAAACAGTCCATCAATCTTCTTAAGTAACATCACTAAAAACCAATTTCCCTCTTATTATTCAAGCATAGCATATGCTGTGAAATCCAAACTGCCGTGCTATGGCAAAATCACATCATATTGTGTATAATCTAGTATCTGCAGGCTACATATATGTTAGGGAATCATCTAATGATCACAGGGGAAAAGCCTCCTTTCAAGGTGTCATTTGATTGACCCCGAATGAAGGCCTATCCTGGGGACCTCTATCAATACAATCTAGTATCTTAGTATGTCTAATTTACTCCTCAAAAAACCCCAAACAAGGGTTCTGGGGGAATTTTAGTTAAATCCTCTGTATGTCTCCCTTAAAAGAGCTCACTGATACTTGCCATAAAATTAGAGCTGGTTTCCTCTCTTTAGAGGGAAAAAATCAGGTGAGATGAGCAAAGTATACTTATTAAGAAGGCAGGGCTTCCCTGGTGGCGCAGTGGTTGAGAGTCCGCCTGCCGGTGCAGGGGACACGGGTTCGTGCCCCGGTCCGGGAGGATCCCACGTGCTGCGGAGCGGCTGGGCCCGTGAGCCATGGCCGCTGAGCCTGCGTGTCCGGAGCCTGTGCTCCGCAACGGGAGAGGCCACAACAGTGAGAGGCCCGCATACCGCAAAAAAAAAAAAAAAAAAAAAAAAAGAAGGCAGAAAGATTTGTTGTTCAAAAAGAAATAAATTGCATGTATTTAAAAACAAAGACTCTGTAATGCTTACCACGCTCCTGTGAGACCTCTGTCTCTCTAGAAATTATGCTTAGCATGTGCTGATAATATGGCTATTAGAGTAGATTAGGACTTGCTCAATGAAACTGCTGCCACAGAAGGAATGTGCTAAGAGTTTTCAGAGATCCCATAAGTAACATCCTGCTACTTCCTGAGTGTGGCCACGTTAAGAAATAGACAAAGGAATCAAACAGACAGCAAAATGTTCATCTTATTAGAGATAAAGTTGTATTAGAACTGGCAACCTCATCTGCAACCATAGTTAGGCTTCCTGAGAATTTAGTCTCTAAAATGTATACCAGCTCCTTGGAAGTTCAGCATCTACTCTATCCATCACCCAATCTCCTATACGTTTAGGACACAAGTGAACAAAGAAGCCTGTGTCTTGACACTCTGAAGGGAGATCCACGAAGGTTCTGAGCTGATCATGCTGAATTCCTTCTCTTAATTCTACCAGTTAGAATTGGTAGAAATCTACCATCTCTTGATAATGAGAGAAGAAGGGTCCAGAGGAATAAGAAACATTTTCCAAATTTTGTTCCCCAGGAAAAGAAATTTTTATCTTGTACAAAAGGATAAGCAATAGGGGATTTGTATTCTTCCTTAGCAGTGAAAATTAAAATTAGCTCTAATCAGAACCCACTGTTCATTGTCTACAGAAGAGATAATAAAATAGGAGGAAAAACTTCTCAGTTTTCAATTAAGTACCCAATTGCAACAGAAGCTTTGTGACTGACCGCTTAACACTTTAAAAAAATGTGTGTGTATGGACAGTGGGAATGATTGTAAGACTTGGGTTTTTAATTTTTAAAAAAAATGGTAGAGAATGAAACCACTTGAACAAATGAAGTGATATCTAGATGTTTTCTGATAGCTTAGAGTAGAGAATGAAGTGTGATTGCAAAATACTTTGTCAGTATCTGTCACTTGATGCTCCTAAAAGTAGGTCTCTTTGTTTACTATGAAGAACCAAAGTTAAGCACAGCCCAGGTAGAATCCTATCTTATTTCGGTAAACAGATAAGACAAGTAGATTCAAGTGTTACTCCATTTAACACATCGAGAGGCTGAAGCTGAGATTCACTAATCTACTGAAGGACTCTCCCGTGGTCTCAGAGCAGATCTAACACCCCAATCTCTAACTTTACACCCAATACCAATCTTCCAACCACTTTTCTTTTCTTTTTTGGCTGGCCTTTCTTGCTCAAAGGCTTTCCTATTGGTATTGAAGTGTACAGGATGAATAAATTCCCCTTGCCAATATAATAGCAGAAAAAGACATAATGAGTTTCAATTTTATGTATATAAACCTGAAGACAGTCAACAATTTCATTCTGTTGGGTCACCAAAAGTAATGAACTATATGGTCAATTCCTTGAGGTTAGGAGCTGAGCTCACAATGCTTAACACAGCATTGCTTAGAAAATAAGTCCTTAGTTAGTACTTTTGTAATGAATGAATAAAAGTCCCACCTTGGATACAACTGTGATTTATGATGGATTGTGAGAGATTATGTGTGAAGTTTTGTGAGATGGTGGCCATATGATCTTCATTTACTTCATCTCTTAGAAGAACTTCTCCCTTTACTCAACTCACATTTTTCCCTTGATTAAAACACGTGAACAAGTTTAACATTTACTTATTACTTACTTTCTACCACTAAAATTTGCCATTTATATAACTCTCTCATATTCAAACCTATTGCTCATTTGGAAAAAAACAGGGAGAGGTCCCCTGCCCCTGCTGGGATAGGATCCTAGGATAGGCAATCAGACGGCCCCACCCATGACTTTGACTCTTCAGGGACTGATGCAAACATGCAGAGATGCAGGGATGGGAAAAGGATTATTCAGGCTGGCAGCAGCACCAAGAACCCTGTGATAGCGGTGGTGTGAGGGTCCAGTGACAAATGGCGACATCCATAATCCCCCACTAGCTGCAGCAAGGAGCCTACTGTGCGCAGCCCACAGTTGTAGCTCCTGCTGCCTAGCTTCTCTAGGTTGCTGCATGTTTTAGAACCTGATTGATTAGTCTATGGTTAATTTTGTAAGCTACCCAGTATCTTTCCAATAAATTGTTTTTATCACCAAAGTATCCATTCTCTTTCTGTTGTTAGCAACCAAAAACCATGAGTAATACAGAGATTAGTACCAGGGAGTGGGTTACAGGCAATGGTCCACAAGAAGAAAGGAGAAAGTTGTGATAGATTACCTGACCTAGTTGGAGCTGAAGGCAGTAGTAATTCTGTTAGAATTCAGGAAAGGGAATTTGGATGCCCATGGCGGGAAGCAGTGGTACAGCTAATTAAAGTATCATCTGTGTGTTTCTAGAATGAAGTACCCATTAAAAAAAAAAGTCAGAGCTTTGGGAACCGCACTGTCATGGGCATAAAATAGTGGGAAGGACAGAAGCAGCAGGGTGAGGTGTTTACTCCTAATCACAATTTAAAACCATAAGGAAAGACAATGGAGTGCACAAATCCCTAAGTTCTTAGCTCAAAACATGGACTGAAATCTAGGGATTTTCTATGAATTAAGGAACACAAAAAAACAAAAACAAAACAAAGAAAACTTTTCTCTTCTGCAGCCATAAAACTAAAGTCAATGACAACCAAATAGCCAATGTGATGACATGTCAAATTATAGCATCAGAATGAACATCTCAATAGTTCTCTTATGTGAAAACTAGGCATTGATTTGTTTTAAATGGTCTCTGTTCTTATTTGCTCTCTTACCTTGGGCAAGTCTGAGAGTAACTACCTACCTTCATATCTCAACTCCACCATGTGATGGGTCTGTGAATTTAAGCAAGTAACTTAGTATCCTGTTGCCTCAATTTCCTCACCTATAAAGTGGAAATGCTAATAGCATCTACCTCACGGAGGTATAGAGACTTTTAAATTAGCTAATACATGTACGGTTATTAGAACAGTGCCTGGAACATAGTAACCACTCAACAGATAGTAGCCAGAACTACAACGGCCATTGCTATGGTTATCACATTGAGGACATTCTGCTAATATGATTTGCTGAGGAGAAAGTAGCAGGTACCACTTTGTCACCATAAGAGACATGCATGTCAGCAGGTGCACAATAAACTCTGAGAAAAAATGGACCTCAGAGTAGTTTCTAGAGTTCTGGGGATATCTCCTCCAGAGTAAAGATCTGGTTAGGATTCCTTGTACTTTATACCATAGAAAAAGGCAAGATGCCTCATCAACCTCTTGGGATGTTGAATTAAAAAACGGACTGCTTTTAGGTATGTTTCCCTGACTTATTTAGTAGGTGAATTAGGCTCACTTTGTGTGGTCTCTGGAAGAAGAGAAGGATGATTTGGGCCGTAAGGAGAATAGCATCTTAATTGGCACTTAGGACCTTGCAGCACCAGTGTTGCTACAGATAGCACTGTGCCTCCAGGTAGAATGATTTCTTGTTAGGATCCTGAAGATCTGCCAGAATACAAAGATACAAAGCTACCTACGGGCAAAAGCTTATTCAACCATGTCACAGAATTTTGCCTTAGTGAAAAAGTAAAATTCTTATGTTTATCATTTACAATGAAATTTAGCCTAATCAAAAGAAAATAGCTAAATACCATCTGATGCAAGGGGGGGGTGATTTAATAACTTTTAAATCTGTTTGTTTTTCATTCTGCCACCCATATTTTCTCTAATACCCAAATCATTTAGCAACCCAAAGCTTTGCCAATAGCATTTTATTTTCTTGTGGAAAGATGGAAGTTGTTAAGATCCAGGTTGATTTTTCTTTTGTATGTGTGTGCTTTTGGCTTTTTGGAAAGTACAATGTATTATGGAATATATTTAATATGAAAAAAAATCCACTGACCTATAAAGAAAGAGTGAGAAATGGAAGGATGATCAGCTACTTGGAAGAAAATAGCAAGTGACCTCAACTTAGTCCTCACCATGAACTTGGGAATTTTGAAGTTGGTAATGTTTTTCTTCTTAACACAGAAGATGTTTCAAAAGTGTTTTTGAGGTACCAATGTCTTCCTAAGTCTGGAGATATAAAAGGGAATTGCTGAAAACTTGCCATTGAACGTTCTTCCTTTGGTTGTACAGTTTAAAGAGAGCCCTGATGTTGGTGATGTAGACTTTGTCTAACTTCCTTTGGCCTCCCAGGGGCATTGGTTTAGCAGATCATGGCAATGGTGGGGATAGCAAAATTCCATAAGAAAGAAAAACATTGGTACTCTCTTCAATCACTCTCCCAGCATCCTGGGCTATGTATGTGTGTAATTTTCTGTAAAGTCTATTTTTTTTTCACTGTTTCAATATAAATTGCAAGGTGGTTACGTAACCCAAAAGTTATAAAATCTAAATTCTTCCAGAGAAGTCTCCAAACCAGACAAGGTAATAATAAACTTTTGATTTTTGTATTTTTTAAATTGTGTACTTAAAAATCAATTGATGAAAGTAATGTTTCTATTATACATTAACCATAGTAGAGAATAATGCTAACAGAAATGTCTTTTAAGTGTTGCCATGTCAAGTATTTTGCTAGCACTTTACATTTGTGAGCATATTCCTTTTTTTAAATAAATTTATTTATTTTATTTATTTATTTTTGGCTGCATTTGGGTCTTCGTTGCTGCGCGCGGGCCTTCTCTAGTTGCGGTGAGCAGGGGCTACTCTTCGCTGCGGTGTGCAGGCTTCTCATTGCGGTGGCTTCTCTTGTTGTGGAGCACGGGCTCTAGGTGCGTGGGCTTCAGTAGCTATGGCTCACAGGCTCTAGAGCGCAGGCTCAGTAGTTGTGGCACACAGGCTTAGTTGCTCCGCAGCATGTGGGATCTTACCAGACCAGGGCTCAAACCCATGTCCCCTGCATTGGCAGGCGGATTTTTAACCACTGCACCACCAGGGAAGCCCAAGCATATTCCTTTAATACAGGTGTTTTTGTCCCATTTCACAGATATGGGGCTGCTCTCCACCACCACCAAAAATGCCTCTCTTTCTTGGAGCAGTACTTAAATCCTATGCTTACTTCATACTTCAGCCCAAATGCCCCCCTTCCCACCCCCATTCACCTTCCTTAACTTACTCAATAACAATTTTTTGCAACAAACATTTATTGAGCACTTTTTATATGGCAGGCGCTTTGCAAGGCAGACAGTATACTTGTGGGTGAAAAAAATTATCTTCCTAACCATGAAGTGCTTATAATTAATGCAGTGGAAAAACACTAAAGTAAGCAAGCAAATGAATAAACAATTAAAATGACAATAAAGGGAATAAACTGTATCCAGTGGTCAAAGAAGAAGGCTAAGGAGATGTACTCCCCCTCCACTTATCGTGACTATTTGGGACTTCTGGCAAATCAGTAAAAGCTATCACTTGTTCAAGGTCTTTATTGACAAATACCATCTAATAATTATAATAAATATACAAATCAACAGTGACTAGCAATGTGAGTGGCATCCCCTAGGATTTGTAGTATAGAACCTGCAAAACTCTATGTGGAAGCCTTGAGGAGATGGCAAAGAAAACAAGGTGTCAAGAATGGGAGTGTGTCAGTCACTCAGAGAAGGCAGAGGAAGAATGTTCTGGATGGAAGCAAAAGCAGGTATGGCAACTTTGAGATGGGGAAGAACATATGGGTTTGAGAAACTGAAAACAGGTCAGTGTTAATAAGGAATAATAAATTAGAAAGAAATGATATTGGGGAAATAGGCAGGGCTAAATGAGAAACCGGGGCTTTACTTGAACTGCAATGGTGCTTCACTGAGAGATTTTAAGCCGAGAACTGACATAATCAAATCTGGGTTTTGATTTGGGTGAATAAGTGGGAACAAGATGAGAAATGGGATCAAGCAAGGGCCATATTGCCATAGTCCAGTCAAAAGGTAAGAATGGGGCTTCCCTGGTGGCGCAGTGGTTGGGAGTCCGCTTGCCGATGCAGGGGACGCGGGTTCGCGCCCCGGTCTGGGAGGATCCCGCATGCCGCGGAGCGGCTGGGCCCGTGAGCCGTGGCCGCTGTGCCTGAGCGTCCGGAGCCTGTGCTCCGCAATGGGAGAGGCCGCGGCAGTGAGAGGCCCGCGTATCGCAAAATAAATAAATAAATAAATAAAGGTAAGAGTGGTCTGGATTAAATCTTGGCTCAACATAACTGTACCTACCCGTCCATCTCTACCCTCACGGTAGGATCTCTAAGTTGTCAGGGACTGTATCTTACACACTAGACCTTCATCAGTTTTGGAACACTGGAGGTGTGAAACAAATACAAGAATAGGGAAGGAAGGACCTTACATGTCATCTCCTCTGGGCCACAGGTTAAGTTCCCCCGGAGCAGGCATTGAGATGGGGTCTTATATTAGAAATCAACACCTATGAAAAGAGGGGAGGAAAGCCAGAGGGGGCAGAGGGAAAAGGCAAGCTGCCGTGCGAGCCCAACAAAACCCCATCCTGTCCCATGAGGAGCGCTGTCACCTAACTACCTGAAGGAACAGAATAAGCAAAGGCGCAGAGTCATGAAGGAAACATTCCTGTGTCTGGACCTTACACAATGTCATCATATCTCCAGGTGCTTAGAAAAAGCATGGGCCCCTGAAATAGATATAAGTCAAAATCCAGAATAATTATTAGAATGGGATTTGGCAATGGAAAACTGTGCTCTCTCACCAGACTTCATTACATGAGTCCCCTGCTCTCAGCTTCCTCGTGTGCAAAACTAGAGACTTGAAACAGATGGTCTTAAATGACCCTCCCGATTCTGAGTAAGAAAACCCAGTTCATGAAACCCATTATGGCTGTCGCTATCCTTTTCCATTAGTCCAAATGCAACTAGACTCATCAAAATGGGTTTTGACTTGCAGGGACAAAATGTCTTCATTTAGAAGAGACGGGAAAGGCAGCCTTGCAAATTACACCATTTCTCCCACCTCCATTATGCTCCGAGCATCCTGCCAGTGCCGTTACAACCCAACAGCATGCGGCCAATTGGAGCAGAAAAGACAATAACCTTAATGGGAAGGAATTGGGAGCTGGGAGACGCCACAGATTGTATTAGGAGAAATGAAATAATATTTAATTTCCCTGGTCATAAATAATCTGTCTGCCCACATTATGAGCATATCAGAGTTGACAGGAAAAATATTCACCAACATGGGAAAAAAGGTCATTATTTTTTCATTATTAGCGGGTAATGAAGGTGTGGGTCTTTTCTTTTTTTTTCTCTCTCTCTCTTCTGACAAATGGAACTGCAGTAGCAGAGGAGCTCAGAGTAGCTGGTAATCCTCACAGTTTGTCAGCAACAGGCAGTAACAATGATTGCAACGATGCCTCATTCATATTGGGAAGGTTGTTTATAGGCTTCAAAGTGCTCCTCTATTTATTTCCTCAGAAGCACCTCACTATGTGAAAAGGTATTGTCATTTTAGAGATAAGGGCACAGAAGCTCAATGATTAATTCAGTATGTTGGCGGGTTACCCAAAAAAGCAGTGACTTGAAAACTTCAGACTTTTTCAGTTTGGCTATAACAGCAAAAACATGTACTATTTATTTTATAATGCTTTTTTACTTAAAGAAATTTATTTTAAAGGATACTTTAAATAGCACCATCATAAATGGAAGGTCCAAATCCCTTGACTAAAATGGAAGTAGTATAGTAGTCCTCATTATTCATGGTAGTAATGTTGTATAGTCTCCACAAATACAGATTAGCAAATGTTGAACCATTGCACCTAAGGGGAATACAGGGTTATGTTTCTGAGAGCCTCTGGTCACTCATCAACCAATCAGTGCATAACCTTTGTATCTGTGAGTTTCTCTTTAAAGACACCTTATGTAATATATACTTGATTTAACATACATTATTGATTCATTACTATTGAATTCACAGCTAACAACACTGTAATTCATGTCTGAATGAAGCTTACCTAACACTTGCATTTTCCTAAGACACATTCTTGTGCCTTAGGAACACTAGATACCACTTCAGCACTATGCTTAGGGTCCATTTTAAACAGAAAAATCGCTAACAAAAAGCCCCTCACAAGAATGAGAAAAATGTGGCACTAAATAGACCATGATAAAGAACACTTGTCTGCAGTATGAGATCTGAGATAAGAAGGCAGAGTGTCACCTTGTTCAACCTTAGCTGAGAACATCTACGTGGGGTGACTCAGTTTTTTCCACCCCTCTGCACGTGTCCACAAATGACAGCAAAAATGCTGCAAGTATTGATTTGGGGGTTGCAAATAAATTTTAGTGACTAGGTGAATTCATAAATGTGAATTCTGCAAATAATGAGGACGAACTATTGCTTTAACATTAAATCCAATGAAAACAATTACATTTGATTGCATCTCAGATAGATATTCTTTTTGGTCCTAGACTCTCAGTATGAGGTTTGCTTTTCCTTTGTTAAAAAAAAAAAGGAGGGTGAAATCAGGTGTTAAAGACCTATTAGCCCCAAAATGGTGGTTTCTCCTTGACTTCATCTGAAGGATTGGAAGAGAATTAAAACAAAAATAATTTTCTCATCATGTGATTCATTTTTTCTTAGGGCTGGGTTTATGTACCACGTATAATCATATTGAGAACATTTTCAATCATCCTAAGTATTACATACAAACATTCAGAAGACACCCAAGGTACAAATTCACCTTTTGGGAAGCACTGTGTTAGAATATGAAAATCACCCAGATGTCCTGACCCTCAGCTTCCCTCACAATATAGTGGTAGGAAAAAGAGCCTCACCAGTCTCTAGCCCATGAGGATGAATCCAACTCACCTATGACAGCTCATTGGACTGCTGAGTTTGCTTTGCATTCTACATAGTTTCTGAGAGAAACTCCACATATGAGATGTGCAGAAGACTGAAGCAAATCATTGGAGTTCCACAGATCGACCCTGTCACCCCTATATGTCTACAAATCTTTTCATTGCTTCAAAAAACCCAGAGAGAGAAACATTGCTCCCCTTTCAAAATGTGCTTCAGAGTCATTTCATTCCCTTGTTCTCTTTTGCTGAGTTTAAGAGGTAAGTCTGAACTCAGAGGGAAAAAGCCATCCTTTACTATCAACGTCTCTGTTGGTGCGACGGGACCTTCTCTGGACTTGATTCCTGTATCAGAGCCCAGGCATAGGTTTTCTTTTCTCTTAGACAGATTTACCCAAAATTGCTTGATGTTAGCAACTTGTATAACACACACAGCAAATCCTTATTACATTTGTATAGACAGTACGAATGAACGAGAAAATGAGATTTGAAGTGTTAGTGATAATAAACAGAGCCACACTGTCTTATTGACTTTTTATGATCAACATTGCTGGTGTGGAAAAAAAATTAACTAAAGCTTAAAAAAATGGATTCTAGGTTCAGATTTGCCAAGTATTGAGGGTCCAAGCAAGTCACTTTGCCTTATAACCGTGGACTTTTCCAGTCCTATGTGCCAAGTCAGAGTGGTTCACTGCAGACATCCAGGTTTGTTAAGGTATCTGGTTCTGCCAATTATCATATGAGTGGCAAAGAGAAATGTCTTCATTTCTCTTTGTTTTGTATTTATAAAATAATAATAATAATAATGACTTTAGAGGATCATTGTATTAAATGAATTTATTTAGGTCCAGTGAGAGCACAGGGCACCTAAGAAACCATTAGTCCATGAGAGATTCCTTTTAATCTAAGCCTCAGATATATTATTATTATTAAGAAGAAGAAGAAAATTTTAACATTTGGAAAAAACTGGTATAATAAAATGATAAGGAACAAAGCTATAGCAGCCGACAGGCTTGGGTACCATTTCCTCTTCTGCTACCTATTATCCTTGAACTTGAGGAAACTGTATAAACCTCTCCAAATCTCAGGTTCCCCTTTCCCTTTATAAAATGATTACAACATAGCCTTCCCAACGAGTTGTGAGGATTAAAGTACACAAAGCACTTAGTGCCTGGAATTACATGAGGGATCATTAAGTGGTATGTTTTTGTTTTACTTATTTATTTAATTTATTATGTTTCTCTTAGGGTTTGAGGGATGTGATATCAAGCAATCTTAATCTAGAGAAATACTGCATGCTTTGTGAAGTCTTGAGAGCACCAACTGTTAAAACAAGCTAAAACTTGGCAGTCAGAGAATCAGAAATCCTTCGTGTTGCAAAGGACCTTGGTGATCATCTAGCCCATTCTGTATTGTGCATCAATGACCATAAGGACACTCCAGGTGAATATCTGCCTTGCTTCTGTTTCAATGCCTCCAATCAATCGGGAAGAAACTACTCTAGTGAGGCAGCCCATCCAATTGTCTTGAATCTTCATTTGTGAAGAAGTTCAGAATTATATCAGGGGAATTCGGTCACCATATCACTTTCACCCATAGGTCCTGGCTCTCCTGCTAGATACAAACAGCACCTCTAAATACTGTGAAAGGACTTGAAGACTCTTGCCCTATCCCGTGGCAGTTATGAGTTAGGGGCTAGGAGTTTGGTCCAAGGGACATTGGTTAAAACAAATGCATCCTCTAATCTCTGTGTGATGTAAAAAATAGTTAGCTCACTCAATCAGTTTTACAACAGGGATATGCATGCGTGTGTACACACACACACACACACACACACACCTCAGACCAAGTTGTGAGATCTAAATGAAAGAGCAAAAAGTTCCTAACACAGTGTCTGTGACAAAACAAGCAGTTACTGCTTTCAGCAGAGTGCTGCTTTTCACACTGCAGTTCTCCAGGGATTGCTTGAACAGCTTTAAATACTTCTGCTTTCATCCCACCTCTGGGGCCTGAAGATCATCCTCAAGGTGAGAAGAGGGTGGACTAGGGAGTGGAAATGTGTCCCCAGCTCAGCAGGAAGTACTATCTCTTCCTGGAGGCAAGTAGCTCTCACAGGTGTGGCTCCAATGACTGGTGTCTACTACCAACTCACTGACCCTCACCGCCTCTGGCCTTTATGCCTGAACAACCCACAGTACCCTTATCCTAAGGTGAGGAGGCACCAGACAACGAGACTTCTGGTCATGTCTTTTTCCTCTCTGATATCCCCCTTGAGACCCTCCATCCAAGGCCTCTGGATGCCTCTAATGCCTCCGCTTTTCCTCTCCATCAGCAATCCTGCCCCAAGTCAAGCATCATTGGCTTGCCCTCCAGATTGTCTAACAGCTGCTCCTAATAGGTACCCAAGCAGCTGAATTTCTGTAGGAAATGAAGCACAGCCAGGGGTTGGCTGTGGTTACTGGAGAAAGATAAAGACACTCACAAAGCCCTTCAGTGGAAACTCCGAGGGAGAATTCTGGAGTTCAGCAGGGGAAGGAGGGCAACAGGATAAAGGAATGGAGGTCAGATTCAAGGAGTAAAAGATCAGAGACCTAGATGGTAATGTTGAAACATCCGATTAAAGAAAATACAGATTTGCGGATTTCAAAACAAAGGAAAATTATCATGGATAAAGAGTGATATTACATAATGATAAAGAAGTCAATTCCTCAAGAAGAAATAACAATCCTTAAAGTGTATGCACCTAACAGAGCCAAGTACAAATAAGAGTCAAAATACACGAGGCAAAAACTGATATAATTGAAAGGAATAAGAGACATATCCACTATTATTATTGAAAAATTCTGTACTGAAAATTCAATACTGTTGTTTTTTCAGTAATTGGTAGATCAAGTAGGTAGAAGATCAGTAAGGATATAGTTGACCTGGACAGCAATACCCATCAACTTTATCTAACTGACATTTATAGAATATTCCTTTAACAAGAGCAGACCACATATTCTTCTCAAGCTCAGAGGAATATTCACCAAGATAGACCATATTCTAGGCCATAAAACACAGATCAAGCAATGTTTTTTGCTTTTATTATATGATTCCATTTATATTGAACTCTTTTACATGCAAATTAATTTATATTGCCAGAAATTTAATCAGTAGTTGTTCAGAGAAGAAGGTATTACAAAGAGGCATGAAGAGACTTTTGGGGAGAAGAGAGATACGCACACTATCTCAATTGTGACGATGGTTTCACAGGTATACGCCTACGTCTACATTTTCAGAACAAACCATTTAACTATATGCAATTTTATTTTATGTAATTATATATCAATAAACATGCAATAATTTTTTGAAAACACAAATTTAAAGTTCAACGGGTTTTTCTTTGTGGGATTTTTTAGAACTTATATGTTTTGGAAATGCTATTTTTTTTTTGTTTTTTTGCGGTACGCAGGCCTCTCACCGCTGTGGCCTCTCCCGCTGCGGAGCACAGGCTCCAGACGTACAGACTCAGTGGCCGTGGCCCACAGGCCTAGCCGCTCCACGGCATGCGGTATCCTCCTGGACCGGGGCACGAACCCAAGTCCCCTGCATCGGCAGGTGGACTCTCAACCACTGTGCCACCAGGGAAGCCCACGCTATGTATTTTTAGAGTTGATATGTATCAATATGAATAGCAAATCTTTAAGCAGATGACTATTACATAGATTATTTTCCAAACAATATTGAAGTTATTTTTTATTCATGAAATATTTCAACGGACTGCATCCTTGGAACTGTGGAAAACACTATATAGCAATGGTACCAAATATCACTATTAGTCTTCTAGTGCCATATAGCAGCTAAAATGGACGCCAAGGGATGATCGATTCTGCACCAGATCCCATCTGACAGTGCAGTGGAAAGGGAAAAATTGACCTGACTAGAGATTACATTTTTAGCTCCCTTACTTGGAGTCACAGTACAAGTTCTTGCAATTGGTGTGTAAGCAGAAGAGATGTGTATCTTATCCATGAAAAAGTGGTTAATAAGTATCCTTTCTCCACATTTTCTTTCCCAATCTCTTGGCTGAAAGGGAAGGCCTCTGGGACCCTAGAATATGACAAAGTCTTAATCTCTGAATTATAAGTCTTAACTTGAGTGAGAAATAAATTCTCTAAAGATTTGGAGTTAGTTACAGCTATGAATACTACCATAAACAATATAAACATTCGATCAGTGAAATTATGTAGTGCTCACTGCTCAACTTCTCTTGATCCTTGGAGAATTTCGTAAAGGCTCTGTTACCAAAAACTGCTATGCAAGATACTTTTCACTCTACATACTTTGTGTACCTTATTTTCCTCAGTATTCAATATCAGAGTTTAAAAGATAAAAAATGTGATATGCATCCCCCAATAAGCTTTGCTAGCTTAAATTCAAATCAAATAATTCCTTTATTTATAGCCATCATGAAAAGATAAATTGAACTCAAATCCAGCTTGATGCTGTCATTATTTTTGACAGTGATTTTATACCTTTCATCAAATGCCCCTCAAAGCTATCTAGACTAAGATATATCTTTAAGCAAATACACATTGTGCAAGACATCCATTACAATAATATTCCAGTGAGCAACATAAATGTTAATCTATGTCTTAATATGGTCCTGAATATTTTCCTGGAAAAAGTTTTTTTACTTTGCATTATGGAATAACTCAGTTCACAATTAATGAAAGTTTGATAATTGCTGATTCAATATTTGTTTCTGTAACTGATAGGAGACTTAATGTTTATAATAAGGTTTTAGGAATTATATATTTGTAAATATAAATAAATGTGCCATTCATAAATTTGAATTCTTATACTCCAAGTTCTCACCATACTATACAACGTGAACTCTAAGGTCAAATTTCTATTAATTTTCAAAGAAAACACATTTTAATTTTACTTTTGGTAAATGTAATATTGTAAGTTCATATTCTGAGGCCCAAATTAAAACCGACACATATAGAAATAATTTTGAAAGGGACTATTCTTTTTAAAAATTCATACTTGCTTTAAAGATGTCAGACAGAGTTCAATTGTTAAAAAAGACATATAGGATCTAAAGTGACAATGCTTAAAAAACTGATGTTATTGCAGGAAAAAGGCACAATGCAGCAAAGACCAAAGGCTGCCTCACAGCAAAGGATTCAAAGGCCATAGTTGAGTTCCTGTCACCCTCCTTCTGTAAGGGCTATCTATGCTCCGGCAAGATTCCCATTTTGGATCAGAAACCACCACCAAGTGTATGCACTGAACACCTCAGAATCAAGAAGCCCAACATGGAGCATTTGACGTTTATCTGATACATGAACACTCTTAAGGAGCCTCATTTACATTGTTTTCAGATCTCCCCATCTGTTTATTTCAACCCAAACAAAATTCCAAAAGACACACTCAGCATAACCTACAATTGAAAGTAGAGAATTTTAACAGATCTCTCTTCATGGTACAAACATTATGTCCATATATTGTTATAGGAAAACCAACACAATAATGAACTTAAACGCTTGACTTTCTTGTGGGGTAAATTCTAGATTCTTTAAATTGGTAAATCAGTCCATTCACAGTCTGAATCCAGTCTTTTTTTCTACAAATGCAAATTCAGATCCAAACAAATTAAAATTTTCATCACTGTATTATCAAATCTGTAATTCAGCAAAAAAAACCTTTTTGTTCTTCACATGAGCCACACAGAGGATTGTTCACCTCATGGATTCCTACTCACTCTTTATACAGCAGATTCTTATTAGTCATCAATTTTATTCACATCAGTGTATACATGTCAATCCCAATCGCCCAATTCATCACACCACCAACCCCACTCCCCTGTGGCTTTCCCCACTTGGTGTCCATAAGTTTGTTCTCTACATCTTGTCTCAACTTCTGCCCCGCAAACCGTTTCATCTGTACCATTTTTCTAGGTTCCACATACATGCGTTAATATATGATTTTTTCTCTTTCTGACTTACTTCGCTCTGTATGACAGTCCCTAGATCCATCCATGTCTCAACAAATTTTGTTCCTTTTTATGGCTAAGTAATATTCCAATGTATATATGTACCACATTTTCTTTATCCATTCATCTGTCGATGGGCATTTAGGTTGCTTCCATGACCTGGCTATTGTAAATAGTGCTGCAATGAACATTGGGGTGCATGTGTCTTTTTGAATTATGGTTTTCTCTGGGTATATACCCAGTAGTGGGATTGCTGGGTCATATGGTAATTCTATTTGTAGTTTTTTAAGGAACCTCCATACTGTTTTCCGTAGTGGCTGTATCAGTTTACATTCCCACCAACAGTGCAGGAGGGTTCCCTTTTCTCCACACCCTCTCCAGCATTTGTTGTTTGTAGATTTTCTGATGATGCCCACCCTAACCAGTGTAAGGTGATACCTCATTGTAGTTTTGATTTGCATTTCTCTGATAATTAGTGATGTTGAGCAGCTTTTCATGTGCCTCTTGGCCATCTGTATGTCTTCTTTGGAGAAATGTGTATTTAGGTCTTCTACCCATTTTTGGATTGGGTTGTTTGTTTTTTTAATATTGAGCTGCATGAACTGTTTATATATTTTGGAGATTAATCCTTTGTCTGTTGATTTGTTTGCAAATATTTTCTCCCATTCTGAGGGCTGTCTTTTCATCTTGTTTATCATTTCCTTTGCTGTGCAAAAGCTTTGAAGTTTCATTAGGTCCCATTTGTTTATTTTTGTTTTTATTTCCATTACTCTAGGAGGTGGATCAAAAAAGATCTTCCTGTGATTTATGTGAAACAGTGTTGTTCCTCTGTTTTCCTTAAGAGTTTTATAGTGTCCAGTCTTACATTTAGGTCTCCATTTGGAGTTTACTTTTGTGTATGGTGTTAGGGAGTATTCTAATTTCATTCTTTTACATGTAGCTGTCCAGTTTTCCCCGCACCACTTATTGAAGAGACTGTCTTTTCTCCACTGTATATCCTTGCCTCCCTTGTCATAGATTAGTTGACCAAAGGTGCGTGGGTTTATCTCTGGGCTTTCTATCGTGTTCCATTGATCTGTGTTTCTGTTTTTGTGCCAGTACCATATTGTCTTGATTACTGTAGCTTTGTAGTATAGTCTGAAGTCAGGGAGCCTGATTCCTCCAGCTCCATTTTTTCCCCTCAAGACTGCTTGGGCTATTTGGGGTCTTTTGTGTCTCCATACAAATTTTAAGATTTTTTTGTTCTAGTTCCATAAAAAACACCATTGGTAATTTGATAGTGATTGCATTGAATCTGTAGATTGCTTTGGGTAGTATAGTCATTTTCACAATATTGATTCTTCCAATCCAAGAACATGGTATATCTCTCCATCTGTTGGTAGCATCTTTAATTTCCTTCATCACTGTCTTATAGGTTTCTGCATAGATGTCTTTTGTCTCCCTAGGTAGGTTTATTCCTAGGTATTTTATTCTTTTTGTTGCAGTAGTCAATGGGAGTGCTTCCTTAGTTTCTCTTTCAGATTTTTCATCATTAGTGTATAGGAATGCAAGAGATTTCTGTGCATTAATTTTGTATCCTGCTACTTTACCAAATTCATTGATTAGTTCTAGTAGTTTTCTGGAGGCATCTTTAGGATTCTCTATATATAGTATCATGTCATCTGCAAACAGTGACAGTCTTACTTCTTCTTTTCCAATTTGTATTCCTTTCATTTCTTTTTCTTCTCTGATTGCTGTGGCTAGGACTTCCAAAACTATGTTGAATAATAGTGGTGAGAATGGACATCCTTGTCTTGTTCCTGATCTTAGAGGAAATGCTTTCAGTTTTTCACCATTGAGAATGATGTTTGCCGTGGATTTGTCATATACTGCCTTTATTATGTTGAGGTAGGTTCCCTCTGTGCCCAAGATAGACCACATTCTAGGTCATACAACACACATCAAGCAATTTTTTTAAGAATAGAAACTATACAAAGCATGCTCTCAGATGACAGTGGATTTAAATAAAAAATCAGTAACTGAGAGACAGATGAGATATGCCCAGATATTTTGAGTTTAAACAGCATTCTTCTAAACAGTACGTTGGTGAAAGTCACAAGAGAAAATTTAAAACATATTTTGAACTAAATAAAAATCGAAATACAACTGGAATACAGTGAAAACCATGTTAAGAGTGAAATTTCTAGCACTAAATATATATTTTAGAAAAGAAGAAAGGTGTAAGATCATTAACATAGCTTCCACCTCGGGAAAGTAGAGAAGAGCAAATTAAGTCTAAAACAAGAAGAATAAAATATGAATAAAAACCAGAGCTGAAATCTATGAATTTAAGAACAGGAAAACAATAGAGAAAATCAATGTAACCAAAAACTATCTATTTGAAAAGATCAACAAAACTGATAAAAATCTGGACAGGCTAACTCTGAAAAACAGAAGGCACAAATTATGAACAGATCAGAAATATAAGTGGAGTACTGATATCTTGTACTACTGATACCTTGGACATTGAAAGAATAATAAAGGAATTGAAAAACCATATGCCCACAAATTTGGGCATAGATGAAAGTGACCATGTCCTTGAAAGACTCAAAATACCAAAACGTTTTTTTTAATTGAGGTAACATTGATTTACAACATTATATAAGTTTCACATGTACAACACTTTATTTCTACCTCTGTATACCCTACAACATGCTCATCACCAAAATTTTTTTTCCAGTCAATCACCATATGTTTGATTCCCCTTTATCAATTTGCCCTCCCCCCTACTCCTTCCCCCCTGGTAACCACTACTCTGTTCTCTGTATCTACATGTTTGTTTTCATTTGATTAAAGAAAGATTAATAATATGAATATAACTACATATATTTAAAAATTCAATCAATAATTGATATTCAAAAAACATCACCAGTCCAAGCTGGTTTTACAGATGAATTCTACCAAACATTAATACACACACACACACACACACACACACACACAAAATCTCTTGTCGAAAATAGAAGCAGAGGGAACATTTTTTAACTTATTCTATGAGATTAGCATTATCCTAATAAGAAAACCAGGTAAGACATTATAAGAAAGGAAAACTACAATACAATATCCCTCATGAACATAAATGAAAACATCCTCAACAAAAAATACCGAACAAAATGGAGCAATGTATATGAAAACTGAAATTATACCACCATGTAGGATTTATCCCAGGTATGCAAGGCTGGTCACAAAACCAATCAATGTAATCCACTAATCAGCAAGTAAAGAAGAAAAGTCACATGACTGCATTGATTAATGCAGAAAAATCATCTGACAAAATCCAGCACCTCATGATGGTAGAAACTCTCTGCAAACTGAGATTATTAGAGAAGGGAGATTCTTCAACCAGATAAAGAATATCTACAGAAACAAAACAAAACAGCCAAGCCTCAAATCATACTAAATGATCAAAAACTGAACACTTTCCCCTAAGATCAGAACAAAGCAAGGATGTTGTCATATTTAGTGCAAGTACCACTATATCCCCAAATATAGTTCATCTGTTGACCTTGTCTGTGGTATCAGTTTTTCAATGAAAATCTATAGTTTTGATATAAAATTTCATCCTTTTCCCCAAAATCTTATAGTTTATATATTTGGGGTCATATTTCTGCCACAAGGTCATAATTCTCTGCTACTGTGACCTATTGGTTATACAATATTTTTTCTTTTATATATAAGTCCTTGATCCATCCTGTGAAAGGCAGAACTTTAACATTATTTTTCCCCATATAGTGATCCAGTTTTCCCAGCACCATCTATTAAATAATTTGTTTTTTTCCACTGGTTTGTAGTACCATCTCCATCATATACTAAGTTGCTACATATAGATGGGACAGGTTTTAAACTCTTTATGCACTTTATCAAGAATCTTTGAATTATTTCCCTTTAGTCTGTTTGACCATTGCTATTTAAATCCATCACTTTTATTACTATGATTTTGTCTTCATGTCTGATAAGAATAACCCTCCCTTTGCTCTTCTTTTGCAAAATTCACTTAGGTCTCTGTGAGATTTTTATTTTCCCATGTGCATTTTAGAAAATTTGTCAGCCTACAAAAATGTTAAAGTAAATGTTAAACTTTCCAGGTGTTTCAGGATTGAAAACAACTTTGCAAATGCCATTCAGCATCTCAAGTGCTTGGCAAAACAGGATAACGTGTAGGAGGCACTTGCCATGGGCCGGACACTGTGCAAAATGCTTTTCATGCTTTATTGCATGTATTTTTCACAGAAACTCCATGATGACTGCATGCTATTAGCCTGGTTTTATCAAGGACATATAGAAAAGTGAAGGGACTTTGCCAAGGTCACTTTTTTAGAATGCATCATACTTGGGATTCAACCCAGTCAGTTCAACTTTATTTAGAGCAAACGCTTAGCCATATATTGTTTTGTAGGTAATTAAACCTTAATTGGAACTTGAAACCCTGTAGAGTAGAGTCCATTTCCTCCAGGAAGCTAGTCATCAACACTTCCACATTCTTTTATCCCTAATGGAAGCCACAGGTTCCTTCTTGGGACTCACCTGACTCTTTATCTATATTGCTCTCTTGTGGAATAAAAGTTGAAAATCTCTTTGGGGCCACTTGTTCACAGAATGAAGTGTGGAAATGTTTATTTACATGAGACCTTTGGATAAATAGGATTCATAAGATAAACCCCCTAGAGTTGGGTCAGCTCTGCTTGAGTCTGATATGTAATTTACTAGGAGGAGTATTAACATTTAAATGGTATAGGTAGTAAGAGTGTTAGAGGGAAGAAGAAACGATTGCCCCAAGCAAAATAGTTTATTCATCATTAGGAATTTGATCATTGCTAGTTATAGATATGCTCTTCTGTACCCCATCCCTAGCCCAGGGAGGACAACCACTTATCCTCCTAAATCCCGCACCTGCTTGAATGTTTGACTTCAGATGACACCATCGTGTCCACATGGGGACATTCCTCTTGCGTCCCATTCCCTTTTCCTAGTCTCTGTGGAGCTACACTATATAGACTTTGGCCTGGTAGCAATAATAGTTGGCATGCTCATTAATTAAAAATTAAGTCTTTCATTTCTATAACATCCAATGTCAACAAAGTATTTCATTATTTTCACTAAGCTCTCAAAGGAAAAATAAAAAGATTAACTGGCTAAAGTTAGGACACGTAAAGTCTTAAATGGCCTCATTTCAGCAGCCCACCAATTCACGCGTTGACTCCTAACATAATAGAACATATGTTTATTTGTGTCCAAGTCTTATCTTCTCCGAGACTGTGAGCTGCATCTGTGCCTGTTGAGGTTTGCCTCCACTTTGCACATGATCACTTAGCTCTAATTCAGCCTTCCTGACATCTTAAGAGGAATACAAATGAAATGAGAAATTTTTCATTAACTATCATAACGTCAATATTAATATTATAATATAAACTAATTAATATTATAATAGTAATAGAATAAAATATTAAGTGAAATGAGTATGATGTAAACCTGTAATAAAATAACTGTGTGTCTATATATGTGTGTATATATATATATATTTCTAAGATATGACTAACTATATAGAAAAAAGTCCAGATAGAAATACTTCAAAATAAAATAAAATAGTGGCTCTTTCTGGTGAGTAAAGTCATAGTGACTTCAACTTATTTTTTATACTTTTCTTTATTTTCCAAAATTTGTACGTTGAACATTGAGGTAGAAATGGCCAGCTGTTCACCAAAATATATGCTCTCCTTCCAGAGTGCAGAGTTTGCTAAGGAAAGGCTACTGAACAGGAATTACATTTTTGAAGCCCTGTGTATCTGGGTAGGACCATATAACTCCTTGCTTGCTTATGGACTTCAAGAGGATGGGACACGTGTCACATGAGTCCCAAGGTAGAGAAGCACGTATGAATCTTCCACGCATTATTTCCCTCAGAGGGGATTCTGAGGCCCTAAAAGATGTCAGAGACACACAAGGAAAAGAACCATGTCTCTAAATTACCACCTGCCTGCCAAACAGGAACATGTTTGCAGATTATCTAGGCAAAAAATAAGCTTCTATTGTTAATCATCTTCCTTTCCCTGAATTCTCCTAAGAAATTAACCTTAAAAAAAAAAAAAAGATTTCCCGACAGGTAGTTTTTAGAGAGTTGATCCAGGGAGTAAGAGTGAGAGGTCAGTGAATTGAGTCAGAGAAAGAGGAAAAGGGAATACAAAGATGCATTATTGATTTGCCCATCACGGCAGACAGCTGGTGCTTCATTGCACCAGGCCTTCTGAGAAAGCATATGTTACTACACTCATCTCAGAATTATCTACCTATGATAGAGGAGAGGCCTTCCTATATCTTCTCCCAGCTCCCACTGGTCAAGAGGTGATCTTTGGGCATTAACTCTGGTTTCCAGCTTGCGTAAGATGGCATGCAAAATATTTCATGTAGGTGTCCCTTGATGTGTAGTCACAGAAGCCCTGGGGCAAAAAGATAGAGGTGCCTAATGCATGTCTGGGACAAGAAACTGCTAGGTTACATCTGAATTAAGCCATTCATCACTGACATGCTGGTGTAAGAGGTGAGGTGCAAAGGATTTGCAGTGATGTACAAGAGGTGTTTGGTAGTTAGTGAAAATGTGTGATAGTATCTAACCTGAATAAGCATATATTAACATTGTAATCACACACACACACACATTTTTGTTTGGTTTTGTAAAGTAGCTCATTATCCCTATGACACTTAACGCTTTTGGTTCACGTTACAAGCACAATCGTCAAGCAAGACATGCTTGGCATCTCAGACTCTTGCTTCCTTCCTTTCTCAACTCTTCAGCCACCAAACCAGTCAATTTCCCCTCCTAAAGAATACTTGGAACGGCCCTGCTTCCACATCAGTTGCTCCTGCTTTAGTTGGGGTCTTTATCCACACATGGCTCAAATACTGCTAGAGTCTCGATCTACCCCATTTGTTGTTTACATCTAAAACTAAATTGGGATTGGTAAATCCTACATCAAACGTATTTCAAGGACTCCCAGTGGTCATAAAATCGAAGCCCCTTAAGAGAAATTCTGCATGCTTCATAATTCAACCCCATCCCACATCTCTAACCCTACCTCAATCAGGCCCTAGGCTATACCTGGCACTTGAGGCAGACAATATAAATACAGCTGACCCTTGAACAACGCGAAAGTTAGGGGCCCCCTACCCTCTGCTCAGTGGAAAATCCATGCATAACTTACACTTGGTCCTCTGATACAGCAGTTCCTCTGCATCTATGATTCACCCAACTGTAGGTTGTGTACTATCTACTGTTGAAAACAATTGGTATATAAGTGGACCCACACAGTTCAAACCTGAATTGTTCAAGATTCAATTATACTTAGGAAACCCCAAGTCCTTTTATGCCACTCTGATTTTGTACATGCCTCTTTCTACTGGAAATACTTTGCCACTTTTTTACCTAGAGCAGGAGTTGGTCAATCACAGCCCTCAGCCAATCTATCCTACCACCCAAGAGCTAAGGATGTATCTTACATTTTTAAATGATTGAAACAATTTTTTTTTAAAAAGATAATATTCTGTGACACATGAAAATGATACGAAATTCAAATTTAACTGTCATCAAAACAGGTCTTTCTGGAACACATCCACTCTTGCTTATTCGTTTACATGTTCCTGATGGCTGCATCTGTGCTATCAAGGCAGAGCTGAGTAGTTGTCACAGCGACCTGTGGCCCACAAAGTCGACAGTATTTATTACCAGTCTTTTTACAGAACACATCTGCTAAGAACCTCTACCCTTCCTTCGAATCCTGCCCATGGAGGGCCATTCTGCATCTTTACCCCTTCAACATAAAGTTCTTATCTCCCACCTAATGTGAGCGTTGCATTTATATATATCTTCTTCTCACTGCTATCCCACTACCTTCTTGGGAGCCAAGCTTCTGTCTCATTTATCTCTGATTATCTCCTGGCCACCAAGATGGTGCCAGGTACACAACATGGGCTCAGTCAACCATGTCTGTCAAGTTCCAAGCTCTGATTTTATTTATTTTATATATATTTTTAATTGAAGTACAGTTGATTCAAACTATTGTGTTTGTTTCAGGTATACAGCAAAGTGTTTGTTATAAATATATATTTTTCAGATTATATTCCATTATAGGCTACTACAAGCCCTACTTTTAGCTACCATGCTTCCTTTTCTGGACCGTGGTGGTTGAGAGCATGGGCTCTGGATTTAGATTGCCTGAGTTTGATGCTGGGCCTACCATGTAAAGCTGGGCAACCTTAGGCAACTGTGGGCTAGTTACTTTAACCCTCTCCCTACCCTTGTCTCAGAGCTAAGAATAGTAACCGCATTGCAGGCTTGCTGAGAGAATTACATGCAGTATATGCAAAGTGCTAAGCACAGTGCTGGCACATAGTGCACTTTCAGTTAATATTCGCTATTATGATGATGAGTGCATATTTCCCAAAGCCTGAATGAAGCCCTGAGATCTCCTGGGAGACATCACTGACCCAACAATGTTCCCTGTATGCGCAGCTCCATGGCTTTACTTGTTTTTTAGCTAGTTTAATGTGCTCATTTGCTGTTAAATAAAATGGTGTGTTTGCTGAGGCAAGGGGAAAGATAAACTTGAAAAAAAAGAATCTTTCCATCTTATCCAAGAATCTCTCTCAATCTTGTTTTGCTTACATCTATCTACTTCCTGCTGGGTTTGTTTTCCTTGCCTCTCCATGTTCCTTTCTGCTGGCTATCTATGTCTCTCACTGCTTTCCCAACTTGCTTGATTACTTTGTGTTGCTTTTTCACCCCCTTCAGCCTAACTTCATTCCTTCCCACCCCAGGCCCTTGCCTTTACTATTTTCTCAATATTTTTTTGCCTCTCTCCTCTGCCTTATTTTTTCTTTATTTTTTATCTCTCCCCTTCTATTTCTCTTTAGCACCTGTCTCTTCTTACTTGCTCCCCTCTCATCCTTTTCTGTCTTACAGCCCTTCCTTCATTTCTTGGATTAAAAGCTTGCATTCTTTATTCTTTTCATCCCTTCCATTCTATTTTCCTCTCATTTTGTTTTCTTTCTGTCATCTCCCTATTACATCCCTGATCTTTCTTCCTTTGCCTCTTCTTCCTTCTTTCTGTCCTCTCATGCCCCCTACTCTGGATCCCCTCCCAGAGTCTGGTGTGGGGTAGAGGCTGCTCTACCCCCTCGATGACCAGCAGATCAGGAAAAAGCTATTAGTCACTCAGCAGAGGAAGAAGACAAGCAGTTTGAGGGAGCCTGGTACTTGGGGAGCAATTGGAGACCAGGCAGAAAATGGAGTCGTCCAGAAGGAAGAGGAGGCATGGTTTAATGGAATGGAAATAGAACAGGTGAGAGAAAATGAGATGGAAAAAACAGAGATGTACGCCACAAGAGAATTCAGTTGGAATGAGAGTGTCATCAGGTGAGATGCGGGGGGAGAAAATGGAAAGACAAGCCTGTTAAAGGGAATGATTTGTCATAAACACGAGCCTTTTATTCTCAGCTTGCCTGCTTTGCTTCTCGGCGCTGTTTTGTTCTTTCCTAACCACTTTGTTTGATCCCTCCTGTCTCACCAGACTTTTGCTATTTATCCAACCCTGCCCGATTCCCATTTGCGGATCTATTTTATCAGGCACTTTGGGATGGCCAGGGGTTTAGAAAGAAACCATGTGGCATAGTGGTTAGAAGCACAGATTCAGGAGTCAGAGGGGACTTGGAATCTGGCTCTAAAAACCAAACTGTTTCTGTTATGCAAGAACACTGTAAAATTACCTTTCCTTATTAGCCGGTACAGGCCTTGTAATAGATTAACTTGGGCCACAATCCCATTTCTCTTCTTACCACTTTTGTGAACTTGGCCATCTTCTAACTTCTCTGGTCCCGTGTATTTTTTTTTAATTAATTAATTATTTTATTTATTTTTGGCTACGTCGGGTCTTAACTGAGGCAGGCGGGATCTTCGTTGAGGCATGCAGGCTCTTTGTTGTGGCGCGCGGATTCTCTCTACTTCTGGTGTGCGGGTTCCAGGGCGCATGGGCTCTCTAGTTCGTGGCACACAGGCTCCAGTTAAGGCGCGCGAGCTCAGTAGTTGTGGCACGTGGGCTTAGTTGCCCGACGGCATGTGGGATCTTAGTTCCCTGGCCAGAGATCGAACCCACGTCCCCTGCATTGTAAGGCAGATTCTTTACCACTGGACCACCAGGGAAGTCCCTGGTCCCATGTATCTTTATCACAGGGATAATACCACTTACTCTCATAGATAAGGTTGATGTGAAGATTGAATGAGATAACTGAGGTTAAGTGTCAGGTACAGTGCCTGGCACATAGGCTCTGTCCATGTTTGCTGGCTTATTATTAATATTTTAATAGATGGGTCCATCACTTTCTTAGTACAAGTCAAGATCAGCCTTTTTAGATTAGCTACCCTGCCCTGCCTTCTCTCTCTCAATAAGTGTTCCTTGCACACTTACTCACATGCAAGGGTACAGCTTTCCTCCTTATTCAGGCCAACTCGCCTAGACTGGTGCTCGGGAAATGCCATGATTTGTTTGGCCCCAAGATCTGTATCCTAGCTGACTTCACAATTGCATTCAACCTCACACATCCATCTCCACACCCTCCCTTCCTCTTAGTTCCTGCCGAGGGAAAGAGAAGGAAAAGGTTGAACCATCTCCCAGGGGAAGCAGCCCACCCCATGAACTCACCACTCCCAGCTCAAATAGAAATCCATAATTAAATATACATCAAACAAACTTCCCCCAGTGGATGAGTTTGGCTCCCAGTGCAAGTCTCATCACAAAAAGCTTTTCTTTGCATGTCTCTCCTCTCCACCCCAAACTTTACCACCCCCAGAGCCTGCCCTTTGGAAATGCTCTTTATACCCACTCCATGCTTTTAAACCTGGTATTAGGAGGGTGCCACCCAGCTGGAAATTTCCAAAGATGTTTTCACTGAGTCCTCCCAAATGCTTCATTTCAACACAATAGGCAACCAGCCTGTGAACCAAAGGGAGACAGTGAGGTTTACGGGATACCCTGCCATTCTGCAGGTTGATTCCCAGCAAGTCTCTCCTACACTTGACCTCAGTTATCTCGATGGTACAAGGCCAAGGTATCCCTGTCATTGCTTCTGGCTCTGACACTCAGAATTCTAAACTCTATCCTGGTTAATACAGATATGTGCAGAGCCTTTATTTCTGCTTCATGTGTCCATTATGTGGATAAGAGTATACCTTCCTGGAAAATTACCACCACTCTCATCCTGTTTCCTCAGATCATACTATGCGAATTCCAAAAGCATGCATGTCTAAAGAGTGCTATGGAAAAGATGTGTATTTAAAGTATTTCTTCTGAAATAGATCTCTAAGCTAAATCAGAGGCCCTCTAACCTCACATTCTAAATTCTATTTTGGGAGTTTTCTGTACAAGAGCTAAGCTAGATTAGACATACACCCGTCCTTTAAAATACCCTAATTTTCCTGTCATTGTTTGTTCCTATTCTGTCCCTCCCTTCTGCACTAGTATCTCCAGTAACCACCCCCCTCCTCTCCTAATCACCATTTCTCCTTCAGCCAGGGTCATTTCTGTGCTCTCATCTTTGAAGGAATAATCCCAGTGCCCCAACCTCCATGATTATTTCTTAGAAATGCCCACTGAGAACCCTTGCCACTGGGCCTGAATGGCATGGGCACTTTGTAACACTTCTAATATGCTGCTTTCTGGCAGTCAATGTCCTATCAACATGGTGGAGAACCCAGACTTGACAGAGAAGCAAACAGACATGGGTTTGTGTCTTGGCTCGGCCTCTTACAAGCTATATGAGTTGAGGAAGTTCCTTAACGGCTCCAAGCCTATTTCCTCATTTTAAAAGATGGGGATGGTAATGGGATTTACCTCAGGGGTCTATAGGAAAGATTAGGTAACACAGAGGATGCAAATTATTTAGTATAGTTTGCATGTAGTATAAATAGTAGCGATTACGACAGTCTCTATGCTGGTCCTGACCTGTTGTTCCTGGGGTCCTTTTTTGTCCCTCCTCTGTGAGACAGAGCCCTGCCTTCTGCCTACTCCCGATTCCCATATGAACTGATAGACAGATGTGTTCAGCCAATAGGAGAATTTAAAGGGTGATGAGGAGATAAGGAGATTTGATTGGAAGGGTGATAAGGAGAAAGCAAGGTATCTCCCCCCCTCAACCTCCACCCCCGCCTCTACCTCCACCTCACACTGGTGTCAACAGTAGTGACTCGGTCTCCTATGTTCCTCTAGTTCCTACTATATTCCTCTGTTCTCAGGAAAGATTTTCTGTGGTTCCTTGTGATCCCGGCGCGGGTTTCTGGCAGCATGACTTCTCTCCCTTTCCCACAAAAGCTTAGAAATGGTAGTGGATTTCAACTGTTGCTAATCTTGGGTTGCCTCACTTATTTCTTTGGCTGCTAAGCTCTTCCATCATCTATGGAATAAATGCCCTGATCCCTGTTTCCTCTCAGAGTGGTTTCTGTTTTCTAGGTTAGACCCTGATTGGTATAGCCCACTCCAGCCACATCCTAGATAGACTGCAAATTATTGTAAGTAGAGATTATGTCTATGCCTTCCAGATTTCCTTATAGAAAAGTAAGCATTCAGTTAGTACTAGACACATTTTTATTGAATTCAATATTTTGAGCACAGTGATTTACCAACTTCCCCCGTTCCTACTATCGTGTGCGTCATCCCACTTTGGAGGTTAGATCTAAGCCTAGATGGTTGGGTGAGCAATGTCCCCACCTATTCTCCAAGGTTGTATAGACATAGAGGTACCAATGACCAGATGAGAGAGCTGTGTTGATCATGGTCTGTAGCCCATCTTCTAAGCAGCTTGCTCTGTAACATTGTTACTTCCCAGGTGCAATAAAGATTTTATGCATTAAATTTAGCTCTGCCTCACTTCATTTGCTGTGTTAAATATATTTTATTTTCATTCATTCTAGTGTGTCTACAGGCGAAAGTGTTCAGAATTTGAAAAGCTCTTTCAGTGATCCTAACTTTTAGTAGTGCCAGGGTCCATGGTACAAGATATAGGACTAAGTGCTACCTGGTGATACCTTCATCTCTTCTGGATTCGGAATGAACTAGACTCCAGAATTTAAGCAACACATGTGTCTTCTTTTTAATATAACATTCGGATAAATCAAGATGACATGGGAAAACCATGTCATGCAGACAGCCTCTTTCAGTGCCCAGAGCAGATATTTGTAATCAAATATAGCATGTTCCCAGGAGGTCTTAGAAGACTTCTCAACACATCTTTCCAGGAGACCATCATCAATCAATTGGAGTAGATTCCCAAGATAAAATGTGCTCCCTCACCAATCACCAGGAAAATGCACATCATAACCACAATGAGCTATCAACTCACCCTATTAGTATGACTACTATCAAAAAACAAAAACAAACAAACAAAACAAGAAGTAACAAGTGTTGGCAAGGTTGCAGAGAAGGAAACACTTGTGCACTGTTGCTGGGCATGAAAATTGGTATAGTCATTATGGAAAACAATATGGAGGTTTCTCAAAAATTTTAAAATACAACTGCCATATGATATAGCAATTCCACTTCCAGGTATTTATCTGAAGAAAATAAAAAAACAATAACTCAAAGAGGTATATGCACCCCCATGTGCACTGTAGCATTATTTACAATAGCCAAAATAGGGAAACAATCTTAAGTGTCTATTGGTGGGTGAATGGATAAAGAAACGGTGGCTGGGGCCCCGAGCAGGCTGCCACAATGGCATGTTGATTATTTGGATGAAAATTACTTGAGAAACAGCTGGTAAAATAAAAAATTGATATTAAAAAATACTCTGATTCCCCTCTTTTCCCTTAAAAGTGGAAACTAAATCAACCGTGCAAAAGTATCCTCCTTATACCAGGGAGATAGAAAGCATCCTTATCAACAGAATTAGGAAATTCAAGGCTAAGAAAGCTGTGTAAACAAACTTTGTTACTCCTTCATTAGTCTGCTACTCCAAGCACAAGCCCCCTTGTTAAATCTTCACAAATAACTGCTTCTTTGTCTAAACATGATATATAAACAGCCTGCTCTGGTCACTTCAGGGCTACCATTTATACGATATCTCTGTGCATATGAATTATTTTTTCCTCCTGTTAATCTTTCTTATGTCAATTTAATTATTAGACCAGCCAAAATAACTCAAAAGGGCTGGGGGGAAATGTCCCCTTCCCCAACTACACACACACACACACACACACACACACACACACACACACACACAGTGGAGTGTTATGCAGCCATGAAAAAGGAAGAAAACACAGATGGAAGTGGAGCACATTACACTAAGTGAAATGAGTTAGAGAAAGAAAAATACCACGTGATTTCACTTATATGTGGAATCTAAAAATGAACAAAACAAAACAAAATGAGCTCATAATACAGAGAATAGATTGGTGATTGCCAGAGACGGGGATGGGAGGGATAGGCAAAGCAGATGAAGGTGGTCAAAAGGTACAAACTTTCAGTTATTAAATAAATAAGTCATGGGGATATAATATAATAAGTCACGGTGACTATAATACTGTATTGTACGTTCGAAAGTTGCCAAGAGGGTAGCTCTTAACAGTTTTTATCACAAGGACGAAAAATTTTCTAACTGTGATGGTGATGGATGTTAACTAGACTTATTGGGTGATCATTCTGAAGTAAATACAAATATTGAATCATAATGTTGTCCATCTGAAACTAATATAATCTTATATGTCAATTATATCTCTA
Organism: Tursiops truncatus; assembly: GCF_011762595.2. Classification (NCBI taxonomy): domain Eukaryota; kingdom Metazoa; phylum Chordata; class Mammalia; order Artiodactyla; family Delphinidae; genus Tursiops; species Tursiops truncatus. The sequence goes on along the minus strand of NC_047039.1, from coordinate 100,090,316 downwards.
TTTTTAAAAATGTATTGCTACCTCCTCTGTTCTTTTCACCGTATGGGCATAGCTGTTGATTCTCAACATCCATGTTTCCTCTCCTCCATTGTTGAGAAGCCATGAGTTTAGAGGAGATTAAGCACCCCAGCTTTTGTGCTATTCATAATTTATCTAACCCAGTAAGAGACCACCACACCATTGCTATAGTTACTTATTTGGGTAACAGAGGCATTTCGTGACCATGACCAGGGACATTAATTTAGGAAAAGACATGTGACTGAAGTTGGATCAGTAGTCATGAAAGTAGATTTTCTGAGGGCTTTTCAGAAATAGTCCCCTGCTCTTCTGGGACAGCTACCCCAAACCATCCCTCTAGCTCTTCCTGGGCAATTGGTATAAGAAATAGCTGAATAATTTTGAACCCACGAGGGAAACCAGCCTTACAAGGAAGCTGAAACTGTTGCCGAAGAGGACAGACAGATGGAAGAAGATGCTCTTAGAGCTTCCCACTTCTGGATTTCCACTTTATGAGCTCCTATGTCTCCTTTGCCCTTTAGGTCAGCTGGAGAGGAATTCCGTTACTAAAAGCCACATGCAAAAGCACATCCAGCCTCAGACTTAAGTAAGTTCTGCTCTACTCACTACCTGCTCTCGGCACAAAGACTGGATCAAGCTCTCAGATCACATCAGGCCCATTTTTTCCCTCTTCATTGTTCTTACTTAAATCCTCACTCCCTACAGATCTCTAGCTCCTGGCAGCCCGGACTCACCTTCTTCACAGCTCATGTTCATTTGTTTTACTGACCTGAATAAGCCAGAGCTTATTATTCTTTTTCATATTCTAATACTCAGTAGGGGCAGCCTTTGGAGAGGGGGCGGAGATAGTCTCCTCTGGGCTTTTGTTTAAGTTGCAGAGGTGCAGCTGTCCACCTTGGAGTCAAACTACCTGAACAGGGAATCCATTATTTTGCTTTCCTTCTTTTGTGTGTGGTTTTACATGAGCTTCAGAGAATTTTATAGCTGAGTGGGACCTTAAACGACATACTAGCTCAATCCCTTTAGACAACAGTTAGAAAAATGGAGGTCTAGAAATCGTAAGTGACTTGCCCCATATCAGCTGGGGATCTCGAGGAAGGACTGTAACTCAGGTAACTCAGGTATGCTGACTCCCAGCCAGTGCCCTCTTTCTGACCCTATGTTTTCACGACATAAGTATTTTAACGGGGGCCTCACTTGCATATATTCTGCGTAGAGCTCTAAGAATTGGCTACTCCTAGAGAGAAAATCACATAGAGATAGAAGCAGTGCTGCTGTCTTTCACCCACAGGACAAGGGCCTGGTCAAGCAACCTGACAGGTTCAAGATTCTCCCATAATTCCCCAGATCAAGAACTATGGAGGCTGTCAGGTTGTCTGTGACAGCAGGGGAGGCCAGAATGGTTCAGACTTTCAACCCAGTCAGATCCATTTTCAGGTTGATAATTTGAAGTGAATTTTCCAAGAAACTGGTGAAAGAGTAACAGAGAAAATTCAAAAACCATCCAATCCTATATCAGTGTTTTTTTTTTTTTTTTAATTATTTTTATTTATTTGTTTTTGGCTGCATTGGGTCTTCATTTTTGTGCGTGGGCTTTCTCTAGTTGCGGCGAGCGGGGGCCACTCTTCATTGCGGTGTACGGGCCTCCCATTGCGGTGGCCTCTCCAGTCACGGAGCACGGGCTCTAGGCACGCGGGCTTCAGTAGTTGCAGCATGTGGGCTCAGTTGTTGTGGCTCACAGGCTCTAGAGCGCAGGCTCAGTAGCTGTGGCTCACGGGCCTAGTTGCTCCGCAGCATGTGGGATCTTCCTGGACCAGGGCTTGAACCCGTGTCCCCTGCATTGGCAGGCGGATTCCCAACCACTGCACCACCAGGGAAGCCCCCTATATCAGTCTTTAAATCCAAAGCTCTCCAAAGATTCCTATAATATATTCCTTGAGGCTCTTGAGGCTTTGGGGAGGCAGTGCATTTCAGTAGTTAAAGACCATGATGTCTGTAGTCAGAGCCTCTGGTTTGCAGCCATCTCTGTCACTTACTGGCTCCATGACCTGTAATAGCAAGTTCATTCCTCAAGAACTGTTTCCACTTCTGCAAACTGCGGATTAGAGTAGCATCTGTTTCATAAGATTTAGGGGAGCCATTAAGTAATTTAGGTTAAATGCTTAGAACAGTGTCTGGCAAATAACATGCCCTCCAAAAGTGATTACTATGAATAGCATCATCATCATCATCAAATGTATTCTTGTCTTTTGCAGAGAAGAAGAAAGGAAGCTTAAAAAAGAAAAACAAATGAGTGAAGAAGAAAGAGAAAAGGTAAGTATGAGAACTAAAGTAAGAGAAATACTGTAAGCACGAATGAAAAGATGGAGAAGAAAATAAAGTAGGAAGGGAAGAAAGGAAGGAGAGATGACTGACTCATTTGTTCTATTCGTGTATGTTGAGGATTGACATTTGTTTCAGGTACTGTGCTTGTTCCAGCAATGAACCTCCTCTGTGTAGTTTACAAGAGAGAAACTTATTAAATAAATGAATAAACACAAAAATACAACTATAATCTCCTGTGAATGCTACATAATATGGTAAAGGTAGACCTCTTTGTGGAAGGGTTATTTACCAAGCTTTTTCTATATTCTAAGCATGGTATAAGGTATATTTGCATACATTATATATTTATTCAGTTTTTCATCTTTTCCTGTATTCATTCTTCATTTATTTTGTAGTTGCAACTATACGCCAGACCTTCAGCATCATGCTTTGCATACAGTTAGAAGTCTGTCCATTTGGTCCAGGTTGTAGAGTAGGGGAGGCAAGTGTTTACAGGAATAAAGGTCATGAAGTCCAGTGGGGGCCATGAAGTAATACACAAGAGGGTGGGAAATTATTCCTGAGGGATGGTCAAGAAAAGACCCAGAAGAAAACCAGTATATTCTTCCACTAATGACTCTAGGACTCTTAACTGGTCCCTACCGCAATTCAGAGATTCCATCTCATCTGTGAAACCATCTCATCTGGGAGAGAGGCCATTAAAAAGATCCTGAAATTCAATATAGAGAAAGAGCTGGAGCCTAGGTTCAGAGTCTCTGATCCATGAAAGTACATGACTTGGACAGAGGGAGGAGAGGTGGTGTTTCAGGGGAAAGTGCCAATGAGAAGATGGAGAATAGCACATTTGGTTCTTGTAGACAATTAGTGACTATCAAGGTCATAAAACTCTGCAAGAGTGGTGCAGGGAGCTTTCCACTGTGATGTGATCTCTCATGACCAATCCACTGAGGCTCCCCTACCTCATTTGCTTTCTTCCAGCTTCTCAGCCAGATCACACCCATTCTCTTTCAGATGAAGACTATAAAAATGGAGGAATCTGGGAATTCATGAAAAAAGAGCTTCTTTTCTCTCACTCAAGTATGCTGTATTCTGCCATTTCTGTGATAAATCTTATGTACTGATAAATATTTAATTTTACTACAAATCTGTGGTATGAATATAAAGGCATCACCTTGAGCATGACAGTAAGTTATCATTATTCCACCCAGAAAGATGGCTAACCTCTGTAGGCTCTAAAAATTTGAAATTACAAATCTGGGCCAGAGGGCTTTACCCCCATCAACATAAAGAGGTGTATTACATGACAAAGAGAACCATTCAATACTTTATTCTTGCCCCTTCTACTTGCTTTTACTGTTGACTTGTTGAGCCTTGTCCTGGAGGGGAAAGAGCATAGAATTCAGAAGGAAACAGGCTTGCATTTGAGTGCTGGACCCACCATTTTATCATTTTACTGGAGTACTAACAAGAAGAACAAAACTAGAAAGCTTATCATGTATACAGTAGTCGTTTTGTGCCTGAGCCTGGGCTAAGAACTTTATGTCCATTATCTCACTTAACTTTTAGAGTAACACATCAAGGTTTATCCTGTTATTATTCTCATTCTACTCATGGAAAATGAATATTGAGAATCTGCCAGGCACTTTGTGTGCGTACACACACACACACACACACACACACACACACACACACACACACAAACAGCCTTTGTTCAAGGTCACACAATTTCTATTGCAGAAGACTAGATTCGAATACATTCTTGGACAATTCCAAATTTCAGAGACTTAAACTGGTATAATGCATAGTTTCCTTTACTTTCTGCCTCTCTTCCCTTACTTTCTTTGACTCTCAGTTGTTTTTATTTATTTTTTTTTTTTTAAGAACAATTCAAAAGGATCAGCCACAATGATCTTAGCACATTGTTTTGAGAATTAAATGGGACTGTGCATGCAAAATGTCTGGGCCATAGAAGCAGGCCTATAAAAGTTTGTTTCCTTTCGGTTTCTGAATCATCAACCTTCTCTCTCCTTGGAGTTCTCCTCCACCATCTCAGCCTCTCCATCTTTTCCCTGCCCTGCCCCCTTGCTTGGTCACGGATGGCAGAAAGGTCCACTGACACAGGCCATCGTTACTGCTAGATGCGTGTCTGGGGTCAAGTAATTTCTTCATTATCTTTCCTTATTGCAAACAGCTTTTGTCAGAGAAAGGGTCCATTAGTAAATATTGATGCCAGCAGGCAGAGCACGCAAGTTGTCAAACAGCTGAAATGAGGAACTGTCAGCTCAGCGGCAAGAACATGAAAGCCAGCTTAAAGCAAAGAGTGAATAAAAGAGTAACGTAAGGAGAAGAATAAGCAAAACACTCATCAACAATGAACAAAGGGAAAGAAAGTTTCAGGTTGTGTTGTTTGGAGCTAGTGTGCCACTTCACAAAAACCAGTATCTAAGACAGAATTCAGCTTAAATCAATTTGCAAAGAAATTAAGAAAAAGGAAAAAAGAATCCATGATGACTACCGTCTGCAATGTGTTTAGAAGTCAAATATAAGATGCAAACATTGCTTTCAAGAAGTTCACAGACTAATAAAGTGGTATAGTTTGGTTATTAAGAATAGAGTTTTTGCATTTAGAAAAATCTGGATGTAAAATCCAGTGGTATGACCTTGAGTTGCCTATATGAATCTCAGTTCCTGCCTTGTAAAATGGAAGTTTTAATGTCAACACCAACGGACTGACATGAGGGTTAGGAAACCATATGACATCATCTCTAGCACATTGTATGTGCCCCCAACATCACTGATTTTTAAGAGTGATAAGATATTGTCACATAACATAAGAGAAAATTCTAGGACTAAAAAAATAGCTTTTGAGATGGTCCTGGAGCTCAAAAATGACATCTCTTTGCTTGGATCAGGAATTAGGAAATTAAGTGGGAACATTTAAATTATTTATTGATAAAGGTTAGAATTTGGCCATGCTAATTTTGTAAAGACTGGTATAGGCAGGAGGAACAGTGAGAACAAAGGTGAGGAAGTGGGAAAGCTTGGAGCACAAGCAACAAACAGGGGGCTATTGCATTTGTCTTTGATTATGGTGTGTGGAGAAGGGATTGTTAGAGATAAAACTACGATAAAACTTTGATTCCAGACCTTAAAAGTCTTAGCTGCTAAGCCAATAAGTTAGGACTTCAATCTTCAGTTATAAAGTTGGCATTGATGGTTTTCTGGCACAGGAGGGAAATGTCATCATTTCTTTTCATCAGGGCACAGTTCCACCTCTAACCTTAAAAATTTGCATAGTGTGGTGTTCAAAGGCATTGGTTCTGATGTTCAGTGGTCTGCTTTGAGGCTCATGCTACTGTAGAAACTCAAGCAAGTTTTTTCACCTCTTTCTACTTCAGTTTCTTCATCTGTAAAATGAGACTATTATGATCTCTAACTCATAGTAGTAGTACATAATGATTAAATGAGATAATACATTGCATCATTTAGAACAGAGCCTGGCATCATCATCACCTAGTACCAAGGTCAATCAGTTACTCAGTAATGCTCAATAAATGCTATAGTTATTACTGAATAAATAATCAACCTATGTGGTTGGTGACGATGGTTTATCAGTCTTTCTCCTACAGCTGATACCCTACATCCAATTTCCTCTTTGACTGTGGGTATGGCTATGCCATGAATCTATGTCTAAACCATCATGGTATAAAATATAATGGCTTTGGCAGGACTGCAATGGAGGTACCACAACAGGAATGACAGAATAGCTGGGCATCATGAGGAAGATCGTGCTGAGAAATCAGGTCCAGGGTGGTCAGAGACAGGTATCAGAACTCAGAGAAGCACCCGCCTTCCAAGAAAATCACTGGTTGTTTTCCTGGAGGAGGAGCATTCCATTTGACATTTGGTTCAGTTTGCTGTGAATGTCCCTGCTGTTTTGTTCTAATTGTGTCTAAGTCATTGGACTTTGTAATCTTGCAATTTTTATCCCCAAGCTACTGGTGCCCTAGTGATTCTCTGTCACTTTCCACCAAACCAGCCTCCTATGTATAAAACCCTGTCTACCTATAGAAAAAGTCTACCTATAGAATGAACTTCATACTTTCCAAAGTTTCACGGACTACACTGATTGGAGCTTTATAACGACTGTTGGAGTCTAGGAAGAATATATATGGTCTTCCTTATAAGGAAGTAAACAACAGAAAGAGAAAATGGCTTGCTCCGCTACGCAGTGAGTAGGAAGCACTGGCCACGCAATCCACGCTGCTCTGCCTGGCTGTGTGGGATTCTACCCCTGGCACTGTACTGCCCCTCTATCTGCCTAGAGATGGCAAATTCCAATAAACACGGGCCGACAAGACATACAAGAATATTACTCTCAAATCCAAAGCCTACCACTTGCATGGTGCTTCTTCTCAAAATGTTTAAATGGCTTTTCATTACACCTCATGTAACACAGCACAATAATAGACTGTTAGTCTTACTTCAAAAGTTAGGCAACTATGGGAGAGAAGGAGGGTTTGGGAAATAGGGCCTACAGGATAGCTTAGAAAGATTGGGACTGTTTAGCTGGGAGAAGGGAAGGTGGATGAGTAACTTAATAATCTGCAAGGATTAAAGACCAGCTGTTATCCATTTCCACCCAGGATAGTAGGGAGGAAAATGCAGTAGTGAGAATTTAGTTACAGCATTATGAAGAACTTATTTTTTTTCCTTTAGCTATAAGGTCTACTAGACACCAAAACATGATACTAAGCAAAATTATAGACTTTTCCCCTGGAAATATTCCAGAATAGGGTATCTATGCTTGCCAGTAGTTCCTAAGCACTACTTCTTAGACCATTAAGATCAAATTGCTTGGAGTATCTCTTACAAATACGGATTCCTGGGACACACCTCAGACCTCCAGAGTCACAGTCTCTGGGTAGAGGAACAGGATTTACATACTTTAACAAGGCCCCAGGTGAGTGTTGTGCACAGCCGTATTTGAAAAACCCTTGTGTATGCAGAATCAGTAAAATTTAACACGGCAAGAATGTACTGAGTGCCCACTTGGTGATCCTACCACTGCTGTTAGTCTCAGGGAGCAAAGATAATAAAAGAATGTAGTATAATTTTAGCCCTTGTGGAGCTTTCAGTAAAATAATTAAAGACCAATGATGAATTAGGGCAACTGTTTTGTCTTTAATGTACTGTGATTTGGGGAAAGTTTCTTAATTCCTTTGGCCTGAGGTCCTAAACGGTTAAATCGAGGAGTTGAATAAAATGCTGTATAAGTTCCTGTGAATCTTTAAAATAATACAATGCAGAAGAAAGCCTATTTTTCAAAAGTAGCTAAATGCTAATTAAAAAGAATGAGAAGGAACATCAAGAGGGAGATTAATTTCTGTGGGCAGTACTTACTAGAGAAGGCCTCAGGGAGAACAGGAGACAAACTTGCCACTGAAGGATGGGTGTGATAGAAATATAAGTTCATATGCATATGTGGAGAGGAGGCTCCATGTTTTCCAATACTACATGTACCAGGTACACAGTTACACCATTTAGTATCTATAAAGCCTTGTGTTTTGTTTTTAATTAAGTTATTTATTTTTGACTGCGTTGGGTCTTCGTTGCTGCGCGTGGGCTTTCTCTAGTTGTGGTGAGCAGGGGCTACTCTTCGTTGCGGTGCGCAGGCCTCTCATTGCGGTGGCTTCTCCTGTTGCGGAGCACGGGCTCTAGGTGCACGGGCTTCAGTAGTTGTGGCACATGGGCTCAGTAGTTGTGGCTCACGGGCTGTAGAGCACAGCCTCAGTAGTTGTGGCACAGAGGCTTTGTCGCTCCGTGGCATGTGGGATCTTCTCAGACCAGGGACCAAATCTGTGTCCCCTGCATTGGCAGGCGGATTCTTAACCACTGCGCCACCAGGGAATTCCCTAAAGGCTTGTGTTTTGAAAGTAGGGACAATATTTAGAAATTTTTGCCATCACCTAAGTAGGTACTTTATAAATATTATTGAATAATCACTATTAACATTATTTTCCAAGTGGAATAAAAGAGCTTTCTCTGTCTTTCTCCAAAAAAATTCTTATGTTTGCATGGCATGGGGATGGAAAAAAAGAAAGGAAGAAAAAGGGGAGGGCAGGAAAGGAAGGATGGAGGGAGAGAGGAAAGGAGGGAGGAAGGAGGAAGGAAGAGAAAGCAAGCTGTGAAGGTGGAAATTAGATGGAGAGTACAGGATACTGAAAACCTGAGTCTCGTTTGAGTAAGAGGATGAATGCTCAGTTGTTTTTCATGGTTGTTGTTAATATAATCGGGTTTACTGATTGATTGGGGAGCGACAAGGAGGTGGTGCACGTGGATTTCAATGATGCATTTTTTTAAAGGACATCTAAATTCAAAAATCGGAATATGTTACAGATAAATATAGTAGCTTTAGATTTCCTAATCTGTTGAACATTTCCTTATTAAGTAGGGCTAAGAGCTCCTTAAACAAGATGGCTCTTGTTTGTTTTTGTTGTTTGTTTTCTGTTCATAGGAAGAGAGAGCTTTCTCAGCTTCTAAAGGGCTTGCGTCTCATGGATTTCTGTCTCAAATCCTCACAGCAAAACTTGATGAAGTGTCCACATATTTATCTGTGCATGGATGACACAAATTCACAAGGCTCCCAATAGTTAAGAACTTGGATTTAAGTTCTAGTTAAACATAAATTCAAATCCTTTCTCTGCCTAAAGAGCTGTGCGATTCTGAATAAAAGCTATTTGCCTTTCTGAGAGTTGTTTGCCTCATCTAGAAAATTGGGATGTCTCTGTGCAGACTCAGTGACACGATGTATATTTTATATTTCATTGATCAAGTATGTCTTGTGAGATGTGACTGTAAAGCAACTTACAATCCATTCTAGTACATGAGGTGCTTCTGTGCTCTCAGACAGGCACCTCATCTACTCTGGTCACCACAGAAAAAGTTTTAAGGTAACTAAGTTATAAAACTCTGTCTCAATTTAATAATTAGTATGCCCTGTCCCATACAATCCTCAGAACCTGGAACTTGACATAAAACTAAAGCTTCTCCCCCACCCCTTCCTTCTAGGCATGCTTCAGTCTCACACCCTGTAGAGGCAAAAGGGTATGTCGACAGCATCTGCTTCATTCATTCCAAAGACCCTGGGATCTATGATCAGAGTAAGGGTTGGAGGGGAGGAAAGGGAGTCAGTAGGAAGTTCCTCCTTGACTGACACTGGCTGGGGACGTAGCTTCAGTGCTCTTTGTGCCTGAAAGATGTTTCATGCTATCCATGTCCATCGTGGGTCCTTCTGGCACTACCACCCCCAACTCTTGAGTATCTCTCACCTGAATTTTTGTGATGCGTCTCTATGCCAACCCACCTCTTGCTATTCAGCCCACTGTCTTCAGCCATATCGTGGTCCTCATGCCCACCCATGCAAACCTCTTAGACAATTCTAGATAACTCTAAACCAGTGTTCTTTATTGCATGGCTTATATCTGGTTTAGGGTAAAGGCCATACATACTTTGCTCTATCAAACAGGAAGGACAGTAATTTCTAAAACCACAATTGTCCCTGATCACTTTATCCAGGCTTTTGACTTTTATATTTCTCAGCCATGACTCAGACAGTAGAATGCAAGAGGAATATTCAATAAGCTCTTCAAATGGTTTCCCTAAAGTCCATGTCTTGATGTGATGTGAACAGGGACACCCTCCCCAATTGTACCCTTAAAGCATATGCAGTGCTCTTTCCAGAATTCCTTCTTCACTCTCCGATTACTGTCTTGTACCCCTAATGAGAGATAAGGGTTGAAAAGGTGTCAGGTTATTATCCACTATTTTGACATGTTTGCTTCTTGGTCTAGAATCTCATTTTAGAATATGCCTCAGTCCAAATTTCCATTCTAACATTCTGTTACATATAGAAAGCTGCTAATATAGTACTTGGTCATGTTGTTAGGAAGGGCAGCATTCACTGTAGTGTTAGGAAGAGCAGCATTCACTGTAGTGTAGTTATAATAGCACCATATTATTCTTAGAGAAACACACACATATATGTGCAGTGTATGATGCCACATTTTAAGAGTGCCATTGGCAAACAAGTATTTCCAAGACAAAGTTCAGCAAGAGCAAAGTTCATAGTGATGTCAAGTTTATTTATTTTTTGACATGTCCTGGCAGTTATCCGCCAGACACCAGGGCATCAAGGGGGGAAAAATTCCTTTGAGATGAGGTCACACATTATGAAACAAACACAATGGCAGCCAAAAGTTTACTATAAACAGTAATAATGGTTCATTTAAGATCCCTATGTTCAGCATGAGACTACTGACTGATTCATCCCTACTTTTTCTCTGTCAAAAACTATTCACGCTGTCTGTTTCATGCAGAAATTGTAGTAAAATTAAACTTGAATAGGAGAGCTTTCCTTCCTTCCTTCTTCCCCCCTTCCCTTCCTCCTTCCCTTCGTTGCCTCTTCCCTTCCTTCTATTTTCCTTCATCCACTCCCTCCTAAATCACTTAATGCAAAAGCCATTAGGTGAGCTGTATCAAGGTTTGCATCCCTTAGAGAAGGAGGTCAATGCCTAAGAGGCTCCTACTGGAGCCTGAATGGGTGAGGCTGTCCACTGAGAGGACCTGGGAACAGTGACACCTCACAACAATGAACATATCTGACACCCAGATCTTTGTCTACAAAATATTCTCCACTAAAAGGAACCAGGAATCCTGAGAGAAATTGCTGATTTCAGGGTTGTGGGGACTAAAGTTCAAGATGAGCCTGATACAGCTTGGTGCACTGGAAAGACGGTGAATACGAAGCGTAATGTGGATGGGTAAAAAAGGCACAGAAACCAGCCGGAAGGACCTCCCACTGGAATGAGCTAGGCTTCCAATTCAGTTAGAAGTTGTGATGTATTATAACCCATTGAATAAAGTAGGGACCCATGAGTCCATTCTAATATACAGAAATAAACAAAATGGGGGAGAATAAAACACTTTTCCTTGTACTAGAATGCCACCTAATAAATGGAGAACGAACAATGGTGAGAGAAAATCACCATTGGGTAACCATAGTAATTAATTTCTCCAATCAACATTAATGGTGCTGAAACTAGTGGGTGGGAGTTTGATAAGGAACAGAATATTCACCTAGTTTCAAAATAACTCCTCACATAATACTTATTAATTACAGAACTAACTGTACAGTGGAGAAACCTTGTAGACACAACCCGAATCAGGTGATCAAAGTTTACATCACCTGTAGGGGGACAAACTGAAACTGTGTACCACTTGATAGGATACAATGCGAAAAACACTGTCTCCGATTTTATGTTTTTGCCAGAAAATCTATAATCTAAACCTGACCATGAAGAAATGCCAAACATTCACATTGAATGACAGTCCACAAATTAATTGGCCTGTGATATTAGAAAGTATCCAAGTCATTGAAGACTAGGACGGCTGAGGAACCGGTCCTGATTAAAGGATACAAAAAATGTATGACAATTAAATGTGACATGTGATTCTGGAATGGACCTTTTTGCTATAAAGGACATTTACGGAAATTAGAGCTACTTGGAAAGGGTTTTTTAAATTAGGTGTTAGTAATACACCAGTATTAATTTCTTCATTTTGGAGGTTGTATTGCAGTGACGCTGGATAAAGTTCATGTTCATAGGACTTACTCACTGATGTTTTCAGGGTGATGGGACACTATGTTCACAACTCCCTCTCAAGTGCTGCAGGGAGTTAAAAAATAATCTTTCTACTATTGTTGCAAATTTCTGTAAGTTTGAAACTACTTCTTAAAAATGTTCTTAAATAGAGGGCAAGTTACACAGATACTTTCTCTAGTAATCTCAATTACAGATTGTCCCAAGTCAACTAGAGCATGGCTTGATAGCATCTAGTTACAGAATGGGGGCAGTTGAGAGCTGACTAGCTCTCCCAGACTGTGCATGTACACAAGCCCATTCTCATGCACAAGATACTTTGGTAATTTGCTTGATTTTATATGAATAAATATTAGTGACCCATACCACATTGTATTGCGTGTACTGGGCATTTAATAAAGAGGAAAAAATCATTAAAGTTGCCTAATATGCATTGAAAATGAGGTTATGGTTACATCTCTAAATATTTTAAGTACTTTTTAATGGAAGAGTGGTTGCATTTATTTCTGCAGGCACAGAAGAGAAACCAACTGTTGGAAGATTAAGGTTCCAATTCTGATTTGAGAAGGAATAACCTTATGATGAATGCTGCTGAAGAAAGGCACTGCCTTGTGAGGTAGTGAGCTCCCCAAAGCTAGATCTGATCAAGCCAAGTCTGTGTGATGACCTGTTAAGGATGTGGCAGAAGAGGTAAATGATGTAGGGGAAAGGGTAAGTTGCCCGATATCTAAAATCTCAAACTGAAATACTTAACATCTATAATCCCTTGAGCAATGAAAGGTGGAATTAATTAGGTCAATCAGTAGCTCCTTGAGATTCTACTCAAGAAGGTGGAGTCTTAAATATGGATTTTTTTATTCTTACTCATGAATATATCAAAGATGTTCCTCTTCTAAGGATAAGTAAGACTTTAAAATGTCCTTGTATCCCTCTGTTGGTTCAATAACCATCTCATGTTGATGGTGCTGGCTTCAAGTGGAAGAAAAAAAAAAAAACCTTCTATACTGCCAACAAAACAAAAATAATGAGATAATGGAAGAACACTGACTGATCGTCACTTCATAATTGAAAGATGGGCCTATTAAAGGGACACAGCAGGCCTGAAGGGATTGTGGCTCATTTGCACAAATGCTAATTTTGATGTGTGGGTCTTCATATCCATAAGCATAATGTGGCTGGGCCAGCAGGATGAACGACACATTCTTCCCTCAGGAGGCCTATGCCTCAGTGAATCAATGCCAGAAGGGCCATTTGCTGGGGCTGGGTGATGGAGTACTTATTCTCCCTTCTTGTGCTCGGGGACAGAGCCAATCTGAATTGCTAGGATGCTGTGTATATAGGGCAACTATCTTCTCCATATTTCTCTAGATTTTGTACAGTGGTAGCTATGAAGCCTAGAGCAAATGACCTCTCTTCTCTAGCCTTAGTTTCCTCAGTTATAATATAAGGGATTTGGAACAGATAGACGAATGTCTCTGAGGCAACTCTGCGTGACAGGTAGTATGATATGAGAGAAGGAACTTGGCCTTTTAAGTCGGAGAGACCTGGATTCAAATTCTACCACAGCCGCTTGTGAGACCTTGAGCAAGTTTACTGAGCTCTCTTAGAACTACTTCCCTCAGCTGAAGATGATACCTTCTCTTCAGGGTATTGGGTATGTTAGCTGGCAAAAGCCCTGATGAATACTTGCTGCATGGCTGAATTTTATATATGTTAATTTACTATACACCAATATGTGCATAATCAAATAATCAAATATTTACATCTATGCACATAACCCCCCATGAAATCCAGAGAAGATAAAAAACATGGTCAAGTAATACGGATGTGCTATGGATTTAGCTGAGTGAGAATCCTTTGCCCCAAGCTCACTCAGCCCCATTAACAGAAGGCTGGCACTCAGTAAATGTTTGTCACATGAATAAATGAACAAAAAGAGCCCATGGCAACCCCCATCCTCCTAAGTGGAAATCCATAGTTTTAATGCAAATTCTAGGAAAATAGAGTTTTCAACAAGGATACTAACTTGCCATCTGCTTTTTCTTCTTTTCCTTTTTCTTAGCTCTATCAGGTTTGTTATGATAACTTAGTGGAAGGAGTATTTCTCAAGGAATACTGAGTTCAGTTCCATCTAATCCCATATGGAAAGACCTGTGGGTCTCTGTGCAACCCTAAAATCTGTTTCTTATAAATCCACTAAAATAAATAACTCAGGGCCTGTCCTGAGTTATTGAGAGTGAAAATGTAGTGGTAGAACACGAAAAAATATATATTTTATATTACTTCTCTCAAATTCTTTTGGAAAAGATAATGAACTATAATGGCAAGGAATATTCTAATTTTCTCAAGCAGGAAAAAAGAGAGTTGGATGAGTTGGAAAAAAATGGACTTAAAAAACAGTACTGTACTTGATGTTTAAAAAAATCAAACAAAAGGCCACAAATTGAATGAAATAGCTTTTGTTAATGCTCAAACTTACAGGGCCAGTTAGAGCTCATTAAGAGGTGAGAGGAACTATACAGATGAGATCAAGTTTGGTAATTGGCTGGTTCTGAATCCATTAGAAAGGTTATAGGGTTGTATGGGTGAGTTATGTTTTATAGAGGAATGATTAGAAGTATTTAATGGGCCAATGAGTTATGAGGCTGGGATTGGTTTGGTGATATAATGTCTAGTTTAGCATTAGTCTGCGGACAAGGTTATGTGGATAGGATTAAATTTGGAGAATAGGTCAGCTATGATCATAATAGGTGGGTTATAGGGTTATAAAAAGTGTCCTGTGTTTGATGGCAATGAGAAAACGAGAATCTAATTAGACTTCACTTGCATCCTTAGCACTTCTAATACTCTAAGGGTTTTTTTAAATTTAATTTTATTTATTTTTTTATACAGCAGGTCCTTATTAGTCATCCATTTTATACACATCAATGTATACATGTCAGTCCAAATCGCCCAATTCATCACACCACCATACCCACCCCCGCCCCTTTCCCCCCTTGGTGTCCATATGTTTGTTCTCTACATCTGTGTCTCAATTTCTGCCTTGCAAACCAGTTCATCTGTACCATTTTTCTAGGTTCCACATATAGGCATTAATATACAAGATTTGTTTTTCTCTTTCTGACTTACTTTCACTCTGTATGACAGTCTCTAGATCCATCTGCATCTCAACAAATGACCCAGTTTTGTTCCTGTTTATGGCTGAGTAATATTCCATCGTATACATGTACCACATCGTCTTTATCCATTCGTCTGCCTATGGACACATAGGTTGCTTCCATGACCTGGCTATTGTAAATAGTGCTGCAATGAATATTAGGGTGCATGTGTCTTTTTGAATTATGGTTTTCTCTGGGTATATGACCAGTAGTGGGATTGCTGGATCATATAGTAATTCTATTTGTAGTTTTTTAAGGAACTTCCATACTGTTCTCCATAGTGGCTGTATCAATTTACATTCCCAACAATGCAAGAGGGTTCCCTTTTCTCCACACCCTCTCCAGCATTTGTTGTTTGTAGATTTTCTGATGATGCCCATTCTAACTGGTGTGAGGTGATACCTCATTGTACTTCTGATTTGCATTTCTCTAATAATTAGTGATGCTGAGCAGCTTTTCATGTGCTTCTTGGCCATCTGTATGTCTTCTTTGGAGAAACGTCTATTTAGGTCTTTTGCCCATTTTTGGATTGGGTTGTTTTTTTAATATTGAGCTGCATGAGCTGTTTATATATTTTGGAGATTAATCCTTTGTCTGCTGATTCATTTGCAAATACTTTCTCCCATTCTGAGGGTTGTCTTTTCGTCTTGTTTATGGTTTCCTTTGCTGTGCAAAAGCTTTGAAGTTTCATTAGGTTCCATTTGTTTATTTTTATTTCCATTACACTAGGAGGTGGATCAGAAAAGATCTTGCTGTGATTTATGTCAAAGAGTGTTCTTCCTATGTTTTCCTGCAAGAGTTTTATACTGTCCAGTCTTACATTTAGGTTTCTAATCCATTTGGAGTTTATTTTTGTGTATGGTGTTAGGGAGTGTTCTAATTTCATTCTTTTACATGTAGCTGTCCAGTTTTCCCAGCACCACTTATTGAAGAGACTGTATTTTCTCCATTGTATATCCTTGCCTCGTTTGTCATAGATTAGTTGACCATAGGTGTGTGGGTTTATCTCTGGGCTTTCTATCCTGTTCCATTGATCTATGTTTCTGTTTTTGTGCCAGTACCATATTGTCTTGATTACTGTAGCTTTGTAGTGTGGTCTGAAGTCAAGGAGTCTGATTCCTGCAGCTTTGCTTTTTTCCCTCAACACTGCTTTGGCTATTCAGGGTCTTTTGTGTCTCCATACAAATTTTAAGATTTTTTGTTCTAGTTCCATAAAAAATGCCACTGGTAACTTCATAGGGATTGCATTGAATGTGTAGATTGCTTTGGGTAATATAGTCATTTTCACGATATTGATTCTTCCAACCCAAGAACATGGTATATCTCTCCACCTGTTGGTATCACCTTTAATTTCCTTCATCAATGTCTTATAGTTTTCTGCATAGATGTCTTTTGTCTCCCTAGGTAGGTTTATTCCTAGGTATTTTATTCTTTTGTTGCAATGGTAAATGGGAGTGTTTCATTAATTTCTCTTTCAGATTTTTCATCATTAGTGTATAGGAATGCAAGAGATTTCTGTGCATTAATTTTGTATCCTGTAACTTTACCAAATTCATTGATTAGCTCTAGTAGTTTTCTGGTGGCATCTTTAGGATTCTCTATATATAGTATCGTGGCATCTGCAAACAGTGACAGTTTTACTTCTTCTTTTCCAATTTGTATTCCTTTTATTTCTTTTTCTTCTCTGATTGCTGTGGCTAGGACTTCCAAAACTATGTTGAATAATAGTGGTGAGAGTGGAAATCCTTGTCTTGTTTCTGATCTTAGAGGAAATGCTTTCAGTTTTTCATCATTGAGAATGATGTTTGCTGTGGGTTTGTCGTATATGGCCTTTATTATGTTGAGGTAAGTTCCCTCTATGCCCACTTTCTGGCGAGTTTTTTTTTATCATAAATGGGTGTTGAATTTTGTCAAAAGCTTTTTCTGCATCTATTGAGATGATCATATGGTTTTTATTCTTCAATTTGTTAATATGGTGTATCACATTGATTGATTTGCATATATTGAAGAATCCTTGCATCCCTGGGGTAAATCCCACTTGATCATGGTGTATGATCCTTTAGTGTGTTGCTGGATTCTGTTTGCTAGTATTTTGTTGAGGATGTTTGCATCTATATTCATGATTGATATTGGTCTGTAATTTTCCTTTTTTGTAGTATCTTTGTCTGCTTTTGGTATCGGAGTGATGGTGGCCTCATAAAATGAGTTTGGGAATGTTCCTTACTCTGCAATTTTTTGGAAAAGTTTGAAAAGGATGGGTGGTAGCTCTTCTCTAAATGTTTGATAGAATTCACTTGCGAAGCCATCTGGTTCTGGACTTTTGTTTGATGGAGATTTTTAATCACAGTTTCAATTTCACTACTTGTGATTGGTCTGTTCATATCTTCTATTTCTTCCTGGTTCAGTCTTGGAAGGTTATACCTTTCTAAGAATTTGTCCATTTCTTCCAGGTTGTCCATTTTATTGGCATAGAGTTGCTTGTAGTAGTCTCTTAGGATGCTTTGTATTTCTGTGGTGTCTGTTGTAACTTCTCCCTTTTCATTTCTAATTTTATTGATTTGAGTCCTCTCTCTCTTTTTCTTGATGAGTCCGGCTAATGGTTTATCAATTTTGTTTATCTTCTCAAAGGACCAGCTTTTAGTTTTATTGATCTTTGCTATTGTTTTCTTTGTTTCTATTTCATTTATTTCTGCTCTGATCTTTATGATTTCTTTCCTTCTGCTAACTTTGGGTTTTGT
The DNA here is from genome assembly GCF_011762595.2 of Tursiops truncatus. NCBI lineage: Eukaryota > Metazoa > Chordata > Mammalia > Artiodactyla > Delphinidae > Tursiops > Tursiops truncatus. The sequence goes on along the minus strand of NC_047039.1, from coordinate 100,072,415 downwards.
TTGTTCTTCTTCCTCTAGTTCCTTTAGGTGTAAGGTTAGATTGTTTGAGATTTTTCTTGTTTCTTGAGGTAGGCTTGTATAGCTATAAACTTTCCTCTTAGAACTGCTTTTGTTGCATCCCATAGGTTTTGGCTCATCGTGTTTTCATTGTCATTTGTCTCTAGGTATTTTTTGATTTCCTCTTTGATTTCTTCAGTAATCTCCTGTTTATTTAGTAAAATATAGGTTAGCCTCCATGTGTTTGTGTTTTTTACGTTTTTTTCCCCTGTAATTCATTTCTAATCTCATAGCATTGTGGTCAGAAAAGATGCATGATATGATTTCAATTTTCTTAAATTTACTGAGGCTTGATTTGTGACCCAAGATGTGATCTATCCTAGAGAATGTTCCATGAGCACTTGAGAAGAAAGTGTAATCTGCTATTTTTGGATGGAATGTCCTATAAATATCAATTAAATCTACCTGGTGTATTGTGTCATTGAATGCTTCTGTTTTCTTATTTATTTTCATTTTAGATGATCTGTCCATTGGTGTAAGTGAGGTGTTAAATTCCCCCACTATTATTGTGTTACTGTTGATTTTCTCTTTTATAGCTGTTAGCAGTTGCCTTATGTACTGAGGTGCTCCTATGTTGGGTGCATGTATATTTATAATTGTTATACCTTCTTCTTCGATTGATCCCTTGATCATTATATAGTGTCCTTCCTTGTCTCTTGTAACATTCTTTGTTTTGAAGTCTATTTTATGTGATATGAGTATTGCTACTCCAGCTTTCTTTTGATTTCCATTTGCATGGAATATCTTTTTCCATCCCCTCACTTTCTCTCTATATGTGTCCCTAGGTCTGAAGTGGGTCTCTTGCAGACAGCATATAGATGGGTCTTGTTTTTGTATCCATTCAGCAAGCCTGTGTGTTTTGGTTGGAGCATTTAATCCATTCACGTTTAAGGTAATTATCGATATGTATGTTCCTATGACCATTTTCTTAATTGTTTTGCATTTGTTTTTGTAGGTCCTTTTCTTCTCTTGTGTTTCCCACTTCGAGAAGTTCCTTTAGCATTTCTTGGAGAGCTGGTTTGGTGGTGCTGAGTTCTCCTAGCATTTGCTTGTCTGTAAAGCTTTTGATTTCTCCATCGAATCTGAATGAGATCCTTGCCAGGTAGAGTAATCTTGGTTGTAGGTTCGTCCCTTTCATCACTTTAAGTATATTATGCCACTCCCTTCTGGCTTGTAGAGTTTCTGCTGAGAAATCAGCTGTTAACCTTATGGGAGTTCCCTTGTATGTTGTTTTTTGTTTTTCCCTTGCTGCTTTCAATAATTTTTCTTTGTCTTTAATTTTTGCCAGTTTGATTGCTATGTGTCTCAGCATGTTTCTCCTTGGGTTTATCCTGTATGGGACTCTCTGCGCTTTCTGGACTTGGGTGTCTATTTCCTTTCCCATGTTAGGGAATTTTTCAACTATTATCTCTTCAAATATTTTCTCAGTTCCTTTTTCTCTCTCCTCCTTCTGGGACCCCTATAATGTGAATGTTGTTGCATTTAATGTTGTCCCAGAAGTCTCTTAGGCTGTCTTCATTTCTTTTCATTCTTTTTTCTTTAGTCTGTTCCACAGCAGTGAATTCCATCATTTTGTCTTCCAGGTCACTTAACCATTCTTCTGCCTGAGTTATTCTGCTATTGATTCCTTCTAGTGTAGTTTTCATTTCAGTTATTGTATTGTTCATCTCTGTTTGTTTTTTCTTTAATTCTTCCAGGTCTTTGTTAAACATTTCTTGCATCCTCTCGACCTTTGCCTCCACTCTTTTTCTGAGGTCCTGTATCATCTTCATTATCATTATTCTGAATTCTTTTTTCTGGAAGGTTGTCTGTCTCCACTTCATTTAGTTGTTGCTCTGTGGGTTTATCTTGTTCCTTCACCAGTACATAGCTTTCTCTCTTTTCATCTTGTCTGTCTTTCTGTGAATGTGGTTTTGGTTCCACAGGCTGCAGGATTTTAGTCTCTAATGCTTTTATATGCAGAAACTGCTTTCCACAATGTATGTGTGATCTGGACCAGTAGCCCCCAATAGGTCAGCTATTAATCCAAGCCCTTAATTCCCAGCAGAGTTAAGGTCTTCATTGGTGTGTTACTGAGATATAAAGAAATGCACACTGGGGAAAGGGAAGGGCTGAGATAGTGTTATAAACTTTTCTCAAAACTGGGTTCAAGAGGAGGTGGCATTTGAGTAGAGACATGGATAGCTGAATCCACACTTGTTACAGAGATGGTAATGGAAGTTTTAAAAGGCAGTCTAGGAAGAAGTTGCATTCTGTGAAAACACTTGGGCATGATAAAGAGTCCAGTGTTTTCAAGGAACTCAGAGGTCCTGTGTGGTTTGTGTTGGGGAAAGTTGGGAATAAAAGAAGGAGGGCTATGTCAAGGTGTATTTGTGTGTGCCAAGGGAAGGTCTGGGGAAGAGAGGTGGGCAAGGGCTGGAGTTTGAAGGAAAAGTAGTGATAGACTGTGTTAATAAATGTGGACTCTATCCTTTGTGCCAGTTTGTCCCTAAATGCATTCCACAGCAAATAAATGTCATAAGTACACGAAATGATTTTTAAAAATGATTCTGTGGACTCAAATATGTTTGCTAATGTTACATTTTACATTCTCAGCCTCTATCTCTTCTATAGATGTTCCGTTCACTTTAGAATTTTAAATGTTCTGAGGAATCCTTCAGTTACAAAAATGTGATTCCTTACTCTACCATGTTTTAAGCTTTTTTGATCACAGATACCTTTTCAGCTACTCCAACTTCAAATGGAATGGTTATTAATATCCTTTTGAATAAATGTTCTAAGGAAAACACTTTGGGAAATCACTGCTCTAGGAAAAGAGAAGCCCTTATAACAAAGACTAAGAAATAAGACACAAGCATACTCGATTTTCTCATTTTACAAAGTAAGTATAATGATACTGAAAGAATAAGTTACAGCAAAGAAAATGAAAAAAATACTGATGTTGAAGTTGAACAGTCAGTTTGAATTATCTACCGCTAAGTAGGCATATGACCTTCAGAAAATTTATTATTCTCTGTGCATCTCAGTTTTCTTAAGTATATGATTAGGATAAAAAAGGAATTTAAGACTATTGAATAAGATAATGCTTGTAATGACGAACACAGTGCCTTGCACATAATAAGAGCTTGATTGATGGTAATAGTTGCAATAATTCTAACTTTCCCCACTGTCTCAGGTACTCTGGCATTCTCAGTTCAGCCTCCTGTCTCTAAGTTCAAGTGAGGGAGCTCTTCCCCACATGATGTCCAAGGTTTCCCTTTAATCTGTTGTCATCTTTAGGGGTATTATAAGGAGACCTCTTTACAAGATAGACCAAGGCTGCCAGAGTAAAGCTCATGGACTGGGTATCATTTTCCTTCTTGGCTTTTGGATAGTAAAGGTGACTGATGTTAATTGAATAAGGTGTTCATATGGGAAGTCTAAATATGTAACTAGAAAAAGAAGCAGGTTTCTGAGTTGCAAACATCCTAGTTTCATAAGAGGGGAGCCACCAGCTGTCAAGGATGTGGAGCCAACAAAGACGCTAAGCACAAATCACAGACTTTCCAGACATTCCTGTGCCCACTTCTGTGCTCATTTCTTTGTGGACAGCCATCCCAGCTGGGGGCTATTTTCTCAGTTCTGAACACCTCCCTGATATTCAGACTTTTAAAATATCCCTCTCTAGCCTCACCAGGCTTCTTGGCTATAACACTCTTAATTTAAAAAAACCTTATTTTTTCTTCTCAAAATTGCCCTTGGTGGAATATGAGAATGATGCTGGATATAAACTAAGTTCAAATAATTAGTAACAACTAAAGTGGTTTCCCTCTTCTTCCAGGGGTTGGCTGGGTTACACTAAAGGAAAAAAAAAAAAAGTCTGATCTGTGCTTCTTGGGGAGAGGGAAAGAGGGAGACCTGAATTCTGTCCTGGGTAAGTTCCCTGCTCATTTCCAATTCCCCATGACTTCTATGAAATAGTTAAGTTTCTTCATCAAAACAGGCTGAAAATTCAAATTCTTCCTCACTATTACTACTTTGGGTTCAATACTATAGAAACAGAAATGGATTACTCTCACTTTCCCTTTCTTCTTTCTTTTCTTCCTTCAAATCTTTGTTTTGTGTTTTTTTTTTTTTTTTTATTACTTTTTCCTTTCTTGGATGCCCATTACTTTTCTCTCTGACACTCTCACAATACTTTATACACATCTCTGTATTTGGGTTTGGTGTGTTTGTTTGGGGTTTTTACCGTGGTTGTAATGATTCAATTTGTATTCCTCAAAATTTTAAGTTACTCCAAGGCATACTCTTTTTTTCTGTCTGCTCCTTTCCTGGCCCAATTCCCAAAGCTAAACGACTGTCCCAAAAAATGCCTGTTGGATGGATGTAAACATCAATGAAAGCATTATCTAAAATCTCAGTAGTGAGCCTCAGTGTACCCATCTTTTAACAAGAGGGCTGAAGCACGTGACTGTTAGTGTCCATTCCAACAAAGACACTATGTGGTCTGTGCTTAAAAACAAACAAAAGCATTATAAATAATCTGTAGCTGAGCTAATTCAGTCACCTGTCCTTATTTCCTTGTGAATGAGAATCTAATCAATTTTTTTAAATGTTTGAAAACAAGACTTGGTTTGTATGCTGTGTATGAAGCTGGAGTGAATTTTGTTCATTGTGTTAGAAATCTGTGAAAACAAGGGGTTTGAATGAGGACAATGGACAGACCCTTAACTATGAAATCACAAATGGGTGGCGCCGTAATAATCAGGTGTATTTATAAGTCAGAAACAACTTCCCCAGCAAGACTGTCTTCCCTCCCCTCCCACTGCATTATTCCTCCTTTCTGAAGCTGTCAGCTTGCGCCCGCATTGCTAATTAACTGCACCACTCAAAGCAGGTGAACGGCCCAAGGAAACAAGGAAACAACCCACAATTTTCCTTGTGATCATTTGTACTTCAGGTGTCTGGACCCTGGGACTCAGTCTGCTTGACTTGCCCCACCCACTTTCCACACTGAGCACACACCCACATGCTCACACCTCAGGCAGAAGAAGGAGTGGCCTCTCCAGAGGGGAGAAAGAGTGGGAACCATCTGTGATGTTTGCAAGAGAGAAACCTTTAGACTGACGCAGGAGCTGGACTGAGTGGGAAAGAAGTAGATAGATATGCTCCAAAGCTTCCTAAGGAAACATCCCCTTGGTATTCCCAACACAGAATACCTTCCCGTTAGAGGATATTTCCCCTTGGGAAGCACATGAATCCACCCCTCTCTTCATCCTTACAAGCAAGGTGATTTTATCAGCCATCCACATTTCTCAATGTCCAACACTATTCCTCCAGATTAAATCAGCATCATCTCTCACCCTAATTCCAGTAATAGCCTCCTTCTCCATTATGCAATCACAAATTTTGGTTTGGAGAAATCCAGTTCTAGTTTGGATTCCCCTATTTCACCACTGCTGCTTAGAACTTTAGCTTTTTTCTGTTAATCTTAATGATAGAGTCCTAAATTCCTAATGGTTCCCAGTACTCTGCACAACCTTGCCTCTGCCCACGTTCCCAGCTCCCTCACATTACACTGTGCACCTCAGTCAGCATGCACCAGTTCTCCACATAACCCAAGCTTTGTCATGCTTCAGGAAGGACCTCCACTCATGCTATTCCTTCTGCCTGAAACCTTCTTCTTCCAACTCTTCACCTGTCATCCTACTCATCCCACAGGCCCAAGCCTAAACATCACTTTATCATCAGTAACACTGACTCCACTGACAACCTGCACTCACCAATTTAAATGTCTCCCCAGTTATATTCTAACATTTCAGTCTTTATTTTTTTACTTTTTTCCATAGCATTGATTACAATTTGTAGTTACACACATATCAGCCTACATAGCAACGTATGCCTCTTTTACTAGACCAATGGTTATCAACCAAAGGTGATTTTGCCCTCCAAGGGACATTTGGTAATGTCTGAAGATACTTTTGGTTGTGAAACCTGGGAGGGGTGGAGGCATACTACAGGCATATAGTGGGTAGAGGCCAGGGATGCTGCCAAACAACCTGCAATGCACAAGACAGCTCTCCGCAACAAAGGATTACCCAGTTCCAAATGGCAGGAGTTGAGACACCCTGCCATAGACTATAAGCTTCATGGCACAGGCAGAAACTATGCCTGTCTTAAACATTTCTGTTTCTCCAGGATCTAAAGTTTGTTTAACATAGATTGTGTTTAACGGATATTGATTAAATGAGTAGTTGGATGATGACATACACCATACTCCAAACACAGGCCATTCACTTGCTGATTAGTCACTTACTAAGCATCATGATATATGAGACCATGTGTTCCTCACTGGTAATATACTGGTAAATCTGAAGAGCCTATGCTATCAGGAGCCTTAGAATCTAGAAGAGGAATAAGAAAGTAAATTGTAAGTTAAAACTGAGGGAACTTTTAATGCATCACACATTATAAGAAATTATTTTGTCAGTTGAATGGCATAAAGGATGTTTTTTTAAAAAAGGCACATGAGACTTTCGTTTACTCAATAAGTATTCATTGAAGACAGGATGGTAGGGATGTAGCAGTGAGTAAGACAGACAAGACTCCTGCCTTAATGGAATTTATATTCTAGACGGGAAGGCATACATTAAAAGGTATACAAAAAAAACAAGATCATTACAACTGAGCTATGTGTTATGAAAACAGTAAGTAAGAGGATGAGATAAAGCATAATGTGGAGTGTCCACTCTAGATAGAATGATCAGACAAATCCTCTCTGAGGTGGCATTTTATATGAAATTAGGGTATAATTGTGAGCTTCCGTAATTATGAGCTATTACGAAAAGTGGACAGATATATAAAAAACTGTATAAAATCACTTTCCAAACAAATGAAACACAATATGCAATGTCTCAGATGTAGGAGAGACCTTGCATGTTAGAGGGACAGAGAAGAGGTCAGTGAGTCTAGAATCCAGTGAGATTCAGGAAAAATGGTAACCAAACAAAGCTGGAGAAACATAGAAGCAAATTATGAACATTCTCTAAGCCATGGTAAAATGTATGGATTTTTATTCTAAAAACAGTGGATGAATTTTCTAAATTTAAATTTATATTTTAAATCATCGCTCTGGCTGTTTCATGAAGAGAAATGGAAAAGAGTGGAACAGAAGCCTGTTAGTAAGCTAGGGCAGTGGTCCATGTGAGAGGTGAAGATGATGTCCATATGGTGGTAGAAGTCGAAAACAAGAGAAGTAAATGGACTTGAGAGGTTTTTCTGAGTTGTGATAGACAGGAGTTTGTGACAAGTTGAATTTGCAAGGTGAGGGAAAATGAAAACTCAAGATAATATCCAAGTTTGGCCAGAGAAATTGAGTGTAGGAAGTACTGTATTGTTTAAATAGGGAAGATTGAGGGAAAAAAAGATGCTTGTGTGTGTTGTTGGTGATGGCTAAGGACTACAGGCTGGACATAGTACAACTGCAACGTTCAGCATGAAAACAGCAATAGCTTACATAGCACTCAGTATATATCACACACTCTTTGATGCATTTTATAGCCTTTGGGTGTTGTAATCTTCAGGACAATCCTGTGGGAGAGATGTGATCCCTCTCCTCATTTGACAAAGGAGGAAATCAAAGTAAAGAGAGTCAAAGTAACCTATCTCAGGTGAAACAGCCAAGTATCATGGAAGTGAATATACAAATAAGGCAGGTATATAGATGAATCTGTAATTCAGAACATAGTTCTAGCCTGAAGATGTCAAATTGTAAGCCATCACAGTTTAGATGGTCAGGAGATTTCATATCTCTGTACAAAGAGAATCTAAGCAGGAAAAAGAAAAGCCTTTCTGCTTTGGTAATTTGATTAAACAATGTAAAGAAAGATAGAAACAAATGAATAAGTAAGTCTTATTTCAATGGTAAATTTATATTCTGTACTAGTGAAACAAAATGGAAAATGTCTGAAATCTTATGATTTTCAGGGCTTTAAACGGCAGGCTAAGAAACTCTGTTTTCTGTAGGTATTCTGGGCTATGTGAGAGGCTTTGTGGGGAAGAGAAGGCACCAGCATAAAGTGGTGCTTAGAGATAGCAGATCAGGCAGTAGAAAGCAGAACCCTTAAGAGTTAAGTAGCGAATAGAAGTTCTGAAATCATTTAAAAGGCAAGTGCAATACCAAATTTCCTCCCAGGGACAAGGAGTAAAAGAACAGAGTAAACAATACATGGTGTTAGCAGGGCGGGGGGGCATCACGAGGGACCAATAAATTCATTTTAGCTGAACAGCCCAATTTCCCTGGGGATTCTGTCTCTCAAAATGATATTTCTCCTTCATGCCTCCAATGTGTCCCTTCTCTTTTACTTTCCTTGAAGATACGTGATTTAAGAGCTGTTGGGATCTTGTCAAAGGAAACATTCTCTGGGTTTCAGGTTCTCAACAAATGGAGCTTGGATGAGAAATTTCCATCTGGCATAGATACGATGTAGTGTGTATAAATCTCTGCACGTAGATTTGAAGATCTAAATTATGCACATCTAAAATCTTCAAACACTTAAAATCTATTCTTCAGTGTCTAAATAGTTGCTGCTAACTCCTTTTTGTCCTGAATAACCCTTATGTGAAGCTACTCTGAAGAATGTGGAAAGAAAGGTAGCTAATATTTATGATTGCCTTCTATATTTCAGGCTTTGTGTTATAACTACAGCTACCTCCAATGGCAATTAAGTTATTTATCTAACAGAATTGACTTCTCTACTTATGTGAATTTCTCATTAGACCACAAAGCTTGCACAATAGTCATATAGCTGAGAACATGAGCCCTATGGCCACATTTTTCTGGGTTTAAGTCCCAGCTTCCATCCTATATATAGGTGTAAAAATTGCACAGGTAATTTAACCAATCTTGGCTTCCTTTCTTCATTAAAAAAATGGAAATATTAATAGAGCTCATGATGAGGATTAAGAGTTGATAGATGTAAGCTGCTCAGTAAATTTTCTATCATATTACATCAATAAATTATTTTATTGTATCTCTCATATATAATAGGAGATCAAAAATATTTGATGCTGGTATTGTTGGAAAATGGTACGCTCTAATGTGAGTTCCTTAAAAAAGTGACTTTGAAGGTTGTTTGATTTAAAGAGATTGAGAAATGTTGAGTGCAGTATGGCTGTATTGATGATCTAGCTCAGTTCTGAAGGAGAAAAGTAGAGTTCAGAGGAAGACAAGAACCCAGGTCCCAAATGGTGTTTTGCAATGAAGTAATGTTCAATATATGACATTAATGAGTAGTAAGGGGTGCTTAGAAACCAGGAGTCTGGTCAAAGGGTCCATGCAGGTACTGTGAGACTTCCACATTTATAACTAGGAACTTAAATATTGTTTTAAAAACATTTGAGCATTTTGGGGAGGAACGGGTCACTTATATAAGATACTAAAAGGAGTCCATAAATCAATAAAATGTACAGTTGGAGACTGTGAGACACAAAGGAGTGCTTTTTATAAGAGAGCATAAGAAAGATTTGTAATAGAAGCAAAAACAAGCTACAGAGTGGTGACATCACCTCAGAGACCATAAGGTGAGAAATAATAAACCAGCTTCAGAGAAGAAGTGTTGTCAGGGGAGAGTTGGTTTCAGAAACAAAAGAAGGTGAGGGAACATTCTCTGAGAATGTTTTCTGACATAAAGGAGACATTTATAATGGAGCTGAGGTTATAACTGGCACAGAAGTAAGAGTCAAGAGATATCAATATTTCAGAAAGCAGGAGGCACAGATTATTATAAACAAAAGTACATGGTAAGATATGTAACTGTATGTGTGTGGCAGGGGAAGAGTGGGTGAAAGGGCTTGAATTTTGATGGCAGGCAAGGATGTCCATGCTGAGAGCAAAACTGTGATGATTATCCTTTAGATTTCAGAACAAATGAATGGATATTCTAAGTGCTTTTGGAAGTAAAGAAGTGGCTTTCCAAGTCTCTAAAGAAATGAGAAGTGGATGTAACAAAAAAAAATGATTATACAAAATGATAAAGTGATGGTTCAAAGTCCCCTACATTAAAAGGGATATTCAGGATGGATGTAAGCACTTAATAGTTAGTTAAGAAATACAGTTTAAGGGATTAAAGTACCATTTCCAAAAGGATTAGGATGTTAGTTAAGAGTGTGGACTTGGAAGTCAGCCTGTCTGGGTTCCAATCTTGATTTCATCACTTTGTAAGGTGTAGTCTTAGGTACGTTAACGTTGCCTCATGAAACTTCCATTTCCACATCTATAAAGTGGACATAGTAATAATACTAACAAAATAATTTTATTCTTGTAATTTGTTTAAAACAATCCTTGGCAAATAGTAAATGTAACAAAAGTATCTGTTAAAGTACACAAAAACATACACACGAAACAACTGCTTGACTTTGGACAAGTTATATTACCTTTCCAAGTCTCAGTTGTCAGATCTATGACATATAGAAAAAAATATATATATATATATACCTCACCAAGTGTGATGATTAAATAAAAATTGAATGAGATAAACCAAGGAAAGCACATAGTACTATATCTTATACATAGTGGTCAAACAGTGTTTTCTATTATTTGTTATTATAACTACTATCAATAGTGGTAATATAAATCTTTATAAAATCACAATATTTCTTTGAATTTAAGGTTTTTGGGCATCATGAAAAGCATAAGCTATCCAGAAGAAATCACTGAACAAAAACACATTTTTAATTTGTAGTATTTCATGTTTTTAATTTATTTTTAACTCTCTATTACTTGCATTGGTTTATAACATTAGATAAGCTTCATGTATACAACATACGGTGACTTCTGTATACACTACAGCATGCTCACCACCAAAGGTTTAGTCTTCATGAGTAACCATACTGTTGACCCTCTTTACCTGTTTTGTCCTTCCCCCCAACCCCCTAGTAATGACTACTTTGTTTTCTGTATCTGTGTGTTTGTTTTTTTAAGTTTATTTGTTTTTTTGTTTGTTTTTAATATGCCATGTATGAGTGGAATCTATGATATTTGTCCTTCTATGTCTGACTTATTTCACTTAGCATAATGTCTTCAAGGTCTATCCATGTTGTCACAAATAGCAAGATTCCATGTTTTTGTTTTTTTATGGCTGAGAAGTATTCCAATGTGTGTGTGTGTGTGTGTGTGCGTGTATCACACCTTCTAGGAGCTGAATGAACATTTTTCCTAAGAAGGCATACAGAAGGCCAACAGACACATAAAAAGATGTTCAACGTCACTAATTAGTAGGAAAATGCAAATCAAAACTGCAATGATATATCAACTCATGCCAATCAGAATGGCTATTATCAAAAAAACAAGGACTAACAAGTATTGGGAAAGATGTGAAGAAAAGGGAACCCTCATACATTGCTGATGGGCCTGTAAGTTGGTGCAGCCACTATGCAAAATAGTATGGAGATTCCTCAAAAATTTAAGAATAGAACTACCATATGATCCAGCTATATTACTCACAATAGCCAAGATATAGAAACAACCTAAGTAGCCATAAAAACAGATGAACAGAGTATTTCATATTTTAATAAAATGAGCTGCTGCCTCAACTGGTATTTTTCATAATAATCCACTGTCATTAACATCATAACTAAAATAAACACAGATAAACATATTAAACATGAAATAGATGATCATACACATATATTCTTTTTATCTGAAAGCTGGACTCTAAGAGAAAGAAATTCTATTTTCATTGGAGCAGGATATTTATGCAAACATTAGAAGGCTACTCAGGTGTGCAAATGGAGATGATAGAACCCAGTGAAAATAGATTAAATATGCATTTTGTATTGTACCTAAAACATACCAACCAAAAGCAGAAGAAAGCCAGTATTTATTTGCCTCCTTTCTACATGGCACGCCCTGCTCTTCATCAAAATAACAGTCTTCATGTTTCAGCAGCTGTGAGTTCCTATGGGATATGCACTGTGTCTTGGCCACTCTTGTAGACTTACTGCCTATCAAAATTCTTAAAACATAGTGGTATTTAATAAATATTTAACAAACACAAGAATTCATAAAGAGATGAGCAGAAGTCTAAAGATAAGTGACTGCCTTCTCCATAGGAAATGCACAGCACAGGTGAAAATTTTGATAATCAATTCACATGTTGGTCACAGACTAATCTGTACTATTTTATAATTCTAAGGCTTTATGAAAACAACACTGTGTGGTTGTTTTAAATTCCCTGTTTCTTCAAAAAAGATGAGCTAATCACAGTTCTGGTATTATTTGTTACTTCTTTATTAGAAAATATTGGGACTTCCTTTTCCATCCATAAGACCAAATTCTCAAAACCCTTTTTTCTACCCCAGATGTAAATTTCAATTCCTCTACTATGTCTTGATGCATTTACAATGGTGACACTGTCCAGCTCATTCTCCCATTCTCTGATAGTTTTCTGTGTACCTCCTCTAATATCTTCTATTTGTTAATGATGGGTACTTTCTCCCCTCACCCATTTTGTTCATCTGTATAATACCAACGTTTGCCTTTCCATACTTCTGGGGTGTTAATTTTCGGATCCTACAAAAGTACTTAAAGTTTTCCCTAGACTGCTTTTAGTCCATTTCCTTCATCTTAAAATAGGTTGTTAAAATTCAAGATGTCTTGTAACAACTCCTCCTGCAATTAAGAGACAGACGTGTGTCTGGATGTATTAATAGGGGAAAATAATTCTGGAGACAGCTGTAGTTCAGAAAGGAGTAATTTTGCTCTGTCCCTGGTATTGAACGTGATTTTCTGTGGGTATGGCAAGGCATTAATTGCTTGTCCAAGAATCCAAACGGAATTTGATTCCTACAAACCACATGAACCAGTCAGGAATATATAACAGAAAAAAAAAATGAATGCATCCAAAGATTAAGAGTAGAGTCTATGCCATTTTATAGCATTGAGAGGTATGCGACAGTTTTATTCATTGTTTTTTTCCTCTATAATTGGATTTAGGTAATGCAACAGATACAATGTTTGATTTCCATCATTTGGGCTTTATAAGTATTAAATGTTCCCCTATTCATTAAGATCCAAGTTTAGTTCCTGAGCTTTTAAGGCTTCCTTGTCAAATAAAGCATACATTCAAAGAGATTTTTCTTATGGCAAAGGCATTTGTTGAGGACCTAATATGTGTACCAACATATATTGCTGGGAACACATATTTAAAAGTTACAATAAATGTCAATACTAATTTTTTTAAAAAACTTATACTTTTGTGGAGAAAGCACAGGACTGCAAGATCCTTAACTCTACAACTACTTAGGCAAAAGTAAATAAAGGGATATGGAATTCTGAGTAAGGGACTAATCGGGTTCTGACTTGAGACACGGATGCAGACTATGAATGCGTCTATTTTAAAACTTATGCTAGTGCTTTGCCCAATGCTATATAATTGTATCAGGATCTAGGGACAGGAGAAAGGCAGAATGGAGAGAAAGGTTTAAATCCAATTGAATGCACGGAATTTGTCTGCAAAAAGGCAGATATGGCATGTGGATGCTCCAGTGAGATCAAATGGCTTAAGGAATGTTGGATGACTGTTGCTGCCTTACCCATGGGTTCTTTCACTTTGAATTACTCTACTATGAAATACTCACCTGCTGGCTGCAGAGAGAGAATAAGTGAGAAAAGAGAAACATCTTTGCCTTGTCTGTACTTTGTGGAGAGGCTGTTGCACATAGGTCGGGCTTGTCTCCCCTCATTTATGTTAACAGGCTTTAAATCACTCTTTCAATTCACTGCCCTCGCACCATGGAGACCACAGTACTTTGTTCCTCCAGGACACCATAACCACAGAAAGCCCCCATGATATGTTACCATAGGTACATTTGTAAGGATTTGAATAAACTCTCCTTCCCTCCAGCTATTTCACTAACCTTTAATTTCTAAATACACACACACACACACACACACACACACACACACACTCTCTCTCTCTCTCTCTCTCTCTCTCTCTCTCTCTCTCTCTCTACCAAACTAAATTGCCAGGAATAGTCATTAAAATCAGAATGTGCTAATTAAGCAGTTACCAGTGTTAATATGGGAGGGGTGACCTCTGTGAACTTTACAATTAACATCTTCAACAAGGAGTTAGTCTGAGTATGTATTTTCTTTGGACTTTACAGTCTGACCTTTTCTTTTATCTTCTGGGCTAAGTTTTTATCTAAATGACCCTTCTCTGTAACTGAGAGTGACTGCTCAAGTCAAAGAACCATATACCAGTAGTCCAAAGCACCTTTTTCAAATTCTGCCCCAGTGACTCTCAAGAAACATGATTTTGGCAAACTTGGCAGGGTAATTCCTGCTTGTACTGTACTATCCCTACATTGCAGGTGTTTAGCAACCCTAGCCCCCAGGCCCTAATTTCCTGTTAACTACTACACGTTCATATAGAAATGTGCACCCCTACCCATTTCCATATGCACTCAGGAAAGCTTTAATATCCTAAATTTAAAACCATTGATAATCCCTACTTGCAGTGATTTATTCAAATTAACTAATAAGGTAAATTCCAGGAGAGTGGTTACAACCCAAGTACCCTGTATTCAATTCTTAAGCTGCCTTGGTTGCAAGGGAGTCAGTCACATATAGTGGGGGTAAGTTAAGAAAGGAAGGAAGTCAGTAGAAAGTACTGTCTGGATATTCAGATAGATGTTGTTATAAATTTTTTTCATTCATTAAATGTTCTACAGAATCTGTTCTACCTAGAATCAGGGTTATTGTGTTCCTTACTTTGGTTTTATGTATGTGAGGGAAAGAGCATGAAATCCAGAGACCTACTACAAACAACCAAGTGTTAATCAATTTGATAAACTGTTAGAGTGTACATCAAAAGCGTAATATTAATCTCAGAAATAGGGGCTTTTCTGTTTTCTTTTATTTCAAATTCAAATCTCAGAAATTGACTAATACCTCTCCTAAGCTGTTCTTTCAAGCCAGTTGCCACCAGAAGTCATTGGAAAGAAAGAACTATTTCATAATGGATTTGAAAGGAGCTTATGCTATCAAGTTTTTAATAGACAGTTGTGCAGCCCTAGGCATGATCGGCACAACTGGTGGGTGCTCTCTGGAGATCCCCCAAGGATTCAATAAATGGAATAAATGGGCAATGGAGAATGAAGTGAATTGGAAAAGTGCCTGGTTGACTTCATAAATACTAGCAGGGAAAGATAGGGCAGGATTTATCTTCCAAAAATAAACCTGTTTTACTTGGACTACGCACACACATATGTGCATGCATTTGTGCCAACAAGTGCACACACACACTCACACCTTAATTTGTCTTTTGCTTTAAATCCATCAAGATTTCTTGTATTTTATTCTGACAGTAAGTCGAGCCACCTGGACTTCAAGTGTAGTTAAAGGAAACCCTACCTATCCAGAGCATAATTTGTCTCTATGTCTGTTGCTATAAGAAGCCATATCTCTGGGGTTTGAGAGTCACCCAGAGAGAGAGAAGACAGCCTTAGGGTTTCAGGCTAAAATTGCTTTTACTTAGAACTATTTATCAATGTGCTTACTTCACTTTCTTAGCGTTTTCCTTCTGTGGTTTACTTTTGTAATGTAAATACCTTCAAGCTACCCCTGAGAAAACAGAATGTCTGAATTGGATGCCTCCTCTGTTATCTTGGTGCTCTGAGTCTTTCAATTAGTATATAATTGGAATAACCAATATTTATTGAATAACTATTTGATGCTAAATACTTAAAAGATATGACCTTATTAAATTTTTATAACAGAACTGTGAGGTAAGGATTAGTAGTATCATTCTCAGTTTCTAGTTGAAAGAACTGAGGTCCACAGAAGTCAGTAATGATAATAAAGCCTTAGTCATAACAAACGTAGAAACTGAGATTTGAACCCAGCTTTTCCTGGTTAAAAAGTATTCCAGGGCTTCCCTGGTGGCGCAGTGGTTGAGAGTCCACCTGCCGATGCAGGGGACACGGGTTCGTGCCCTGGTCCAGGAAGATCCCACATGCCACAGAGCGGCTGGGTCCATGAGCCATGGCCGCTGAGCCTGCGCGTCCGGAGCCTGCGCGTCCGGAGCCTGTGCTCCACAACGGGAGAGGCCACAACAGTGAGAGGCCCGCGTACCGCAAAGAAAAAAAAAAAGGTATTCCAGCTTTCTTAGAAATTAAATTCCAGAATTTAGGCAATTCATGTTTCTTCTTTTTAATATAATTTCCTAATAAGTCAAGAATGGTAAAATCATGTCATGCAGAATGCCTCTTTCTCTTTATAATCAAGTATAGTATATTCTCATGAGGTCTTAGAAGATTTCTCAATATGTCTTTCCAGGAAATCACCACCAATCAACTGGAGTGGATTCTCAAGATAAAATGTACTCTCTCAGTAATCATTAGGAAAATGCAAATTAAAACCACACTGAGATATTATCTTACACCTTTTAGAATGATGTTGGAGAAGCATGTCTGCAGCAATGGGAAACAAGGGTTTTTCCTCCCCTCCAAGGATCTTATGACTTAACCATCGTCCTCAGCAAAAGGCATTCTTCCAGGTTTCATATCAGATGAAGGCAAGGGGAGACACTGATAGAGAACTTATCTTGTTTGGGCACATTCCTTGTGATAAGGCTAAAGCTCAGTCATGCAGAAAGGGGAGGGAGGGGATAGGACTGAGGGCCTAAGATGGAGCTGAAAAAATGGAGTTAGTGTGGTTCAGCCACACACATGGCTAATATCAAAAAGACAAGAAATAAGTGTTGGTGAGGATGTGGAGAAAAGGGAACCCCTGTGCATTGTTGGTGGGAATATAAATTGATACAGCTTCTATGGGAAATGGTATGATGATTCCTGAAAAAAATTAAAAAGAGAACTACCATATGATACAACAATCCCACTTCTGGGTATATAGCCAAAGGAAATAAAAACAGGATTTCAAAAAGATATGTGCACTCTCATGTTCGTTGCAGCATTATTCATAACAGCTAAAATATGGAAAAAATCTAAGTGTCAGCCAAAGGATGAATGGACGGACACACACACACACACACACACACACACACACACACACACAGAGGAATATTATTCAGCCATGAGAAAGAAGGAAATGTTGCCTTTTGTGTTTACCAGAGGCTAGAGGGTGGAGGAAATGGGAAGCTGTTGGTCAAAGGGTACAAACTTCCAGATATAAGGTGAATAAGTCCTAGAGATCTAATGTATAGCACGATGATTATAGTTAATAATACTGTATTATATACTTGAAAATTGTTGAGAGTAGATTTTAAATGTTCTTGCCACATAAACGAAATGATAATTTATGAAAGAATGGAGGTGTTATCTAAGGCTGCAGTGGCAATTATTTTGCAATACATAAGTGTATCAAATCAACAGGTTGTACCCCTTGAAATTATATAATGTTATACGTCAGTGATACCTTAATAAAGCTGGAAAATATTCAGAACCATGTGTAATGTATCAAGAACATAGTGGGTCCTCATTCAATTGCTCATTTCAGCCAATTTTGTAAAACTGACTGTTTGAAAAGATATTTTGTAGTAATTAGATATTTATGCAAACTTTTAAATCATGCCCTTTGATTATTAAATATCACTTTTTTTTTACATCTTTACTGGAGTATAATTGCTTTACAATGGTGTGTTAGTTTCTGCTTTATAACAAAGTGAATCAGTTATACATATACATATGTTCCCATATCTCTTCCCTCTTGCATCACCCTCCCTCCCATCCTCCCTATCCCACCCCTCTAGGTGGTCACAAAGCACCGAGCTGATCACCCTGTGCTATGCGGCTGCTTCTCACTAGCTATCTATTTTACACTTGGTAGTGTATATATGTCCATGCCACTCTCTCACTTTGTCCCAGCTTACCCTTCCCCCTCCCCACATCCTCAAGTCCATTCTCTAGTTAAATATCACATTTTTATCTGGGTCTAATCTAATTACATATGTCCTTAAAAGTAAAGAATATTTCCTGACAGTGGTAAGAGAGAGAGATGTGAAGATGGAAAGTGGTCAGAGAGATGCAACATTGTTGACTGTGAAGATCAAGAAAGGGCACCATGAACCAAGGAACATAGGTGACCTTGAAACAAATGCTTCCCTAGAGCAGCGGTCCCAATTTTTTGGCCAGTTTCGTGGAAGACAATTTTTCCATGGATGGGGGGCGGGGGGGGGGGGGATGGCTCAGGTGGTGATGCGAGCGATGGGGAGCGATGGGGAGCGGCAAGTGCAGCTTCGCTTGTTCGCCTGCCGCTCACCTCGTGCTGTGCAGCCCAGTGCCTAACAGGCCTCGGACAGCTGCTGGTCCACTGCCCTGGGGTTGGGGACCCCTGCCCTAGAGCATCTAGAAAGGAATACAGCATAGCTAACACCTTGATTTTAACCCAGTGAGACTGTGTGTCAGACTTCTGACCTACAGAACTGTAAGATAATATATTTTTATTGTTTTAAGTCATCAAGTTTGAGGTAATTTTTATGACAGTTATGCAAGTCTAATAAATATAACTAGTTCGACATTTGTACCAGTCAAGGTTTGTACTTGATTCCCCCAACCAGACCCTCCCTAGATGTCTTTGCCTTTACTTTTGATGGACATTACCTAGAGGACGAGATACACTCCACTTTCTGAAACAAATGTATCTGGAGAATGATCCTGCAGCCTGGGCTCCACAGTCTGGTGAGGCTGTGGTTCTAGTCTTGAGTTCAGGTGTTGAGCTTTCTACTTCACAGACATCCCATATATCCATTCTTCCCATGGCCCGGAATGCAAGACTATACTTCTTAATTCATTCAACAAACATGTTTTTTACACCTACTGTGTACCATTTCTGTTCTGGTTACTGGGACCCAGTGATGAACAACATAGACAAACTCCCAACTCTCATGGAGTTTATACTTCAGAGCAAGAGACAGCAAAACACAGCCCATGGATCAAATCCAGTCCACTACCTGTTTTTATAAATAAAGCTTTCTTGGAACGCAGATGTGCCCATTCACTTGCATATCCTTAATGCTACTTTCATGCTATAACAGCAGAGTGGAGTACATCGGAGACTATGTAGCCCACAAAGGATATAATACATATTATCTGGCTCTTTACAGAACAGGTTTGTTAACACTTGCTCTAGAGGAAAGACAAGGAATGAAACAAATATGTGCAAATATTAAGAAGTACAGGGTGCTCTGGAAGTGTCTTAGAGTGAGGGGATAACGTTTAACTAATCTGAAATAATCCAAAACTAAAGGATGCATAAGAGTTAGCCAAATAGAGAAAGTGTGAGAAGTTAGGAGAAAGTGTCCCCGATAAAAGGGAGATTATGTGTAAATGCCAGAAAGTGAGAAAGGAAATGGTACATTTGACATTAAGCTGGGAAAGGATAATATGTGGAAGAATGGTCCAATATGATGTCAACCCAAGCAACATATTAGAGGCCATGTTAAGGATGTTCAATTCCATACAAAAGGCAAGGGGAAGTCAAGGATTAGGTTTTGTTTTGTTTTTTTGCGGTACGTGGGCCTCTCACTGTTGTGGCCTCTCCCGTTGTGGAGCACAGGCTCCGGACGCGAGGCTCAGCGGCCACGGCTCATGGGCCCAGCCGCTTCGCAGCATATGGGATCTTCCCAGACCGGGGCACGAACCCGTGTCCCCCGCATCAGCAGGCGGACTCTCAACCACTGCGCCACCAGGGAAGCCCCAAGGATTAGTTTTAAACTGGGTTTTTCCCTGCCTAGTGCTTAATTATTTCCTTGACTTGAAACTCAGCCCTGATCCCCAACTGCTTGGCTGTGTTTCCTGTATCTGCCTAGATCCTGCAAACTCCTCTTGATGTTTCTTCCTTCATAAGAATATTCTAGATAGGTTCTTGCTGACTGTCCAGCTGAAACTCATATCTTTCTTGTACCCAAAGCTGACTCATTCCTGGTATGGCCTCTTAACTGGCCATTCCCTGAATTACAGTTCATTGGACTGTCATGGCATTCCTCACTTTCATGAGTTCCCTGCTCTCATTCTGTTGGAGTCTAGTTCCCCTGATGTAATGGAAACAAACAAACCAACACAAACAAATAGACTGACAAGAGTTATCTTGGGGCTTCCCTGGTGGCGCAGTGGTTGAGAGTCCGCCTGCCGATGCAGGGGACACGGATTTATGCCCCGGTTCGGGAAGATCCCACATGCCGCGGAGCGGCTGGGCCCATGAGCCACGGCCGCTGAGCCTGCACATCCGGAGCCTGTGCTCCGCAACGGGAGAGGCCACAACAGTGAGAGTCCTGCGTACCGCAAAAAAAAAAAAAAAGTTCTCTTGACTTCAAGTCCTGGCTTCCTAACTTCATAGCTGCGTGATATTAAATAAGATGTGACATTAAATGGTTCCTAGGCTCCTTCATTTCTAAAATGGTCATAGAATTCTTACGAGGATTAAATGGAAAAGTATGCTGTGCTACGTCAATTGCATCAATGGACCTCTTAAAGCTATTCCTGTATTCCACACTTTGCTGTCCCCTCCCACCCTGTGACTCTTTTGTCCAGCTCTGACTTGTGACTTGACCTTGTGATTTTCCTTGGTCAATAAAGAGGTAAAAAATGTGACACAAGCAGAGACTCCAAAATGTGCTTATGTGGTTCAGCTTCTTCTCTTACCTCGCAGGCTTCCCCAGGAGAACATGCCTGGGATAGTCTACTGGAGAAGGAAGCAGGTGGAACAGAGCTGAGTCAGTCCAGGTGTCCCAGCCAAGCCTCCAGACATGTGAGGAAGTCCTCCTAAGATCTGGAGAGTTGTCTAGCCAACACTGTGCTGACCATAGACACTGTGTGAGCCCCATCAAGTCTAGTTCAGGACAGCAGAACTGACCAACTGCCTCTAGACTCATCAACAAAAAGTAATGTTTATTTTGTATATCTCTGAAGGTTTGTGGCTGATTGTTTCACAACAGTTTTGTAACTGTTGCATATACAGCAACTAACTGACGCATACACTTGAAGTGAGGTAACAGTGTGCTGAGCATATACTCTGTGTTCAATAAACGGTAGCTCCTCCCCGTACCACCGCCACCTGTGTGATGTAAATATCAGCAGGTGTCAATTCAGAACATGCTCTCATTATTACACTGGTTGGGGTGGAGCTCCACTTCTGCTGGGTTTCCAGACAGCATGCTTGCTGACACAGACACACTGCTGACAGCAGTCAATCCTGCTCTAGTCCAATGACCTGTGCACACACACACAAACACACACACACACAAACACACACCCAATTTAAATAAACGGAGGGTCCCACCATCTGCATTCTTAAATGAGTACCTGCCTGTTGCAATATAAGGGCCTCTCACAGAAGTCATCACTAAGTCGCATTTTCCGTTCTCTTTAGGTGCCCACAACAGCTCCCACATAGTCCTTTGCCCAGCAGAACTGAGCGAACTACATCATGTCAGGGTCAGCACAGCGTAGCTTCTGAAGTAGGTCTGGAGACGGTTTCCAAAGAGACATGTTATTAAAGAAACAATGCCTTTGTCTCAGCAGCAGGGCTAAGTGCTGTTTATTTCTAGATGCCTTCCTGGAACACAGGGGAGAGAGTGCAGCTGCATGTCATTCATGGAGTGGCTGAGACTGGATCGGGGGTAGCATTCAGAGGAAATGACCAGGCTCATTCAGGCCTGGCGACATGATGCCTGTCCTTGACGAAAAGGAACTCAGTTTTCCTTCTTCATTGGCCCGCAGGGGCTCCAAACTTCAACATTCCTCTTTGTGTGAATTATAGCATCTGTTTCTCCTTCACCTGATCATCTAGGGTTTAAGCATTTTTTGATTTCTCCATAGAAATGTTTCCCTTGTTCCACGTTCCCTCTCTCACTCTGTTCCTTCTGATCAAGATAAGTACAGCCAAGTGGCTCAGACCACAGGCTCTGGGAAAAAACTTGCATCAGTTAGAATCCCGTTTTGAACATTTAATCTCTGTCCTTGTACAGTTCTCTTCTTCAAGACTCCTTTCATTATAATAATAGTACATGAAAAATAGTAGTTACATTATAGGTATGGTTTATGAAACAAATTTAATAATTCACCATTAAGTATTTCACCTCAGGATTTGACAAAGAGCAAGCATTAAGTAAATACTTGTTCCTATTCTCTCATTATCGTCATCAATTTTTTTTTGTATTATTATCCAGACTGAGACCTAGTATTCGTTCCTCTAAACAACTCTTCAATTCTTCACCTCTATCTGAATCTACCCTCTTAACCCTCCTATATAAATCATGCCAGAAGCATCTCAACTAGCCTCACCAGCTTTTCTCTCTTCTCTCTGATACTTTCCACTGGCACACCATTTCTCCTAGGATAGCTCTCATCCTTTGTTACGTGACGTATTAATTTCCTAGGGCTGCCTTAGCAAAGTACCACAAACTGAGTGGCTTAAACAACATAAATTACTTTTCTCACAGTTCTGAAGGCTAGACATATGAAATCAAGATATCAGCAGAGGGCTTCCCTGGTGGCGCAGTGGTTGAGAGTCCGCCTGCCAATGCAGGGGACATGGGTTCGTGCCCCGGTCCGGGAGGATCCCGCATGCCGCGGAGCGGCTGGGCCCGTGAGCCATGGCCGCTGAGCCTGCGCGTCCCGAGCCTGTGCTCCACAACGGGAGAAGCCACAACAGTGAGAGGCCCGAGTATCAAAAAAAAAAAAAAAGATATCAGCAGAGCGTCCATGCTCCTCCTGAAACCTGTAGAGGAATCCTCCCAGTCCTCTTCCTAGCTTCTGGTGATTTCCCACCATATTTGATGATCCTTGCCTTGCAGATGCATCATTCCAACCCCGCACCATCACATGGTATTTTTGCAGTGTTGTCTTCTTATAAGGATATCAGACATATTGGATTAGGAACCCACCCTACCCCATTATGTCTTCATCTTCACTAAATTACATCCACACTAATTATACTTCCATATAATGTCACATTCTGAGGTACCTGGGCTTAAGACTTGAACTTATCTTTTTTGGGGGGCGGGGAGGGGGACACAATTCAACCCATAAAACACGGCTCTTTAGGATTTCCTCCACTTACATCTCAGTCTCTGTCTCTCACCAGTCTCCACACTATCCGTTCTGGCCACACGAAACTTTTAAAAGTAAGTTGATTATACAGTGTCCTCTCTGCTGCCTTGGAGCCTTTCACAGGCTGTAAGCTCTGGCCAGAACAGAGCTTATAGCCCTCCCCTAGCTTATGCCCAATGCCCTCCCCTAGTTTTTTCCTAGCTAAGGTTTACTTATTCTTAAGATCTCAAAGTTGTCATGACCTATTACGTGAAACCTCACTTCACACCCATTAGGAAGGTTATTGTCAAAAAGAAGAAATGGAAGAAAGGAAGGAAAGGAGGAAGGAAGAAAATAACAAGTATTGGTGAGGATGTTGGCAAGAAGAAATTGGAACTCTTTTTCATTGCTGGTGGAGATGTCAAATGATGCATCCACTGTGGAAGACAGTAAAGCCAGTCCTCAAAAAACTTAAACACAGAATTACCTTATCATACAATGATTCCACTTTGGTTATATACACAAAAGAATTAAAAGCAGGGACTTAAACAGATATTTACATAACAATGTACATAGTAGCATTATTCTCAATAGCTAAAAGGTGGAAATAATACACAACTATCAGTGGACAAATGGACAAACAAAATGTCATATATATTATGATATATAGTATATATATAATGTAATATATATATATATATACACAGCCACATATAGACATATATACATACACATACACACACTGGAATAGTATTCAGATTTAAAAGGAATGCAATTCTGATACATTCTACAACATGGATGAAACTTGAAGCATTATGCTAAGTAAGATAGATACAAAAGAACAAATCTTGTATGACTGCACTTACATGAGGTACTTAGAGTAGTCAAATTCATAGAGAAAGAGTGTAGAATAGAGGTTACCAGGAACTGGGTCAGGGGTGGACAGCATAAGGAGTAAGTGTTTAATGGATACAGAGTTTCAGTTTGTAAGGATGAAATGTTCTTTAGATGAATGGTGATGATGGTTGAGAACAATGCCAAGGCACTTAGTGCCACTAAATCACACACTTAAAATGGTTAAAATGGTAAGTTATATGATGTATATATTATACTACAAAAAAATACCCTAAAAAAAAACCACAAGAGAATGTATTCTACCTATGCATCCAGTGGTATCTGCATAATTTATTTTTTTTAATTTAACCAACACAAAGATAATGCATCTGTACGCTGATCACTGATCTAAGCACTATGTAAATAAGAGCTCGTTTAATCTTAATACCTTATGATGTAAGTAATATTATTATACCTATTGAATGGATAAATACACTGAAACAGAGAGGCAAAGCAATTTTCCCAAGGTCAGCAGTCCGTAGGTGGCAGAGCAGGGTTAGAGACAAGCATTAGGGACTCAGGCTCTGGAGTCTGGACGCTAAACTCTCACAGCTCAGATCGTGTTCATCACCTCCATAATCATGATGTTCAGGGGATCTAAGTTATGTGCACAGTACAGTCAATGCCACTTTATTTTTTAGGAGAGCTCTCAGATCAACCCCATCCTATAATCTATTCCTGTTACATGGCTGATTCCTATAATTTTCATATTTCTTACTGAAATGAAAGGATCTCTCACTAGTTTTGGAACATTTTCTGTCATTTCTTAGTTTTGTGTTTTTGTCCACAGAATTGGTCCTAGTTACCTTATTTCTCTGTAACAAATTACTGTCTAACTTTTTGTACTATAAAACAGCCATTTGGCTTTTCTCAAGACTTTGGGGTCAGAAACCTGGAAAGGCTTGGTTGGGCAACTTATCTCTGATCCACACGGGATCCATGTGGGACATGGCTGGACAGTACTCTTCCAAGATGATGGCTTCTGATTGCACTTGTCTGGAACCTCAGAGCTTCTTGGCATTTCTCTCTGTTTCTGTCTCTCCATATGTCATCTCAACATTCTAATATAAGATAACTTTACTGGTTTGGGCTACTCACAACAAGGGAGTCTCAGGGATGTCATACCTTTTACACAGTGACTGGCTTCTAAGAAGCAGAAAGAAGTCACCTAAACAGTTAAAGTCCCCCCCTAAGAACTAGCATAGCATCATTTCCGCCGGATTCTAGTTGTCAAAACAATCACCCATATTCAAGTAGGTAAAGAGATAGTCTCCATCTCTTGTTGGAATCATTGCAAAGTCATATTGCAGAAGAGCATGTGGAATGGGAGATATCATTGTGACCATCTTTGTAAAATGAAAATCCTTGTTATCTTTATCTAGCTGGAATCAGATAGATAGTTTTTTTTTTAATTTATGGATTCGACAATACTCTATCACAGTCAATCATGTAAGTAGCAGAAGCTCAATTTTAACTAATGATTAAAAATAGTATGTACTGGTTCAGGTACTGAAGTACAGAATGGGCAGGGACAGCTTTTTGCTTATTTCAAGTATAAGTCCAGAAAGTCAGATACCCTTCGTACTCTTTCCTTCTATTACCTAAATTTTTCTCTCTGTGCTGGCTTCAGTATTTCACCAGAATGGGAAAGAAGCATAAGACTATTAGAAATATATTATTGAATTTTAAGGAGAGATTCCAGAGATGGAGATGAATATCTGAGTATCATCTACATAGAAACAGATAATTATTGACGATGTGGAAATGAGTGAGTTCTTTAAAGAAGGTAACAGGGCTAAAGAGAAGAAAAGAAGGAGCCAGATCAAAGTGAGAACTTAACTTTCAGGATACAACGTTTGTTTTGTGGTTGGGTGTGTGTGTGAGTGTGTACATATCTGGTCAGGGAAAGATTTAATAAGCCCTTTACCAGAGTAACTAGTAATTACTGGCAGTTGCTAGTGGTAATATTAGAGTAAAAACAACCCCTGCCTTACCTGTGTCAAAGTAAAGCTGTAACCCTAAGAAAGGAATGAGGTAACTAACACATTGTTTGGTGGGAAAAGATTTTGGAGTTGGACTTAGGGGACATCTCTCTAGCTCTCCATCTTCCACAAGTGGGAAAGGTGGTCGGGGACAAGCTTTCTAACTCCTTTGGGTTATCTCTTAAAGATATAAAATGAGGGCTTCCCTGGTGGTGCAGTGGTTGAGAGTCCACCTGCCGATGCAGGGGATGTGGGTTCGTACCCCGGTCCGGGAAGATCCCACATGCCGCGGAGCAGCTGGGCCCGTGAGCCATGGCCGCTGAGCCTGCGCATCTGGCGCCTGTGCTCCGCAACTGGAGAGGCCACAACAGTGAGAGGTCTGTGTACCGCAAAAACAAAGCCAAAAACAAACAAAAAGATATAAAATGAGGAGATTGAACTATATGGATGTCAGAGGCTCTCCTAATTCTAAAAGTCTGTGCATTATGAAAATGCTTTTGCCAAGTATACAAAATATTACAGAAAACAAGATTTTATGAGTTTTAAAGGTTGATTTATTCAGAGTGTCTGTCTACATGGATCAATTTCATCATATAAATGTCAACCATTCCATTTTTAGTTTAGTTTTAGTACTGTACTTCCACCAGGTCCACAAGGCCACAGCCAAGTGGAAACCACGTTAAGTATCATGGAGGGGGAAACTACAGATGAACCCTACTCATGCAGCTGCAGTGGTCATGACAAGATTTGGGTTAATAAAAGGTTTGTAAATGTAGTTGCTGTTTAATTGCATTAAAAACACGTGCTTTTTCAAAGATTCCCAGGGTGACTCTTTTCATAAATAGCAAGCACCTTTTGTGATATGAATTCTAATGGCTTAATTAACTTTTTGCAAACTCAGATTTTGATTTTTCCAGCATTCTTAACACTCAGCCTACCTTTATTGCATAGTCAAATATTTCTATTTTATTTCTTCCATAGGATAATTTGATATGCAGGTTGATACCTGACAAATAGATCAGCCAGACATATTTTGTCAAGTGGAACCTTTACTTCAGTTCTCTAAATTGATGTTCAAATTCATTAGTTAATTGCCTCAATATCTGCTGGACTTTGACAGCCAGGCTGTTTTCGACTTCTTTTCACTGCTTCTTTCTAGTCAGTCATTTAATCAGCTTCTGCCTGGTTTACTTATACTTTCATAATTTCCTTTCTTTTAGCTAAATTCATATGTGCATATTTTGCTGATTTTAAATGAAATTAATTCTTGTTATAAGATATTTTAAAGTTAGTGCTGTGTATAAAGTAAAATACAAATTATTTTATGCTCTCACTCCTCAAGCCCCTTAGACAGTCACTGTTCAGTTTGGCATATAGTCTTTCAAACTTTGTCTGCGTTTTAAAATGCAATATATTATATTAATTTTTATACATAACCACATTATTTTCCAATATTATATAGCATCCCATTGAATGATTTTCAAATCATTTATTAAATTAATAACCCAATTTTAGTTATATTGCCTGTTTTCATTTTTTCTCATTTCAGACAATGTTGTATTGAACATACTTAACCAGTGATCTCTCCAGATACTTAGGATAGTTTCCTAGAATTAAAATTCTTGATTTAAATAATATGCATACTTAATGTTAATCTGTATTGCTTTATTTTCCTCTAGGGAATTACACTCAGGAAAAGAAAGAAGTGTATGAGGATGTTTGTTTGACCACATCCTTGATAAACACGTGGTCTTATGAATCTTTTGATAAATGTCTTTCTCTTTCTCTCTCTCTCTTTATTTTTAGCATGGCTAAACCTATTTTCATATTTCTGTGGTTATTTATAGGGTACTCTTGATGAATATATAATGCCTTTAGGTTTTCTCATCCTGGTACATTCTACCTTCCACACATAACACAATTAAAAAATAATTCAAAGCCATTGGGGTCAAATCTTTTGAAGGCATCTCATAATGAAAAAAAAAAAAAAAATCAAGTTCAGTGCCCTAGGTCTCACATTTGAGACTCTCTTGCAATGGGTCCTACTCATTTTTCCAAACTTACTTCCTGCTCTTTTTCACTATTCCAGCTTTAAGGCTCTTTCTCATCTTTAACACACACTGTGCATATCACTACCATTTGATATTCAGTTGTTTATCCTTCAAAGGCTTATTTCTCCCATAAGGCTTTCCTGACTATCTCTAGCCCAAGATGAATTCCTCCAGCACTTCCTCTCATAGCACTTAAAGCTGACACCATTCTCTTTAGGACCCAATTTAGTAGCACCTGCATTTCTCCTCTTGCTTCCAAAAGCAAACAGTTCCCTCTGGGCCAGGATGACATTTTATTCATTTGCATATTCTTTCAATTCATATAATGGAGTTTAGAACACTTTAAGGACTCAATAAACATTTGTTGAATGGTCTACCCATTTCTAATCCTCTGCTTTCACCTACTCCCTCAAAAGTTAACTCCTTGTCACTTCAGGTTTGAGCTAGTTGGTAGGTAGTATTTTCAGATGCCTTTGTACTTCTCTTTGTTTCTCTTTCCTCTTCTAATTCACTGCATGCTCTCAGATCACAAAAATGATCATGGAACACGAAACTGAACAAAACAAACAAGTGACTAAATGAATGAATGAATATTTACCTGTCTGACCACCATAATTATTTGGGGAATGGGTACATGAACCAAAAATAGTCTTGCACCCCTGGGACTCTTCTGCCTGGAAATATTATCTTTCCTTGGTTGTCATGGTACCAGAAGAATGCAAATCAGGGTGTCAGTAGCACTCTCCAGGGCTCCATGGATGGAACCCACTTAATAATATAGAAGAGCCAATAAATAGAGAAAAAAAGGTGTGAGAACAAGCATATTGGACAAATTATTTGAGCCCTAGATCAGAACATGCTTGCTCTCTTTCCTCTGTACTTTCATTTATGGGAATCTCAGAACTGGCTTAATATGTTTGAATTCCTCTTTAACATGTAGAGCTATTTCTAATAAGAAACATTATTCCTCTATACTTCTTTGCCTGTGGCCAATCTGAAACTTCACCTTTGGCTTTTTTTTTCTTAATTTACCAATTTCTAAAACCTAGGTTAAGAGCTCCCACCCATTATGAAATCTTCCTCAAGCTTGCCCACTCACTGTTTCTCTGCATGCTTGGGAAAGAGGACAGGGTTCTGTGAAGCACTGTGCACTTGATTGGGAGACTGGTATGGAAGGCAGAATAAAAAAACAAGAATAGTTTAAGGAATGTCCAAAAAAAAAGAAGACAAATGGTTACAAAAATTATAGCACATTTGTTCTTAGGCTATTATCTACATATTTAACAATGATGAACACTATATAATAAAGAAATGCTCTTGAGATGTTTAGCAAAGCAGAGCACAGTGTTGCAGGTATATCATAATTACAATGTAAAATAATGGGTATTAACTTAAAACTGGGAAAAAAGGTAGAAAAATAATTTACTGGTTTTAGTGTGTGGGAGTACGGGTGAGTTTTTTTCTGTAAATATTTACTTTTACAACTTAACTAAATAAAATGTTTTTCCCTCTATTTTCCCAATTTTCTACAGTGTGTGTGTGTGTGTGTGTGTGTGTGTGTGTACGTGTCAGGTAAAGGTCCAAGGCAGAAGGTGTGGACCCACTACTTATTGTAGCATCTTAGTAAGATTCTGTCATCTTTGGTCTCAACTTCACCATCTGTAAAATGATGGTGAATGAAACTGATCCAGGGTTCCAAATGCAACAGCCTACTTTTTGGGACTTCCCTGGTGGTCCAGTGGTTAGGACTCTGAGCTTTCACTGCCAAGGGCACAGGGTTCCATCCCTGGTCGGGGAACTAAGATCCCACAAGCCATGCGGTGTGGGCAAAAAACAAACTAACAAAAAGAAAACAAAGCCCAATAAACAAAAACAAAAAAACAAAAAACAACCTACCTCAGAGAATTGCCATGAGGTTTTTTGTTTTTTTTTGTTTGTTTGGTTTTTTAAGCCTACTTTTCTTAATCTAAGCACATTGTGTTATCAAAGTGTTTGCTTACTAAACTGTCAGGGCTATTCCTTGCTTTCCCAAACTATAAGTCTACTCCCATGTTCTTGATACACATGAATCACTCATGCTACCCTCTGCTTTTTTATAGAGAAACATATTTCTGCCTCAAGGATATAAGCAGGGCAAATGTGTTCAATTCTGGATACTTAGACCAGGCTTCAGTGTTGAGGAGGTGATATAGAATAGTTACAGTAAACTGGACTACAGTACAGACTGCAGTAAACTGGAGCATCTGGCTTTGGCTTAAAGGAGAAAGCAACTGCTCATCTTCAGCTGACAACTGCCAAGCCAGAATGTTGGCTCAGAGGTGTTTAATCTTCCAGTTTCATTGGAGAAACCATGAAAATCTGGATTTTTTTGTTTGTTTTTTAGATGTTATGTATTAACTCAAATTACAATAAAACAACCTTTACAAGTCATATAAAACCCATTTTGGGGATAAATTGACTCCTTGAGCCATGAATTTGCAATCTCTTGGCTAGATAAGATGTAAAGGTTCTTTTAGTTCTGTGACTGATTAGAAATTAATTGGTCTTTATTTCCATGGTTTGGTTTTATTACCCAACATCCCTTGCATCTCCCTTTGTAAAAATCCCATATTTTATTTGGAAATGGACATCTTTCCTCCATTCTAAGTCTAAATGTTCCATTGAAGTTTGAGTCCATCTGTAACTGTAAGGGTGGCTTAGGGGAATCAAATACTATAATTCAATAGCAAAATTGTTTCAGGTATAGACACATGGCCCAAGCCAAGCCAATAAGAGATAAAGGGACTCAATTCTGCGACATTTTAAAATGTTATTAAGAAAGGAGATCCTCTTTTCTCTGCTGGACAGGGACTAAGAAAGCAGTAGTTCTGAAAGATACTGGAAGCAATATTGGAACCATGGGGCAACAAAACTAAGAGAACAGAGTCAAAATAGAGGAAGCAGAGACAACACACTTGGGAGGGAAATAATGGATCTTCATTATGTTATTTGTGCTCCTATATCCAGCATGTCTGAAGCTGGTAACTTTGGATTTTCTAACATGGGATCCATTAAATCTTTTTAACCTAAGCTAATTTGCATCTGAGTTTCTATTAATGGCAACAGAAACTCCAAGCTGCTACACAGAGGGAATTGAGGTGAGATGGGAAAACTTCCTTAGTCCTGAATTTCTTCACTGCTTACACTCAAAATAAATAAATAAATAAAAGACCATAATAACAACACTCTTTCTCCACCCTCCAGGATGCTGGATGTCTTTACTGAAGCATGGCTAGGCATAATGTCACCATGTCCCAGCACCATTTCCAGAGGTTACTCTTTTGAATAAACATTGTCAGCACCTTCTTTTTGTACGGTGGAAAATGGAATGTTATTTTTCTTTCATCCCTGTTGCCATATTCCCCTGCGGAACCCTTTCAATTTAGTGAAGTAGAGAGGGACCTGGCAGTTTGCGTCTACTCTTATGAATGTGGTGCTTGAAATACCAGAGTCAATGACATGAGAAGCAGGGCTTCATTACTCCTCAGCTCACCCGGACTCAGGCTTCCCAGGACCCAGTGATAGTTTGCTGCCAGAAAGATAGATCTGCATTTCAATGTGTCAAGTCTCTCTGGCTGAACGTTCCATGTTTCAGGCTGCAAATGGCTTTTAGAAATCTTTTGAACAACCCAGTGACTCAGCTCTCTACCCTCTACCACTGCCTAACACTAAATTGGATATAGTTATTTCCAAGTTGTAATAAATAAAGGAACAGGTGGCCTAAGGAACAGCACAAGTCTGCAATGACAAAACATCCAATAAATAAGTACCTTTCAACAAGACCATTCACTTTAGATGAGGCAACATGGAGAAGGTGAGGAACAGAGCATCTGGCCTCTGAAAGCCAGGTTTAAGTCTCTGCTCTACCCTTTCCTGAATAAGTAAAGTTGACAACACTGCCAAACCTCTTTCCAGACTCATAAAGGCTGATATGATCCTCACCAAATGAGAATGATAATGATGCCTATCTTCACAAAACCGTGATCTATATATTTCATTACATTGGGAGCTACGTAATGTATCTCCCAGTGTAACTGGGAGATACATTACATTCACAGCCATTTTGTAATGAAGAATTAGGACTAAGAAAGGGAAAATTTATTCATTCATTCAACAAGTATTTAAGATGGACCTTAACAGTTAAAAAAAAAAGTAGCATCTGCAGTCAGAATACCTAGATTCATATTCTTTTCCTAATCATTATTAACTATATGACCTAGGGTTAATTTCTCGTGCCTTCCCTTTCTTTTCTATAAGAGGATCTACCTCACAGGCTTACAGTGAGAGTTTATGAAATTAAAATTATTACATTTTCAGGACTGTGGCAGTCACACAGTGAGCACCTAACCAGTTTGTATTATTACTGTTACTGATATTGTTATTGTTTAGTCACCTGTACTTTGTAACGTCTCAGACATAGTGCTCAAGAAAAGAGCGTAGAATGTGACCGCTTTGAGCTGAGGTTCTGAATTTTATCTTTTCACTCTCTAGCTCTGGGTCTTTGGGCAAATCATTTCACCTCACTATGTCTTGGTTTTCTCACTTCTAAAATTGGAATAGTAATAGCACACTGTTTATAGGGAAGATATGAAGACTACAAAAGAGGTATTTCATGTGAATCACTTAGTAGAACACCTAATATGCAATACATCATACTCAGTTATTCTTACTATTCTTGCCATTATTAATGGCTTTTTCAAAGTCATATAGGAAATCAGAGGCATAAATGGGGAGTTTGTTCATATCACTACTTGTGATACTTTGTCTTGACTCCAAACCCCACATTGTTGCCATTACACCATATTGTTTCTCTTTCAAGAAGATGAACAGCAGAGCAAAGCCAAAGGCAAGTTTAGATTTATTCTACTGTCATTTCAAACATAGTGCAGGGTGCCATATTTTTTTTTTTTTTGCAGTACGCGGGCCTCTCAATGTTGTGGCCTCTCCCGTTGCAGAGCACAGGCTCCAGACACACAGGCTCAGCGGCCATGACTCACGGGCCCAGCCGCTCCGCGGCATGTGGGATCTTCCCAGACCGGGGCCGAACCCGCGTCCCCTGCATCGGCAGGCGGACTCTCAACCACTGCGCCACCAGGGAAGCCCAAGGGAAAGCCATTTTTTGTTTTTCATGATTCAGTTCACAAAACTAGCCCTTTCGGATTTTCTGTCTTTGACCTTCTCATATCTACTTCCAATAGACTTTTTATTCCCCAGAAATATTTGTAACTCAAAGAAAATAATGCCCCAGGGTGACTAATTGTGTATAAATGAGAAGAACCCAATATGGTCGTTCTCACCCCCAATCTAGTGCCAAGTGCTTTCTCCTGTAGCCCATTTTACTCAAAACACAAAATAATTGTATTAACTGGGGGCTTGGGGGAAGGGGTGATTTTTTTAAATTATTTAAAAGAAATGTTAATTTGCTATTAAATCTCTTGTTGAAAGACTAATAGCTTAATGAACACATTAAACATGTGCAAATTAGGTTTTTTTGGAATGCATTACTTAGTTTCAGATTGAGAGGGGTGATGTATCATCGTCATCTCTGCAGGAATTAATGAGGCATTAGGCCATCTCCTGTCATGGAGGCCAGACTTATGAACAATCTGCCTATTTGCACATGTGAACCTTGTCCCGTTCTCTCTCTCCACCCACCGCATACATCTTTTCTGGGCCTCCTGCTTCTGCAGCCTGAACTTTGGTACTTGAAATACAAACGTTGGTTCACTATCAGTTCGGAAGTGAAAAGTAGTCTGTTGCCAGTGACAAATGTTGTTTACTGTTACTAGAAAAGAGGGTGGAACAATGAGTGCATATATTAACATCACAGGGGATGGGTTTGGTAGTCATTCAATTGCCGTCTTGCCCTGTGAAGACACATAACCTCTCTCCATTTCCCTCAATCACCCACGCACTCTCAGACATCTACATTAAAATAAAGGGCCCAAGGCAAGGCAAGCTATCTTAACTATCATAAGTGGCAAGGTGTTCTCAACTCAACAGCTTTTGTCACCAGCTCTCAATCTTTCCTCATCACAAGCACAGCTTTCTCTGCCTGCATCTTTTGATATATTTGCTCTATCCTGCAGTTCCCAAATCAGCAGTTCCAAACCTCCATGAACGTGCAGCATCTAAAAGCCATCAGTTTAATTCCATGACATAAACTATCTCTTACCTGCATTTAGTTTTATAATTAGCAGGTATGACATTTAATTCTGTTTCAAGAATCTTTGATAAATTTTTTTAAAAAAAATAATTTATTTGTTTTTATTTTTGGCTGTGTTGGGTCTTCGCTACTGCTCACGGGCTTTCTCTAGTTGCATCAAGTGGGGGTTACTCTTCCTTGTGGTGCGCGGGCTTCTCATTGTCATGGCTTCTCTTGTTGCAGAGCATGGGCTCTAGAGTGCAGGCTCAGTAGCTGTGGCGCACAGGCTTAGTTGCTCCGCGCAATGTGGGATCTCCCCGGGCCAGGGATCGAACCCGTGTCCCCTGCATTGGCAGGCGGATTCTTAACCACTGTGCCACCAGGGAAGCCCAAGAATCTCTGGTAAATTTTCAGTGTACTTTGAGATAATTGAAGATGGCATGGCCTAATCGAAAATCAGGGATGGAGAGACTACATACAGACATTAGATTAGGTCTAGAAATAACATGCATGCAGGACATGGAAACATTAGAACAATGTTAAGTAATTTTTTTTACACTTTAAAAAGTGTAACAGAGCATAACACTTTTCCCTACTTGCTCAGCTCAAATACAAAACTTCAGACCCTAATCTATCTACATCTCTCACAGCCACCAATTTTCCCCTTTGTCTTCCAAGCCCATTTCAATTCATGATTCCCAATTAATGCATGTTGACTCTTCTTTTTCTACATAACCCCCATTCCAGCAATTCCCTCTCAGGCAACTTTGGGTCATTTAACTACAGATTTAGTATAAGTCCATTCTATGTACTGTTTCCTAAAAGTAGATTCAGGACAAGTGCATTCATATCCATTATCAATGATACAGTTAATATTAAGATGAGGAATCTCACGCTCTTCATCCAAGTGATGGCTTTTTGGGTGGGGTGCAGGGGATAGATACGTACATCATTAGTTAACATTCTTTCGGCTACAGAATAAGCAACAGAAACTGACTCTGCCCAGTTCCTTAGAATAAAAGGGGGGTAATTTATTAGAAGGAAAGTAGGATACTTCATAAAAGGGAAGACAGAGTTAAACAATCAGGCCTTAGAAGTTAGGAGTCAGGCGACCTCCCAGGAGCCAGCCATGATAGCTCCTGAATCTTAGGACACTGCCAATACTATGACTACATTTCAGAGTTTGCCTAGAACCTGTGTCTTGAGAATTTTACTTGCATATGAGTCATCCCAGGACATATATCTCCATCATGATCCATAAGCTGTGGCCAGGGAAGTAGGATTACTTAGTACAACCTAAGCTTCTGGGGCCTAGTCCCCCTATGTTGAGAAGGATGCCAGAGTAAAGTATGAGTAGGACATTCTATTAAACGCATTCCCATCTGGGAATCATGTAAGGAATGCTTCCTTTCAGTGGCATTCATATAAGGCCCATACTTCAGCTGCCTACTCCCACCCCCGAACACGCACACACTTCTTCCCACCATCATGGCCATGTTTTCCTCACTACCACATTTAATGTATAAGAATAGCAGTGCCCAAAGGAAGAAAGTTTCTTTTTCTGTAACTGGGAGGAAAAAAGAGTTGATCTGACTTGAAAAGTCCAGTTTCTTACTGAGTTATTCCCCCTTTCTCCAGTTAATATAAAGAAAAGAGAACTCCCCATTTAATATAAAAAAGAGAAACCCTTAAGTATATCAGATAATTTTCAAGGTGTGGGCTAAGGTCTTACAACTATATGAGACTGAAGAGCAACAGAGATTCTTTTAGAGCAGCGGTCCCCAACCTTTTAGGCACCAGGGACTGGTTTCATGGAAGACAATTTTTCCACGGGGGGCAGGGGGGGGCGGCGGGGTTGGGGGGATGATTTGGGCAGTAATGCGAGCAATGTGGGGGATGGTTCAGGTGGTAATGCAAGCGATGGGGAGCGGCAGATGAAGCTTCGCTCGCTTGGGTGCCGCTCACCTCCTGCTGCGTGCTCCCGGGGGTTGGGGACCCCTGCTTTAGACTATCCTTTTAGAATATCAGCTCTTCTGGAAGCGATCAGAAAAGTGTCTCTGTCTAAACGGTGACTATTGTGGATTGAATGATAAAATGACAATATCTAAATATCAGTCCCCCATATTTCTTTAACGTATTGTAGTGCTTCTCCTTCAATTATAAAAGTATATATACTCAATGCATGGATGTTTAAGAGACCCAAATGCACAAAATATAAAACCATTTACTCATGGCCCTCTCTGTTCACACACTGGCACTGCTACTATGTTCTTCATACTTTGGGTACCGTTTTGTAATTTTTATTATTATTATCATCATTATTATTACTTAATATGTTGTGGACTCCATACAATGATAATAATATTCTTCTAAGACATTTACTATTATTATTATTGTTAATATTACACAAGTGGTGTATATTAATCACAGAGTGATTAGAACATACAAAGAAGTGAAAAGTAAAGTCACCGAGAATCCTACCACCCAGTGACAATTTCTTTAAAAGCAGCGTGGTATCCATTCTTTCAGGTTTATTAGAAAATGACTGTAATTGCAGACCATTCCACTACATGAATGTATTTTAATCTATTTTTAAAATTCACTCTCATTGAGTATTTAGCTTATTTTTAATTTTCTTATCAGTAACACCACTGCAATTATCTGCTTTATGAATATTCTGTATGTATTCTTTTTCTAAGAATTTCTTCTAGTTAAATTCCTGAAAAATGGAATTGTTTGTTCATGACACATGCATTTTTTAGGCTGCCTCTGGTAGGAGCCCTCATATTTGTTTTCCAAGTTCTTTCAGATTTATTATATCATTTGATTCTCTCAATTGTGCTGTGAGGGCAGCAAGTGAGATATCGTTATCCTCCTTCACAAGTGGGAAGACTGAGATTCAGAGAGCTCTGCTCAGATCGTACTACCCTTCGGTGGCAAAGCCTGGCATCTGTTCTAGGTCCTTTGTCTCCAATTCATATTTAAACACAGACGTGCTGTTGATGGAGTAAGGATACATTTCTAATCCTAAAAGGAAAACATGGCATAATAAGATGGCTGTGTTTATCGTCTACTTATTCTGCACTCTGTTCGATGATTTCAGATGCATGATCTCATATAATCCTCACGGTAAATTTGTACAATTGTTATATTGTCTCCTTCACAGGTTACAGGACAGAGAATAAGTGAGGTTAAGTAACTCCTTCCAAGACACAGAGAGAAGAGTTGGAGGGAGGATTTCGAATCCAATTGTGAAATCCATGCTTTTCCCTATGCCCCATGCTATGGTCCTTAATGGCAAGATTCCAACCAAAATAGATTTCTTTCAGTCAAAGCCAATGTCTGAATGAGCCTTGCTACCACTAAATTTGAGAGGAGAGAGAGAGAGGTGTAAAGAGTCAGGAATACTTTTTTTGGGGGGCGGGGTCAGACACAGAATCAGTCAAGGTTAAAGAGGCAAACTCTAAACACAAGATCCTCCAACTGTTTGCCTCAGAGAGCAAGAGAAAAGGAAAGAGAACTGGGGAGCAAATACCGGAGGCACAGGAAGTGTTGTGCTTGTGCTGTGTTTAGCAGCCAGCTTCCAACAGGGTTGGTGGGGTGCGGGGGTCATTTGTATTGCTTACGCAACTCCCTGGCGTAAATACTCCCACACAAAGGCTGATTTCAATCTACCCACTGATCTTGTAACACCAGGAAGGGTGATTTTGTTAAACTTTCATGATTGAAACTCAACTGGGTCTTAGAGGTACAATTCTAGGAATATGATATTCATTGCAATAAAATTAACAAACAATTCTTGAACCTTTACTTTATATCAGGAGGTGGGCTAAGCATTAGGATTATAAAGTAAAACCAGACAGGGCCCTGACCTAAAAAACCTCTCAGGCTAGTACTGAGAAAGACATGTAAACAAGTTAATGCAATATATGAGTAATAACAGAAGCATATCCTAGGAACAGTGATGCTATATTAGCATATTAAAGTGATCAGCTCCACTCCAGTAGGCCGTCTGATTCTCCTGCACTTTTCATTTATAAATTCTGCCCCTTTTTGACAATCCACAATCCACAGCAATCGAGAAAAATACTGTAAATAATTTTCAGTGAATAAGTGCTCTACACATTCAAAGATGACGTATCTCAAGTGTTAGGTTTTCCTCTGTCTCCCCACGTCTACGGACAAACATGCAACATAATGACATTCTCAGTGGCTCTTCTAACTGCATTAAGTTTGTAGATGAAGATTGGAACTATTTTCAGAAACTTAAAAAAATTACCAAGGGAGGCACTTTCATCATTTATTCATATGCAGGCTCTTTATTTTTTATTTATTAATGAAGTTCAGAAAATGGTTCTTGTAGAGCATCAAGTGGCTTTCTTATAAAAATAAAATATGACTAATCCAGGCTCTAATGGTTCTGCCTCAACCTAATGTTCAACTTCGGAATAAACAGTTCTTCTCCTAAGAGTCACAAAATGTAATGACCATTTCTGTGCTTCTGCTACCAATAGACTAAGCAAAGGCAACGACATAAGTTTATAGGACAAAGATAATTAGTCAGAGTCCTAAGTATTTCATTTATTTGAAAAAAATCACTGGGTATGTTTCTCATTCATTAAGGCTATTCAACAAAGGTAACAATTTCATAGGAATGTTTTAGAAAGACGTCAAGCACTGGGGGTTGAGGGGTTGGGTTGAAATAGATCATTGTTTCCCAAACTATATTCTGGAAACTGGAAAAAAATTAAGAGCTGAAGCATAGAAAAGTAGAATATTAGTCAAATAAATTTAGGAAACACCATATTCTGTAACTCCCTCTTAGAGATTCACAAAATATTTAAATGTAACAAAGGATCTGAAAAGTTCTACAGTTAAGAAAATAGTTTAACTTTAACTCAGAATTTCCCAAGCGTAGTTTCAGGAACTTTTTAAAAAGAGGGCACTATTAATTTATGATATATCCCTGCATCACACAAAGCACCAAGTTTGGACAACTGTCAGCTAGAATATTAAGGTTTATTCTAACACTAATGCTCTGTCTTTGTCAATTTCGCATCCTAGTAGGACAATGGCTTGACCAAGTTAATTTCACCTATAACCAGAGCTAATTAAAGAGACTGTCCAGCCTTTCTCCTCTTTTTACCTAGTTAGCTCAGCTGTTTAGATTACAATGCAACCATCACTTCTTCAGAGAAACAATTTTTATTGACCCTTTATAAGTTTTTCAGGATAGTTATTAATTTATATTATCTGATTAACGTATTTGTCTCACTTGTATGCTGAAAACATCATGAGGAAATAGTTTATTTTTGCAGAAAGTTGCACTTACCATGGCTACTATGATGCCTGTCACATAGTGGTTGCTTAATAAGTGTCTGTCAAATGTTTAAAGTATAAAGACCCTCCTAGCAGTCTAAAGATCCTTTTCCTAAGAATGTATAAATTCAACCTTGTGCAAAAGATTTTGTTACTGACTTAGATGAAGGCTTTAAAGATGTGTTTATCATTTTAGTAATTGGCACAAAGTTTGGAAAATGGGTATGGAATGATCAATGAGGGAATGAAACGGGTCTCATCAGGCTGAGGCCAATGGGCTGAATCCCTAAATCTGGCCTTTAATAGGGATAAATGGTTGGCATGCAGAAAACTCCCACTGGATAATTACAGTATGGGGAAGACATGGCTTAACAGCATGAGACATTTTCTTACAAATCAGAGCGTTCACACACACACATTTCACTTGCTAGTTCAACAGGCATCACGAGTGAGATGCTGATACTGCTGATGCAAATGTATGTTGCTTTAGATTTATAACATCAAGATTTGGGAATACGGGGTTACAGCATAAGGCTTTGGAGTAAAGGTTCTTGAGGCAGATTTTCAGGCTTTGAATCTTAGTTCTGTTACTCAGCAGCTGCATAACTCTGGGAAAGTGACTCAATCTTTCTGTGCCTTGGTTTTCTCATCTGTAAAATGAGCACTTACTTCAAAGTGGCTGTGAAGAAGGTAAGAGTTAATAGTCAACGTGCTAGATCCGTTAGCTCTCAATAAATGATAGCAATTTTGCAAAAGCCATAATAGTAAGATTAGTATTATTACTATTACAGTGATTCTGTTTTGAATTTTGCACAAGAAGTTTCAATCATAGGGGGGATGAGAAGGCATTACAATATATTTGCCAGCACTGTGCACTATGGGGTCAAGTAGACATGGATTGGAATTCCATATACTCTTCTACTAGTTGTATGAGCTTACACAGGTTACTTAAACTGCCTCTGCCTTTACTTCCTTATCTACTCTGGGTAACTGAAAGAAGTGAATGAATGGCACCTGAAAATCACTCAGTTTGGTGCCCACAGTAAGTGCCCAAATATACAGTGAGTGAAAATTTTAGAGAAAAACAAGATGGTTGAGTAAGAGAAGCCAAGCAAGAATTCTAAGACAAGACAGACTCAAGACAATGTGCTCAGGGTTTTAAAATATTTGAGGGGCTCAAATTAAAAGAAGGCTAGAAAGTTGAGTTTCACCAAGTAGATATAGGCTACAGGGAGATACAGTTTAAGATGAGTATAAAAATAAAAGAATAGGGCTTCCCTGGTGGCGCAGTGGTTGAGAGTCCGCCTGCCGATGCGGGGGACACGGGTTCGTGCCCCGGTCTGGGAAGATCCCACATGCCGTGGAGCGGCCGGGCCCGTGAGCCATGGCCGCTGAGCCTGCGCGTCCGGAGCCTGTGCTCCGCAACGGGAGAGGCCGCAACAGTGAGAGGCCCGCGTACTGCCAAAAAATAAATAAATAAATAAAATAAAAGAATATATGAGCAGTCATAGCTGTTCAAAAATGGGATGGGAAGCCTAGGAAAGTAGTAAGCTCTTCACTCCAGGGGTCATTTAAGCTTATTCTGCACAACAATGTGTAGGAGTCGAACTAAATATTTTAAAGCTCCCTCCAACCCTGTGAGTATAGTTTATAACATTCCATTAATAGTCACATGTAAATGTGCCTTTGGGCAGAGATGTGCTGACTTGTCTTAATGTGAGAAGACAGAAGGATGGGAAAGGAAGACCAGGGAAGCTGATTTTGTTGCCTTAAAAACAAGTTTCCACTTCACCATTTGTCACTCTTAAGTACCTGTACAGTAGAATTTCTTTTCATAATTTAAAAAAAAAAATATTTATTTTATTTTTGGCTGTGTTGGGTCTTCACTGCTGCATGCAGGCTTTCTCTAGTTGTGGCGAGCGGGCGCTGCTCTTTGTTCTGGTGCATGGGCTTCTCGCTGCAGTGGCTTCTCTTGTTGCGGAGCACAGGCTCTAGGCACGCGGGCTTCAGTAGTTGTGGCACGCAGGCTCAGTAGTTGTGGCTCGCAGGCTCTAGAGTGCAGGCTCAGTAGTTGTGGTGCATGGGCCTAATTGCTCCGCAGCATGCAGGATCTTCCCGGACCAGGGCTCA
Organism: Tursiops truncatus; assembly: GCF_011762595.2. NCBI lineage: Eukaryota > Metazoa > Chordata > Mammalia > Artiodactyla > Delphinidae > Tursiops > Tursiops truncatus. The sequence goes on along the minus strand of NC_047039.1, from coordinate 100,030,770 downwards.
AACCCGTGTCCCCTGCATTGGCAGGTGGATTCTTAACCACTGTGCCACCAGGGAAGCCCCAGCAGTAGAATTTCTTAACATCCCCACATATAATGCAGATGTTCTGACTCATTAGTGGGTTGGAATACTGACACTGATTCATTGCCACATGAGCTAATGCAATAGAGCATCTTCCAATCTGAAAGCCTGCAAATCGCTTCAAAATGCCACACTCTTAAGGCAAGAGGGGGCAGCTATGCTTTAAATCACCTTTTAATTTGTTAGGAAGATTTCCTTGATACTGAGGCAAAGGCAGGGAAAACCAAGGAAACAAAATGCAAATGTCAGACCAGGATTTGCCCTTCACACAGAGTGAAAGACTTAGCCTTCAAAAGAAGACAGAAATCAGTGGGCGGACACTTGTAATGCTCTGCACTGAGTTGGCTGAATCATAATAAGAAGCAAAATATAATAGCAAAATAATAGCAATATTGGTTGTTTTCTTAAGGTGTACCAGGCCCCATGCTAAGCATTTCATCTGCACTTAGTTCACCTGCACCCAGTTCCTTCTCAAATCCTCTTCCTCTCCACCAAAATGCATTCCACCTGACCTATTCTAAATTACTCTCTGCTCTCCAGACCCTCCCAAAGCACTATGTATGTATATATACTGTATGTGTGTGTGTGTATATATACACATATATATATATACACACACATACAGTATATACACATATATATGTATATATATGCATACATATATGTATATCGATATATATATATATATCGATATACATATATATATATCACTGTTATGGCATTTAGGTTTGCTGTGAGTTAGTTAGTTGGGACCCCAGCTCCTGTAGTACTTTCTGCCACAACCAAATGACAAATGTTTATGTATTCCTCTGTGTAGCTCCTGCAGGCCAAGTATATAGAAATGGTACTAGTGCATAGAAAAGTACATAGAAATACTAGTTACTATTATGTTATATACATAGTAGCTAATATTTATTGAGGGATTAACACGTGTCAGATCCTATTCTAAGCAATTTTCACACACTAATTCATTTAACACTACAAGAAACCAATGCAGTAGGGATAATTATCATTCCCGTTACGTAGAACATTTAAGTACCTTAGATACTTAATTACATAAACATGTCTTTTCTTATTCTTGTGAACTGCTACGATTTTACTCTGTTTGCTCACCTCTTGCCTTCCGCCTCTTCTATACCATTGTTTGCAAGGCTCCTATAATTATAAAAGCTGATGTTACATCAGCCCATTCCCCTGGTGGTCTCATTTCCTGCAGGAAAGAGTCCAGACCCCTTCGTTTATCAATGCAGCTCTTCCTAATTCGGCCTCAGTCTTTCTTGCATCTGTATTTTCCTCTCTCCCTCATTTACTCTATGCCCTAAATCACTTGGAAAGACCACATCTCTGAGTCAGTTCTAATTATGTTCCTCATCCTAAAATGTCCTTTCCTGAGCTTGCCTGCTGAAAAAAAAGTGAATATTCCATTGCAGCCCTGATCACGCCAAAGGAAACTACCATCATCTCCTGCCTGGATTAAAACAGTCTCTTGCCTGATGTTTCTACTTTTCCTCTAGACCCTGCTCTCCCCAAAGGGCTCCCAACACAACCCAAGAGAATTTTTTTTAAAGTCAAATCTTGTCACTGCCCAGCTCAGACTCTATAACTGTCTTTTCATCATACTCAGAATAACATATAAACCCCTTACGTTTCGTCTGAGATCCTACATGTTCTGGGTAATGCCGTCTGTTTGAACTCTTCTTCCACAGCCTCTTTTTGTTCCTTCACTCCAGCCATGCTGGCCTTCTTTCTGTCTTAAGACCATGGGCTCATTCACTGCTCACCCACCATTGCCTTAGTAGACTTGTACTTATTCCCTGTGATATTGCAATTAGTAGTAAGAAATATTGGTCTCTGTCCCCAAAGAAGCTCAGAGCATAGAAAAACAGAGCATAGAGCTCAGAAAACCCTTTGAATTTCTTAAGTGATAAGAGCATTAAAGGTGTTTTTTTGTTAAGTTAATAAGGTAACTTTTAGAAAGCCCATAAGGATGCGGGCTGGTTGCCAGTGGAGCCAACCTGTGATTAGTGTTGGAACTTTCAGTCCCACTCCCCAACTTGGGGGAGGTTGGAGGGGTTGAAGGTTGAAATAATCTCCAATGGCCAATGAGTTAATCAATCATGCCAAGGTAATGAATCCTCCATAAAAAAACAAAAGCAAACAAACAAAAAAACAAAACCAAAAGAGCTGGCTTTGGAGAGCTTCCCGGTGGTGGGTGAACACATGGAAATTTGGGGACAGTGGTGTGCCTGGCGAGGGCATGGAAGTTTCGATCCCTTTCCCCAGCCCTTGCGCTATGCAACTCATCTATCTGGACATTCCTGAGTTATATTCTTTTATAATAAACTGCTAATCTAGTGAGTAAAGTATTTCTCTGAGTTCTGTGAGCCACTCCAGCAAATTAACCAAACCTGAGAAGGGGGTCGTGGGAAACTCTGATTTATAGCCAGTTGGTCAGAAGTACAGTTAACAACCAGAATTTGCTACTGGAATATGAAATCCAAGCTGGAGGCTGTTGGGACCTCCGATCTATAGCTGGTTGGTTAGTCAAAGCACAAGTGAGAAAGGAGGCTTGCTACTGGGGGCTGAAGTGGGGGTGAGGGGGACAGTTTTGTATGACTGAGCCCTTTACCTGTGGGATCTGATGCTATCTTTGGGAAGCATCAGACTTGAGTTGAATTGTAGGACACCCAGCTGGTGTCTGAACATTATATGTAGGGGTAGGGAACCCCTCTCCCATGTTGGAATTGGTACCAGAAAGCCTTTTTTCCCCTACCTGGATTCTCAGATGGGTCTTTCTCAGACTTCATTTACATCTCTGCTCATAATGTCACCTTTACAGACAGACCTTCCTTGGCCTCCTTATTTTGAGTGTGCCTTTTGCTCTTCCATACAATCACTAATTCTTTACCTTATCTTTTTTTCATAGCATTTCTGACCCATGAAATCACAGTGTGTATTAATCTGTGTACTTCTTTATAGACTCCCCACTAAAAAAAAACTCTATAAAGACTATATAGACTATAAAGACTCTTTATAGTCTCCCCACTAAAAACAAAAAACAAAAAACTAAGCTCCATCAGGTTCAGGGATGTGGAATATTTTGCAATTTGTTTCTTCTTAGCGAACAGTGCTAGGCACACACACAAAAAAATATTTGTTAAAAGAATGAAAGCTGTCTGTGGCATTTTCCCCTTCATCCTAAGAAATATTATGTGTTCTTTATCACTTTTTTCCCCCTCAGTGTATAGGGTTGGCTAACATACTCCTCACTTCAAAACAAATGTTTATGATTTGTCCTTACAAGGACCCACTCTTGTTTTATTTATTTTATTCCCTTGTATCCCCATTTCCTTCTCCATATTATAGGCAATTAGTTTAATGTGTTTAACCTACTACCCTTTTGTTTCTGCAAGTTTTTGTTTATTGTTATTTTGTGGTTAATATATTTTTAATGTATGTAAATGAAAACTTATGTTTCTCCTTCTGGTTCTTCTATATTCCAAACCCACCCATGTTGCTGCTGTACAACTAGGATGCTGTGTCACATGACCTTTTGGTACCCTGAGATGTGCAGCTGCCACATTTTACCTGCCTAGTGCTCCAGAGAGAGGGTCCTACACTCCTTCCACCCAACCCTGCAATGAACACCCTCTTAGTCATCCCTTTATAAACACGAATGAAAATTCCTTTTGAACATATACCCAGAGAAGGCCTGCAGAACAAGACTATCCCCAAACTTAACTGGACTATTAGGTATAACTTGGAATATTCTTGGGCAAGAATGCCTTACCCATTTATTTTACAGCCAACAGTGCATGACTGCATCATATCCTCATAACCCTCTCAACATTGGCCATTATTGAGATTTTCCATTTTTTTTCAATGCACTTTCTACATTACGGCACATACAGCACACTGTACTTCATGTTATCAAGTCACCATTTCTGTCATTCTTTTTAGCCTGTGCTTCCTAAGGATGGAATTACACAATTGTTTTTGTATTCCAGTCTAGTCAAGTGCCTATCACACAATACGAACTTGATAAAAACATGTTGAATAAAAAATAAGCTATGTTCCATCACTTCACTCCAGCTTCATTTAGAATATTCATTAAATTTAAAAATTCTATGTGTCAACTGCTGTATTAGGTGATACAGACATATTTGCTCTAGTTCTCTGAAGAAGTATTTTCATTCCAGTTACAAATGAGGAAACTGAGGCTGGGAAAGTTTAAGCAACTTACCTGAGGCTTTTCAAGGGAAGTGTATCAAACACAGGGTCTGCACCTCAGTCTCAGTGACTCCAAAGTCAAAGCCCGCCCTCCCATTTTCTACTTATTCCAGTTGACTCTTGTGGTAATGAGATAAATGAATTAAATGAAACTTGCTTCTATATTGTTATATGATGGGTACCCCATCCCTCCCCCACAAGTAACATGATATTGTAACGATGCCATAAACCACAGCTCATTAACTCTATAAGACAATGTGATTCCACATTCAGGACATATTTAAAGTCACTTGCAATGATCTTTGGCATTTGAGAGTATATATATGTATATATATATATATTCTTTTTTCTGGAGGGTTCTTTTCTTCGGGGATATCAACTCAACTAGCTATTCATCTAGACACAAAATCCTTGCTTATCTACAAGACATTAGAGGATGTGTGAAATACCCGGTAGAAATGTATTAAATCCACATGTAAGTGTCAATTTCTTGCTTTGTGCTAGACACTGGGCTAAATTCTGACCCACAATGAACAGGCCAAACATAGTCTGTTACTTCGTCACTGGCTGAAGAATATGTGCCTGCAGGAAAGATGGAGACACAGCGAGTAGAGAAGAAGCATCAGGGCAAAATGTGAAAATGTTATAGAGGTGCCTTAAACAGAGCCCTGTGGCAAGGGATAAATTTGGAAGGAAATGATTGAGTTAAATAGGACCTAGGCAAGGGTGGAGGGAGATGGAGGGGTGTGTTCCACGAGGAGGGAACAGGAGGTAAACGACTAGAGGGGAAACGACACCTTGCATATTCAAGGAAACGAGAGAAGTTGAACATGGCTAGGGTATTGATTGCAAGGGGGAGGGTAAGCTATTGGAGTTAAAAGCTATTGGAGTTAAAAAAAAAATCAATTAGCCAGTTGGCCAGGGGGGCCAGTTTATGTAGGTCCACTATAAGGTGCCTGGAGTTTGTACATGAGGGCAATGGAGAGCCACTGGATGGTTAGCAAAGCAGAGGGAGGACCTGATCAGATTTGTATTTTGGAAGATTCTCCAGGCTGCAGAAAGATCAGATTATAGAGATGAGATTAAGGATGGGAGTTGACAGTAAAGATAAAAAGACCACTTGGGAGGTATCTGCAGTGATCAGGTGAGTAATAATGACAGTGTAACAAAAACATAGATACTAAAGGTGGAGATAACTGTACAAGTTCAAATATTTTGAAAGTAGGATAAGCCTAGGGACTGACTGAATGTGGGAGCAGGGAATCAAGGATGACACCTAGGTCTCAATGTCAATCCCCTGATAAACCCGTCTCGGTGACCAGCATACTGCAGCAAGCACTTCATCTGACTAATTTCTAGAAGAACAAAGAAGAACATGGACTGGAAAGGTGACAACATTAAATTTTCTTGTATCCCAGCTTTTATTTTAACTTCTTATTGCACTCGAGTCCATAATACCTGAATTTCTTAGTGTTTGTTCCTGGTTCCCATTCCCTTCCACCTCAAACCAACAGAGCAAATGGTGAGTGACTGTGATCAGCCCACAGTGAGAATGCCTTAGCAAGACAGAGTCATGAGCAAGAGTCTCCACGTTCTTGGTCTTGGATCTCTCCATGGGGGGGCTTCCACTAGTACCACCTTCTGATCTCTCTCTCAGCCCATCTCACTCTCCTGACAGAAGGAGGAATGGATAATCTCAATAGTGAATTTGAAAGGAGAAACAGTATGTATGGCTGAGACACGCTCTCCATTTCATAGCTTCTGTGCTACTTTCCAACATCTCCAAAATGCCACATGTGGCTTCTCTAGACCAGATAGCTCAGATTAGCTCACAACTTCTTGAAACGAGGGCCTTTTTCAAAGCTTATTTCTAAATATTTGTTTATTTATTTGGCTGCACCGGGTCTTAGTTGCGGCACACAGGAACTTTAGTTGTGGCATGTGGAGTCTTAGTTGGGCCACACGTGCGGGGAATCTAGTTCCCCAACCAGGGATCTAATCCAGGCCCCCGGTATTGGGAGCGTGGAGTCTTACCCACTGGACCACGAGGAAAAGTCCCCAAAGCTTATTTCTAAACATGTCATTACCCCTGTACCATTTTACCCTTTTCTGTGTTTTCCCTCTTTCCACTTATACCATCTTTCAAACTTCTCCTTTCTTTCTCCCTTTTCCATTTGTCTCCCTCACCACTGTCTCACTTGTTTCTCCTTTATCTTGGAGGTCTAATTACTCTTTCAAAAGACATCAATTTTTTGTGATTAGTTAACAAAACGGTCTTGTTCTTCAACTCTCTCTCTCCTCTGTTCTCAGAAGAGATCAGAACAATTTCATATCTATTAATTAAACATGTCTCACTCTGTCATTCTAAATTACTTTGGCACCAGTGTTAATTTCTGAATAACTATTTAGTTTTGTAAATATGCTTAACAAATATCATCCAAACATTTAATGCCTTCCTTCATCTGCCAATTACACATCTTTTGTAGGTAATTGTTATTGCCTCCATATTTAAATCTTCTAACCCTGCCCTGTAGCCAAATCAGCCTGTAGGGAATCCAAGATTTTCTGGAATGTTTCCTGGAATGTCCTCCCATCTTTGGGTTATTGTACACCTTCACTACTTACACAAAGGAACTCAAAACACACTTTTTCCAAGAAACTGCCCTTGATCAACACTGCCCTAATCATTTTTATCCTGCATTGCTCCATACATACACATTCTACACAAACATTTCACTAAACATCTCAGACTTTTACTAAAAATTCCCTTAATCCTGAAATCATAAAATTGTGGATTTTCCTCCTAGAAGACTTGCATCAGGAGTCTTTAAACTTAAAATCTGAGCCACAGGTGATGCAGGAATGATTATCTCTCTCCACAGTTCAGAGAAGTAAACGTGTTTGCTTTGATCAAGCCTACGTTGGTTTTACTTCATATTATGCTCTTTGCTTTAGTGGGTCTGTGTTGAGTGTGTACTATCCCAAGAGCAGCATTTAGGAGCCATTAGTTATCACAATTCCCTTTGGTCCCATCATAAGTAATGGTGCAGAATAGTAATGAAATATAAGAAGCCATTTTGCATTTGTATCTTGTTAAATTATAACCATTTTACTTTTCTTCCAGGAATGATTTCTGTTCCCATTAGTATCTATTCTTCCACAGGTACCATGTTTGTTTTTTATTTTGCGCCTTCTGATACAACTTATTTGGCATTCTGTACTCAGTAAGTGATCAATAAGTGCTTGTTAACTAAATTGGCAGGAAATTGAGTCTTTGGCCTCTGCCCTTGCAAAGGAGAAACATTCCTAGCCCAGAAAGTGTGAAAATAAGTCCACAGAGAGGGGCTATTTGGAACCTTGACAAGTCACATGTTGACATACTGCCTCAAAGTCCTGGGCCCTGTGCTTAGGGAATAAGAGAGAAGATGATCCAACCTCTGATCAAGGACAAATGGTTGCAGGGAATCCCAGAGCAGCAGGCAGAAGAGAGGTGATGTGAGACAGGAGTTTGATCTCCCAGGAAATATTAGACATTGGAAGGTACCTTCACTGTCTGGGCACATTAACTCTGTCCAGAGCCACCACCCTGGGGAATTCAAATGTGAGAAGATAAAAACATCAGAGCAACAGCTACCATAGATGACTATTTCTATCGTGAGTCGCTAGGGCTCTCAAACTCATCATTTGTAATTAAAGTAAGAACTGATGGAAGCTTTCATCATTAGAATTTCTACTACCCTATGATATAATCCGTTAAGCCTTAGATGACAGGATATGAAAAAAAATCCTGAGTTTTCAGACCACTTGTCCTGCATAGCCTACAAATAGCCACTTAGCATTACCTTCCACCACTCTATTATATGTGCCAAACACTCTGCTCACGGCTTTTCTTCTGCTAGATGAGCCCCTCACCACTCCATTTCTCATTTTTTAAGATCTACCTTAAAACAAAACAAACAAAAACAAACAAACAGAATAACTCTCTTCTTTGAGGCCAGGCAGCAGAATATAAAGATTTCAAGTGTAAACCTAAGAGACAGACTTTTGGGATTCATAGCCCAGCTGCCTGACTCACTAACAGTATAACTTCAGGCAAGTTACTTAGCCTCTCTTGGCCTCAGTTTTCCAGAGTCAGGATATCATGTGGATACTAATTTATCCACCTCAGGATGTTGTGAGAAATAAATGATTATGTATGTATGTCTATATGCGTATATATGTCTGCTTATGTACATACAATAAGTATAATATATATTTACAATGTTATAATTGTATATTATATATATATTAATAACTATATATATATACATGACAGTGCCTGACAATAAATGCAATGCTATTGTCATGGCCCTTTAATTTCTTATTCCTTTGAATTTTTTTTTTAAGATTTTTTTGATGTGGATCATTTTTTAAAGTCTTTATTGCATTCGTTACAATATTGCTTCTGTTTTACGTTTTGATTTTTTGGCTGCGAGGCACGTGGGATCTTAGCTCCCCTACCAGGGATCAAATCTCTTTTTTTTTTTATTTTGGCTGCATTGGGTCTTCGTTGCTGCGCACGGGCTTTCTCTAGTTGCAGCGAGCAGGGGCTACTCTTTGTTGCTGTGTGCGGGCTTCTCATTGCAGTGGCTTCTCTTGTTGTGGAGCACGGGCTCTAGGCGCACAGGCTTCAGTAGTTGTGGCTTGCGGGCTCTTGAGCGCAGGCTCAGTAGTTGTGGCTCACGGGCTTAGTTGCTCCGTAGTACATGGGTTCTTCCCGGACCAGGGATCAAACTCGTGACCCCTGCATTAGCAGGCAGATTCTTAACCACTGTGCCACCAGAGAAGTCCCTCCTTTGAATTTCCATAGTTTCTTCTCTTTCTCTTTCTCTCTTCTTCTCCCCCCTCTATCTCTTTCTCTCTCTCATGTTCATCTCTTCTCACATGCATTATACTGAAGTGTAGCCCGGAATTCTGTAGAACTAATAAGTATCACCCAAGTAGCATTAGTATTAAAACCTCACTCTCAAAATGGGTCCTCAAAGCAGTGCCTCACATGTGCACACAGAGAAGTGCAGGAGATGCACTCACCCCCGTGTGTTACCTTCCGTGGTTTTTCTTTCCTGCTCAGACTCTCAAGTTGCCTCTACCTTTACCTGCACTAGAAGAAGCCCTCCTTTCTGCTGCTATTTTCCACCAATGGAGTGCAGATGTTCTTGCCAAGGGTAGTGTCTCCACGTGCTCCCAAACCTACCAATCCTTGTGCTGCTGAGAGAAGGTTGGTTCTATATGACAATGACTGGAGAACGGATACTGAAAGACAGGGATGGGAGGAGAGAGCCTTTCTTCTCAAGTTCTGCAACAAATTTTGGCTTCTTTTGCTGTCTTAGTCTGTTCAGGCAGTTATAATAAAATACCACAGACCGGGTGGCTTATAAATAACAGATTTTTTTTTTTAGATCTGGAGGCTGGAAGTTCAACTTGAGGGTGCCCTCTTTAGGGTCACAGAATTCTCGCTGTATCCTCACACAGCAGAAGGGGCTAGAGAGCTCCGTGGAGTCTCTTTTATAAGAGCACTAACTTCATTCGCAAGGGCTCCGCTTTCATGACTTAAACACTTCCCAAAAGCCCCATCTCCTAATACCATCTCACTGGACATTAGGATTTCAACAAATGCATTTGGGGGTGGGGCACAAATATTTCTAGCACCTGGTATCCAAAACATTAATGCTTTGTGCTCAGGGTAGCAAAAATTCTGGGGGACACCCATATTTCCATCAAGTTCCAAGTTTTTAATTTTTTTTCCATGGATCTCATCAGCTCCTTTTCACTTGAATTTTTCTTTCTCCCCTCCTAACTACAAAATAAGAGATCTCAGACGTGTAGCTAGAGACATGTGTGGTGTGTGTTTATATAAATGCTGACCATTTATTATCAACATCATATATAGTTTTGAATATAGAATATAAGGAAATAAAAATAGCACTGAAAAATGCAAAACATCATTTAACTCTAAGGAACGTGTCAAGAGTAATAATATTTCAAGGGTTTTATGTATGCATCTATACATAAAGCTCACATCAGCACAATGAGTTATAGTTTCAAAGCAACACGTATTAAGTTATGATCTTCATCACAAACTTGGGAAATAAGCTATTTTTATATTATTTGCTCTTTTGTGAGAAAACTGGTGATTACAAGTCCTCATGGAAACCCCTCATAGTGGCCAAGTCTCCAAAACTATTAAGTAGAAGGACTAGGAGTTGAACTTGTTATTTGATCTGAAGTCTAAAATTTACTATCAAACATACTAGCTCCCAAGATAGCAATGGCTCTCATTCTTGTAACACTCAAATAATTTCCCATCTGTTTTATAATTTTATTTGTAACTCATAAAACTTGAATTTACATGATACGATCTTGACATAGAATTACATTCAAAGAAATATATATAGTGCAGCAATAATAGATAATTATACAATTTAAAAGATTTACTGGAGGACCTCAAAGAAGATCAAAGAATGTTCTTTCTTCCAGGATGTATAGGTCTTATCTTTCTTACCCCGTTTTCTTCCATTATTTTACCCCTATCTTGTGTAAATTTTAGCTCACTCCTACCCAAATTCGTCATAATACCAGGAAATAATACCAGGAGCAATACAAGGATTAATATCATAAAGTGGGCTGATGAAGACAAAATTCACCTTAGGGGTTGAAATATGTTAAGTAAAATGAATAGAGAAAGATATTTTTCTTTTGGAGTTAGGGAAAAGAAAATGATAAGCATTTGCAATTTAATCTCTTATTTAGGCTCCATCAGATGCCCCAACAACTTTGTTATGAGACAAGTGTGTCTGGCATTATTACTGCTTTGTTTTACAGAAGAGGAAACCAAGTCTTGAATATAATAAGTGGAGGATGTCCTCCTACTGCAAAAATATAAAGACATGAGTATATGCAAATATAGATTTGCAGACACACACCCCATTACACTTCATTTCCCTGCCTGATCCTTCAGCATTTGCCTTTGATGCTCAATCAGTTAAAGTCCAGAACACGGAGAGGAGGAAGCAGATCTTCTGCTTATTTGTCTACCTTGTGATGTACATGGAGTCAGTCCTGAAATTACAGCTTCATCTTATGACTGTGCCAGCCCCCAATCTCTGGTATTAATCAAAGGCTGATTAAATGAGACTGCGGTAGATGGAGAGGGACAACTACGCTCAGGTCATAGCCCCAGAACTGCAACCCCAGAGGTGGGACTCTGCTCTACAATTTATGTACAGAGAGATGAGGATAATCAGAGGAGAAACAATAAATGCAAAATACCCTAGGACTCCCTCCAGCTGCCATCAGGAGCGCCAAGAGGTTGCTTTCAGATAGCACAAGATGCTGCAACCTTCTGCTCATATATACTTCCTAGAACTACTTTGAGCTGGTAACACCTTCCCCAACTCCCACTATGCTACAGTCACACTGGCCTCCTTTCTGTAACTTGAGTATGTTTTCTCAAGGCATTTGCACTAACTCTCCCCTCTGCTTGGAATCTTTTCCTCCTAGAACTTTATACAACATCCTTATCATCATTTAGGTTTTTTTCTTTTTAATACTAATTCCTCTTAGAGATCTTGCTCTGCACTTTAACTAAAGGACTGTTAGACTGAGCCCTCGAATAAGCAGATGCCAAGACAGAATTAAACATGCAAGAAAGTTATCAAGGGATATGCTTGTGAGAAAAAATGGGGAAGCACCCTCCCAGGAAAAGCTGGAAGAGCTATCACAGGAACGCAGTTCTGACTCTGAATGAAGGAGAGAGGGAAGGAAAGAAGGTTGGGTAAAAGCCTCTTAAGGTGCTGAATCCCAAAGGAAGTTTGGAATGGCCATAGGGGAGTCCTTGGGCCAAAGTTGTGTGTTAGAGGATTCAAACATCTCCCAATTCTTAGCATCCTTGCCAAGTTCAGTCAGTGACTGGGAGTAGGCTCAGGGAAGCATGGCCTCAGTGCAAATGCAGTGATGGATGTTAGAGGTAGCAATGACCCACATCTGGAGATATGAGTGGTGCTTTCTCATGGATGCCATATATCTCTTCCTTGCATTTTCCATCTTCATCCTATTCTCCTATTTTAATTTTTTCCTTGCACTGCATGTAATTTTATTTTTATTATTATTTTTTAACATCTTTGTTGGAGTATAATTGCTTTACAATGGTGTGTTAGTTTCTGCTTTATAACAAAGAGAATTAGCTATACATATACATATATCCCCATATCTCCTCCCTCTTGCGTTTCTCTCCCACCCTCCCTAACCCACCCCTCTAGGTGGTCACAAAGCACCCAGCTGATCTCCCTGTGAATTTTTATTATTTTTAAAATAATTTTTATTGGAGTATGGCTGACTTACAATGTTGTGTTACTTTCTGGTGTATAGCAAAGTGAATCAGTTATACATATACATATGTCCACTCTTTTTTTAGATTCTTTTCCCATATAGGTCATTACAGAGTATTGAGTAGAGTTTCCTGTGCTATACCGTAGGTCCTTATTAGTTATCTATTTTATACACAGTAGTATGTATATGTCAATCCCAGTCTCCCAATTTATCCCCCCCATTCTCTCCTGGTAACCATAAGTTTGTTTTCTGCATCTGTGTGTAATTTTATTATTTATTCTTTTATCATTTGTCTCCCTCAATAGGCTGAAAATTCCATGAAAGCAGGAACACTGTTTATCTTCATGCCCAAAATTATGTATCCGGTACATAGTAGGCAGTCAGTAAATTTAATTGACTTTTAATGGCTGAGTTGATAATTGATAAATAGATCAGTGAACCCATAACCATAAAATATGCTTCTAACTGACTTTCTATGAGTTCTGTCTAGAAATCCTCTCTCACCTATTATGACATTGCAGTCTCATCCCTTAACAGCTACATTTGTGCCTTTTTACCCACCTCTGATCCAATGCAAATTCTACAACTCTTTAATTAGCCTTGTTCATATGTTATAGCTAAGCTCAAACCTGAACTGATACCATCCAATGAAGCTAGCCAGCCTAGTGATAAACTTTGGAAGAATTGTAACATTTATAAAATGCTTACTTCTAAATGAATTGCATCATAGATCACTCCTTCTTGGTACTTAAGTGTGTAGTGGATACTTTCTAGCTCAGTTAATGATCCAATTCTTTCATTTTGTCCTGAGATTTCACATCCATCCAAACCTTTCTGGCTATTTAAAAGATTGACATTACTCACAATTTAGACATTAACGGGGTACTCTTTGTCTCTGTAGATTTCTAAGCCATTTTGGCTGTGCAGAAATTCTATATCACTTATACTTCTTTTTCTCCAGTTGCTACTAATGATTTCTTTCCTACAGGATAAAAGCTTTATGAAGTAAGAGATTGGGGCTAGCTCTAAGTTCTACACTTACAGGATGCTGAGTTGGTGTAAAGTGAATATTAATAATCCCAAATATACACTGTGCAACTACTACTTGCAAAGCTTTGAATTTGCATCGAAATCTATCTTCTTCTGTTACACTAGACGTCGGCAACTCTCCTTATGTTGTCACTGAGATAATTCATTTTGGGTTTTGAGACTTACTCTTAAAAAGTAGACTTGAAGCAATTTCATTTCCCACTGTTTGACTTATTTATAGACATTTATTTATTTATTTTAAAAACATAATGAGATCAATAAAATAGTGATTATCAGTGGCCCTTGTATTTGCTGCAGCCATATAATTTCTTCCCCAAAGACAAAATCAGCCATGTCACTCCCTTCAATGACTTTCAATTGCCTTTGCCCTTAGAATAAATTTCGAACCCATTATATGGTTTCATCTTATAGCTCCCTTCTACCCTCTGAGCTGGTTTATCTTAATTTATTTCACAGCACACAACTGATGTACCCCACACTGAATTTCTATTTCATCTCTAGCCCTTCCTTCTTGGAATTTCCCCCAGCGCCACTCTCACCTCCAGTCTGGTTTGCTCTTGTCAATGCTTCCAGTTTCAGCTTAGAAGTCACCCCCTCAGGAGCTCTCTCTGATCTCCCCTCCACCTGGCTATGCTATGTGCCTTTCTGCTGGGCTCCCATATCAAACTTTACTTTTCCATCACTGGATATGACACACTGAGTTACAATTAATTGAGTGTATTGCACAAAAGGTTAGGAATCACATCTGCTTTGTTACGCTCTTGAGTGCCTGATGCTAAGCAAAAGTTGATGAAGAAAGGAGAGGGGGAAGGAAGCAAGAAGGAAGGGTTAAAATCAAGACAACAGGCCCCAAATGGAGTCGTTTATGCCAGGCCGCACGTCACCAAACCGAGACTTAATTTAGTTACAGCTTCAGCTCCCCCAGAAGCGGAATCTTAAACCAGTCAGGAATCACCTTATCAGCACCAGTGAGGTCATCTCCCTGAGAGACCCCTGCCATCCACCAAAGGAAACTAACTTTGCAACGACCAACCCGCTTTTTTGCCTAGTATAACTTCATCCCCCCTCATTTCTGTCTATAAAATACTTTCGTTCTGTACAGCTCCTAGGAGCTCCTTTCCATCTGTTAGATTGGACGCTGCCTGATTCGAATTGATTTTTGAGCAAATAAACTCTTAAGAATTTAAATACGCGTTAGTTTTCCTTTAAACACTTCTGGTGACAGAAGAGGGAACCAAAGGAGGTCCCAACAGCTCCCGGAAGCAACAAGCAACAAAGCACAGATACCTCTGGGCTCCTGGAACTCCCGGCTTCCCGGCTGCTTCCCCGCTGCCTCTGGACGTGGTGGGTTAGGTCCTCTCGGGTCCGGACCCCAGGGCCACAGCTTTTCCCTCACGAGCTTTCCGCCTTTCTTGGAGTGTTGCGTTTCCGGGACTGAGGCCGGAAACCAGCCAGACTGGGTCCGACCTAAAAAACGGACCGGGTGCGAAGTTGGAGTGGTTCCGACTTAAAAACTGGACCGTGTTTGGGGTGGGACTGGGTCAGGGGTCGGATCTGGGACTGAAAACTGCACTGGGTCTGGGTTCAGATGGAGCCTGATTTAAGCTGGATGGGTCCAGTGTGAGGTCTTGGTGATTAAAATTTTGTTTTAAGGCTGAACAAGTAGGTTAACTTTACCAAAGATAATCTTGAATTTCAGTGACCACAGTGAAAAAAATTTTAAGCATCCTAGACAAGCTTATCCGCTTACAAGGTGCCCTAGAGGAAAAGGGGTCTCAGCCAGGCACTCCCCATAGAGGGTAGAAGAAAAATTATGTTACCTCCTCTACGGTTTGTGGTGACCAGAATGAGACCCACTGGGACACCCCACTCACTCCAGAGCCTGCAGACGACATCCTGGGAAAACTGGCAGAAGCCGGCAAAGGGTGAGAATTCCTACCTGTCAGCTCTCCCAGATCTCTATCTGTGGTGCCTGGTTGAGAGAAGAAGTAGTTTCATGCTGTCCCTTCCTTTCCAAGTTTAAAATGGCAGGGGAAATATGGTAGGAATTAGATCTCTGAATTGTGACTTGTGAACCTGCTTTCACGCACCCACTGGCTGTCTCTCCTTTCTCTCCCAATGATGGCTATTGCCTCCTTATTTGTCTCGTTTTGTGTCCTGAGAACTTGACTTGGCAATTGTCAGATTGGAGGGGACCCTAAAATTTGGCCGGACAGAAATGTGGGTTGCTCTCCATTAGTGGCTAGGGTCCTACCAACTACTGCCACCTCTCAGGGAATTATCTATGCCTGTTTTTCTTTTGGTTATCTTTCAGAGCAGCTCTGGATCTTGGGAGGGTGGTATCTTTTGTATACCATCTCTGTGGATGCCTTTTGTGTCCATGGGGTTGTTGCATCCTGCCAGGAATATTTACTGTTTGTCCCAGCTGAAACGTGACAAGATATTTAAAAGGATTTTTCTTCTTTTTTTAAAAGTAGCTCTAGGGTCATAAGTTGGACAAATTGAAAGCTGATATTCAGAGCCTAATAGTAATTTTTTTTGCAGGCCTTCTCTCCTAAGCCAGAATGAAACTCTGTACGCAGAGGGAAAGAACATTCTGAAGCCTTTGTGAAAGGATTTACTAAATCATTCCAAAGGTGCATAGCTCTAAATCTAGAACATAAGGATCTTTTGATTTCCATCTTAGTTGAAGATCTCCTTCCTGATAAAAGAAGCAAATTGGAGATAATATAGTTGGTCGGATGTGTCAGCATGTTGATATTCTGGTTGCAAACCCAATTCCTTGTGGAATTGAAAACAACTGTCTTTGTCTTGAAAATCAAGTTTTTACAAGAACAGAGATGTGGCTCCGGAAACAATTCAAAGTCCACCTATCCTTTCTACCAATCCCCAAACCTCCCCTGTTCATCTCAAAAGGCTTGCAGATATTGTGAAAGATCTGGACTTAGGGAACAAAAGTCCTTCTTGTTAACACTTGCATTCTTTCTAGGTGCCGTTAAAGGTGTAAGTATCCTACCTGGTCTTCTCCAGGAACCAACGTAATTCTTATCAGTAACAGCAAAAATAAAAAGGAAAAGGAAAGGCTATTTTGAAAACTAGGCCTGTGAAAGATCTTAAAAGTTTCCAGCTAAGCTTATATTCCACCTGCCAGAAACACAATTTGGATCCAACTGTTCTTTTATAAACTACTGAGTTTTGCTTTATTGTACCTGTCTCGTGGCTAAAATTTTATAACAAAAGTTATAGGATCTCTGTCGACATCTGTTTGTATGTTTATATATATCTATGTATGTACATTATAAATGTGATTTTTTTCTACCTCTACATGGTATTGCCAAAATTAATTTGTAAAGAGCTCTATTTAATTGGCTTAAAGACAAACAAGCATTATATAAATCAAGTATAGTGCCGGAAATATAAAAACTAACCCAAATGTTTTTCAAGTTCACATGATCTAGGACAATCTTTGGTAAACAAAAGCTAGTTTAAGTTTGTTGGTTTAATTAAAACGGGTATGTCTCTAGAGTTATCAGCATCAAATATACTACTTTTATTTTATCTAGGTTTACTAAAAGTCAAATAAGCTCATGTTATCTCTGTTACAGAATTTGTAACTTAAGATGATGGTTAGTTGTTTAATGTCTTGTAAAATGTTCATGACTAATTGAAACATAATTGTTAAGAACAAGTGAATTAAATAGATGTAAGATAAAAGTTTATAAATAAACTTTTCAGCAATAATTATGCTATATGTTATGTCTACTTAAAAATAGATTACAGGGCTTCGCTGGTGGCACAGTGGTTGGGAATCCACCTGCCAGTGCAGGGGACACGGGTTTGAGCTCTTGTCCAGGAAGATCCCACATGCCGCGGAACAAGTAAGCCCATGCGTCACCACTACTGACCCTGCGCTCTAGAGCCCGCAACCCACAACTACTGAAGCCCGCGCACCTAGAGCCCGTGCTCCACAGCAAGAGAAGCCACTGCAATAAGAAGCCCGCGCACTTCAACAAAGAGTAGTCCCTGCTCGCCACAACTAGAGAAAGCCCACACGCAGCAGCGAAGACCCAATGCAGCCAAAAATAAATAAATAAAATAAATAAATTTATTTAAAAAAATAGATTACAGAATGTTTTTGGTAACCTGAAACCTTAAAATTATACTGAAATAAGTGACCAGTGGGTCAGAAGCACACATAACAACCTGGATTTGCAATTGACATATGATATGGAGGGCAGTCTTGTGGAGCTTAGCCCTTACTCTATGGAATCTGATGCTATCTCCAAGTAGATAGTGTCAGAATAGAATTAAATTGTAGGACACCCAGCTGGTGTTGGAGAATTGCTTGGTGACATAGAGGGAAAAATCCACACTTTGGAATTGGAGTCAGAATATTACGAGTTATTAGAAATTAATGACAGGGAAACTATACTCGCCCTTATGGGGTTGCAGTAGAGAAAAACTACCTCATACTCACCTAAATCACCCCTTATTGTCCCTTAATGCACCCAAAAGAAAGGTCAAGCACTGCAGAGTAAGAGAAAGCCAAGTCAAGCAGTGTGTCTAACTCCTGATGAGTGCAGGGATGCAGGGCCAACTAAAGTCACAGGGACATTTCTTACATTCTTTCCATCCAACCACTCTTTTTTTTTTTTTTTTTTTTAGTATGCGGGCCTCTCACTGCTGTGGCCTCTCCCATTGCAGAGCACAGGCTCCGGACGCGCAGGCTCAGCGGCCATGGCTCACGGGCCCAGCCGCTCCGCGGCATGTGGGATCTTCCCGGACCGGGGCACGAACCCGTGTCCCCTGCATCGGCAGGCGGACTCTCAACCACTGCGCCACCAGGGAAGCCCTAACCACTCTTTTAAGACAGCTTCAGGTACCAATCAAATCCACCAACCACAAGAGCACCGGACTGTGATTCAGGAATCTCATACTAGCTGTGCATCTTTGGGCTTCTCTTTGCATCACATCTTTGGGTCTTGATTTTAATCAAAATCAGATGACGAGGGCCTCCCTGGTGGTGCAGTGGTTGAGAGTCCGCCTGCCGATGCAGGGGACGCGGGTTTGTGCCCCGGTCCGGGAGGATCCCACATGCCGCGGAGGGGCTGGGCCCGTGAGCCATGGCCGCTGAGCCTATGCATCCGGAGCCTGTGCTCCGCAACGGGAGAGGCCACAGCAGTGAGAGGCCCGCGTACCGCAAAAAAAAAAAAAAAAAAAAAAAAAAAAAATAAGATGATGAGTTTAACGAGACACTGTCTATAGTCTTTTCTGTCTCTGACATGATGTTGCCTTAGGTTTCCAATGGCCCATCTACCCTGGGTAAGGGCATCTGTGTCCCTCTATAGCTGACTGCCCCCTCCTCCTCTGCCGACATCCCCCAGGACAGTACATCATCTTGTACCCCCAAAGTGGTACCAGGCAGCCAGCCAATCTCATTTACCCACAACTATTTCCGTCATCAGGACCCAGTATATGCAATGGCAATTTACCACACGTCGTTAATATGTTTGTTATATTTTGTTGATGGAACATGAAAGTTCATCAGCAAGCCCGCACACAGGGAAAGCATATTGAAATGAGCATTATGGATCTGTCAGGCTGGAGTTTACGGCCTTTTCTCAGTACTACAGCGTAAGTAAAACAAGCCCTGATTGAGTCAGCAGCCTCCTGGGTACTCATTTGCCAAAGTGTGGGGATTTTAATGCTAAGTTTATCTGCTTGCATTAGGCAGGTGGGGGGAGGGTAAGGCTGCTGGGCATATTGTTTTGGCTTAGGGGTATTGTAGACCAGCCTGCGAGTTCCACAGACACCAGGAGGGAAACTTTCAGTGGGTTTGGCCTCTTACCTTCCTACGGTCTAATAGATTTTGGAGATGTAGTGCCCTGGAGTTTTAAAACTTAGTTTGTAAACCCTCCTTTTAAAACCAATGCATTGAAATGCAATGGAAAAGAAAGAGGAAAAAAGAAATATTCACTGAGCAATGGCACTGAAAAAAGCAATAAAGAAAAAAGGGAGAGAGTGATTCATTAAAATCCCAGATACTGAGCATCATGGATGCAAATATCCTTATAACTTTTCTCCTTTGCAGGCAACTTCCAGGAAGGGTTCAGGCTACCTCACCAGGGAATTGCATTCTCCGAATAGAACTTTGTAGACGCCGATGCTGTCTAAAGGGATTTCAAAAGATTTCTAAGTCCAAATTAATGCACTGGGAAATGAATTTTGGAAACAAGATTTCCGTTTCTTCTCTTCGGCAAAGCATAGGAGGCATGAGATGAGGGGAGCACATTTCGAGCTATGGGAAGAGATCTGCTTCTCTGACTTGTGGAGGGTCAGAAATTTTCCAGCAGGCAGTTCAAAGAGGTTGCCCCGACTCAGGCTCAGGTGTTTTTAGTATTAACAGATAGTTATCTCCTGGCAGCAAAGTCAATAACTACCTTTTTTTCTTCCTCAGCAGGAAGGCTCAGCCATTGCTTTCTCCTTGAGCAGGTACTTGGTATTCTAGGAGTCACAATCTATTTCTCATTCCAGCAGCCTGCAGCTGTGGATCACCTGACTAATGCTGGGGCCATTCCACATTCCAGAGGCGTGCAGCTCTTGTTATTTGGCATTCCAGAGGCATTCCGAAGCTGCAGGTCATTCATTATGCCAAGGTTAGTGCGTTGGCCTGCAGAGCCAACAGCCTTATTCTGTTCTGGTTGGGACTGGAAACTGTAAGGAAGTTGTAACTCCTCTGGTGTCAGAAGGATGGAGATGGAGAGAAAGAGAGAGGAAATAAAAGCTGCAAAGAATTCTCAAGTAGTTCTTAGATAGTATGACGGGGACAATATGTTGTACACATAAGGTCAAAGATGGGAATGTTTTGAGACGAGAAGGAAAATACAAATCAGATAATAAACATGTTGCTCTGACTTTCTTAATTAGATGAGAAGCAAGAAATAACATAGCTATAAGGCATACCAGCTCTAGAGTCAGTCAAAATTGGGTTCAAATACTGGCTCTGCTCCTTATTGCTTGTATGATTTTGAGTGATTTACTTACCCTCTTTAAATATCAGTTCATCAACTGTAAAATGGGGACAATAAGATAACCTACCATTTTAAGATTAGATAACACCCTTAATATTGTTCAGCACAGTCCATGCCTCAAAAAAATATAGATTTATTATTGTGATGATGATGTTGGTGATGATGATGCTAATACTGACTGGGAGATTCTTGAATGGCAAAGATGAAGATAATGATGACTTTTCTTAATATATTATTGATACCCATTCCCTCTTTTCCCATATCTTCTACTGTATGCCAGGCACTGTATTAGGTACAAAAATTTTTTGGCTAAGTCTGGACAGATTAAGATTGGACTGTACCTATGTGAACACAGATTCAATTTAATAGGCTCTCAGTGAATAGCCACTGTGTATAGTGCCCTTTCCTAATCCCTGCAGTTAACACAAAGGTCAAGGCGACTTTGTTTTTGCCACTAAGGAAATTATGACACATATTTAGATAACCATGGATGCTGAGGAAAGGAAAGAAATACATATAAATCTCCATTCCATGGAACTTAGAGAATGATCAGACAAGACTGTTGTTCTTAACATGAATGTAGACTGGACATTTCTTGGGCCCAGCAGTCCCTGACATGATGATAATGCTGGCAAGACATTGGCAAGATATCTGTACCATCCTCAGCATTACATCTTCCTAAAATCCAGCAGGACAGGTAGTTGAAGCCTGATAAGGAAGAACACTAATTTTTATGCTAGGTGTATGAACTTTATTCTGCAAGCAAGGAATGAAGAGAAAAAGAAAATAAAAGATTTTGGTTTGCTTTACTTTTTGTTATTTTTGTTCCTACAGAGGGATGCCATAATATGCCCTTATGGATCTCCCCAATGAACTGACAAATATTGGAGCAGAATATACAGTATAGCATATCAAGAGCATCAACCCAGGACAAGAAGTTTGTGATTTATGTTTTATGGGGCAAAGGAGGCAAGCCAGACTCAGGGCAGGGTGTAGTGTTAGGAGACAGTGGCATGATGACAGGGAATCTGCATGTAACCTGCTTTTCTGTTGAGAGCCAAGACCTTTGGGACATGCTACCCACAGGGAAGCCCTAAATATGCCTCAGCCAGGAAGCTCAAACAGGCGGGAGAAGCATGCATGACGTGGCTGTGGAGTCTGCAGAGCCTACTTCAGAGGATCAGAGAGCAGGGCCTATGAATGCACTGGGGTGCTTGTTTAAAGTGTTCCATAATCCTCACCAGGAGCAGATCTTCCTGGAGCAATTCTCAGTGACCTCTAAGAAATAAAGGTCAGAGTTTCTGTCATATGGTTCTCAAGAGAAACAGCAAGTCAAGTTGAAAAGGGATTCTTAGAGAACATCTTGTGATTCTTCTAAACATTTGTTGATGCTCCCCTGATTTTAAAAGCTGGGAACAGAGGCTTTAGGGAAAAACACAAGTTTCCAGCCAGGGCAGACCCATGCTTGGTGGGTCTGTAGCTTATAAAATTTGGAGACCCCTCTTAGGAAAAGAATACAGAAATAACTAGTAAAAACTTAGACACAAAAGTAAATCTTTGGTTAAAATTAGAAAAGAAGTCATAACAAATTACAATGCTAGTCTGCTGACAATGCTGTTGCTACCATATATTTCACAAAAGCCAGAAAAACAACATGATTTTTTTTAACCTGCATACCAGATCTCTATAATATTGTCTACATTT
This sequence comes from Tursiops truncatus, assembly GCF_011762595.2. Classification (NCBI taxonomy): domain Eukaryota; kingdom Metazoa; phylum Chordata; class Mammalia; order Artiodactyla; family Delphinidae; genus Tursiops; species Tursiops truncatus. Next base: position 100,008,310 of record NC_047039.1, on the reverse strand, counting down.
TATCTGTATACTTTTGATATTTTCGTATGATGTTGTTTTTATATTATTTTCTATAAAGAGATTAGAAAGTTAATTCAGTTTTCTTTTTCTCCAGTGCTATTTTTTTCTTTTTTTTTTTTTTTGTCTTTTTGCGGTACGCGGGCCTCTCACTGCTGTGGCCTCTCCCCCTGCGGAACACAGGCTCCGGACGCGCAGGCTCAGCAGCCATGGCTCACGGGCCCAGCCACTCCGCGGCATGTGGGATCTTCCCGGACCGGGGCACGAACCCGCGTCCCCTGCATCGGCAGGCGGACTCTCAACCACTGCGCCACCAGGGAAGCCCTATTTTTTTCTTAATTGGCACTTTGAAAAAGTCCATTCATTTTCACAACTCATTACTGGAAATTTGTATGTTAATATTTAGCACTGATGTCATTTTGGGAAAACTAGTATCACATTTCTTTAACATATGAGCACTATAATTTCAGAGAATTTCAAGTTTTCTTGCGCAGTGATGTATCTTAAATACTGTTTGCATTGATAATACTCATTAACCACTTTATGAGCGAGGTCCATATTGGATTGGTATATTACGACTTTTACGCTAACTTTGTTGATGACTGTAGTTCATGTCAAATCAGCGAGAACTGAGTGAGAACACACAATAATTTGATTGGGCCACAGGCAATTCTAACCCATGAAAGAAATGGATGAAGGCACGGTCCAACAGAATTAAGAAGTTAATTCCGACAGAGTGCAGTAAGCAAGCTGGACAGCAATGGGTAATGAGACTAGAAACATATCTTGCAGCCAGGAAGGTAGGTGTGGAAAAAGTATTAAGTATTGGCAAGCGGCTGGAGACATATCATCATACTTCTAAAGTTTGGAAACAGGCACCTGTTGATTTACTACTAAACTTACAAAAAAACAATGAAGTGCCACACAAGACCACCAATACTAGAAGCAGACAAATGACCATTTGAATCTTAGCTCCGCCCCTTACTAATCTGTGAAATCCTGCTAACAGTAACTCAAGTAGCCACAGAAGAGATGACAAACTACACAAAAACATACCCCACTGAACTTCACACATTATACACCCAATTAAAATTCCCTTCATGTGGGTGCCAGAAGGCCCACACCGCTGGACACAAAGTTATGTTTAATGAGGGGAGAGTCAAAGTAAAAAGAGATGGTGGTCTTGACCAGTTATATAATGGAATGTTTTCCTTTTGAAAAATCTGAAGAAAAAAAACCCAAACACATGATCACCTTGCTAAGGCAACTCCCGGGGGGCCTGAAACTTAAACTTCATTTGTTTCCTAGTATATCTGCCTCTGCTCCCTGCTGTTTCCAAGGAGCTCACATTCTAGTTAGAGAAGACAGACAATAAGCTCATGCACAAAATAATAGACTATTTTAGACAGTCATTGTTCAATGAGGAAAGTAAAATAATACATACAAGTAAGAGTTACTCTGTATATCTTCTTTGGAGAAATGTCTATTTAGGTCTTCTGCCCATTTTTGGATTGGGTTGTTTGTTTTTTTGTTATTAAGCTGCATGAGCTGCTTATAAATTTTGGAGATCAATCCTTTGTCAGTTGCTTCATTTGCAAATATTTTCTCCCATTCTGAGGGTTGTCTTTTGGTCTTCTTTATGGTTTCCTTTGCTGCGCAAAAGCTTTTAAGTTTCATTAGGTCCCATTTGTTTACTCTTGTTTTTATTTCCATTACTCTAGGAGGTGGGTCAGAAAGAATCTTGCTGTGATTTATGTCATAGAGTGTTCTGCCTATGTTTTCCTCTAAGAGTTTGACAGAGTGCCAACAAACACATGAAAGAATGCTCAACATCACTAATCATGAGAGAAATGCAAATCAAAACTACAATGAGATATCATCTCACACCAGTCAGAATGGCCATCATCAAAAAATCTAGAAACAATAAATGCTGGAGAGGGTGTGGAGAAAAGGGAACCCTCTTACACTGTTGGTGGGAATGTAAATTGATACAGCCACTGTGGAGAACAGTATGGAGGTTCCTTAAAAAGCTACAAATAGAACTACCATATGACCCAGCAATCCCACTACTGGGCATATACCCTGAGAAAACCATAATTCAAAAAGAGTCATGTACCAAAATGTTCATTGCAGCTCTATTTACAATAGCCCAGAGATGGAAACAACCTAAGTGTCCATCATCGGATGAATGGATAAAGAAGATGTGGCACATATATACAATGGAATATTACTCAGCCATAAAAAGAGACGAAATTGAGCTATTTGTAATGAGGTGGATAGACCTAGAGTCTGTCATACAGAGTGAAGTAAGTCAGAAAGAGAGAGACAAATACCGTATGCTAACACATATATATGGAATTAAAAAAAAAAAAAATGTCATGAAAAACCTAGGGGTGAAACAGGAATAAAGACACAGACTTACTAGAGAATGGACTTGAGGCTATGGGGAGGGGGAAGTGTAAACGGTGACAAAGCGATAAAGAGGCATGGACATATATACACTACCAAACGTAAGGTAGATAGCTAGTGGGAAGCAGCTGCATAGCACAGGGAGATCAGCTCGGTGCTTTGTGACCGCCTGGAGGGGTGGGATAGGGAGGGTGGGAGGGAGGGAGACGCAAGCGGGAAGAGATATGGGAATATATGTATATATATAACTGATTCATTTTGTTGTGAAGCTGAAACTAACATACCATTGTAAAGCAATTATACTCCAATAAAGATGTTAAAAAAAAAAAAAAAAAAAAAAAAAAAGAGTTACTGTAGGCAGGGGAAGAAGCCTCCATTAGAGGGAGAGGAAAGAGAAGATCTAGCTGAGGAAGCCAGCTTCGAGCTCAGATCTACATCGGGAGAAGTCCAAACTTCAGTCCGCAGATTGGAGCATGAGGAACAGGATGGGGGAGTGACTAGTCCAAGCTCCCGCAGCAAATAACTGGCAGAGCTAGGACTATAGCTGAGACAAACAGCCACAACTCAGGGAATTTATGTAAGGTTTCACTTTAAATATTCTTGACATGTGGAAACTAAGATAGCCCTTATGCTTACAGCCTTCACTAAATTCCAGATAAAAGGAGTTGATTTTTTTTTAATCTCCAGAAAATCCAAAAGCTGAGCAGTCAATTTAATAGGCAAATAGCCATTTCACTACTTTAAGATAATCACAATGATTAGAAAAACTCGTTACAGGACCATAAAATCATTAAAAATATACAGCTATAAAAGCTCTGAAAGATCAGTCAGGCAAGTATTCTCTAGATTATTTTGATTACATGTCTCTATCAGAATATACAAATCAATCAATTAGCCAATCAACTAATAAAAAGACATATGTAGAGAGGGAGGATACACATAGGATAGACTTATGTATGTATTTACTTGCTATTTATATTATGTGCATTCCAAAAAGATACACAAAGCATACAAGTTTTAAAAGATGCACTGGAAATAAATGAAAGTAAAAGTTCCAGAATTTTCTTTCCTCACCCCAGTGGATCAGTGTGCATACACTTTGAGGAAGCTTTGTCTCTCTTTGACGACAACTGATCTAGTCTATTGCTTTCAGCTTAAGTCCACAGAAACTGAGGCCAGAGATGAGAAATCAGAAAGCACTACTCATGACCCAATATAATAAGAGAGCCAAAGTGCCTTAAAATAAACTCAGTTTCACGTATATATGCAGAGTATTATAAACTACCCCACTTGTTAAAATTATAATTTTTTGTATGCTTTCACTTAGTCTTTGCAAGCCCTTTTCTTATTTCCTAGAGATTGATGCTTTGCTTCTGATCTCCTCTCAACAGTGAGCAATCCAGGATTAGCAAACCTCTGTCACCAGACCCCAGCAAAGAGTAAACTCCCTAAAGTCCAGAGGCTCAACCTGAATGCAATCTGTTTCCCTCAAGGATTCCCAGCACAGACACGGGCTCCCAGCCTGCTTAGGAATGCGGCACTGCACTTCTCAATAGCATTTTATGACACATTTCTCAAATCAAATTTAAAAGCATAACTGAGTGGAATTAAATTAATGCCGTCTGGTAATGTCAGCAGCACCAGAGCTGCAACAGGCTGGCTTAACTTTTAAACCTTCTGGAGCTTCATGATACGTATTCAGTCTGAATCTGTGTACACTGTGTGTGTGTGTGTGTGTGTGTGTGTGTGTGTGTGTGGTTTAGTGGTCTTTGAGAACATAAAAGTACATAGTTACATATACTTAATGAAAACACATGCCCCATGACCTTGATGTTTTTGAATTGACATTGGTATTTCCCTTCATGTTCTACAGAGTACGTTTAGCTTCATTGTATCATTCGATCGTCATAATCACCCTATGAGGAAAGCATTCATGTTTTTGTCTCTTTCCTTTATTATTATTCTTTTTTACTTGAAACCAAGTGCCATGTATCCAAATTCAGCATTCTTTCCACTTGCTAAGTTTAATAACAATGAAAACACCACCAGTCTTTTCAAGATTCCCTTAACCTCTGTTGCTAACTCTAATATTCCATTTGTAATTTTCATCTTAATTGACTCAATAGCAACATTTTACTCAGTTATCACATCCTCATTGTTGAAGCATGTTTTCTTCACTTAATTTTAAGATGCATACCCTTTATTTTTGTTCCTACGTCACTTAACACTTAATTTTTTCCCTGGGACCTTTTTATTTCTCTTTTCTAAACGTTAGATGTCCCAGGGCTCCTTTTTTTCCTCTGTTTAAACTCACCCTTTTTGTGACCTTATCCAGTCCATGGCTTTAAATGCCGTTTTACGATAATGACTTCTAAATATACATCTTCAGCCGAGATGTCTCTCCTAGCTGCAAATCGCTATACTTAATACAAGTTATCTCGACTTGGATATGTAACGGATGTTGATGCAAATAATCAATAAACGATCTATAAAGGGAATAGAAAAGAGTTTTATCTGAGCCAGACTGAGGACTATATCCCAGGAGACACAGATTCAAGAAGCACTTGAATTGTGTTTTTCCAGACTACAAAATGCGAGAGGTTTATAAAGGCAAAAACTGAAAAATTCCATAAATTATTTATTAAGAATTATAATTTGAGCTGGCAAGAAGTAAGGGTACTTGTTAAGCAAGGACTGGCTGGGAACAGAAATGGTTGCATAGTTACAAGGGGAGACCTTGATACCGTAAGGTTGCAGCTGGCAGCTGCTAGCAAAAATACCATTTTGAGAATGGTTGGTGGTGTCCTTGAGTTTGATATAGTTCAGGAAATTCAAGTTCTCAGTGATGCAGGAAATTGTCTGAAACCATATCCAGAAGGGCCACTGGGCTCCATTTTGGATGCCTGAACCACAGTTACTCCATTTTGATTTTTAAATGCATTCTTTTCTTTAATGGTTAAATAGGATGTGCAATGCATGTTTGATAGACCACAAAACAAGCTGTCCTATTTGTCATAAAATTCAAGCCAAATGAAGTATAATCCAGGATGACTTCCCCATACCTTAGATTGTGAAAATTTCTTCCATCACAGGCATAGCAAATAAACCAATATCCCAATCTTAACTCCACCAGACCTGTTCCCCAAAATCTTACTCATATTTGAGTAGTACAGACTCCATCCTGTTAGCTGCTCAGTCCCAGTGACATGACAATATGGAGGACAGCTTAGCATACAAACTGTGCTACCCTTGAGCCCTCTCTTGTGTACTCCACACCTCATTTGTCAGCAAATCCTGGTCACTCTACCTTCAAAGTATGCCTAGAACCTGACCACTCCTCACCTATGCACTGCTCCCACCCTACCTCAAGATACCATCATCTTTTGACACAGAATCCAGAAAATTCCTTCCAAAAGGTGAGTCAGACCATATCACTTCAATGGATGCTCATGAAGCAAAGTCCTTACAGTGACTTACAGGGTCTTATTCCATCTTTTCTTTGAACTCTAGTATTACTTCCAATAACTCAGCCACATTGTTATTGTTAGTGTTATTCTAGAAACACACTAACACATTCTCACCTCAGGACATTTGAATGTGTTGCCTTATTTTTTTTTTTAACCTAGAGAATGAATCCCCATAAATCTTTTGTTGTCATTGATATTGATACATCACTGTTGATATAGTACAAACAACTTTCGAACACCATGACATCTATTTTTTATTCATGTATTCATATCTACCCGCTCCCTACCAGATGATAAGCTCCATTAGGGCAGGTAATTTCTAAGCCTTGTGTCCCCAGTTCTTGCAACAGTGTCTAGCATGTAGAAAGACTTATCCTTGATTTTGATGGTGTGAATGAAGAGTTCACTCTCATGTCATGAATTGTAGTTTCCAAAGTCTTTTCACATGCACTATCCTGTGTTGATTCTCAAAGTAATCCCAGGAAATACACAAGGTTAGACATTTTCCTATTTAAAAAATGAGGTAACTGAGACTCAGTCAATTAAGTGATTGGCCAAACTCACTCAAGTACTAGAGGAAGAAGCCAGAATTAAACTCCCAATTTCCACGTTCCTAGGCTGCTCCTCTTTCACTGTCTAATGATCTCTGTCACAGGGAGTGTGAGGGCACGTGACAATATGGAGGAAAGGTTGGCATACAAACTGCTATCTGACTATTTGGGTTCAGTTTCTGGTTCTACCTATTCCTTCACTGGTTATTTAAGTTTCTGTTTTGCCTTCTTTCCAAGGGTTATAATCATACGATCTTCCACAGTGGGTCATAATGTGTTAAATGAGTCAACACAGGTGAGACTGTAAGTACAAAGTAAACATTGAAAAACATGTAATTACTGGTATATGAAATTGTTGCAAGAGAAATATGAGTTAGGAGATAGCCACACAGAGTCATGTGGAGATACAACCCACGTGAATTTGGAAACTCCACACTATTTGAAGGAATACATGGATATTAGAAGCTTGGACTTCTATTCCTGATTGTTGAAACAGCATGCGATAAGAAAAACTTTAAACTTAATGCCGAGCTGCAGAATTCATACTGGGAGTGCCGAGGGAATCCAAGAGTCCAGTGCACATCACAAAAGTCCAGAGAAGCATCCTGAACCATGTGGTGTTTGACATGACTTAAATCTTACGGATCCTGACAGTTCTGCCAATATCTAACACCATGCCTGAATGTAGCTGGCATGTATAAATGTTTGTTGAATGAAAATAAAAATTTGGGTAAAGGAAAACTAAGGATGATGAGAGAGAGCACAGTGCATAGAGAAAAGGTGGGAAAGTAGGGGGTACAGAAAGTATATTAGTTACCTAGTTCTACATAACTAATTGCCCCTAAGCTTAGCAGCTTAAAACAACTAACATTTATTATCTCTGGAGGATAGCTGAGGTGACAGATGACTTTCAATAAATATTTATTTCAGAACTAGTTACAGATATCATGCCAATACTTAAGAGAAGTGGTTGTCTTTATTCATTAGAATAATAATATGCCAGGCAGTTTAGAAATATTTATGTATGTTATCTAAATTTATCATCACAACAATTCTATGACATAACTGTCACTCGTCTTGTTAATTCATTCATTAATTAGTTTATTTATTAAGGAAACTGTTTATTAATCCTCTACAACATGCCAGACTCTGTGAATTCAGAAGCAAACAAATAGATAAAAATCCCTGCCTTCGGGCTTCCCTGGTGGCGCAGTGGTTGAGAGTCCGCTTGCCAATGCAGGGGACACAGGTTCGTGCCCCGGTCCGGGAAGATCCCACATGCCGCGGAGCGGCTGGGCCCGTGAGCCATGGCCGCTGAGCCTGCGCGTGCAGAGCCTGTGCTCCGTAACGGGAGAGGCCACAACAGTGAGAGGCCTGTGTACCGCAAAAAAAAAAAAAAAAAAAAAATCCCTGCCTTCATGGAGCTTATATCAAAGAAGGGAAAGACAGACAATAAATATAGATGAATATACAGTAAAATGCATAGTATGTCGGAGGGTGATGTGTGCTGTCAGGAAAACAAAGCAGGGAAGGAGAAAGGAGACACCCCAAACACAGAGAAATTAAGTAATTGCCCAGCATTGCACAGCCAGCAAGGGGGCGGAAACAATGTACCATTTTGAGTTTGAACCCACAGGGTGTGCTAGTAACCACAGACTGTACCACGATAACAAGAACTTCAGAGATTCCTTAGGGCACTTTTTCATGTAAGATCCCTCATGCAAGTAGTTAGAGAAAATCCTAACTCAAATGGGAAATTGTTTTACATAGCAGGAAGCCTGGAGTTTCCAGCCCTGGAATGCCAGACACTATCTTCCCTCTGGGAAAAAGGCAGCTGCAATTTTAGCTTCCCATCCAGATACTCCAACACCCAATAGAAGAAACTGAACTTCTTCTTGGCCAAGAAACCTTTCCCAGAAAGCTTGAGAAGACATCCCCTTATTATCCAAAGGAGGATCACATGATCCCCACCAAGCACATTCCTGACAAGGCAATGAGTGCTCTCGGTATTCTGGATTTATCCCTGGAGTCAGACAGAGTTATCCTCCCCTGTGTTATGCAAGGGAGCAGTGGTGATTTGAAGAAAATCCGTCAACAGGAAATGTAGGGAGTAGGAAATTGCCAGCATTTGCCATTGATATGGTCCAAGCCTTATTCATGGTCCACTGATCAAGAGTGGACACACACAAGAAATTTTAGAAGTAGTTATTGATTTGAATTCGAGTGAGAAATAGAAAAAAAAAAATAAGGAAAAGAGAAGAGGGGGGGAAAAGGAGGTGGGAGAAGTAGAAGAATTCTGGTCCTAATATAAAGGAGAGATAATGCACAACACTCTGAACTGAGAATGAAAAGACGCCATTCCCCATCATTGCCCAGCCATTCAATAGCTGTTCGACTTGGGCTAATCACTTAACCGCTCTGGGACTCAGTTTCATGAACAGCAACTCTAGTCTAATAATGCTCGTTAGTCACATTTCGTGATCAGCAGAAGATTTAATAAGATGTCTGTGTTCACTGAGAAGAAAGCGATACGTGACATTCCAGTTCAAAGTGGGTTTGGTCTTCATTTACAGATATAGAGTGAATTGGAGTGTGTCTACAAGACAAAGATAATTGAGTTAGTCAAGCAGATGATTCAAAGAGGGCAACGCACATACACAGACACGTGCATTGGTGCATGCATGCACTCACAGTCACACACACACCCCTATAATCCTTTCTCACTAAAAAAATATTGTTGTTTATTGTTCTTTGAGCAGTTGTTGTTTGCTAGGTACTAGTTAAATAATGTATGAGCACTGTCTCATTTAATTTCCCAACAACTCATGAGTTAGATGCTACTGTATAATAGTTTTCTGTTTGAATTATATGGAATAGATTTTTCAGATTTCCACTTCATTCTGCATATATGCACTTTCTCTTCGCCGTGAAACAGATCTCATTTCAATGAATGACTATGGTCTTCAGGTTGTTTCTCCTAAATTTAAGCACAGTCCTGCAGTCATTTTCCTTGCACCAATGAACCATTCCGTGGTGCTTTGAGCTGATCAGATCAAAACTGTTCAGGAAAATTTAGCGCCAGCTGGTTCCTAAATGCTGAGTTGGCTCTGGTTCTTTCTTGACCATCCTACTTTTGCTCATCCAGTCTCAACACTGAATTCGGTGCCCATCCATCATTTGTAACATGTCCCTCTCAGCAATTCCTCAACAGAAACCTTGACTGAGAAGTATCATTGACAATAGCAAACTAGCATTACATGTTGGATTCCTCTTCAATACACTTACTCAGATGATATGAATATCTGACACGAGACAGGAAAACAAGGTCAGAAAGAGATTCAGAGAGAATGAGTGATTTGGCAGGTTTCCTGTGAGAACTCCAGGGGAAGGACCAGGGCTAGGCCAAGGGCACTGGGTACAGAGTCAGGAGAGGTGAAAACTACTGTGGCTCTGCCAGTACCATGCTGCGTGACTCTGGGCAATTATTTTTAAATCTCCCAGCATCAATTTTCCCATCTGTAAAAATGGAGGGAGAGAACTAAGCTGAGATTGGAAAGCACCTGGCCTGCGGGCCTCTAGTAGACATCGAGAATCAATCATGGTACTTTTCCCACTGAGCCTATGATGGGTTCCCATGTTCTTCTCAGCACACACTCCACGTACACTAAAGCAACTAGAGCTTGCATATCATTTAGAATATATCTGTCATTCCTGGTTGAAATAATCTCTAACATCCATTTTGGATCTCATATTTTAGGAATATATTGCTGCTGTGGAAAGAATCATGAACTTGGGATCAGATAACCAGGTTTAAATCCTGGTTCTGACATTTATTACTTCTGTGACCTTAAGCAAATCAATTCATATCTTTGATCTGTGTTTTTTTTTTTTTTAATCTGCAAAATGGGAATAAAATATCAACATCCTATTGTTGAAGTGAAGATCAAATAAGATATATGAGAAGGCACCCAAAGCATATAGCATATCCTAGGATATTGTAGACATCCAATCAGCCATTAAAATTAATATTTTAAAGGTGGCATCTGGTGAGGCAAATGCATATGTGATGAGATTGCTAAGAATGCTGGAAGCCAAGAGGAAAGTGAAGGAGGAAAAGAGGGTCATTCCTCCTTGGATATTACAGCTGTTCCCTTTTTCTACCACTGCTGCTGACGGATCCTACAGTCCTGACCTAATTATCAGCAGCCTACCGTATTGCATGTCCTTGACTCCATCAAGAGGCTAGGTCTTCCTCTTTGGCCCTGATATCGGGCTCACAAATCAATTACTCAATGACACGTCTAGAAACCGCCAGTATCTGTCTGATCCCTTTCTGCTTTGTTCCCACCCCCCATACACCCCCTCCCCACACTCAAAGGGATGGTATCTCCTCAGTATCTTAATGCAGTCCTTGGGCTTGGCTCATCTATGTTCAGTCTTAATTGTGTGTGTTGGAGGGAAGGGTAGTTTGAGGTCAGAGGATGGTGCTAGGAGCTTCTTTCCTTCCACATCACCAGTACAACCCTAGGTGTTCAGCGTCTCGGTCTCTGTTTCCAAAGTTTGTAAGTATCCTGCTGCTGGAAGACAGTTGTCCATGCAGGATAATTATGCTGGGGGTGTTAAAATATCAGGGCATAAGCTGCAGTCCACTGGTCATTTGACAATGATGCCAGATTTATCGAAGGCAATTACAGGTCCTCCTGTAGAGCTCCTCACTGCAGGGGAAGTGTAGGCTCACTACTAGAACACAGCTGGGATGGTCTTTAGCCTGCCCACCTCCCTGCCCTGGTGGCAGGAGCTCTGTGCTCGGGCAAAACAGGGAAATCTTTTTTTAGATGACATTACCTGAGTGTTCCTCATCTCTCCTCTTGCCCCTAAGAGTCTATAGAATCTTATCTAGTCTTGGGTGATTGTGTATGTGTGTGGGAGGACCCATTATGCATGCATGTATCTTATTTTTAGGTCTGAATCAGTTTATGCCTTTGTATTCTATAACTGTAGTGTCACCCAAAGCATGAGTGGGGGGCTTCCCTGGTGGCGCAGTGGTTGAGAGTCCGCCTGCTGATGCAGGGGACGCGGGTTCGTGCCCCGGTCCAGGAGGATCCCACATGCCGCGGAGCGGCTGGGCCCGTGAGCCATGGCCGCTGAGCCTGCGCGTCCGGAGCCCGTGCTCCGCAGCGGGAGGGGCCACAGCGGTGAGAGTCCCGCGCACCCCCCCCCCCAAAAAAAAGCATGAGTGGGATTATGTCGAGGAGTGTATGCTGGGTAAACGACTGGTTCAAGGTCCAAGGGAAGAAATTTGATAAGTTCCTGGGTAGGTAAAAAGCATATTAATTAATGCTTTAAAATATTTTCCAGTCATCATTTTACCTAGAACAGGTTTTACTCTAGGATAATCAATGACATAGTAATTACTCTATAAATCCTAAACGTATTCCAAGCAGGACAGATATTGTTTAATGAACTTGGGCAGCCAAAGGTGGGCATGGAGATAAGTCTAGGAGTAGGGGGCTAAGAAGAGCTAAGTTACCTTGCAAAATAGAATAAATGTGATTTGGAGGTTCCTGAAGGCATCTGGGAGGAATGGAGTCTGGAGAAGATGTGGCTGAGGGAAGAAGTGACACGGGAAGAAGTGGTGAGAGGCTTGCACACATTGTCGGATGAAGCAGCCACGAATAATCCCCAGTTGAGCAGCAAAGAGGCTTTTACAACCAAGAGCATCGAATACTCATCTTGTTATTATTGGTTTGCATTATTGTGACACAAAACTCCCTTTAGGGCCCAAAGTTTTCAATAAGTATTCTGTACTTAAAAGTGGATATATGTGAATGGTGTGGGGGTGTGTGTGTGTGTGTGTGTGTGTGTGTGTGTGTGTGTGTGTGTGTGTGTGTGTGTGTGTGTGTGTGTGTAAATGAAAGAAGGCTAAAGATGAATGTCCACACAGCTCCAAGCAGTCTCCAGGTATGGAGCACCATGCATGTGATGCTGAGATGACTCATAAAGGGGGAAGTCATGAGTTCAAACTATAAATGAAGTCCTGCTCAGAAACCTGCAAAAATGCCATGAGAGATTCTGACTTCCAAAAGGCACAAAATTTGGGACCCAAACCAGTCTTACATATATCTCAAGGATCAGGAAGGCTCAGTGAATATTTGGGTTTGACACTTCGCAGATCAAATGCCTTCTTCCCTATGGACCCTTCCTCCAATACCATCCAAGAAAAATTAACTACTTCTTGAGGCTCTTACATAACTTTGCCTCTACAGAACCTGTGATTACGGATTTTGCTGTTTGTCCCTGTCTCTCACATTAATCTGTTCCTCAATGCTATTCCTATTTGTTAATATTTCTTTAGAACTTTATTATTCCTATGTTCTGTGCAATGAGTTAAAACTGCTTAAAATGCTTTTCTTTTACTTCCTAATAAAAGGTTACATACCTCTGCATTGGTTCAGGACTGGGAAAATAAGTCAATCTAACCTGAATGATAGGGACTTCCCTGGTGGTCCAGTGGTAAAGAATCCGCCTTCCAATGCAGGGGACACGGTTAGATCCCTGGTCAGGGAACTAAGATCCCACATGTCACGGGGCAACTAAGCCTGTGTGCCACAGCTAGAGAGAGAAAACCTGCACACCACAACTACAGAGAAGCCCGAGCACTGCAACAAAAGATCCCGCATGCCTCAACTAAGACCCGACACAGCCAGAAAAATAAATAATGATAATAATAACCAGAATGATAGAAACTGTGACAGTGTGTGAAGAAATCTCCAAAGTCTGGAGAAAAAAGTGAAAGACTAACGAAAAAGAGGGAAGCCTCAAAGAGGAACTTGGCGATTTTACTAGCAGGAAGCCAGGCTCTTTATAACAGCTCTTTGAACCCAAATGGTAGCATCTTCCCTTCCCTCTTTTCTACCTCTTTCTTCCTCCTATCCCATCTTATTGGAACTTGGACAAAAGCTAAAGACTCCATCCCCAGCAGCTTGGTGTTAGGTGAGACCCACTTTTATGATGATGTAGTCAGGGTGGGGTCCAGTGTGGCAGAGACAACGCTTAAGTGAAAGCATCTCTCCTCAATGACTTTGTCTAATAAACTATGGTCAAGGTCAAGTACACTTCAGGCCATTTATAGGCTCAATAGTTCCATGTTGAAAATAACTGCTAAGATTTAAATAACCAACTTTCAAACTTTTGGAATAAACTCTATTGATACTTAGGCTGCAGCTTTTCAGAAATACAGCTGGACTTGTTAAATTGCCCCTCACTCCTGTTACCAAACCCTAGGGAGTTTCCACACCACCATCAGTATTCATTGGACGTAATTTTACCATCTTCATTCTCAGGAATGTTTATGGAACACTCTGTGGCCTGCCCTATTCTAATTTGGCCACAGGAAGATGTTCAAATTGATTGTTCAAAATCAATTTAAGGGACCACTAGTCATCCAGAGGCTAATTGTTGTTATTATCTTATTATTCATCATAATCCCAATAACACAAGAATAATGCAAAATTGAAAAGGTAAATCCAATTTGCTATGCAGTCATCAGAAAAGATTGTAGCGATTTCTAAACACAGCCCTTGGGAAGCAGTTTCCGTGCTCTTTGCTCCACTCAGGTTGGCAAATGTCTACTAGGCTCTTCCTGTGTATAAGGCCCTAAATTTGCTACTGAGATGGGGACCTTGTGGCAGGGGTGGGGATGGGGATGGTGGGTTGTGGGAGGATACAGCAGGAAAAAGCATATGGTCCCCGATTTAACGGAGCTCTCTGTCCAAAAAGGTAATGTGCTTATTCACTGTTATGTAAAAGAAATGGATACGTACAAACAACTCACTAATCATTATGGTGCACAGTGTAGGGAATAATTACTGTAGTTTCCTTTTTCAGAGATCTAGGACTTCACATAAGAGGTGATTTTAAAGCAAGGTCTTGAATGATACCTTGTATTTATTGTTCCAATAAAGAAAAGAGAAAGAACTCTTGGCCAAGGAAATTGTATGAGGAAAGGCACAGAAAAAACACAGGTGATTTCGGGGAGTGGTGGTTCTCCTGTTTGGTCTAGCAAAGAAAGAGTAGACCAGAAGGAGATGGGATGGGGAGAATTTACAGTTGGAAATGAGACTAAAAGGGAGGGAGTATTGCTGTGGGGCTGGATGGGCCAGGATGGCAGGATCAGCTACTTGGGTTTTATCTTCAGAACAGAAAGGAAAACGTGGAGCCCTTAAAGCAGGGGAAGTATTAATTAAAGTAGGGGTCTCAGATCTGAATTCAGGCTGAGAACTCAAATGCCAATTACAAGAGCTGGTTTAGAGGTGGAGGAGCCTGGAAGCAAAAAAAGTGACTAGATTTGAGTCATTGCAAAAATGTGGATGATTTGATGGAATTGAATCTGTGCTGTTATCCATGTTGCCATGAATATTCTTTTACATGGTTCCACACAGTGGAATATCATATAGTAGCAAAAAATGAATGAATTATAGGTATACTCAGTGATTTAGGTGAATTTTAAACATAACGTATTGAACCAAAATAAAAGCAAGTTTCAGAAGACAACCTATAATACAATACCATTTATTGAAAGCTCAAAAATAAGCTAAATAATAAGTTTAGTGTATGTACACATATAGTTAATCTGTATTTTAAAAATAAAAGAAAATCGGGCTTCCCTGGTGGCACAGTGGTTGAGAGTCCGCCTGCCGATGCAGGGGACACGGGTTCGTGCCCCGGTCCGGGAAGATCCCACATGCCGCGGAGTGGCTGGGCCCGTGAGCCATGGCCGCTAAGCCTGCGCGTCCAGAGCCTGTGCTCCGCAACGGGAGAGGCCACAGTGGTGAAAGGCCCGCGTACCGCAAAAAAAAAAAAAAAAAGAGCAAACACAGAAGTCACTGATTCAGCCAAGCCAGCTGGAGTTCACGTATAAGGTCCAATCCTGGTGCCCAAGAGCATGGACTCCAGCCAGACAGCCTAGTTCACAGGTGGGACTCACAATTTCCTGCTCAATCTCTACCTAACTGGCACAGGTGTTAAATGAAATAATGTAAATCCAAGTCCCACAGTGTCATTGGCACACGGTAAGTGTTTACTACATTATAGGTAACAGAGAGAAACTATGGATGTTTGGACTCACAGAAGATCCCAGACTTTGGAAAACATCATTATTTTTAAGCCCACTTGCTTGGGGGAAAATGGGGGAGGGCTTGAAGCCCAAACTGTAGATTTGCTTGTTTAGGACTTATCCTGCCCTTCCTGGCTCCTATGTGGTAAAACCACTGGTTGAACGCTCATCAAATCCTTACTCCTGGGTGAAGCTGTTGAAGGCAGGGGCAAATAGAGGCCAGAATTGAAAGGTTTCACCAAGGAGAACACAGTTAGAGCTGGAATAACCAACTGGAAAGGCTTCTCTCAATCCTGAAGTATGACTGCTGCTTTTTGTTGTTGCAGTTGTTTAGTTAATCTTTTCCAGTTGAAATACCTCCTAGGGCTTGGTGGATGAACACTTCAAAGTGTCTGAGGGGAGATTATGTTTCCACTTAACTCTACTGATTAGCTTTGATTCCACGTTAAGCGAGTTAGGGTAAATTATTGCTAGTGGGAATCTTATTACCTGGGTTCATATTCAGTGTATCCTGAAAGGATCAGGACACTTGGAGAATCTGGGTAATAGAAATAATACCGGTCAGAGAGGGAACGTCTTAGATTCTGGTCCCTCCTGTTGAATGCTCTTGTCATGTAGCCTTGACTCCTTCTACAAGGAGTCAGGAAGTCAGAGAAGCATTGTCATAAATACAATCCTCTAGACTGTGATAATTACTGCAATGAGTTATTGCAATGCACTAATAGCTAATAAAAGGGAGGAGTTAACTAAGATTGGAGAGAGTGAAAGACTTCATGGGCAAAGTGGCTTCTAAGCTGGGATGCAGAGGAAGGATGGCTCTGAAGATGTTCAGACCATTGACAGCCTTGGGAATGAAGCCAACAATTTTGAATTCTATCCTCCAAGGCAGGGAGGCAACATACTGCCTGGGAAAGAACAACTGAGCACGTCAGGAAACCTAGAATCTTGATTATCTCTGTGCCCTTGGGTAAGCCATTTATATTCTCTGATTTGTGTAGGAAGAATGAGAAAGTCTAAGGCAACTCTGGTTGACTCCAAGTCTTTTGAAAGGTTATGTTTTATATGTACAAATGTGTTTGTGCTCTTGGGATAGGTAGCTAGTCTTTCCTTCAAGCCATAAATCATCCCTTTAATTGTCAATCAGCTGTCCATCAAGGCCAGAAGGATGCTCTTGCCTGTCAGATCTCTATTTCATCCCTGGGTAATTGGCTCCTAAGTGTTCTGATATATTGGTGGCTATGAGCCTGCTAGTAACTTCCAGGAAGGGAAGAGGTGTGCAAGTCAAGCAAAGCGGCACGTTCAGAAAATAAAAGGAGGAACAAAAATATTTCTCCTTCCCTAGCTCTGTGGTGCCATCAAACGTGACGCGTCTTGGGAGGCAGCGCTGGGTGAGGGCACGCGCATTTTAAGGTGTCACAACCGGGCAGTACGCACATAAGCGAGTATCTGATTGCGCTCCGAAAGCAGAAAGGCACCTACAAAACCCTGAAAAGACAGTGTGGTGTAGGAAAAATAAATGGTCTTGGGGTCAGAAGATCTGCATTTGAGGCCCAGGTCTGCTCCAACACCATGTGTGACTCTGATAAATGACTTGTCTTCATGGAGATCCTGCTACTTATAAAATGGTCATAACCATGTTTATGAGGCAGAATTTCTAGGAAGAGTCAATGAGGTAATATATGTGAAGATGCTAAATAAGCAACTGGCATATAGAAAGGAATCAGTAGAGTTGAAAAACAGTAGTTGGTTTGAGTTTTGTGAATATAAGGAACAAAGACTGAATTTAAGGCACGCTACTGAGGTAAATGATAGATTTCAAGAGTAACCGTAAGTGAGCTGAAGTCTTAATGTTGTACCACAATAGGAGACTCTCATGGAAATTTGAGTATAAGGTGGTTCTTTGGATTTTAGAGCAAGAATCTGTGGTCCCTCCCTCCAAAACACATGATTGCTGCAGGTTTTTCACCTACTTCCTTATTCTCTTCTTCAGACTTCTCTGCACCCATAGCTTCTACCTGCTAGATTCTATTTACTGAACTCTATGCCTCGATAATGGCTTCTCATGGCTGGTCTCTTTGCTTCCAATTGTACCTTCGATTCATGTATTCATTCACTTACTCAACCAACATTCAACACATATTTATCATGTCACAGTGTCTGCCACACTGGTGATACAGTGTTGTCATAGGCAGACAATAATCCCATCCCATGGAGACTCTGCACTCTAGTTAGGAGAGGCAGAGAGTAAAAACCCTATTAGAACAGAAGATGATCCAAACGATGGAGAAAAATCAAGCAGGGATGGGGGATGAGAAGTTACCTGGGTGGTAGTGGGTCCTTGACATTTTTAACAGTGTTCAGAGCAAGTCTCACGGAGAAGATGACATGTGATCAAAGACCTTTAGGAGGCAAGGTAATGAGTGAATCATGCAGACACCTGCGAGAACATTATAAAGAAAAGGGTGAGTGTAAAGACTGTTACATGGGAGTAGGTATTGGGCATATCAAGGAAAAAAGGAGGCTGAGTGATTGGCACGAGATGAACAGGGAAGGCAGTGGTAGAAGGGAATAAAGTTAAAAAGGTAAGAAAGAGACCCTAGCTGTATAGGGCTGTGCAGACTAAAAAAAGTTGGTTTACTTTGAGTGGGATGGAAAGCTATTGAACAGAGAAGTGATGTTCTGGCTGCTATGCTGCAAACAGATCTATATGAGACAAGGGCAAAAGACCGTGGAATAATTCCAATGAGAGAAGTTGATGGCTACAATGAAGGTAGTAGCAGAAAAGGAGATAAGTGGGTGATTTGGAGTCTGTTTTGAAGTAAGAACTGCCAGCTTTTGGTGATGAATTGGCTGTGGGATGACAGAGGGAGAAAAATCAAGGTTTCAACTGCCTAGTTTAATCTGAGCTCCCAGTACACATTTCCAAGAGTGGGGGTTAGATTCCCTGAGTAGAGCTTTTCCTACCACGTTCTCTCACACGCCACTGGCTAGTATATGAATTGGCCACTCCATCCAGAGCCACAGTAGCAGCCGAGCATGGGGGTGGGCTGTGTGAGCCGCTTCCATGCTGGAAGTCAAGGGGATGCCCTTTCAGCAGGTGGTGTGGACAGAGATAGATTTCCATAGAAAGATCAGGAAGCACACCTTTAGAATGGAATGAACTGTCATCATTATTGGTATGCCTCGTTACTAACTTATACCTTCTTATCTGCCTTATTTTGCAGATTGGGGTATGATAATTACAGAGGTTATATAATGAACTCAAGTTTAAGTAGCTATGTCAAGATTTAAATAAGACTGGAGCCCAAGCCCTCGGCCTCTTTATGCTTTCTTTCTTCACTACACTCCAATATTCATTCTTAACATTGGATTTTTTCCCTGTTATGTTTACTACTCAAATCACAAAATCGTCAAATGAGAGCTTCTGTCACAGGGCAAATGCATGGTACAGTGTAGTAGTTTTGAGTGTGGCTCTCATGCCACCCTGCTAGGGTTCAGACCAAAGATCTTATTAATTATGTGTTCTTGGGCAAGTTGCTTCATTGCTCTGAGCTCTTAGTTTGGGATTAATATCTGTACACATTTCACAGGGCTGTTGTTTAAAATAAACAAGATAATGCATGTGAAATGCTCAACACAGTATCCATGCACGTATTAAGTTCTAAAACTTTATTGGTACTATTTAGAAACAGCAGTAGTAGTCGTATCCATATCTTGGATGGGTGGATGAATAGACATGCAAATGTATGTGGGAATATCCTATGATATCTTTTTATAAAAAGCTACTTCCTTTGATGAGGATTTCTTGTTCTTTTAGTTGCTTTGGCAGCTTGGTTAAAAGGGTGGGGATTCCAGTTTTAAACTATATCCCCCTGAGTTATCTAAACAGAACGGTTGAAGTGGAGAAAATGGCTAATAATGTTAAGAACAGCGTCCATCTACAGAAATGACTCCAGCTGTAAGATCATCCGCCTCGTAAATTATTTACGCTATTGTTGATCTAGAATCCACCGCTACAATTTCAAACTTAATTTACTCTAATTACCCCCACTTAATAAGATAACTTGTCAGTTATCACCACTCTCATAATCTCCCACATTTCCAACTCTTTTTAGCCTAAATTATACTCTTCTAAGCTTGTTTTTAATGTACTGCAAAAAAAAAAAAAAATCCTTGGAAGTATAATTAACTTTTTCATTCAAAGTCCTAATTTCCTCTCCAGCTCTGTTGCTGCAGTATTTAAACTATTTATTATGCAGACTTGCAGAACTTAAACTACGAATTACGTACAAATCTCTGGATGCAAGCTCTGTCCTAATCATGGCATCTCAGTGCCTTTCTAGTTCAAGGTAAGCAGAATGTGGGCAAAATGGATGTTGAACATTGCAAATGGGCTTATATTTGAGACTAGGCTTTTTAAGCATGATGTCCGTTATTATTTTTTAACTCATCTTTAAATCTATAAATTCTTTTTAAAAATTAATTAATTTATTTTATTTATTTTTGGCCGTGTTGGGTCTTCGTTGCTGCGTGCAGGCTTTCTCTAGTTGTGGTGAGCGGGGGCTACTCTTCATTGCAGTGCACGGGCTTTTCATTGCGGTGGCTTCTCTTGCTGCAGAGCATGGGCTCTAGGCACGCAGGCTTCAGTAATTGTGGCACACGGGCTTAGTTTCTCCGCTGCATGTGGGATCTTCCCGGACCAGGGATCGAACCCGTGTCCCCTGCATTGGCAGGCGGATTCTTAACTACTGTGCCACCAGGGAAGTCCCCAAATCTATAAATTCTTAACTCTTTTAAAATCTGTTTTACTTGTTTCAAATAATGGGGATTTTGATGTAGCTGTTTTTATGTAAGTGTAATAAGTATCAATAGTTTTTCATTCATTCATTCATTTACCCACTCATTCATTTCTTCATTCATCAAATATTCACTGAGGAACAACTTAGTGTCAATGGAACTAGACATAAAATTGGAAAAGTGAATGCAATGTGCTCAGTCTTACCTCTCAAGGAGCTTATACTTCAGGATAAGATACAGATATTTAGACAAATACAATACAACTTGATAAATGCTATGTTTAAGGGAAACAAAGAAATGCGGGAAGAAAAAGGAAGGGCATTTAAATAGACTAAGGATGATGGGGACAGGGAAAGTGTCCTAGAGAGTTTGATGTTAAAATTAAGAATGAGCTGTAGGGGGCTTCTCTGGTGGTGCAGTGGTTGAGAGTCCGCCTGCCAATGCAGGGGACGCGGGTTCGTGACCCGGTCCGGGAAGATCCCACATGCCACGGAGCGGCTGGGCCCGTAAGCCATGGCCACTGAGCCTGCGTGTCCGGAGCCTGTGCTCCGCAACGGGAGAGGCCACAACAGTGAGAGGCCCGCGTACCACAAAAAAAAAAAAAAAAAAAAAAAGGAATGAGCTATAGGAACCAGTTGGGCAAATGAGGGGGAAAACCATTTATTTCTGTGTATGTGGAAGAGTGGGCAGGACTGAAGAGGGCAGAAGGTAAGGATGTGTACAGCTAGAAGGTCAGATAGATCATGACATATTCAAGGTTTGGAATAAAGAAAGTATGGCTAAAATGTAGAGATTGAGGAGAGGCAAGAAATGGGGCCATGAAGAAAGCAACTGATAGCCATATGTTTATATCTCTTACATACTAAAATATTCACTTAATCCAACCCATCTTTCTAGAGGCAATATGGTAAAAGATCACTAGATTGAATGCTAGAATCTGGAATTAGAAATTTCTCAATTATGCGTGACACACATATAATCAAGAAGACATATGTGTGTATATCCAGCAGCAGAAAGCTTGAAAAAAAATACCACTGAATTGTCAGTGTATCTTAAACAAGTTAAGTAATGTCTCTGAGTTTCAGTTTCCTCATCTGTTTAAAAGTGAAGGTGGGACTTCCCTGGCAGTCCAGTGGTGAAGACTCTGCTTTCACTGCAGGGGGCACAGTTTCCATCCCTGGTCCGGGAACTAAAATCCCGCAGATCCCGCATGCCGCGCGGCCAAAAAAAAAAAAAAGAAAAAACAGGGGAAGGCAATGGCACTAATGGTAGAAGATAACAATGAACAAAGCTATTAACTTTTGGTCTTAAAGTTGAAATGAGACGTGCAACTCCCCCAAATGCATGTTCATTGTCATCTTGTACCATCTTCTACCAATTTGCCTCTGAAGTGGAGGAAGGCAAAGCATAGAATGAATAATAGATTATCCTTACTATGTTTAAACATGCTCAAAGCACTGTTCTGAAAGGTTTACATCTATCAGATCACTTAAACTTTAAACAAACTATGAGGCAGGCACTATTATTCTCAGCATTTTACAGAGAAATGGACACATGGAGAGTTTTAGGTAACTTGCCTAAAATTAGAGGTGTATCTGTAATTTGAACCCAGTCTGTCTGGGATTGCAGTACCCCTATGTAACCACCACAGAATACATCTCATGGAGCAGAAATAAATATACAAAAGACAGGACCTCATGGTCTATAATGAACGGACAGTAATTGCATTTTTTTCCAGCTCTACTGAGACATAATTGGCACATACAATTGTGTAAGTTTAAGGTGTACAGTGTGATGACTTGATACATTAACATATTGCAAAATGATTACCACAATAGAATTAGTTAACATCTCCATCACCTCACAGAATTACTATTTTTTAATGGTAAATGGTATACTTCCAAGTATATAATAGAGTATTATTAATTCTAATCACCATGCTATCCTTTAGATTCCCCAGAACTTACTCACCTTGTAACTGGACCATTGTATAACTTTGACCAACATCTCCCCATTTCCCCCACCTCCCCGCCCCTGACAGCCACTATTCTACTCTGTTTCTATGAGTTTGGCTTATTTTTTAGATTTCATATATAAGTGAGAACATATAGTATTTGTCTTTCTTTGTGTGACTTATTTCTCTTAGCATAATGCCCTCAAGGTCCATCCATATTGTCACAAATGGCAGAATTTCCCGATTTGCCACTGGGAATCACATACAGAGAGCCAGCTACAGGGGGTGGGGGAGTGTGGGTGAGGTGTGCAGAGAGCTGAGGGTGACCTTGGACCATTAGGGGGGAATTCCACGAGTGAGGTATCCCCAGTGGCCTGTGGACAGTCTCGAGGAGTCCACAGAATGCAATTGGTAGAATCCATGTCCCGGAGTCTTATTTTCCACTCTCCCAGCCTCTCCCTGCCTCACGCTCATGCAGTTCACAACTCAGCGCAGGCATCCCCTACTTTTCTAGAGTTTGCCTTACACCACCTTACTTTAGTGGCCACCTACATTAGTACCTGTGTTTGCTAACTGAAAGAAATCGTCAAAGAATTTTCACCTTTACAAAAAAAAAAGTTGAACAACGTGGAGGTTAGGGACACCGACCCCCTGAACGGCTGAAAATCTGCATATAACATATAGTCAGCCCTAGAAACGCAGTTTGTCGTATCTGAGGATACAACCAATGGTAGTATTTACTGATAAAAAACATTTACCTATAAGTGGTCCTATGCAGTTCAAACCCATATTGTTCAAGGGTCCACTGTATTTACAACGTAGTTGATGAGTATAGGGTAGGATGTATGCAGGCTATATGCAAATATTACCCTGTATATGAGGGACTTGGGCATCTGTGGATTTGGGTATCCATCCGAGGGAGTCCTAGAATCAATCCCTGTGAGGATACCGAGGGCCCACTGTAATTGATTTTTAATTTTACACCATTTTGGCTTACAAAGATTTCCATAGGAACACTCTCCTTTCACACAGCAGGGCAATCCTGTACTCTGGCTGGATTGAGGGGGAAAAATGGGCCTTTTTGGCAATGTTCCACCACAGCTGGGGAAGCCCCTGTTCACTCACACACTCCCACTTTCCCCTGTGGGAGAAATCACAGGCCAAAATGGTCTTCCCTGACACTGCGCTGTGTGCCTTGGGGAAAGGGGGAAGTGAATAAAGCCCAATTGTTTCTCTTACCTTCTCCAATGCATCCCAAATCAGGTTTTTGGCTTCAGTGGTGTGTTGGAACTTCTCCGCTGGAAAACTGGATTCCATAAAGGCTCTCTCATTTGTGGGTGATTATCTAAGTCAGTGACCTCCAGGGGCTCCAGGACTACAGTCGAGAGGGACTGGAGCCTGTCCGTGGGCCATTGCAGGATCCATAGTCTGGCCTCGGTCTGTATGTCTGGTCACCTGACTCACAGGTGGGCCAGAGTTTTTCCGGGTTCCTTGGCGTGTGGTGCTGGATCCCACAGCTCCCACAAAGGCACTTTTGTCTTGGATGGATGCCAAACTGTTGTTGTTGAGGGGTGGCCAGGGCTAGAACATCTTATTCAGCCATGGTGCTGACATCACTCCCAGTGATTGCATTTTCACGTGGTTCTTCATGATCTCAGAAAATAGAGCCCCACTTGATCTTAATGGTGCAGGAACCTACTGTATGACACAGAGAAAAGGTTTATGAATATTTTTTGAAAGGAAGGATACACGAAGATACAAAAGCTAGGAGTACCACAGTGAAGTAGGAAACCAGCTCGACTGGAAGTCCTGTGATTTGTGCCCCGATTTGAACTACTTAGTGATTTATCCTATGGGGCCTTTGGAAAGTTACTTCCTTTGTCTAGAAACTTAGTTTGCATCCCTGAAAAACAAATAGGTTCTTGGAACTAACCACTCAGGCACTTTTCAGGGTGGGTATTTTACTCTCAAATCTTAGAATGACTAGTTTAACTGTGCAGGTATGTTCTTTCCTTTTAAAAGTGATAATCTTGAGATATAACTTGATATTGAAGAAAGCATTTCTTGGCAACTTGCCTAATAACATTGACGGCAATTAAAACGAAAGTATTTTTTTTCTTGAAATCACATTTAATTGCACCAGCTGTGGAGTTTATTTGTTTACTCAAGTTCGCCCAGTTGGAGTTAGTATCTCTTTCCTTTATACTCCTATTGCACTTTCTCAGTCCCTTTGTTATAACATTTATAACCTTCTGGCTAATATTAAGACTGTTTGTGTACATGCCCGTCTCTCCCATTGAATTAGAGCCTCCTAAAGGCAGGGACTGCTTTTATCATCTCTCTCTCCCACTGTGCCTAGCTTCATGCCCAGCACGTCATAAGGGACTCAGTGAATATTTATTGACTCAAATGAACTTACATTTCTGAAACGACTCAATTTAAATAACTGTCTTTCTGTTAACATATTCTTTACAATAGCAGAAATCAGCTTGCACTTTATAAAAGCTTTGTCACTGAATCACTTTTATTAGTTGTTAAAATTTTTATTAAAAATTAGAACAAAATTTCAAAATGAAGTTAAAAGGCAATGGCCATAATTAGATTAATCTACAGCAGCAGTGGTAACAATAAAAATGGTTATACAGTAAAATGCATAAGAAACGTGTAAATGAATCTCTTAGGTTTACTCATGGCTAAAAGTAAATGGTATTATAATATCTTCACATGGGTCCACATGATTGCAAACTGATCAGTTTCTACAATGGGACAGGTTATATTAGTTACATGTCATATTCTGGAAAGAAACACATGTAAAATGAGAAGACATGATTTCTGGTCTCTGTTTCACCTTTTACTTGCTGAGTGATTATGAGCAAGCAAGTCAACCTATTCAACCAGCTTCTTGACCAGTAAATATTAATCATAACATCTATCCTGTATGATTACATGGTAGTTAAGAGTACACGATTTAAAATTTGATTCTAAGGGTGCAAATTCCTAGTTCCACCACTAATTAGACATGCCTTTGCAATTAGACTATTCATTTTGAGACTTCAGAGTAAAATATAATCCTATATAAAATGTCAATAATAATAGTGCCTTTCCAAAGAGTTAGTGTAAAGTCTAAACATGATAATTTTTATATAATGTCTACCAAGTAATAAGCATTCCACAAATGTTAATTATTAAAAAAAATGTATGCCTTTATATTACTGGATCATGATGGAGATCAAATAAGATAATTGACATCATGAATCTTAAAAGTTATAAACATTTTAAAGAATGTAAAGAAAAGGGATGATTGTTAATGACATATATACATGCAGTAAGTAATTCATCACTTTTTTTTTCCTCTTAAAAGATGGGTCTCTTTCTCTTTCAAGAATGGGTTGGAAATGTTCATAATGATATACATAACTTTGGGAAAGAGAAAGATGCTTCAAGATTTAAATAACAATATAATGATGACACAAATATGAATATTTAACAGTAATAAATTTGATCAATGTCTCATGAGTAGGCAAAGATGAGATCACAGGTACTCTGTTTCCAGAAATGGTCTAGTTTCTATCATGCCTCACTGATGTCAAACTAAGCCTTGAGAGGATTCTCAAAAATGGTTTCTTGAACATGCTACTGTGCTGAGCAGAGCTGGGACAAGCAGATACGCAGGATCTAAAGAGTTTTGTCAAACCTCGGCTTCTGTTGAAATCCTAATGAAACGGAATATGAAGAACAGCTTTTGCCTTCAATCAAAAGAAAGCCTAGAGATTAGTGGGGAATCCTGGTAAACGGTTGACCTGTCAAAACCTGTGACCCTTCAGAGAAGAAGGTTCAGATGGCTTACAGTAGGTATGTCATATCTCCTGACATTCATGGGCAGGAGGAGTTGAAGTGGAAAGACAGGAGACCACGGAGTAGAGGGGCTGTACCCTACTGCCTCATTAGGGCATGGACTACCAGCTGCACCTCCCATCTCTCATGAGACTTATGTACTCAAGGTTTTTCTGGAAGCTTGACTGAAAAGTTTTGACTTTGCCCCAGGTAGCAGTCAAAGGACCATAACAAGACACCCAATGGGGCTTGCAGATAGATAGAGAGGAATAACAGAGAACAAAATAGAGAGTTGAAGGAGAAAGAGATCACTCTAAACAACCAAAACATCACTAAAGTGTATATATATTCTTTTAAGATTGTAATCGACAATCTTTTAAGATTGTAAACCATTTACAATCTTATTGAAATATATAAAATAAAACCTGCCAGATTTTATTGGATGGGACAATTTAATACTATAAAGGGTCACTTTTCCAGTAATCAATAAAAAAAAAAGAGGAGAGGAAGAGATATGAGAGAGGGAGGAAGGCAGGGAAGGAGAGAGAGAGAAAGAGAGAGAGAAAGAGATCATGTAGAAAATAAATATCTCAAAGCACAAAGATAATATATGAGGTAATGAAGATAAAGGATGCAGTTATAAGTGACAAATAAAAAAATACAGGAGTACACAAATAATAGAAGTCTCAAAAGGACAAAAACAAATGGTTAGAGTAGGAAACAACTTAAAAATAATAGAAAAAAGTTGGAAAACCATTACCACGTAGGATTTATTCTTTGACTATAAGGTTCATTTGAACATATCAACCTAATTCTCTACATCACCATATTAAGGGGGAAAATTAGTTGACTCTATCAAAAAATTGTAAAAAGGCATTTAATAAATTTAAAACCAATTCTTAAGAAAATATAGTTAAATAAGAATTGAAGAAACATTTTTAATACAATAAATATCAGGAAACTGGAAGAAATGACTGATGTCTACATTAGTATTCAAAAATGTCTTAGATATTCTAGCAAATGTTTAAAAGCAGGAGGATTAAATAATTTTTGTTAAGTATTTGAAGAGATTTAAAACCATCTTTTTTGAAAATAAGGTTATATATAGAGAGAACCTGGTATCTCTGGTAGAAGACTCAAAAATAATAAAAGAATTTGGTTGGTGGCTGGATATAAAATAAATGTACAAAATAAACACATTCTCTCTATTCTACCAAAAGATAGTTTAAAAAAAGAAATAGAGAAGTAATCAAAGTAGACACAAAATTTTAAATTTTAAAAATAAATTTAACATTAAAGAACCAGAGTATAATCTTATACAATCCTATACAATATTATTGAAAAATACAAAATAAAACCTGCTGAAGAGATTTAATACCATAAAGAGTCAACTTTCCAGTAATTAATATAAAAATTGCATCAATTCCAATTCGACTAACCACATATAAGTTTAATCTATCTAAATTTATATCTATCCACTCTTTGCTGGGGAAAGAAGATAACTCATTAAAATCATCTTTAAGTTCATATAAAGTCCTAAATAATATCCAAGAAAAAGTGTCAAAAGTAGGACAGTGAAGATTGACTTGCCTTACTGATATTTGAATATGCTATAACAGCCCTGTATTCAACTCAGTAGTATTGGAATAAGAATATAAAATATATCAGTATATGAGGAGGCTCATACTAGCTTAACTATTCTAGCACGTTATCCAGCCACATTAGTTTTGCTATTTTTCAGACAGAACATGCCAAGTGCACTGCTATTTAAGGGTCTTTACATTTGCTGTTTCCTCCGCTTCAAATGCTCTGTTATTAGATATACACATAATTGCTCTGTAGCATCATTCAGGTTTCTGTTCAAGTGTCATTTTATAAAGAAAGAAATCTTTGGGCCTTCTATCAAAAAGAGCACCATTCTTCACTATCTTCTGCCTTGCCTTATTACCTTCAAACATTGATTGGTTGATTGCCTGGTTGATTGATTGATTGATTGATTTAGTTAGTTAGTTAGTTATTTTCTATTCTCCTCTGCTAGAATATAAACTGCAGGAAAATGAGGACTTTGTTTTGTTCCATGCTATAACTCCAGTACTTGGAAAATTGCATGGCAGAAAGTATACATTCAGAATCCAGAAAGAGGTCACAATATTTACATGAGAATTTAAAATGTAATAAAAGCAGCATTTCAATGTGGGGGAAAGGATGATTAAACTAAATAGAGCTGGCACAACTGGCTACCCATCTGGAAGAAAATTATGTTGGAGCTTGTCTCACATCATAGTAAAAATAAATTCCAGATGGTTTAGAAGCTTAAATACAAAAATAAAAGATTAAATAAACATAACAAAAGTATCACAAAACATTCTAAGCATATGAGTAACTTTCAAAACCAAAAAAGAAATAGATGAGATTAAAAGAAAAATTTATCTGTATAAAAATTGGACTATACATATTCTAAATATATATAATTATATATATAATAAGTAAATTATATATAAAGTATATATATATGAAGTAGCCAATGAACTAGGAAAATATAAAATATTTACCAACCTAATGACAGAAAAAAAAGTTTGACATAATTTAACTATTGCAAATTTAAAGAAAAAACCTAAAAAAAATGTAAACACTCATAAGTACTAAATCTAGATAGCTAATGAAAATATAAAAAAGATATTCATATTTCCTGTGGTCAAGAAAATAAAATTTCCACATATAATGAGTACACCTTTATATCTATATTGGCAAAACTTAATGAGTGATAATATCTTTTTCTAGTAGAGATGCAGGATAAAAATGCTTTTATTTGTTGTTTATATAAATTTGCATTGCTACAGGACTATGGTAGAGCAATTTAACAATATCTATTATAGTTTAATATATTCATACTATATGTATTAGTCAGCTTTTTTTGCAGTAACAAAGAACTCTTAACTCACAGTTACTTAGACAACAAACACATATTTGCTAGGTCTATGGATCACCTGTAGCTCTGCTGGATTTGGTTGGAGTTTTCTCTTTTGCGGAACCAGGCTCAAGAAGCAACTGCGATTGAGGGTCTGTTCTCATAATATAGAGAAAAACTCAAGAAAGTATCCAGAATTTACCCCTTAAATTCACATCATTGCAAGTCCAAAGTTGGTGAGGTGGAAAAGTGCACTTAAACCTAAGGTGCGGTAAGGAAGAGAGTGAATATTTGCTGAGCAATGAGAAAATCTACCACACTGTTCAACTCAGCATTTTGACTCCAGTGAATCTGTCCTTTGGAAATTAAATATGGACATCCTTCTATGTGAAAGGCAGAATAACTCCCCTGCCCCAAGATGTCCACATCCTAATGCCTGGAACCTGTGACTATGTTACCTAACACGGTATAAGGAACTTTGCAGATGTGCTTAAATTGAGGTTTTTGAGATGGGGAGATTATCCTGGATTATCTGTGTGGGCCCAGTGAACCCACAAGTGTCCTTATAGAAGGCAGGCAGGAGGATCAGAATTAGTAACAGGAGATGTGATGGTGGAAGCAAGAGGCTGGAGTGATGTGAGGAAGGGCTATGAACCAAGGAATGGATACAGATTTTAACAAATGAAAAAGACAAGGGAATGGTTTCTCTCCTACAGCCCCAGCAGAAACTGCCATTCCATTTAGGGCCTCTAATCTGTCGAATCATAAGAGAAAAAAAAACAAATTTAAGCCTCTAAGTTTTTGGTAAATTGTTACTTGCAATAGGAAACCAATTTTTTCTCTCTCTGTCTCTGTCTCTGTCTCTGTCTGTCTCTCTCTCTCTATATATATACACAGACACACACACACACACACATATACACATAATACACACATATATGTATATAGCACACACACTGTGCTTATTTCAACATTGTTGATAATGTTAAAAATTAGAAACAAACAAATTTCATTCATTATTGGAGAGGGTGAATATCACCCCACACTATAGAATATGCCCAAATCTTAGAATATTATCTAGCAATTTAAGTATAAATTATAACATTTGACTTGGAAAATATTCTGAGTGGTATTGTTGAAAAGAACCAGGATGTTAAAAACGTATATATTATGATTCTATTTTATAATCAATGAGTGGTAGTTTTTTTTTTAACAATTATAATTATTTACATTACTTTGTATTTCTGCATTTTTTTCTTTTGGTCTGCATGTGTGTGTAAGCATGCATATTTTTTCTGACATATATGTGTATATATATATTTATATGATGAATATCACAAATAATACATAATAATACACATCAAATTGTTGCCATGGTTATGTAGTTGAGGGGTACACTGATGAAGAGTTGATTTGTGGGAAAAGAAGAGAGGAGGAGTACATAGAAAACTATACTTTAAAAACACTATATGAGCTGGACCTTCAAGATGGTTGAGGAGTAAGACGTAGAGATCACCTTCCCCCCCACAAATATATCAAAAATATATCTACATGTGGAATAACTCCCACAGAACACCTACTGAATGCTGGCAGAAGACCTCAGACTTCCCAAAAGGCAAGAAACTCCCCACGTACCTGGGTAGGGAAAAAGGAAGAAGGAAAAACAGAGACAAAGAATAGGGACGGGACCTGCACCTCTGGGAGGGAGCTGTGAAGGAGGAAAGGTTTCCACACATTACAAAGCCCCTTCACTGGTGGAGATGGGGGTGGTGGGTGGGGGGGATGCTTCGGAGGCACGGAGGAAAGCGCAGCAACATGGGTGCAGAGGGCAAAGCGGAGAGATTCCCGCACAGAGGATAGGTGCCCACCAGCACTCACCAGCCTGAGAGGCTTCTCTGCTCACCCACCAGGATGGGTGGGGGCTGGGAGCTGAGGCTCTGGCTTCAGAGGTCAGACCTCAGGGAGAGGAAGGGGGCTAGTGCACCACAGCTAGCTGGGAGGGAGTCCGGGAAAAAGTCTGGAACTGCCTAAGAGGCAAGAGACCATTGTTTGGGGGTGTGCGAGGAGAGGGGATTCAGAACACCGCCTAACTGAGCTCCAGAGACGGGCGTGAGCCATGGCTATCAGCATGGACCCCAGAGGCGGGCATGAAATGCTAAGGCTGCTGCTGCAGCCACCAAGAAGCCTGTGTACAACCACAGGTCACTATCCACACCTCCTCTCCAGGGAGGCTGTGCAGCCCGCAACTGCCAGGGTCCCGTGATCCAGGGACAACTTCCCCGGGAGAACACAAGGCACACATAAGGCTGTTGCAACGTCATGCAGGCCTCTGTCACCACAGGTTTTCCCCACATTCTATACCCCTCCCTCCCGCCGGCCTGAGTGAGCCAGAGCCCCCTAATCAGCCATTCCTTTAACACTCTCATGTCTGGGTGGGGAACAGACGCCCTCAGGTGACCTACACACAGAGGTGGGGCTAAATCCAAAGCTGAACCCCAGGAGCTGTGCGAACAAAGAAGAGAAAGGGAAATCTCTCCCAGCAGCCTCAGGAGCAGCAGATTAAATCTCCACAATCAATTTGATGTACCTGCATCTGTGGAATACCTGAATAGACAATGAACCATCCCAAAACTTAGGCAGTGGTCTTTGGCAGCAACTGTAGACTTGGGGGTTGCTTTCTGCATCTAATTTGCTTCTAGTTTATGTTCATCATAGTTTAGTATTCAGAGCTTATTATCATTGGTAGATTTGTTTATTGATTTGGTTGCTCCCTTCCTTTTTAAATATATATATATATATATATATATATAATATTTTAAAAAAGAGAAAAAGGATATATATATATATATATATATATATATATATATATATATATATATATATCCTTTTTCTCTTTTTGTGGGTGTGTATGTGTATGCCTCTTTGTGTGATTCTGTCTGTATAGCTTTGCTTTTATCATTTGTCCTAGGGTTCTCTCTGTCCGTTTCCTGTTTTTGTTTCTTCTTTTTTTTAGTATAGTTTTTAGCACTTGTTATGATTGGTGGATTTGTTCTTTGGTTTGGTTGTTCTCTTCTTTCTTTCCTTTTTTTAAAATTACTTTAAAATATTTTTCATTTTTAATAATATTTTTTAATTTTCATTTTAATAACTTTTAAATTTTATTTTATTTTTCTTTCTTTCTTTTTTTTCTCCCTTTCTCCTGAGCCGTGTGGCTGACAGGTTTTGGTGCTCTGGCCAGGTGTCAGGCCTGAGCCTCTGAGGTGGGAGAGCTGAGTGAAGGACATTGGTGCACCAGAGACCTACCGGCCGCACATAATATCAAACAGCGAAAGGTCTCCCAGAGATCTCCATCTCAACGCTAAGACCCAGCTCTACTCAACGACCAGCAAGCTACAGTGCTGGACACGCTATGCCAAACAACTAGCAAGACAGGAACACAACCCAACCATTAGCAGAGAGGTGGCCTAAAATCATAATAAGGTCACAGACACCCCAAAACACACCACCAGATGCACTCATGCCAACCAGAGAGACAAGATCCAGCTTCATCATCAGAAAACAGACACCAGTCCCCTCCACCAGGAAGCTACACAACCCACTGAACCAACCTTACCCACTGGGGGCAGACGCCAAAAACAACAGGAACTATGAACCTGCAGCCTGCGAAAAGGAGACCCCAAACACAGTAAGTTAAGCAAAATGAGAAGACGGAGAAATATGCAACAAATGAAGGAGCAAAGTAAAAACCCACCAGACCAAACAAATGAAGAGGAAATAGGCAGTCTACCTGAAAAAGAATTCAGAGGAATGATAGTAAAGATGATCCAAAATCTTGGAAATAGAATGGAGAAAATACAAGAAACGTTTAACAAGGAACTAGAAGAACTAAAGAGCAAACAAACAATGATGAACAACAAAATGAATGAAATTAAAAGTTCTCTAGAAGGGATCAATAGCAGAATAACTGAGGCAGAGAATGGGAAAGTGACCTGTAAGATAAAATAGTGGAAATAACTACCGCAGAGCAGAATAAAGAAAAAAGAATGAAAAGACTTGAGGACAGTCTCAGAGACCTCTGGGACAACATTAAATGTACCAACTTTCAAATTATAGGGGTCTCAGAAGAAGAAGAAAAAAAAAAGGGACTGAAGAAATATTTGAAGAGATTATAGTTGAAAACTTCCCTAATATGGGAAAGGAAATAGTCAATAAATCCAGGAAGCGCAGAGAGTCCCATACACAATAAATCCAAGGAGAAACATGACAGGACACATATTAATCAAACTATCAAAACTTAAATACAAAGAAAAAATATTGAAAGCAGCAAGGGAAAAGCAACAAATAACATACAAGGCAATCCCCATAAGGTTAACGGCTAATCTTTAGGAGAAACTCTGCAAGCCAGAAGGGAGTGGCAGGATGTATTTAAAGTGATGAAAGGGAAAAACCTACAACCAAGATTATTCTACCCAGCAAGGATCTCATTCAGATTTGAAGGAGAAATTAAAACCTTTACAGACAAGCAAAAGCTAAGAGAATTCAGTACCACCAAACCAGCTTTACAAAAAATGCTAAAGGAACTTCCGGAGGCAGGAAACACAAGAGAAGGAAAAGACTTACAATAACAAACCCAAAACAATTAAGAAAATGGTAATAGGAACATACATAGCAATAATTACCTTAAATGTAAATGGATTAAATGCTCCAACCAAAAGACACAGACTGGCTGAATGGATACAAAAAAAGACCCATATATATGCTGTCTACAAGAGACCCACTTCAGACCAGGGATACATACAGACTGAAAGTGAGGGGATGGAAAAAGATATTAAATGCAAATGGAAATCAAAAGAAAGCTGGAGTAGCAATTCTCATATAAGACAAAATAGACTTTAAAATAAAGACTACTAAAAGGGAAAAAGAAGGATACTACATAATGATCAAGGGATCAATCCAAGAAGAAGATGTAACAATTGTAAATATTTATACACCCAACACAGGAGCAACTCAATACATAAGGCAAATGCTAACAGCCATAAAAGGGGAAATCGACGGTAACACAATCATAGTAGGGGACTTTGATACCCCACTTTCACCAATGGACAATATAAGTAGGGAAACACAAGCTTTAAATGACACATTAAACAAGTTGGACTTAATTGATATTTATAGGACATTCCATCCAAAACCAACAGAATACACTTTCTTCTCAAGTGCTCATGGAACATCCTCCAGGATAGATCATATCTTGGGTCACAAATCAAAACTTGGTAAATTTAAGAAAATTGAAATTTTATCAAGTATCTTTTCTGACCACAATGCTATGAGTCTAGACATCAATTACAGGAAAAAATCTGTAAAAACTACAAACACATGGAGGCTAAACAATACACTACTAAATAACTGAGAGATCACTGAAGAAATCAAAGAGGAAATCAAAAAATACCTAGAAACAAATGACAATGAAAACACCATGACCCAAATCCTATGGGATGCAGCAAAAGCAGTTTTAAGAGGGAAGTTTATAGCAATACAATCCTACAAGAAACAAGGAACATTTCAAATAAACAACCTAACCTTACACCAAAAGCAATTAGAGAAAGAAGAAGAACAACAAAAAATCCAAAGTTAGCAGAAGGAGAGAAATCATAAAGATCAGGTCAGAAATAAATGAAAAAGAAATGAAGGAAACGATAGCAAAGATCAATAAAACTAAAAGCTGGTTCTTTGAGCAGATAACAAAATTGATAAACCATTAGCCAGACTCATCAAGAAAAAAAGGGAGAAGACTCAAATCAATAGAATTAGAAATGAAAAAGAAGTAACAAATGACACTGCAGAAATACAAAGGATCATGAGAGATTACTACAAGCAACTCTATGCCAATAAAATGGACAACCTGGAAGAAATGGACAAAGTCTTAGAAAAGCACAACCTTCCAAGACTGAATCAGGAAGAAACAGAAAATATAAATAGACCAATCACAAGCACTGAAATTGAGACTGTGATTAAATATCTTCCAGCAAACCAAAGCCCAGGACCAGATGGCTTCACAGACCAATTCTATCAATCATTTAGAGAAGAGCTAACACCTAGCCTCTGAAACTCTTCCAAATATATAGCAGAGGGAGGAACACTCCCAAACTAATTCTATGAGGCCACCATCACCTGGATACCAAAACCAGACAAAGATGTCACAAAAAAAGAAACTACAGGCCAATATCACTGATCAACATAGATGCAAAAATCCTCAACATAACACTAGCAAACAGAATCCAACAGCACATTAAAAGGATCATACACCATGATCAAGTGGGGTTTATCCCTGAAATGCAAGGATTCTTCAATATATGCAAATAAATCAATGTGATAAACCATACTAACAAACTGAAGCAGAAAAACCATGTGATCATCTCAACAGATGCAGAACAAGGTTCAGCAAAAGTCAACACCCATTTATGATAAAAACCCTCCAGAAAGTAGGCATAGAGGGAACTTTCCTCAACATAATAAAGGCCATATATGACAAACCCACAGCCAACATCGTTCTCAAGGTGTAAAACTGAAACCATTTCCACCAAGATCAGGAACAAGACAAAGTTGCCCACTCTCACCAGTATTATTCAACATAGTTTTGGAAGTTTTAGCCACAGCAATCAGAGAATAAAAAGAAATAAAAGGGATACAAATCGGAAAAGAATTAAATTGTCACTGTTTGCAGATGACATGATAGTATACATAGAGAATCCTAAAGTTGCCTCCAGAAAACTTCTAGAGCTAATAAATGAATTTGGTAATGTAGCAGGATACAAAATGAATGCACAGCCATCTCTTGCTTTCCTATACACTAATGATGAAAAATCTGAAAGAGAAATTAAGGAAACACTCTCACTTACCTTTGAAACATAAAGAATAAAATACCTAGGAATAAACCTACCTTAGGAGACAAAAGACCTGTATGGAGGAAACTATAAGACACTGATGAAAGAAATTAAAGATGATACAAACAGATGGAGAAATATACCATGTTCTTGGATTGGAAGAATCAACATTGTGAAAATGACTATAGTACCCAAAGCAATCTATAGATTCAATGCAATCCCTGTCAAACTACCACTGGCATTTTTCACCAAACTAGAACAAAAAATTTCACAATATGTATGAAAACAGAAAAGACCTTGAATAGAAAAGCAATCTTGAGAAAGAAAAATGGAGCTGGAGTAATCAGTCTCCCTGACTTCAGACTATACTACAAAGCTACATTAATCAAGACAGTATTGTAGTGGCACAAAAACAGAAATATTGATCAATGGAACAGGATAAAAAGCCCAGAGAAAAACCCACGCACATATGGTCACCTTATCTTTGATAAAGGAGGCAAGAATATACAATGGAGAAAAGACAGCCTCTTCAGTAAGTGGTGCTCGGAAAACTAGACAGATACATGTAAAAGAATGAAATAAGAAGAGTCCCTAACACTGTTCACAAAAATAAACTCAAAATGGATTAAAGACCTAAATGTAAGGTGAGACACTATAAAATTCTTAGAGGAAAACATAGGCAGAACACTCTATGACATAAATCACAGCAAGATCCTTTTTGGCCCACCTCTTAGAGACATGGAAATAAAAACAAAAATAAACAAATGGGACCTAATGAAACTTAAACAGTTTTGCACAGCAAAGGAAACCATAAACAAGACAAAAAGACAACCCACAGAATGGGAGAAAATATTTGCCAATGAAGTAACTGACAAAGGATTAATCTCCAAACTATACAAGCAGTTCATGCAGCTCAATATAAAAAACAAACAAACAACCCAATCCAAAAATGGGCAGAAGACCTAAATAGAAATTTCTCCAAAGAATATATACAGATTGCCAACAAACACATGAAAGGATGCTCAACATCACTAATCTTTAGAGAAATGTAAATCAAAACTACAATGAGGTATCACCTCATACCGGTCAGAATGGCCATGATTAATGGCCATTAAATGCTGGAGAGGGTGTGGAGAAAAAGGAACCCTCTTGCACTGTTGGTGGGAATGTAAATTGATACAGCCACTATAGAGAACAGTATGGAGGTTCCTTAAAAAACTAAAAATAGAACTACCGTATGACCCAGCAATCCAACTACTGGGCATACACCCTGAGAAAACCATAATTCAGAAAGAGTCATATACCTCAATGTTCACTGCAGCTCTATTTACAATAGCCAGGACATGGAAACAATCTAAGTGTCCACTGACACATGAATGGATAAAGATGTGGCACATATATACAATGCAATGATACTCAGCCATAAAACAAAAAACGAAATTGAATTATCTGTAGTGAGGTGGATGGACCTAGAGACTGTCATACAGAGTGAAGTAAGTCAGAAAGAGAAAAACAAATACCGTATGCTAACACATATATACGGAATCTAAAAAAAAAAAAAGGTTCTAAAGAACCGAGAGGACAGAAATAAAGACACAGATGTAGAGAATGGACTTGAAGACAGAGGGAGGGGGAAGGGTAAGTTGGGACGAAGTGAGAGAGTGGCATGGACATATACATACTACCAAACGTAAAATAGATAGCTAGTGGGAAGCAGCCGCATAGCACAGGGAGATCAGCTCGCTGCTTTGTGACCATCTAGAGGGGTGGGATAGGGAGGGTGGGAGGGCAACGCAAGAGGGAGGAGATATGGGGATATATGTATATGAATAGCTGATTCACTTTGTTATACAGCAGAAACTAACACACCATTGTAAAACACTTATAGTTCAATAAAGATGTTAAAAAAACACTATATGATATTCTGATAATGTTAAATTTATATGTTGTATTTACTTATAATTCTATATGTATTAAAAATTAGAGGGCAAAGAATTATAAACATGTGTGATGCCCTGTAGGACTGCCTAGAATTTATTTTTAAGTTGTGAAATAAAATAGAGATACAGGTTGATGTAAATAATATGAGTTTACTTGTTAGAAATTAACAAACATATATGTTATATTATTCCATTTATATAACATTCTCAAAATGACAAAATTTTAAAGATAGGTAACAGATTTGTGGTTGGCAGGCATTAGAGACAGGGATAGGGAAGGAAAAGAGGGTGGGTGTAAATATAGAAGGGTAGTTGAGGGAACTTTGTAGTGATGTAACAGTCTGTGTCTTGATAATGGTGGTGATTACATGAATCTATGCATGTGGTAAAACTGCATAGAACTGTACACACATGCACACAAATATACACAAACACACACACACGAGTGTATGTAAAGGTGGTAAAAACTGCATCAAGTCAGTGGACTATACCACTCTAAGTTTCCTGGTTTTGATATTGTACTATAGTTATGTAACGTCATTATATTGAGAAACCAGATGGAGGGTACACTGCACCACTCTGGACTATTGTTGTGACATCTGTGAATCTATAATTATTTCACAATAATACATTTTTTAAAAGTAGCGAATGAAACTCTTAAATGTGTGCAAATTCTTGCACAGATCACTGTGAGCCAAGAGAAATAGGATATATAGCACATGGTTACCTCTGGTTACCTCAGTAAGGTAGAATTCGAAGGAGAAATGTTAGTTAACTGGTTATACATGTTTACACTTGTAACAATGACACATTACTTTTTTAATATGAAAGAGAGTGAATAAAGACATTTTGAATACAAAATTAAACTTTTGATTAAAAATTTGAAATAATCAAGTGAGCACAAATTTTTCTTATGTTGTTTCTTTTTGTGTGTTTTATTGCTTTGTTTGTTTAACTAAAATGTAGTTGACTTACAATATATTTGTTTCAGGTGTACAACATAGTGATTTGATATTTTTACAGATTATACTTCGTTTAAATTATTAAAAATATTTGCTATATTTTCTATGCTGTATATTACATCGTTGTATCTTATTTATTTTATAACTAGCAGTTTGTACTTCTTAATCCCCTTACCCTATCTTGCTCCTCTTCCCACCCTTCTCCCCTCTGGTAACCACTAATTTTTTCTCTGTGTCTGTGAGTCTCTTTCTGTTTTGTTATATTAATTAATTTGTTTTACTTTTTAGATTCTACATATAAGTGCAAACATATGGTATTTGTCTTTCTCTGTCTGATTTATTTCACTAAGCATAATAGTACCCTCCAAGCCCACTTATGTGGTTGCAAAGGAAATTAGGTTCATATCTTGGCTATTGTAAATAATGCTGCTATAAACATTGGGGTACATATATCTTTCTGAACTAGTGTTTCCGTTTTCTTCCAGTATATACCCAGAAGGGGAATTGCTGGATTGAATGGTAGTTCTCTTTTTAGTTTTTGAGGAACCTCCATGCTGTGTTTCTGTATTGGCTGCACCAATTTACAATTCCACCAACAGTATACTGCGGCTCCCTTTTTTCCACATACTTGTCAGCGTTTGTTATTTGTAGACACTTTGATGATAGCCATTTTGACAGGTGTGAAGTGATATCTCATTTCGGTTTTAATGTGCATTTCTCTGGTGATTAACAACGTTCAGCATTTTTTAATGTACCTGTTGGCTATCTGTATACTTCATTTGAAAAAATGTCTGTTCAGGTCTTCTGCCCATTTTTTAAATTGGGTTCTCTGTGTGTTTATTTTTTTATTGGGTGTTATGAGCTGTTTATATATTCTGGATATTAACCCTTTATTGGTTTTCTCCCATTCAGTAGGTTGCCTTTTTGTTTTGTCAATGGTTTTCTTTGCCGTGCAAAAGTTTTCAAGTTTAATTAGGTCCCATTTGTTTACTTTTGCTTTAATTTCTTTTGCCTTAGAAGATAGATCCAAAAAAAAAATATTGGTACAATTTATGTAAAAGAGTATTCTGCCTATGATCTCTTCTAGGAGTTTTATGGTTTCAGGTCTTATATTTAGGGCCTTAATCCATTTTGAGTTTACTTTTATATATTGTGAGGCTATGTTCTAATCTAATTGTTTTACAGGTAGGTGTCCAGTTTTCCTAGCACCACTTATTGAAAAGACTGTCTTTTCTTCATTGTCTCTTCTTTTTGCCTCCTTTGTCTTAGATTAAT
The DNA here is from genome assembly GCF_011762595.2 of Tursiops truncatus. Taxonomy (NCBI): domain Eukaryota; kingdom Metazoa; phylum Chordata; class Mammalia; order Artiodactyla; family Delphinidae; genus Tursiops; species Tursiops truncatus. The sequence goes on along the minus strand of NC_047039.1, from coordinate 99,968,220 downwards.
TGAATGTATGTGTATGGATTTACTTCTGGGCTCTCTATTCTGTTTCATTGATCTATGTGTCTGTTTTTGTGCAAGTATCATGCTATTTTGATCACTATAGTCTGAAGTCAAGTAGCATGATACCTCCAGCTTTGTTCTTTTTCCTCAAGATTGCTTTGGCAGTTCAGGATCTTTTGTGGTTACATATAAATTTTAGGATTATTTGTTCTAGTTCAATAAAAGATGCCAGTAGGGATTGCACAGGTCTTGACCTGATCACTTCTCTTCCCTTCCTACCTGATTCCAAGTGGATCTTTCTTACAGCTTTGTTTGTACAGGAGTCTTTCTGCAAGTCTCCAGTTAGTTTTTAGCAATTGTTCCACACATGTATTTTTGGTATGTTTGTGTGTGGGGGGATGAGTTCTGTGTCCTCATACTTCGCCATCTTGGTTCCTCTCAGAAACTTCTTTACTTTTGTTTTTTAAATAGCTCTATTGAGGTATAATTGACATGCAAAAACTGCATAAATTTAATGTATACAATTTGATGGGTTTGAACATATGAATACATCCATGAAACCATGATGGAGATAATCAAGATATCCATTACTTCCAAAGCTTCCAACTGCCCCCCTTTTTCTATTGTAAGAATACCTAACTTGACATCTATCCTTTTAACAAAATTTTAAGTGCACAACACAGTACTGTTAATTATAGGCTAGGCAAACTGGACAGTTACATGTAAAACAATTAGATTAGAACATTGCCTCATGCTTTATAAAAATAAACTCACGATGGATTACAGGCCTAAATGTAAAACCTGAAACCATAAAACTCCTAGAAGAGATCATAGGCAGAATACTCTTTTATATAGATTGTAGCAGTAGTTTTTGTTAATTATGCTGTACAGCAGATCTCTGGAACTTACTCACCTTGCATGACTGAAAGTTTATACCCATTGGACAACATCTCCTGCTCCTTTCTCCCCCCAGCCTCTGGAAACCACCATTCTACTCTATACTTTTATGAGTCTGACTATTTTAAATACTTCACATAAGTGGAGTCATGCAGTATTTGTCCTTCTGTGACTGGCTTATTTCACTCAGCATAATTTCGCAACTGAATACATTGTAAAATTATTTAATTTCACAAGTATGTTTTGGATGTGCACTAGCATCGTGGCAAGGGGTGGTGACGCATGGGGTGCATGAGTCAGCAGTCACTTCTGTTCTGCTCCTTGAGTTAATCATTCCTCTATTGTTATGTATGAAATTTGTTCATGAGTTTTCTTTGTGAATAAGGTTGTGGTAAGCATCTTAGTACAAAAAAAAAATTCTCTAAATTTAAGATTATCTCAGGATATAGTCCCAGAAGTAAAATGATTGGGTCAAAGGGAAAATGAGAATTTTTAAGACCTTCGATGCCTGTTGCCAAACAAAATGAGATGAACAAGTTTACAAGTCCATTCTGAAAGGCTGCCAAACTTCTAGGACACAATCAATCATTGTGACCTTGGTGCAAAATATATTCAATAAAAAAGGCTGGTGACAACAAACAGACATTTTTTTCCCCTCTAATATAAGCTTGCCCTATAGATGAGACCCAAGCAAAGCTATCTTGTCAACAAAAGGGGAGGAAATTTAATATTTATTTACTTGGGGTTTACTGTGTGTCAAATACTACTTTACATTTGCCTTTTCATTTATCACACATATGAGCCTCAACAAATCAATACTTGACTGATAAACTTTTGCATAAATAAAAGGCTCTAGTTTATATAGTGCTTTCATTTGCATGATTTCATTTATGACTAACAAATCTTGTCAATCTAAGAGTGTGTTTTCATTTGTCTGTTTTTCCCTCGAGTTCTCGTTGAATAAACTTGTGAATGCTTTTTCAGAATAATATTTAAAAAAAACTTTAAAATGTGATTTATATTTTAAAAAGGAGAGAAGTAAAGAAAGTCAGTGAACATGTTTTAAGGGAACTTTATGAAAGCATTTGAAGCTTTTGAAAGGCAATTTCCCCTCCTCCTCAACAATTTCCAACAAAAGCGCAATGTACTTCTCCTTCATGTTTGTGTCCCTTTAATTTTATGGGACCTTAGCTTGCCTTCTTTTTTGATACACCAATGAAAGGGAAATACAGACAATAGAACTGTACTGATCTGAATTGTTCCCAGCTCTTCCTCTTTTCCCACCTCCTCCTCACAAGTAGATATCCATCCCAGAAATACCATTCTTTCTGTCGATAGAATTCCATTATTGCAGTTAATACTGGCAGCTATTCTATACGGACAAATGTGTAAAATAAAACAATTCTTTGATTTAAAAGAGCCATTCAAAGAACACAGATTTAAAAGAAGAAGAAGAAAGAAAGAAAACTGCATCTTAAGGATAAATAGCAGTCAACTTCTGTCCAGGGCAGTAGCAGTCAAATGTAAATGAAGATCATTCAATTAAATCATTGAAATGCTTCTCCAGGAGGTACAAATCATGTCAGTGGGTTGCTCAGGCTGTGAGGTTGTTGAACACAAGAGAATGAAAATCTGGTTAGTAGCCAGGTAAATGGTGCTATGGAGATAGAAGGTATATAATGATAACAGCAATAATTACACCTCCCTACTTTGTATAAAATACACCACTTTGCTGGCTTTAAAGTGCATCCACAAACACAATCTCATTTCAGGCTCACAAAAACCCTCTGTGGTAGGCAAGTCAATTATTACCAAGCCATCTCCCAGATGACCAAACTCTGAGAGGAGTTTGCTTTCAAAATATGACCCAGTTAATTAGTATTGGATCAGAATTTGGTCTAGATTTTGCCAATCCAAACTCACATTTTTTATCTTTCCCACAGCACCATTCAAAAAAAAATTAGTTTTTGAAGGAGGGTACTATTTATGTAGATCTCCATTATCCAGGAACTATTCACCATGATCTTTGCTGAATCAGGGAAAATGCAACAGAAGATGGAGGATTAGAGATGAACATATGTCCCTCTTATTTTCAAAACATGGAAATAAAATGCGTTTGACAAAATATAGACTGATTGTTTGGACACCCATCCAAAGCACAATTCTAGAGTAAGCAGTTAATGGAAAGGTTGAGAGGTTCCTGAGAGACCTGGAATGCCTTGTCCATTTTGCTATCTTTAGTTATCTGGGGCTGGGCTTGGTGATGATTAAAGGAAAGCAATGGTCCCCAGAGATGAGTACAGTTCACTGGGTTTGGGCAGTGTCTTGGAGGTCCAAAAAGGGCCTTAGTCTCTTAGCTTTCTTAGAGTCTTCATTAATGTCCTCTAGTAATTATTTCCATGAAGAAATAAAATACACTTGCTCTGTAAACAGCTTTAGAAGAAGTCTCTAGCACACAGACCCTCCAAATTAATTGCCACCTTCCATATAGAAATTTTGGAGCTGCCACTGAGCTAAACAAACCTGCTTTCCTCCTATATTAAGTTTACTAGGCCAGAGAAAGTCAGTAGATAAGATGTGTGTGGACTTGAGCAAGACATTTGTCAAATGTCTCTCCCTACATCCATGTGGAAAAGGTTAGTATAATTAGAGGAACTAGTGACCGGCTGAATGATTTTACCCAAATGAATTCATGTGACTCGAGTGAAATTTCTAGTTGTGTGCCTTAGCAGGGAAGAGGGAGTGAATTCATTTCTCTCTTTTCAATCTCAACCTCAAAATGGTGATAATGATTTTAATAGATCATTTTTGGGTTTTGTTTATTTGTTTGTTTTAGTCTGACACCGAAAGACCTAGTTTTTTTGGTAGGCATATCATCTAGGCTGGCCAGTTAAAAGAACTTGGACTCTCAGGATGCTGGAATTAGTAAGAACCTAGACCGTGTACTAAAGTCTGCTCTATATTACTGGCTAGACCCTTGATCCAGCCAAGTCAGGAATTATTCTCTAGTTTACAGAAAGAAACTGGGGGACAGAGTTCTTTACACCGATTCAAGGTCAAATATTTAAAGTTCCTGATAATGGATTCATATCCCTTGACATTTTGTTTTCCAAGCTCTTCCTTCATGGTCAAGTTTCTATAGGCACAGTAGGTGCAGTGTCTAAGGCCTACGATACTTTCAGGGGATTGTAAAAAAGTTTTGATTTTGGTTTATTTTAAAATCAGAAGAAAAAATAAATATAATAATAATAATGAATCTGTAATAATGAATTCAGCCCAGATCTCATCCACCTTTATACCAATGTAGTCATAAAACACACTTAAAAATATTTTTTAATGGAGCATTTTTTCCCATAATGGCAAGAGTGCCTAGACTCCACACAAGGCATGACACAGCCCTATCTCCCTGGCAGTTCTGTTTTGCCTGCTTCCCCTACACCGTGCAAGGTAGAAGAGGAAGCAGATATCTGATGGGTGTGGGTGGGCATCAGAGACAGACTGGAGCAGCGAAGGTGCCGCAGTGGCTAACTCACGCTGTGTGTTTAGTTTGCTAAAACTTCTGTTGTCTCAGTGTCCTGATGAATGCAATGGAGGGATTTCTATTCCCTGATTTCCGCATAGGCACACGTGGGGCTTTCATGAATTTACTGTGAAAATGATCAGTAACGTCTCATTTCTGTTGAGGCTTCCGCAGCCACAGTAGATGAACTTTTCTCTTTTCAATACCCAGGAGGTCTAAATGTATCACCAATAGCAATGACAACTGACATTTTGTAATACCTTGTAGTTGAAAATTACAGGCTTTCGATTCCAATAAACATTTGTTCAAACCCTAGTCCCAGCCTCTTCCAGCTGATCCACAGACTAGATTATCGCTCTCTTTATGTCAGTGAACTTAAAATCTACCAAATTTCTTTTTTTCTAATATGGAAGGAAAGGCCCCAAAAGGCAAAAGAAGTTACTTAAGCTCCCTGGGCTTTGGTATCCTCAGCTATGAATGAGACCCAGAATAACCAACCACCTCAGAGTAAGGACACATGAACAGTTACTCTGGTGTTTACTGTCTTTATTTGTACCCCCATATTACAGATGAGGAAACAGGTCCACACAGCAGAAATAAATTAATCAAGGTTACATTCAAAGAGAAGCAGGGTTTAAATTTCATTGCAGAACCAATTCTCTGGCTTTTCTTTGTGACCAAAGCCAAGTTCTCAGAGTAGGATTCAAAGTCACTGAAATGACAAAGGCTTCTTTGAAGACAGGACCACGAGCAGGGACATCAAAAGATTTCAAGTTGCTGTGAGGAGGTAAGGATTAATAGCAGCTTAAGAGAAATGTTCTGCTACTTCCAGTTCCATTCTTATCTCTGCCATTACTCCTCAGCAGCCAACAGTCACCTGAAATTTGCAGTGCACGTTGTTTCTGTCTCTGGTAACATCCTAGGGATTTCAGACTTGAGATTTAGTTCCACTGGGACTTTCCAGGGAGACCAGGAGACCATGATCATTTCTTTTTTGTTTGTTTCTCTCTCCTTTTTTTCTTTTTTAGTTGAAGTATAGTTGATGTACAATACAATATAAATTACAGGTATAAAATATAGTGATTCACAATTTTTAAAGGTTATACTCCATTTATAGTTATTATGAAATATTGGCTATATTCCCTGTGTTGTACAATATATCCTTGTAGCTTATTTTATGCATAGTAGTTTATACCTCTTAATTCCCTACCCCTGTATTGCCTCCACCCCTTCTCTCCTCACTGATAAGCACTAGTCTGTTCTCTATATCTGTGGGTCTGTTCCTTCTTTGTTATATTTGCTAGTTTGTTGTATTTTTTAGATTCCACATGTAAGTGATAATGATCATTTTCTTTTAATGCAAGTATCTCTCATTTACCATTGTTACTAAAAAATCCATGGTGTTCAGAATTATAGTTTTTTAGAGCACAGGAGAATTTAGATAGTTTTGATGTACTACTAATAATTATAATATTAACAAAAATAATACTCAACCTTGACCTGTCTATAGTACTATACTGTTCATAAAAGGCTTTTATTTTTTATTTATTTTCAAAAATTAATTAATTTTTTGGCTGCATTGGGTCTTCATTGCGGTGCACGGACTTCTCATTGCAGTGGCTTCCCTTGTTGCGGAGCACAGGCTCTAGGCACGCGGGCTTCAATAGTTGTGACACGCGGGCTCAGTAGTTGTGGCGCACGGGCTTAGTTGCTTCAGGCATGTGGGATCTTCCCGGACCAAGGCTTGAACTCGTGTCCCCTGCATTGGCAGACGGATTCTTAACCACTGTGCCACTAGGAAAGTCCCTATAAAATGCTTTTAAATGAATTCTCATTCAGTCTTCACAGTAATGTTATAAAATAGGCGGGAGAGGTATTATGATCCCCAGTTTACAGATGAGAAAGTTGAGGCTCAGAAAAGTGAATTGATTGCCTAATGTCATATATCCCTATGCTGAGTCTTATATCGAGGACTTCTGGTTCCATGTCCTTTGTAATAGTATGGTACATTTCCAAACAATTCTCCAGCCATTTCCCCAAATAATTCACAAACAGATGCCCACATTTTTCAGACTTGACATCTGGGAGAACACAGGTGGACCATGATCTCCGCGTCTACACTCACAATTAACTTAACCAATGTTGAATAGTAACTTTCTCTATGTAGAATGAATTATGAGATTCTGCTGGAAAAAAAGAAAAAATAGGGATGGTCAAAACCTCGATATTGCCCCAGAGGACTTGACAATCTAGTGGAGGAGGTAGATGTACCGCCAGCTAATCACAAGTAAAGAGATACTCAAATAAGAGCGATAGCAAATGCATATAGAAAGCACTGCAATGAAGAGAGGAAGAAAAATGACCTCCTCTTGGGAGACTGGTGAAAGATTTATAAAGGAACACCACTTTCTGGCTCAAGGATAAGAAAAATGTTGGTGGTGAAAGAAAGAAGAAAGAGAACAGACTGAAAGAACTGCAATTCAGCAAATGTATGCAAGTAGCTAATATGTTTGCAGATTAGCAAATATAGCTCCCATTTCATACGTGGGACAACATAGGCACAGAAGGGTTTGATCAGCTTTCCTAAAGGTGTTGCCCCTGGAAACACGAGAAGTAATTCGATTTTCAATCTAACGTTCTTCCCGCAACTGTGCTTAGGTCCTCAAAAGCCTGACCTGTCCTCATTCAGGGCTCACCTACTGAATTTCCAGATGTCTCCTCAACTCTTTCTCCAAGGATATTGTCTTCCCTCAGCAGGGAGACAGCAGCTCACATTTCTTTGCAGCCAGTATCCACTTCCCATTTTAAAGCATCTGTTCACATTAGGGAGGGAAAGGAATCTGTACCTACCTCTGTTTGCTCCTACTTTTCCCTATTACCAAGATCCCCCAGAGCAAATGGCCTTGTTATGTGGTAGCAATAGGCAATAAAAGTACCTGTGTGTGGCACTTAGAGTAGTTACAACTAAAAAACTCCAAGTAGTTGTTAAAATATTCATCAAGCTTAACAATGCCTCCTTTCATCACTGGGTCTGCCTGTGGGTAAGAACACCAGACTGGAGGTAAGGAGACTTGGGTTCTGGCCACAACTGTGCAATGTCACCTTCGCCAAGCACTTCTCTACTGATCGCTGGTGCCCCTCTTTTAAAAAAGAAAAAAAAAATGATGGACCGAAGTCCCTGGGCTTTTACATTTGGGTTAATTTTCTAGAGAAAGGAATTACAAAGGGCATCCTTGGTTATACTTCAGATATCCTTGGTAGGCTCAGAATAAATGATCATTCTCCTCAAAAGAAAAGTCATTTTACGTTTTTGTCCCAATGCCCTTTGAGGAAAAACGCCAGGGTTTGGGGAACAGAGACAAAGAAAGCTGTGTTTGAGGTATTTTGTCCTCATCGAAGTTAAGTCCAAAAATTCATTCATGTATCTTCTCTCGCTCTCTCTCTCTCCCCTCATCCCTCTCTTCCTTCCTCATTGATTATGAGGCTATTGTAACATAGTGAACAATAATTTTGGGTGCTGAAGACACAGGATTTCACCCAGCACTTGCCGTACTTCCATAAGGCTTTGATTGAACTGCACCTCTTTCTGAGACTTGATTTTCTTATCAATAAAATGGGATTAATAATACTTACTTATAGAATTGTTGGGTAGGTTAAATAGGATGAAGTATTTAAAGAACTAACATAGTGCCTGGCAAAAAAGAGTCCAATAAAATCTACCATGAGAAAATCTGGTTAAACGGCTTCCCATTTCTAATTTTGGAAGCAATCAGGAGAGTAACTAAAAGTGCAGCCAGGCAGACCAGGCTTCACATCCTGGCTGTGGCATCTACTTAACAGCTCTACACCTGAATGCCCTCATCTGTAAAATGTAGATCACTCTTTCCAGTGGGGCAGTTGTGAGTGTAAAATGACGTAATACCCATATAAACACTTTGTATACAGCCATATTCACGGTAAATTCTTGATCAATGTTAGACATTATCTTTATCATTGATTATTCATTCATGAGCTTATTTACACTCTCCATCATCAATAATTCTGTCCTACAAATACCTCCTGAACACCCACGAGGTGATAGGCTCTGTGCTGTGTGCTGGACACACAACGACAAACATGTTTCATTTGCTTCCCCGGATAAGCTTATAGATTAGAGACAAACAAACAACCAGACAAAAACCATATAGATATTTCCAATGCAGTATACTATAGTATGCACAAGATGCTATGGAATCGCAGAGGAAAATCTCCAATTTGGGTGGGGAGTATGTTCAGAGATGATTTCATCATGGGGACGATGAATAGTTTGAGTCAAGAAGGATTAACAGCTATGAGGAGGTCAAAGGAGGCTAAGAAAAGGTGTGTGTTCTAGGAAGGTGAATATCACGAAACAGTGATTCTCAAATTTTGTGTCCCTTTAGGATCACCTGGGGAGCTTTGAAAGCCACCAGTGCCTGGGCTCCTTCCCACACCTATTAAAATAAAATTCCTGGGGGTAGGATGTGGGCATCAGTTTTTTCTAAACTCCCCAGGTGATTTCATTGTGCAGCCAGGTAGGGAACCATTGGCATAAAGTATGGCAGCCTTATTAGTGTGTGGATGGAAAATGTACTGATCTGGAAATAGCAGGGGCCAGTGAGGATGGACCTAAATAATAGGACAATGAGACCTGACTTATACATGGTGACCGGACACTGGGGAACTTAAGACGGGAGAACAGAATGAACAGGATCTCTTCAAACACAGCTCAGAATTTCATTCCAGGGGAAGCAAAAATTTTAGAAAAAAGTGATGCAAATCTTAAGAATGTATATAATGTATAGATTAGTCCTAGAAGACTGTTCTCTGGATATGCTTTAATAACGTGTAGAGATTATTAATATACTGATGCCTAGGGCTGTCCTCAGACATCCAGAAAGAGTTTTGGGGATATGGGACTTTGGCATTTGCACTTTTATTAAGTTCTCCTAAAAGACTGAGGACACCTGCCAAGGGACTTGAGTAACTATCTTACTAAGGATATTCAGTCATTGAGGCAACAACAATTCATGACCTGTGTGTGGATCAGGCCAGGGCAGTAACAGGGTCAGTTCTTGGACAGAAGGCTGCTTGGTCTCCCAACCTCCTCATTTAGGGCATTTCTCTCTTTTGGGCAATTTCTCTCCTCAACCTTCAACCTACAGTGCCTACAACTCCACCCGTCTTTATTTCTATTAGAATCAGCATCCCCATAAAAAACTGTAATGTGCCACTGACTCTTTACTGAGATGGAAATCACTGTCTCTGAATCTGGAACAAACTCTAACTGTGGAATGGAAGGGTTTGTCTGCTGTGAAAAGAGATGTAAGACTCTGCAAGTTCTGAATGTGAGGGGGAGACCTCCGCTGGCTGCCGGTGAGGGTGATCACGGGCTGCACTGATGCATAAAAGCAGACCCCTATCATAGCACCACCAGGCAGATCAAGGACAGAGCAGCTCATTAAGCAGTAGCTGAGGCAGCTAAGGCCCATGGTGACATGGGCACATCTGACCTGATACGTCTTAGGGGGAAGCAGGGAGAGAGATGATCCATCTTGACCCTAATGAAGACATGCCGACAAGAAGGGGACAGGCAGCTACCCCAAACCTCCAGCTCCCAGCATCTTTGAGGAATCAGACTTCTATATGCAGGCAGATAGCTGCATTCATATGACTCAACAGTGACACCCAGTGACTCTCTCTGTCAATCCCAGGCGCCTGTTCCCAGAGGATCTTGGAGGGAATTCATTTCAGCCTCCATTACCTAACACTGCAGCACCAGCAGCAATCACATCAAATTCAGTCCCCGAATAAGACAAACATAATAATAAATCCCAGTTTGCATTAACATAATCATCTAACTATTGAAGCATATTTCTCTCCCCTGTTGGGCCATGTCTGATGTCAAACATAATAGCACCATGCAGTATTGTACTTGTTTGACTTTGGAATCACATGGAAGTGATTCTCTAATTTATATCCTCTGTCCAAATTTCAAGGGCCCTTATTTTCTGTCATTTTGAAGCACACACATCTACACACACACAATTATGTGCACACACACACACACACGCATTTGGGTTCATGGAAACTTTAATAAAGGAAATAAGACCCTAGGAGATAACATATCCACATCATTGTATATTGAGCCGCATGAATCTGGAGATGAGAGATGAACAATTTGTGGTGTAATCAGCAGGAAGTGACCAGCACAGTGCTGGGATTCCAAACTATGGCATACGAATAGTAAGTGGAACTGGGGACATTTAGCTTAGGAAACAAAACTGCATGGAGTAGAGAGAAGAGTAGGGATGATGTCCTTCCCTACTGAATGAAAAGCATTTTAAAAAAGATATTATACTGGTTTCATTTGGTCCCAAAGGGTAAAAATAGAACTAATGAGTGGAAGTTTTGGGGAAACTGCTTTCAGCTCAACATAAGGAAACACTTTATAACATTTGGATCCACAGGGAAATGAAAGAATTTCAGGAGGCAGAGAATTTCATGTCATCAAAAACATAGCTCAGATATATCTGTTAGGATAATTCCAGTTGAAAAAACACAATCAAGAGGGGAATGGATACAGAAAATGACTGGAGCAACTTTAATAAGTAAAAGGACAGAGATATAGGCAGTCAAGAGTGCAGGGATATAATTGGGAATAGGATATGGGGGCTGATTGAACTCTTTTCTCCAACTATCACTATTTTTTTCTAATTAAAGTGTTTCCTTCTTCACTCTCATCAGATCAGCATTTTTTGTTTCTCATGCTACAAAGTGAGTAGAAGATGCTTGCTCCTTCTACCTATGTTCTTACATCTGCCACATGCAAAAAGGTATTTCTCCACCCCGACCTTATTTCCCTTTCCCTCCATTGTTTCTTTCTCAAGGAAGGCCCAGCTAGGATCAGGCTTGGACTCTTGGTGAAGGGAGGAGAGAATTGCATTGTACAAGTTACCCTCTCAGGTAGTGACTGGGGCAGGTGAATTATAATTTTCCAGGGCACTGAAAGATCCATCGTCAAGAGGATTAGAAGGGACAGATAACCTGAGAGAGGGAACGGATATAGAGAAAGGCCATGAGACTTCTATTTTCCCTTCAAATATTAGATCTGCTGATTTTCTGATTAATTCTAAATCATGTTGACGATACCGCTCAGTTTAACGATTCTCGTTATTCTCTGGGGTGCCTTATCTTATTCTGCCAATGAATTATAGATGATGGAAAGAAAAAGTGTAAAGAGGAAAATGAAATGACAGGGAAAAAAATGGCAACAGAAAGACCAGGGAATATGGAAGGGTTAGTTTGGGGTTCTGATTCCATTGTTGGCTACCATCCAATGAACCAAAGTAAAAATCAAAAATTGGGAGGCTTCAGGTATTGAGCCAAGCCGGTAGAGCCATCAAATCTATCTTAACTAGTGGATGAGGTCAAGCACCTGGATTCTCTAGTAAGTAACTAAGCAGGGTGCCAGGGCTCAACGAATCCATGGAGGAAGGGCTCGCCATACCTGGGTGGAGAACTGGATCTGTGTGGCAGGCAAACTGAAATTCAAGACCAAGCAGGAACGTAAACCTAAAACTGAGATATACAGCCAATCCTAAATCTGAGTGACAACAGAGATAGTTCCAACTCCTGGGGGCAGCCCAGTAGTTTTAGAAATACAAAGATATGGAGATGTGCTTCAGAGGTATATCTGAAATAAAATTCCAGTTTAATCCCTTATCACAGGGGTCCCCAACCCACAGGCTGCGGACTGCTACCGGTCCATGGCCTGTTAGGAACTGGGCCGCACAGCAGGAGGTGAGTGGTGGGCGAGCGAGCGATGCTTCATCTGCCGCTGCCCGTCGCTCCCCATTGCTCCCATTACCACCTGAAGCATCTCACCCATCGCTTGCATTACCGCCTGACCCACCCCTCCCACTGCCCTGGTCCCTGGAAAAACTGTTTTCTATGAAACGGGTCCCTGGTACTAAAAAGGTTGAGGACCACTGCCTTATCAGTTCTACAAATTGAGGCAAGTTATTTCCCTTTCCTGAGCTTCAGTTTTCTTATTTGTAAAAGGGGGATATCTGTTTTAACCTGACAGGACCAGATTGATCTGAGGATTAGAAGAGATATTAAATGTAAAGCACGTAACACCCTGCCCGGCACATTGTAGATGTTCTTTGATCTTTGATAATAACCATCAATTTAAGTGAGAATTGGGGAGGGAATGGTCAATGGAACCCTCTTCAATAACATGCCTGTGCATTTGTGAAAACGATGAATATCCAAATTTTGTGACTTAGCTGGTAAAGCTGGTTTGACAAATTAAAATGTCTTGATATTGATACTTCGACAATATTAAGGAATACAGTGGCTTGTGTATCAGACATATATGCATTTCTCCTTCTCATATGCTCTTACTCCATCATTTTTCTCTAGTCTTTGCTATAGCAACCAGCTGTACTCAAGTGTAGGCTAACAGTACTTGATCTCAGCTGTACTGTGTAGCTCTTATTTTTTCTCCCAAGGCTTTTCTGCCTCAGTTACATGAATCCCATGGAGAAGCCTGATCAGCCATTCTGACGCCTGCACAAAGCGGCAGGGTTAACGCTTCCTGGGGTAACGCTGGAACAACGGGGCAGGAGCTCGTGGGTACATAGTCCCCCTTTCAAGTCTCAGATATTTCAGAGGCACATTCCATACAGTTCCTCAGAACATTACAGCAGGTTTGAACTCCAGTTTCCCCTAATAGTAACCAGCTCAATAAAAATCAATCCAAGCCAGCTTTGTATTGGCTACTTTCCCTCCTTCTCTGTTTCTCAGTTCCCTAACTCTCCAATCCTATTGTCCCCCCACCTCGACTTTCCCCTGTTTAATTTTTCTAGACCCTGCACTCATATACCATAGTATCAAATAATCCAAAGTAAACTACCTCCACAAAAGCCCTTTGTCTCAGGCTCTGCTTTTTGGGGGGAATGCAAGTTACATCAGACCAAGGGCAGTAGCAAGAATTTCACAATTTTATCACAAAAGAGTTGGGTAAGACTTCAGGGATAATCTAGTCGCTTCTGACGTTTTATGGATGGGTGTACAGAAAACTGAGTCAGTGACTTCTTCAAAGTCACACATCTAGGCAGCTGAGTGCAAATGAGAAGTCAAAATGTGAAAGGAGAACCTCGGGGGATGGGAGACAAAGTCGCCTGGGTGATGAGAGAGAAGAAAGAGCAAGCCGTTAAAACATCTTAGCACAGTGGGAATGACATGTATTGAATCTACCCTGTTAGCAGAGCAAGCGCAGTACCCACCCTGGTGAATGCCAGGCTCCCTTGATGACGCTTGATAAAGGTTCCGTCCAGCAGCAGAGCAGCAGAGGCAAGGATGGGGTGATGGTGCCGCTTGCTACTTTCCCCCCACTGCTCTCCAGTGTGTGACACAGAGTTGGTGCTAAATGAATGTTTGTGGAATAATTAGCAAATTAGTGAGGTCAGACCTCTTACGGGTTCCCATCATGAATGTACACACACCTAGCATTGCTGTGTGCATTGGATATCTAGCTAAATATGAGTGTACATCTTTGTTTCCCTTCTTTCTAAATTATTTTGTGTCTGTACTACATTAAAAAATAGTTTTAGGTGTGCATGTCATACTGTGTGTAGCCATCCATGTGTTCCTGTATATACCTCCATTTCTGGTTACTCAAATCTTTGAAAATCTGGTTACTCAAAATCACGTCTCCACACATTGCTAACTCCTTACCTTTTCTTATACAGAGGATTTGGAGCTCTTTTCATGCTCATTTGTGTAAACATGCTTATCTTTTTCTAGTCTCATGTATTTTTGATTGTACCAGTGCTGCTTTTCACAAGTTGCAAATTCTGAAAATAACTTCTTTTATTCATTCAGAGAAAAACAAAAATAGAAACAAACAAACAGAAGCAACCTACTAAGTACCATGTACCAGGCCTGGTGCTGTTTATTATAGCTAAACCGGTGAAGACAGGGCTGCTCGGGTTTGGAGAGATCAAAGACTATTGTGGCAGACATTTGTCTTCATACTTGTCCACTGTCTCTGGGGAGCGAACACCTTGACTTATGAGGGCAGGCATTACCCTGGATTGATGTTCATCCTGAGTACTTCCAGGAATAGTGCTGGTCAAGTGTTTCTTAGTGACAAAGTGCTATGCTTTATCTCATTGAGAAAAAGTCTAGCATTGAATTTAAAATTCTTCTGGTTAAAAGTACACATAACTTCCTTCTTTGGTAGCCTTTATTCGCTATAGTATGGGACCTGGCACACAACATCCATGATCTTTTATTATAGCTCTTACCACCTTTTAAATTACCTGGCCAATGTTTTATCTTTACTGTGAGCTACAGGAACATGGGGAACATGTCTGTTTCTTTCAGGACTATCCCCTTACCACTTGGCAGGAGACCTAAGATGTTTGTTTTGGGCTCTATGAGTCTGTTCTATTGAGTTCCTGATCAAATGAATGAACATATTACCTATAGTGAGTCTACTTCTCAATGGTAGACTCACTATAGGTAATGTAAATATATATTGCTTATCACAAACAGTGAAGGAATGATTTATGGTACTGACCAACGCTTTTCTAACTGAGGGGCTCTGAATATGACTTTGAGGTTACCACCATTTGCAAAAAAGAGATAAGAACCTTATGTCCTCTTCAAACTGTCAGCTTCATTTTTATCTACAGAGAAACTGGGGTCTTGGTAATACGTTGTTGAAGAAATAAAAGTAATAGGTTATAAAGAAAATCTTGAAAAAACGCTAGCTCCAGCAGCCTCATCCCATATGGAAAACCAAGCCTGGGTGGCACACAGTAACTTGCCCAAGAACTCACTGCTCACCAGTGGAAAGCTAGGTCTCAAACCAAGATCCTCTGATTTCTGGGGTTCTTTGGATAATAGCTTGCTATTCTTTCTAGCCAATTTCTAGTTTCCTTGGTCATTTAATATTCAATGCAAAAAGCCTATTATATTAATTATATTAGTCTAGGACTCTTGGTATAGTTATGTACTCATTTATTTTTCACTCACTTTTTCCTGTTTCTATTTTAACAATTTCATTCCAGACGGACCTTTTATTGTAAGCAACATTAAATCCTTACTGGATGCAGCCTGAGACACAGATAATAACTCAGATATAAATGTATTCTACTCACTTAACTGTTCTGTACACAAAGGTTCCTGATTTTCCTTCATTTATATACTTTTAATTGTTCTCTCTCCTTTTTTTCCAATCTCTCAATCTTTACCTGTTGACAGCCATGAGGAATCTCAAAGTTGCTCTTGCCAAGTGCCATTCTAAGGACTAACAGAAGTATTCCCACAAAACAGAATCAAACTGAGCAGAAACTAGTGACAAGACCACATTGTTTCCTAAGTTAATAGGGAAATTGAAGAACAAAGTCACTGGGAGGATTGCCCATGCTGAAGGTCTGTGGAACAGTTGTGCACCCAAAGAGGTAAATGACACAAAACAGCAAGTATTTCTTGAGTGAACAATGTACTAAGCATTAAGAGGAACACTATACATGGCATCTCATTGGATCTTCACATGAGGTAGGTAATATGACTCTTGTTTTACAGGTGAGGAAAACGAGGTTCAAAAAGTCACAAGGCGGGTCTTCCCTGGTGGTGCAGTGGTTGAGAGTTCGCCTACTGATGCAGGGGACACGGGTTCGTGCCCCGGTCCGGGAAGATCCCACATGCCGTGGAGCGGCTGGGCCCGTGAGCCATGGCCGCTGAGCCTGCACGTCCGGAGCCTGTGCTCCGCAACGGGAGAGGCCACAACAGTGAGAGGCCCGAGTACCGCAAAAAAAAAAAAAAAAAAAAAAAAAAAAAAAAAGTCACAAGGCTAATAAGGGGCAGGACTACAATTGGAATCCAAGATTTTCTGATTCCAAAACCCATGCTCAGAAGAGGCTGATTCTGAGGACGCTCGTTCATTAGCAGCACAGAATCCAAAATGTGGCTAAAGCTTTGGTTAAAACTCTTAAACGAGAGAAAAAAGGAGGGAAGCTTGGATGAAGCTGCTGTGCACACTCCCAGCAGCCTTGTACTAAAATCTTCACAGCCCACCTGTGAAGAGAAGACTATGCTTCTTGTGGGGCAGATAAGGAAGGTTTGGCTTTGGATCTGCCCACAGTCACCTGGCTAGGAGGTGTTATGGTCAGGACCGGAAGCAAGATTGGAGTTCAGCTCCACCACCATAGCTTTTTGTGCTCAACTGTATTTGACACACTTGTCAATTACAGCATTAATTATCATTGTCCTAGAAACTGGTTGCCCTTGCCTCCTTCCATCTCCTTCAAGACACTCCTTCAAATGATGCTTACTAAGCAGTTGCTCTGTACCAAAAATTGGGCTGAGCATTTTCATGGACACTGAGAAGAAGCAAATGTGATTTCACTTCTAGAGCCTGTGTAGCCTAAGTAAAGGAGATACAGTATAAAAATATAGATAACAGGGCTTCCCTGGTGGCGCAGTGGTTGAGAGTCCACCTGCCGATGCAGGGGACACGGGTTCGTGCCCCGGTCTGGGAAGATCTCACATGCCGCGGAGTGGCTGGGCCCGTGAGCCATGGCCGCTGAGCCTGCGCGTCTGGAGCCTGTGCTCCGCAATGGGAGAGGCCACAACAGCAAGAGGCCCGCGTACCGCAAAAAAAAAAAAAAAGTAATAAAATATACATATATATTTATATATTTATATATATAGATAATAGTAAAACTCATGTTGACGATGGTGATAATACTGTTTATTATGTGTCAGACACTCTTATGAGATTTAACATGCGTTATCTCATTTAATCTTTACTGCAGACAGTTGTTGATGTCCACCTGATATTTCTTTGCCCCATCTAAGTTCATCTGCAATTGACGTGGATAATTTTGATGATGCTTAGAGCATCCTCCCTCAAGTGCCTGCATCTCCCTGCTTTTCGCCTGCCTTTATCTAAAGGCAGGACTTTTCACAGGCAGCAGCTAGAGCATCCAGGAAACCAGGGGAGTTAATGCACCCAGGGGCAACCCTTAAGCAATGAGTGTTGAGGGTGAGTAGATGAATAGCCCAGCTTCTCCACCCCCTCATAGGACAACTCAGGCACATTCTACAAAGTTACTCAAGAGGTTCCAGTAGTCCACATGGTAACTTAATCATTTATGAAAACCTTGTTTCTCTCCTCCCTATCTCACTTCCCCAATCCTCCTGCCAGTTCTTCCAGTATTGCTTCCCAAATGAATGATCTTCTCCCAAGCCACTCTTTCAGTATCTGTGTTGAGGGACAGAAGTGGTTCTAGAAAATACCCCTCAGGATGGTATTTTGGAATTGGAACCATCACTGGTCAGATAAAAACAAGGGGCTGATTGCTGCTTTTTAGGGTAGTGAAAACCGATGCCCTGGTGTAGCATCACAATTACAAGACTCGCCTGTGGTGAACTGAAATGAGATACAGATAGAAGACTGGTATGCAAGTTCTAACACTTAAAAGATATGAGCACAATGGTAATTATAGGGATGACGGACCTGGATATATTTTGGTAAATGACCTAGAGGTCTTGAGGAATAAAAAAAATGTAGGTTTAGTTTAATCACTATCAGCTCAGGGTCTCCTGTGGAAGCCAGAAAATCACCATGGCAGTATTTCTCATCTAGAAGAGGCTGATTCATTATCAACACAGAACTTGGGCTGGTGATTTTCTCAAAAATCAAAACTCTCTTTAAAAAAAAGAGTAATAAGGAAGGAAGCTAATGTGACTTGCGCATCTCCAGCAGCCAGAGGGCAGAGGCCATCATGAAAATCAGGCACAATATTACATATATAGCTACTCTAAGGAACTACAAAGGAGACAGAATATTTAGTCCCATTAGGTCTTGTATATTAATTAAATGCTTTGATAAAGAGAGGAATTCAAAGACTCGGAAATGGGATATCTGGGCAAATGCTCCTGAGTAAGCGAAGTCTCTAGATTACCATGCACTCTCCAGATTGGAAATAATAGCTTTATTGTCCTTGCAAAAGAAAAGTAGACTCTCACTGCCTAGAGATCATTCAAAGATATCACCTAAAATAATTACCTCTAAGAATAATGATCTTCCTCAAAATTTTTTGTCCTGTGTCCTCTCATTGTCTCTTCAAGAGTGGCTGGAGTCATATTTAGCATAGCCTACGTGGCATATGGGAGTAGATAGCCTTTTAAAGACCCAAAAGAATAGTAGAACCTGGCTGATGCGTACTCAGAGAATGTAGAGGGAAAACGTGGGCGTGAATCTTGAACGTGGTATATAAGCCTGGGTCAGGGAACGTTGGTGTTTGCTGTTATGGGCACTTTCCCAGGACTTGGGATTTAACATCATAGAAAAGACACTTAGAGCCAGTCTTATCACACTATAAGGATGGATCATTGAAGCTTAGATACAATCATAGGTTATGGTAAATAAGGTGGATATGCCAGAGCTGCCTTAGCAAAATACTGAGAAAAAAGTTAGAAAGTCCATGTAAGTGAACATATTAGCAAGGATATAGTAAGGTGAGAACAGAAAACCTGCCAAATAAACTACCAAATGTTACCAAGGAGAGCCCAGGGAATACTCCCTGTAAGAAAAAAATAAGAAATGTGCTAAGGGGAATGGTGTGTTAGCATCATTGATGTGCTCTATTTACTTACTTATTAATTTATTTATGGTTGGCTGTACTCTGCTGGTCAGTGTTGACTAGGATACTATCATGGAACTAGGATCCATGGTCTCAGTAATTGACAGAAGTTTAATACAGAAGACACGAACTTTCAGCACCACCAGACACAAAGCAGTCTTACCAGAATTAGAAGGGAGGCCAAATTGACATTCAGAGGATTTTAACCACCTTGGATTTGTGGAAATGGCTAGTAAATCATGATGTCTCTAGGACTGATATAAATGGAAAACTCACAAACATATTTCTTGATTATATAACCAAAACCTTTTAAGTCATCGGAAAGCTCCATCAGGTGCTGCAATGGGAAGTCATGATCACTTATTCAGTTTCTGGTCTAAGGCTAAAAAGAGAAGAGAAGATAGAATCATCTTGATAAGGAAACCTGTAACACTCTGCAAATAGATGCAATAAACAGTTCCCCATTTTTCCATCAAAGGAACTTATAACCAGCACTGTGCTGGAGCTGGCTTGCACTAACCGTCAAGAGCAAATTATTCATATCTCCTCCTAATTCTGCATTCAGTGACATGATGATGATTACTTTGATTAGCCACGAGTGGGCTTTTACACCATGGAAATTGGCAAATGCTCTAATCAAGGTTTTATTTTTTTTAATTTTTGTTTTTTCCCTTAAAAATCAGAATATTAAACATTTAACAGGCTACCACTGCCTATGACAATATACTAGAGTAACTGTACTATTTGGGGATAGTCTTTGGGAATAAAGACTATCCAGATTTTTCTAGAGATGTTGGTTACAGGTTATGAGTTGACATTGATACCAAGGGATCTAAGATGCCCACTTTTAAAATCAGGGCATATGACGGACAGGTAATAAATAGAATCCTGGCTCAAGTCTACCTCATAATCGCTCCATTTGGTACGCAGACCCACCCTGCAGTAATGAAATAAAAACACATATCTATAAAGTCTTGTACTATATCTAAAAAGCTTTTGCACAGTGAAGGAAAGCACCAGCAAAACAAACAAACAAAAAACAAAAAAACAGTCTACTGAATGGGAAAAGATACTTGCAAATGATATATCTGATAAGGTGTCGATATTCAAAATATATAAAGAATTCATACAACTGAATTAAAAAAAAACCACCAAACAACCTAATTAGAAAACGGGGAGAGGATCTGAATCGACATTTTTCCAAGGAAGACAAATAGATGGCCAACAGGCACATGAAGAGGTGCTCAACACCACTAATCATCAGAGAAATGCAAATCAAAACCACAATGAGATACCACTTCACACCTGTCAGAATGGCTATTATCAAAAAGATAAGAAACAACAAGTATTGCTGAGGATGTAGAGAAAAGGGAACACTTATGCACTGTTGGTGAGAATGTAAACTGGTGCAGGTATTGTGGATAACAGTATAGAGGTTCCTCAAAATACTAAAAATAGAACTACTGTATGATCCAGCAATCCCATTTCTGGGTCTTTACCCAAAGAAAACAAACATACTGATTTGAACAGACATATGTATCCCTATGTTCACTGCAGCACTGTTTATAATAGCCAAGATATGGAAGCAACCTAAGTAGCCATTAATAGATGAATGGAGAAAGAAGATATCTCACACACACACATGCACACACACACACCCCCACACACACTGGAATATTACTCAGCCATAAAAAGGAATGGAATCTTACTACGTGTGGCAACACGGATGGACTTGGAGGGTATTATCCTAAGTGAAATAAGTCAGAGAAAAACAAGTACCATATGATTTTACTTAAATGTGGAATCTAAAAAATAAAACAAACAAACAAAACAAAACAGAAACAGACTCACAGATACAGAGAACATACTGGTGATTGCCAGAGGGGAGGGAAAGTGGGGGGACAGACGAAATAGGTGAAGGGGATTAAGAAGTACAAACTTCCAGCTATAAAATAAATGTCATGGGGATGCAATGGGGATGTAAATGGATGTAAGACATCCATTGTGATGGATGCTATCTGGTCTTAATGCAGTGATCATTTCATAATGTCTAAAAATATCGAATCATTATGTTGTGCACTTGCAACTAATATAATATATATTAATTATAATTCAGTAAAATTGTTTTCAAATGTCCATGTAGCATTGCTTATAATAGCGGAAAACTGAGACGTATAAATTTTTCAATGGGTGATTGGATAAAGCAATTTTGTACTATTCATGCAATGGGATATCATTCAAAAATAAACTTTTGATGCAGGCAAAGATATGGATGAATCTCAAAAACATTATGTTGAGTAAAAGAAGACAGATTCACAAAAATGCATAGCTTATGATTCCATTCAAATGAATTTGTAGAACTGGCGAAACTAAGCTATGGTAAAGGAAGTCAAATAAGCGGTTCTCTGGGGAGAGGGGCAGATCTACTAAAAAGGAGCATGAGATAACTTTCTGAGGATATGAAAATATCTTGATTTGAGTACTGGGGTTACACAGGAGTATACATTTCCAAAAACTCATCAAATTGTATACTCAAAATATGTGCATTCTATCTAAATTTACCTCAGTTAACTTTTGTTTATTGAGTGCTTCCAATGTGTCTTTCATTATTCTAAGCACTTATATAAATCATGCCTCTTGTCTCTCAGAGGAATCTTAAAGGTATTCTTTGTCATTTTACAGAAGAAGCTGAAGCACTAGAAAATTAGTCAAGGTCAGACAGCAAAGACATGGTACAGCTGAGAGTCAGTTCCAGGCAGTCTGAAACCAGAGCAAAGACTCTTAATGTCTATGTTGTAATCAAGCTCTCCCCGAAGTCTACAGACTTAAATATTGACACTCACGGTCATTACCTGTCATTTCTGAAAAGTTGCCATCATATAATGTTTTCTTGGAATGGTAACAAACACTAAAAGATGTCTGAAATGAATGGTGGGGAAAGATATTGCAAGTTTAAATGGTGACAGGAGGCTCCAAATAGCATCCTTGAACTGCAGGCTGGGAGGCTGGCTGTCAAGAACCATCAAGGGGAGAAAGCTGCTCTGTGTGAGGCTGATCAGACAGCACCTAGAATACAGTAAACAGTTCTGGGCATCTCAACACGAGAGAGCTGTCAAGAAATTGGAAGAGATTCAAAGAGCATCAGGGAGCATGATTAAAGGACGGGAGGGATTGATTTATGAGAAAAGATTAAAAGAACTAAATACTGCCTGCATAGATGGAGCATAACTAAGGAGGGACATACTAGCAACATAAATATTTGAAGGGCATACACAAAGAAGGAGAAAGATTGTTAATGTTGCCCCATGGAGGTATAAATAGAAATTAGAGGATGGAACACAGAAATGAAAATGTTGCTCAAATATTAGGAAACATGTGCTGAAAATGAGGTCAATTAGACTTTGAAGGAGCTTCCCAGAAGACAAGCAGAAATCCAGTTGCCCAAGCCATTGACAATCAGTTCTGACACAGAATAACAACATCCTAATACTTTTGGGTCTAGAAGCAGAAAAATGTGATTTTATGGAGGAATTCCTCCCCATCAGGGATGCTCAGTTTCAGAGAAGGTTTACAGATCTTGCAGGTGTTAAGGTAAAAAGCCAGGAGTCATTCCAGTTTTTAAAACTTCAAATCATATATCATCTTCATGAATGGATAGATATGAACAAGTCTTGCATTGGGCAATTTGAACATAGTGTC
The DNA here is from genome assembly GCF_011762595.2 of Tursiops truncatus. Lineage (NCBI taxonomy): Eukaryota > Metazoa > Chordata > Mammalia > Artiodactyla > Delphinidae > Tursiops > Tursiops truncatus. Next base: position 99,945,423 of record NC_047039.1, on the reverse strand, counting down.
ACTACATTTTTTGTCAGAGAAGAGCTGGGGTGGATCAGTGTATGACTTGCCCAAGAGAATACACACCTGACCCAAGACAATAACTACTGTGAGGAATGTGTGTTGGCTCATACACTCTTGGATTGTGAAATTGCAAGCTCTCATATAATTTTACATCTACTTTGATTTACCGTTTATTCATAATTCACTTGTTTATTAAATATAAATACATATATATATTTGCATTAGACATTGCACTGAGAATACAGCAGCTGTGGACAAATCAAAGTCCCTCAGAGAGCTTATACTTTAGTTTGGGGAAAAAGATAATGGAGAAATTTAAGGAAATGACCAGTAGCAATAGGTGCAATTAAGAAAGAGAAAACAGATTGAGGAGATTGAGATGATAAGCTGCAGACTGGGAGAAAATATTTGCAAAAGATGCATCTGATAAAGAGCTATTACCCAAAAAACAAAAAGAAGTCTTAAAACTCAACAAGAAAACAATCTGATTAACAAAGGAGCCACAGACCTTAATAGACACCTCACCAAAGAAGATATACAGATGGCAAATAAGCATATGGATAGATGTTCCACATCACATATCATCAAGGAAATGATAGTGAGATACCATTACACACATATCAGAATGGCCAAAATCTGGAACACAGACAACACCAAATGCTGGCAAGGACGTGGAGCAATGGGAACTCTCATTCATGGCTGGTGGGGATGCAAAGTGGGACAATTGCTTTTCGAGACAGTTTGGCGATTTCTTACAAAACTAAACATACACTTAGTGTACAATATAGCAATCATGCTCCTTGGAATTTACTCAAAGGAGTTGAAAATTTATGTTCATATAAACAGTTGCACATAGGTGTTTACAGCAGCTTTTTTCATAATTGCCCCAAATTGGAAGCAACCAAGAAACCCCTCAGTAGGTGAATGGATAAATAAACTGTGGCACATCCAATGAAATGTTACTAGGTGCTAAAAAGCAATGAGTTATCAAGCCATGAAAAGACATGGTGGAAACTTAAATGAGTATTACTAAGTGAAAGAAGCCAATCTGAAATGGCTTCATGGTGTATAACTTCAATTATAAAACATTCTAGAGGGCTTCCCTGGTGGCGCAGTGGTTGAGAGTCCACCTGCCGATGCAGGGGACACAGGTTCGTGCCCCGGTCCGGGAAGATCCCACATGCCGCGGAGCGGCTGGGCCCGTGAGCCATGGCTGCTGAGCCTGCGTGTCCGGAGCCTGTGCTTCGCAACGGGAGAGGCCACAACAGTGAGAGGCCCGCGTACAGCAAAAACAAACAAACAAACAAACAAAAAAAAAGACATTCTAGAAATGGCAAAATTATGGAGGCAGCAAAAAGATCAGTGGTTGCCAGGGGCTGGGTGGGTGCAGAGAAGGAGGAATGAACAGGCAAAGCACAGATTTGTAGGGAAGTGTGATACTATAATGATGGATACATGTTATACATTTGTATAAACCCAGAGAAACTACAACACTGAGAATCGACTGTAATGTCAACTATGGACTTTGGGTAATTATGACATGTCAATGTAGGTTCATCAGTTGTAACAAATGTACCACTCTGGTGGGGGATGTTAATAATGGCTGAGGCTATGCCTGTATGGGGGCAGGGAATCATGTGGAAAATCTGTACCTTCCTCTTAATTTTGCTGAGAACCTAAAACTGCTCTAAAAAATATTCTTACACACACACACACACACACACACACACACACACAGAATGAGGATGGGGATTGTGATTGGAAAGTTTACATCTGGAGGTCTGCGAAGGCCATATTAGGAAAGGAATATCTGAGCAGAGACATGATTGAAGCAAGGGAGTGAGCTCCATAAAAATCTGGGAAAGTACATATCAGGCAGAGGACAGAGCAAGGACAATTTCCAGGGATGGGATGTATTGGTCTGTCTATCTGAGCGACCAGAGTCAAGAGTTCACTGTAGCTGGGTTGGAATGAGGGAGTATAAGTGTTGAAATAGGGGATATAGTCAGGGGACAGATTCTAAAAGGTATTATTGTGATTGTGAGCTCTTTTTACTCTGACTGAAGTCAGAAGGTATTATAAGATTTTGAGCAGAGAAGGAACATGATCTCTCTTACATTTTAAAAGAATTCTTCTGAGTATGGTGTATAATACAGTCTGTAGGTAAGGATGAAAGCAAAAAGACCAGTTAATGGGCTACTGCTATTATCCAGGTGAGTGGTAATGATAACTTGCACCAGGGTGGCAGCAGTGGAGGTAGGGAGAAATTATCAGATTTTGAGGGTATAACCAACAGGATCAGCCAATGAGTAGGGATGTGAGATAAAAAGATGCATTATTTTATAACGTATCATGATCCATTGCAACAATTTTCCTTGTTTTCTTTTCTAGATCACAAATCCCTTAAAAAAATATTAATCACTATATTTATAGCACTTAGAAATGCCTGGAATAAGAATCACCATTTGGGATTAAGGCTGCCTCAAACAGAATCTCAGCTCTGCAATTTATTTGCTGTCTGACCTTAAATAGTAGTATACTAGTGCCTCTACTTTTTTCATCTGTAAAATGAAGAATTCCCTGAACACAGGGTTTACAAGTCTGGGGCAAGTGGACATGAACAAGAGTCTGGGCTTTGTGCCACTCTGATTTCATCCAGAACAGTTCTACTTTTATCAGTCTATATATTTATTATCTATGTAAGGTTTCATCAGGAAAAAAGGGGTTTTATGGGTAAAATATGAATGAGAAAGTGCTGGATTAAGTAACACCTACAGTCTCTTCTAATGTAATGACCATTGCGTCACTTAATAAAAGCTTATGGAACCCCTGATGAGCCAGGCACAATTTTGGGTGCTTCAAACACAATATTGAATCCAACAGGCAGAGTCTCTGCCCTAACAGGGCCCACAGGCTAGGATGTGTTCTTACTTAGGAGGGCCATGGAACCCTAGAGAGTTACATATTTTTTCAGAGAGCCACTGGACACTTTGATATTATATATAATATTTTGTAAAACTGTATGTATGTTGGATTTTCTTAGAGAGAGCATGTGCTGTTTTCATTAGCATATTTTTTGTAAAAAACTAAAGCAAAAAACAAAAACACTTTTTATTGAAATATAATGAATCCAATTCTTAAAACAGGCTTTGATCTCCACAATTAAGAATCACTACACATAATGATTAAAATCTCTCCCAGTTTACTTATTCTATGTTTCTATTGTTTCTTCTGCAATTTTGCTAAGGCAGAGAATCTACTTGTAAATAGAAATATGTACTGCTATTTCCTTTATGTTTATAAACATGAATTGCCACAAAAATATTTTTTAAAGTGCAGGCAAACTACACTACAGATTAGTCCGAATACAAGAAAGCACCCTACACTTCTGCCATCTACACAGGAAAATTGATAAAAAACATAAAGTAGGATGTGACATATATCAGAAAAATGTTCATTCAATTTTGTGTTTTTTCCCTAATATTGATTTCCTTTTAACAAATATGTTTGTTTAAAAATCATCTACTAGGGAGAGGAATCTGGCTGGGAGGAGGGTGTGTTTAAGAACAAGCAACATTTAAAAGTGTTCAGGGCCACTGCCCATTGGAAATCAATCAGAAGTGAAATATAAAGCATTTGTACCATTATAATGGAAGTTGGTGGGAAACAGGATTCCATTTATGCAATTCTGATTTATAGGCAACTTTTTAATTTTCTTTTTTATTATACAAAGGCCTGAGGTCTAGTCCCAGAACTACCACAAATTAGCTTTGTGAAAGAAAACAACTCAGTAATTCTAAGCATTAGTTTCCCTCATCTGTAGAACCAGACTTGAAGCTCCAATATCATCAGAAGTATATCTACATTTTCTGAAACCACACTTCTAATACCTAGCACATAATAGAAACACTATAACTCTTAAAGGAATGGATGAAAAAACGAATGAATGAATGAGGAGTCTAGAAGTCATGTGGTAGGGTGGAAAGAGCTCAATAATTAAAGAAATTAAAAGACATGAATTGCTCACCCTACTTTACAAAATTATCATATGCATAATCTTAGTGAAGATATTTATAATTTCAGACCTCATTTTCCTCATATATAAAATTTGCGTCACCGAGATATGTGAAAAGCATTTTACCAACAAGAAAATAATGGAGGCCGTGTTACCCATTTAATTGTGATCTCTGGAGTAGCTCTTGAGATTTTACTGTTCTCTGACTGTACCCCTCACCAATCTGCAGACTTCAAGGACAAGCCTACTAGTCTCCTGCACTCCTGGTTAGCTACCTGCTGACCAGGTAGTTATGGTTAGCAGGTAGCTAACCATCATGGAGTGATGCTCAGATAATAAAATTCAGAACAAACACCTGAAAAATATGGATACTGCTGAAGCCCAAGTTCTCTTCTCCAACCCCTCCCCCTTTGTTCATTCTACTGTCAGATCATATTAAAATAATCCTAAGGGAAAAAAAAATCAACACAAACAAAAAAGCCATCTGAGCAAGCAGTAAATGTACGCAGATTATGTTAAAATATATTAAATGTGTATTGCCTTTTTCATGAATGTTGCCAGAGCTATTTTGGGGCTTGATTCAAATCCAACCTCTGAGACGTTAAGGTTTTTAAAATGCAGTTTACAAGAGAAGAGAACTTGATTTTGTACAGTATACTTCATCCTTTGGGTTTCTAAACATTTATTTAGTTATTTATTTTTATTTCTTTTGGTTGTGTCAGGTCTTAGTTGCAGGCACATGGGATCTTCGTTGAGGCATGCAGGAGCTTTTCCTTGTGGCATGCAGGCTCTTCGTTTCGCCACTCGGGCTACTCTCTAGTTGTGGCGTGTGGGTTTTCTCTCTCTAGTTGTGGTGCGTGGGCTCCAGAGCTCGTGGGCTCTGTAGTTTGCAGCACGTGGGCTCTCTAGTTGAGTCCTGTGAGCTCAGTAGTTGTGGTGCAGGGGCTTAGTTGCCCTGTGGCCTGTGGGATCTTAGATCCCTGACTAGGGATTGAACCTGCGTCCCCTGCATTGGAAGGGGAATTCTTTACCCCTGGACCACCAGGTAAGTCCCTATCCTCTGGGTTTCTAAAAGAGCATCACAAAGCAACATGTTAGATCCTTGCCTTGTGGGAAGTGCAGTCAGGGCCAAGAGGCTTTGTGACTCCATTGGTGGGTCATGTTGAGCTCTGATCAGCTGACTATCTTACAAGGTGGCAATGGCATGTCTTGCTAGGGTTCAGACTACAGAGAGGGCCCAAAAGTGGGAAGTCAATTCACAGCAGTGGTGCAAAGTGGAGTTTTGAGATGAAATCAGACAAAGACAAGAGGAAAAAGCTGTGGAGATGAGAAATGACAAATATCCTAAGAGTAACACAGTGAACTGACTCATCTCTGCTGAGGGTTCTGCTGTTGTTCTACATGGATAGGCCAGAATCCATCAGCTCTTCAGATCTAGCTGTGACCTAAACAATGCAATTAACTCATCATAAACACTTGCCCAGCTCTTCGCCTGGTCCCAAACATTTAGCCAGGACATTTCTCACATAGATTTGACATTATGTCCCCCTCTTTGGTAACCCCCCACTGATCCTACAGTTAATTCCTTTTTTCATACCTTCGGTGCTTCTCTCCTGAAATATTTCACTGGTTCTTTTAATGGTCTTCTTGCCCCCAAATCTACAAAACTCAAGTCATTTGATTATGTGACTCATGCCACTTTCCAGTACCCATAGTTGACTGTATCTTCCAACAATCCTTTGGAGTAGGTATTAGCATCCCCATTTTATGCTTGAGGGACTCACTCATGAATTTTTGAATGAAAGGGGAAAATTTATTCTCCCTGTGTGTGCTTCCACTGTATTTTTCCCATATTATTGTTACTACATTGTTTTATGTTCTATCCATCCAAATGTCCATCTTCTTTTTTTTTAAAACAAAGTTTGCAAGCAAGTTTAGTGTTATTTATTTATTTATTGGCCATGCCACGTGGCTTGAGGGATCTCAGTTCCTTGACCAGGGATTGAACCTGGGCCACGGCACTGAAAGCCCAGAATGCTAACCACCAGACCACCAGCGAACTCCCAAAACGTCCATCTTCTAAATAAGAACATAAACTCCTTAGGGACTGGGTCTTATTCATCTTTGTATCTCTGGTGCCTAGAACACAGTGAATGCTATTTAAAATTTTGAATGACTATGTAAAAACATGCATGAATGAATGAATTAAAATCAATAGTGTTGGTGGTTCTATAGTCCTTTAAAGGGCAGGAGAGTGGATGTGCATTATTTCCTGTAGTATGTTTTATAAAATTCTAGTTTAATGAGATAATCTATGGCAAACTAAAAGCTCTTGAGTCCAACAAGATTGTAAAATTTGAAGAATCTCCTCCAGAATATTTTCAAATTGAATCCAAGAAGTCACAAAGCAGAGACATTAAAAAAATTTTTTTGTTGGGACTTCCCTGCTGGCCCAGTGGTTAAGACTTCACGCTTCCAATGCAGGGGCACGGGTTTGATCCCTGATTCCGCATGCTGCATGGCCAAAAAAAATTTTTTTTGTTGAATGAAAGGTTTTCCAAGTTCACTGGACTACAGATACCTCCTTCTCTTCTTCCTCCTCTTTCTTTTCTCCCTCCTGCCTTCGCCTTCTCCTTCTTCTCCTTTCCTTTTTACATAAGAGGAATTAACATCCCTCCAAAATAATCACTATACAAATATAAACTAAGAATCATAGGCCGAAAATGATACCTCTTCTGAGTACTTTAGATACTGTCTGTAGGCAGAGACCTCTCCAGGAGGTATCTTCAAACTGAGATTCCATATGTCTAGACAGAAGACACCTCAGTGGTTCAGAGGTTTGGTCTTGTGACAGCCCTACTCTGAATCATTTGTCATGTTCTTGAGAGTCTAATATAAGCTTTGATAGCGTACCTTTTTCCAATGGTTGGAAGATTCCAGAGAATGTTAAAAACAACAGAGCTGAAGGATTAGGTATGCAGGTGAGGCACAGTCTTGGTAGCCGCATCAAACACTAGGAATGTTTTATTGGAGAAGCGAGGCATGCACAAAGCTCTGTGCATTTTCTAGTCTGAACAAAACTGAAGAAATCACAAGTCAGTTCTCAGCACTGACTCACAGTCCCTAAAATGGTGAGGATGGAAAATCACTGCTCTGAGTAGAAACAAAATGAAATATTTCTGAACACCTTTCCCTGACAGGTTTAAAAAAGCAAAGGAAGCAAAGGAAGGGGGTTGCTGGCTGTGAAAAGTCTTGGATGAATGTATTGAGAGCAGTTATTTTAGTGGTGCTGGTGATAAAAATTAAATGGGGACCTTATGGGAGATGTACGTTTCATAGGAATGTGTTGGGACAAATGCAGGTTTTTAGAGGCACTCTCAGAAGCTGGGCAAAGGTGGCAAAAAATACAAAGTCAGAAGAGGGACAGGGTGAGAGGAGGAGGGAGACCAGAAAAGACACACTTTGCAAAAGCAGAGGAGATCACATTTAAGGATATCTGGGACAGACAGCCTGTAAAATACTCAATTCTAGCAAAACAAGGGGGCAGGAGTTAGATAAGAAGGAGGAATCAAGGGAAGGAGAAAGAAGGAAGAAAGACAAAAGGAGGAAGAGGGATAGAGAGGAGAGAATTCAGAAAGAACATAAGGTAGAGAGGAGAGAGAGGAAGGCATGAGTGTGTATCACTGCAAATTAATAAGACACTGCTTAATAAAACTGCAGAGACCCTGGGGGGTCACACGAACCTGGGTTAGGAATCAACCTCTGCTATTTAGTAATTGTAGACCTTAAACAAATACATAAATTCTCTGAATATTTGTTTCTGTTTTTTTTGAAATGGGGATAGGAATATCTATCTCACTGAGTCATTTTATTATTTAAATTAAATAATGTTCATGAACGGTCTAGTACCAAGCCTACTGTATTGTTAGCATTCACGCATAGTTACTTTAAAAAAATTAGTAACATAAGTATCTAGGCAAAAAGTGGAGAAGGTCCATTTCCTCACCATAATGAGTTCTAGGCATATATGTTAGCTTATATTATGATTATTTTTAGTAAAATAATGTCATCATTAATTATTTCAGACAAAGATAATCAATCTTTTGCCTTGTGCCTGTGTATATGATATTCTGTAGAACCTTAATCCTGTTGGTAGTTCATGAAGAGGCTCATTGATTATATCATCTTTAACTAAATCTGAGTAATGGTTTCAAGAAACAGAAAAACATTCTGACTAGCCTTGGCCAAGGGGAATGTAAGTATGATAGAGGGTTGGGCAGGGAACTGAAGTTCAACAAGGGCTGCTAGGTCTCTCAATGGTCCAGAACCAGACACTAAGAGGACCTCCAGACAGAGCAGGTTTTACTCTGGGTGGGCACAGTTTCTCACTGTGTCTGCTTTTCTTTAAACACACCAACCCTCTCTACCTCCAGATGCAAGTGGACTGAACTCTACTGCTCTGTCTTGGAGATGGCCATAGTTCCCTAATGTCTATAAGCACCTTTCACAAAAGAGTCCCAGTTTGATGGTGTCCCAATTTCCTACCTTCAGGACAGAGAATATGATCTTCCCAGCAAGAAGAAGGAAACTTGCATCATTTAAAAAACTTGCATCATTTAAAAAACTCCATTAAAAAGTAGAGGGCGTAGGGAAAAGTTCTTGGGAATGAGTCAGATCTCTGAAAAAAAACTGTTTGCTCTGAGTTTTTGGTGCGTCATTATACCTATTTGTGTATTAAAGACATCCAAGCATCTACACAGAAATCTGTTCAGCATTGTTTAACTCAGCCTTTATAAAACTTCTTTTATCCACAGCCTTTTATTAACATGAGAACAAATGATGGAGCTGTACGGGATTTCACAGGACATGTGGGATTTTAGAGCCAAGCGGTAGGAGGCATAGAAACCTTAAACATAGATGGGCCATAATGATCAGTGGTTCTACGTGGTCCCATTTCACAAGTGAGGAGAACTGAGACTCAGAGAATGAAAATATCGTAGGTCGCATAGCTAGGGTGTGGCAAACTGGTACCCAATTCTCTGAATCCCCAGTTTAGTACTGTTCTTTCACAGCCTGCTGATCCCCAAGGGCTGCTATTGTTGACGTATTATCAGTTAATCTTTGAAGCTGGCTGCCACCTGAACCCCTAACCCATTAAGCCCTCAGGATTGGCATGTTGAGATTGGATTTTTAAAAAGGAGCCAATGGAAAAAAATCACATTTAATTCACTTGGCTGGGGCACAGCTATTCTATGAAGTGAAGGATGCCTGGAGAATGAACCCAGTATGATGCTCTTCCAGACTACAATGTCTTCAGCTACTCTATTCAAAAACATTTTTAATTTCTCTGAGACAAGTTGGTAGCAATTATCAATCACCAGTGACGTTTTATTGGATGGATTCAGAGATGAGCAAGTGAAAAGTACTAGAATGTGGCTGAACTCACTACCCAGACCACCCTCTTCTCCCAATCAGCCCACCCCTATATATAAACATTTCAATATCCTGGCTTCTTAATTTTGTTGTGAGTTTTGATCATAAATCTTTAAATAAATACGCTTCAAGATAAGCCAGTAAAAGGCAATTAGATGTTTCATTTGCAGCCAAAGTATAGTTATTTTGCAGAATTTGGCTGTTTAGCAGAAGACGTTTTGAGATATAAGATTAAGATAACAAAGAAATTAGTCTGTACATGCTCAATTACTTCACGTGATGCTTTGCCTGGATCCTGCTGCCTTCAACTTTTCTTTACTCTGTTGCATGATTTGGCTCTCAAAAATACATGCTTGACCACATAAAAAGTATTGGGACCATCTAGCCTCATTGTAGAAGGGCTCAAGAATGTTATTTCAGTCATTTGTAAGACTAAACAGAAAGTTGGTTTTACTGGGATCTAGCTCTGATATGTCTTGCTTTTAGTAATTGGGCTTCTGCTTTATTTTTCTGATTGGATGTCCATCTTATATTTAAATTTGAATAATTCAATTACATTTTTGCTCTTATGTGCCTGAGTCCCAGCTTGTATAACATGCCAGGTGTGGTTCTGCCATTGGAATTAGACACTTGGATTTGAATCTTATACTAATATTTGCTAGCTTTGTGACCTTGGGCAAGTTACACAACCTAACCTAGACTCAAGTTTTCTTTTTTGAACAACGGGGCTGATTATTTCTACCTTAGAGAAGTTAAAGATAGATGTTTCATATAAAGCACTGTTGTTCTCTCTATATATTTAAAGATGCTAATTACTCATTTCTGTACTATTTTAGGTCTTTGAAATTGGATATTTGTTCATCTTTTTTCCCTCTTTTTCCTCATCATCATACTCCACCTATTCTTTGGTACACCTGTCTACCACCTCCACCTAGACCTCCTGTACCGCAGGGCCACAGATCCTCTGGAAATGGGTTATTTATTCTCCATACTCACTGATATTTGCCTTCCACTTCCTTTCAGTGGAATGAGTCTGTGTCTGCTGACTCCACTGACGATGTCTAAATTTCCAACCTTAAAACCTTCCAATCTGATGGTACCACACAAACCATATGCCATTGTCTGAGAATATAGAAACTGGTTGTCTCATAAAACATATACCAAGATTTTAAGAAAACAGAATCGATAAATATAATGTTTATATTATCTGTGATCCATTTTCAAAATACAGTTACGTATTCAAATCAGGCAATTTATACCTTCTATTCAAGTTTTTCAGCAATTAAATTATTTGAAAAATTCTCCCATGATAAGATCAGGGAGCAGATGCAGGTGCTATACAAGTCACTTCAACAAGTCTTTGAAATAAACAATAAACAGGCAAAATATATGTGGTTGAGAAGTCCAAGATGAAGGTGCTGGCAGATGTGGTGTTTTGTGAGGACCAGCTTCCTGGTTCGCAGATGACTGTCTTTTCCCTGTAACCTTACATGGCACATGGGAGAAAGGATCTCCTTGGAGTCTTTTTTGTAAGGGTACTAAGCTCTTTCATAAAGCCTCTGCCCTTATGACCTAAATCACTTCCCAAAGGCCTTACCTTCAAAATACCATCACATTGGGGATTTAGTTTCAACATAAGAATTTTGGGGGGACACAAACAATTGTTCTACAGCATTGTGGAAGTAGTTAACCTCAGGATTGCAAATTAAAGCATTCCCGTTTTGATGAAAACAGGTTACTTTCAAATGCAATCTGAATGGTGTGGTCAACGAAAAATAAAAAAGAAATAGTATAAGACTTTTCAATTTCATACCTATGGGATGGTAGAGGAATGATGCTGGAGGAATGGTAGAATATAAAATAATAATTATTAATTAATGACAGGATACAAGAAAGGAGAATGGCTGAAGATTTTGACCCAGAAGCCTATGATGAGGAGATGAATTTTGTATATGTGATTGAGGACACTATCATACCATGAAGGCATCAATCTCCAAAATAAAACCAATACACAACTGGTATGGTATTGAGTGCTAGAAATATGAAAAGGAGTCAGTATTTGCCTTCATTTTCATAAAGCCTACAGTCTAATGAAGAAGACAAAAATTCAGTTGAAGTAGGAGTGAAGGCAGAGGGATCACAGAGGTCAGAGAAACATGCACTGATAGTAAAGAGGAGGAATCATATCTGGCACACACGATAAGATATGGGAGAGGGTAAATGTCACTGAAGAAAAACAATAAAGGATCAATAGTCATCTTCATAAGATGGCAAGAGGATACTCCAAGAACAGGGGACAATTTTAAGGATAAAGGAAACTTCGGTAAAGATGATAAAACCGAACAAACAAAAAGTTCAATTTTCACTAATTTACAAAAGGCTCTATTGTTCCCAGAGCTTTATTCAAACTATTTGAAACTAACTTCTAGATCAATGCTATGGTAGCAATCCAAGACATGGTGTGGGTTGAAAATATAAATTGCCTCAATAAATGCTGGGGTGGGAGGGGTGAAAACATAGGTTATTAAGGGAAACCATGTCTCTGGAACATAATAGGCAAGGTATTCATGGAGTCAGCTGAGGTCATGGGTACTTTACCCAAATGATCTCACTTAATCCTCACAACAGCCCCATGGCAGATGTGGAAGCTGAACTAAGAAACAAAATAATTCACTCAGAGTTAAGAAATTAATACTAATCAATGGTGAGAGCCAGTCCAGGTCTGCTGGACTCCAAGGTATTTTTCCTGTACAATGATATACCCATGATGTCCCCTAAAATAACTGGAAATATTTAATGAGGGAGAGAGAGCGGGTGGAGAAAGACATAGAGATGAGAGGGAAAGAGAAAACAAGTGATCTTTATTATGGTGTTTACCCTGTAGTTAATTTTTGTAATATTCCTTTTTAGTGTCAGTCCCTCACATCCAGTTGAGCCTCCCAAAGGGAAATGCAACTCATGTTTTTGTTGAGCCTCATGAGGCCTGGCATGTGGTAATATTCAATATATTGATAAAATAAGTAATTAATAAAATAAGTGTAAAGATGTGTATAAATGTGTTATCAGAATTTCTACATATTTTTGACTTGGAATTAAAAATTGTGTCCCTAAAAAAACAAAGAGAGAGAAATCATGTCTATTTTGGAGAATGACCTTTTGAAATATACATCAATAAAGATAGACATGTCATTTTACAAACTATCTCTCAATGTGCCTTGTAGATAATGCCTGGGACATTATAGAAAGATTGGATGTCGTCATAATACGGAGGTTGGTCTTTCACTCCTGGAAGAACCAGTCAGTTATGGTTCCTAATGTGAATTTTTCATTACTGAGCTGAGACTATAATCTTTGATCCACTGAATATTATTCATTAACATACTTCAAGTATTTGATCAACATTGAACAATGCCTGAATGCAAGTCTGAAGTCTTTGAGAATCCATTCTCAGGACACAAGTCCTTCAAGAATAATAGAGCTTTCATCCATACCACTCCTCTTATATTGGTCCTTCAGTGTCACCATGACCTCCACTTTGGTAAATCTAATGAATGAGACTGGAGCAAAACTGTTTGATCTATCAGCATAATTTGACACAGGGGATCGCTCCTCCCTTTTTGATACACGCTCTTCACTTCTCTTCCCGAACATCATACTCTTCTGGTTTCTTCCATGCTCACGGACTCCTTAGTCCTTCTTAGTCTCCTTGGCTAGCTCCGCTTCATCGCACTGACTATTTACGTTCAGTGTATTTCCAGGCTTAGTATTAAATATCTTCTTTGTATCTATTCACTTCCACATGACTTTGAATACCATGTATACTTCATAACTCTCAAAGTCATCCATTTAATTCTGAAAATTAGATTTATGTCTAATAATGTCTACTGAACGTTTCCTTAACTTGATAACAGTCATCACAAACATGAAAATCCAAAACTGAACTCTTGATCTACTGCTTTTCTACCTCCAAAACTATTCCACTTAGAGGCTTTCTTGTCTCAGTTAATGGTAACTCTATCCCTACCCTCTCAGACCAGAAATCCTGGAGTCATTTTGAGTCTTCTCTTCCTTTCAAACCTCATTTCCAATTTGGTAGCTAATTCTGTTGCTCTTACATTTGAGGTAATATCCAGAATTTAATCACTCCTCACTACCTCCACTGCTACTCTTATGATTCAAGCCACTCTTATCTCTCACCTGGACTATTACAATAGCCTCGTAACTACTTTTTCTCTTTCTACCCTTACCACCCTTCTCCCCTCAATGCTAAACACGGAATCCAGATTAGTTTTATTCAAATGCAATTCAGATAATGTCACTCCTTTGCTCAAATCCTTCCAACAATTAAGTCTTCATGTCATTAAGAGTGTAATGGCCTACAAGACTCCAGGTGACCTAAGATTCAAACCTCTCTGATCTCAACTCATTTTCCTTACCAGCCACAATGAGCTCCTTGATGTTCATTAAACGTCAAGAAACATGTATATCCTGATACACTGAACTTGTTCCCTTTGCCTGGAATATTCTTCTGGATATGTCACACATACTACCTTGATATATTTGCTTAAATCTCACCTCCTCTTTGGTGCCTACCTTGGCCACCATATTTTAAGTTGTATTCATTACTCCCTGAACTCTCCATTCTTATTCCCTACTTTATTTTTTTCTATGGTATTTTTTACCTTCTAATACATTATATACTCTAGTCTATTCTTTTTATTATGGGCCTCCCAATAAAATGCAAATTCTATGAGGACAAAGACTTTGCTTTTTGTACTGTTTTATACCCTGTGCTTAAAACTGTTATTGTAACATCCATAGTGGGAGCTCAATAAATGTTTGTTGAATGAATGAATGAATAATAAATCCTAAAGTTACAGAGTGCGCTAGAGGCAGAAGTAATCTTAGGAATTATCTAAGATAATTTACTTACATTTTTTTACAGATGAAGAATCTGAATCTTTGAGAAATAAACCGACTCATCTGAAATAGGAAATAGTTCTCCTAGTATATAGTTCAGATTATCATTTTTCTTGCCGTGACTACAGAGTCAGGTACACTGCTTGGCTTGAAGCAAGTGCTCAGTGAGTCTCTTTTGAATGAATGGGTCCAGGGTTCTTTCACTACACCATACTAACAGCCTTAACTTGTAATTAGGTGGATCTATGGGAAGTAGTTGGGTGCAACAGATTACTTCCAAAGTTTATTTCAACTATAAATTTCTATTGGATGGGCATTCTAAATAACTTGATAGTTATTATATAATCATACTTTCTTCTCTCCCCCATACTTCTCCTTACTCCCTTTCTAATAGTTGTGCACAACTTCCACCTCCTCTCCTGAAAAGGAATATAAAAATATCTCTCTTTGGACCGTAGAATAAATACCTTCTAAATAAAGTACGAAAATTATGCATTCCTAGGTACCTGGACCAGATTATTGGCCATGGGTGGCATGATTTGGGAGAATTTGAGGTGATTTTAGTTAGCTCATATTTATATACTATTTTAATTCCTAAAATCCCATCTTTAACAAATTATCACATTCTCTTCTTCTTAAGCTTCTCTTTTTAATGCAAAGAAAAAGAAGTTCATTCACTCTTTCATTCAACACATTTTAAAATATCTAATAGTCTTTATGTGATAACATTGACCATAACAGACACAGCATTGTCTTCATGAAGTTTACAGCCCAGAGAAAGGCAGATATTAATAAAATAATTACACAAAACATTACTAATTTAAAACTGTGGTAAGTGACTTAGTGAAAATTACAGGTTGCCATGAGAATATAGAATATAGAATATAGAATATAGAACTACTCTAGGAGTGAAATGGGTCATGAAAAAGCCACAATGAAGCTAAGACATGAAAGATAAAGAACATTAACTAGGAAGGTTTTTTTCTTAACATCTTTATTGGACTATAGTTGCTTTGCAATGGTGTGCTAAGTTTCTGCTTTATAACAAAGTGAATCAGTTATACATATACATATATCCCCATATCACCTCCCTCTTGCATCTCCCTCCCACCCTCCCTATCCCACCCCTCTAGATGGTCACAAAGCACCGAGCTGACCTCCCTGTGCTATGCAGCTGCTTCCCACTAGATACCTATTTTACATTTGGTAGTGTATATATGTCCATGCCACTCTCTCACTTCGTCCCAGCTTACCATTCCCCTCCCCGTGTCCTCAAGTCCATTCTCTATGTATGCGTCTTTATTCCTGTCCTGCCGCTTGGTTCTTCAGAACCTTTTTCTTATTTTTGTTAGATTCCATATATATGTGTTAGCATACAGTATTCATTTTTCTCATTCTGACTTATTTCACTCTGTATGACAGACTCTAGGTCCATCCACCTCACTACAATAACTCAATTTCATTTCTTTTTATGGCTGAGTAATTTTCCATTGTATATATGTGCCATGTCCTCTTTATCCATTCATTTGTTGATGGACACTTAGGTTGCTTCCATGCCCTGGCTATTGTAAATACTGCTGCAATGAACACTGTGGTACAAGATTCTTTTTGAATTATGGATTTCTAAGGGTATATGCCCAGTAGTGGGATTGCTGGGTCGTATGGTAGTTCTATTTTTACTTTTTCAAGGAACCTCCATACTGTTCCCTGTGGTGGCTGTATCAATTTACATTGCCATCAACAGTGCAAGAGGGTTCCTTTTTATCTACACCCTCTCCAGCATTTACTATTTGTAGACTTTTTGATGATGGCCATTCTGATTAGTGTGAGGTGGTACCTCACTGTAGTTTTCATTTGCATTTCTCTAATGATTAGTGATGCTGAGCATCCTTTCATGTGTTTGTTGGCAATCTGTATATCTTCTATGGAGAAATGTCTGTTTAGGACTTCTGCCCATTTTTGGATTGGGTTGTTTGTTTTTCTGATATTGAGCTGAATGAGCTGCTTCTACATTTAGGAGATTGATCATTGTCAGTTGCTTTGTTTGCAAATATTTTCTCCCTTTCAGAGGGTCGTCTTTTCATCTTGTTTACGGTTTCATTTGCTGTGTAAAAGCTTTTAAGTTTCATTAGGTCCCATTTGTTTATTTTTGTTTTTATTTCCATTTCTCTAGGAGGTGGGTCAAAAAGGATCTTGCTGTGATTTATGTCATAGAGTGTTCTGCCTATGTTTTCCTCTAAGAGTATTATAGTGTCTGGCGTTATATTTAGGTCTTTATTCCATTTTGAGTTTATTTTTGTGTATGGTTTTCAGGAGTGTTCTAATTTCATACTTTTACTTGTATCTGTCCAATTTTCCCAGCACCACTTATTGAAGAGGCTGTCTTTTTTCCATTGTATATTCTTGCCTCATTTATCAAAGATAACGTGACCATACGTGCGTGTTTTTTTCTCTGGGCTTTCTATCCTGTTCCATTGATCTATATATCGCTTTTGCGCCAGTACCATACTGTCTTGATTACTGTAGCTTTGTAGTACAATCTGAAGTCACGGAGCCTGATTCCTCCAGCTCTGTTTTTCTTTCTCAAGATTGCTTTGGCTATTTGGAGTCTTTTGTGTTTCCATACAAATTGTGAAATTTTTTGTTCTAGTTCTGTGAAAAATGCCATTGATAGTTTGATAGGGATGGCATTGAATGTGTAGATTGCTTTGGGTAATATAGTCATTTTCACAATGTTGATGCTTCTAATCCAAGAACATGGTAATCTCTCCATCTGTTTGTATCATCTTTAATTTCTTTCATCAGTGTCCTATAGTTCTCTGCATACAGTTCTATGGTCTCTTTAGGTAGGTTTATTCCTGGGTATTTTATTCTTTTTGTTGCAAAGGTAAATGGGAGTGTTTCCTTAATTTCTCTTTCAGATTTTTCATCATTCATGTATAGGAATGCAAGAGATTTCTGTGCATTAATTTTGTATCCTGCTACTTTACCAAATTCATTGATTAGCTCTAGTAGTTTTCTGGTAGAATCTTTAGGATTCTCTATGTATAGTATCAGTCATCTGCAAACAGTGACGGTTTTACTTCTTTTCTGATTTGAATTCCTTTCATTTCTTTTTCTTCTCTAATTGCTGTGGCTAAAACTTCCAAAACTATGTTGAATAATAGCGGTGAGAGTGGGCAAGCTTGTCTTGTTCCTGATCTTAGTGGAAATGGTTTCAGTTTTTCACCATTGACAACGATGTTGGCTGTGGGTTTGTCATATGGCCTTTATTATGTTGAGGTAAGTTCTCTCTACACCTACTTTCTGGAGGGTTTTTATCATAAATCGGTGTTGAATTTTGTCAAAAGCTTTTTCTGCATCTATTGATATGATCATATGGTTTCTCTCCTTCAATTTGTTAATATGGTTTAACACATTGATTGATTTGCGTGTATTGAAGAATCCTTACATTTCAGGGATAAACCCCCACTTGATCATGGTGCATGATCCTTTTAATGTGCTGTTGGATTCTGTTTGCTACTATTTTGTTGAAGATATTTGCATCTATGTTCATCAGTGATATTGGCCTGTAGCTCTTTTTTGTGACATCTTTGTCTGGTTTTGGTATCAGGGTGATGGTGGCCCTGTAGAATGAGTTTGGGAGTGTTCCTCCCTCTGCTATATTTTGCACGAGTTTGAAAAGGATAGGTGCTAGTTCTTCTTGAAATGTTTCTTAGAATTTGCCTGTGAAGCCATCTGGTCCAGGGCTTTTGTTTGTTTCAAAATTTTTATCAGGTTCAATTTCAGTGCTTGTGATTGGTCTATTTATATTTTCTATTGCTTCCTGGTTCAGTCTCGGAAGGTTGTGCTTTTCTAAGGTTCGTCTGTTTCTTCCAAGATGTCCATTTTATTGGTTTATAGTTGCTTGTAGTAATCTCTCATGATCCTTTGTATTTCTGCAGTGTCAGTTGTTATTTCTACTTTTTCATTTCTAATTCTGTTGATTTGAGTCTTCTCCCTTTTTTTCTTGATGAGTCTGGCTAATGGTTTATCAATTTTGTTTATCTTCTCAAAGAACCAGCTTTTAGTTTTATTGATCTTTGCTATTGTTTCTTTCATTTCTTATTCATTTATTTGTGATCTGATCTTTATGATTTCTCTCCTTCTGCTAACTTTGGGGTTTTTCTGTTCTTCTTTCTCTAATTGCTTTAGGTGTAAGATTAGGTTGTTTATATGAGATGTTTCTTGTTTCTTGAAGTAGGATTGTATTGCTATAAACTTCCCTCTAAGAACTGCTTTTGCTGCATCCCATAGATTTTGGGTTGTCGTGTTTTCATTGTTATTTGTTTCTAGGTATTTTTTGATTTCTTATTTGATTTCTTCAGTGATCTCTTGGTTTTTAAGTAGTGTATTGTGTAGCCTCCATGTGTTAGTATTTTTTTTACAGATTTTTTCCTGTAATTGATTTGTAGTCTCATAGCGTTGTGGTCAGAAAAGATACTTGATATGATTTCAATTTTTTTAAATTTACCAAGGCTAGATTTGTGACCCAAGATATGATCTATCCTGGAGCAAGTTCCATGAGCACTTGAGAAGAAAGGGTATTCTGTTGTTTTTGGATGGAATGTCCTATAAATATCAATTAAGTCCATCTTGTTTAATGTGTCATTTAAAGCTTGTTTTTCCTTATTTATTTTCATTTTGGATGATCTGTTGATTGGTCAAAGTGGGGTGTTAAAGTCTCCTAGTATGATTGTGTTACTGTCAATTTCCCCTTCTATGGCTGTTATCACTGGCCTTATGTATTGAGGTGCTCCTATGTTGTAAATATTTACAATTATTATATGTTTTTCTTGGCTTGATCATTATGTTGTGTCCTTCTTTGTCCCTTGTAATATTTTTTATTTTAAAGTCTATTTCGTCTGATATGAGAATTGTTACTCCAGGTTTCTTTTGATTTCCTTTTGCATGGAGTATCTTTTTTGATCCCCTAACTTTCAGTGTGTATGTGTCCCTAGGTCTGAAGTGCATCTGTTGTAGACAGCATATATACAGCTCTTGTTTTTGTATCCATTTAGCCAGTCTATGTCTTTTGGTTTGAGCATTTTATCCATTTTCATTTAATGTAATTATTGATATGTATGTTCCTATTACCATTTTCCTAATTGTTTTGGGTTTGTTATTGTAGGTCTTTTCCTTCTCTTGTGTTTCCTTCCTAGAGAAGTTCCTTTAGCATTTTTTGTAAAGCTGGTTTGGTGGTACTGTATTCTCTTAGCTTTTGCTTGTTGTAAAGGTTTTAATTTCTCTGTTGAATCTGAATGAGATCTTTGCTGGGTAGAGTAATACTGGTTGTAAGTTTTTCTCTTTCATCACTTTAAATATGTCCTGCCACTCCCTTCTGGCTTGCAGACTTCCTGCTGAAAGATCACCTGTTAACCTCATGAGGATTCCCTTGTGTGTTATTTGTTGTTTAGGAATCCGCTCTTCTCGTGCACCCAGAAACAATGGTCTCTTGACTGTTAGGCAGTTCCAGATTTTTTCCTGGACTCCCTCCCGGCTAGCTGTGGCGCACTAGCCCCCTTCATGCTGTGTTCACGCAGCCAACCCCCATCCTCTCCCTGGGGTCTGACGTCCAAAGCCTGAGCCTCAGCTCCCAGTCCCCGCCCATCCCGGCGGGTGAGCAGACAAGCCTCTCGGGCTGGTGAGTGCTGGTCGGCACCAATCCTCTGTGCGAGAATCTCTCCGCTTTGCCCTCTGCACTCCTGTTGCTGTGCTCTCCTCCGTGGCTCTGAAGCTTCCCCCCCGCCCATCCCCCATCTCCTCCCGCGAAGGGGCTTCCTAGTGTGTGGAAACTTTTCCTCCTTCACAGCTCCCTCCCACTGGTGCAGGTCCTGTCTCTATCCTTTTGTCTCCAGTTTTCCTTTTTTCTTTTGCCCTACACAGTTACGTGAGTAGTTTCTTGCCTTTTGGGATGTCTGAGGTGCTCTGCCAGTGTTCAGTAGGTGTTCTGTAGGAGTTGTTCCACATGTAGATGTACTTTTGATGCATTTGTGGGGAGGATGGTGATCTCCACGTCTTACTCCTCAGCCATCTTGAAAGTCCTCCCAACTAGGAAGTTTTTAGGAGTGGGAAATTCTTCCAGGTGGAGGTGGACACCTATGCAAATATTCTGAGGGTAAGTGATGGGGAGGTGACAGCTTGGCTCAAATGAAAACCAATTACCAATTTTTTGGAAAAGAACAGAACAGATTGAAGACAAGGTTGCATATGTAACACGGTCTAGATTTTCAGTCTGTAAGAGTAATGGGGAGGTTTTGAGATGGGAAAGAGTTGGTCTTCCAAATTAAATTATGTACATGAATATTTAAGTGATTTAGGTTTTCAGATAGAAAGACTTGTAAACAAGATGAGTTGTTAGTGGCTAAAATGAGAAACTGTTTTTGAACATTGATTTTATCTGCTTCAAAATTTCCCCAGATACCATTCCAAGTCTGTGTATTCACTGGTATTTTTTAGCATTGCCACAACATATGCACTCATCTTATGACTTTTTTTCCCTCCTTTTATAGAATCTCAGTTTAAACAGATTTCCCTGTCATTGTTTTCCAGAAAGGCCTCCTAGTGTTTGAGCTTAAAAAAATGAGTTCAATCTTAGTTCAGCTTGAGGTTTCTGCACTAGTTCAAGTCAGGTCTTGATTTGCCTGAACCAGTTTCTTTTCCTTGGGCAATATTAGTCTTGCCTCGATCTGTTCTTTAGATGAAATAGAGTTGATAGTTTCAATTTCACAAGAACTCATATTAGAAGCTATTTCTCTTTTAAATAATAACAGAATTCCAGGCAAAGATGGTCAGGTGGCAAAGTTTCATACAGCTGTGAATGATAGGTTAATACTGGAATTGATTCAAATGTTTAATTATTCGTTGGGAGAAGGTTGTCTGGAGGCTTCACACAAGAAGAGACTTTATTGATTTTTATTATTCAGGGAAGGTAATAATTTTGATATTAAAAAAACAAGCTCCAATTCCTCTGTTAAGCAATAATGACAAAATGTTTGTCCAAATAATGCTAGCAACTGAGAAATCGAAGGGTCCAAAGAGACCCTCTTCTTTATTTCATGTCATCAATCTTGTGGTCTCCAAACCTGCAGGGAGTGTCCCAGTAACACAGGTTGCACTGAAGTTGTTTTTTTTTTTTTTTTTTTTGCGGTACGCAGGCCTCTCACTGTTGTGGCCTCTCCCGTTGCGGAGCACAGGCTCCAGACGCGCAGGCTCAGTGGCCATGGCTCACGGGCCTAGCCACTCCGCGGCATGTGGGATCTTCCCAGACCGGGGCACGAACACGTGGCCCCTGCATTGGCAGGCATACTCTCAACCACTGTGCCACCAGGGAAGCCCTGAAGTTATTTTTGAAGTCGAGAAAAGATACACCAATTTCTTTTTTTTTTTTTGTATTTATGTCAGTATCAGACTAATATCTTTGACAGAGTACACTGTAATAACAAGCCCAGTAACTTCAGACATGAGCCTATATTTTTAAGGACTCTTGTGGTCCTATAGCAAAGGTAGGTCATAACCATATGAGGTCCAAGGTACGAAAAGATTAATATATATTATATATTGCGAGTGAACAAAAGCAAATGGAATTTACAGAGGGATTAAGAATAGATAAAAGATGGAACAATAATGTAACGAATAATCCAAAGTACTCAGAGGCAGCCTCATGTAAAGAAAAGAACATTTGCTGAGTGCACTGAGGACACCTAAGTTTTAGGTCTACTCCTGCTTCTAAATAGCAATGTGTTTTTGGGAAAACTACTTTGTCTTTTCAGGTTTCAGTTTCGGCAACTGTAAAATGGAGTCAATAAAAAAAAATATGTCTGAAGCCCTGTCCCAGATCTATGATTTTACAAAGATCATTGAGAAAATGATGGGAGGGTTTGGGAGCTATGACTGTAATTGGCTAGAGGGAAATTGGAAGAAGTAATGAAGAAGGAAACATCAGTATATTTCCCAGTAATAAGAGGAGAAGGAAGTGAAATGAGGGAATCAGAAGGCTAACTAGGAGGATGGATGGAGTTTGCAGTTATACAAGAATTAAGGTTGATTTACACATTTACATATTGATGCAGTATGGCTAGAAGTCTAAAGAAAAGGCATCAGCAGAATAGGTGTCTTTCTGCTTTCCTCTCATGAGTTTTCAATCAGATTTGTACACCATATATTCTTCCCCCCACTCCATATTTATGGAACATTCAATACAGGACAATGTGCCAAGTCCTTATCCCATGTAATCTTGAAACATAAGCATTAATATCCTCACTTTATACATGGATATGTGAAATGCTAAGGAATTAAACTTGTGATAGAGCTGAAATGTCAATGCATATGCCATGAACAAATCCATAACTCTTTCCAGAACCAGGCAAGGACTACTTTATCCCCCCTTGCTGGTCTGTACCCAGGGGAAAGGCTATGGACCATCTAGATCACTGGCTACTTTAGGCATGCAATCAGGAAGTCTTCAGTGAAAGATATATAAATCTGCATCGGATAATAGCTGAGATCATAAGAAACATTTAAGCAACTTTATCTTATACTGTACCCATTGATTTCTTAAATAAATTTTCCTATGCTAACTTTCCTGTGAAGGTTATAGGAAACTGATAGTGGAAAACCCCCAAAGGAGACCTTCTTAATAATAAAGGGGGGGGCATGAGTTAATGATCTTCATTGCAGATATGGTAGTGGGACTGGAAGAGAGGTGAGATATAGGGCATACAGGTTAAAGATGATTGAACGGAATTTAGTGGTTGATTGGATAAGAACAAATGAGGGAGAGGGAAAGTCAACAGGATTTTTTGACTTGGAAAGTGGGAAAGATAGTACTTATAAACAGGAGGAATTCAGTGGTGTAGGGAGAGATCCTTTCCTTTACTACCCATTCTGCCTTATAAGCTGTTCATGCTTACGTGCTAGTTTCAGCTCGTGATGATACATATGTCACCACTTTTCACTTTTCTGAATAAATCGAGTCCAGCCCTGCTCCAGACCACATTCCTGGCTTGGCCTGATTCACAAGCTCATTGAACCCAGAGAGTTACCCTAAATCCTCACTTTCCTTTACTTGTTTAAAAATGCAAGCAAAGGAGGTTATCCACTGACAATTGAGTTGGGTCTGTACCTGTCAGAGTGAAATAGAGGTTGGCAATTATCCCAGAAATGTCTTTGTAGACCATCAGCCTAAAAAAAGTAGACCCTTAAATTTTACTTAAGTAATTTGAGTAAAATAAGATTTTTACTCACATGATTTAAGCCTTTGCAGCACACTTAAGAATGCATTTCCCCCTGTTCTTTAGTTTTCTGTATATTATATGTGATAATCTCTTCTGTGAGGGCTTTCATAGACTACTTCCTGAGACTATCAGTCTTTAATCACTTGAGACTAGGCAAGTGTGAACAAGTTTAGTCATTTCTCCAAGGTTTCAGAGGATGTTCCCAGACTCCAAGTATTAGAATACGACCTTGCCTCCCAAGAAAGTGACTAGAATTCCCTGTAGTTAATATTGATACATTACATAAGAAAAGCACCTGGCTCTGTTCATTCCTTATTATTCTGAAGAGTGACAATGCCCAAGGATTGAAAAAAAGACTCCCATTATCATTGGACATTGACATGACGTCAAGGACTTATAGTAGGTAACAGTTTAAAGGAAGAGGAAAGGGAATAAGGAAAATCATAATAATATGGGTTCATGTGATTTGGGAGAATGAAAACAGTTTAAATTATTAAACTGTCAAGTTGTCAGGATAGAGACAAACTCAAGTCTGGAGCTGAATCCCTTTGTGGCCCTTGCCCAGAGAGTGGAGAGCACAGAAGGAAGGGGGGAAAGAGGTGGTTTTAAAATTCAAATGCTTCCTGTCCTGAGTGTGCCTTTCTATCATAATTCCCCAAAAGTCTGATAGCTAGTCTGTCTCTTTGAATTATAGATGTATTTACTTGTTCTGAGAGCAGTCCTCAGGGAGAAGAACTATACAAGATTGGAAGCATGTTCTGGAAGAGAAGAGGAAAGGAAGACATCATGGCAGTGAAGAACGTTAGGGAAAAAAAAAAAAAAAAGGTTGTTTTTTAGGTTGGCTTCTTCTCCAGAATAAGGAAACAAGTATTCCTTTAAATGCCATGGGTTCATGACATACAGCCCAAAAGTTATACTCCCATACCAGTACATGTTATAAGATGCATTTTGAAAACCTTGGAAACTAAAACCTAGCCACAGCAGGAGGCTTATTTAAGACCACAAAGCAGTCTATACAATAGGAAATATCGATGTATATACACTAATTCATATATATATATATATACACATATATATATATATACACACACATATATATATACATATAATATGTGTAGATAGATGGATACCTAGATATCTTTTTACTGATATATTGTATAATAGCACTTTCAGGGAACAGGACAGAGCTCTAACCACCAAACTGCTACCATGACAGCCTCCCCTAACACAAAGTATTTGTGATTCTGAAGACTTTTTCTGTGTGTCGGGAGTTGGAATACATGTATATCTGGAGAATCATCTTGAGAATTTGTGAAAAACTTTCTCCCTTCCAATCAAATAAGAGAAAAAGAGAGGATGGGGAGAAAAAGTAATTTGATTTTTAGAGTGACACCAAGATCATGGCAATGTGGTCTTTGGACCTTGTTTAAAACTTACTGTGAATGATCCTTTCTCTAAACCTTGTCATGTTTTTCCTCTTGGAATGATCTCTCCTCTCTTATTTGCCTGACTAATTGCTCCACCTAAAATGAATGAATGAATGAGTAAAGCAATTAATGTTGTGAAATTATTTGCCATATTTGAGTATCATGTCTTAAGTGACTAAGAAACACAACATATAACCTAAATATCAGGCATTATAGAATTTTTTTTTTTTTTACCTTGACAAAGCTGTTTCAAAAAGGAAGGCACATCTCTTGTGTGTGTGTGTGTGTGCGTGTGTGTGTTTCCTGGAACATTTCCCCACGTTAACACAGCAAACATATGGGTACATCTCATTGTATATGAACACCCATTCAACACACGAATGTTAAGTCTTGAAACTGACATAAGTGTTAGTGAGTTTATGTCTATGGGTCTGAGTTTCTATATTTCTCTTCACAGTTTTCATAGCAATAGATTTGCACCAGGATAATCAGATCATCTCCCTTTTTATTCTTTGATTGTTTGCTGTATGCTGCTTTTCATCCTTGTGTTATCTCTTGATGGTGGAAATGTAATTACCTGTCTTGTATTATTGTCAAATTGTAGTCACAAAAGTTTTATCAAACTGCAGCCTCAACCACTGAAGTTTTAACATGAGAATAATTTTTTTCAACTAGAGGTGGTTGGCTCTCTTTTTGATTTATTTATATAATATTTTCTAGCTTTACTGAGATATAACTGACCTATAACGTATAGGTTTAATTAAGGTGTACAGCCTGATGAGCTGATATATGTATATATTGGGAAATGATGACCACAATAAGGTAGGTTAATATATCCATCACCTCAAAGAGTTACAGTTTTTGGTTTGTGAGTGGTGAGAACTTTCAACATCTAGTCTCTTAGTAACTTTCAAATATACAATATAGTATTGTTACTATGGCTACTAGATTGTATATAACATCCCCAGAACGTATTCATCTTATACCTGCAAGTTTATACCCTTGGACCTTGGACAACTTTCACCCATTTACCACCTCCCCCTTACACACATGCACTGGGAAACCACCAACCTGATCCCTACTTTTGTGAGTTTGGTTTTTTTAGATTCCACAATTAAGTGAGATAAGACAGTATTTGTCTTTCTCTGTCTGACTTATTTCACTTGGCATAATGACCTCAAGATGCACTCATGTTGTTATACAGGGAAGGATCCCCTTCTTTTTAGGGCTGAATAATAACCCATTGTATGTATCTTATATACATACAATGGATATAGATAGATATATGTTGTTTTCCCAATTTTGTTTAGTTGACTGTGTGTTCTTGTAGTTCACTGAACTCCTTTAATAGAATTATTCTGAATTCTTTGTCAGACAGTTCATAGATCTCCATTTCTTTAGCGTCACTGGTGTCATCTTTGCCTGATTCTTCATGATCTTTGATTCCTTGCATTGGTAATCTGTACATTTGAGTAAGCAGTCACTTCTTCAAGATTATACAGGTTTGCTTCAGCAGGGAAAGACCTCCAAAAGTCAGCTCAACTTGAGGTACTGCACAGGTCAGCTGTTGGCCTCCATGGGCAGGCAGTATCCCTATTTGGTCAAGGCCACTGCTCAGGCTCTGAGGTCAGGGGTAGGCTGGACTCCGCAGCTAGGCTGGTTTCTGAGGCTGCCCAGGGTGACTGTTCAGGCTCCCTGCTTATGCAGGGCCAGTGGCTGTACTTAACACCTGGGCAGGGCTGCTGACTGCTGTGGGATGTGCTCCGTGGGTGTCCACGTTCTCTGGCCAGGCAGGACTGAATGCTGTACTAAGCAATCGGACAGGGCTGTGAATTAGCTTCTTTGCCCAGGCAGGGCCATAGAACAGGCTCCATGGCTTGTATATCTTGTTGGCTAAGGACCCAAGATGGCAAAGCTGCCAACTGAGCTCCCTGGTTAGACAGAACTTCCAGGTCAGCCCTGCAGGTGGGCAGAGCTGCTGACAAGGATCTCTGCTTGGTTGCTGCTATAAGCAGGAATGCCGTCTGCCAAGATCTGAGCACTGGTTGCTGTAAGACCTGGCCCTCTGCTCTGCCTCTATCTGATCCCCAGTGGTCATGTCCTACAGATTCCCCTAGTGATCCCTGTGAGGTGAGACGGTGGGTCTCCTGAGAAGTGTCCCACAATGCTGGGGGAGCTGGATGTCCACCTTAGTCTCTCTTTTTTCCCACTGGAGAAACCATAAGCCCAGAGGGGCCCTCTCAATGTGGTGCTCTTCCAGCTGGGGAAGGGACAATGCTGTCAGTGTAGCTGTTCCTCTTACCCTTCTAATGTGGTCCTTCTAAGTCTCTGTGGTCCAGGAGGTGCTCCAGATTTACCCCCCAATTCTGAGATTTTCACAGTGGTGTCTTGTCTATGGATAATTGCTAGTTGCCCTTCTTGTGAAGGGGATCAAAGTCAGGAAAAACCTATGTTGCCATCTTGATGACATCACTCCAGATCTCTTTTTAAAAATAATATTCTCTCTCCCTCCTTTCCTTCCTTTCCTTGTCTCTATCACTTTGATTCATTTTTTCTGTTTTTTACTCTATCTCTTATTCCTTCTGTGACCTTTTCTGTTTCTCATCTATTCTCAATACATTTTTCTTTTATTGTCTTTTGTATAAGACGTAAGAATTATGGCTAGTTTTTTTCACTTGTTTGTCTCTTTCTAATACATACAGACACTTTGAAAGACAATATTTTGCATCTGAAAACCAAGCCCAACACCTTCCAATGATTAGTTTCCAATAAGTGTTGATTAAATGGCATTCCTGAGGTCAGAAGATCAAATTAGGCAACTAGTTCTGATAGTGTGTGAAATTTTTGAGCTGTGGTCCAGCTCATATTACTCTGAGCTGGTCATGCAAAATTATCTTCAATCCATTTGAAACATAATTTTTTAAGTTTTGGCATTTGCACATGGTTTTCCCTGTCTCTGGAATACCCCACTTTCAGTTTTCACCGCACCTCCAGCTTTGCCTATCTAATTCCCATCCTTTCCTAAGGTTTCAAAATAGATGTTATCTTTTCCAGACAGTCTTCTCCACTTTGTCTAAATCCTCATTACAGTAAAAAAAAAAAAAAAAAAAAACAAAAACCTGCTTGGTGCTCATATAATATTCTGAACCTTTATCATCACAGTCTGTGAACAAAACACTGTGCTATTATGTTCTTTTCACTTGTCCTTATTTCCTATAAGGGAGTAAACTTCCTGTAAATGTGGGTGTCAAAGAGGTGGTGGTGATTGTATTTGTTTGCTCACAAAATAAGTCAAAAATGTATCACACATTTGGCCTATAGGGAGCTTAACTATATCTGCAAGACACATGAATAATTGTTAAATTACCAATGGTTGTGAATAGGCTGCTTACCTCTCTATCTGAAAATATACATCAGACCAGATGCAAAATGATCTCTCTGATTGTTCTACTCTCATTCATCTGCCTTCAGATGAGATTTCTTGTATTAATAAAGTATTATTTAGTTAGTCCATAGAGATTATACATAAGCCTGGATATACTTATGGAAGTGAGTCCTGCATGCGAGTATCATCTGTCAGGTACATATTTTTGAAAAAGAATTAAGAACTGTTAGATTACACAATGTGGTGGAAGTGTTTGATAGACATTGAAATCTCTATACATGGACAGGAATGTGGTTAGTGCTATATGTTGTGAGGCCAAGTGACTAAGATTTTCTAAAATGTGGCTGGGAAGCACAGATTTTCTAAAATGTGGCTGGGGTTTTAGGGCTGATACACAGAATATTCCTAAATAAAGGCTTCATACAATTTATAAAACTGCCTATTATTACTGAAATTTTAATGCTTACCCTACAGAGGACTGCCAACCATATATATATATACACATATATATATGTATATATATATACACACACACATATATAATATATGGGAACTGACACTTATAAGCATACAGGTATTATTTTTTGATATTTTAGATAAAGATTGACCACATCATTTTTGCTATTCAATCTCACTTAATTCAGAGACTATGACTGATTTAATTAAAATCACCCAAGACATTTTTTAAAAAAGCACTACTGATAAGAAAAGCTTAATTCAGATAATAATGTGGCCTCCAAATGCAGAGAAATAGAAAAAGGATGAGAGAGAGAGAATAATTCATTAACATATGAATGGATAAAATAATCCATCCACATTTGTATGTCCAGTGGAATGAGGAAAGGGATGGATATTGGTGAAGAAATGAACTGTGAGGTAAATTCCGATGTTCATTTATCCTTTGCCTTGATGCTAATGATCGGTTCTATGTCAGAATCCGCCTTACATTACATAATTAGTGAGTCAAGGTATGGGTATTCTTTACCTCCCAGGACTGCCTTTCAAATCTACAACTTTTAAATCCTTGTTGCTTCTTTATTAGTTTAAATACTACTTCTACTGTTGAATATTTTCCTTATTCTGCAAAAGAAAAAAATAGTTGTTCTCTTCTCTGTGGTTCCATAGTACTTTCCACTATTACTGTAGCATTTTCATGTTTCATTCTTTTCTAAAAAATTATTCAATCTATCCTGCTGGACTCTGAAGGTAAGGTTTAAATGCACAATTGAAAAAGGATGAGCAATTTATATTCTAAATCTGTTTATTGATAATTGAATGATTCAACTTTGTTCTACCCCTATCAGATTCTTGATAGATTAAGGTCCTGGGCAGATAATGTTCATTTGGAATGGGAGAGAGAAAATAAAAATGATGGAGGTAAAAGAGAAAGAACTTAATACTTACTGAGATAATAATATAAACCATCACACTCTGGGGGTGTCTTGTATATCTCTTCTGTTTATATTTTCTGACAGCCTTATAAAATTATTTTATTATTCTTGTTTTACAGACGAGAAGAACAAATAAAGGCAAGTTTCAGGGGCTTGGGGGATGTGATAAGGATAAGCTGATGGAGAATGGGAAAATGAGAAATAACGTGAGAGGGAGTGAGGGGAAAATAAAAAAGGAGGATATTGAAAACAAAATTTTCATGCAGATAGGCACCAGCACATGTATTGCTGCAAAATAAAATATAGATAGCTATAGGAGAGGATTCCAATGATTAAGGTATCTGAAGCATATTTCAAAAGCTCCATTCCTTGACTACGTGGATAACATGGCAGGCAAAAATCAATTTTGTATAAGCTAGAGCATGGATTGCAAATTGGCTGTCCACTAGTTGAATCCAGACCACTGTGGCCTACATCTTGCTCTAAAAGTTAGATGTTTCAAATAAAACTTCAGTTGTTGGGTTTTCTTGAAGATGTAGCAATACCAGCCCACATTTCCATATGGTAACAATCACCTCGATAAGAGTATATTTGCCCCTTTAGATAAGGCATGAACTCTTCTGTTTGTCAATATCTTTACTAAACTTGAATAATTATTTATGTTGCTTGTGTGACTCCTAGGAGATTCTGAGTTTCCATTGGCTTCAAAATATACCTTTCAGGAATTAGGAGGATATTTGAATGCCTGTAAGAGATATTGAGTGGGGGAGGTAAAGATAATTAAAATGTATGGTTCTCTCACGGAATCAGAGTCCAGCAGGCTAGATTGAATAATTTTTTAAAAAACAATGACATATGAAAATACTACAGTGAGTTAGTAGGAAGTGCTATGGAACCACAGATGAGAGAAATTGATTTTCCTTTTGCAGAAGAAGGAAAATATTCAACAGTAGAAACAGCATTTGAATTAGTAAAGAAGGAACAGGGATTTTAAAGTTGTAGAAAGACATTCTAGGGAGGAAATAGCAAACACAAGGCATATATGCAAATATATGGCACATATAAGAAAATATATAGCATAGGTAGCATGTACAGGCATGAAAAAATACACTATGTTGAGGGGGAAAATTGTAATAGAATGTGGCTATAGTATTAAGTTAAAATTGAGGGGAAGAAGTAATGATAAATAAGTCAATAAATGGAGATGAAACAAAGACTTCAAAGGTCCTTAAAGGTCATACTAACTCATTTAGACATTATTCTCTAAGCGGTAGTAGCCAATGGAAGGATTTGGGGGGATTGTATTGATTTAAAAACTGTATTGGAAGGATTTGATTTTTGGAAGTGAGACATGAGTGAGATAAGAGGCAATCATAATTTCTACCAAGGTTGGCAATGATTAAAACAGAGAATACAGATTTAACAGTCATTTCTCAATTAATCTAACACAAATTAATTCAATGTACTATTAATCAACCCAATATAACATATATCAATCATACCATATGTGTCAGAAATCATGGTGGATACTGGTATTAGAATTCTGAATAGGCCCCATGCCACATCCATGTTGCTGAGACTCTAGTACAAAACCCAATAGAAGCAATGGGAACAGTTGAGACTGATAAATGAGGAAGGTAAACAAACAAGCTTTCTTTAAAATTTAAACACTATTGAGGTCCTTTTAAGCACTCTAAAATCATACCTCTCTAACTCCATTGTTCTCCCAATTGAGGCCTAAGAAAATTAATGAAATATTGCATGTTTGGTTTAATAGTCTCAAGACTTGATGGGAAATACAATCTCAGATGTGGCCTGTGATTAGTCCGAGAACTTCTGTTCAATTCAATTTTTCTGCTACAATTTTTCTTGCTTCCAATTTTTACCTCCAAATAGAACAAATAGAAAGGCATGTGAATATACATGTATATATGATCTTATGTATGATTTTCATGGCAATTTTGCCTTTATGTTGTATTTTGTTATCTAGTCTTATAATAATGTAATGGTTTTCCAAAACTGATGCCTTAGCTTGGAGAGCAGTGCTTTGCTGTGTTTTTAGAACTTTTTTTTTTTTTTTTTGCTCTTTATAGGCAAGAAATGTATAGGGGGATAAAGAAAGAAAAGAAAATAGAGTTTTAGCTTTTCATCAGTGATTACTCTTTGACCATATTTTCTTGGTAACTAGACATATGTCTCAAATCCCTGCCTTTGCAGTGTCTTCCTTACTACTTCTTTTTTCTTGGAAGAAAAGCTTTAAGGAAATGAAGACTGGATATGTTGGATGAAAGTTTCTGCTCTTTCAGCAAATTCTAATGCTATTTTGCTCCGAGCTTTGTGGATGGAAAATAACAGAAATAGTAGTGACTCATTATCACCTGGGTGTCAGGTAGGACTGGGTTTCAGGAGCCTATATACTTTCAGCTACATGATCCTAGCAAGCCACTTCTCATCTGTAGAGGGCAGTTGCCTCAGATGAGTCGAAAGAGGAGGTTGGATGATCTGTAAGGCAGCTCTGGGTTCATGTATAATAATAATTTGAGAATTATATGGCATGTGGTTACACTCCTTTGCCAAAAAGGATCAAAAATCCCCAAGCCATTGTGTAAACAGGAAGATCCTCCTCTCCAAAAGACCCTGTTAAGAAATCATTAGCTGGTTATCTAGGTTAAAATGATTACTTATCCCTAGTTTATATTAATAAATTCTTCTTTTAAAGTGTACGTATCTTGGGACTTCCCTGGTGGTCCAATGGGTAAGACTCCGTGCTCCCAATGTAGGGGCCCAGTGTTCCCTGGCCGGGGAACTAGATCCCACAAGCATGCCTCAACTGAGTCCGCGTGCTGCAACTAAGAAGTACGTGTGTGGCAACGCAGATCCCGCATGACGCAACTAAGACCCAGTGCAGCCAAAATAAATAATAAATAAATAAAATAATTAATTAATTTAAAAGAAAGAATTGACTGAAATCCCAATTTTTCTTAAAAAAATGTACATATCTCGGGAATAACTGTCAGGGAGCTTTTAGTAATTCTCTCTTTAATTACATTTTCTTCTGATTACTGCTATAAAGCATAAGGATCCCTGGCTCCATAACTCTCTATGCCTCAGTTTTCTAGTTTGTAAAATGGAATTGTAATAGTATTCGTTGTGAAGACTGAATGGGTTAATTTATGAAAAATGTCCAGACCAGTGCCTGGCACATGTAACTGTTTGCTAGTAGAGTTATCATCCCAAAGCATAAAATGCCAACAGAAAGTGCCAATGCCGTATGATCAGTTTGAGGTGCACAGTGGAGAGTGGTGGTCAGTAATGGGTTGTAGGCTGGGAGATAAATTCACTGATGGTCAAACTAGGATTTTGAAAGGTGATTCTTAGGGAGGGTAGAGATTGGATAAAGTAAGTAAAAGGAATTCAAATGATGCTGAATGAAATTAGCAACAGCCAGTCTTCCATTGTCTTCCATCAGTCCAGATAGCCACTACCAGGGAGCACGGCCAGAACCTAAAGATCAACAACAGCTGGATGAGCTAAGAGTCCCTCAAAGTTTAGCTTGAGGAATGTCTTTCTGCTCTAACTTAAAATGTTTTGCCTACTCAGAGTCTATGTCTCCTCCTAGATCATTTTTTCAATTACTCTTTTCTGTCATGTAAACTCCTGACTACTTCAGAAAACGTGAATCTTTTCTTCTTTTTAAAATTTCAAGGCGTACCCAGTAGAATAAAATTCAGTAAAAAGTCAACAGCTATGGCCATTGTCTTTTGTGCAAACGTCTCCTGCAATGAAGAATAAATATAACCTGAGAATTGGATTTGGGTAAAGTTACATATTTATCAATATGATACATAACTCTTAAGGAATTAGCCCATGTCCTCTAACTGGTAAATTCCAGAGCTTGGGTTTAAATATAGATATCTGGCACAAAAATCCATCCTGCCTCTTAAAATATGTAGGTACTGTTTGTAAAAAAGTTGCCTGAAGATTAGAATAAACCTGGGTGTTGTTAGTTAGAAACATAAATTCTTGACTTGGACCTGGTGAGTCAGAATTTTTGTAGAGACACCTGGTTACCTACTTAGTGAACAGGCATTTCCATGTGGTTCTTATTATCAAAGAGGTTTGGAAATAGTGGGTGAAGTGGTCGGGAAGGAAAGGATGAACATTGCCATTCATTGAAAGGGACCTCGACGTGCCAGATATATCTGCCTCCGTGTCCAAATAAGCACATTGTGAAAAAAAATATGTTTAAGTAACGATAAAAAGTATAATAAACCACTCCTGGGAGGGCAAAACACAAAGTGAGTCATAGAAATGACAGAGCCCATATATATATAAGACAGTCTTGGGAGGCTAAAGTCTCAGCAGACACTGGGGGTTTCCTGGATCTCTGTGAGGTGGTCAACCAGTTCCAGGAGACATAGCTCCTCTCTAGGGAGGTACAAGGCTTTGAACATCAGGGGTACAACTGCAATAATGCTTCCAAAGAAGGGTGTATACAAATGTATCCCAAGATAGTTTTCCAAGCTGATGATGGGGGTTGAAGGGAAGAGAGAAAGTCATTTTCAGGCCAATAATCACCATTGCACAGCCGCTGTGAGCTCTGTGAATCACTGAGCACATATCAAGGAATAGCTGTCATGTGTCACTAACTGATTCTCACTGCGGATGGACTCCAGGGTACTCAGGATCTATTTTGGGGAGGCCACAAGCAGCAAAAGGCTGCTGGTGCCACTGTAAGGAAATCTCAGCCACTCTTGAAAATACAGGAAAATAAAACCTTAAGTCCCAGCACATTTTCCCCTGCTTATGATTCACATTGCCTGTATTTCTTCTCCTCCATTCCCCATTCCCACTCTCTCCTCTCTCTGCTCTCTTCTTAGGCAACACCATCATTTTTCCTCTCACCTAAGTCTCTGGGCAATGCATGCAACTTGGAGTGTTCCATATACCCAGAAAGAAAAAAATAAAACAAGAGTTAGTACACATATTGTATTTTTTTTTTTTTTTTGTCAGTCCAGTGGCATAAAATCCTCCCAGATGCACTCATTTCCCATTTTTTCCCATTTCCCAGCTGGATGTTGATATCCAGGGCTACCTTGGAAAACTTCTACTGAAGTTGGAAAATCCTCCCATAGCTATAGTTCTAGCGGTAGGCAGAATAATAGCACTTCTTTCCTTTCCCTTCAAAGACTTCATGTCCTAATCCCTGGAGTCTGTGAATATGTTAACTTCCATGGCATATGGACTTCACAGACGTGATTATATTAAGGATTTTGGGATTGAGAGATGTTCCTGGATCATCTGAGTGAGCTCAGGGTAATTATAAGCATCCTTATAGGAGGGAGGAGAGTCAGAGTATAAGAAGGAGATATGACAACAGAAACAGAGGTTAGAGTGAGAGTGGACTCACTCATACAGGTCCATGAGCCAAGGAATGTGGACAGCCTCTAGAAACTAGCAAAGGCAAGGGAATAGACTATTCTCCAGTGCCCTCAAAAATAATGCAGTCCTGTGGACTTATTTTAGACTTTCAGCCTACAGAAGATTTGTAAGAGAACACACGTATGTTGCTTTAAGACACTAAATTTTGGTAATTTATTAGAGAGAGCAGCAACAGAAAACCAATACAGCCCCAATGACAAAGAATACTCATATTGGATCAATGTGAGTAAGAAATAAACTTGTATTGTTTATTTATTCACTGGAATGTTGGTGTATGCTTTTAAGAGTGGGTCATGTCATTGTAAATATTGTAAACTGTAGACATTACACTTCATGATATCCTGAGAAGTTAAATGTTCACCAAATTGGATATTACTCAGTCTGGCTCCATTCTTATCTTCCCTGATTCTCCATTTTCTTCCCACTTTCTCATAGTTTCAAGTTCAACGAACTCTTATGTCCTCTTCCAATGCCTTTTACGACTATGTCAAGTTAGAATAAGTTTTGCTAAAGTATTTAAAACAGGCATGCACTTTCTTCTATGCAAAATAAATAAAGTGGATAAATATGGTAAAACAAATGGAGCATCTCAACACGGAATTACCAAAGAGACAATTTTAAAATGCAATTATCTGTGGTGCATCTGTACAAACACCCTCATTACCATTTTTCCAAGTTTCAACTTTTCCTTCTGGTGGACCACTTTTTCTTTTTTAACATCTTTATTGGAGTATAATTGCTTTACAAAGGTGTGTTAGTTTCTGCTTTATAACAAAGTGAATCAGCTATACATATACATATGTCCCCATATCCCCTCCCTCTTGCGTCTCCTTCCCACCCTCCCTATCTCACCCCTCTAGGTGGTCATAAAGCACCGAGCTGATCTCCCTGTGCTATGCGGCTGCTTCCCACTAGCTGTCTATTTTACATTTGGTAGTGTATATATATCCATGCCACTCTCACTTCATCCCAGCTTACCCTTCCCCCTCCCCATGTCCTCAAGTCCATTCCCTACATCTGCATCTTTATTCCTGTCCTGCCCCTAGGTTCTTCAGAACCATTTTTTTTTTTTTAGATTCCATATATATGTGTTAGCATATGGTATTTGTTTTTCTCTTTCTGACTTACTTCACTCTGTATGACAGACTCTAGGTCCATCTACTTCACTACAAACAACTCAATTTTGTTTCTTTTTATGGCTGAGTAATATTCCATTGTATATATGTGCCACATCTTCTTTATCCATTCATCTGATGATGGACACTTAGGTTGCTTCCATGTCCTGGCTATTGTAAATAGTGCTGCAATGAACATTGTGGTACATGACTGTTTTTGAATTATGGTTTTCTCAGGGTATATGCCCATTAGCTGGATTGTTGGGTCGTATGGTAGTTCTAGTTTTAGTTTTCTAAGGAAACTCCATACTGTTCTCCATAGTGGCTGTATCAATTTACACTCCCACCAACAGTGTAAGAGGGTTCCCTTTTCTCCACAGGCTCTCCAGCATTTATTGTTTGTAGATTTTTTGATGATGTGGTGGCCCACTTTTATCAGGCTTTTGAATAGGTTTTGCTGGAGGCTGGGGTGGAGTTTAGGCAAGCCAATTGAAATTCTTTATATGCCAATATCATCTCTCTAAGCTGTTTGGTTCTGTATGAATATGGAGATAGAGGGGCTCATTGCAGAAGGCAGAATGCATTTTCAAAGGGTTTTACAATTGTTCCTATCCACCCCTTTACATTCTATTTTTATCTTACCTTCTGTATCTGTGCCAGTCAATGTAGGTTGGAAGCAATATACACCAGGGCTCTACGTAACAGCAGAGTTGCATGATATGAAAAGCCAAGGTGCCTGAGTCCCCAAGGAACTGCTTAAAGATGAAATACCTGAGGCAGAACCCACATTTGAATATTTGTTAGAGTGAGAACTAAGCTTTCATTGTGTCAAGTCACCAAGTTTTGGAGTTGTATATTTTAGTAGTTGTCCTGCTCTTCCCCACACAGGTGGGGAAAAACTGTATAGAGAATTGTTTGTATGGTCTAACTTTGTCATTGTAATATACAGGATGATCAAAGTGAAGTGACTTTCCCAAGGTCACATATATGACACTTGCTAAGCCAAGAATTTCCAAGTCTCTTGACTTCACTCAGATGCTTCACCCACATACCCAATATTTGATTCCCTCATATAACAATTTTCCATCATTCCCAGCCCTGAAGCAGCCAGAGAAATGTCTTCAAGCCTAGCTCACATAGCAATCTCTGTTGCATTGATTTTCTAGGAGATTTATGGCATTGACCTGATCTCAATGAAGAAACTAAATCCAATTCACTAAGGAATTACAAGCCTGTCTGATCAATAATCTATTTATCTCCTTCACTTTGCCATCTTTAGACACTCCAAACTTGTCATAGGAAATTGAAGGCATTTAAAAAATATAATTATGCAGCCTCAGGAAAGGTCTCCAACATCTCTGAAGATTTTCAATTGCCTTTGAGGAAATACTACCCTAGTTTGGGTAATAAAGATCACATTCTGGTCACCATCCAAGTATCTAGCCTGGGCTTATTAATAGAAATATAGTGTCAGGATAATAGGGTACATATAATTGCAGCCTTTTCCACACTGGTGCTATTGTATTTGGGATATTGGGTTCAGTTCTGGGAGCCTGGTTTTAGAATCACCTGACTGAACTGATGCATATCCAAAGGAAAGCAACCCAAGTGATAATGGGAGTAAACTATTTTGAAATATGAGGAATATTTGAAGATGTTGGATATTCTGTTGATGTAGAAACAAACTGAGGAAACTTGAAAGACAACCTTAAACAATCAAAGGCTGGTACATAAGAAAAGGAGCTTATTCCATATATAACCAGATAGCAGACATAGAACATACTCAGACAATTTAGCTAGGATATTTTTGTTTGGTATAAGAACAACCTTTCTTATAATTGTAATTCTCATAAAATAAAATTCCCTTTCATGGTAGTAGCCATCTGTATGCCATAGGAGAAATGTAAACCAAATAATCATCTCTCTGGAGTGGACTATGGATTTAAAATGGGAAGCAGTAGGATTAGGGCGAGCACACCAGATGCTGCTCCCCTCTGGCACATTGATGCAGCATCTAATCCTGCCTGTTGCTACATCCTCATTTACATTAGCCCACTTATCCTTGCTCTTTTCTTCCTGATTCTTGGATTTCTGGCTACATACTATTGCTGTGAGATGGACTTCTGATTTCTTAAGAGCAGTGATGCTTGAGATCCCTCTCTTGGGCTCTTTGATCTATGATAGCTGGATCTGTTTTTTCCCATAGTTGTAAGCATGGGTCTACATGACATGTGTGTCCTGAATTCTTGAGTAAAAATGTATATGTCCTCCCTCCAAATTATGTAAACTTAGTGTAGTGGTTGATACAAAAATATGAAAATAAACATGAGGTGTTATATTTATTCTACAAAGGTTTTACCTTCATACTTAGTTCCTTCTTATTGCACACCATTTCTGTTGTCTGTCGTTGTCACTTTCTTGACTAATAAGAGTATCATCTTGGGCCTCCCTGGTGGCGCAGTGGTTAAGAATCCGCCTGCCAATGCAGGGGACATGGGTTCGATCCCGGGTCCGGGAAGATCCCACATGCCATGGAGTAACTAAGCCCGTGCGCCACAACTACTGAGCCTGTGCTCTAGAGCCCACGAGCCACAACTACTGAGCCCATGTGCTGCAACTACTGGCCTAGAGCCAGTGTTCCGCAACAAGAGAAGCTACCGCAATGAGAAGCCCTTGTACCACAATGAAGAGTAGCCCCAGCTCACTGCAACTAGAGAAAGCCCACATGCAGCAGTGAAGACCCAACAGAGCCAAAAAAAAAAAAAAAAAAGTATCACCTTTACTGCTAGATTAGCCATCCTAAAAACTAACTTGGATCAGTTAAGTCAGCTACTCAAAACTATTTAAATCCATATCCTATCTGATCCCAGTTTTTCCTACCACTCCTCCTCTTGATATACCCATTTCTTATACTTATCATTCTGTACTTACCAGGTCCTAAAGCAGTGGTGTTCATATTTGATGAAACATTAGAAGCACACGGAGAGCTTATAAACCACAGATTTCTGGGGCACATCCTAGAATTTCTGATTCAGCAGGTCTGGGGTAGGGACCAAGAATTTGCACTTCTAATGACTTTCCTGTGGATGCCAAGGTTACTGTTTTAGAGAGGATCAACTGGTCTAGACTGTAAATGTCTGGTATATAGGGCCTATGATATCTATTAATAAGATTTCAATGTTAGTTCATAGCACCATTGGCATTTTGAGCTATGTAATTCTCCAACTGGAGGGGGGATTGTCTTATGTATTATAGACAGTTTAACAAGATCCCTAGTCTTTGCCTACTAGATTCCAGGAGCACCTCTCTCCAACTGTGATAACCAAAATATCATCATACATTGGCAGATGCCACCCTTCCCCCAGTTGAGGACCACTGGATTAGAGGATACAGAAATACGTGATTCTTTTTGTTGTCAGTTTTCACCCTAAGAAAGTTATACTCACAA
The DNA here is from genome assembly GCF_011762595.2 of Tursiops truncatus. Lineage (NCBI taxonomy): Eukaryota > Metazoa > Chordata > Mammalia > Artiodactyla > Delphinidae > Tursiops > Tursiops truncatus. The sequence continues at coordinate 99,905,569 of NC_047039.1, read as the reverse complement.
AGATAACATCAAGTAAGAATAATATTTTGTTAAAGCAAGTGTTTATACCATATTCATTCCAACATGGGGCTCCTGCAGATCCAGTTGAAGCCCACAGGGTTCCACCTCACTGCTAGTCTATTACTAGACCTTGAAACTTTACCATGATATGACTAGCTTCATGGTACAGGAATCTAAGATGGCCAGTCCACTTATGTGGTGTTGCTATAACTGGGCACAACCTGCTTGCCTGGGCCCCCAGATGGAATTCTCTGTCCTTTTAAATAACACCAATTGCACAAATTTGGGAGGGCAGTAGAAGACACAAGCATAAAAAGCAGCATAACAGTTTAATACACAGCAATTCTGTCTAGCTGTAAACACGGTCCTATGTGTTTCTTGCGATCTGACAGATTTCTACTTCCTCTCCTTGGAAAAGAATGAAAAACAGGTAGACAAAGAGATGGTGAATGCTTCCTTCTCTGATTTCCCCTTCCCCAATGTTTTATACCAACAGATGTTCTGTGTTTGCTGAATAAACAACTGAATGAACAAACACAAATAAATGAACGCTACGGAGGAAGCCTGTATAACGTTATCTTGAGAGTGACGGTCAAATTGAAAATCCTGTTTTTCTATGAACATACTGTCTGACTTCTCAGAAATGTGTCACAATTTGCTTAAATACAAATAAAAGATTGAAAACTGACTTCCTATAAGTACTTAAATTATGAATGTGTGCCAGGCTCTGCGTTAACTATCTTCTCATTTAGCTTTACAAAAGCCCTATGAAATTAGTATTAATGCCTGTGTTTCACTATGAGAAGAACAAAGCTCAAAGAGGTGGAGACTTGCCTAAGGCTGAGCAACTGGCTAACAGCAGGAACAAAATCTGGGCCAACATTTTCTGGTTCCAGTTGATTGTTTCACCCACCATAAAGTCCTCTGCGGTCAACACCACTGAGCAATACACACTTTCCCACATGGCTGGGCTTCCTCCACTCTGACAATACTTTACTGAGTTAGCTCCAGCTCTGATGATGACAGCATTTGTGCTTCTTGATTCAGGCCTAGATTGACAGTCCTCCTTTTCCCAATGAAATCTCTAGAAAACACAAGTACTGCCAGTGCCTTGAAACACATCAAAAGACGTGAAACCCCAAATTCTACAGGTCTGGAAAGTTCAAAGTGTGATTCACAATCACTAATAACAATAGCTGGGACTTACTTATTGAGCACTCCCCACCCTCCAGGCACACCCCCAAGACTTTTATGTCAATAATTCCTTGTGATCCTGGGGACAAGTCTGTAAGGCAGGCACTGTCACACACCCTATTTCAAATGAGGATACCAAAGTTCTGTGTGGTGATACTATCTTCATTTTACAAAGGCTCAGGGTAGGTGAGTCACTTATTCAAGGTCAGAGACAGAACTCAAACCCAAGTCTTCTGATCCCTATTCTTACAACTATTTCTACCACAGCACAGTAAAAAAGAGTAGAATCAGGCTACTTGTTGACTTCTGTTTCCACCACCTCTCTTCATAGGGTGACACAATCTAGGGTATACAGATGAGGCACACTGTGAGCCCTCAGGGGTTAACGATAGTGAATATAGACCTAAAAAGTGCAGGCTTTTAAGTCAGTTCTGTGGGCTCAAATCCCAGCTCCAATTTATTACCTATAAAACCTTCAGAAAGCTGCTTTCTGTCTTTAAGCTTCAGTTTCCTCATTTGAAATGTAAGAAAAATGTGACCTCCTTCATCAGGTCACTATAAGAATTAAATCAGGGCTTCCCTGGTAGTGCAGTGGTTGAGAGTCCGCCTGCCGATGCAGGGGATACGAGTTCGTGCCCCGGTCTGGGAAGATCCCATATGCTGCGGAGCGGCTGGGCCCATGAGCCATGGCCGCTAAGCCTGTGCGTCCGGAGCCTGTGCTCCGCAAGGGAGAGGTCACAACAGTGAGAGGCCCGCGTACCGTAAAAGAAAAAAAAAGAATTAAATCATTTGCCCAGCTGAACACACAGTAAGTGTTCAAAGTTGAATTGATCACTACTCTAGTACCCACATCTCTGCAAAGAGAACTGAAAATATTCAAAAAGTTGATATGAACTAACATACTTTTAATTCTAAGAGCTACCAGGAGGGATGTCTCATGATGAGCTTATATGATTAAAACATCTTAGCCCTAAAGTATTCTCTTTCCCCTCTTTAGATAAGAAAACCACGGCTCAGATACAGAAAATGACTTGCTTAATCTTTTATTGCAAACTAGTAACATTAGGGATTTCAGTTCTGTCCTTCTGCTTGCTTCCCGTTTGGTATAAGTATGATCAGTGAAGACTTTGTGGATCTTAAAAAGATGTAGAAACCCCTGAGTACAAAGATATGTGACTCTATATAAAGAACGGCCAAACATGTAAAGACCTACAGTTAAGGTGTCCTTTCTAATTTTTTTTCCTACCTCCAATCCTCTACATAGATGAAATCTATGCCAAGAGAATAATATGTATTATATCATTTAATTCTCAATGCTCCCCTGTGAGGAGGGTATTACCTCTATTTTAAAGATTGAAAAAGTGAGTCCCAGGTATATTAAAGCACTTGGCCAAGATTTTGCAGTGAATAACTTTCAGAGCCTGGATTCTGTCTCTCTAAAATTCATGCCTTTTCTGTGTTAGGACTTCTTTCACACTACAGAGTCTGCTCAAATTTTCTGTTGTACCTGCTTTCCTAGGCCAACTATACCATCTCTTTTTTCTCCCTCTCTCTACAGGGGTCCTTAGCTATGTCATATTTTAATCTTGTAAAGAAACCCTGGAGAATTGACAACTAGCCAGAGAGAGAGATACTGGACCCTTTCTTCCAACAACTTTATTTTTTTTTCTTTAACTTCTAATAATGTTTACCACAGAGGCCTGTTCATTAGGTTGCTGTTATAGGCAGTGGCACATATGGGAGAGACTAACTTTGCTCTGGAAGAAACAATTGGAAAATATATAACAGCATATTTGGAGCTGCACAGAAAGACTGCAATTCACAATGTCCCATATGTTCTCAAGTATGTTCCCATGGACATCTTTGATGTTGGAATGCTAATGCAATATATGTCCCAGCTTAGATCAAATTGTTCATGCATTACAACTGTGTTGTGAAAAATAATATATCATGTTCATGAAAATTAATATATCCTGTTCCTAAAATGTAATTGCTATTGTTCATTCAGATACATGCTAGGTACTTATTGTGGTTCCTTTAGATACAAGTTTTGATGGGTCCCTAGTAACTAGAAGACAAAGTGGGTATAGAGGGAACATACCTCAACATAATAAAGGCCATATGAGGCAAGCCCACAGCTAACATCATACTCAGTAATGAAAAGATGAAAACTTTTCCTCTGAGAACAAGACAAGGATGCTCACTATCTCCACTTTTATTCAACATGATATTGGAAATCCTAGCCACAGCAATCAGGCAAGAAAAAGGAATAAAAGGCATCCAAATTGGAAAGGAAGAAGCAAAACTGTCATTATTTGCAGATGACATGATACTATATATAGAAAATCCTGGAGACTCCAAGAAAAAACTCTTAGAACTAATCAATTAATTCATCAAAGTCACAGGATACAAAATCTATATACAGAAATCTGTGGTGTGTCTATGCACTAAACAGACTATCAGAAATAGAAACTAATTTCATTTAAAATTGTATCAAAAAGAATAAAATAACTAGGAATAAATTTAACCAAAGAGGTGAAAGACCTGTACACTGAAAACTATAAGATACTGATGAAAGAAACTGAAGAAGACACAAATGAATGAAAAGGTATTCTGTGTTCAGGGATTGGAAGAATTAATATTGTTAAAATGTCCATACTACCCAAAGCAATCTACAAATTCAATGCAATCCCTATCAAAATTCCAATGGTATATTTCACAGAACTAGAAAAAATAATTCTAAAATTTGTATGAAACCACAAAAAATCCCAAATAGCCAAAATAATCTTAAGAAAGAATAAAACTAGAGGCATCATGTGCCCTGATTTCAAACTATACTATAAAACTATAATAATCAAAACAGTATGGTACTGGCACAAAAACATACACACAGATCAACTGAACAGAATTGAGAGCCCAGAAATAAATCCACACATATGTGGACAATTAATCTATGACAAAGAAGCAAAGAATATACAATCGAGAAAAAAATAGTCTCTTATATAAACAGTGTTGGGAAAACTGGACAGTCATTTGCAAAAGAATGAAACTAGACCACTATCTTATACCATACACAAATATTAACTCAAAATTGATTAAAGACTTGAATACAAGACCTGAAGCAATATTATTCCTAGAAGAAAACTTAGGTGGTAAACTCACTGACATCTGTCTTATGAATATTGTTTTGGAACTGACTCCAATGGCAAGGGAAACAAAGGCAAAAATAAACAAATGGGACTACATCAAAATAAGAAGTTTCTGCTCTGCACAGTGAAGAAAACCATCATCAAAACTAAAAGACAATGTACTGAAATGGAGAAAATATTTGGAAATCATATATCCAATAAGGAGTTAATATCCAAGATGTATAAAGAACTCATACAACTCAACCACAACAGTTGTTAAAAATGGGCAGAGGATCTGAGTAGGCATTTTTCCAAAGAAGACATGCAGCTAGCAAATAGGCATATGAAAAGATGTTCAATGTCTCTAATTATCAAGGAAAGGCAAATAAAACTACAATGAGATATCCCTCACACCTATTAGAATAACTATTACCCAAAAGACAAGAAACAACGAATGTTGGAGAGGACGTAGAGTACAGGGAACACTCATACACTGTTGGTAGGACTGTAAATTGGTATAGCCTCTATGGAAAACAGTACGGAGATTCCTCAAAAAATTAAGAATAGAACTACCATATGATCCAGCTATTCCACTTCTGGATATTTATTTGAAGAACACAAAAACACTAATTTGAAAAGATATATGCACCCCTATGTTTATTTCAGAATTATTTACAATAGCCAAGATATGGAAACAACCTAAGTGTCCATCAATGGATGAATGGATAAAGAAATTGATATAATTTCCTAAGGCTGCCATAACAAATTACCAAAAATTTGGTGGTTTGAAATGACAAGAATTAATTTTTTCATAGTTTTGGAGGCCAGAAGTCTGAAATCAAGGGGTCAGCAGGGTTGGTTTCTTTGGAAGCTCTGAGGAAGAATCCATTCCATGCCTCTTTCCTAGCTTTGGGTGGCTACTAGTAAGCCTTGGCATTCCTTGGCTTATGGATCCATCACTGTAATCTCTACCTCCATTCTCACATGGCCTTCTCCCCTGCCTGTGTCCTCAGGTCTTAAATCACCCTCTGTTTTTCTTTTATAAGGACACTTGTCATTGGATTTCAGACAAGCATAATCTCATTCCAAGATCCTTAAATTAATTATATCTTCAAAGACCCTTTTCCAAATAAGGACACATTCACTGGTTTGGGGTGTATATATCTTCTATTGGAGGGAGGGCTACAATTCAGCTATATCATTTATCAGGAAATGGACGAGAAGCTAAAATTCTAGTGGGTACAACTTTGGAAAAATTATAGTGGATGTTCATCAAGTAACGATTTATTGGTTAAATTCTCTTTTAATGGCTTGGAACCAAATTCTTCCATTCTTTTTGGCCCAAGTTTTATAATGCTATGAAATTATAACTATGCTTTCCTCTTAAAATTAAATTTTTTCTTTTATTTTCTTGATATTTATTTATTTTATTATTTATTTCTACACAGACTTTTGTAAGGTTCTGCAAAATTACAATTTTAGTGGAAGAAATTATGTCTGTTTTTAAAGTGCTCATGAACTGAGGAATCAGACTTGTAACATGTACAATACTTATAACTGGAAATTGGACACCTATTTTCCAAAGTTTTCTCATTCATCCAAAACAGCTGCTTGGCATCAAAGACACTGTAAGCATGCACCAAATGATATTACCAGTCTTCTGCTTCAGTCTTCCCTATCACAACCTATAATCCAGTTGAATGGGGTGACTTGAAATACAGTTGACCCTTGAACAACAGGGGGTTATGGGCACTGACCGCCACACCGTCAAAAATCCACATATAATTTTCCAGTCAGCCCTCTGTTTTCATGCTTCCACTTCCGCAGATTTAACCAACTGTTGATTGTGTAGTATTGTAGCATGTATTTATTGAGAAAAATATGCATGGACCCACACAGTTCAAACCTGTGTTATTCAAGGGTTAACTGTATTCTAATTAAGTCTAACAGCTTCCAACACCTGTTCCTTTTCACAAACTGTTCCTTTTGGGTACCATTACCCTCACCAAGTTCTATTCCCTGGGTAAATCTTTTTCTATTGCAGAGATATTATTGGCTTCCTATTCAAAGTCATCCCCTTACTTCCTAAAATAACCCCAGTTTGTGGTTCAGTAAATACCATATTCAACATCACCATGGAGATTGAATCATGATGGGCTTAAGCTAATACAGCTGTCCCATCACCCTTAATAGTTATTAGTTTAAATATGGCCTTATGCTTGGTTCTGGCCAAGAAGACCATAGAAGAGGTCTGTTGGAGAAGCTTCTGGGAAAAAAAGTTTCATTGCTCTTAAAAAGAAATGCATGAAGGGACTTCCCTTGTGGCACAGTGGTTAAGAATCTGCCTGCCAATGCAGGGGACATGGGTTCGATCCCTGGTCTGGGAAGATTCCACATGCGCCCATGTGCTGCAACTACTGAGCCTGCACTCTAGAGCCCGCAAGCTGCAACTACTGAGCCCATGTGCTGCAACTACTGAAGCCTGTGTGCCTAGAGCCTGGGCTCTACAACAAGAGAAGCCACCGCAATGAGAAGCCCGTGCACCGCAACAAAGAGTGGCCCCCGCTTGCCACAACTAGAGAAAGCCCACGTGCTGTAACAAAGACCTGACGCAGCCAAGAAAAAAAGAAACACATGAAAAGGACAATCCCTTTTCTGTCTTAGGGAGTGGTGAATCAATATGACCACTGGAACAACTGCAAACAACTTGCATCCATGAGGGAAATTTTATAAGGGGACAAGTTTACATGTTGTATGTGGTCAAGGAGAAAGATGTTAAAAAAACATGAGTCTTTGATAATTTGTTGAGCCACTGAATTTAATAACCAAGCCCTATCTTAAACACTTTGTAAGTGGGAAAAAAGTCCCAGTCACTTTGAATTAGGTCTTTAGTTACTTAAAATCTATAACATATCCTTCTGTATATGATATTATTATCATATGTATTCATCTTATATATTGATAAAATTATCAAAGTCTAGTTCTAATTCTACTTCTCCTTTAAAGAGTTCTCTGCCCCTCCAAATTTAGAAATTAAAATCTATAGTCCTATATTGAATTTTTACCCAGATATTCCTGTACCCAGGTCTGGGTTCTTAAGCACTAAGTATTACATTTATCAAATTACTTCCTTTCAGCTCCAAATACAGCTTTCTTCACTTGGCTTTGTGGTGTTGGAGCTGGTCTCTGTAAACATTCTTCTTTCTGCAGAGTTCTATATTCTTCAGAGTTCTCTTTACCCCTCTTAGCAGTTATTCCCTATTTACTTGTTAATAAATATTTATATTGAAAGCTTCCCATTCAACTTACAGATGTATTTTGTCTCTTGACTGGACCCCTGATCAATACACGATGTCTGAAGTGATAGTGATGAGTACCTACTTTCTATAATGGGTTGCTCTTTCATTCAACTTAATAGGTAATAGCCTTAGTTATAATATTGGTGATTAGGTGATGAACAAGCAGACCTAGTCCCTGCCCAGTGACTGAACAGTCAAATTATTCTTCCATTTAATCAATAGTTGAGTGCCTGTTGTGTACTAGGCACTGTTCCAGGTGCTGGAGATAGAATGGTGAAAAAGGACGTCAGGTTTACCAATCTAGTGGAATTTACAATAAATAGACAACTAAATATATGCTCTAAAATAATGAAATTTTTTAAAGTATAAAAAAAGAAAATTATGAAATAAGAGATCTGGGTACTATAACAGATAATATCATGGGGAGTGTAGATGAGGAAAGGTCTCTGTTATGGATTGAAGTGTGTCCCCCCCAAATTCAGGTATTGAAGCCCTACCCCCAAATGTGACAATATTTGGAGATAGGATCTTTAAAGAGGCAATTAAGTTTAAATGAGATGATAAGAGGGGGGCCCTAATCCAATATAATTGGTTTCTTCATAAGAAGAGGAAGAAATAACAGGGATGCACAAACATAATAAAGGCTCTATGAGGATGCTGAGAGAAGGAGTGAAGCTGGGCTAAGTCTCTCCATCTGCAAGCTAAGGAGATAAATTTCAGGAGAAACCAACCATACCAGCACCTTGATCTTGACCTTCTGTACTCCAAAACTGCAAGAAAATAAATTTCTCTTGTTGAAGGCACCCAGGCTATGGTATTTTGCTATGACAGCCCTAGCTGACTATTACAACCTCTATAAAGATCAGAAAAGACATTTATGAAGAAGAGACATTGAAGCTGAGGTTTGAAGAATGGGTAGAATTTAGTTAAGTAAGGAGGTGGGGAAGAAGATTCTAAATAAAGCAAAGAAGATGTGCAAAGGCACTGAGAAAGGAAGACACTTTCTTTTTTCTTGGATTTAAAAGACACATGGAGAAAAATGAGCATGGGGAATGGTGTCATGAGGTGGGGTTGAAGAGTGGGCAGGTTCCAGGTCAATCCAGGCATGGTAGGTCATGGTGAGAAGTTGAGAATTTACTATAAATGCAGTGAGAAACCACTGGAAATTTCCAAGAAAGTTGATTACCACGATCTGACAAAGTGATGTTCTTTGAAAATCACTCTGGCTATTTTTGTGGTGAATGGATTGAAAGAAGTAAGAACTGAAAAAGTGAAATCCGTTAGAAGGTTACTGGAGTAGCCTTGGAGGGAGTAGTATAAGGGGAGGGGAAAATGTTTAGTACATATGTCTAGAATAAATATGGGCTCAATTCTTAAATAAAAAGCATATAAGCATAATTATGTAATGTGGGCTGAATATATAACCAAGAGGATGGGCAACAGGATCAAGATTGACATCACCGAGAGGTCATCAGGAAGACAGAGAGAGCAGCTTGTTCACACTCTATGGAAGTCAGTCTCTACACCCCAGGGACATTCAGGCAGGCTTTGCTCTGTTTCTCCTCTGCAATCACTGGGTTCCCCACAGGAGAGACACTGCTTAATACAAATGCCTTCCCCTTATTCATGATTGTTTGTGGTTCTGATTAAATAGCCTCCTGGCAGGAGGAAGTCCTTTCTGGGAAGGTCAGTGAGAGGTTTGCCATTTCCCAGAAAAACCTGGCAGTCATTAGGCCCTGCTAATAGTAGCTGATGAGTTAATCGTCCTCCCTAACAAGCCCTCCTCCAAGAGGCAGAAATAAACACTGGCAGGGGGTTGCATAAAAGTTGCCAGGGGCTCTGCTCCAGCCCTCCCAGGTCAGCAAGAGACATGCAATTGGCTGTTCCTCCTTAGGGTGAATGTGCTGGTCAAGGTCAGCAAGTTCAAGATGGTGAGGGGGACAATTTAAAAGCAAACGGAAAGCCATAGTTTTCTCTCTACATGGTACAAGTGCCCCTTGGCAAAAATCACTCCTGCCCTGTCATTTAAGCATCAGGCTTTCCCCCTTGTGCGCTCTCCTGGTAACTGGCATCTACAACAGAGAGTGGCAGCTGTGGGCCCAGATCAGCTCTTCTGACCCACTTTGCTGAGCCTGGCCTCTACTGCCCCCTTTTGGTGAACACACAGCATGTTCTCTGCTCAGGACCACATTATTTATTTCAAGTTTGCTTTTAGGTCTCGACTTGACAACTGGACAAATACTATTTACTTTCTGGTTTCCTGAGTCTAAGGGACCCTCTTTCTAAAAGGGATTGCTCTCATTCACAGAAGGATAAAATGTTAAAAGTAGGTAGTGAACTTCCTTAAAGTTCATTCTAATACAAAAATTTCAAATACACAACTTCTGTGAATATCATCTTTGTCACTTTCTGTGCCCATAAAAAGCATCTCTAATTAATCATACTATACTTTCTTGCTGATCCCAGACATGGTCTCAGTTCTTTCGTTTTCACCATTAATCTTTTTTTTTGAATTAGATCTGAGATAAAACCTATACATTGCTTAGTTACTACCTTAATTTTACAGATAAGAAGGAGAGACCAAGAGAAGTGATAAGAATTTGATAAGAAAGTGCTCCCAAAGGAGAGCTCTTTCCATTCGAAATCACTGTATCCTTTAGAAAAGGGAGTCCTTGTAGAACATTTTTTATGGCCCAGATTCTAAGGCCGTATTTTCAGTCATCATGGCTTATCGTGGTATTATGGACTGAATAATGTTCCCTGCAAATTCATACGTTGAAGCCCTAACTCCTAATGTAAGTGTATTTGAAAATAGGGTCTATAAGGATGTAGTAAAGGTTAATTAACATCACAAGGGTGAAGCCCTAATCCAATAAGACTGATGTCTTTCTAAGAAGAGGGAGAGACACCAGGCACATGTGCATAGAGTGAAAAGGCCATGTGAGGACACAGCAAGAAGGTAGAGAGATCACCTCCCTCTGCAAGCCAGGAAGATCACTCTCATCAGAGACCTACCTCAACAGCACCTTGATCTTGGACTCCTGGCCTCCAGAATTATAGCAGAATAGTCTGTTGTTTAAGCCACCCAGTCAGTGGGATTTTTTTATGGCAGTCTGAGATGTCTAATACAGGTGGTCACTCATTTACTCAAACATTTATTTTTTATCTAACATAGTGCATGGTAGAATCCTCAAATGGGAAAATTTTTCTTTCTATATTTCTCCCAGTGGAATAACTCTGGGTCAAAGGATTTGTGCAGGGTGCTGGTGGACAACATTTACAGTTGTTCTGAAGGAAACCATTGGTAGACACAGACAACTGGGAGCAGAAGGGAACCTAGAGATCACGTATTTCAACCCTCTTACCCTTTAGATAAAACCTCAGAGATTTCTCCACAGGTCCTAGTCATCAGTACTGGAACTGAGGCTACAACACAGTTGTCTGATTCCACACAGAAAAAGCCCTGTGATCTCACACTCTCTTTATCGCACATAGCAAATCAAACAGATGAATTTATCGGTCGTTTGAAGTCATCCACCGTACTCAGTGCTTTACGAACAGCATCTCAAACCACCACTAAAATCTTGTGAGAAAGATTTATTCTCCTTTCCCAACAAGAAAAGTGAGACAAAGAGTTTCTATAACTGGCTAAGGTGATCATGGTGGACATTACCTGTGCTCATTTACATGAAGCCCCCTCTCCTTCCTGGGCACAGAGAAGACTTGTCAGGCTCTTCGCTTTTTGGCAGGGTCATTCCATTAATTTTGAACAATGAACTGTGGACAGAAATAACACGTCTAGGTTGAGACATTGAAAATCCATGCAAAACCTCTGAGCTCACTTTTCCTCTTGCAACAGCAATTTATGGAAACCTCTTACTGCAATGATGAAGCCACCAGATAGAATCTGCTGGGATCACCAGTCGCTTCTTGTGAGGGAGCTGCCCTGGAGCTTCCTGGGCCCACTACTATTAGTTGTCACTGATATACAGGGTTTGTTTATTCCCGTAGCATAGCTTACGCCATCCTGATTAATATAAACTACAAAGCAAGTATATCCATTTAAAAACAAAATCTTGCTGGGTTATTTTCTCTCTGCTATATTGGAATTACATGTTAGCTCTGCCAATTAGGCTACTTCTAAATAATCTCTGAGCCTCATTTCTTCCCAAATGTGAAAGGCTTACAGTGCCATCTACTTAAGACAGTCGTTGCAAAATTAATCGAGAAAATGTATGTGAAGTATGAGAAACACAGTAGATGCTCAAATTTTACTTTGCTCTTTCCCCACCTTCATTACCCGGTTGAAACAAATCTGTCTCTTCCCCTGGACACATTACACTTTTCAGGGTCACTATTTCCGGGGTTACATGATCAAATGTACTGAGGGACCAGGTAGTTCCAATAAATCAGTAATTTAAACTGGATATGGTGAACTAGAGAGCCCTAGATCCTTTCAGAATGGGCTACTACTGCTCACAGGCCGCTCATGGTTGCTGGATAGGATTTTAAGGCCCATGTAAGGGAGATACCCGAAATCCTGAATTTCTTATGAGATCTACTTTTATTTTAATTTAGGAAATTACTGATTTTTATCTTTAAACTTGGGAAGTTTGCAACAGAATTCAAATCAAATACACATATCTGTAGACCACGCAGGCCTACTAGCCAATGGTTTTAAACCTCTGGATGTCATTTCTAATGTTAATTTTCTAAATCTAGCATGAATCATGTCCCTGTGAATGCTGGGCTTCCCGACTAAAGAGTGAGTCCTTGGAGGAGAGGGACTCATCCTTTCATTTCTATGACGCCCCCTGCCCATAGTTTAATAATGAACCTGAAACAAAGTAGAATGAAGGGCTGAACTGGGTTAAATTCATAATGCCTTATAAATGGTAGACTTTTGGAAGTAAGAGTTTTGATTTAAGCAAATTAGAAATCATCTTTTCCAAACTGAGAAAATAGTTGTATCAAGTTGCTCATCCCAACAAAAAGCTAAGAATTACCCCTACTGAGGTTTCAATTAAACTGTACCCCGTCCCTTTCTCCATTCTGATGTCAGAGGGCAGAGGCATAGCCCGCCTTATAACACAAGACAAAATTCAAAGGGACAGTGGAGAGCTAGTCCCATGTTCTCAACTGAAAAAGCACGGTTCCCTGAGGGCATGTAAGAGAATCCCTAAAGAGATGGTAGGGTCAGGAAACATGCACTCTAAAATATCTATTACTTAAAATTGTCTTCAGACACAATCATTAATTAAAATGTAAAGTAATATTAAAGGAGGATGTTGAATTTGAATGCAAGGGGTCTAATAATAATAATAAATCATATAAATTTCCGTTCGTAGAAAGCCACCATGTGCCAAGCACAACCCTAAGTGCTTTATCGACATTATCTCATTTAATCCATAATGCCTTCTGAGGTCTGTAATGGTACTTTATTCATTTTAAGATGAAGAAACTGAGGCTCAGGTAGGTTAAATAAATCTTGAAAAATGCTTAAGAGGAAGTGTTAACTCTATCCAGTTCTGAAGGCCACAATTTAATCAAGAGTGTTTTTCTGTTATAATTAGAGACCTCTACTCATACCCCTCTCTTCCAGAACAATCTCTCAGTAGGAGTCCTATGAGGGGCATTAATGAAAACTATTCACTTCACATGGAGGCTTCACAGACAGCTCTTAGTGATATAGCCTTAGGCTGATATAACATTTTCCTTCCCTAAGTTCTCGAAGCCCTTCTAGCATTAATACTACTATATTTTCATATCATCACCCCAATTTCAGATGGCCAAATTCAAGTATGGGGCAGTTAAGTATCTTTTCCATAATGTAATTCATTTAAGTACTACCAAATAATTAAAATATAGGCTCTTATTCTACTAAATATTAAATGGATGTTTGGTACAAGTTAATTACTCTATCCATGACTGTTTTCTTGTCTGAAAAATGGGCCCCTATGTCATAAAATTGCTTTGATGATTAAATGACATAAGAAAAGCAAAGCCATTTACTAATAGATGCTTTTGGCATTTGGTACATAGTAGGTGCCCCAAAAATGCTAATTATTATTATGGTTTTAAAATTTTTACCAATATTATAATTACCTGAGTATTTTAGCATCTATTCCTGAATGCTAGCAACTCTTAAATATTGACATATATCTAACAAATACTGCAGATGATCAGTTATAGGGTCAGAGAGAGAAAAAAGATTATTCTTTAAGGGTGTGCAGTTATACAATGAGGACATTACATTTTGAGTTTAGGAAAGTATTGTTAAAGATTCTGTAAGATGCTCACCCATTAAGGTTATCCCTGCCTTATGTTGTCTTTGAGTCATTTTACAACCCTGCAAGTTGTAGAAAACTGACAGTAATACAAATAATTTTTGTTTATAGAAATGGAAATTATACAATGGAATGCAATGGACTATCACTCTATGGATATTGAGCATTTTTGCAAATTTAAAATTTAAAAATTCATTTGTAAATTGATTTCAGCATTTCTTATCTGATTATAATGTGTGAAACTTTTGAGTTTTCCTTTGAACCAGTTGTAACATCTTACGGGTACCCTAATTAATTAATGAATTAAATAAAATAAATAATGTGTTCATTTTATATTTGTGTGAGAGGTGTAATTTTATCTTTTAAAAAATATGTATTTTTTGATAAGAGTCAAAAACTATGTGTTCAAGGACATACATACTTCATAATTTATCGCAGTCTAACCTTAAGCCATCATTTGATTTATCATCCTGTGGGTTTCCTCTTCAGTAAAGTGATTTTAAAAATCTATATCTGTATCATCCTTCTCTCTTCATAGGGTAATTCTGAGATTCTAATGAAAAAAATGAATATAAAAGTGACTTAAAACTGTCGATTTCTACACAAATGCCAGGGATTCGAACTACTCTATTCAGTGAGTGGTATGGTAAAGGCAGAGAGTGTAAGTGGCTCGTTGTCGGCAATTTGTTGGTGATAGAAATGCAGCCAGGCTGGTTGCTGTCTAGTCTAGTATCCTTACTGCATCACTATGTTTCCCTCTAAAGACCACAGTATATTAACATGAAACAAGAGGAAGCTGGTAGCAAAATGATTATGCATATTATCAACAACAACAATAATTCCCATAAACAGTCCACTAGGATAGGGCCTGCAAGTGAAATGGATTTCCTTTGCAAATGATCCATCGCAACCTCAAAAGCAACCACTTCCTTCTACATAGCTCAGGCCCACAGAGAGCCCTGATGGAAAAGCCAATTCCTTCCAAAGGAATGAAGATGCTGAATTCAGAGCCCACACATGCAATTTTCAAGTTTAAAAAAGCTCACCTTATCTCCTGTTTCTCCTCAACTTACCAGCTTGGAGCTGCTAAATTTAGTGAAACAATTTTCCCAGAGGAGGAAACTTCTGGAGCCAGGAGAAACTTTAATATCATAATACCCAGCCCCTTTGGGATGCATATAACCTTCACCTTCATCAGCTCAGCCTTCATCGGAGATGATGTTTATATCAGATCCTTTAACATTTTTTTTCTGTTTTTGGCCAGATACATCACACTATAGATTCATATTGAGTTTAACGTTCGGTAGGGGTCTCAGTTCCTAAACCAGATGAGGTATTGTGCAGGGTCACAATTAGACTACTGCATCTCACAACTGAACTTCTATACAAAACAGAAATAGACCCACAGACATAGAAAACAAACTTATGGTTAGCAAAAGGGAAAAGAGGGGGAGGGATAAATTAGGAGTTTGGGATTAACATATACACCCTTACTGTATATAAAATAGATAACCAACAAGGACCATACAGGGAACTATACTCAATATTTTGTAATAACCTATAAGGGAAAAGAATCTGAAAAGAATAATATATATATATTATATTATATTTTATATATTATATTAATTTACATATATAAATGAGTCACTTTGCTGTACACCTGAAAGTAACATAACACTGTAAATCAACTATACTTAAAAAAAAAGACTACTGCAACTCAATCATGGAGAAAGCAAAATTATCTCAATGCTTGCTCCCTGTTTTTTTTTTTTTTTTTTTTTTTTGCAGTACACGGGCCTCTCACCGCTGTGGCCTCTCACGTTGTGGAGCACAGGCTCCGGACGCACAGGCCCAGCGGCCATGGCCCACGGGCAAAGTCGCCCCACGGCATGCGGGATCCTCCCGGACCGGGGCACGAACCCGCGTCCCCTGCACTGGCAGGCGGACTCTCAACCACTGTGCCACCAGGGAAGCCCTTGCTTAAGGGCTTGTTTAAGCCTGACTTAATTTAATTTTACAGTTATATTGATCTAACATCAGTTAACTTTTCACCAGCAGTGAAGTCATGGGAGGAGAGAGAAATAGAGACAGAGAAGGGAGTGGGGAAAGAGGGATGGGGGAAGGAAAGAAACAGAAAGGAAAGAAAAGAAATACATCACCTGGCCTGAAGAGCTCACTTAGATAACTAGCTGAGTAAGGACGCTGGGAAGTCAGGACCCCTTCCTGGTCTATAGTTTCCCCACTGAACCAAAAGGACCCTCAGAAGTATGGCTCCGAAGTTCTAATCTAGAACATGAAATGACTATTGCTCACAGGAATGCACTTCACAGAGTATCAAAATGCAGAGGCATTCTCCACAAGCACCATCGGAGAGGGATATTTACTACCTCTGGGTGTGGGAAGAGACCAAAGCTCTACAGAACTCACCAAATGCTAAATGGCTCACTGAAGCTCTGGGTAGGCCTCTTTCCCGGCTGCTAATTTATCAACCCCGAATTACCCTTTACATTACGTGACTATGTGCATAAAGCAAAATGCTATGTGGAGTGAAAAATCGAGCTGCATTTAGGGAGCCTTTTTACAGTGGAGTTAAAGGGCTGCTCTGTATCTATTTCAGGGAAATATTCAAGAGCCCCACAGGAGCACAGTGGAGGGATGCAATTGAGAGGAAGAATCCACCTCGACTTCCACTGAATTCAATTTTGTGCATGCTCTGGAGTTAAGAGATTGACACGTTGAAGTGAGGCTCAAGGGTCAAAATTCACAGAATGAGATTAGAAATGCTATCCTCCTCCTCTTCCACTCTAGGAAACCTCTTTTCCTTCAGCTTCCCTATCTTTGCTAACGGCATTATCACTCCAGGCAACCACCTGGCTGACTATAAACTCAACCCTTTTCCCTCTGTCTCTTCAGTGGCAACAATGTTGTGGATTATTTAATCCTAATGCCTTTCCTTCCCATGCCCAACTTTTCACTGCCAACACCCACCTAACTTCCACATAACAAGTATTTTCTTGCACTCTAGGAGACAGGCACTAATACCTCACCGGTTTATGAACACGTCGTTTATAACTTGCCGAGTTCCTCCAGCTTAATCCAGTTCTGTCTGATCCAAGTGCCTTGATAAACACATCAATCTGCTGCCCTCTGCTGTAGGATCCTCCTTCATCATATTAGTCAAAATAATTCCTCCTTCCTCTGTTCCTCTTTACTGCGTTTCAGATTTCTTAAATGTCAGTGTGGGTACAAACCTCCCGAGGATCTGATTAAAGTATCGATTCTGATTCAGTAGGTCTGGGGCGCAGCCTGAGAATCTGCATTTGTAACGAAGCCCCTGCCCCAGGTGTTTGCTGCTGCTGCTGCACCAGAGCAAGGCTCTAGACAAAGTTCATTTTGTCTGATATCTGTAATCTTTGGGTGACTTCCACTGTTTCATGGAAACAATCAGGGTTCATTTCACTGGAATGTTTAATTAAACTATTAATTATCATACACATAGTTATCACACACTGATTTTTATTGTATATATTTGAATATTAATTATCACCTGCCAAATATGTTTACTGAACCAAGAAAATAGTGTTCTACAATTGTGTACCCCCAAAATACCTTGTATAGGATTTTCTATTTATTAGTCACCCAGGAAACTTTGCTGAATTAATAAATTATGAAGTTATATAGGTAAGAGGTTGCTAATGACAGGAAGGTGATGAGGTTTTAGAGATGGTCCTGACACATATCCTGGTCCCTATGATCTATCCTCTGAAGGAAACTGTAGATTTCTTTCAAAGCATAAGCAGTTATTGGAAAAAATGTCCCAAGCACCAGTGAAGCAGAGAGGCGGTATTCGAATAGAAAGGACATATGATTAAGATTCTAGTGACCTGACATGTGGTCTTAGCTGTGCTTCTAATTCCCTGTATGATTATCAGAGCATCACTTAAGCTCTCGGGGCCTCCTTTTCCTCATCTGGCAAATGCTGAGTTTGGGCTGCATTAGGTCTCATCCAGCTCAAACCATCCATGAGCCTCCAGTATCCCTTGCTGTGGGAATAGGATGAGAGGAACATTGTCAGGGCCAGAGTGCAGTATGGTGGTTCATTCTGTCTCTTTCATTCTCCAAAATGGTAAAAAGGGCATCCTGTGCTCTGGGCATCAAGGCGGCTGCAATTGCTGTGCTCTTTTTGGACTTAATCTGTCACAGCTGCCTGTAAACTGCGGCTGAGTGGTGGGTAAAGGGGGCTGCTTGAACAAGCTCCATCAGCGATCAATTTACTATCCTACAGCTATTCAAGATTGCACCTCATTTACTCAAAGAATGAACTGTTGCAAGACAAAATCTCTGCTGACATGACTGAAGTAGGTCATGTTTCCACTGTTTCTCAAGCAGCGGGTGTTGTTGGATTCCCAGGCCCTACAGGGGCTGCACTAGAGGAGGGGTGTGGATGATTCATGGTGCTTGGCGCCTAGGGAAATTATTCCAGGCGCTCAGCAAGGCCTGATTGGGATAAAGAGCCTCTTGATCAAGGCCAAATGAGGGTCAATGATTTATAGTCAAAAGATTCCTAACCGTTGTAACTAAATGCTATCATTTGTGAATTGAGAAAGCAATCTCCTTTTATTTTTCTCAAGACACATAGCAGTGCTGCAGTATTTAGCACAGTACTTAGTACACAAAGAGTGTATGTTGAATGGATGGATGTAGCAAATATCAAATAAGCCTTAAGCTAGGCATTCTGTATACTAATATGTTGGTTATCTATCGCTACTTAGCAAACCACCCCCAAACTCAGTGGCTTAAAACAACCATTTTAAACCTCTCACAACTGTGGGTTGAGTGGATTCAGCTGGGTGGTTCTTTTGTTCACGGGGTCTGGTCAAGTGGAGACTTAGCAGGGCTGGAATGGCTAAGAAGGCTCACTCACATGGAGCTGCCTATTGACCGTATATACACACAAACCAATATATTGACTTATGGGGAAAAATGCACTGAATTATGTAAAAGAGGCATAGAGATGGGACTGGCTATATGTGTAGGTTACTCTAGTGGGTTCATATCTTCTTTTTTCCCTCTGGGCTTCTTCTTCAGGTCGTTTCTCCTATGATAACAACAGTGACTGTTGTAATTCCAGACCCATATCCTCATTCTGAATCACTCCAAACAGTAATTTACACTATAGGCTGTGTATTAGAATCACCTGTGGTTCTTTTAAAAATAAAAGTTCTTAGGTTAGAAGCTAAATGTGCACTCTAAACCCACACACACAGTGATTCTAATGCACACTCACAGGGTAGAACTACTGACAGAGAAAAATATATGAAAAACCTGTGTACAGACATTCACCTTCACTCATAATTAGAGGTATATACATTGAAACTATTTCTTACCTATTAGATGGACATAAGTATGATAACACATTCTATTGGCCAGGCTGTGGGCAAGCTGATACTCTCATACATTGCTGATCGGAATGCAGGTTGGTACAATCATTTTTGGATGGGAATTTGGCAGTTCTAATAAAGATTCATTTATGGTTTGACCCAGTAATCCTGCAATAGAAATTTACTCTGATTTTTATCTTCCAGATATACAAAAATATGTAGATATACATTTAGTCATTGAAGCGTTGTCTGCAATTTTAAAATATTGGTAATAACAACATAAAAAGTCATATAGTAGAGTGGCTGCATAAACTCTGGCACATCTACAAGTAGAGTGCTACAATGTACAGCTGAAAAAGAACTGAGGAAAATCTGCATGGACTGATATGAAAATATTTCCAGATATATTGTCATTTAAAGAAAGCAAAAGGCAAAAATAAAAAATCTGTAGAAGCTCCCTTTGTGTAAGAAAGAAGAAATAAGAATATACAAGTTTCTGCTCAACCATACATAAAGAATCAGAGGACGGAGAACTTAGAAACTACTACTGAGATTGGTTACCAGTGGGCTTGAGTGGGAGTTGGGTGAACAGAATGTGGGTGTAGTAGCACTTTTCTAGGGATAGCTTTGTGTATAGTTTCACCTTTGGTACCGGATTCATGTATCACATAATCAAAAACTATTAACAAGGATGGGGAAGAAGGATGAACCAGAATACAAACAGAAACAAAAGCTCCTTACTGAATTTGAAATGAATAGTATAACCACGCTGAAAGGGAAAAAGTAACTAACCCAACTATTTTTTGAACACTGTAGCCTAAGATGATCAGGTGATTTTAACATACAAGCAGGACTATGAGCTACTGACCTAGGAAAAAATAGTGCATCTTCCAATAATTTTCACAAAAAGAATATATTTCTTTCTTGAAATCAACCTCTTCCCCATTCCCCATGTCTCTTTATTTCTCACTGACCAAGTTAGATCAGTGGTCACTCCTGAGCTATTAGTCAGGGAGATGGCATGTCTTAATCCACTCAAGCTATTCAGGCTCATCTCAGAAACCAGAGGTGGGGTCAAATCCCACCCAAAAGGCATGAGTGCTAATGAAATAAAGATGATCCCTCCCAAATTATGGGTGAACATCATTTAGGAAAAAGAAGAAAAAATGGAGAAATATATTTACTGATGAAAAGGGGAGGAAATTGACACATCCAGCCAAGAATTGTGTACATTGAGGGGCAGGGATGTAATGAAGTCTGGTCCAGGAGGCAACACATGCTATTTTAAATGAATGACAGTAAACAAAGGATGGAATTCAGGAGAAGAGTCAGCTTTGGAGGTTCTAACTTTGAGTAAAGAAGGTGCTTGGTAATTACATTAAACACAAAATGGAAACAAAGGCAGGAAATTTTCAGAGACCCAGAAAACTAAAAACGGTCCCACTAAAATCAATAGGATGGGGTCCCACTAAATTCAATAGGATGGGTTAAGTCCCAGGGATCTCATTTTAAACAATCTTCTAAGGAGATTCAGATGTAGGTGGTCTGACCACCACACTTTAAGAAACCATTGCACTGGAGAAAACATGATGACATTTACCTAGTTGGTTTCAAGCACTGAAAAGAAAATAA
Source organism: Tursiops truncatus (assembly GCF_011762595.2). Classification (NCBI taxonomy): domain Eukaryota; kingdom Metazoa; phylum Chordata; class Mammalia; order Artiodactyla; family Delphinidae; genus Tursiops; species Tursiops truncatus. Next base: position 99,884,648 of record NC_047039.1, on the reverse strand, counting down.
GAATCAACTGACAAAATTCAGGTTCAGATATGAACCTGACCACTGGGCCTGGCTAATATTATCTATCCCAATGTTAATCATATCTAGTATAAAAAAATGCACCCATTACTGTACACTTTCCATGAGTTATGTCATTTAAATCTCACATCTGGAAGAAAACTTCAGTGTTAACATGTTTAGTTAACATGTTTAGTGTTATCTCAGTAAGTGGAAGACTTGGGGGTTCTGCCTGCCTGTAGAAACTGAGTTTCACCACTATGCTATATGCTACTTCCTTAAGAGAAGAAGGTATAGAGGTAATAGCAGAATCAGAGGTAACTCAAGTCTAAAAAATTTGGGATTGTAGAGTTTTGCAGAGATCCTGACTGGAATCAGTCTTAGTTTCACAGATGAGTGGAAGTAGGGATGGTGGTAAAGACTTACCTTACAGGAAAAAAGTTAAGCAATTACAAAAGTAGAGAGAGTCCTGGATAAGACGCTGAAAACACAGGTAACAAAAGGTTAAGTAATCAAATGGGACTACATCAAACTAAAGAGCTTCTGCATAGCAAAGGAAACAATCAATAAATTAAAAAGGCAACATACAGGGCTTCCCTGGTGGCGCAGTGGTTGAGAGTCCGCCTGCCAGTGCAGGGGACACGGGTTCGTGCCCAGGTCCGGGAAGATCCCACATGCCGCGGAGCGGCTGGGCCCGTGAGCCATGGCCGCTGAGCCTGCGCGTCCGGAGCCTGTGCTCCACAACGGGAGAGACCACAACAGTGAGAGGCCCGCATACCGCAAAAATAAAAAAAAAATAAAATAAAATAAAAATAAAAAAAGGCAACATACAGAATGGGAGAAAATATTTACAAACCATGTATCTGATAAGGGATTAATATCCAAAATATATAAAGAACTCATACAACTCAATAGCAAAAAAGCAAATAATCCAGTCAAAGAATGGGCAAAGGATCTGAATAGACTTTTTTCTGAAGATGACAATAGGTACATGAAAATATGCTCAACACCAATAATCATCACGGAAATGCAAATCAAAACCGCAGTGAGATATATCATCTCATACCTGTTAAGATGGCCATTATCAAAAAGACAAGAGATAGCAAATGTTAGCAAGGATACAGAAAAGAGGGAACTTTTATACACCATTGGTGGGAATGTAAAATTATATAGCCATTATGGAAAACAGTATAGAGGTTCCTCAAACAATTAAAAATTGAACTACCATATAATCCAGCAATCCCACTCTTCGGTATATATCTGAAAGAATTTAAATCGGTATCTTTAAGAGATATCTGCACACCTAATGTTCATACAGCATTATTCACAATAGCCAAGATATGAAAACAACCTAATTGTCCTTGGATGGATTAACTAATAAAGAAAATGTTACAGACACACAGACATACACACACACACACAGGAATATTATTGCATATTATTCAGCCATAAAAAAAGAAGAAAATTCTGCCATTTACTACAAGATGGATGAACAACATAAATGAATCTGGAGGGAACTACACTAAGTGAAATAAATCATACAGAGAAAGACACATACTGTATGGTAGCACATATATGTGGAATCTAAAAAAAAAAAAGTTGATTTCATAGAAATGGGGAATGGAATGGTGGTTGCCAGAGACTGGGAGAAGGGGAACCAGGGTGATTTAGGTCAAAAGGCACAAATTTTCAGTTATAAGAAGAATAAGTTCTGAGGATCTAAGTACAGCATGGTGACTATAGTCAATAATACAGGACTGTATACTTGAAAGTTGTTGAGAGTAGATCTTAAGCATTCTCACCACACACACATACACACAAGAGTTAACAAATGTTAACTGTGTGAGGTGATAGATGTGTTAATTATCTTGATCTTGGTAATCATTCTACAATGTATATGCACATCAAATCATCAAATCATCATGTTGTGCACTTTCAGTGTATACAATTATATTTGTCAATTACTCCTCAACAAGGTTTTAAAAAAGGGAAGAGTAATATATCCCCAAAGCATTTTTTTTTTTGGCTGTACTCTTTTTATTTTGATGGTTCTAAATCCCTAAGATGTGGAAGAAGCACATTCGGTGCATATTGAAGATACAAATTTCCACGTGCTTCTCCAGAGATTCCGGTGTAGTAGGTCTGGGGTAGGAAGCTGTATTTTAAACAAATTCTCAGGGCATTCTCTTATCTCTATTTGAGAAACTGCACTAGATTCTAGCCTCTCTCTCGCAGCAGTTTTTTAAAAACATATAGTTGATATACAACATTATGTTAGTTTCAGGTCATTTTAGAACACAGAATGGGCCTTCAAATTCTGGTTTTATCACAGGTATCTCATGATGTTGAGCATGTTGATTGATATTTCTGGTCCTCAAACTTTCCCATTTATGAACTAAGAGGGCCAGCCTATGTACTTTACAGAGAAATGTGGAGAAATAGGAGATGTGAAACTGACTCATGGTTTTCAAAGAAAACAAAATTAAAGCCACCCAAGATAGAAACCCATCAATTCATAACCCTACTGAATTAGAGCACCTCTAAATTGATAATTTCATATACAATAGAAAACATTCTTATAGCTTATAAATAAAAGGTATATTTCAAAACAAGAAAAATGTTTTAAATGCAACATAATCAAAGGGCAGGCATTTTTTGTATAAGACACTGTATAGGGCTTCCCTGGTGGCGCAGTGGTTGAGAGTCCGCCTGCCGATGCAGGGGATATGGGTTCATGCCCCGGTCCGGGAGGATCCTACATGCAGCGGAGCGGCTGGGCCAGTGAGCCATGGCCGCTGAGCCTGCGCGTCTGGAGCCTGTGCTCCGCAGCCCCGGGGAGAGGCCGCAGCAGCGAGTAGGCCCGCGTACCGCAAAAAAAAAAAAAAAAAAGACACTGTATAGAAAATTTTAGAAACGATTCATTTGAAAATGTTCACAGGCTGCCATTTTATTTCAAGATAAAACACTGATCCAAAAATTGGTTACGAGAAATATTTGGAAAGCATGTCAGCAATGCTAAAATTAGCTCATGCCTGGTCAACCTCTTTTTTTTTTTTTTTTTTTTTTTGCTGTACGCGGGCCTCTCACTGTTGTGGCCTCTCCCGTTGCGGAGCACAGGCTGCAGACGCGCAGGCTCAGCGGCCATGGATGGCTAACGGGCCCAGCTGCTCCGCGGCATGTGGGATCTTCCCGGACCGGGGCATGAACCCGCATCCCCTGCATCGGCAGGCGGACTCTCAACCACTGCACCACCAGGGAAGCCCTGGTCAACCTCTTTTAAATGTCTATGTGGAAACATCACCCAGAATGAGAGAGGACCTCCTCTGGTCTTTCCTTACTGCCATTAACCCTGTACCTCCTCTTACGTATAATAATATAGTCAGATCCCAGAGGAAGAAAAAGTAGAGTTGCAACCCAGATTCTCAACACAGACAAATGAGCAAACAACCGTTAACAGTACCCACTCCACCCTAAATCTCTACCTCTTCCTCCAAATGCTTCTGAGTGTCTAGCTAAATTTCTACATGGCAGAATAACAGAAATCAGTATGTACAAATGTGCCCACTGAAGTGACAGACAAACATCCCATCTTTACTGACATCGCTACCAAGTACTGAGTGTCTAGGTCCTATAATATTCAGTATACACACATTATTCTATTTAATCCAAAATTAGCTCTGTCTCTTATTATATTTCTGGTTTCCTTGGCTACCAATTAGTAACTTCTGTCCTTAGCTATGCTGTTGCTGATACCTAGAGAATTTCTGGTCTCCTAGCACTGGCGATAGCCTCATATAACTTGACTTTTACCCTCAAAAAAAATCCAAGGTGAAGAAAAAAGCAGATATGTAAATTAACTGGTGTGATAAATTTATATATATATATATATATATATATATATATATATATATATATAAACATCTTTATTGGAGTATAACTGCTTTACAATGTTGTGTTACTTTCTGCTGTATAAGAAAGTGAATCTGCTATATGTATACATATATCCCAATATCCCCACCCTCTTGCATCTCCATCCCAACCTCCCTATCCAACCCCTCTAGGTGGTCACAAAGCATGAGCTGATCTCCCTGTGCTATGTGGCTGCTTCCCACTAGTTATATTACAATTGGCAGTGTATATATGTCAATGCCACTCTCTCACTTTGTCTCAGCTTAGACTTCCCCCTCCCCGTGCCCTCAAGTCTATTCTCTATGTCTGCGTCTTTATTCCTGTCCTGCCCCAGAGTTCTTCAGAACCATTTTTTTTTTTAGATTCCATATATATGTGTTAGCATATGGTATTTGTTTTTCTCTTTCTGATTTACTTCACTCTGTATGACAGACTCTAGGTCCATCCACCTCACTACAATAACTCAATTTCATTTCTTTTTATGGCTGAGTAATATTCCATTGTATATATGTGCCACATCTTCTTTATCCGGTCATCTGTTGATGGACACTTAGGTTGCTTCCATGTCCTGGCTATTGTACATAGTGCTGCAATGAACATTGTGGTACATGACTCTTTTTGAATTATGGTTTTCTCAGGGTATATGCCCAGTAGTGGGATTGCTGGGTCATATGGTAGTTCTATTTTTAGGTTTTTAAGGAACCTCCATACAGTTCTTCATAATGGCTGTATCAATTTACATTCCCACCAACAGTGCAAGAGGGTTCCCTTTTCTCCACAGCCTCTCCAGCATTTATTGTTTGTAGATTTTTTGATGATGGCCATTCTGAACTGGTGTGAGGTGAAACCTCATTGTAGTTTTGATTTGCATTTCTCTAATAATTAGTGATGCTGAGCAGCTTTTCATGTGCTTCTTGGCCACCTGTATGTCTTCTTTGGAGAAATGTCTATTTAGGTCTTCTGTCCATTTTTGGATTAGGTTGTTTGTTTTTTTTTGATATTGAGCTACATGAACTGCTTGTATACTTTGGAGATTAATCCTTTGTCAGCTGCTTCACTTGCAAATATTTTCTCCCATTCTGAAGGTTGTCTTTTCATCTTGTGTACGGTTTCCTTTGATGTGCAAAAGCTTTTAAGTTTCATTAGGTCCCATTTGTTTATTTTTGTTTTTATTTCCATTTCTCTTGGAGATGGGTCAAAAAGGATCTTGCTGTGATTTATGTCATAGTGTTGTGCCTATGTTTTCCTCTAAGAGTTTTATAGTGTCTGGCCTTACATTTAGGTCTTTAGTCCATTTTGAGTTTATTTTTTGTATGGTGTTAGGGAGTGTTCTCATTTCATTCTTTTACATGTAGCTCTCCAGTTTTCCCAGCACCACTTATTGAAGAGGCTGTCTTTTCTCCATTGTATATTCTTGACTCCTTTATCAAAGATAAGATGACCATATGTGTGTGTGTTTTACTCTGGGCTTTCTATCCTGTTCCATTGATCTATATTTATGTTTTTGTGCCCGTACCATACTGTCTTGATTACTGTAGCTTTGTATTATAGTCTGAAGTCAGGAAGCCTGATTTTTCCAGCTCCGTTTTTCTTTCTCAAGATTCTTTGGCTAGTTGGGATCATTTGTGTTTCCATACAAATTGTGAAATTTTTTCTTCTAGTTCTGTGAAAAATGCCATTGGTAGTTTGATAGGGATTGCATTGAATCTGTAGATTGCTTTGTGTAGTATAGTCATTTTCACAATGTTGATTCTTCCAACAAAAGAACATGGTATATCTCTCCATCTGTTTGTATCATCTTTAATTTCTTTCATCAGTGTCTTACAGTTTTCTGCATACAGGTCTTTTGTCTCCTAAGGTAGGCTTATTCCTAGGTATTTTTTTCTTTTCATTGTTATAGTAAATGGGAGTGTTTCCTTAATTTCTCTTTCAGATTTTTTGTTGTTACTGTATAGGAATGCAAGAGATTTCTGTGCATTCATTTTGTATCCTGCTACTTTACCAAATTCATTGATTAGCTTTAGTAGTTTTCTGGTGGCATCTTTAGGATTCTCTATGTATAGTATCATGTCATCTGCAAACAGTGACAGTTTTACTTCTTCTTTTCCATTTTGGATTCCTTTTATTTCTTTTTCTTCTCTGATTACTGGGGTTAAAACTTCCAAAACTATGTTGAATAACAGTGGTGAGAGTGGGCAACCTTGTCTTGTTCCTGATCTTGGTGGAAATGGTTTCAGTTTTTCACCCTTGACAACGATGTTGGCTGTGGGTTTGTCATATATGGCCTTTATTATGTTGAGGTAAGTTCCCTGTATGCCTACTTTCTGGAGGGTTTTTATCGTAAATGGGTGTTGAATTTTGTCAAAAGCTTTTTCTGCATCTATTGAGATGATCATATGGTTTTTCTCCTTCAATTTGTTAATATGGTGTATCACCTTGATTGATTTGCGTGTATTGAAGGATCCTTGCATTCCTGGGATAAACCCCACTTGATCATGGTGTATGACCCGTTTAATGTGCTGTTGGATTCTGTTTGCTAGTATTCTGTTGAGGATTTTTACATCTATGTTCATCAGTGACATTGGCCTGTAGTTTTCTTTCTTTGTGACATCCTTGTCTGGTTTTGGTATCAGGGTGATGGTGGCCTCGTAGAATGAGTTTGGGAGTGTTCCTCCCTCTGCTATATTTTGGAAGAGTTTGAGAAGGACAGGTGTTAGTTCTTCTCTAAATGTTTGACAGAATTCGCCTATGAAGCCATCTGGCCCAGGGCTTTTGTTTGTTGGAAGATTTTTAATCACAGTTTCAATTTCAGTGCTTGTGATTGGTCTGTTTATATTTTCTATTACTTCCTGGTTTAGTTTCAGAAGGTTGTGCTTTTCTAAGAATTTGTCCATTTCTTCCAGGTTGTCCATTTTATTGGCATATAATTGCTTGTAGTAATCTCTCATGATCCTTTGCATTCCTGCAGTGTCAGTTTTTACTTCTCCTTTTTCCTTTCTAATTCTGTTGATTTGAATCTTCTCCCATTTTTTCTTGATGAGTCTGGCTCATGGTTTATCAATTTTGTTTATCTTCTCAAAGAACCAGGTTTTAGTTTTATTGATCTTTGCTATTGTTTCCTTCATTTCTTTTTCATTTTTTTCTGATCTGATTTTTATTTCTTTCCTTCTGCTAACTTTGGGGTTTTTTTTGTTCTTCTTTCTCTAATTGCTTTAGGTGTAAGGTTCAGTTGTTTATTTGAGAGTTTTTTTGTTTCCTGAGGTAGGATTTTATTACTATAAACTCCCTCTTAGAACTGCTTTCGCTGCATCCCATAGGTTTTGGGTCATCGTGTTTTCATTGTCATTTTTTTCTCAGTATTTTTTGATTTCCTCTTTGAGTTTTTCATCAATCTCCTAGTTATTTAGTAGCGTATTGTTTAGCCTCCATGTGTTTGTATTTTTTACAGTTTTTTTTTCCTGTAATTGATATTTAGTTTCATAGCATTGTGGTTGGAAAAGATAGTTGATATGATTTCAGTTTTCTTAAATTTACCAAGGCTTGATTTGGGATGCAAGATATGATCTATCCTGGAGAATGTTCCATGAACACTTGAGAAGACAGTGTATTCTGTTGTGTTTGGATGGAATGTCCTATAAGTATTGATTAAGTCCATCTTGTTTAATGTGTCATTTAAAGTTTGTGTTTCCTTATTTATTTTCATTTTGGATGATCTGTCCATTGGTGGAAGTCGGGTATTAACGTCCCCTGCTAGTATTGTGTTACTGTCATTTCCCCTTTTATGGCTGTTTGCATTATTTGCCTTATGTATTGAGGTGCTCCTATGTTGGGTGCTTAAGTATTTACAATAGTTATATCTTCTTTTTGGATTGATCCCTTGATCATTATATAGTGTCCTTCTTTGTCTCTTTTAATAGTTTTTATTTTAAAATCTATTTTGTCTGATAATGAGAATTGCTACTCCAGCTTTCTTTTGGTTTCCATTTGCATGGAATATCTTTTTCCATCCCTTCACTTTCAGTCTGTATGTGTCCCTAGGTCTGAAGTGGGTCTATTGTAGACAGCATATATATGGGTCTTGTTTTTGTATCCATTCAGCCAGTCTGTATCTTTTGGTTGGAGCATTTAAACCATTTACATTTAAGGTAATTATCAATATGTATGTTCCTATTACCATTTTCCTAATTGTTTTGGGTTTGTTTTTGTAGGTTTTTTCCTTCTCTTGTGTTTCCTGCCTGGAGAAGTTCCTTTAGCATTTCTTGTAAAGCTAGTTTGGTGGTGCTGAATTCTCTTAGCTTTTGCTTGTCTGTAAAGGTTTTAATTTCTCCATCAAATCCGAATGAGATCCTTGCTGGGTAGAGTAATCTTGGTTGTAGGTTTTTCCCTTTCATCACTTTAAATATGTCCTGCTACACCCTTCTGGCTTGCAGAGTTTCTGCTGAAAGATCAGCTGTTAACCTTATGGGGATTCCCTTGGATGTTATTTTTCCCTTGCTGCTTTTAACATTTTTTGTTTGTACTTAATTTTTTATAGTTTGATTCATGCCTGTCTTGGCATGTTTCTCCTTGGATGTATCCTGTACGGGACTCTCTGTGCTTCCTGAACTTCACTGACTATTTTCTTTCCCATATTAGGGAAGTTTTCAACTATAATCTCTTGAAATATTTTCTCAGTCCATTTTTCTTTTTCCTCTTCTTCTTCTGGGACCCCTATAATTTGAATGTTGGTACGTGCAATGTTATCCCAGAGGTCTCTGAGACTGTCCTCAAGTCTTTTCATTCTTTTTCCTTTATTCTGCTCTGTGGTAGTTATTTCCACTATTTTATCTTCCAGGTCACTTATCTGTTCTTCTGCCTCAGTTATTCTGCTATTGATTCCTTCTAGAGAATTTTTAATTTCATTTATTGTGTTGTTCATCATTGCTTGTTTGCTCTTTAGTTCTTCTAGGTCCTTGTTAAAAGTTTCTTGTATTTTCTCCATTCTATTTCCAAGATTTTGGATCATCTTTACTATCATTCCTCTGAGTTATTTTTCAGGTATACTGCCTATTTCCTCTTCATTTGTTTGGTCTGGTGGGTTTTTACCTTGCTCCTTCATCTGCTGTGTATTTCTCTGTCTTCTCATTTTGTTTAGCTTACTGTGTTTGGTTTCTCCTTTTCGCAGGCTGCAGGTTCCTGGTTCCCGATGTTTTTGGTGTCTGACCCCAGTGGGTAAGGTTGGCTCAGTGGGTTGTGTAGGCTTCCTGGTGGAGGGTACTTTTGCCTGTGTTCTGGTGGATGAGGCTGGATCTTGTCTTTCTTGTGGGCAGGACCACGTCTGGTGGTGTGTTTTGGGGTGTCTGTGAACTTATGATTTTAGGCAGCCTCTCTCCTAATGGGTGGGGCTGTGTTTCTGTCTGCAAGTTGTTTGGCATGGGGTGCCCAGCCCTGGAGCTTGCTGGTCGTTGAGTCGAGCTGAGTCTTAGCATTGAGATCGAGATCTCTGGGAGAGCTCTTGCTGATTGATATCACATGGGGCCGGGAGGGCTCTGGTGGTCCAATGTCCTGATCTTAGCTCTCCCACCTCAGAGGCTCAAGCCTGACCTCTGGCCAGAGCACCAAGACCCCGTCAGCCACACGGCTTTTGGGATGTCCGAGGTCTTCTGTCAGCATTCAGTAGGTGTTCTGTGGGAGTCGTTCCACATGTAGATGTGTTTTTGATGTATCTGTGGGGACGAAGGTGGTCTCCACATCTTACTCCTCCGCCATCTTGAAGGTCCTCCTCAAGATATTTTAGACATGCCCATCCTTTGGGGCCACCAATGTAGGTGAAAGTTAAGGTGGAGTCTGAGTACCTGAAATCGGGCAGGGCGGGGTCATGCCAGGGCCAGGTGTGCTCAAGGCGTGGGGGTGGTGTCATGCATTTTGATATGGGACACAAAAGAAGATTCAATGTGTCATAGGAACTCAGGAGAAGTTGCAACTTGCTTTACAAGTTAGAAGAAGTTTCACAGAGGAAAGTTTATAAAGAATGACTCCTGTCCAAAAATACCTTCTCCACTGATGCCTGAAATTCCAACATCATTCACTCAGCTGTGCACAGCAACCTGGAAAGAGTTTTAAGCAGGAGATCTTTAGTAGATATCTCCTCTCCTGCCTCCACCTCCTTCCCGCTTTCCCATCTCCACCTCTTCATCTCACCACTTCTCAGGCTTAGCAGAAACCAGTGTGCACTTAGCAGATTTCTAGCACTGGCCACAGTTCCATTTCTATCAAATACAATATTGTTTTCTAGGGATGATAAGACAATCACTTATCATGCTGGTTGTGACAGTGGCCCCCTCTTAAGCTACTGGTGAGAAAATTTGGGGCCACTCCATTATCACGTCATTCATTTTGAAATTCAGTTTCTTCTCTGGACATCTATTTTCATGGAGAGGAAAGTTGTTTAAGAAATACAGAAGGGCTTCAGCCCTTCTTTCTTCTTGTAGCACTCCCCACCACACACTTCTTTTTTTTTCCCAGGCAGATGGTAATTTGTATAGTAGCTGATATAAAAGCAGCTTAACAGATGAAATCTATGGTCAAAGCCTGTGGACATCATTGAGGAGTTAATGAAATTTCTGTGCTTGGAACAGATTATTAGGCAACAGCTGAGACTGGAAAAAAGATTAAGCTACTGAATTGCTGGCAGAACCAGAGGAAGGAGTCTAAAGTCAGCATTCATCATGCCTCATAGAAGATGAACAATTCGGGAAATAGAATTGGGTGATTTGTTCTGAGCTATGAAGGCACTGTGCCTTGTCCTTCTCCGACCTAAATGGGTGGACATTGTTTCTCTTGCCCAGTGTATTCCATCACTCCCCCTGCTCAAAACCCTCCATAAGCACCCAGTCCTCATGCACTCATAACCTAGCATTCTGGAACCTCCAGGAGCCTCCCTGAAACCCCTTTCCACAGTATATCTATCTCATTGCTTTGCTACATAAAGTATCATTTTGGGGTCATCAGGCTGCTTTTACACAAGACGTTTTGCATAGACATTCACTGTGCTTTACTCACTGATCTCTATTTCCACATCTTTGTTTACATTATTGCCTCATCTAGAAACAATCCCTCCACACTTTATATTTAGCTGCAAGATAAATAGTAAAATTGGGATTTTGCCTTAATTATAATAGGTAGAATTGTAAGAGTGCTTGCCTATGCGCTGCACTGCGGATGCTTGTGTGGAAACAAAGAAGACTCAGAAATATTTTCTGCTCACAAGGAAACTAGAGTCTTAGAAGAACAATGACATAATCAGAAAAAGTCACTTTTCAGTGAACTCTTATGGTGTCTTAATAGCTTCCATTTATTGAGTGTTTACTAGGTGCCAAGCATTGTAGTAAATGACTTCCATGAACCATCATTTTTGTCACAAATGTTTTGTGAGGTAGGGCTGTAATTATTCCCACTTTACAGATGAGTAGATGCTCAGAAAGGTTGAGTAACTTGCCCAAAGTCAGTAAATAGCTAAGTAGAGATGCAAAGTGGAGTCTCTGACACCAAAATATGTATTCTTTCCACCATGTTGTGCTGAGGACTAATTTAGGTTTAGTGTACAGAATGAACTAGAGATGAAAGTAAGACTAAAAAAGGAGTGCAGAGTTAAACTAAAATCCTATAACATTCTGAGTAAGAGTTAATGAGAATATGGATATGGGGGTGGCCTTTAGAATGGGGAAAAGTGACTAATATGCTAAAATAGACTCTTTAAGGATTATTGACTGCTTGGGTGCAGGGTGCAAAGAGAGAGCTGTCAGAGATAACACTAAGATCCAGTGAGAGTACAGTCAGCCCTCTGTATCTGTGGGTTCTGCATCCACAAATTCAGCCAACCAAGGATCAAAAATATTCAGAAGAAAAAAATTCCAGAATGTTCCAAAAAGCAAAATTAGAATTTGCCACAGCCAGCAACTATTTACATAGCATTTACATTATATTTACAACTATTTACATAGCATTTACATTGTATTAGGTATAAGTAATCTAGAGATGATTTAAAGTAAATGGGAGGATTGCATAAGTTATACGCAAATACTCCATCATTTTATATAAGGGACTTTAGCATCTGTGGATTTTGATATCCATGGAGGTCCTGGAACCAGTCCCCCATGGATACCGAATGGTGACTGTATATGCAGAGAAAGGAAAATCTCTTTGGAAGAAATGGTTTCCCTGTAACATAAACCCATTGGCCCAAACTTTCCTCTGGATAAAAGTCCTTCCTAGTCACTAAAAGAACAGTAATACCCACAAGAGTCTTTAATTCTTTAAGCTAATAAGCATCAGTCACCCTTCTTGTTTGTCACAGGTCAGGACTCTCCCGTCTCTTACTCCCACAAGACTTCTGCTTCTTCTCTAAGGCACAGGTAAGAAAGAATCAGAAGAGATTCAGAGGGAATGGTTCCTCTTCTTTCAATTCCAGCCACAGTGGAGTAAAGCCAAGTGGCCTGCACTTGATTTTTCATTTAACTTGTTTGTGCAGTAAAATGCTCTGGATGCAGATTAACTTCCCCCGCTCAATACTATCTAATTGATTCATCTCCCTTGAAGCAGAAGCTTGCAAGGCTTTTGATAAATAGATTGAAAGGCTTTCTTTGCTTCATAACTGCCTCCATAAGCAATACCTCAACTAGGACAAAGAATTCTAGGTACCCTCCATTTTTAAAAAAGCACCAGCATTGGGGTTGGGGGAATAAGCAACTCCTCCTCCACTAGAGGTGCACTCATTTTATTGGGTAACTATAAAGGTTACGGGAGAGCTATTCCAGAGACAGTGCAGGGGATCACTGTGTGTTGAGCAGAGTATGGGCCAGAAACTGTGTTTGTAAAGCATACAGTATCTTGTACATCCATCAGGAGAATCTTATGAGATGCGTATTGCAATTCAAACTCTGGGGCTATAAAAACTGATGCACCGAGAAGTTAAGTAACTGGCTTGTGACAGCACAGTTAGAAAATGCTGGAGCTAAAATTCTCCCTCCTTGTCAACACAGAGTTCCAGTACGTTCCTCCTCTAAAAAAAATGAAACCCAATGGTTGTTAAATCAGGGAATTTAAAACTGAGAACAATGTCAAAAACAAATTGTGACAGGATGAATGCTGAACAGCCAAACTCAACTGCTCCTTCTCTGCTAAGAAATAGAAGCAGCTGAGGGAAGGGGGGAAGACCCTCTCTCCGGGGGTATGTGACAAAGAGGCACTGAAGTGTGAGATGTGGAAATGGAAGGGGTCTTTGATCACTGCACAAAGCAGTTATGCTCACAAGAAAGGATGCTGGAGCAATCAGCTGCTGTCCCTGGTCCCAGGATCAGGCAGCGGCCTCAGGGCCTGTCTCCAGTACAAAGGCAAACACCAGATTTCCTCTCCGAACCTGACTGTGTACCTCCTATTTGATCACCAAATGGATGTACCTCCTGCAAAGAGAAAAGGCATCTTGTAGACTTTGCTCACAGTTGTTCTGCTCATTCTCAGGTCCATTTTCCATCTTTTCCTGCTGTGTTTCTTCCATAGTTGTGTGTATACTCAAATGCACATGTTGTACTGCACTAACTCACAGGCCATTATACACATGAGTGTGTACTGAGAAAGTTGCATACATTGGGAATCTCCCCTTCATTCTTTCTGCCATTTATCAACACTCATTCGTCAGTACTACTGGATACCCAATGCACTGTTATATGCAGTCTAAAACATGGCCTTCACCTTCAAGATGTTCACAGACTAGTGTGGACTGAAAAAAATACACAACCTAAAAGTTGAGAATTCTGTTTTATTCGGTGGACAAAACTGAGGACTTAAGCCTAGAAGACAGCCTCTCAGATAGCTCTGAGGCACTGCTCCCAAGAGGTAAGGGAGGAACCAGGATACATAGGCGTTTTGCAACAAAAACCAGGTAGTTGGAACATCAAAAGATTACTGTTAATTAAAGAAAACCAGACATCTTAAGTTAATGAATTTAGCTCTTTTCTATGTATGGGAAGATGCAAGAGTCTGGGCTCATTGAAATCACTCCTTTGGTATGCACCTTAACTGTCTAGGGCCAGGTTTTGTTCTTTCCCAGCCTGAATCCCCTCAGGGTGCACAGTCTGGTGGCTGCAGTGGCTGACGGCTTGATGGCCACAACATCCTTTGTCTCCTGATATGGCAGGTGACATTCTTAGTTCACACTAGTAAGAGAAGATGTGAAAATATCGGCTACAATGTTGTATAATATTGGGGATGAGTGTGGTATTTTAGATGGTCTAAAGAAGGAGGATCCACAGTGAGTGATAGAAATAGAAGAAAAAATAACTTTAGTAATGATAACATTTACAGGGCATTTGATTCTTTCTAGGCATTGCTATCAAACACTTTCCAGGCCTTGGCAATAGAATGGTGAACAAGTCAGACTAGACTCCTGCTCTGATGGGGTGGGGGAGACACACAGTAAACAGGCACTCAAATATATAAGATAATGTCCGATAGCAATTCAGGCTACAAGGGAAATAAAACAGGACAATGTGGCACTGAGTTGCTCAGGAATGAAAACACTGAATGATGCAGTCAGAGAAGCTCCCCTGAAAGGTTGATATTCTAGTTAAGATTTAAATAAGAAAAGGAGGCAGAGTAAAATTGACTGTCGCATCGAAAAGTCATGAGAAAAGACCTCGGGCCAAAAATATCTCATAATGATGCCTTAGATCCCACTATTGTTCATTGACTTCATGTGGCAGACAGGAAAATTCAACTTTCAGATCTCCTACTGAAGGATGGCTTAGCAGAATGATGTCCCCAGCTACTGCCCTATGGATCCGCCATGCTTCCCACGGACAGATCCTAGCCAGTGACTGAGCACAATAAGGGTATTATACAAGGTCCATGCTAGTGAGACAGGGACTAATCAGATGGATGACCATGGCTCAAGGTCTTCCTCTTGACCTGGATAAATCTTTCCTGGAACCATGCTGCAATGTGAAACTCCTGTCACTCCAGTCTTCCTTTCTTTTCTTTCTCTTTCCTGAGGAATCAGACCTGTATCACCGTCTGAAGGCTCTGTTGTTTCCTGCTCCCTTCCCCAGTAAACCTCTCAATCATTCCTTCTAGGCTTCTATTTCTCAGTAGACGCCCAAAACCACAGCTATGAGTAGGAGTTACCCAGTAGATATTCTGCCTTGGGAGAAACAAACTAGAAAAAGACAAGGTAAGTGTTAAAGACTGCAGTATAATGTGTACAAATGAATAGTAATATGTATTTAGATAAAAAGAATAAAAGTACCAGGGGAGAAGAATGATTGTGGGATCAAGAGACTAAGTAAGAAGTAAAATCCAGAATCAGGCAGCCCATGGTTAGAAACTAGGCGGAGGTGAGAGGCTCACAATAGCGTCTTGAGCTCAGAATTCAGTGGAAGACTTGGGTGCCAGAGACTGAGTTTGTTAAGGTCAACTTCCCTAATGAATTGAAAGTGTTACTCTGAATATGCTGCTTAAGTACATGAGAACTGGAAAAAAATTCTGCCTAACATTTCTTGTACTCTCATTTTCAGCATGAAGTTCTCCTGCAACATCTTTTAGCCCACATCCCTTATTTTGCAGCATAAACTCAGTGAGATCCTAAATCTCCTTTAGTCTTTCCCTCAATTGATGCATGGGGTTTAGGCAACTCTAATAGTTGGCTGATGATTGATGCTCAATACATAAGACTTAAAAGACACCGTAGGTACTGATAGGTTGAGTAATGCTAAAGTCTAGAAAACGATTCGAATTTAAAGGTGGAGGTTGCATGTCATAACATAAAGTCTCCAAAGTAAAAGACAATCCAAGATTGCACTGACAAGCCTTTTAAAAATTATTATCTTCTGGTAATCTTCCCTCTGGGGAACAACAGCAGATGTAGGTTGTTTTGGTAATGGTGGTGAGGTAAGAGGTCAGGGAGAGGGAGCTGTATGGAAGAAGGGCTTTATTATGTATATAAGGCTTAGTCACAATATATTTTTGGACCAAACTGCAAGTCGTCCAGAGCAGGTGTCCCCAACCCCCGGGCCACGGACTGGTACCAGTCTGTGGCCTGTTAGGAACCTGGGCCGCACAGCAGGAGGTTGAGTGGTGGGCGAGTGAGCAAAGCTTCATGTGCCGCTCCCCATCGCTCCCCACTGCTCCCCATCGCTCCCATCGCTCCCCACCGCTCCCATCGCTCCCCACCGCTCCCATCCCTCCCCACTGCTCCCCAACACTCCCATCACTCCCCACCACTCCCCATTACTCCCATTGCTCCCCATCACTCCCATCGCTCCCCATCACTCCCATTGCTCCCCACTGAACCCCACCACTCCCCATCGCTCCCCATCGTTCCCCACCGCTCCCCATCGCTCCCAATCGCTCGCATTACTGCCTGAACCATCCCCTCACCACCCCGGCCATGGAAAAATTGTCTTCCATGAAACTGGTCCCTGGTGCCAAAAAGGTTGCGAATCGCTGGTCCAGAGTCTTGCTTCATGATGTCATGGTCATAATGACATGACTAAAATAACCTAATATTCTGACAACCAGAATAGTTTCGTCTTTTCTGAAGGATCAAGGGACTGCAATTATGAGGGGTGGGGCTAGGTTCTGACATCAGTAATTGACATGATAATGGGGGAAAAAAAAAACTGAGGACAAAATGAAAACTCACCAGGCAGGCAGGTATTCCATGAAAAGTATGTTGAGAAGACACAGGAAGATAACTGAATTCAGGCCTCAGTTAAGAAGCGATGTACAGAGATCCAGGTAGCCGGTTCACACCAGGGATGAGATCCTGCAGAATAAAAAATGAGATTCTTATTTTCTAAGGCAAGCCCTTTGAATATCCTAGTATATGATACACTATAGAGAAGTTGTAATTACAATGACAATTTCAAACATATTACAAGGTTATGTGATAATAATTAAAGAAGAAAATTAAAACAAAAATATAAGTTAGTAAATAAAAAAGAAACATAAGAGAGCAATAAGTGAGTAAAAGTGATAGAAATGTCATGCACACATGAAAATTACCAGATCGCGATTAACTGAGAAACGGATATAGCTAAAGACACTCTCTAAACTCCAAGTAAAGGATAAGGCAACAGTCACCAATAACAATAACAAGACATCGCTTATGCAATGTCTCTAAAGTGCATACAGAGTTGACAACAATAAAGAACATCCCAACAATAATGGAGGCTGGGTGAACATAGGTGGAATAAATAAGAGTATTATATACTCATTGGCTTCTAACTCTCGTGACATAAAAACCTAAGACAGGAGTTGTGTACCATATTAACAGAATAAGAAAGGAGGACTTTTCCTAGAAAAGAGATATAGTGGTTGGAACTTATGAAGTTGATGAGAGAAAAGTGTTAATGGTAATTAGAAGTAAAGGGTGAAAAGCCTTCCACCCCATTTTATATCTTCCAGGTAGTTATTTCATTTTTGTATTATTCCCTTTCCCATTGAAAACCAATTGTTGGGAATATCTTTCTTGATGGGTATAATTATGTAACTGTTCTGGAAAGTTTCTCTACCTCTTTCTCATAAATACTGAAAAGAATGAGAATTTCCCCTCAGTCCCATATGGCTACCATTTTTCTGATTTTTTCCTTGAGGCTTTATTCTTGTCTGTTATGTTCCAAAGACTCTCCCTGAAGCACTGGTCCCTCTTAAGCAGTCCAACTTTCCTTCATGATTTATAGTGGGAGCTTTTGTTTCTCTATAAAAATGTACCCCACAGCACACTGGTGTACAGCAAGCCCATCCCAGGTGAATCACCAGATGCTGATTTCAAATTCCTTTTGGCTACAACCGCAGAGAAAGATCACGAGGTGATGCTTGTCTGACGGAGCTCGGGGCAGAGAGGTTTGTGCAATGCTCACCTCTTGCTACCAGTAAGAGGTAAGAAATGCAATAAAGCAGCAGACCAGCAAAAGAGAATGATCAGGCATTTACTGAAACATTTGAGTATTAAGTCTCAAGATTGTAAGAAAGTTCTACAGAGCTGTAAAGTTCTCCTCAAATAGCAAAACAGTGCCAAAGGGTGACCAGGTGAATGGTGTAATAACTGTGGATGCTTTTACAGAAAGAATCTGTGAGTCATTGTTATGCCACGGTAGTGATGATGTTGTAATTGTTGCTGACTTGTTTAGTGTTGTTTTGAGTCCTTTTGTGCCTTCAAGTGAGACAACAGAAATTCTAGTATCTGAACGTGTGCTGCCAACCACAAATGTTTCTCACCACTGCTGTGTAGATTTGACCAGACTTGTGTGTTCATCACGACTGTCATTCATGTAAGCAGGAAGGTGCATGCATGGCTGAGTGTCTGCAAACGACATTTTCTGACTGGGGAAACTAGAAAATGAGAAAATTGAGTATGTTATTACCATTAGAGGCTTTGTGGGCTAGAGGCTGCAATAAACCATTTACGTAATTGAAAAGAATTCTGAGAATATGCACAAATCACTGGGAGAGAGCCCTGGGACCAAATGGCAGAATCTGCTTTGATGATAAGATGGCAAGTGGTGGCAATTGTGCTGTGTGCTTACCATGGACTAAACGTTTCTAAGAGAACTTCCATTTATTCCAATGCTTCTATGACCTTCCCACAAACTTATACAACCAGGTGGCCCTTAAATTAGACTATGATAGTCATAGTATCACCATGAGAAACTGCAAATTTCATTCTACCTCATTCTGTAATATGTCCTCCCCTCAGTCTTGTTTCCAGACAATAGCTCAGTGTGAATTTTTGGTTCTAGCCAGACTGACCTCCTTCACATTGCCAATACCATCCTTCATACACTTAAGACACCATGCTAAGACATTACGTAAATCATCACTAATCCTCAAAACAGCACATGTATAGATATTATATTATTATCACAATTTTATAAGCAGAAAAACTGAGACACAGAGAAGTTATGTAATACAGCAAAGGTCACATGGATAATTCAAGTCACAAAACTTGAATTAAAAATGGTATAGTCCGAAGCCTGGACTTTTTCCTTTTCACTAGCCCATGAGTCTCTCCTCCCAAAGATCTTGTTTTCAAAAAGATAATAGGTTTGTTTGTATATTTTGATTTAATTTTGGATTCCTAACCATTTTCCTCAGGAGTTTCCAGAGAAATAATAATTTTCCAGGTCTTGGGAATGGTGGGGCTTGGGTGATTGAGTAAGGGCCCCAGTCTAAAAGACACTGGGGAATTGAGCAGTTTATTCAGTTCCCCTGTAATTATGAGGGTATACGGCAGAGGCCTAGTTACTGGAATTAGTATAAGGTTAAGGATCACTCAGTTGCAAGAAAGTATTCTAGGTAGAATAATTTATGCATATATATGGAGAAAAAATATCACAGCCTACACAGGGTTGACTATGTTTACCATGGCAGGGAGCAGGGATGCCTTCTGCTAAGGTATGTATGTAATGTTAGGACAACAGTAGAGTGAACTGGTGTCTGTGTTTGATGCTTTAATCCTGTGGAAAAAAAAAAGGCCAGACAACCATGTTTCGCATTTTGTTGAAAACATTTTGCAAACCTCCAGATAAAGAACATGGTGATAAAGAGACTTATTTTGAGGTTTGTTTTCTTGGAAGAAGATAGTGAAAGATGGGAGAAGAAGGAGATATTTAGAAAGAGGGATTCGAGCAGAAGCATCATGACAATTGAGTCCCTGAAAAGGTGGGAAAGCCAGAACAGGCCTCCAGGGGAAGTTTCTGGAGCTTTTCCAACACCATTCCTTTCTCTAGCCATCAAGTGATAGAGATTTGTTGAACATGACACCTGGCTGCTCTGCATTATGGATCTGAATGGAGAGACAAAAGAGAGAGCTAATTGTTTTCCATGCATTCAAGTTTAATTTGGTGCACTTTTAATTAGGGCTCTGATGGGACTGGGAATCGTTTCCTTCTGCACAGGCAGCTCCTGACAGCAGGTGACTGTGTAGAGGAAAGGGATTATTACAGAAGCCACTCAGGTCACGTTGGCATCAACATAGCAGTTGCAGAGGATGTACTGGGAAATGTCGACCCTGATGTCAACAGTGACCCATTCAAGATGAAAAGCACTCAGCAGGATGTGGTGCATCAGGGCTTAGCCAACATGGAAAAGCTGGTTTCAGAACTGGTAGAAGAAGGTCACAAATAAAATCATCTCTAAGGAAGAAAAAAAGTAACTTTTATTGAGCAACTTTTATGTGGCATAGGAGCATGGAGCCATTGACTATAAGTTCTTTCAACACTCATAATTATCATTCCTGCTTTACATCCTTTTTACAACGGTGGAAGTTAAGGTCGAGTAGTGATAAGGGACTTTCCCCAAGTTTACACAATTAGTAATGACTAAAGTCAGGCATCCGACTCATTTCTGTTCCACCCCCAGGTGGAACAAGGAATTCCATTCCTTGTCCTCTCAGTTCCCTACCCCAATCCCTAACACATCCCATCCTTTCTGGCCTCTACAGTAATCATAAAGATCTACTGTCACTTACAGAGAAAAAAATGAGTAAGTGTGAGTTTGGTGTGAGTAAGTTATCAATGTTATTTATTTGTAGATATTAATTAATTTTGTAATAATTTAATAATTCAATTTGAATTTAAATTTTGGATTCTATTTATCACATATTTGCACAGCAGCACTGGTAAATAAGACAGGTCCCTTCTCTAATAGCTAACAACCTACGATATGTGTTATAATCATGGATTTGTGGAACAACCATAGGTAACGTCTTGTCCAACCCTTTTCCCCCAAATTGAAATGGTCTCCTCCAATATGAACTAATATATACTAGTTTAAAACTAATCTGGTAATATACAAAAGTCTCAAATCGTAATTTGGCCATTATGACTCTCAAAAGTCCTACTAAAGCAGTGCCTGTCAGTGACGATTTTTATCAGATTGTGCTTATTCATTTAAAAAAGGTAGCTATCTCACTAACGTGTGCAGCACCCCCAATGGAACAGTTTGATGCGTCAATCAAGTAGGTAAGTGTTTAGCTTTAAGTCCAAACACTTATTGGTACATCTGTCTCCACATTCCTTTCAGTGTCTTGAGTGTTCTTCTATAAGGAAGAAGAATGCAGCCCAAATGATTTCTCTCTTTCTCTGAAGTACAACAGGGAATCCTGCTAAACTCCTTCTCCATCGTCATGCCTAGGCTACTTCGCTCCCTAACCTGGGTCCTTGTTTTTAATCCTTGCTCCCCTTTCAACTAATCTCTTTACAGAAGAACAAATATTATATTTAAGTATTTTTCCTTGTAAAACAAAAGATTAAAAAAAACCACAAAACAAATATAGAGGTTAATGGATTATTGTAAGACAAACGCACTTGAAACCATTACCAAGGACAAAAGTAGAATTTCGCCATCCAGCTCAGAAGTCCCTCTCTGCGTCTGGCTGTTTCTAACTCAAATATCTCACTGAACCAAAAGCAGCCACTCTCCTGACTTTTATAGTAATCTTTTGTGTGTGTGTATGTGTGTGTGTTTAATGTTTTGTCATCAGATTTCCTTGATTAGTGTTGCCTATAATCTATAACCACAATGACCACTTCTTCCCTTTCTTTCTCTTACAATTTATCTGTTGAATAGCCCAAAGACTTTAACTTGTGGAGTTTCCCACAGCCTGGCTTTTGTTTATTACACATCCACGGTACAGGTCACCCATTCTTTCACCCTTTACTTTGGCAGCTGGATCCAGAGCCCAGGTCACACTCACGTTCAATCTCTTTGGCAAAACTAGAAGTGGTGGTGTGTGCTTTCGTCAGGAGACACATCACTCCCGCTATTTCTCTTTTTGAGAAGTTCTCAGCTGTTTCAGCTCAGTGTCTGGATCCATTAATTCATTAGGAGTTGCCAAATGTTGATATTCAAATTCTTTCTTTTCTGTCTTTATTGAACAGTTGGTGTACTTTTGTAAAGAGATGCTTGCTTGTCTACTGTGTGGTTAGCCAGTGGTAGAGTTCATAGGGGACCTGTAGAGACAGGTAGGATAAACATTTGAATTTTTCCCTTTAATTACCAGTTTTCTAGATAAAGATTTGGTGCCCTATTATGGCCAAATGTGACCAATTACATTTTGTCGTTGTTTTGTTTTGCTTTAAATGTCATCCAGAACTCACGGATTTAAACGTATTTGATAGTTTTCAATTAACTGCACTTACTATTCATTTTGAAGCTCAGTCGCCTCTTGTTTGGCAGTGAGGTCCTCCTTATCATGAGTCTTGAGCCTATCTGACATGCCTTCAGTGATCTTCGACTGCTTCCTAGATACCCGGAATGGCAAGATATTCTAGGTTCATCTTGAACATTTCCTGCCCCAGACCTGGTCGTAGCCATTTCTCCAAGAAGTCTTGCTATATGTTTTTTGTTGTTGTTGTTTTTCTTTAAATGAAATGTGATATTTCAAGTACATTCTCTGAGCTCATCACTACTGGTCTGGTCATTGGTAATGTCTTTTCTTTAAACAGAACTTGAAGAAAAAAAAGGTATAGGTATAGATATAAAGATGTCGATATATATAGACATAGATGTAGAAAAATGCTGCTGGTAATTTCAAGTCTAATTTAGAACTATAGGCCTTTTTGTTTGAGTGCTTGTTTCTTTGTAAAAGTGCTACTTCCTCTGTGTAACATCTGCATCACTCCTCTTGCACAGCAAGAATCATGGTCTTTGAGGATACATAAAATAATATAATTAAAATAATTCATATACTTTCATTTACTTATCCCACATTATCTACACAATGTTCTTAGAATAACAATACTAATACCACCACCACTAAGGGTAAAAAAAGTCACATTTTTTTCCCTCGTTTTCTCCACCTCCTCAATTTTTATTTTTATTTTTTAATTTTTTTATTATTATTTTTTTTCTGGGGTACGCGGGCCTCTCACTGTTGTGGCCTCTCCCGCTGTGGAGCACAGGCTCCAGACACGCAGGCTCAGCGGCCATGGCTCACGGGCCCAGCCGCTCCACGGCATGTGGGATCCTCCTGGACTGGGGCACGAACCCGTGTCCCCTGCATCGGCAGGCGGACTCTCAACCACTGTGCCACCAGGGAAGCCCCACCTCCTCAATTTTTAGTTATTTATTTTTTAATTTTTAAAAACTGTTTTCCCCAATAAAATTTATTACCTAATAGTATACATATATAAAATTATTTTCAGGTTTAAACAATTGTTTTTTCTTTATTATTTTTCACAATAGATCTTCGTTGGTTATCTATTTTAAGTATAACAGTGTGCACATGCAATTTGAAACTCCCAATCTATCCCTCCCCTCCTGCCCTTCCCCCCTGGAAACCATAAGCTCATTCTCTAAGTCTGTGAGCATAACAATTTTTATTTTTATGCTCTCATTATCTGAGCATATAGCTATTGCATACTATATCCATTGTTCTAAACCTCATATAATTTTAAGTCTATAAGTAACTATAGTTGACTCTTGAATAAAGTGGGGGTAATGGGGGCCAACCCTCTGCACAGTTGAAAATCTTAGAGTTAGCCCTCCCTTACTTGAGCTCTGCATCTGTGGATTCAACCAACCATGGATCGTGTAATTCTACAGTATTTACTAATGAAAAAAATCCACATATAAGTGGACCTACACAGTTGAAAACCATGTTGTTCAAAGGTCAACTGTATATGTTTTATGTTCTACACCAGTAATATCAATGTGTTTCCAATTATTTTGGTCTTCAGAAGTTCATTCTCTAGCAGATTCTTTAAGAAGAGCTCATCAGAACAGTATTTCCTTGATTCTTGCATGTTGATAACAGTTCACACTCTTTATATGTGAGAGTCAATTTTGCTGGATAACAATTCTTAGCTCACTTTTTCTATCTTCAAATATGAAATACGATACTCTATTTTCTTCTGACATAAAGCATTGTTGTTGGAAGTCTGAAGATGACTTTTCTTTTTCCCTTATAAGTCACTTGATATCTTTGCCTAGATGTTCAAAGGATTCTTCTTATTGAAAGTCTAGTAATTTTATATGTCTTCGTATGGTCTTCCTGGGTCAATATCCTCAAGTATGTAATTGCTAGTGAATAATTCAGTGCTGATTACCTGCTCAAGCTCTGTTAGTCTTGCCATAGACTCCTTGTCTTCATCTGACCAAAATCCCTTCAACTGCTGTTCTCAAACTGACATGCTGTATTTCTTCTAATGAATATCTTTTGACTGTTTTGGGTTTTGATTCTTTGTTGTTTGCCTCTGTTTTCTGCCACACAGATGTTGATATTAGACAGGTCCTATGGATTCTGGCAATTTGCTTGTAGTTTTGTGTTCCTGGAAATATCCTGTCACCTACTTTTGTTATAAATATAATCCAGTGGTTTTTGGTTTCCCTATCTAGTTTCTTTGTTTTAGATGATGATTGAGAGAGAATACAAGACTATGCTACTACTACCATCTTCTTAGAACCCTCCGAAGTAATTTTTTAACATTAAACAAATTATGTAAATTTTTGTCTAACACCCTCCTATGACTTCCCAATTCATTTATAATAAAATTACAATTTATTAACCTAGCCTATAAATTATTATATGTCCACTATTTACCCTCCCAGCCTTATCTATTTCACTCTCCTTCCTTAGTAGGTTCTGGGACTTTCTCCTCTAGACACTTTGCATTCTCCTTGTAAGTTCTTCCTTCTGATTTTCATGGTTGCTTCTCTCATTTTATTAAAATTTCAGCTTACATTTCTAAAAGATCCTCTCAATCCTTACAACCTAAAGAAGACACCGTAAGTCACCATCTGTGACATTACCTACAGTAATCATTTACTTAGCACTTAACCACTAACTAATATTGTTTTACTTTACGTATTCATTTCTGTGTCAATTCAAGGGTCAGCAAACTATAGCCTGAAAGTCATATCTGGCTGGCCACTAGGTTTTATACATAAAGCTTTATTGGAACTCAGCCATTTATTTTTTCTCTATGACTGCTTCTGCACTTTATAATAGTTGCATGAGAGAACATATGGCTATCAAAGCATAAAATATTTACTGTCCGGTCATTTACAGAAAAAAGTTTTCCAACCTTCTTGTTAGTTCATTGTTTATTTCCTCCCACTAGAATGTAAGTTCCATAGAAACTTGAGTGTTGCCAGTATTTTCACTACTTTATCCTCATCAAGATTAGTAGCTAGCATATGGTAAGTAATCTCTAAATATCTGTGAATGACTAAACCCTGATCTTACATTGTCAGAATCATTTTTAGGCTATCAGATAGTCGTGTTTTTTTTTAATAGGTTATTAATACCTTAGTGATGATTATAATTCAATTCACCACCCAAATAGCCAGATGACAAAATTGAAACTAGACCCTTCAAGGCAATGATTCTAAGAAGGGAATTTACATTTTGGCAGTGATTAGCAAATACATAAATATATACATGTTTGAAAGCACACCAGCTCTGAATACAAGATAACTATTTACAACTCCGTTTTACTCCTAACTGGTTATGTGTGTTGGTTACTTCACTTCTCTGTGTCTCTATTTATTAATCTGTAAAACAGAGTTAATGAAATATCTACAGTAAAGAATTATAATGAATATTAAATAGGAAGAGTGTCCAGCCCATAGTAAGAATTCCACATATATTAGATGATGGAGAGAATGAGATGATGAGGATCATGATTGTGATCATGATGACAACTACGGTAAAAAAAAAAAAAAAAGGAGGTTGAGGAGGGGGAAGGGAAGAAAACAGAAGAGGAGAAAGAGAAATTGAGAATGTGTGTAAAAATAAACTCAATAAATTCAACTTATTGAGCTTATACTATGTTTCAGGCACTATGATCTCTGGTTTCCATAGACTGCATAATTTAATTCTTCCAAGAGCCTTTTGAAGAGAGCACATGAATATCCCAATATTACAAATGGGGAAACCATACCTTAGGCTAAATTATGTGGAAAGGGCCTCCAAAGCCTTAGTTCTTGACCTATGTAGACTTCTCCTTCCATATCTAAATATATCCCTAAAGAGCTATCCACTTCTTGTTTAAAATGTGACAGGCATAGGTTTTTGCCAGCAGGAGTCTTCCACCTAACCTTCCCAACACGGTTTAAAAATGCCCAGTTTCATGTTTTGCCATCTGAAAATACTGCTTTGAATTCCAAAATCATCCTCGTCTCCTTCCCTGGAAATTCTCATTTAGTCTCCCAACCATAGCCAGCTGTCAGAAGAGATGAACTGGAGAGAGTGATTTCCACTGAGGTGCTCACAATGAAAACTGTTTAACTGCTATTAATTCTCTGCTCAGATATAAGCTCTTGTAAGTTTGGATTTTGTAACTCCAAACTTGTTGGCATAGGAAAGGTGCCAACCTAGTGGCAGAGAACATCAATTCAGTTGCTCTGTAGTAAAAAGAATATTGACTGCTCAGAGCCAGGAATAGCTGTAATCTCCCTTCTTTCAGGACTCCCAACTCCTGCCTTGCACTTGGTAAAGTGAGGAAGTTCATTAGTAGTAATAGCAGTAGGAGTATTAGAAGTGGTAGTAATAGAAGTATTGGTAGTAACAGAAGTAGTAATAGTAGTAGAAGTTGTGATATGAATTGACTACTTAGATGCCAGGAAGTGCGCTAAGCACATTACATCATGATCTAATTATCCTTCACAGTCATTTTATGAGAAAGTGATATACTAACCCTATTTTATAAATAGAAACATGGAGTTAAGACTAATTAAAAGACTCATCTAAGGTCACATTGTTATTAAATCACTGGGTCTGACCCCATATTAAATGTTGTCAGATTCTGAATCTTTTTTTTAATCATTATGCAATATTTTCTTAGAAATTCATACAAACATACAGTCATTTCTAATGTCATATTCTAATCTGAAGTGTAGATAACATTCCATTTTACAGATGGGAGAATTTAGAATCATCAAGAGTGTGTGTTTTTTCCCACAACCCATCAGCACCATGATATTTGTTTTATGCTGTACACCCAAATACTCACATTATAGATCAGAATGTCTATCGTTTGATCAAAGACCCCACCATAAGCTATTACTCACCCCAGACACACACCCAAATCACTGACCAAATCTGTTAAACAGCGTGTTGGTAAATAATTCATAACTGGCCCTTTGGCATGGGGGTAGGGTGGAGTGGGCCCTGATTTCTCACATTTACCAATTTGCGTGTTGTAAGTACTCCCACTATAGCTGATTTTATGTCATTGATGTGACATTATCCGAACAGAGTCACAAGGAGGTGCTAACAATAGGCTTGTGTACATTGGTATAAGCAATATGTATCCTCCTCCTCCTCACCATCTTCTCTCCTTTCTATCATACACCCATATTCTTAGAATGTAAGAATCTTTACTTGTAGGTTTAACCTAGAAAATACTCCAAGCCCACACTCAGTGAAGACACCAACGTGAAATATACTGTGATGCATGATCATAAAGGAGTACTTGCAGCACACGTTTCCCACTTCCTAGATGCTGTATCTTTTTAAACACCAATAAGAAAACTGGTACTTGCATTTGTAATGGATTGAATGTTTGTGTCTCCCTAAAGTTCCTATGTTGAAACCATAACCCTCAGAGGACCTGTATTTGGAGATGGGGCCTCTAAGGAGGTAACTAAGGTTAAATGAGGTCATAAAGATGGAGTCCTGATCCAATAGGATTAGTGTCCTTAGAAGTGTCCTTAGAAGAGACACCAGAGCTCGCTCACATGCCCTCTCTCTCCATGCACATACTTGAGGAAAGGCATGTGAGGACACAGCGAGAACGCAGCTGTCTACAAGTCAGAAAGAGAGCTCTTGCCGGGAATGGAATTTACCAGCACCTTGACCATTGGCTTCAAGTCTCCAGAACTGTGAGGAAATAAATGTCTGTTGTTTCAGCCACCCAATCTGTGGTGTTTTGTTATGGAAGCTCTAGCAGACAAATACAACATCTGACAACATCATTATGTGATCAAACAAGTCTCTTATTTCCTTTGAGACACATGTCAAAGAAAGGACTGAACTAAAATATTTACAGGATGTTTTCTTGATTTAATTTTCATGATCTTGTGTTTCTTGGTTGCCATTTGCCTTTTCTAGTTCTGGTCTTTTTAGGGAGAGTTGGGCTTCTAACACAAATGCTCCAAGCTGTCTTGAGTCCTAATAACAATATGCTAGAGTAATCATAATTACGTTTTTTTAAATATATAGTGAAACATTTATAAATGCAAAAATAAATTCCTAAGAGGGTCATAATACCTGGTCTCTGATAAGGGAGACTGGAGTTGGAATTTCCCACTGTTGGTTGTGGACCTGTATCAGGGCAGGTGCATTATAATCACCTGGGATAACTTATTAAAATATAGATTCTGTGGTGAACTACACAACTACAAACCTAAAAAGTTTATGACGTCATTTTTCATTATTAGTGTGAAGCAGCTATACAGTAGCAATAGCATAAAGTTGGGGAGTATAAAGAGAAACTGATAATGGACATAGAGTTAGGAGAGCTATGTTATAGTTTGAGCTCACAACCAAATAGTTCATAATCTTGGATAAGCCATTTCCTTTCTCTGGGTCTCAATTTCCCCATCTGTAAAATCAATGAGCTGAGTTAGATGATCTTTAATCTACCATCTATCCCTAAACACTTTAACTACCTTGTGATTAATACAAGGATATTAGACACTTTTTCAATGTCAAGGTGAAAAATAGTTTAGCAGGGCATGGATTAGTGGAGATGTTTCAAGCACAACAAATCATAGCATATTGACAACCCTGTCTTCTAGCTAATCTTAAACATGGCCTGGGCTTAATATCCACTAACCTTTCTGTTCAAAGAGAATATCTGGGCTTATGCATTATTCCCACCCTGAATCCTATAACAAGATACCCTCTTGTTTGCATGAGTAAAAAGTCAATTGAGAAGTCAACTGAGGTGACTTTCAGTGTATGAGCCAGCACCCCAATGGACTTCTCTTATTTCATGGTAAGAGCCTTTAAGAAATTCTCTAGATTTGGGGGGATGTTATATATGTTTGTCAAGCGTTTCCAAAAGGTTAAGAAATGTCTCTTTATTAAAAGAACTCAGTACAATGACTGGCACATAGTAAGCAGTCAGTGAACTTTTGTAAATGCAGTGGATGAATCTTTCTTGGTTGTTAATTTTACTACTCCCAAGAACTATATAATTCCTGGAACCATAAGGAGACGCATGGGTAGAATGGAAGTACCATAGAATCTGTCAGGTTTGTTGTAAAACTCAAATAAGGAGATGACGTTTTGCAAACTATAAAACCTTGGTTAAATAAAATTTAGGTGATGTGGTTACATATGTTTTCCTCTGAGAATGTTCTCCCTTTCTTCTTTACCTTGCTAGACAATGGTCAGAATTTAGTACCTAAAAATATTAATAGCTTGAAACATTGATTGCAATGCTGAGCAAGTGAATATTAGAAGCTCAATACCTTGAAAAAAAGAAAATTAAATAAATTTTCATCAAGGTGCAATGGTTTAGACCAGCTGAGCTCTAAAGACATAAATTCAAGTATGAAATCTAGCCAAGCAATGTCAGGAGGTGAATCAAAGCATCATAAGCAGAGAGCATGAGGACTTCACCTCAAACGGTCTTTTATTCAGGGTTAAGAGGCTACATGCTCATAAGTGGATGTTTGTGTGTGTGTTTACATTTTCCAACTCCATACAGTATTTGTATAGCTCTTTGAAATAAAGTGCTGTTTACAGAGAAAAGAAAATTCTCTTCCGAGAAATTTATTTGAAATTAGGATTTCTATCTTTATAATTACTTTACAGGTATTGACACTTTTTGCTCCTGCAGAAGTCTGTATACCATTGACTATTTCTATAAATCAATGGAAAATAGATTTTGCCAATGTTGAGTACAGAGCATGTCTTGTGTTTGTGTGGTTAAGTCTTTGATCACAGATATAATCTTAGATTATTAATTCATACACTATTAAAAAAAAAAAAAACTAGGGTAAGCAGTTTTCCTCAAATTCATTACCAAATTCATTACCAATTACATATCATTATCCTCAAGCTCTAATAGGTCTTTGAGCCTCTTCACTCCTACTGAGTGTTGTAACTGCTTTTATTTCCACAAGGTTTCATTGGCTTCCTTGAAATCCCCTGGAGCCTAGTCATGATTGTGTGGGATAATGGGATAACCAGGAGTTCATAAGCCTTGCTGTTTTTTGTCAGATAGCTGGGTTAACTGAGTCCTTTCTGAATGTGCTCAGTTACCTCGAAACTGAGCAGCTTGGATAAGGTTGGAAGTTACAAACATTGGTATGAGGACTGACTATATCAAAATCACCTTTAAAATTGTCTTTAAAATATAGACTCCACTAAATGAATTATCATATCCTGGCTTGAATCCTGGAACAGAAAAAGAACATTAATGAAAAAACTGGTGAAATCTGAATAAAGTCTATAGTTTAGTTAATAGCAATATACCAGTCTTAATTTCTTAGTTTTGTAAACTGTACCATGGTTATATAAAATTAGGAGAAGCTGAGGTGAAGGGTATAGGAGTACACTCTAAACTAGCTACACAACATTTTTGTAGACCTAAAATTATGAAAAAATAAGTTTATTAAAAATACAGAATCCATATTCCTATATCAAAATGAGTATGGGGCTTCTCTGGTGGTGCAGTGGTTGAGAGTCCGCCTGCCGATGTAGGGGACACAAGTTCATGTCCCGGTCCGGGAAGATCCCACATGCCGGGGAGCGGCTAGGCCCGTGAGCCATGGCCGCTGAGCCTGCGCGTCCCGAGCCTGTGCTCCGCAACGGGAGAGGCCACAACAGTGAGAGGCCCGTGTACCGCAAAAAACAAACAAACAAAAAAACGAGTATGAAGCCGAAGAATCTATTTTTGAAAAAAAAAATACCCCAAAAAACCTTATGTAACTAAGTACAGCCAGAGATAGGACTCATGGATGGGAGATGGAGGAGCCCTCCCAATCCTAAAGAATGCTATTAATTCACAGGTCACCTGGATCAGGTGTTTGTATGATCTACGCCACTGGAAGTGAACTTTGGCCTTGCGTTAGAATCTCAGGGGAGAATTTTCAAACTCTAGATTCCATGACTCCCTAAATCTATTAAATCACAATCTCAGGGGGTGGGACCCTGGTCTATATAGTTTCCTAAAAATATCCCTAAGTAATTCTGACATACAAGCAGAATTGACAGTTACTAAAATGCAAGTTTCATTTAAGGGATAAAAAGAAGATTCAGACAATCAACTACTATAGTAACAGCAATGCCCATGAATGCAAGTACATAAACAGCTGCAACTAGAAAGTGAGTAAAGTGTAACTCTCTATTTCCAGAATATCTCAAGTTCTCTGGGATTCTGTGGAAATACTTTTATTTAATACCCACATAAAAATGGCTCAGACTGTTGGAATTCCAGCATCTCTTTCATCACTCCCAACAATATTTCTATGATTTGTTTTGGGTTGCGGTGATGAGGAAGTTTGTGGTGGGCTGTGCTACTACCAGCTTCTTCAAGGACAAGTTTTGACCCTCATTCCTAGCACCTGTATGTTCAGGATCAAGATCAGGGAACCCAAATAAGTAGTCACACTTGGTGCACAAAGGGCTCAATATTTTTGTGTATAATCTGGGTGAAGCAAAGCAATTCAATTCTATTTCCCTTACTCTCATATACTGGCTTTGCCCAAGTCTGCAAATGGAATTTACCCCAGTACTTATGTTGGCCTCTGTTCCTTTGTGGGTGCTGATGGCTTCATGTATGCTAAAGGTTTATGCTTTCCCTTTTAAATCAGAGGAAATAATTCCACCCATCTTTCAAAGCTTCATTAAATTCCTACTCTGTCTGTTAGACATTTCCTGGCATCCCCCTTCTTCCTCTTTTCCAAACTGCAGCATTGTATGTGGTACTACGTAATTAAGCAATTAAGTACACTCTGACATGTTGTTGTTCTCTGCCCTTACACTTGTGCCAGGAGGCAGTGAGACACGGTGGAGAGACGGAAATCATCGTAGCCATTTAAAACCAGGTAAATGCAATCTGTACCGGAGCCTTTTGTTGTCCTCCTGATAATTGAGAGATACTAACACTTATTTAAAAATGCTTTTGTTTAAATAGTAAAGCATATATGAAAGTGTCTAGTGTATGATTCGGGGCTACTCAATAATGATCAGTTTTTAATTTATTTATTTCCTCATTTATATTTCTTCACTCAGTGCTGCATAAGTGCTAAATTTATAATAGTACCTAATATCTGTGGAAAACTTTACAGCTCCTAAACTCATAAAGCAATCTGGTGAAATATGTATCCACGCTCCATTTTACACATGGGGAAGGTGGTGAGGCCCTAAAAGGTTAAAGGACCTTCCACAGGCCACAACATTGATGGGCAAGTCTGCTAACACAGCCTGGACCTTGTGGCTCCAATGCCAGGACTCCCTCCAGGGTATTACATTAAATATTTTGTAAATGGATTAAAATAATTCATTCATCCAAAAGTAAAGGATTACCATCTATGTGCCAAGACCTCAGCTAAGCATTCAGGATATAGTAATGAATGAGACCAACATAATCTGTGTCCTCGTGGAATTTAGAGACCAGCAACTGGGACAATGACGCATCAGGTTTAGAGCAAACGGACCATCTGTTTTGATGCCGAACTCTTTCTTGCTAACTCCTATACTGTGGAGCATTATTATAAGAGTGATGGGTTAACCAGAGGCAGCCACACTTCTAATATCTGTGGCCCTCCTAATCAGTAATACACACTGACAGTATTGATGGCAGGACTAAAATGAACTCACTCTTCTGTCCATCAAACCTGCAATCTTGTCCTCATTAGCACATGTCAGAAACTTCCAGAAGCTCAGCACTATAACAAGAAAGATTGCTACAATTATTAGAAATAATAATCATTAGTGTAGCCTCTTCTTTACAAGAGAGAAAGACCTTCTTGTACAGAGAGAAAGACCTTCTCTCACATAGTCTTACCGTTCCCTTGGGCAAAAGTGCATCCCGACCTAGAAATGTCCTCACTTGTGCTTGGTGTCTTGTCACAATAGGGCTCTAAAAGACCCTCAGCAATGGGTGTCATGAACAGCCTGTCTCTACTGCCATAGTATTCAGCTATTGGTTGTGTTTGTGTTGAAATGACTTTCAGATGGAGGTATGAATCTGCCTCTCCTCAACCCTATGTATGCCCCAGATTGGGGACATTTGCTCTTCCACTGAGAGTCATGGCTAATGTGAAGCCACAGAGCCAGCTTTCCACCACTCTGCTAGTCCAAGATTCAGTAATCTAATATAGGATTTCTCTAGATACCTACCTTCAAGCACTTGCTACTTCTCTCATTGGCCCATTTTCCCTAGCTTCCACCAGCTTAGAGCTGTATATGTTCTGGGAGCAGGATGTTTGTGGAAATACTCCCTACCTTTAAAAAACACTAACACTGCAGCCAAATTTTGTCCTTTTTATAACCTAGCTTTTTTTTTTCTTTCTTTCCCTTAAAGAGGAGTGTCCCTCAGGACATCTAGTCTACCATGTTGCTGTAAGACAAGAGCTGGGCAAATCCCCTGCCCTTTTAGGGTCTCAGTAACCCCAAGAGGAAAATTATAGGATTTAATGGTATCTCATATTTCCGAGATTATTTGACTAATAGTAACAATGGAAGAAGTAATGATGAAAACACAGTTTAGCAGTTACGGTAAGAAAATAAATTTTGATAATTTAGAAGTTGCCTCAGGGAATAGAAGATACCCTGGAGATCATTCTCAATAATTTTTTTGCACTGTTGCTCTGGTTAATTAAAGGACTTTACCATGTTTTGCTGTATGTGATTCGTCTCCTCTAAGCGCGCTTTTCAATTTGAGTTTACGTGTAGCAGCTTGTCTGTGAATTAATCCTACAATTACCATATAAAGAAAAACAAACACACACACAAACAAAAATAGCTAGCAATGATTGTAATAGTGTACCAGCCTCAATTTTCATTTTACAAGGCTTGAATTCTTAAAATTTTTGATTCCCAGTACTGTTTAGACTCAAAGTATATCCCATATCTATGTACATGTCTATGACTGATTTTGTAAATTGGTCCAGTTTGGCCAAATAGTTTAAGGTGAAAGCTTGAGAATTTAAGACAGACACAGGGTTCAACTCTTAAGCCATTATGGAATATTGGGTGTTTTTTGGTTAAATTTGCCATCAAGTGGTGATTGTGTACCTATCAGAGACAGAAAGAAAACATAATCTAGGTTGGGGTTGGGGTACACTCTTGAAACCAAATATTACAGAAAGTGGATTAAGAATAATTAGGTGGGCCCATCACGAGACACTAAGCAGCAATAAAACCTGTTTACCCAGCTGAGTCAGTGCCATAACAGAATAGTCCCCGGAGATCAATGAGCATAACCGTTTAATCAGCCCACTTGGAGTGATGTCACATGAATGGGCCCTGCACAGCAGGTGTGCTCACACCATGCTGAGATGGAGCAAAGTAATCATTTTGTATACCATTGGGCTCTTTCCATCAGTGTTTCCCCATAATGCCCATTCTGGCCAGTGAGGCTCAGGGAACCAGGAATCATGTGTGAGACACCGACAGGTAGAGACTGAGCCCACCCAGTAGAGGGGGTCCTCAGGTGCCACGGATGGCACCATTCTGTTGACCCAACCTGCACTAAAAATGCAATTGGGATGGAAGCTGAATAAGTACAATGATTTGTATTCCTAGCCCATTTCTCACTTCTGACTTGCAAACCTGCACCCTAGAACCTTATATGAGACACAGATAAAATTAAACTAATACTCTTCTGTCCCATACCTGGTTTTGCTCCTGCATTCCCTGGCACAGCAAATGACAGGCCCATCCACCTTGTTTCAGATCTAACCTCTACCCTTTTCTTCACTATGTAAGCTTCAGGAGGAAAGGGAATCCATCTATTCTATGTACCATCTTACCTCAGGAAATCTAAGGAAATATTCATGGAATGAATGATTAATCAGGATCCAAAAAATGAATGCAATATACATTTTCATTAAGAAAAAAAAAAGTTGAATCAGAAAAGACAAGCATCTGGGTTTTATCTGATAGAAATTACTCAAACCAAAGAAGAAATAAGCCTCTTCTGTCAATGTATTAGTTTCCTATTGCTGCTGTAATAAATTACCACAAACTTAGTGGCTGAAGACAACATGTTTTATTATCTCATACTTCTGGAGGTCAGAAATCTGAAATGAGTTTCACTGGGCTAAGTGCAAAGCGTTGGCAGGGCTGCATTCCTTTTTGGAGTCTCTGAGGGAGAATCCATTTGATTGCTTTCTGGCTTCTAGAGGACGCCCACATCCTGTGGCCCGTGACACTCTTCCACCTTCAAAGCCAGCAATGGACAGTCAAGCCTTTCCATGCTGCCGTCTCTCTGGTTGTGATCCTTCCGACTCCCTCATCCCCCATTTAAGGATCCTTGTGATTACATTGAGCCCATTGGAATAATCCAGGATAATCTTTTTACCTTAGGGTCAACTGATCAGCAACCTTAATCGCAACTGTAATCAAAATCTCCCTTTGCCATAACATAGTCACACATTCTGGAGATGAGGAGAGGGACATAGTTTGTATGGCCATTTTTCTGACTACCAGAGCAGAATAGACTGATAAACACAAATTTCACAGTGTCATATGAGAAGAAATTATCCTGATCATGAAATGGCTTGATGAAATCCGTGTCCTCCATAAGCCCTCTTCCCATCTTGGCATGTTGAAGTGAAACCCACTCTTCGAGGGTTACCTTAAATGCCACCTCCTCTGTGACTGGCCTTGTGGGTATCTGTGTCTTCCTCCTTGAATTTCCACTGGATTTTATTTATATAGCGAGTCACTTTAAATCTTGTATAATGGATAGATCTACTTGCATAATGTATCTTTTCTCATTGAATGTAAGCTTCTAGAAGGCAAAATTTATTTCTGAACCAATATTAATATGAAATTTCTTCATAACACTCATGATTTTGGGAAGACACTCCACTTCCTGGGGTCTCAGTTTCCCCATAAATTTGTCAAGTTTCCTCACAACAAACATTAAGCACAAGCACACATGGCTCATGGGGGCTGCTCAATGAATGTTATCTCTCTTCCCCACATATGTGTGTGATAAACTGACATATATTTTTGTGAGGAAATATTCTAGGACAAGGAGTTAGCACCTATACATTTTTTCCTAAATGACTGTGAGCTCTACATGTGCAGGGACCCCCTTCTATGTTCATTGCCATGTTTCTGGTCCCCAAGTTCCACTTAACAATAAATATTTGCTGAAATAATGAATAATTCTTAGTACAATAGATAAGAACATTTCTCTGTCTTCCAGGGGTGTGTTCTCCTAACTATATATCTTGTCACAGATTTTCCTGGTTCATCTGACTCAGTCCATATTCCTAAACCATCCACTCCCATACACAAAATAAACCCTGACGAAGTTAAAAATCTTTGCTTAGCTAAAGCTTTTGACTTTTTCAATCTGCTTTCCTCCTGCTGCCACTACCCCTCCCTGCAGACAACCACTTTTCTCCCCTTATGGGAAGGAAAAGACAAAAAAGAAGTGTAATTCCTAAAATGAATAATTGATATTTCTTCAGAGCGATCTACCCTATTCTACCTGTTCTCTTAATTTACTCAGTTTATACCATCTGATGACAGAAGCCCATTGTTTTGCTGAAACATTAACTTCACAAAGTCATTTCACTCCCATCTGCAGCACTAAAATTAATGATTCCCTCTGCAACATCTGTTTAATTAACTATCGGCACCATAGAAGAGGCGTCCAAATACCCCAGCGACTAAATCAGGCTCAAATTAGGGAAATACAATGTTCAATTGTATCAGGGAGAAGCCGAGTTTATCCTTCCGAGCACTGGCATTCATTAGCTAGAAGCCAACCCATGCATCTTCATAATGAAGTAGTGTCAACAGTGCTTGTCTGTACAGTTCTCATTTAGGGGCTGCACAGGTCTCTCCTGTCATGCTCACTTTGGGGAGTTCGAAAGAGGGTCTTAGAGAGCCCCAGAGGTAGCACATCATTCCATCATCTTTGTTCCTGGGAAGAGCCATGGAGCTTCAACTGGGCATGTGCAGGCTGAGGGATTCTGGGAAACAGTGGTAATGGAGACATCTGTGAGTCATTTCTGTTAGTAGGGGTCCACCTTCCCTGAATCATTTTAGTAATATTTGCATACTTATTTGCATTGATCTACATAAGCAGGAAACTTGTCTGGCCTCTTCAGATGCACTGGAAAATCTCTATAGTTCATAAATTTGAGAGATCTTTGTTGAACAAAGATCTGCAAAGAACCTACTATGTTCAAAGCATTGTACTAGGCACCAGAGAAAGGCAAATTAAAGACACATCCCGCTCACCGATAATTTGCACCAGATAGAATACACCCTAACCATTAGCATAAACCTGTGTGTTCTCATCTGTGCATATAGAAATAATAGCAACTAGAACTGCTCTAGTTGTGGGAGTTAGAGTGAACTGGATATCATCCCTACCCTCACACAGTTTGTAAGTTTGTGTACCCACACACACACCAACTGGAGTACCAATTTGAATACAAAGAATAAAGCAAGAAATGTATCAGGAGAAACAGGGATCGACAGTTATAACTGTACAGAAGGGGTGGACAGTCCTATTTAATTTTGGGAGTGGTGTAAAAGAAAGAGTCCAAGGAGCAGATGTCCCATTAGCTGGTTTTTTGAAGGATGATAGGATTTGCATATTTAGCTAAATGGAGAAAAGGCAATTTAGAGGTACAGCAAGACAGAAAACTGTTGCAGAATCCGGGAGCAGTGAGTCATCTAGTTCTGTGGATGGCTTTAAAGGATGCCTGCAGAGAAAAGCCTTTACTTTCTATTGCCCTCCTAGTCTCTGGCCCAAAGCTGGCGTTAAGAAATGAGAGCTCCCTGGGCAGTAGTGAAGGAGATCCTTACTGAGCTACAGGTGCCTGCTCTCTTTGTTCTTTGAGTTTGCCACACTGTGCGGACATGAGCACCTGGTCTCCCTACCTGAGCCTGACATTTTGAACAATCATCTGTCTGACTGGGCTTCTCTCTCAGACTGTGGCCACCACCATGCCTCACTTTAGCTTTACACTAAACTTTGACTTTAAGCACAGACTAACTAGTTGGTTCTTGACACCCATTTTCAGGATCTCCCTGACTATAATTAACATGTAAATCTCTCTTAAGTTATAGTATTCAGATTTAGATGCAATTATTTCCATGCTGTTCAACCAACACCAAAGACTATGTATGATAAACACTACTTAAACATTGATTAATTCAGTCTGGGTTCATTTTGTACACCAGAGGAAGACTCACTGAAAGCAGAACTTGAAGTGTGAATGGGGAAAAAGTCTTCTTGGCCAACTACCAAGCCGGGGTCAGAAGCAAACAAGGTCAGTGAAGGAGAGATTGCGACAGCTGGAAATTGAAGTTCAGGCTCTAACACCCTCTGGAAACATACCAGTCCATTGCACAGATTACCCAAGATGCAGGCATGTGTTTGACTCGACACCAGCAAGACACAAATCTGATGGCTGATTCAACAAATTTTCCACTTTGTAGGGTTTTTTTGTTGCTATGGTGACAAATGTGGTGTGAAATTGCAAGTTGGCAAACTGTACGGTGAGGGAGCTCCTGAAAGCAAGGGCCCGGCAAAGCCAAAGACGTGAGAGGAGCTGAGGAAACAGAACAGGGTCAGAATGCACCAAGAAATCATTGAGCTTCCCCACAGGAGCATCCTCACGACCTTCCCTTCCACGACTGCTGCTAAGTCTGAAGATCTAAGCAGCCATGTGAGGCAGAATATTAGATGCCAGATGCGCACATCTGTTAGTTGTCACATGCACGAAAGGAAGGAGGTCGTGCAAAGTTCTAAGTTTATTTTTTAAAGAATTTCTGAAGTCTGGCAACTTCTAGCAATGAAAAAGTCCTAATGAATTAACATAATTATATCAGTGTTGTTGCCTAGTTGTTGCCTGCAGGGGACAAAAGATCTTTTTCCTCCCTCCTTTTTTTGTTCTCTTGCTCTACAAACCATTGTGATTCATTGACTCAATAAATACATATTTAAATACATATTCTACCTAAATTGGTCAAGAAGCGGGGATCTTTGGTGGAAAGGCAACCGGGCTGTAATGTAACATCAACAGACCTGGACTCTAGTTCTGCTTCTTCTGCTTAGTCATAGAATGTATTTGAGCAGCTGATCTAAGACTTTTTGTTTCATTTTAATCTGAAAAATGGTGGTAAAAAAAGTACTTACTTCATAAGGTTATTCTCATTATCAAAAGATATAAGGGTCATAATGCACTTAGTACAGTGTTTGTCATAAGGTAAGTACTCAATACATTTTAGTTATAAGGTTAGGATTAGCTAACTTCTAGTATGTGGGGTGTGGGCATTCACTTTTTTTTTTTAAGTGAAAATTAAGCCTCATTGTGATTAATGGGAAAAGAGTAAAAAGGGACTTTTTTTTTTTTTTTTTTTTTTTTTTAACTTCTCATATGTAATGACAATGACTAACTGAACCTGTCTGGGGGTCTGACCCCAAAGTTGGGATGCCCCAGAGTTGGTGATTCAGGCACAGATGATGAAAGGAAGTCCAGAATGACAAACAAAAATAATCTCCAGCTTGGACAGTGATGGGACACAAGAGGGCAATCTAGAAAACATGTTAACATCAAGACCTAGGAGAATATTCAGGCAGGAAAACAGATGGAGCGTAACCTTGGAGACTCCAGAAGGCTTCCTTAGAGATCCAGATATGGAGGCAAATATTTGACTTCAGGCTATCTGTCTACAGGAAAGTTTCAGAGCAAGTTCAGAGCAGGGTCTAGAGCAAGTTTCTAGAACCTGGATACAGAAGTTACAAAAGAAAGACATGACCTAACAGTGACAAATATGAATCTAGAGCAAAAAGGTAAGTACAGGGGAAAGGCATATTGCAACAGCTTCTAAAAGGGAATAAATGTCTAACTGTTGGAAATATTCCAGAAATGTTAAAAATACATTTGATCAGGAGCTTAAACAATGAAATAAAAGCCATAGTTCTATTTTTATGAATCTGTGAAATACAGAAAAAAATAATCAAAGTAGAAAACCAACACACAGAAAAACTATGAGTGTAATAATTGCAGTCTTAATATTTATCTACCACATCCAAGTACCTGTGTTTGTTTCCTTTCAAACTGGAGGGGTCTTTGTGGGGATTACAAAGCAATGACTATAATTTTGAGCATGTAAAAGACTGGTCTTAGAAGCCCATGTTTGGATCTTCATTGCATGGTTTGAGAATGAGGTGTTTTGGTTTCATTTGTGTTCTGGTCACTTGTATTGTTTCCCCCATAGCAAGAAATGGTGTCCCATAGAGGACCTTAATTATTGGTTTGTCAGTATTTGTGTAGGGAGGCTAGGGAGAGACAATGACAGAGAAAGACCACTGAGAAGCGGGAAGAACTCTGACACAAGTCCAAATATTCCTACTAGAGAGATTTTAGCCAGAAGATGAGGAGGTACTGGGTTCTCATATCACACTAAACTAAAGCACTGAATATAATGGATAACCTTAAAGAAGGTGGTTGTCATCATAAGGCTTAAAAGTTGGTTTAGAAACAAACATTTGGGTCATTTGCATTTAAGATCAAGAACACAATTATCTTGAGCTATTGCTATAGGCAAGGTTTTCTGAGAAAACTTATAGATAATAGAAGTAAATTTTACTTAAAATATGCTCACTCAATACTTGCTAATTAATAATGAATGCAAAATGAATGATTTTTTTTTTTGTATTAGCCTGCTCTTTAGACTAAATGGACACAAAGATACATTACAATCACTTCCAATTTGTATCTTAATTGCAGTTTCAATCATTTCAGCAGCTGAAACTACATACAGGAGAAGAAAAATGAACCAGTGAGATTTCACACCTTTTCTGTGATTGATAAGGTGTTCTGATATGGAGATGTGAAGATATTTAGTATGTGTTCTGTACATTGGTTTCATATAAATTTCCCATTTAAACTTCACTATTACCTTATCTAGTAGGCATTATTTTCTCTATTTTACAGATGGGAAAACAGAGCATGACTCCAATGTTACTCGGCTGCTAAATGGAAGTGCCAAATTTATGTTAATCCCAATCCTTTGCTCTTATTTAGTATGCAAGGCTATCTGAAATGATAAAGTACTAAATGACTGAGATTACTAAGTAACTGAATGATCCTAAAATTGGGTTTTTTTTGGTTTTAAAAATTGTTTAATAAAATTATTAGAATTTTCCCATACCCACACTAGACTAGGAATTCAGATAACTGATCTGCTGTCAAAACTGAGGACCTCTGGGCTTCCCTGGTGGCGCAGTGGTTGAGAGTCTGCCTGCCGATGCAAGGGACACGGGTTTGTGCCCCGGTGCGGGAGGATCTCACATGCCGCGGAGCGGCTAGGTCCATGAGCCATGGCCGCTGAGCCTGCCCGTCCTGAGTCTGTGCTCCGCGACGGGAGAGGCCACAACAGTGAGAGGTCCGCGTACCGCAAAAAAAAAAAAAGAAAACAAAGAAAACTGAGGACCTCTGATAAATATAACAATCTCCACTGACCACACAGTTTCCTTATAAATCAGGACATGAGCTAGATAAATTCTAAGGCACAATCTTTGGTTTACAAGAAATAAGTACTTTGTAGACCTTGAGAAGCATCCTTTCCCCCAAAGGAACTCTGAGTTGAATTTGAAGCCATTTTGTGTGGGTCAATTTATGAAACCATAGATTACTCACATTCTGGTACTTGAAAGCCATTTGGCTGGTAATTGAACTACTCCATACATCTGCATCTCATGTCTTGCCATGATGTGTGTATTTTTTAAGGCTAGGCATCTTGTCAGCACTTCTCTTCCCTCTTATGGAATTTTGGGATTAATACACAGATGCCTGTTCAATGAAATCTTGACTGCTCAATGGGCTATTTTTTGGAGTTTCATTAATCATGCTTTGCTTACTAAAAACTACATTTAACATAATAAA
Organism: Tursiops truncatus; assembly: GCF_011762595.2. Lineage (NCBI taxonomy): Eukaryota > Metazoa > Chordata > Mammalia > Artiodactyla > Delphinidae > Tursiops > Tursiops truncatus. The sequence continues at coordinate 99,842,654 of NC_047039.1, read as the reverse complement.
ATGGGAGCTATCTCATAATCCAGACTTCAGATATTCTCATTGGCCTTCTGTATTTGTCTGTTTGGGCTGCTATAACAAAGAGACCATAGATTTGGTGGCTTAAATTACAAAAATTTATTTTTCACAGTTCTGGAGTTGGGAAGTTCAAGATCAAGGCACTGGTAGATTTGGTGGCTAGTGAGGGCCTGCCTCCTGGCTCATGGACATCTCTCTGTGTCCTCACATGGTAGAAGGGGGCAAGAGAGCTCTCTGGGCTGTCTCTGATAAGGGCACTAATCCCATTCACGAAGGCTCCACCCTCATGACTTAATCATCTCCCAAAGAGTCTACCTCCAAATAACATCACATTGGGGATTAGGCTTCAAAGCATGAATCTGAAGGGCACACAGACATTCAGTCTATAGCACTTTCCTATAGATTATATGAATCAGCAAGAGCCATAAACCTGACTATATTTTTAATTATTCCAAAGTTCACCAAGCTATGCATGAGTTCGTCTATACCAGGGATGACGAATATGTGGTACACTGGCATCCTCTCTCATCTGTTGCTGAAGGTGGTTATTTTTAATCAATCATAGTACAGACACATTACCACACTATTAGACCTCAATAAAGAACCACAAGATTCTCCCTATCTATTGATTAAAGATGGTACATAAACTGAACTGTACTTACCTTTTCTAGGCTTTCAGAAAAAAAATGTTAATAACCCACATCGGACCAGGGCCACGATATTGGACCAGAAACTCTTTTTTTCTTAGGAGTCAATATCAATAAGCATTAAGAATCAGAGGGCATCAGCCTCTCATCTCTTCCGAAGAACTGTATGAAATATGGGGGAAGTCAAAGTGAAAAATGTACAGGAGCTGGGTAGCTGTCCATAGCTTGATATTTGCTATTGGTCTCGTTTAAGCCGTTAGGAGCATTTTTCTTTCTGGTGGGAATTATAAACCTGGCACATACCAGGAGAGTCATAAAATCCCCTCTGGTATCTTTAATCAGTCATGACTAGTATATCTACCATACATTCTCCAAGTTTAAAATAGAATAAAGTCACGTAATAATCTTTCTCCCAGCAGCCAGATTGCCTTTCAGCACAATGACCCACACTCTATGGCTGTATTAACAGATACGATCTCTTCTTTAATGGAGCTCAGCCATGGGGATTAGCTACCTGTAATGCAGTTTGGGCTGTCAAGCACTCTACCAAACTGCTAACACATTACAAGTTATAGGCATCAATTCTTTCTAAGTGAAAAGGCATTTCACATTCAAAACACTTCAAACCTAATAATGGGAAATTATCATGATGGATCCCCTTCAGCTGCCAAAAGGTAAAGAATGGAGAGAAAAAAGACAGGCACCCAATCAAAAAATTCATATCAATTCTTCTTGATCTACCTGGGGCAGATTAAACTCAAGTAGTGGATAACCTGTCAAAAAGATTGCAGAAGCTCAGCTGTGGATCAGAAGTGTTTCTGTTTGATGGGAAGAGGCAAATCCTAATAGGATAGGGATAGAGTCCAATGGCTAGAGTCAGAGTGCTCTAGGCAGTCCAGGAAGACCAGGTAACATGCATCATATTTAATTTCCCTCATGTTCAGTGTTACACCGGGACATTAAAAACACTCGGGGAATCTGACCTGGAACAGGATCCTGGAAGACAACTGCAACTAAGCAAGGGGAAGCTGAAATGTTCTGTGTTCCCTGTCCTATTTTATACGGCCTTCCAAGTGTGGTCAGACCCTCAACTGACTATAGAATAAACCAGAGGACAGAGATGCTTATACTACCTGGCATTTTAGGTTTCATGTCAAAATTAAGAGTGAAACTGCTATTATTCCCATGTGACTCAATTATATTCATTCATTCATTCACTGTTAAATTCATTTATTCAATTACTTATCCAAGTTTGGTTACATATTCATATGGGTGTACTAGATAATATGCATTTGAGGGGCTTCAAGAAAAACCGAGGAATCCAAAACACATTTGAAAAAAGCTAAGCCAATACTTTCTGGTACCATTGCCACAGAGATAGTATAATAAGTATAATATTTATTCATCATTGTTCACCATTCAAAAAATCTTCTTGTTCAAATATCTGTTAGAAGTGGCAAATGGGTTTCAACTAGTTGTTGGAGAGTTAGTTGTGTTGAGAAGGACCAATCCGTGCTTAGTGGGAAAGAGTGTTAGGAGTGACTAAAAATGTCTGCAGTGGGAAGAAAGAAGGGTATGAAGCCCTCTGCCAACTCTACGTCTCTAATCTGATTGCATTTCCATTTCAGTTCTCCTTCTTTTAAACCTTTTCTTTTTTTTTAAACACTGCTACCAATTTAACATTCTAGCATTTGATGGCTGGATGACCTTGAACAGATCATTTTAAAATTTTTAATTTCAATTTTTTTCAGAATATTTAAAATGGAGCTATAGCACAGTGCCTTAACAAACAATTATTTAGTGCCTTCCAAACAATTTCAGGTCCAGGGAAATAAGAACATGTTCAATAGACAAGGTGCACACCCTCATGAAGAGGGACTGAAGGATAGTCAAAATAATCACACCAATGCATAATTTTTAACTTAGGTAAGTGCTAAAAGAAAAAAAAAACATGCAGTAAATAAATCATATAAAAAAAGGGACTTTATTATCTGAGGTGGGGCAAGGAGAGTGTTAATTAAGTTTTCCTGGAGTAAATGATGTTTAAATGGATATAAACACACATAGAATTAACTAGGGAAAGAAGTTTGTGAACAACATGTGCAAAGGTCCTGAGACAGTAAAGAGTGACTTCTTTCAGAAAGAAAGACAAGCATGGTTAGAGGCTCAAGAAGAAGGGAAGAAAGGCAGCATGAGGTGAGGAGCTGGATCATTTAGGACATCTTATGTCACGTTGAGGATTTTGCTTTTTATTCTAAGAACAGTGGAAACACATTGAAGGATTGTAAGCAGGAGATAACTATGATTGGATACGCATTTTAAAAAAATATTATGCTCAGGGTATTATGTACATAATATTGGGGAAGGCAAAAAGAGGAAGCTGTTTTAAGTTTGCTTGTTTTTCTCCAGTAGTACAGGGGGGAATAATGAAGTTATATAATTGTTATGATTAGACCAATGTTGTGACTTAAGAATAAAAATCAGTAGAAAAATTCACGCCCAGGATTAGTCACAAAAAGACCAGGTCTATGATTTTAAATTATTGAAAAGAACTAATATTTATTTATTACTTACTTGGGGTATTGCATTACGGTACACCACGAACCAGAAGAATGCGTGGTCTCACTTAATTCTTATATGAGCCCTGTCAAGTGGTCATCAATCTCCAGTTTATGAAAGGTAAAAAATAAACACAAAAGGTTAAAAAAAACACCCTGTGGAAAGCAGATAGGATTAGGCCTCTGTTTCAGGGGATGGAGAGAATTAAACCCCAGAGCCACAGCTGAACTGCAACCCTGCTCCAGTCTCCTGACTCTGGCTGGTTCCCCTCCACCCAGATACTCTGGAATGGGTCTTCTGTTCTGACCCTCTGCACTTTATGAATGCCTGCATATCCTCTGAGTCCACATGAAGTCCAGTTTTCTTGGTACCTGAATTCCCATCCTCATACCCCAGTGCATCTTCCAGAGAGGAAGAGACGATGCAGCTGACTAGAGAGACAGGAGGAATGAAGTTCATTTTTCTTAGAATCCATGCTCTGCAAATGCCAATGATTATAACACTGATTCTCTTTACTCCTCTGACTCTGCCAGAAGCCCAAAGGCGAGGACAAATTTTCATTCTTGTCAGAAAGTGGCCGAGGAAACCATGCCTATTTAGCCTCATTGGAGGATACAGTTTAGGAGACTCTGTTAAGACTGTCTCATTAGTCATACAGCATTTGCACATTGATGACTGAAGGCAGAAGATGACCTTAATTACATTATCATCCTAAACTTGATGTTTTCCTTGAGGCCCAGGGCACAAAGGGAGAGGGACGGAGGGACGGAGGCAGCAGCTATGGGCCAAGGATAGAAAACTCCTTGATATTATGTGACTGGTAGTTAAGAGATAGGAGTGGGGAGAGGGCATGAAAAAGGAAAACAAATAACATGTCTTTTTGTTTCCCAGGCACTAAGCTATGCATTTGTACACATTTTATATAAAATAATTAGTAAGAATACCAGTGAATTTATATTACAAAAACACTGATGAAATATGACAATAAATATGCTTATTCTAATGCTTTGGGGTTTGCAAAGCACTTTGAAATAGGAAGGCATGTTGTGTTGTGGTTTAAGGGGGCTAATCAATAACATACCTTTCTTTCCCTTAAGTTCCGAAATAACAGAAATAGTTCCAGAACTTAGACAGGTGGGAATTAAAATACAAGTTTGTTATTGTTAAAGCAGTTATTGCAGGACATGTTTTGGGCTTGAGGCCATTATCAAGCTTCCCTATAAAGCACCTTCTTCTCAGATTTACCCTTACTCACCTGGGTACAGGCAGAGGGGCAAAGGACAGGACAGTTAACTCACAGGCGCACCTGGAGGCATGATGTTCCCAGGAGCTCCTACCTGGAATCCCTTCCCGCATCCCATCATTTGTCCCTCCTCCTCCTGGGGGGAGAAGCTGGCTGTGGGCAGAGCCCTGAAGCATTCTCCTAGAAAAGTTCCCTCAGGAAACATGAAGTGGTAAGAATAAAGTTTCTGCAATCACACAGCAAAGTTTAAAAGCATGGGCTTTAGAGGAAAACAGGACAGACGCTTAATATGTTACCTTCTATAATTCCCTAAACAAGTCCCTAAGCCAGGAATCATCATTTCTGTTTATAAATAACTGATGCTGTCTTTATTTAAAATGTTGATGTTTTTGTGGCATATGAAAAATAAAACAAAAAGTGAATATAATAAAAAAGAAGCAGACTCATAGATATAGAGAACAAAGTAGTGGTTACCAGTGGGGAGAGGGAAGTGGGGAGGGACAAGACAAGGGTAGGGGATTAAGAGGAACAAACTATTACTATGTATAAATAAATACGCCACAAGGATATATTGCACAGCACAGGGAATATAGCCAATATTTTATAATAACTATAAATGGAATATAATTTACAAAAAATTAAAATCTGTATGTTGTATACCTGAGACTAATATAATATTGTAAATAAACTATACTTCGATAAAAAAAAAGAATAAAAAGAAAAATAAAGAAAATGTTGATGTTTTGTTTTGTGTGGAGTCTTGGCATTTGTTTTGATTTTTAATATTTTTATATTTTTCAACTATATCAAAATACTATAGTATTAAAATATTTTATCTTGATTACTGAGATTATGGTGCCCTAGCATACCATCTTGCATAGAGCAGGCCTCAGCAAAGGTTCTTGAATACACTGCATTGTGTTAAAAATGGTTTCTCTACCTAAGGGCCTAACAGTGCAAGATGCGGCAGTGTTTTGCGAATATTGGTATGGATTTGATATAGACTATAAGAATTACTGATAATATTCCAAATGATTTGAGGCTATACATTAAACTAGTTTAAAAATTTGGTAGTTATGTATTTATTTTGATACACTTTCAAATATATAAACATATATGCATGCATATAATTACATTAAAATTTTAATTTCATTGATGTTATTGCCTAGGATGAGGTTAAAGAAGAAATGTTTCTACAAGTTGCTAAATATAAAGAGAAAATTAAATAAATAAAGTATGGACAGCATGCAGATTTGGCAAAATATCTCATATGCACAGATAACTGGCATTTGAGATGCTCCATAAAACCATAATCACTTTAAAGTCAAACACTATAATAAATAAACTATAACAAATAGCCTAGTAGATGCAGGAAACATCAACAGCAGTTACTGAGAGAAAGGGAAAATTAATTCCAACTAGTGGGAATTTGGGAAGGCTTTGAAGAGGAAACAATTTTTGAACTAGGACTTGAATGCTGGAAAGGATGTCAAGAAACAGATGTGAGATCCTTCTATAAAAATCCAAGGTCCAAACCACATGCTGCATTTTATTCTGAGGTCTAATTCTGTTTCATTTTGGCTGGCCACATCTCTAAGCCATTCAGGAATAGCTGGTTGTGTTTCTAATCCCCATAAAGAATAATTTGTATTGCGCTTTAAGGTTACCTAGTTGGTGACAATAATTTCCCAGTTCTCCTTTAACACTGCCTGATTGTCTCCTAAATTTGTTTATGACACATTTATAGCCAGGAACCCAATTAAGGGTGTTCATAACCCACACAAGTGTAATCAGCAGCACCTGGAAACAATAACAGTGCCCCTCCCTCCACCAACACGCACCCTTTTTTCTTGTAAATTTTACATCACAAAATGTAAGTCAGTTACAGACCCATTGAGTGAGGGTTGTGATGGGAGGGAAGGGCAGTGAGCTCTATCTGGGTTGAAGAAGATAAGCTGCATAAAGCAGCACACCTTGCCGCTGAGCATTTCTTTAAATAGCTGAACAGGAAGAGAACACGCTTCTGCTATTAATATCACCGGCCTGCCCTCCTGTCTTTAACGGAAACCAGCCTGAAATGTTGGGATGGGGGAAGTACAACTGCCCTATACTGAAGTCCAACAAATTCAACCATGATTGTGCATCTGTCAGCGCTGCAGTATTGAAGTTGTCCCTGGGGCAGAACCTGTCCCGGAGTATTCTTGGAATCTGTCCTCCCTTATATCCCCATCTCATCCAAATCTACCCATTTTTGTATTTTAATTTAATAGGTTACCTTGCTCTTACCTGGGGACTCTGAGTCAACTAAATCATAGGGTTGGCTAGTTTCAAGAGGCAACATACAAAGCCATACCTGGACTAGGCAATAGCTTTCTCAATCATAAAACTTTTTTTTTTTAATGCATGTAATCGTAACTAAAGTTTTAATTTAATTTACATGTTATTTTATTTATTACCAAGCCACCTATTATAGACTTATTATAATTATAGAAAGCAATAATGTATAAGATTATACAAATTATTATAGAAAGCAATAATGTATAAGATTCAACTGAGCAAAAGAGGAAAAAAAATTAGTCAAAATCATACAAACCAAAGATAATAGTTTTGTTGTAAGGATAGTAAAATACGTCCAAAATGCCTTATGTAAAAAACCTTGTGGTTGGATGTGTTTCAGAATTTGTTTAGATTTTAGAAAGTTAATTTAGAGCATATTCATTATATGACATATCATCGCAGCTTCTGAGGCAGAATTAGTGAAAATTATGAATATTCACATTATGTGGTGCTAAGGTCTATAAATAAACTCATGTCAGTTCAGGTTAGGTTTTGTGGCCAAACGTGTTTTGGCAACAAAAATGAAAAAAGTACATTTAATTTGCAGAGTGTTTGGATTTCCAAACTGAACATTAACGCTTACATTATTACTATTCTAAACTGCTCTCCGACATGATGAGTATATTATAAACAGCTTTCAATGTTCAAAAAAAAATGTATCTACACCATCACTGAATATCAAATTTTCACTGTTAAAATTTTAATACATACATATTTTAAAATGCAAATTATGCAGAAATGCAAGACAAAGATGATAAGTGCCATTTCATACCACTTTCAGAGACAACCACTACTAACTGGCATATACCTTTCTCTGCCCTCATTTTATATATATACAACCTGATATAAAATTATTTTTAAAAACTGGAACGATATTATGCACGCTGTTCTGAAAACTGATTTCTTTCTGTAATGTATTTTAGAGATATTTCCATATCATGACTATAGATCAGCCTCATTCTTATGAATGACCTCATAACAATACATGTAACGGATGATCTTCTCTTCCTCCCTTCCTTTCTTCCTTCCTTCCTTTCTTATTTTGACAACTGTCTATTTTTTCCAGCACTGTTCTAAGTACCAGGATTACGGAAAGAAATCAGTCAAAAATCCCTGACTTCAGGAAACATAGTTTCTAGTGGAGAGAAAGGCAATGAACAAGATAAAAGATACAGTTTATAATATATTAGATAGTAAGATGAAAACTGAATCATGTAAAGGGATAGGAAACATCAAGCTGAGACTGCATATTTAGATGGGGTGGTCAGGAAGGAAGGAAGGCAGGATGGCCACAGCTTAGAAGGTATATTTGAGTAAAGTCTTGAGATAAAGAGTAAGTGAAGGGGTGAGCCATGCAGATATCTGGAGGAAGAATAGTCCAGGCACAGGAAATATCAAACACAAAGACTGTGTAAGAACAGGCCTGGAATGTTTCAGTAACAAAAGGGAAGCCAGCATAGCTGGGGCCAATTAAACAGAGAGGAGAGTATAGGAATATGTCAGAGATGAAATCAATGGTCAGATTCTGTGGGCTTTGTAGGCCATCAGAAGGACTTTGGATTTTACTGTAAGTGAGATGGGAAGTTTTCAAAACGTTTGGAGCAAAGAAGGGAAAGATCTGGATTTTATTTTAAAATGATATCTGAGTGTGTTGAGACTAGATAGAGGATGCAGGAGGAGAATATGGGAAACCATTTTAAGAGGCTATCGTGATGATCTAGGTGAGAAATGTCTTGGATGAGTGTGATAGCCATGGAAGTGGTGAGAAAGGAACAAGTTATGCATGCATTTTGAAGGTATCGGTGACAGAATTTGCCAATGGACTGGACATGGTAAGTAACAGAATGAGAGATGTCCAGTGCTTGAGCCACTAGAGGATCAGAGTTGCCATCAGCCGAGATTGGGAAGATGCTGGAGGAACTGGTTTGGGGGGGAATATTTGGAATTCACTTTTGACCATGTTAGATTTGAGATATATGTAGCACATTCAAGTAGAGACCTCAAAAAAAGAGCTGAATGGAGAGGAAAGATCCAAGCAGGAGGTATATATTTATAAGTCATCAACATTTAAATGGATTTAAAAGGTAGGAGACTAGGGCTTCCCTGGTGGCGCAATGGTTGAGAGTCCGCCTGCCGATGCAGGGGACACGGGTTCGTGCCCCGGTCCGGGAAGATCCCACATGCCGCGGAGCAACTAAGCCTGTGCGCCACAACTACTGAGCCTGTGCTCTAGAGTCCGCGAGCCACAACTACTGAAGCCCACGTGCCACAGCTACTGAAGCCCATGTGCCTAGAGCCCATGCTCCCAACAAGAGAAGCCACCGCAATGAGAAGCCTGTGCACCGCAATGAAGAGTAGCACCCGCTCGCCACAACTAGAGAAAGCCCGCGTGCAGCAACGAAGACCCAATGCAGCCAAAAATAAATAAATAAATAAACTGCACCCTAAAGGCTGCAAAGATTTGCACCTGAAAAGAGTGGTATAGAGGGAAAGCACATTCAGGGTACAAAGGGAACATAATATGAACAGATATCAGTTAAGGAAGGAATGTAAAATTCCCTAAGAATAACTGAAGAAACACATGGAATCTGGAGAGCAGCACGTCATGGGAAAGTGAGTTCATTTGGGAGAAGACCCTCAAGGATTTTACATTCTAGCTAAGGAATTTTGTTGGAAATAGGAAGGGTTAATTTTAAGGGATAAGCACCGGATCCAGGGCTGCTGCAATAGCCTCTTTCAGAGATAAAAAGAGCTTGGACAACAGCAGTGTCAGGGCTAGTGTGTGTGGGGGAGATGACTGTGACGTTTCCACATCTGGGCCTGACCTTTCATTGATGCTCATTCCTCAACATTCTGAGCCAGAGTTTCCTGCTCCATCTCTGTGATTCTTCAGTGCCCCTCACACACAAGGTTGGGGTCTTAACTTTCACAGAAGTTATCTGATTAGTGAAGCACCTGATTTAGAGATGCAGTTTTGTTTTTGTTTTGAAAGCAGAGCTCTATTTATTTTCAAGCATGTATAGTAATTACGGGCGGCAGCCAGTGCGATGGAGATGAATACACACTGCAACCCTCTCTGGACCTTGTCCTGCCTCACCCCTTGACCATTTTTAAGGTTAGCTTAGACAAGTCATCAAGAGTATATGAGCCTCAATTTTTTCACTAGTGAAATGGGCTCCATAAACTCTCTTACCTACTTCAGGAAATGTGCTATGTGAATTAACTGAGATACACAAACAGATGTCCTTTGTAATTAAATCTACAAATGCATGGTGTTCCATTGAATTGGGCTAAAAAAAATGATATTAGCCACTTCAAATTTCTTTTAGAACAAGAAACTGCATAAATAAATAACTAGATAAATAAGGTTCTGGCTACTGAAAGTTTTTAAGGAATCTGATTCAACAAAAATGTATCAATGAATTGCTAGTGGCATTATGATGATCACAGGTAAACTAAAATTGAAAACATCTTGTCAATTTTTAAGTATATATTTCTCTAATATAACCACATTATTTCTCTTACCAGATCATGTCTTCATAGGCATGGGAATGTAAATTTCACTCTAGCTCAGACTGAATTCTAACAAAATCTGAATTAAATACCTTTTACTATTTAATCAACCCATTTTGTAAGAGTGACAGTTTTATGTCAGTTGACTTTCTCATACAGTCCTGGTTCTTGCATGTTAATTCCTTAGAAGGCACTTGTCTTCTGAAACAAAAACTGGTTCCAGGAAACTAGGACCTTCCAAGTCAAAGGAAGACCCTCTGGATTTAAGAGATGTAAAGTAGATTAATTCAGATGGGATTGGGGAGAAAATAAGGATAGCTTCAAGCAGAATATTGAGTTGTGTTTTCTGTTGCAACCTAAGAAAGTTTAGCTTACAAAGGTTCTTTTAAAGACCTGGAATCAAGCTTTGGTGGTGTACAGTTCATGACTCATACTCTTTTTCTTTCTCCAATTTTACTGAGCTATGATTGACATATAACATTGTGTAAATTTAAGTTGTACTTAATGATTTGATTTATATATATACATGTATATATATATATACACACACATATATATATATTATATATATAGTTGTTTTCAGTTCTGTCCTTGTATTCTTCAGCTCCAGGATTTTTTTTTTTTTACATCTATATTCAAATACATCTTCCAGCCTTTAAGGACAGGTTTCAGCAGGTAAAGACCTTCTCCTGTCTGTTCCCCAGCTGATGGAATTACACCCAGAACTGCAGTTGTCCGGGGTTAGAATTGGTTACAAGGCTGCCACTGGGTCTGCAGTGTGGTCTGCAGATGTCAAGCTTGTTACCAGGGGCTCGAGTGGGCATGGATCCTGTCTATCTCTGGGTGAACTGGACTGCCTCCTGGTACCTTGTTCAGTAGGATAGCAATGGGACAAGTGTTCACTTCAGGGTCCACAGTTGAGATCTCAGACAGCCAACCTATTACCAGGTGTACATTCAGGCATGGCTCCAGCAGGTCTCTGGTAAGGCTGCTGCCTGATCACTGTAAGTGTCCCTAGGTGGGCAAGCCTAGCCCTGGACTGTGGCTGAGGGACTAGAACAAAGTCTCAGGGCTATTTCAGTTTCTGCAGCCAAGATTGAAGTCTGCAAACCTGGCTCTGGAGGCATAGATGGGTGTGTTGCTATCAGGTCCCTGGGCAGACTGATCTGGTCCCTGTCCAAAGCTTTAGGGATGCAGCAGATGATAGAGCAGTTTGAGGATCTCCTGAGATGTAGATATGGGTGTCTTCTGCCTGGTCCCTGTACAGGTAGGACTGCTCACAGACTGTGTCTGGGAAGGGCTTACACTTAGTATAAGGCCCTTTCAAGTTCTCTAGGGGTGTATACGGATTATCTCCCACTAGTTCCCTGGGCCAGAGTACTGCTCCGTGGACTGTGGCTGGGAGGGGCGGGAGCCGAGTAAAGGGCCTGTTTAAACTCTCCTGGAGTGCAGGCTGAAGTGCCTCTTGCTTGGTCCCTGGACTGGCAGGTGTGCTGGTGCACTGTGACTTTGACAGGGCTGGAGCCCAGTTACATGGTCCTTTCAGAATCTACAGTCTGACAGAATTGGTCAGTTTACCTCCAGGGGCTCTTGGACTGTGGCCAAGAGAGGCTGGGGCAGTTCACAGGCCACTCCAGGGTCCACAGCCAGGATCAAGGTCTGTATGCCCATTATCTGATACATGAATGGGCATGACCTCTACTGGGTTCCTTGGTGTATGGTACTGGAGACACGACCAAAGCCAAACAGGGTTGTAGCTGAGCCTTCAGGGGTATGGAGCTCTTTCCATGCCTGTATCTGGGACCACGGTCAGCGAGTCAGCTTCCTGGGTGCCAGGCAGCCTTCTCAGAATGGCTCTCCTTGGTCTTGGGCTGCACTGAGGATTCACAACCTCCTATTTGAATCCCAAAGCCCCAACAAATGCACTTCTATCTGTTGATAGATGTTGATAATTATCGTTTTTGATGGGGGGATATGAGCAAAGGGCATCTTATTTGGCCATCTTGCTGAGGTCACTTTGCTCTGTTTTTTAATTTCGTTCAACAAACACATAATAAGGATTTGTCTGGGACAGCCAATTTGATAGGCCCTGAAGATATAAAAAATAAATGTTTCTATCCCTCCAGAGATGTGCTTTTCTGCTCTTTCCTGTAAGACTATGGATTATTTTAGACAAGAACTATAGTGTATAACAAAATAATGGGAGTATAGTTGATGCTCAATAAATCGCTCCTGTTCTTTGTTCGTAATAGAGATTGGCAAGGTTTTCCTGCTTGTGAATTTGGACATCTCTGATTGGTCCACGGTCTTAGCAAAATTCATTAAACAGATAACCTGCGACATTTTCACATTAGCTTATATATTACTCAAACCTCTTCAGGCACTCAAATGACCTTCAATTCAATGAATGTTTGCTAAAGATTGTTTTAAATAATGTCTTATGAAATATTGGTGGAAAGAACAAATTTAAACATTATTCTTGCTTTCAAGGAGAGGAGAATCTAGTGCAGAAGCACATTTTTTTTTTTCTTTTTGACACCTAAAACAACACTAAATGTTTAATGCTCTGTTAGAGGCAAAAGAGATATTATAGAAGATACAGAAAAAAGGGGGTAATTAAATTAGGCCACAGCCAGAATGGAATATTTTGTGGCAGGTGAAGCCTGCAAGCCCTTAACTGAAAGGGACAGTGTGGGTAATGGTGAAGCCTTTGAACTTTTAGAACTTTCCACAACTGGGTTTAAATTCTTGCTCAGATCTTACTAGATTTGGATAAGTCACTATTGCTCTCTGGAGCTCTGTGTCCTCACCTATAATATGTAGATTATGATAGCCCCACTCACCCACAGTTGACTTAATGTTAAAATAAGACACAAATGCTTATGACAGTACCTAGTATGTATTAAGAACGAAATAAATAGAACCCTTTTATGTTGTTTTAAACTGAAACATCTTACTTATATTTCCCCTTTATATGTTGCAAGACCTTTGCCACTCTAGTATTGTGCTAGGATCTGAGAAGAAAATATCAGACGAAGGCCACTTCTCTTACATCGCTGAACTGATGCAGAAGAGAGGAGTTAAGAAAATAACCCAAGGAAACCTCTCCACAGGACATAGCCTACTCAGTTCGGGGGTCTTGCCGACGTTCAGAACACATCTCAAAGTTTAAGTCATGAGGATCTGGCTTTCTTGAATCAAAGAGAAACTCAAAACTATTTAGCATTCAGAAACCAGCTCCAGCTGTGTCCTCCTGGAACAAGTTATTCACCTTCTCCTTCTGTTATCCTGGTGGCCTTTGTCCCACTTTGATGGCATGTCTGTTAGTCTGGGTCACATCTCCTCTGTATCCTGCACAATGCCAGAAACACTGCTGGATTTCATTAAAAGTTGCAACAATTGGGACCCTCGTCACGTGAAATCTCTAAAAATGTAAACATACTTCTTCAACTTTGCTTTTCCTTTATTTATAGAAAGAAACAATGCCAAAAAATAGTGCCTATTCATTCATCCATTCATTCACTCATTCATATAAGTCACTGAATAAAATGAGCTTCAAACGGAACAAAGCCCCCTGGCTTTGACATAGCCTAATGGAGTTGGCAAAATGTCTCACATGCTTAAATTTCATTATGCTATTATTTAAGCCTCATTATGTTATTGTACGATAGACGGTATGAATAGATTGTTTATTATCCTCTCATTTCCCACCATGCCTGGCACATGGTAGATGCTCATTATTTATTTGTCAACTGAAAATGGTAAAATCACCTAAATTCTCTGATCCTCAGTTTTCACGTCTGTAAAAAGAAAATATGGTAATACTGTTTACATCTCAGGATCATTCTGAAGACTTAATATATTAAGAACTGTGCCTTGCTTCCAACTGGACACAAATCAGAACACTCCAAAGAAAATAAGAATTTTTAAATAAGGTAGACAAAATCGTTTACTAAAGTAGAGGCCATGAAATCAAGCCATGATGGGTATGAGTAAGAAAATGCCAAGTAACTTTAAAAATACAGAATTGTTCCAAATCAGTTCAGTAGTCTAATGGAAGGTAAAAACCCAACCACAGAAAGGATGTGTAAAAATAGGTTGGAAGTATTCTTCAGTGGAAGTACAGAACCATCATTAGACTTCCTCTGCCCAGGAAAGAACATTTTCTAGCCTAAAAATATCACCTGTCTGGTTCCAGTTGCTGGAGTATGCCTATTGTGGGGATGGATACATCAGAGCCTATTAAACTGAGGCAATTAAGTATCTGCGTCATATAAACTCATCTGCCTTGTGTCAATCCTGTGCTGATCAGGCATACTTTCTTCTAATTTATCTCCCCACTTATCTGTTCTGTAGAGAGAGAATGCACTGCCCAGGCTGACAAAAACTCAATCTATGTTAGATTTATACTTCTCAGTGTAAATTAGTACATCGTTATTCTGGCTTTATTCATCAGCCTCTTGCGAGCTTCATTAGTGTGAACCAGTATTTCTGAATCTGATACACTCTGAAACACTTGTAACAATGAGTATGTGAGACAGGCAAGCCCAGGGACAGTCCCTGAATGGCTGTGGCTCTACAAAGGTGGCGCACCCCACCGGGATGCACTTGTGTGACCAGGCAACTGGCCTTTGCTAACTGAGCCCCTCTGATGTCGTTATTTTTAAACTCCACAGCACCTAATGGGTGGTTGTTACACTTTCCATGTCTATAGTTCACTTTTTCTTGCTGTCATATCAGGGAGAAATTTCATTCAATAGGAAATAAAGTTATTTACCCAAAATTGATATAGCCTGAATTTCTTCTCTGGAAAGGGAAGCCTAGGAACATGACTGGCTTTCAGGAGTTCAGGAATGAAAGAGAAAGGGAGCTTTGAAAGGTGCTCTATCTCTCCCTTAATTAAATTATAAGATGTGAATAAGAAGCCTGATTCTTTATGTAGAGAACACACATATGGACACCAAGGGGAGAAAGCAGTGGTGGGGGGGCGCGGTGGAATGAACTGGGAGATTGGGACTGACATATATACACTAATAAGTATGAAATAGATAACTAATAAGAACCTGCTGTATTAAAAATAAAATAGGGCTTCCCTGGTGGCGCAGTGGTTGAGAGTCCGCCTGCCGATGCAGGGGACACGGGTTCGTGCCCCGGTCCGGGAAGATCCCACATGCCGCGGAGCGGCTGGGCCCGTGAGCCATGGCCACTGAGCCTGCGCGTCCGGGGCCTGTGCTCCGCAATGGGAGAGGCCACGACAGTGAGAGGCCCGCGTACCGCAAAAAAAATAAATAAATAAAAATAAAAATAAA
This sequence comes from Tursiops truncatus, assembly GCF_011762595.2. Lineage (NCBI taxonomy): Eukaryota > Metazoa > Chordata > Mammalia > Artiodactyla > Delphinidae > Tursiops > Tursiops truncatus. The sequence continues at coordinate 99,827,031 of NC_047039.1, read as the reverse complement.
AAATAAAATAAAATAAAACAAAATTCAAAAAAAAAAATTCTGATTCTTTAGATGAAGAGGGAACAGATCATCGAATTTTTGTTCATCATTCCGGATTTTCTATACTGCTCTTCAATCCAGAATTAAAGAGAAAAAGACTGAACTTGAATATCTATCCAGCGATTCTGAACTCCATTTCTTAAATTCCTCTCTGCTTTCTTCCCTTTCCAGTGATGTATTTCTATTGACGGCAGAAAAAAAATGATGCTTCATTGTATCAAATTTGTACTGGCAGATGACACGATTATTAACACAGAAAATCCTAAGGAATCAAAAAATATCTATTGGAATTAATAAGTGAATTATCAAGGTTTCAGGATAAAAGAATAATCCAAAAATCAATTGTATTTTTACATGCTAGCAGCAAAAAATTGGAAATTAAGATAAAAAATATATTTACAATAGGATTATTTATGGAAGAATTAGCGATACTTTTAATAAGAGTCATGTAAGACCTATACGTCAAAATCCACACAACATTGCTGAGGGGAATTTTAAAAACACCTAAATAAGTGGAAAGACACAAATGTTATGGATTGGAAAACTCAATATTTTTAAGATGATTCTCCCCAAATAATTCCAGGAGATTGTTTTTTAGAGGTTGACAAGCTGATTCTAAACTTTACATGGAAGTACAGAGGACCAGGAATATACAAAACAATCTTGAAAAAGAGTAAAGTTGGAAGACGTACACTACCTGATTTCAAAACTTACTAAAGTGCTCTAGTAATCAAGATAGTGCAGTAGTAGAACAAGGATCAGTAAATGGGTCAGAGCAACAGAATAAAGAACCCAAACTATTTCAACAAAAGCAGTGGAGGAATCCAACGTAGACATATCCCATATAGACAAATGATTGCAAGAAACAGTGCTGGTATAACAAGGTATTCATTTAAAAAAATGAATTTCAACTCCTCCTTTGCATCATACACAGAACTTAACTCATGAAGAATCACGGACTTAAACATAAGAGCAAAAATACTACCAAGACTTTATAGGGAAACAGAGGAGAATATCTTCACACCTTGCAGGCGAGCAAAGGTTTTTTAGACACACAATGGAAAGAAATAACCATAAAAAAAGAAAATGATATATTAGACTTCATCAAAATCTAAAACTTCTGGACATCTGAATAAACCATTATGAGAATGAATAGGCATTTTAATAAAAATGGGCAAAAGTAATAAACAGATATTTCACAAAGAAGAATGTACAAGTAGCTGATAAGCACAAGAAAAAGTTCTCAACATCATTAATAATTAGGGACTGTAAATTAAAAACACAGTGAGAAACTATTATACACCTACTAGAATGGCTAATTAGAAAGAGTGACAACACTAAAGTTTGGTGATGTTGCAGAGCAAGTGAAACTCTGAAACATTTTTGTTGAGGATTTGTAAATAGTACAATCATACTGAAAAACAATGTCTAGCATTTTATTATAAAAGCAAACATATCCCTATACCTACCCTCTGACTCAGGAATTCCATTTCTAGGTATTTGCCCAAAAGAAATGAAAACATATGTTCACAAAAAAGACCTGTACAAGAATTTTCCTAAGAGCTCTAGTCCAAATACCCACAAACTGGAAACAGTTCAAATGCCTATCAGTAGGAAAATGGATAAGCAAATTGCAGTGAATTCACTCAGCAGTAAAATGGAATGAATTATGATGCAACAACATGGATGAATTTCATAAACAACTATCTGAGCAAACAAAGCTTTACACAAAGACCATCTACTGTGTGATTTCATTTATACGAAATTCTGGAAACGGCAAACAAGTATAGTGAGAAAAACAATGAAGGCATTGGTTTCTTCTACGGGGTGGGGACAGGGATTGCCTGGTAAGGGGCATGAAGGAACTTTCTGGGGTGATAATAACACGGTACTTTAATCTTGATAAGGGTTTAGATTACAGAGCTGTATGAATTTGTGCATTCCACTGTATATAACTTTTACATTAAAAACCATAAATAAATTTCAAACCCTAGATAATGATATGAATGCTGAAACATTTAGAGGGAAGCACATGGATCTCTGCAATTTATTTTGAAATGAAACAAAAATAAGATCGATCAGTGGATGGGGTAGAGAGATGGGTAGGTATGTGATAAAGCAAGTATGGTAAAATGTTAATGATACAATCTAGGTTGTAGGTATATAGGTATTTACTTAAAATTCTTTCACATGTACTGTATGCTTAAATTTTTCAATAACAAAATATTGGGAAAAAGTGATCACTAGCCTAGAAGCCTGCTTACAGGGTCAAGTCCAAAACTCATAGCATGATATGTAACCCTAAATGAGCTCATATGGATTCAGTCCAGGTTTACTTAAGTAGTGGTGTTGCTGATGTTAGAAGAAACAACCATTTATCTGAAGTTCAAGTAATTGGTGTGTGTGCATGATAATGGGGATGGAGGAATGGGGGTAAGGTGGGAGAATTTTTAAGCATAGCTCTAGTTATCCAAAGATAGGATATAATGTACAGTGAGGACAGACTTTTGGAACTGAGGATCCTGTCTCTTCTCTTTCAGAACCTGAGTCATTCTTGCCCTTCTCAGATTTTTTTTTTTATTCCTTTGACCCATTTCTCTCCCTCTCCTCGGGCTTCTGCTTATACATCATTCTCTCTAGACTCTTTCAGCTACTAAGAATGAGGTCCACTCTGACCCTGGAGTTCTATGACCTTCCAGCTTGAGAACCAGCCACAAACAGTGATTCCCTTTCACTGGCCTTACACCTCTGAATTGCTCTCCCATTCAGTGTTTTGCATAAGATAGTTCCTCTTTCCTGCACACAGTGTTCTCTATCCCAGTCTGTTCCAATGCCTTACCTGTAGGATAAATTTTTTTCTTATCTCCAGGATCTAAGTTCACATTGCCTATCCTGTGACATGAAGTCTAATTGTGTTAGCTAAATTTTTGGTACAATTTAACCTCAAGGCACAATGTTTTATGGGAAGAAGATTTATGGAAATAAGGAAATAACTATTAAGCGAAGTTTTTTAGGACCAAGAAAACATATGTAATTTAGGCACTGGAGAATGTGCAGGCACTATATTAGATCTATTGGCTCTCACATGGCTCTGACTCACTCATGGCTTTTGTTTTTTTAAGGTTTTACTGTCTCATGGTGTGTCTATTCAGCTTTCTCCCGGAACGCTTAACTCTCCTTGGGTCACAAATTTTAAAATATCTGGGAGGAAATCTAATTGGTTCACTTATTTCAGTCCTCCTACTGTCTCTGAAGAAGTCTAAGAAAGACATACTTATGATTTAAATATAAAAATGACATTGAGTTATTACTTAAACCTAGACTGATGGGTTAATTGTAAACAAAGGGGAAAATACAAAATGAGTGAAAAACGTTGAAAGAGGCTAGTGGACTGATAAATGGCATCCTACAAAGATGCTTAACTAAACATCTTTGCTTTGGCACTACAGAAACGGCCTTGAAGGTGACTCAAGACACTTCTAATTATTGGAACTTTGACTCACCTGAATCAAAGACCCTAGAGCTAATAGAGGCTGTCAGCATTACAAAGTAAAGTTGGTCTTAAAAACCACATATTTTTCAAAGGATTTGAATTGTAAGATAAAACAAAAAGAACTTTACCAGTCATCAACTGGACAAGTAGCCATCTGCATAAGGAATAACCAAGGCAAGAGACTGAAGACTTGAATCTTTTGAGAGTCAGACAGAATAACTTGCCTTTTGAAGTTTGATCAACAGGATACAGATAAGCCATCTATAGTGTAAGTCTTCTATAGTGTAAGAGTAGTATATGCATATTTCAAACACAGCACTAAAAATATTTTTCTCTCTACTCATGCTACTTAAACATTACATCCTAACCAAACTGAATTCTCTAAGCATATTTTGTTTGCTACACACATATATTTAACCAAGCTTCTTTGCTCTGCAATAAAACAGCCCTTCATCATCTTCTCACTTCCTAGTTAAACATTTTTCACCTCCCTCTGTCCTTCTCCCTCCACTAGTATTGTACTTGGGTGTTTCATACTAATACCAACTTCTCACCTCAAACTGCTTGTGGGAACTGCATAGGGTTGCCTTCATCCATGCTCACTACATTTCTCAGCACAGTGACTGCTGCAAAGTGGACAATCAATTAGCATATTAGCCAAATAATAATGCCTTGTATGGCCTCATATTTACTTGCTATTTTGAAGATTCTCTTCAGTAGAATTATTGAAATCAGGCTTGGCAATGTGGGCTTCATTCTTTTCTTCCTTTATTGCTGGTAATTACTGGGTAAAAGAAAAATCATTTTTTATATGCCTGTATTTAAGTTGAGGAAATAAATTCCAATAAGCTAAGGATGAATGGCCAAATAGCTCCCAGTAGGTTGAGTTACACCATTTTGTGAAAAATATCATCTTCTCTCATTTACCTGAGCTGGATGTAATCTTTCAGGTTGCTTACCTGCTGTCTAAAGACATTTTTGTTTCTCTTGAGAATGAGTTCATGATTACGGTAGGGTGGGCATTTGAAGAGGAGAAGTGTAAGGACTGGGTAGAGCTCAGTAATTTTGGATGTCTCCAAGCTAATAATATCCATGAAAATGCTTTTAGCTGTTTAAAATACTAACTGTATCACTATATTTCTGTCTCTGCTTTTAGTATAGGCCTAGAGTTAAGGCATTCAAAAGATATCTTTTCTTTTTAAAGGTCTCCATGATCTATTTAATTCTAACTCCAATAATAGCAAGATCTCATTATTGAATATCCTTTGCCATCAAGCACTTCCCATTTTGACTTTAACCTATTTTTTTTTGCTGCAACCTAGACATTTGCATGTCCCTTTTCAAATCTGATTCTTAGTTATGCAAGACTCGAAGCCAGTTGTGTATGTGTAAAACACCTTCTCCTGCTTCCTGCCATCTTCCTCCCCTCCGTTTTTTATTTCTGGCTAGATCCACTATGTTTAAAACTCTATATAAGTGTCAATGCCTCCAAAAAGCTATCCTAATTCTTTAGAGCCATATGAATGTGCTGTGCCCACCAATGCCCTCTTTCTCATGACATCTATCTATGTTATACCTTCTAATATCATTCTTACTTCCTCCATTAAACTATCAGTCCCTTGAAAACAGGCTCCATGCCTTATCCATCTTTGTACTGAGGGCCTTGAAGACAACCAAATAACTGCTTTTTGAAGGCATGATGGATACGAGAAGTACAGTCCAGCCTCTAGTCCAGGTAAATGGGCCAGCAGGGATTGAGACGAGAAATGAGTGTCCCTGAAACCCACAGAAGGGTTCTAGTTCCAGAAAGAAACCTAGAACCAGGTTTGAAAAAAAAAATCATTTATGCCAATAACCATTTATGAGTAAAAGAAAAAAAAAACTCTCAGAAAGTTAGAAATAAAAGGGAACTACCTCAATTTGACAAAGAGCATCTACAAATATCCTACAGCTAATATTTCATGTAATCATATAGAATGGTGAAAGACTGAGTACTTTCCCTTTAAAATTGGGATCAAGGTGAGGATACCCACTCTCACCACTTTTATTTAGGATACTGGGAATTACAGACACTGCAATCGTCAAGAAAAAGAAATAAAAGGTCTATACAGTTAAAAGGAAGAAATAAAACTGTCCTTATTTGCAGATGACTGTCTATGTTGAAAAGCCTAAAGAACTACAAAAAACTTCTAGAACTAATAAGTGACTTCAGCACAGCCACAGAACACACAAAAATGAGTCACAATAAATCATATTGTTATATATTAACAATGAACATACAAAACCAAAAATTTAAAACAATGCCATTTGCAGTCATTTCAAAGAAAATGAAATACGTAGGTTTAAATATGCTCCATCCATTGGGAAAAATCCTGGGGAATGATTCTGATTGGTCCACTTTGGGCCATGTGTCCATCTCTGAATCAAATCCTATGACTACAGAATTGAGTTATATGATCGGTTCAGCCTCGGCTGCATGTCTACAGTGTGACTAGGATAGAAGGTGCTGGGATTGACAGCTTTAAGTAGACCTTTATTATTGAGATAGGAAACAATTCCTCAAAATAAGAAGAATATTCTTCTCAGACTCTGCCTAATGAACAAAATGATAAGTATTGACTAAATCACCATCCCTCAATTCCCAACATTATCATTATACCTGACTCTCATTTTTCTAGGCTTTGGAACTCAGATATTGGTCCCAGAAATTAGTAGGTAGAAACTAAGCAGATGGGGCTGACAGAGATGTGTACTGGCACTATGCGGCCGTGAAATATTCCATTAAGCAAATTAGGTTGGAAAGAAATTGGTTTGGTTGCTGAATGTGACTGAAAGGTTTAGAAAATAATTGTTTTATGTTTTACTTAGCATTTCTATCATTTGGCGTATTTCTTACAGGTATCAGGAAATAACTCTTGATAATCTAAGCAAAAGAGAATTACTGGGAAGTATATTAAGGAATTTACCATTCTCATGGATATCTGGAGGTCCAGGTTTAGAATTCAGGAGGGAAGCCTGTTGCAGATGGCTAGCCTGCAGGAATACAACAGTTGTATCAGGAATAGTCTTGTGAGAATTTTACATCTATAATTCCTGGCTTCTGACTCTTCTTACTGTTAAAATGAAAAAAACCCACAGGCCCAAAATGGCATCACTTGAGCCCATGATATGAAACTTAGACTAAAAATCTGACTTAATTACAGTTTCAAACTTCTCCAGAAATGTAATCTTAATCAACCAGTCTGGAATTTTCTGGTCGGCACCAATGAGGTAATTTGTCCCATGGGTCCTTGCCATCCTGCAGAAGCAATGTATACATGATAAAACCAAATGGTTCCCTTCCCCCGCAAAGATGTCCTGGTTTAAAACTAATTCTTTTCTTTTGCTAATAGTTCCCTTGCCCCATACTTCTTCCTATAAAAACCTTCCATTTTATACAACCCGTCAGAGTACGCTTCTAGGTGTTCGATGGGATGCTGCCTGATTCATGAATCACTTAATAAATTCATTTAGGTTTTCAAATTTACTCAGTTGAATTTTATTGTTTAACACTGCCACCCTGGAGTCAAATACAGAATCCTAAGAGGGAATGTCGGGTTGGTTGAGTTTCAATCCTAGGTCTACTCCTGGGTGTACTGGGGTAGAGGAAAGTGTCTCTAATCTCTTGAGCTTCTTCAGAGAAAGACAGTCATCCTGAATTGTCCTCTGTATTAACGCTCTATTGCTGTGTAAAAATTACTACAACTCAGGGGCTTAAAACAAAACCCAGTTCTGTGAGTCAGAAGTCTCAGTAGGTTCACTTGGTGGTCAACCCAGGGTCTCTCAAGGCCAAAATCAAGTGGTTGCCATTCTAGGCTCTTATACCTGGAGCCTCTGGGGAAGAATCTGCTTCTAAGTGCATTCATGTTGGTGGCTGACTTCTGTTCTTTGAAGCTGGATGACTAAGGTTACCATCTTCTTGCTGGCTTCCAATTAAGGGTCACTTTCATCTGTGAGACAGCTCTCTAGTCGTTACTTTTACTCTTCTCCATTTTCAGGCCAGCAATGCTGCGTCCAACCGTTCTCACTCTCAATCTCTGTCTCTTTGACCAACTGAAGAAGGTAGCAGAAGGTAGCTTTTAAAGGAATCCTGTAATTAGATTAGACCCACCTAGGTAACTTCCCTATTTTAAAATCAATAGATTCATACCTTAGTTGTATCAACAAAAGCCCCTTTGCCAGTAAGGTAACATAATCATGATAATAGCAAGAGGGCCATCTAAAATTCTGCCTATCACACCCTTCTATCCAAAGAGATAAAGAGAAGATACTGCCAAAGACTATTAAGGCTCTATTAGGAAGGACAATTTCTTGAACAGCCAAAACAAACAAGTTATTAAAGACATTAACATCCACTAATTTAAAAATAGTCTAAACTTTATTTTTAAAAGGCCAATACATTTTTGGTTGAGGTGCAGAAACATAAACATGCAGATATGTGTTTTGCAGCAGTAATAAAAAATACACTAACAAGTATTGCTCTTGGATAGGTATGCAAAGTGACTTAATCCATGAGAAGCCCAAGGGACTTAGTGCTGATGTAAAGGACCACTGAACAAGAAGTCAGGTAACCTGTATTCAATTATCTGCTCCAATAGTAATGCATTCTGTAACCTTGAATAAATCATTGGCTTTCTCCAGGACTGTTTCTTGAACTTTAAATAAGAGAATTGGGCTAGGTTACCTCTGGAAATCTTTCTAACAACACATTATGCTATAAAGTTCTTAATTTTAGGTGTGGGATGCTCTGTGTTTCACCAATTAAATTAAATTATATACATATATAGCTAGCTAATGCTAGAGGGGTTACAGTGAAATTGGTACATACACAATTCTGGCACTGGCATAAATTCTGATATCTCTTTGGAAAACACTTTTGTACAATAAATCAAAAACTATAAAAGTATATTGCAATGGATTGCTAGGAATAGACTTTTTAGTACTGTAGCCAAAGAAAAGAATCAATTACTTAAAGTCTGCATTTATTGAAAGATGTTCATTGGGTCATTGTTTACAATAAAGGAAATATGAATATGATATAAATGTCTCCTAAATGGAGAACTGTTAATTAACTTATAAAACATTAATGAAATGTTATACAGACTGGATGAATTATGTTATAATATCTGCCTTGCAATCTGGAATAGTTTGAGAGCATAATATCATAAATATATTAACTGCAAGTTGTTAAAAAATATATATATAGTTTTTTTAGATTCCACATTATAAGCAATATCATATGATATTTGTCCTTCTCTGTCTGGTTTACTTCACTTAGTATGATAACCTCTATGTCAAAAAAAAAAAAAAAGAGAGATACAAATGAACTCATTTATAAAACAGAAAGAGACCCATAGACTTAGAAAAAAAAAAAAAAAAATCATGGTTACCAAAGGGGAAGGGTGGGGAGGAGGGATAAATTAGGAGTTTGGGATTAACATATACACACTACTACATATAAAATAGGTAAGAAACAAGGACCTACTGTGTAGCACAGAGAACTATACTCAATATTTTATAATAACCTCTAAGGGGAAAGAATCTAAAAAAGAAGTTATTCTTAGCTTGAAAACTGTTACATATGGAGGAGAGGAGATATAAGTTGACTGGTGCTACATTAAGTCTTTAAGCAAAGTTTCTGAGACAATTTGGGGTGGTATATTGATGTTGAATCTTTTTACTTTTCCAATTTTCTGCTATTTGTTACAGTGCATTCTGTTCCAGTTTGGTCCATATTTCTTTCGCTTGTAGCTTCTGGATCTCTCTCTATACTGTGGTAAGCATCTAGATCCTGGATTCTGCATTTATCCACAGCTTTCTTCTACTTTCTGTCTTGAGCTCGCTCTCCTGAGGTACCTCTAGTCACCTAATCTCCAGCTGTAGCCCTCAGTCCTGAAGGATTCTCACCACGGAATCTCTTTCAAACTTAAGCTGTATTCATCGTGCATAAAGAGAATTGTATTGTAATTTGCCGAATTATGGGGCCATTACCAGCATGTGAGCCAAGGTCAAGATAAGGAGATCAGAGTGAAAAGTGAGTAGCAGGAATTACTTGATCAGCTACCAAACCTGAAGTTACTAAAAGAAGGAGCAATGTAAGGATTAACCAAGAGTCCACTGTTAGGAATGAAATAATGGAGAGGAAAGCAGATATCTCAGGACTAAGACTCATTGTTCAATATCCTTCAGAGGATTTAGAATCCTGATAAACAGGTCCTAACACACATCACAGAGCTGGAAAGAGAATTCTAAAAGAGCTTAAGACAGGTGAATGGGCCCATTGCAGTGAAGGATGGTACCCTAGGAAGTGGAATTCTCTGCAAACATTATCAGATAGAAAAAAAAAATACCCCAGAGGTCAGCATATCAGACCTCCCATAATCACTATGGCTAAACACAATCACCCATGTAACATCTGTATCACAGATCAAATTCATTCTCCAGAAAACAAAGCCTAACAGATTGAAAATTTATTAGCATCTGCTGTGTTGTGATTATGGCTTTTAAAATGATTCACATCACATGTGTAAAATGCACAAATACGTTTCACCATTGCAAAATACATGGCATTTCGGTTGTATATAATGAAAGATTTTATCTAACACAGGATGCTGCCTTTTTTTTATTGTTCCCTTCCAGGAGAATGCTTAGAATGCTTTTATTGGTTTAATATAATTATAAAATGAGATTGCACCCAATACAAATGCCAGAAGGACACCCATATTGAAGAAGGTGGATTAATTGATTTCTCTGAGGACATAAACTACCTTTCTGTGAATTTAGCTTTGAGAAAGAGGGTTGTTTGAATAATCACATTTTGAGGTGTCCATGCTCCAAATACAGTTTTATTGTTATAAATAAAAAAACAACAACTTTTTGTTTCCCTCAAGAAACTGAAAAGATTATATGTCTTTTCATTGATTTCCAAGGCCACTCACATCAGTAGATAAGGCTGTGGGAGCTATGAGCAGAAGACTCTAGGAGTGTAGACTTGGGTTACAATATATATTGGGGTTGGACAAAAGCTGTTTCCCATTTGCTTGCAGGTAAGTAAATCCATGCAAGATGAGGGTTCATAGTGATTTAGACCACTCAGTGCTTTGTATCTCATAGGAAATTGAAACTCTGAGTCAATGAAAATGGTTTTCATTTAAATTCAATGTTTTAATCAAATATATTTAAATAAATATCAAGGAATGAGGAAAGGCATCTAAGTGATGTTGTAGCAAATAGTAAGTCTTGGAAAATAGTTGCCGGGATTTCCCTGGTGGTCCAGTGGTTAAGACTTCACACTCCCAATGCAGGGGACCTGGGTTTGATCCCTGTTCAGGGAACTAGATCCCACATGCATGCCACAACTAAGAGTTCGCATGCCACAATTAAGAGCCCACATGCCACAAATCAGAGTCCTCATGCCACAGCTAAGACCCAGCACAGCCAAATAAATAAACAGATAAATAAACAAACAAACAAATAAATAAATAAATATTTTTTGAATTGCCAAGTGAATGGATGGATAAGTAAATGGTGTGTACAAAAGAAAGCAAAGTGAATGTACTGATGCTGGTTCAGGACAAATTTCCTGCTCCTGAAGTAGAGACTCAAGGCAGGATAACATATGTGGAATACTAGATAGATAGAGAGATAGATAGATAGATAGATAGATAGATAGATAGATAAACCAAAGCAAACAGAAGCAAACACATAGATACAGAGAATGGAGTAGTGGTTACCAGAGGGGAAGGGGAGTAGGGGGAGGGTGAAATGGGTAAATGGGGTCAACTGTATGGTGACAGATGAAAACTGAAACTTTTAGTGGTGAGAATGTTGTAGTATATACAGAAGCCAAAATATTATTTTGTACACATGAAACATATATAGTGTTATAAACCAATGTTACTTCAATTAAAAAAAAAAAAAACGAAAAAACTTCTGAGGGTATCCTGCAGGGGTTGAAATCACTAGCTCTGCATCTTTTTGACCATGTGACTTTAGACAAGCTATTTAACTTCTGTGTCTCCCTTCTCTTATCTGTAAAATAGAAAATATTAATAATATCTTCTATAATATCTGTTGTGATAATGAGTTTATTTGAGGTTCTCTGAATAGCGTTGGACACACAGTGAACCCCACATACACATTAGCTATCATTATATAGAAATTTTAGAACTACCACTTGAGGCTGGATCTATTTCCTAACTTCCTTCCCTACCACTCAATCACACTAATTTTATCTGAAGATACCTAATAGGTGACCTCTCAAATCATGCCTTACAAACTTAAATGTGTATATTTCTACCTTTTTAAAAACGGTAGACAAGAATGAGGCCATTGAAATTCAACATTTCACAAACTTCTCAAAGTATCAAAAGATTTTTATGTGATTTTACATAGAATTTAATATATTAAACATATAAAAGTTGAATCATCCTACTTTAAGTGGAAATAAATGAGGAAGAATTTTATTCCAAGGAGTTTCACCTTTGGAATAAAAGGTATCTCAAGGGCCTATCTCAGCCCTTGAGATAACTTTTAGTAACCTTACATGAACTTTCCATGGGCCTTTCTAGTTGGAAAATGAGTAAGACAACTTGTTCCACTGAGAAAGTCAGTGCTTTAAATGGAAAAGTGAAGACTTAGACCAGAGCAAGAACTACAAGAAAATGAAGAAACAATGAAAAATTATGGCTTATAAATTAACCCTACTGTACCCACATGTGCTTTAAATGTCAGTTTTGTATGGTACATTACAAATAAATGGTTCATATCCGGAGTGTTAAGCATTCTTAACAATTAACCATTTGTCAGGTTTATAGAAGCACAACTTAATTTTTTGAGTTAAAAATTAGTTCATGACTTAACACTGAATTATGTTGGATATTGGAACAGAAAATTATATTTCTAAATCACACTCATTTTTCTAAAATCTTACTGAATTAGCACCCCGTCTGACATGTAGCAAATTCCCCACCTCCTGTGCCTAAGACTACAGGTCTTTGTGAGTCCTGCAGTCTGCTAATTTATGTCACTTAAACTGTCTAGCTATCTGCTAGATGATATAGATTTTTCTTCTCAGAGGCATCTCTTCTTTGTAGTCTATCAGCCTACAGTATTTCCTGTAGTCAACTCAGAGTCACAGTTGTGTTTGGCGACTGCTGTGATACGGTGATTTAAAATAAGAAGTATGTGTTTGGTCTTCGTCCCTGTTTCTAGCACAGAGCTCCTAAAACTCTGAAAATCTCCTAAGTGATTAACAGCAATAAAGCTGTCTTGATATTCATAACAGACCCCTGTCAACCACACAAGTTTATGTTAATGAGGTGATTTTTGGAAATCACCTAAGGTTGGGGGATGGTTGTCAGGGGAAGCAACCATGTGATTAGAGATTTGGAATTTCCATCTCAGCCTGTTGACCTCCAAAGACGAGAGAGAGGCTGGAGAATGAATCAATCACTAATGGCCAATGATTTAACTAATCATGCCTATGTAATGAAGCCTCCATAAAGTCCCCCCAAAAGGCAATTCCTAGAGGTTCTGGGTTGGTGAACACATAGAGATACTCCGGAAGTGGTTCACCTGGAGAGGGCATGGATACTCCTTAGCCCTTTCCCCATACCTTGCCTATGTATCTCTTCCATCTGGTTGTTCCTGAGTTGTATGTATCCTTTTATAAATCATCAATCTAATAAGCAAAAGTTTCTCTGAGATCTGGGAGCCACACTAACAAATTAATCAAATCCAAGGAAGGGGTTGTGGGAACCTCTGGTCTAGCTCATGGGCTAGAAACACAGGTGAAAACCTGGACTTGTGATGGGTGTCTGACGTTGTATATGGTGAGGGAGCAGTCTCGTAGGACTGAGCCCTTAACCTGTGTGATCTGACGCTATCTCCAGGTAGCCTGAGCATTGAGTTGAAGTGTAGGACACCCAGCTGGTATGTAGAACTGCTTGATGGTGTTGGAAAACAAAACGCACATTGGAGCAACCACGTAAGATGTTTGGTACACTTGCCTCCTTAGATATTGTGTTAACCAAATATATTGGCTTCCTACTGCTCCCTGAAGCTAGGTTTATACCCTCACTGACTGCCTTCCACATTAGCTGAATCCAATTCCAGGTTCAGATCCTTTGCCTGCTAATGTCCACACCCTCCCACCCCTAGATGTAACCGAATCAAGCCACATTTGAGATGTTCAGAAATTATAGGGGCAGTGACCATATCCTGAACACCTGTCCTCATTGCCCCATACAAGCTGATGCTCAGTTAATAATTAGCCCTCAGCTTTTGAATAATTAAATATTCACAGGTGAGCTTGCTTAGTATGTTTACAGGGCTTCACTCCTGTTCTTGAGTCTCTTAGTTTCTTTCAGTCTCTGGAGTATTCTAGGTGGTGAGCTCAGGGGAAAAACAAGGGAGGCTATGTATTTGTCTGTGCCCAGGAATTTAATCTACTCACCTCTTCATCAGAGCCAGCAAAGTAAGTGCAGTGATGGAGAGATACAAAGGACCACCCCAGACAGATAGAGAATCCGATTGTAACGAACAAAACTACTTTTCATCCCACCTCACTGCAGTTCAGTTGGCAGCCCAGCCTTTATGCTGTGCTTCTGGTGGTCTGCATGGCCTCATTTACCAGAAAGGTGTTATGGCCTAGGAGACGTGCAGAGGGTATCTGTCACCACTGCCCAAATAAAGAGGTTGATACAGTCTGATTAAACACACACACACACACACACACAAACACACACACACACACATATTTTCCCAATGCGCTTTAAAAATCCAGAGTGAAAACTGCTCCAAACCATAAAATTTAAACTGTTACATCTCAGCTGTCCATTCTTTCATTATTATTCATGGTAGACTAAAGGATAGTGAAGTAAAACTGAATGGGTCAGGCAAGGAGAACAAGGCTGACAGTTAATCCCTTTTTTCTTCCTTACTCAGTGAGGTCCTTTGAGAATAACATTTTGGTCAGTGAACGTCCACTTGCATGCTTTCATGAATTTGAAACACATAGCTGGATGTATTCATTCGTTCGACAAGTATTTATTGAGGACCTGTTACGTGCCAGTCGCTGTGTTTAACACTAAAGATATGGAGAAGAAAAAAGGATACATCCTATCTTCATGGAGCTTGCAATCCATGAAGTTCATAAGTATTTCCTATACAGCAGATTTTTGTGCTCGTCTTTCAAACATGGATGGAGACATCAACCTCCCAGATCTGAGACCCAGGGAAATATGGAGGCAGAGATGGTAGAAACTGTCTACCCTACTGCAATAAATGTTTTACTTTAACAAAGTTTAGGTGTATATATACAAGTGTCTCACAAATCCCTCTGCTCATATTAGGTATATATCGTCTAAAAACAGGGGTTCTAAAGGCTGGCTGCCCATTAGAATCAGCTGCGGAACTTTTGGAGCTCTTAAAAACTACAGATTCCCAGGTTCTACCCCTACTGTCCTGAAACAGAATATCTATGTTCTGAATCCAGGAATCTGTACGTGAAAACTATCTCCAGCTGACTCAGATGTGTTGAGTCTAGCACAGATTGGCAAACTGGTATACAGCAACAAGTAATAAAAGATCCATCCCAATCCTCTGGAGCATCTGAAATCAAATGATCATGAACGAAAGTGTGTGTGCCCATGAATACATAAGCTAACTGTATCTTTGTTTATATGTTCATGTATTACGCATGCAACGGTTATGTGTTCCATGGTCCTTCCCTCCCCATGGATGAAATCTTGTGTGCACACCTTCACGCAATACAGATTTATGTGTGCGTCAGTCTCCTGACTTGCACCTGAGGAATCACACTACCTGTTGGAGTATAAAAGAGCAAACATTAGTAAAACTGATAATACACCTTGTGGTGGTGACTCAACCAAAGCAAGCACATCTGTCACGGAGGAGCAGCCTGCCAGCTTTCCATCAGGGGAAATACAATTGAATAATAATGTACCATACACAAAGCAACTTCAGTGATGCTCCATGGCAAGTTATATCACCTTAAGTTGGAAATGTGCGCATATACTGGGCAAACACACAGTCACATAGTATAACAGGCCAAAGACTTTGTACTCAGAATATAACATCTTAAACTCATAGACTCATCTAACAAGCATCAGGCACTGTGGTGAGAACTGAGGAAACGGTGGTGAGCACAACAGACATAGTCCCTGCACTTCTGGGTCCTTCAAGAAGAGTGGTGGAAACAGACGAGTTAAAGCTAGGGAGGAGGCAAAAGGTGAACTCATGCAGTCTTGTAAGACCAGACATAAGGCATTCGATCTTTAACTTGGCATTGAAAGGAATGTCAGGCCCTGAAGGTTTCACCAAATGGTGTATTTTATTTTTAGAAAGACCACTCAGGCTGCATTGTGGAGAAAGGAGAGAAGCCAAGGCTGGAGGGAAATATACCCATTACAAGACTGTGTAGCAGTGGTGCATTGGAGCCATCCTTCCGGTTGAAGAGCGATGATTGTCAACAACTATCTCTAATGCAGGGACTTCAAGTTGGCAGCACGTAATCTCATGGTGGGAGCATTTACACTATGGAACCTGGCAAAGGCTACAAGAGGCTTTTCCCTGCAGCGATCTGGCTGTTAAACATTGATGAGCACATGACATTCGGGTCAAGCATATATTTTGTGTCTACTCACTGTATGAACGAAGGCACCAATATAAAAACCTAATTCAGAAGAACTTCACTATAGAAGCTGAACAGGGGTAGAGAGCTTTGTTGATGAGAATACTTATCAGTTGTAAAGGGCTTTACCCTTTGCAAAGTACTTTTATATGTATCTTCTATTTACCTTTATTCTTTTCTAAAATGAAGATAATCATTATCCTTATTTTACAAAAAGAAAAGTGTAATGGAGATAACAGAACTTTTGAAAGAACTGAATGAGAAAATTCAGGCAAATTCTGAAACAGAATGCTGGGCACATATTAAGTGCTGAACTCAGAGAACTGAAATAAAGGACTGAGACCTAGATTAGAAATAACAGAAGAGGGACCTTAAACAAGAAGTTTTTTGACTCTTGGCCCAGTGTTATATCAATGGTGCATGTTAAAGTTTATTCATTTATTTATTTACCCATCCATCTACTCAACAAGTATGCAGTAGATATCTACTGTTTGCAGGTCCTGTCATGGAGAAGCAGCGATAAACCAAATACTACCTTCGCTCTCATGGAAAAACACTGTAGTAGTGACTGGAAGAATGAAAACATTAAAAATGAATAACTAAAAATACAATAAATGTTGGGTGGTGATACCTGCTGTGTATAGAGAATAATCAATTACCTTTGTGAAGGCGTGAAGACGGATGGTGTTTTAGGTAGGGGGTCCCTGCAGGCCTCTCTGTGTAGGCTGTTCAAGTGACTCCATGAAGAGAAAAAGTACAGAGGGCATGGTACAAGGTCCTGAGGTAGGAGAGTGCTTGGTGTGTTTGAGACATGCAAGGAGATCACAGTAGCTGGAAGACAATAAGTCTAGGAGGGGAGAGTGGTAGAAGATGAGACCAAAGAAATAGAAGCCAGATCGTCATGGATTTTTTTATGTCCATGTATGGTCTCTGGTGGCCACCACTGAAATGTGTGCAATTCAATGAATTTAGACTGATTGGAGTGGAAGGTGGAAGAGCTCAATTAATGTTCTGAAAAACTTTCCTGTAAGCTCATAGAATCTTCCCATGAGAACGAGGAGATTGGTTGGTCTCCCTGGATTCCTTCAGTCTTTTTTGTTGGCTAAGTGTGCATGCATGCACGATTCATCATTTATGACACTCCTACTATGTGCCAAACATTGTGCCAGTCACTGGGAACAAATCAGGGAACAAAACAATAAGGTCCTTTGCCCCCAAGAAATTGACAATTCAATAGGAAATACAGACATATTCACAGGTAATAAAGTGCAGAGAGACAAGGTTTATATGCACAAAAATACTTGGAAAATGCATGTGCCTATACATCCCCATGATTCACACTCATTGGTACCCTGGTAGAGGCCATTCTAAAGTGCAATTCTGAGATCCACAAGGGTGATAGAGCTTGTGAATTCACAGCACAGCTTGCTTTGCCAAGCCTGGAGAAATTAGCAATAAAGACAGGAAAATATTATTTTGTTCTTCTGGAATAATATTACCTTTAATGAGGCTGGGGAACTTCCTCTGAGGGATCTAAAGCCCCTTTACCGATGTTATTCCATTAATTCTCCCTGTGTCTGGAACTTGGCACCTGAAGCACAATGTATTATGCAAAACCAAAGCACACTCTGCATAGAGAAAAGACTGTGTTTCAATGTTTCCCTTGCACTCAAGTTCAAAATGCTGGCAGATCTGCCATCAGGACGTGTATCCTATATCCATACTCTTGACGTGAAAAATCATCGTAGACATCGTATATCTGTCTTGCTGGGAGAGAGAGGAGAGAAAGGACAGGGAGAATGGAGTTTGGAACATGTAGGCAAAAAGGCACCTCAAATTCTTTATTGGATTCAGGATAAGACTGTGGAAACCATCTAATTCAACAGCAGTTTATGAAAACCACCTGTAAAGTGCTATTTGAATTCTGCTAAAATGCTAGATAGATAACTGCATGAGCAAGTATCAATAGATTTGATGCACCCACCATGTGCCCAGTCTGGTGCCAGACAATTTGTAAAATGAAAATGAGATAAAGGCAAGGTCTCTCTCTCAGGCTGGAAGAAATGAGTGCCTTACATAAAGCTTAATTTACAGTGCAAAATTAGAGCAAGTGCTAGATTGAGCAGTTTAGCCTCTACGTGCTTCTTGGGGTCCATAGAAGGCAGAGATGAATGTCCACTGGAAGGACAAGAAAATCTTTGTGATGAGCGATAGATTTGAACTGATCTCTGAAGACCAGGAAGAATTCAGAAGGGTGATGTTGCGGGCTTCCCTGGTGGCGCAGTGGTTGAGAGTCTGCCTGCCGATGCAGGGGACACGGTTTTGTGCCCCGGTCCAGGAAGATCCCACATGCCGTGGAGCAGCTGGACCTGTGAGCCATGGCCGCTGAGCCTGTGCTCTAGCCATGGTCTGGAGCCTGTGCTCCGCAACGGGAGAGGCCACAACAGTGAGAGGCCTGCGTACCGAAAAAAAAAAAAGAAGAAGAAAGAAACGTGATGTTGCAATATAGTCCAGAGCTGAAGAGGTTGCCTGTAACTGAAATATTCCGAAATTCAGAGCAGCCTGAAGTCACCATTTCTTCCTGGGGAAGACTTCCTGGACTCCACATCACATAATTTCCGGGAACCTAGGACTCTTCTCATAATTCTAAGTGTTTCCTGAGTAATCGTGTCAGTGCTTGAAATAATATGTGGGCTGCCTGTCACCTTCCAACTCAAACTCCTTTTGTCTACTTTTTCTTTATTGCCCCTAGGCAGCCTCTGTTCCTCACTTCTTCACACTGACTGCCTACCTCCTACCATCATCTTTATGGCCATTCTCTCTCTTTCTTTTCACTCAACTTCATTCTTCTTCTGTCATGATTCAGCTTCAGTCCATGCGTAAGCTTGGCCTCCAACGCTTCAGTTCTCCAGCACCTCAAGTGCCTTGAGGAACCCTACATTATTTTCCTGAAAGGTTAGGGATAATGGAGGGGAAAGAAAGCACCAAGGCAGAGGAACTTAAAACGGCATCAGAAATCACTGCAGCTAAAATTAATGAACAACTCATTCCCCATCCTTTGAATAGAAATCGCTTATTGGTTTCTGGCTCAGTGATCCCTGTCCTGGGCTCTATCCATAATGTCTGAGTCACATACGGTCTTTGCCTGGACTCAAGCTACCTGGGATTGGATCTCGGGGCCACCACTTTCTAATTGTAAGAACTTAAGCAAGTTTTTTCATCTGTAAAATGGGGATCACAGTACCTACTGCATGGGGGTTATGCTTGGGATTAAATGAGTTCGTACAGGTAAAACACTTAGAGCCTGAACATTTCCAAAAATGCCAGTATTAGCTACTAACATTATCCCCTTCGGTACAGCCACTGTGGAAAACAGTATGGAAGTTTCTCAAAAAACTAAAAATAGAACTACCTTACAACCCAGCAATTCCACTCCTAGGTATATATCTGAAGAAAACAAAAACACTAATTAGAAAAGATGCATGCACCTCAAGGTTCATAGCAGCATTATTTATAATTGCCAAGATATGGAAGCAACCTAAGCGTCCACCAACAGATGAATGAACAAAGAAGATGTGATAATGGAATACTGCTCAGCCATACAAAAGAATGAAATTTTGCCATTCACAGCAACACAGATGGACTTGGAGGGTATTATACTGAATGAAATGTCAGACAAAGACAAATACTGTATATTGTCACTTATATGTGCAATCTTAAAAATACAACAAACTAGTGAATATAACAAAAAAGAAGCAGACTCACAGATATAGAGAACAAACTAGTGGTTACCAGTGGGGAGAGGGAAGGGGGGGAGAGGCAATTTAGGGGTAGGGGATTAAGAGGTATAAACTATTACGTATAAAATAAGCTACAAGGACATGTACAACATGAGGAACATAGCCAATATTTTATAATAACTATAAATGGAATATAATCTTTAAAAATTGTGAATCACTATATTGTACATCTGTAAATCATATCAACTAAACTTCAATAAAATACAAAACATTATCACCTTCACCAAACTTCTGGGCCTAATATATTTTTCCTAGGAAACCTAGAGGAACCAGAAATTCTTTTAAAGGAATTTTTGTACTCAGAGGAATTTGGCTCTCTGTGTTTTTTTGAGTTTTTTTTTAACATCTTTATTGGAGTATAATTGCTTTATGATGGTGTGTTAGTTTCTGCTTTATAATAAAGTGAATCAGTTATACGTATGCATATGTCCCCATATCTCTTCCCTCTTGTGTCTCCCTCCCTCCCACCCTCCCTATCCCACCCCTCTAGGTGGTCACAAAGCACCGTTGGCTCTCTCAGTTTTAACCTCTCCCAGTTAGATGATGCCAGTCCTTCCTTTTCATAGCCTTTCATGAGGTCCGTGTAAGAGTTTTCGAAAGAAAGTTTTACCCTAACAGAAATGCAGCTATCTTTAGTAACTGTTTTTCTCCTCACCAGAGTTTCATAGAGTCACATAATCAAGAAAATAAAATAGCTTTTATAATCTAAAATGTCCCTTAGAGATCCATAGAGGTCAGTGGTTTCATTTTACAGATGAGGAAACTGAGGCCCAGGAAGATGAATGTCATTTGTCAAGGCCACCCGCAGAATTAATAGCAAAGACAGAAGTAGAAATCTGATTTCTCCCTCCTTCTTCCAGGTTTATGTCTCTTTCTGGCTGTGAGCCTTTATTCTACCTTTTGCTAGGATGAAAACACTCATCTCTACTGGTTTTGAAACCAATGCAGGGTAGATTCAGAGCATGAGTGTCCAATGTCTTGAATTAACTTATTTTTTTAAGAACTGTGAAGACCACAGATCAAGATAACCTTAATATTCCCCTCAGCTTCACTAAATTTAGACATGTTTCTTCCAGAGTCTAGGATGCTGACTTCCCTTTTCTTAGAGCATTTACTTTATGAAACTTGTAATTATAAATTCTTTCTCTGCTCCTTTGTGATATAACTCTTTTCCCAGCCACTTGCCATTTTACAACCCGGGAGTGTTTTTCCTCGAGGACCTAGGAGCCACTGCTTTAAGATGTCATCATTAAGGAACATAGCACCCCATCTCCCAGTCTCTGTAGGAGGGTCGGAACCTAACTTCAATAAGCGACAAATCGCACACACATACACACAGATGGCCTAATCACCTTGAACAACTTCCACCCAAGGTCCTGCGGTAATTTTCTATTAACTCACCCCAGTGCTAAGAAAACAGCCCTGCCTTTTGTTTCAGCATAGCTGAGCTCTGTCCTGAACTGAAGTCTCTTTCACCTACTACAGTAGCCTGAATAAAATCCATATTGCTATTTTTAACAAATGTCCGGTACAATTTTACTCTGACACCACATAGTCCAGTACAAAGCGTTGCTCCAGCCCAGCTTCCTCTTTTGTTTGGGAAAGTGCAAGCAAGTTAACTGGAAGCAGCCCAAATACTGCCAATTCATTTGCATTTAAATTGCCCAAATGGAGTTTGGTAAGAGCTATTTGATGTCCAAGGAGGCTTTGGAGGCTTTTAAACTTCAAAACAGAAGGTCAGAATTGATCAGCAGGAAAAGAAACTCAGGGCTAAATGGCTAGGTTGAGTTCCCAGCTTCTGACCTGGGAAGTTAGTTTCAGCTTAAAGCCTGGGGGAAGTGAGTCCCATAGGCTCCCTTCAGGAAGGATGGCCAGGGCTGGACTGGGAGCGGATGTCTTGAGGTTTTACTTCCTAGGATGCTATGCTTCCATGATGTGCTGGGGAAAAAGCAGGAGACAAAAGCTCAACACGGATTCTCTCACTTTCCTAGAAAAGTATGTGTCTAAACCTGCTCATCTTTACCAAGCTCAAACACATCATTGATTCACTGAAGAAATTAATATAATAAGTGGTTAAGTTTTTTTTTTTTTAATTTTATTAATTAAACAAGGAGGCCATTAGACTGAGTTAGCCCCTAGTGCCCTGGTGGCCTAATAATCAAAGCAAAATCTAAGCCTCTAAAGGCCTCAAGGACACAAAATTGAAACCTAAGGACAACCAATCACAAATAGCCAACTAGGCTTTAAGCTATAGCCAATCAGTAATCTCTTTATTTCCACCTTTTGTCTGTAAGAGTCTCTCCTTGAGCTCCCGATCAAGGAGCACGCCTAGCCACTCTGGTTTGATGCTGCCCAATTCCAACAGAGTTTTTGCTCAAATAAACTCTTACAATTGTTAATATGCCTCACTTTATCTTCTAACAATAGTACCTATCCTTATCTCATAAAGTTGACATACAGGATAACAACAATATAACAATAGATGATGATGGTGATGATGATGATGATGGTGATAATGACGATGAATTGAGCACTTTCTATGTGCTCACTCTTCCATGGAGTCCAGGACAAAGGGTTACTCCAGCCCAGTTTCCTTTTTTGTTTACAACAACCCTATGAGGTATGCTTTATTATTCCCATTTTAATTAATTAATTAATTAATATAAACTGAGGCACAGAAAGGTTAATTAACCTGTCCAAGGTCACAGAGCTAAGCAAATAGCAGGACCAGAATACAAACAGGCATGTTGACTCCAGAGAGTTAATAATTTATGCAAAATATTAAGCTAGCTATTTTGTGTACAAGAGAAACTCAAGAATCGGTAATATCCCTAAAAATAGTAACTTGCAATTGTGCCCTTTTCAGTACTGACTTTCCACACCAAACACTGCCTTTGACATCTACCTTCCTATCTAGCCTTCGGCCACATTCACTCTCCTGCTATTGTTCTCTATACACCTACCACTCTATACAGCTACTCTAGATCTGGGTAAGACTTTTCTATTGTCATTAGTTTGACCCCCCTCTCCAACTCAAGGCATGCCTTCTGTGCTGATCAAACCATACAAAGTAAAACAAAACAAAATAAACAACTAAAAACAAACAAACAAAAAACAATAAGAGCGAGAAATCTGCCAAGTCAGAGGATATAGCACATGAATAAAACGTTCACCCTTGGCTTGACAGGTAAGATGTTATGGAAAAAGGATGGCATGGGCAGGGCCTTGAGGACAGGTGAGTGCAAAACAGAACTGAGGCATGGCCATGCCATTCTGGTGGGGCATGGATATAAGCAACTGGGGCAAAAGCGGGGAAAGATGAAGAAAATGGAATGTGAGAGACACACATTGTTGGATTTTTGGACACCATGCTGAAGGCTGCAGAAAGATTGAAGAATTGCTCTCTCAAACACAAGACATTACCCAGATTATCATCACTGAGGAGGAAAAGAAGGCTTAAATACTCAGGTTCTGGTCTAACCCAGCATGCCGCTTAACTTCCCTAAGCTTCTGAGATCCACAGTGCATTTATCTGCCACCTGTCCAGTCTCCATATATTTAGTTTACCTTCTCTTGCTTCATAGAATAACAACTCTTAAACAAGCCTTAGACATCATTTAGTTCAAATTCTTCATGTTACCAGTAAACACAATTTAGTTTAAAGATAGAAAATGAGGAAGTTAACCAAGGCCACACAGCTCACTGGTGGCAGACCAGGGCAACAGACAGGGTTAAGTTCTTTTAGGTAAGGGGACCAATGAACACCTTGAAATTGTTTGCACTATATTTTAGAAACTTGTTTTATTTTTCTCAATGAAATCCACGAGTCAAATATTTTAAGAACCACTGTTATGTGGTTTTCCAAGAAGAGCTCAAGAGGTGCAGGTAAATTGCATTTATACATCATTGTTTTCATTGACTCGTTGAAAAGCCAAAATGGGAGAAGAAATCTGGGAAGGAAACAAACTAAAATAAAACAAGTAACCTTCCTCTAGTTCCTTCAGTCCATTGACTGGGAAAGATATATTTTCTAGAAATACTGTGCTAATACTAAAACAACATAGACAAATAAAAAAATAAAAAAAAGATTGTTGCTGATGCTGCAGTTAATTGTAAATGATTCCACTATTCCACATTCTCTCTTCTGATGAATGTTTAAGCACCTGGGCCATCTGGTATCAGACCCACCACAAACTCAACCCGGCACTGTGTGACATCACTCCTGGTTCTGTGTGTTAAAGGAAACAAAAGCTTTACCTGGGTTATCGCTCTTCTACAAAGGATTCCAACAATAACACAAAAGAAGATAGCAGCTGGAAAAACTGATGGTTATAACATTGTGTGAGGAAAGAGGATTACTGAATCCTCTTCAAACCCAACTTGCAGAGAGAAGGGTATAGTTTCTTTTCACTTGGGAGTGTTATGCAAAGTATGGGGAGGAGGAAAACATTTTCTTGGATTTACTGAGAGAACAGATTATTATAACTGTTTTTATTAGTAATTATTATTATAACATACTTTTTTTTTCGGTACGCGGGCCTCTCACTGTTCTCTGTAGAGCTTTACCCAAATGTCTCCAATTACTAGTTTCTTCTACCTTTGAATTCACATGCAATTTTATATCTACATTTCTTTCAGTTGTCTCACTTTCTACTCAGAACCACAGAGAACTGCAACTTACAATCTTCTACAGCAGAAATTATGCAGTATATGAATAAGACCTTTTGCCCTTGTGTCAGAGGTACTGCAATCCAGATCTACCACATTACCTAGCAGCATGCAAGTCAGTTAACATCTATGAGTCTTATTTTCCTAATCTCTATAACACAGATAATAAACAATGAATGACTTTCTCTCATCATTAGTATAAGAATTAGGTTAGTTGAAGAGGTAAAAATATTGTGTTTTTATTTTGGGTTTATAATCTTCTCAACCTTAAATGTTTCAAATTGAGTAAATTAATTGGCTATTATAGACTAGAACAAAGATCTTGTCCAACACACTGCAGTGGAAAGTCTGGTCTAGGCTCCCATGGGCCTTTCAGATTATGATGACTAGGGAAACTTGGTTACCACTTTGTTACTGGTATGTAGTTAGGTTTTCCTGGAGCTATCTCTGGGGAGGGAGTTTCTACAGCACTATAAGCAGTTAACAACTGCTACTCTGGTATCAGTTATCCTCCTTCAAAACTTGCCCTCACCATTTTTAATTTGAAGTTCTTTGGCCAGATATTAACCTTTCTATGACTCAGTTTCCTCATCCATAAATGGAGATAATGGTGTGACTCCATAGGAGTCTTGTGAGGACTTGGCGTAACAGCTACTTAAAATGTTTAGTGCATTGTCTATTCCTTAATAAGCATTGAGTAAATGCTTATTATGATCATTTCAACTCTCGTTGACTTCAACTCTAATCTAGAGACATCCCAACAGATGGATGGAGCCCAGGGGACATTTGAGAAGTAAGAATGCAGTCAACCTCAGGATGATTTCTTAGGACTTAGCAGCGTGCCTGAATAAAAATGAACACCTTTCATGTGTGTATTTCCAGCTCATAGTTACCTCACCTTCTTTGGAAACTGGTTCTTTCTCCAATCCCTGAGGCTAGGCAACTAGTATCCATGTTCGAACAGTTACTCTGCTCACAATCCCAGCACTTACTTGTCTACGGGATAATCCTTAAAGATGCCTTCAAAGACATATAAAACTTTATAATATAGCATGTATAACTGAGTGAACAAACAAGAAATGAAGATAAACATTAGACTCTAGTGAACCAGGCATCTGTTTATGGCATTCCATGAATTTTTTTCTAAGTTTCCTGGTAGTCAAATAGAAAAGGGTAACTAGTTTAGTCAACCAATTGAGTTTACATGTGAAAAAAGCAAGTTATCTAGAAATACAAATGTTCTTTGTATGAAAAGCAAACATGAATTTTTTCCCTTAGGTCCTTGTTAAGAAGAGGCAATGAATTTGGAGCATGGTCAAGGAAACATGGCAGAAAATGAAACACGATGGATGCGACACAACATTAGGCCAGAACACCAAAAAAGGAGGATTATGCTGAATCAAACCAAAGAGCCAAAAGAGGGCTGCAACTTCTTTATATCACCCCCTTTTCTATGGAAAGGACAGATCCAACATTGTGCCAGAACCAACACCCTTTTCCATCATTGTCTACTCAATTAACGTCCTCTGCTTAGGACCTCCCTGGGATTTTAGAATACTTAATGAAAAGGTTACAGTATTGCCTATACACCCAAATACTACTCATCCAAGTATATACGGAGTGTCAGAGAGAAGGGTAAAATTCAGATTCCTGAGTCACACCTCCAGGGATTTGATTCAGTTGGTCTTAATGGGCCATAAGAATTCATACTTTTAAAAACACTCCTGGGCTTCCCTGGTGGCGCAGTGGTTACGAGTCTGCCTGCCAGTGCAGAAGACACGAGTTTGAGCCCTGGTCTGGGAAGATCCCACATGCCGTGGAGCAACTAGGCCCGTGCACCACGACTGCTGGGCCTGCGCTCTGGAGCCCACGAGCCACAACTACTGAAGCCCGCGAGGCTGGAGCCCGTGCTCTGCAGCGGGAGAGGCCACCGCAGTGAGAGGCCCGCACACCGCAACAAAGAGTAGCACTTGCTCACTGCAACTAAGGAAAGCCCGAGCACAGCAACAAAGACCCAGTGCAGCCAAAAATAAATAAATAAAATTTTTTAAAAAATCTAAAAAAAAACCCAAAACACTCCCGATAACCTTGATTCAAATGGAACCTGTACTAGACTTGGAGAACCCTGTCTTAGGAAGTTCTCAGAGTATGTCTTCACTACCTTTACTCCTTCTGCTTCTCTATTTTCACCTTCAGGCCATATGCCTGAACATTTACTATATTCTTGGTACTACATTAGGTTCTTTCTCATAAATCTATTTAATAAATTTTTATAAAAGCCCTGTGGTAAAAATGATTTCCCCCATTTTATAGGAGAGGGAACAAGGCTCAGTATCCTAAATAAGTATTTCAAGGTCACAAAAAAGTACGGGTGTTACAAAAATAAAAGACACTTTTTCTTTTCAAAGGAGAGGATGAGATCTAATTATGGAGGAATTCCAGTAGCACAGAGCTGTGGATAACACTGACTAACCTAAGGTAGTCAATAGCTCATGCCTCAGTTTCTCCATTGTCAAATTAGAAATGACACTGGTTTTAAATGAAGTTAGAACACTTCAGGGGAAAGATGGTTTCCAGGTGCAAAATATGATTAGCATGACAAGAAGCATAACAAATTGATCAAACTGCTGGTTAGACACGCAGAGTTCTCACAAAACATCATCTTGCTGCACTAAATGCCAATCAATGAAGATTAAGTGGATTGAATTTTCCTTGGAGAAACATGAGTTTTTAAAATGAAAACGAAAAAGGCTTGGATTAATAGCTACTAAGGGTTTTGTAGACACAACACTAAGGAAATCAGTCATTTGATAACCTTCCTATTAGTAGGGAAATCATATCATTCAGAATCATGGAAGCATTGAGTGTAAAGTCTGGAAGAAACTTATTATGTGAAATATCATGATTAACAAAACACAATCCTCAGTGTATCCTAGACCCATGAAGGCAAAAATTAATAAAATTATTTCCTTAAATTTCCATTTTATGGAAATGTATCTCAGCTGGATATACAAAAGAGATATAACACAATTATATATAATATATGTAATACATATATTAAACATATATATACATAAAATATAAATTATATATTCATAAATACATACATAAATTATATATAATATACACACATAATATATATATATAATATTTTCTCTTTCTGTGTCTCCATAATGCAAATGCAAGTTTGCAAAAGCAAGCTTAATACTGTGGCTGATAATTGAAGTTAAATTGATGATACTCTCAAAGATTGCTTTCAAGTTCAAAGCAACCTTTGATATGAATTTGGTGGTCATCAGACTTTGGCAGAAGAAGAGGAACTTCCATTTTATTATAGCTCAGGACCAGTGCACTTTTCTTAGTCACTATTAAATTTGGAAAGGTAGACCACCCACAGATAGAGTTGAGTCAACTGTTGAGCTCATTTGGACTATACCAGTGCAGCTCTGATTTATCTTCATCGCACATCACACAGTCCCTGTGCAAGGGCCTAAAACTTCCTATCAGATATCATGAGAGACCTTTAAGTCATCCCGGAAAACAGTTACCTTGTATAAACTAATACAAGCAATTCCAGGTAACAAAAAGGCAGTGTGGTAGAATTAGCCAGATATCAGTGAGGCTGTTGGTTGTAGTTCTTGTCCTCATAACTTCATTGTCTGCCCTGGATCCTTGGCCTAAGTTCCCATTTTCACAGGAAGCATTCGTTCCTTCCTGGTCTAAACTGCTCAGGATTTTCCTTTTGCTCTGATGACTTTAGTAGGGTGTTACCAACAGCTGGATTTTCAGATCATGCTCTGCAGCTACCATCTAGATATTTCCTTCTGGTCTTGATCCTGAAGGTCCATACCTCCCTTTTTCTCGGGCTTTACACTCAATAACTGATCCACTCTTTATTCAGGGTTCTTGAGTGGGCTCTCTGTGAGCAAGATTACCATATTACCTGTCCCCATGTTACCCTATTACAGTCTAACAGGAAAGGTAGGAAATGAAGCAACCCATTCCCATTAGTGTGTGAAGCAATATGGTGGGAAGGGTACAAAGGAGGCGACCCTGACATACTCTATTGGGGTCAGAGAAGGACTTTTTAGGCAGATGAAGTTAAAGCTAAGACTAGAAGACAGACAGAGATAGGGAAAAAAGAAATAGTTGTTCGAATAGGGAAAACAGTGCATATCCAGGCCTGGAGGTAAAAGAGAGCCTCTGTCTTAAAGGTAGAGAAGGAAATTCTGTGGTGTGGCTTGAAAAGACATTCAGTTCAAGAATCAGTTGAGAATAGTAAAGGTGTGAGCGGGGACCAGATCTGCAAGGGCCTTGAAATCCATGCGAAGGAATTGAGATTTTATTCTGAGGGCAAGGAAGCCCTGTTAAGGGATTTTTAGCAGGCTCAGGTAAGATGATGAGAAAAATCTTTGAAAAATCATTCCCGTGGTATACAAGAATAAAGTGTTTCCTTTTTCTCTATCTTGCAACTAGTGATAGTGAAACATTCAAACTGCTATCATGGTAGAAGTGTCTATGTTGAAGGCTGGCCCACTCGCTCTCCTCCTCAGGTACTTAACTGTTAAAGGACAGTGAATCTAGACCCAGCATGGGCTTCCCATCATCATTCTGATGGCAAGACTGGGAAGACCAAGTGAGTGGCATCTCTGAACAATAATAATCCCCATGAGATACACCATCCCTTACATAAGCAAGCAAGAAAAGACTGAAACAGGAACCAAAAAATAGATATTTTATATATCATGCCAAAGACTGCTGAGGGTAAGTAAGAATCTAAGAAATGTCATCCATCATCCATCCAGGCAATTATCTGCTCTGACAGCTTATGCAGGGACCAGGGACATATTGCTGGACATCTTGTGTCTCTCTCTCTTTAAAGGTGAGCTTTAGACTGGGAACATCCTTCATTTCCTCTTCTGCAAGAATCCACTCATTTAATAACCATGTAAGAATTTTCTTAGCTAACTTGCATTTTTAATTTGCATTGAAAATATTATGAAAGCTAGTATGGATTAGTCCAGTAGATTTCAAACTAGGATTTTCAGATTCCATGCTTTAGGGAATACATTTCAGTTCCAGAGCCCCAAGACCTGCTTCAATGAGAAAAAATTCCACTGTATCAGTTTTTTTTTTTTTTGCCGTACGCGGGCCTCTCACTGTTGTGGCCTCTCCCGTTGCGGAGCACAGGCTCCAGACGCGCAGACTCA
The DNA here is from genome assembly GCF_011762595.2 of Tursiops truncatus. Classification (NCBI taxonomy): domain Eukaryota; kingdom Metazoa; phylum Chordata; class Mammalia; order Artiodactyla; family Delphinidae; genus Tursiops; species Tursiops truncatus. Next base: position 99,797,127 of record NC_047039.1, on the reverse strand, counting down.
GCGGCCATGGCTCACGGGTCCAGCCGCTCCTCGGCATGTGGGATCTTCCCTGACCGGGGCACGAACCCGTGTCCCCTGCATCGGCAGGTGGACTCTCAACCACTGCACCACCAGGGAGGCCCCACTGTATCAGTTTTCATATGGGATTCTGTAGGTAATATATTTCATTAAAGAAACAGTTCGACTGTTTGGGGGAATATCCTAGAAAGAATCAGTGTGGTGAAAAAATGTTAGAAGATTTGCACTTAATTAACTGTTTGATCATTAACTAGTCTCTTCTGTCTGAGCCACTATTTCCTCAACTGAACACTGAGGAAGCAAAGTAGATAAACTCTAGGGTTCCTTTTAGATTCAAGATTCTGATATATATCTTGAAAGCCACAGGAATGCTAAATAAAAATATACCTACTTCCCTTCTAGAGTATCCCTTCCTATAAGAAATTTTGATCTTATCCTTTACTTCTGAATCACCCTTTTGTGTTAAGCTCATTTTAATCCCACATGGTTCTGCCTTTACTTCATGATACAGCCCCCTTATTTCAAAATACAGAATCATGCTCATATTTTTAGTTAGTAGTTCTTAAAATAAGATGAAATTCTGGGCCTGTTCCTCAGGACTGTTCATAGGTACACTCAGACCTTGGTAAGCCTGTTCATGCACTTATATTAAAAAAAAAAAAACTTCGCTCTTCAATAAGTGGTGCTGGGAAAACTGGACAGCTACATGTAAAAGAATGAAATTAGAACACTCCCTAACACCATACACAAAAATAAACTCCAAATGTATTAGAGACCTAAATGTAAGACCAGACACTATCAAACTCTTAGAGGAAAACATAGGCAGAACATTCTATGACATAAATCACAGCAAGATCTTTTTTGATCCACCTCCTAGAGTAATGGAAATAAAAACAAAAATAAACAAATGGGACCTAATGAAACTTAAAAGCTTTTGCAAAGAAAAGGAAACTACAAATAAGATGAAACGATAACCCTCAGAATGGGAGAAAATATTTCCAAATGAATCAACGGACAAAGGATTAATCTCCAAAATATATAAACAACTCATGCAGCTCAATATTAAAACAAACAAACAATCCAATCCAAAAATGGGCAGAAGACCTAGATAGACATTTCTCCAAAGAAGATACAGATGGCCAAGAAGCACATGAAAAGCTGCTCAACATCACTAATTATTAGCGAAATGCAAATCAAAACTACAGTGAGGTATCACCTCACACCGGTCAGAATGGTCATCATCAAAAAATCTACAAACAACAACTGCTGGAGAGGGTGTGGAGAAAAGGGAACCCTCATTAGCGCCCATATACCTCTCTAGATTCTAAGGATATCAAATAAACAGACATAATTTTTATATATAAGATTTTATTTTATTTTTGTAGGGGCTCAGAACCCAGAAAAAAAGACAAATCTGTAAACAAGTCCAAATCCAGAGTGGCAGCTATTGTGATATAAAGGTTAGAGGAAAGAACTGACATATACAGAGTCACATAGCTAATAAGTTGCAGAGCCGGGAGCCCAGGTCTGTTGACTATTTGCCCAATATACTTTTCCTTTCACCTAAAAAGCACAAAAGCTGCTAACATTTGAGTTCTACTTCTGTCTCCCTGAAGGGCACTGGAGGCTTTAGAAGACATTTGATGGTCTCTGACTAGGAGCATTAAGACCCTAAATTACACTGACATGGTCCATAAATCACCAAATGAGTGAAATTCAAGCAGTGGCCCAGCGTGAATAGGACACATCAAGAATGACAGCCACCAAGATCAGGTTGGAGACTTGCAGGCCACATATGGGGGTCCAGCTAAGCATGTGAGATGCTTCCTCCTTGTTAGCACATTGTCTAGGAAGGAAGAGGGAGAAAGATACTTCTTCCCTATATCATGATAAGGACTGTTATATAACCAGTTTGGCTCTGGAGGTAGGCTCCCTGCCTTCAAATGCAGGCTTTGCTGTATGCTTTGTGATCTTGGGCACTTTACTTCCCCTTTTTAAACCTACTTTATAGGGTGAGTCTACAGATTGAACACGATAACTTGTAAAGTGCTTAGCACTTAGTGGAGTGTTCAGAAGATGTAAAGAATATATAAGGATCATTTTTAAAATCTTATTTTGATTTGGCTCATTTTAGTTTACAATATAACCCTGGTGGGTGAGAGAGATGTACCCCAAATGTATTTCATAACTGACATCATTAAAGCAGACCAAATTTTAATCAGCTGTATTATTGCCTTTAAATTCTCTACAAAGGACACATCAGCTTATCCCTTGTACTTGGGACAGAACACACTCGCCACCACCTTTGGCACAAACAGAAATATTCTTTCATCAGTATTAATGCATTTACTTCTCTACTCTTAACCCTCCTAGTTAGGCAAAGGTATTCTATTTTATTAATATTAAAACTGAGTCATTAAGAGATAATGATAATAATACTAGTATTGCTACTACTACTAATACCTATTGTTTAATAGTATTTATTATATGTTCAGTATTGCACAATTTATTTAAAATATATTTTTACAATGAATGCTCACATAAAATCTAGGAAGTAGGTTGCTTGTTAGCCTTCTACAGGTGAAGACCTGAAGTTCCCAGAGATTAGTCACTTTGCTGATGGTAAGGGTGAAGCTAGAATCCAGTTCTAAGTCTGTCTGGCATTTTAGTTTCCTAGACCTGAGAAACCTTCCTCCAAGCTACTCAGTGACCTAGTGGCTATGCCACATCTTGAACCTAGGTTTCCCGACTCTTTCTGTTAAGATATCCCAGGAGTCTTGGGGTATTTTAGTTTGCTAGGGCTGCCATAACAAATACCACAGATAAGGGGGCTTAAACAACAGAAATGTATTTTCTCACAGTTTTGGAGTTAGAAGTCCAAGATCAAGGTGTTGGCAGGGTTGGTTTCTTCTGAGTCTTCTCTCTTTGGCTTGTAGATGGACATCTTCCCCATGTATCTTCACATTGTCTTTCCTCTGCATGTGTCTGTGTCCTAATTTCCTCTTTTTAGAAGGACACTAGTCGTATGAGATTAGGGCTCACCCTAATGACATCATTTTCACTTATCTGCCTCTTTAAAGACCCTATCTCCAAATAGGGCCACATTCTGAAATACTAGGGATAAGACTTTAACATATGAATTGTTGGGGGGCGGGGAGGATACAATTCAGCCCATAACATGGAAACCTTCACTTTTATCAGTCTCTGGCCACCACAGTCTCTCCGTCAAAGGCAATGTTCCAGTTATGGCAAATATCCCCATATTTTAGAAAATGCATCAGCTGTGATCTGAAACAAAGGACAATGTTATCTCTTATAAAAGAAGTAGGGGTCTTGAATAGAGGAGGTTTAGAAAGAATTGAATAGAAAGTGCATTTCTGAAATAGATTGTTGCAAGCAATTTTATGGGCATTATCTTGGTTAACACTTGCAATAAGGATATGAGAATTGTTATGATAATATGCAGAGAAAGGGTAAAAACTGTCATAATTATTTTCCATTGAAATATGTGCCTTTGGTAGAAGATATTAGCTCATGGATCAAGCATTTATTGAGCACATATGATACATCAGGCAGTGTGCTGGGTGCAAAGGTGATTGAGAACTTCTGAATGTGGAATACTTCAAGAGGAATCATGGTTAGGGCTAAGAGGAGCACAGTTATTAAAGAAGGACACATTGGTGGCCAGGAATTCCTATATACATCCTATAGATACATGTAGAAGTGTTGGACAATGGATAGATTAACCTTATTCCTTTCTGTGCATTCTTATGGCAAGTGTACTTTAAATGCTTCCATCAATTGAGATAAATGAGTTTGGCACATGTCCTTTGGCATGTGGAAGAAAGGTTGTTATCAAAAGCTCCTGTCCCAGGGCTTCCCTGGTGGCACAGTGGTTGAGAGTCCGCCTGCCGATGCAGGGGACATGGGTTAGTGCCCCGGTCCGGGAAGATCCCACATGCCGCAGAGCGGCTGGGTCCGTGAGCCATGACCGCTGAGCCTGCGTGTCTGGAGACTGTGCTCCGCAACGGGAGAGGACACAACAGTGAGAGGCCTGCGTACCGCAAAAAAAAAAAAAAAAAAAAAAAAAAAGAAGTTCCTGTCCCCTAATCCTTTACATACCTTTTATGCTACTGTTTCTGTGCATTAGTTCAAGGTATGGCCTTACCTATCTTAGGCTCCAAGGTCACTGTGATTGAATTAGTCTGGTAGTAGGATTCCATATTTCTTTTCTGTACGTAATTATTGAGATCAATTGCACTTGTGCTTGTAGACAGCAGCAGACTTGGGACAGTGAGAGGCGAGCAGAATGAGCCTGGCAGAGGCTTAGATGGAGGGAAACAGGCAGTGTCCATAGGGTGGAGGTCAGAGTCAGTGAGATGAGAGGAGTGAGCAGGGTGGGGATCTTTCATTCTTGAACCAAGATTCTTCCACTCAATCTGGGGTTCATATCTTTCTAAAAATAATTTGAAATTATTTAACATTCTTAATCATGTACGTAAGTTATTGGGCTCTGAATTAGACACAGTCTTTAATATATGAATCAGGTGTTAAACTTGAAAGGCATTAGCTTCCCTTTCCTTTTGTTTTTGATACACCTATAGCCTGTTTACATTAATAGTACCAATTCTACATTTCTGATTGTTAAATACAGTGATATTTACTTAGATACTTAGATTTTTCTCTTTTGGAATTTTGCATATGGTCAGGCTCATCCAGCATGGAATTTGGGGAGTTCTGTAGGTCAACTGGTACGAAATGTTCCCTATTTTAAATGTTTTTATATTAGAACAAATTTGTCTTTCAAATTGGTCAAGGTTGCTTGCAATTCTAATATGTCTTCCCAAGACTAAGGCAGTAGTTTTCTACATTCTCTGCTTCAAATAGTGCCTTATTTAAAAAAAAAAAAAGGGGAGGGGGCAAGCGTCATTAAGAATAGGATGAATAGATTCTTGCTGAAGAGGTAAGTCACTCCTGTGGGAAAGAAACATTTATGATCTGGCGTATGGTGAGCATTCTCTTCAATGCTGGTGATGGTAGGCGCTTGTTGGATGTAATTCACAATTAATTGTGCCCAACAGTTCAATAGTAATTCAGATGGAAAGAGAAATGCAAAAAGATTCTGAGTTCCTAGAGCTGTATTCTCGGCAACAAATAGCCAGAAATAAAGTCTCACTTGGGGAATTGTGCTGTATTTTTTTTTTTTTTCCTCCTCTCTTTGTCTGTGCTCTACCACACCCGCTCTGGTTTTTTAACTCTCTCTTTTTCTCCTTTTCAATCAATCTTTGAGATTTCCCCTCAACTCCCCAGTCTCTTTTTCATCTTACAGGCCATTGAGCTCCCTCTGACTGAAGATTCTTCAATCCAGAGCAGCAAACCAAAGATTGCAGCTAGAGCACGAGATATTTTTCTACCTGCATCCACATGAAACACACGATCACTCACCTAATGTTAATTCTTCCTGTATTTCCTTCTCTAAATGTCTAGAGTGAGAAAGATGGGAGTAGCTGAAAGAAGGGGGTGGGGACTCTTCCTGAAGGGTGATAGACAACCAAGAGACATCTTTGACTCTGCCTACAATCTGCCGTGAAGAGAAGAGCAAATTCAGCAGTTTTTTGCAAAATTACCAACACAGCAAGAAAGGCAGGCAAACAGATTGCTCAGATGGACTGACTCTTAATAACTAGATCTATCAAGTCCCAGATTTGCTACTTGCTGGGAGACTTCAAAGTGGGTCTGATTTTAAATCGTATTTGATTTCCTCAAATTAGGGAAAACTCTCTGAAACATTTAGTAGTGTGGGCCATACTTTGAGAGACACAGGGAGGTTTTGAATCATGCCAATGAGGATGACATCAAAGTCAATCTCTCCAAAGAGCTGTGTTATCATCTTGACTACCTTTCTTTTATCTATGAACGAGTTTGGTTGCCAACTGCCAACTGTTTGTAGGTACAAACAAAAGAGTAGGGTACTCTCTACCCTTTTCTCTCCTGCTCTGTGCCCCAGGAAGCTGACTGTTATTGAATATTACTGGTCTCCTTTGTCCTATGGCTTCTGGTGGGTTCAGCCAATGGGAGGCACTGGCAGCTGATCTGGAGGTCAGGGGAGAAATGAGGGGGGTGGGTATTTATTCCTCAGGTCTCTTCCTTTCTGGTCACTGTGGCTTGGCTGTGTCCCTTTACAGTAGCCATTGCTCCTTTTAGGTAGCCCTCTCCTATTACTACTAACTAATCTCTGCAGGTCCCTAAACTGCTTAATCACCTTGTCTCTTCAGACCCAGGGGTGTTGAAAGCGTCCTGCTCTTGCTCATACTGGGGTACTTTCCAGTTCTTTTTCATGTCCTTTAACCCTACCGACCTGTTAACAGTGTCTCTATTGAGCTCTCCTTACATACTCTTTGAATGTGCCATTTCCTATCAGTACGCTGGGCAATACTCAAGGGTAGGGATTATTTGTTCAGTCAGATTTTGACAATAAAAATACCTAAGGCATAAATAAGTAGATCTGAATTTACATATGTAGCATAGAGGCTTAGGGAGGTCAAATGCTTTGCTCAAGGTCACAGAGAGAGTCATTAGTGGAACAAGGATTAAAACCCATCTTCTCCAGAATCTATATCCCATGTAATTCCAAGTGTATTCCATGGCCCACTAGCCCCATGAGTTTGCCATGATGGAAGATGGAAATAACTGTATATCTTGGGGAATCTCAAAACATATTACCAGTTTATAGATTTTAAGCAATCTAAAAAAAAGCAGAGCCTTTTTTCTTTCCCAGTTGCATCCCGTGGATGTAATGGTCTGTAAAATCCAGACTGGATTTCTCTGCTCCCCCAAGCATACTGGAAAAGGGGACTACTTCAGTGCTCCACAGTTTATGTATCCTTCTTTCAAGCTCCCAGTACAGGGTAATTTGAACATTTCAGCCCTAATAATGAGGCTGGGATTGTGATTGAGCTTGACTTGTGGGGTCACATCATTGGAAAATGACTGCTCAGACAGAGCCTTTGAGTTGGGGGATGTGTCAATAACAGATGCTCACTTGGGCTTTTGGAGACACCCCCAAACACATCTGCATCGTTATTTTCAAGTGGCATAGCCTAATGATTTGTATAGCCTAAGAAAACAACTTTTTGTTTAAGTATCTGGATATTTTCATTCTCCAACAATGATCAAAACATAGATATAACATATACTTCTCCTAAAAGCAGATATTGGCTTTTCTCTCCCATTCTATAGGTGGATGATTGCCTCTCAACAACACACACACACACACACACACACACACACACACACAGAGTGTTTGGCTCAGTATCCCTTAGATACTGCTCTCTATTTCCTCTCGTCAATAATGTCTCTTATGCAGATGTAGAGAATGGACTTGAGGACATGGGGGAAGGGGGAAGGGAAGGGTAATCTGGGACGAAGTGAGAGGGTAGCACTGACATATATACACTACCAGATGTAAAACAGATAGCTAGTGGGAAGCAGCTGCATAGCACAGGGAGATCAGCTTGGTGCTTTGTGACCACCTAGAGGGGTGGGATAGGGAGGGTGAGAGGGAGACGCAAGAGGGAGGGGATATGGGGATATGTGTATATGTATAGCTGATTCACTTTGTTACACAGCAGCAAATAACACAACATTGTAAAGCAATTATACTCCAATAAAGATGTTTTAAAAAAAATAAAAATGTCTCTTAGCCTTACTTAATGCAGTTTCTGCTTTAGTCATCACAACTCAAGGTGAGTGGAAAAGGAAGGGAATTAGCAAGTATTGAGTATCTGTATATGCCAGATCCTTTATATCTATCTCCTTTCATTTATTCCTTGGTGTTTCCCACAGGAGAAAACTGAGGCTTGGCACATTTGTATTCCTTTCCCAAGGTTTATAAGCTAACAAAGGTTTTAAACGGCTTGCTCCCTTACCAACATTCATTCCTTTGTTCCATTTATATTTGATGCTACCTGTTGCTAAGTATGCATTTTTGCAGGCACTGAGAGTACAGAAGATGTTGTTTAAAAATGCAACAAAGATAACCTAGATGCAATAACCAAAGTATATCCATGGGACTGTGGAGGCCAGAAAAGGGGCAGTACCCAATTCTGTAGGAGTGGTCAAAAAAGATGGTGAGTTTTGATGTAAGTGTTGAAAACGGAAAGTTTATTGGTTGAACATGATGAAGTAAGACATTCCACATAGGGGCTTCCCTGGTGGTGCAGTGGTTAAGAGTCCGCCTGCCGATGCAGGGGACACGGGTTCGTACCCCGGTCCGGGAAGATCCCACATGCCGCGGAGTGGCTAGGCCCGTGAGCCATGGCCGCTGAGCCTGTGCATCCGGAGCCTGTGCTCCACAACAGGAGAGGCCACAGCAGCGAGAGGCCCGCGTACCACACACACACACAAAAAAGACATTCCACATAGAGGGAAACAACACGAGCAAAGACAGGTGGCATTACTTGGCATCATATGTTTAGGAAACCATGATTCATTTGAGTCGGTTGAAATACAAAGTGTAAAAGAAGCATGGTGAGAAGTGAGAGATGAAGATGGAGCTGTACACAAGTTCTGATCTCAGGGCCTTATACTGTGAACCATGCACGGGGCTATCTAATGTACAAAATGCACTGAGGAAGCCCAGAAGAACAGAATGCGTGATGAACATGAGGATCTGTGAATATTTCACAGAGGAGATAGCATTCTGAATTTGGTATTATGTAAAAAAAATTAAAAAGAAACAGTTATAACAGCACATCCACTCTCAGTGCTCAAGTGCCCTTTGGCTGGAGTGCATACACATTTCTCTTAAGATACCTAAATCCCATTTGCTTTAAATAGAGCATTCAGTCTAAACTTACAACAAATGACCTGTCCACAATTAGTATTTTGTCAGGGTCTGCTCTTATAGGTCAACCTCGAGTTTTGGATGGGTGAGAGTTTTCTCTTAACAACACCCATAGAGGTTTCCCCCCAAATCATGCTATTTTCCAAATGAGTTTGCAGGGAAATAAAACTGGTTTGCTTTAGGACCACCGATAGGGAGTTGATTCTCTTTGCTCAAGCACCCCAAAGGGATTGTAAACTTGAATGTTTAGCACTATTCTTGCCTATAGGCTATTGAGCTCTCTCAGGACCTCCTATCCAGAAACAGCTTCTGCAGTTCCACTTTTGTATGCTAATTGATTATTTTTTAATAATGCTTCTTTTTGCATTTTATTTGAATTGGTTGCACTGTAAATTAGAATGAGGAGGAGAGAAATGCTGAATATTGGTAGCTGGATGCAGCCTTCGAAAAGAAGGCAGGTTGTAAAGCTGCTTCAAAAAACTGCTGCAAAATTTCAGGCTTTGGCCTCAAGTTTCCCCTTGAAACCCAAAGACAGCATTTTCTTATGAAACCTCAACTCGTTACCAAATCTTACAAAATAGAATTGAGGGCAGGAAGAAAGAGAATAATAACTTTTTGTTAATATATCTCAGTTTGGCATTTGTTCCTTCAATCACTCATTTGCTGTTGAATCTATGTGTCCAATATATAATGAATATTTACTATGTATAATATATTGGAATCCATATTACTATAATGAGATAATCATATGTGAATGCTGCCCTTAAGAATTGCTCCACTAGACTATAAGTTCTCTGAAGATAGATGCTGTGCCTATTTTGCCCACAATTAAGTCTCCAGAACCTAGCAACACAACTAGAATATGGTGGATATTAAGAATTTAGATGGGATTTGGTGGTCCCACCCCTTGTCTTTCCCTTAGTGGAGGCAAGATAAAATCTCTCCATGATCTCATCTGAACAAGAAATATACGTGAAGAAAACAGCTGAATTTTTACAGAGCGCTTTTGTTTTTTTCAAAACAAAAAGATAATTATTTTACTTGATAAAGTTACAATTTGCCAATAAGATTTAACAACCATTACCATGAACAATATATCAGTATATCATAGTGATATATCATGCAACAATATAGCTTGTATCAATAATTAATATATCATAACTTAACGATATATCTTTGAGATATACAGGAAGCAAGTGCCCTTAAAGACAAGTAGAAATGGACTATTCCACTGTTAATTACAGAGCGCTTTTTGATTAATACTCAGGAAAGCATCAAACAGTGTTCATTGCAAAGCCTTGAAACAAGTTGTGTGGGAGAACATGAATTCCACTTCCTAATTCTGAATTTAAAATGCCCCCTGTAGGGAAAAGTCCGGCCCAGCTTACTTATCCAGTTGCAGGTAACAGAACTGAAATAAGAAAATCTGAAAATTGCAGACCTGTCCCAATTTTTTAGGTCTCTACAAAATATTTTTGCCACACCACCTGCATGGAGATGAAAAGGGCTCAAGAGGGTGAGGACGTCCAGAAGTACTCTGCAAAAGTTTACCTTGTCACTAGAGCAAGTTTAGGGGAAGATTAACATCTGTGCGTTAACCTTTGCACTCACAATGTCTCTGCCCACAGGTAAACCAGGTCCCAGTGAATAACTTAGGCACTGCCAATTCAAAGTAACCTCTTCCTTTTGAAGGGCTTTGATTAATTAATAGGCTAAGAAGTTTGTACTTTATTCTGCAGGAAAAAGAGCTATCATACCCACGTGGCAACCATGGAAAAGGGGTAGTAAAAGGGAGTTTTTTGTGATGAGGGAACACTATTATATCTTGGGTGTACTGTGGTTACGTTCATCTAGACACTGGATTAAATCACATAGAATTATACACACACACACAGACACACACACACACACAAGTGCTTAAAAACTGGTGAAAACTGAGTAAGGTCTGTGGTCTATTATAAAGGTTATACCAATGGTGATTTCCTGGTTTGATATGGTACTAGAGTCATATAAGATGTCACCATTGGGGGCAGTTGGGTGAAAGATTCTTGGGATTCTATATACTATTTTTGTAATTCCCCTTGAATCTCTAATTATTTCAAAATAAGAAGTTGAGAGAAAGTACCCCCACCCTCCTTGATTAAATTCTAATGCTTCAGGAAGCTGAGATATCCTGCATTAGATTTGTGATGGGGAAAGACTAGAGGCTACGTGTCCATATGGAATCTCATGGCTTTTTTCCTCTATCAACAGATTAAAAAAAATTTCAATTTCCTGATTCAAAAATTTGACTCTGGGGGCTTCCCTGATGGCTCAGTGGTTGAGTCCGCCTGCCGATGCAGGGGACACGGGTTTGTGCCCCGGTCTGGGAGAATCCCACATGCTGCGGAGTGGCTGGGCCCGTGAGCCATGGCCGCTGGGCCTGCACATCCGGAGCCTGTGCTCCACAACGGGAGAGGCCACAACAGCGAGAGGCCCACGTACCGCAAAAAAAAAAAAAAAAAAAAAAAAAAAAAAAAAAAAAAAAAATTTGACTCTGGGAAGAGAGAAGTAAACATATCACTGGCAGAAAAGAAGATTCAAATGTGAAAATAATTGTTTTAATCATGTCTTCAGGTTTGGTACACCCCACAGGGAGCAGCTTGAAGCCAGGAGGAAACTATAGATGCTGAGGAGGCTGTGTTGGAAAAATTTAGAATGAATTCCTTTGAAATTTATGGATGAAGTGAAGGCAATTGACAATTTCACTGCATCACAATCTTTATTACTCTTTAATAGCACATCACCTTTAGTTAAAGATTTTATGGACCCACGACAAAATATAATCTAGGAGGGAAGCAGCACACCAGAATAATATCTTTATGCAAAGGAGTTTTTAACATTCTAATGTGCTGTCACACATATTTTGCAATTTTACAATTATAATAATTATTTGAGGGAATTATTGATTAGTTCTTTAATTAGCTGGGGGATATATATAATTAAATTTTTATTAGCTTCATTTTACTCTGAGGGAAATGAGGCACTAAGCACTCAGATGACTTTACCACGTGTCTCCCACTGAACAAGGGGAGCACTGAGATTAGAACCCTGCTCTCTGGAAGAACCAAGCCTTGACCATTATTCTCTGTGACCAGGCTGAGCTTTGGTTTCGAAGAAACATCAGAACAAAGTTATTGTGCCTGATAATGCATGGGGAAAAAATGAACCTAACCTATGTGTTCTCAGGAAACTGTGAAGATACATATTTTTCACACATTTGGCAAATGAAATTGCAGCCATTTGCATGGAGCTTTCAAACAGATCTCATTCCAAGAATATTAAAATAACAGAAGCTGCAACTGTCTGTAGTTGTGTTCAAAGCCAATCTTTAGGGCTTGCTGCAACTTAGGGCTTCCTGGAGAAACCATCAAATACCACCAAGGCCCCTTCCCAAAGAATTGGTTTCCTCAAACATGCAAAATAATGGTGTTTTTTTACAATAAATGCTGGAAAGGGTGTAGAGAAAAGAGAACCCACCTACACTGTTGGTGGGAATGTAAACTGGTACAGTCACTATGTAGAACAGTATGGAGGTTCCTTAAAAAAACTAAAAATAGAGTTACCATATGATCCAACAATCCCATTCCTGGGCATATATCCAGAGAAAACCATAATTCAAAAAGATACATGCACCTCAGTGTTCATTGCAGCTCTATTTACAATAGCTAGGACATGGAAGCAACCTAAATGTCCATCAACAGAGAAATGGATAAAGAAGATGTGATACATATATACAATGGAATATTACTCAGCCATAAAAAAGGATGAAATAATGTCAACACGGATGGACCTAGAGATTGTCATATTGAATGAAGTAAGTCAGACAGGGAAAGACAAATATCATATGGTATCGCTTATATGTGGAATTAAAAAAAAAAGGCTACAAATGAAGTTATCTACAAACAGAAATAGTGTTACAGATGTAGAAAATAAGCTTATGGTTACAAGTGGATAAGCAGGTGGGGGGTGGGGGGCAGGATAATTTGGAAGATCGGGATTGACACATACACACTACTATACATAAAATAGGTAATTAATAAGGACCTACTATATAGCAGAGGAAACTCTACTCAATACTCTGCAATGGCCTATATGGGAAAATAATCTAAAAAAGAGTGGCTATACTTATATGTAGAACTGATTCAGTTTTCTGTACAGCAGAAACTAACACAACATTGTAAGTCACCTATACCCCAATAAATTTTTTTTTTAAATATGGTGTTTTTTAGATAAGTTGACCAGCAGAAGAGAATACACTTTCAAGAATATGGTTATCTAATTTACTATACTGGTGATATCACTGTGTTGGGAAAATACGATCTTGCCAACAAAGGGTAGCGCGCCAATGGGATATCATCACAGAAAAAAAAAAAAATTCTTGAGCTCCTACCTCATACCTTACACAAAATTAAATTCCACCTAGACTGCTCACTTAAAAGTGAAAAGCAAACAATCAGGAATTCATAGGAGAACACTTTTTAAACCTTAGAATTAAGAATAATTTTTCATTTTGATGACTTGCTCAGTTTTTCTGGGTCTCTCCCAGGTATGCATGTTATAAAAATTTTGTTTGATTTTATCCTGTTAATCTGTCTCATGTCAATCTAATTCCTAGATCAGCCTAGATCTTAAAACCTAGAAGGGTAGAGGAAAATTTCTTCCTCCCTGACAGCAATCATCAGAATAAACAGTTCTAGTATATTATAATATTGAGCAAAAGAAATAGACAAGACACAAATAATTATATACTTATATGCCTCAATTTTTGTATATATATTGCCATCTGCAGCAACATGGATGCAAATGACTATATATATATATATATATATATATTTATATTTAAAAGGCAATCTAACGTACGCAGTTGCTTTGTGTGGTGGTAGTGACAGAAAGACCACAGAAAGAGAGATGGGGAGTGGAGATAATTTTTTGTTTGTTGATCTGGGAGATGGTTTTATGGGTTTGTTCAGTTTGTAAAAGTTCATGGAGCTATATATTTATGACGTGATCATTTCTGAGTGCATATTATACTTCAATTTTTAAAATTTATTCTCTGTAACTTTTTCAGATTCGCCACTCTGTTCACTCATTCATTATCAGTTATTTTGAGAGCCCACCATGTGCTGAGTGCATTTCCAAGCCATGGGGTTACTACTATGAGCAATCCATGAGGTTTATCATAAAATACCTCTCCTCTAGTCCAGGTTTTCAATATCTCTTTCCTAGGTTATTGAAACAGCCTCCTAATTGGTCTCATTTTTGTAGGTCTTACCTTCCTCAAATCTACTCTCCCTGTTGTGGAGAAGGTAACCTTTTAAAATTTTAATACCCTTCATGTCCCTCCTAGCACACAAGATAGAATTTAAGTTCCTGGATAATAATAAGCAAAATTTTTTAAAAATTAATAATATAGCTAACATTTATGAAGCTATTATGTGTTATGACTATGTTTATACTTATTTGATTTAATGATAAAAATAGGAATCTGTTTTGGATTCTATGTCATTGATCACATCTTATAGATGAGGACACTAAGGCACAGAGAGGACACTAAGGTTACACATCAAGTGGAAGAATGAGTATTTAAGCTGAGTGAGATATGTCTGTAGAATTCATGCCTATAACCTAATTTCACCTATTAAACACTTCCTGGAGTGTTCCTGCCTCAACTCCTCCAATCTCCTCCTGAAAATTCTACTCTGTTTGTAGCACTCTGACTTCTGATCTTGCTTACTCATTCTCTTTTTCACTCTTCGGCTAGTATATGTTCATCTAGTCTCTTTTTCTCCAACCCCTTCTGCTGCCATGATCACCTTCCTCAGCACAACTCCTCACACGGTGTCCTTGGTGCCCTTGCTCAAAAGCCTTCAATTGGCTGTCCTGCCAATGGTTCAATGCCAAAATTTTACATCTACATTTATTGGCCCTTCATCATGTGGCCCAAACCTACGTTTTCATTCACCTAACTACTCCTGTTCACTCATTATACTCTTCTGCCCAATTCACTTATTCTTAATGCCTTTGATCCTCTAACGCCACTTTTCTTAAATCTCCTTCCTCCGTCTCTAAAGGTCCATATACTACCTTGCTCAAGCCACACTCAATATCATCTTCTCCAAAGAATCCTTACTTATGCCCAGAATCTTCCCTCATCTTTCCCAAGTTGGATTAGGTGTCTCTCCTCTGGTTTTCTGTTACACTTTCTGTTTCCATCTATCATTACACTATCACCAGTATTTCTTTCCATGGTAACAAAGTCGTACAGAGCCTCTACCTTTATACCAACCCCCATCCCTAACCACACATACATAATTATCCTTAGTGCCTAGAACATAGTAGATGACCAGTTCAAGTCTTCTGAACTAAATTGAAATGGAGGTGCTGTACGAACCTGATTTCAGTCTAATGGGCAAAAATGGACATATGCATTCACACGACACTCTATGATTGTAATATTACCTTTTCATGCCTCACTTCATGTGACCGTCTTAGGAATTATTATCAACATTTATTTTATTGTGAAACTGAGGCTCTGGGATATGGATTTACCCAACAAAGGTAACAGAAAATTATGAAAGAAACCCAGGTCTCACCTAAAAGTGAACTTCTCTAGAAAACCTCTCTGTAAGAATGTTACTTTTGTCAGAAACACAGAGGAAAAACAAACAAACAAACAAAAAACAACAGAGGAGACACACTTTTTGTTTTTAAAATATTTTTCTTGTCTTTAGTTCACTGTTAGATCTTTCAGGTCATTTACTACCTACTTGCAGATCAAAGGTTACTATTATCAAAATTGGATCTCTGGTGTCTTTTTATTTATTATTTCTCTTCCTCTTTAAGTTCTACACAGTGAACTTCCTAGAGTCAAGAGGACACAACAGACATTATTTCAGTAGAAGACCATGGATTGAAGATAAACAACATGGAAGAAAAGAATCGTAGGACTCATCCAGACAAGCCTTCCTTTTTCTGAATTCTTAGCTGCCAGATCTCAGGACACTCACAGATCCTAGAAAAGCAAGGTGTAAACTGAGAAGTCTAGTGGGACTTGTGGGCCTGAAAAGCTTGGGCTCAATATCAACCCCCTACACCAGTTAGGAGAGTATTAAAAATATACCTACATACACTGTGTTTATATGTATTTAATAATGACTAAGTGCCAGGCATCATGCTGGGTGCCAGAGATACAAAACTATTTAGTCTTTTGCTTTTACAGAGCTCACAGCCAAGTGGCTAACACAGCTGTAAGTGAATTAAAAAGCTCAAATACATAATTATAAAATGCAATAGGAATGCAACCCAGCAATTACCTTCTTGGGCATTTTTTTTTCAGATAAATAAAAACATTTGTTCACATAGAGCCTTGTTTGTAATCACCAAAAGCCAAGGGAAAAATAAACCTTTAGATGTTGTTCAGTGGGGCTGAATGGTAAACAAACTGTGGAATGTCCATACCATGTAATACTACTCAGCAATAAAAAGGGTGAACAATTGATACACACAAAGACTTGGTTTCATCTCAAGAAATTTGTTCTGAGTGAAAAAATCCAACCCCCAAATTACATAATGTATTCCATTTACATAGAATTTTAAAATGACAAAATGGAGAAATGGAGAAAAAATTAGTGGTTGCTAGGGGGTTAGGGATGGCTCACAGTTATATGTGAGGAAAAGGAAGTGGGCATGTGACTATAAAAGTCAATATCTTGGACCCTTATAGTGATGGACTCTTCAGTGTTTTGACTGTAGTGGTAGATACATGACCCTACATATGTAATAAAATTGCATGGAACTAAAGACACATGTGCAAAAAGTAAAACTGGGGAAATATAAATAAGGTTGGTGAAGTATATCAGTATCAATATAGTGGCTGTGATACCGCACTGTGGCTTTGCCAGAGGTTACTCTTGGGGGAACTTTGGAAAAGTGTACAGAGGATCTTACTGTATTATAACTGCATGTGAATTTACAATTATCTCAAAATAAAAAGTTTAATTAAAATACAACATGAGCTATAATGGTATTTATTTGATAGAATTAAGGTATATGACACAGGAATTTGGTCCAGCCTGGGGGAACCAGTAAAATCTCTCCTGAAGAGATGACATTTGATCTGAGGATGAGTATAAGTTATCTGGGGAAACAGTAAGGGACACCTAGGAGGAGAGGGCATGACGTGTTCTTAGAACTGAAAGAAAGGATATAGAATAGTATAGGATAAATTACAGAGGTAAGCAAGATTGCCATTATAGGCCATTTTAAGGACTGTTCCTTTATTTTGCACTTTCTTAAAACACTATCATACAAGGAATGCAATGGGTTACTCTGGTGACTCTAGGGAATAAAACTGTCTTCCCTAGAAATACCAATGGGATGATTTTTATTATTACTTTCTAAAACAAAAGCTTTCAAAAAATATTTTGTGTGTGTGTGTGGCCGGGGGCTGTATTATAATATAGTGAATTTCCCTTATCTGAAACTATTCAATAAGAGTGGTTGACCATTATAATTTTGGACATATATAATGATTAGGAACAATATTGAAATAGATGATGCCTAAGTTTCCTTTCCATTTCTATAAGATTATGTCTTAGAGTTCTTTTTGCACAGGATTAAAGAAGAAAAGGGCAGGCAGATTTGGGAGAAATATCTGGAAATTGATCATAGCATCTTGGGTTGATTTAAGGACTTGTTCTAATGAGTAATTGCATCATTCAGGTTGCAAAACCCTGAAGCATGGTGAGTGATAACAGGCATGACATCACAGAGGACTTCAAACATGGGTCCCTGGAGTCATCTCTTCCTTCAGGTGGATGAGTCTTTTCTTAATGGTCTGCACTGCAGGCCAATCCATTCTGGATTGGATTATAAACCCAAGCTCTCCTATTACTTTCAAATGATGCATTTCTATCTCTGGCGATGAATAAAACAGATCAATGCCACATGCATGTTTTATTGGGTCTCCTGTGAAATGAATCTGTAGTGAGACAGCCAGCAGGATGGAGTTGACATGAAGATGAGATTTGTAAGTGAGGACATATTGACTATTTTCATCTCAGCTCAGGCAGTAATTCCACCCAACGCTGCTTCTCCTGTTTGAGCTCATTATTTATGCCATAAAACCATATCTCAATGATAATAACAGGCTTCATTTACAAGCCAGAACATAAAGCATCAGCGCTCATATAGCTCAACATCAAAAAACAAACAACCTAATACAAAAATGGGCAGAAGACCTAAATAGACATTTCTCCAAAGAAGATACACAGATTGCTAACAAACACATGAAAGGACGCTCAACATCACTAATCATTAGAGAAATGCAAATCAAATCTACAGTGAGGTATCATCTCACACCAGTCAGAATGGCCATCATCAAAAAATCTACAAACAATAAATGTTGGAGCGGGTGTGGAGAAAAGGGAACCCTCTTGCACTGTTGGTGCGAATGTAAATTGGTACAGCCACTATGGAGAACAGCATGGAGGTTCCTTAAAAAACTACAAATAGAACTACCATATGACCCAGCAATACCACTGCTGGGCATATACCCTGAGAAAACCATAATTCAAACAGAGTTATGTACCACAAGTTCATTGCAGCTCTATTTACAATAGCCAGGACATGGAAGCAACCCAAGTGTCCATTGATAGATGAATGGATAAAAAATATGTGGCACATATATACAATGGAATATTACTCAGCCATAAAAAGAAACAAAATTGAGTTATTTGTAGTGAGGTGGATGGATCTAGAGTCTGTCATACAGAGTGAAGTCAGAAAGAGAAAAACAAATACTGTATGCTAACACATATATATGGAATCTAAAAAAAAAAAAGGTTCTAATGAACCTAGGGGCAGGACGGAACTAAAGATGCAGACATAGAGAATGGACTTGAGGACACTGAGAGGGGGAAGGATAAGCTGGGATGAAGTGAGAGAGTAGCACTGACATATATACACTACCAAACGTAAAATAGATAGCTAGTGGGAAGCAGCCACATAGCACAGGGAGGTCTGCTCGGTGCTTTGTGACCACCTAGAGGGGTGGGATAGGGAGGGTGGGAGGGAGACGCAAGAGGGAAGGGATATGGGGATATATGTATACATATAGCTGATTCACTTTGTTATACAGCAGAAACTAACACAACATTGTAAAGCAATTATACTCCAATAAAGATGTTTAAAAAAAAAAAAAAGATTTCAAGCTAGAAGAGAGAGACAGAGAGAGAAATTTAACAAGTCCTACAGAGGCACAAAACTGCCAAGCCTCATCTTGCTGCTTTTATTCCCCAGAAGGCAAGAATGAGAGCAGGTACTCGATTACTGGGCTCTTTATTTAATAACTCCAGACTTGTACAAGGGTTGGATTGATGGAGGACTCAGAACTTTCTCCATAGCAAAACTTTTCTTATGGAAAGCTGATTTTTACTGTGCCAGGCCACTGCCTCTGCTCAAGGTATAGAGAGCTTTTTTGGGTGCCTTGTGGCACTTGTGTTTGACAATGTCAAATATCCATCTGAGTGTCCATTCAAATGGAATCACATTCAGCAGAAACTGAAAAATTCATCAGAGTTTTGTTTTTGTTTTTGTTTTTTACCACCAATGGGTAATTTCCATAGTTAACATGACCTATATCTACTGTCATGTCATCAGTATTGTGGTAATCTCCTTTTAAATGTAAACCCCACGCAGGTAATTCAATTCAGGTCAACCAGCAGTTATCGTATATATATATTCTTTGCATTGCTCTCGGGAGCTATAAGGGTTTCCCAGTTAGATAAGACATGGTCCCTGCCATCATGGAGTCTTCAGCCTAGGGCAGGAGTCATAGATATAGCAAGAAGGTCTAAACACTTGTAAAGGGAGAATTTAGGGAAGGGAGAAATAATTACAACATGGAGACATGGGAAAGCATCCTGTGATAGATGATTCCTTAGCTGGGTCATGAAATTGGCAGTATTCTTCTGCTACATTTTTATTTTAAAAATTGCTTAATTGAAAAAAGTATATCTATGTAAGAAAATGAAAACTAGGTCAATAGCTCATCATACAGAGATAACCACTATTGATAGTTTAGTACGTTTTCTTCTACAGCTATTCTTATTTAGATTTTATATACAAAAACAGATATATAATTTACATAATGTTTCGTACCTACATGTTTTCCACTTAAGAATATGTTGTGAACAGCTTTTTAGGTCACGGTATATTCTGCTCCATCATTCTAATGACTGCAAGGTATCCTTTATAGGGATATCTCATACCTTATCTAACCAATTTCCTGATACTGGACACTTAGTATTAAGAATGTCACTGGGATTAAAAACAATATTCTAATGAACATCCTAGAAACAAAGTCTTTACTTACATCCATGATGACTACTTTAGGATAAATTTCTAAAGCTAAAATTACCAGATAAAAAGACATTTTTAAAGTTGTTGATAGATACTGCTATGTCATTTTTGATAAATATTCTATCAATCTTCTTTCCCAACAGTAGATAGGAGTGTGACTTCTTAGACAGTTTTCTGACAGGCAGAGTTGATGGGGAATGTTTTGTCCACTGATAAAATAACCTTGGCAGAGGTAATGTAAATATTTGGTGGTATTCAGGCCTTATGTCTAGGTGTTAGCTGGAGACAAAGTTTGAAGGGAGGTTTGGAGCAAGTGAGTAAAAATCAATTTGCTTTTTTTATTCAACAGCAAAAATCAGGCACTGACAAATGTTTTAAATTAGTTTTATCTCTGTTATAAATAATATATGTACAAAATAAAAACAAATCTGAAAAATACAAAGGATATAAAATGAACGATAATAGTTGCTCCGAGTCCTTGATCTGTTGTCTTCCACAAATGTAACCAATAAAGAGTAGTTGGTCATATTTCCAGAAGAGTTTGAGTTACTCAAGTTTGCTTTGTGGCCTTGGATTTGTTGGTTTTTTTTTTTTTTTTTTTTTACCGAAACGGGATCACTTATTAATTGGTCACTTGAGAAGAATGAATTTCACACACTTGTCTCAGCTTCTTCCTTTCTTCTCTTTAGGAAGTTCTGCCCCAGGGAGCATGCACTAGGAAGTCCCTACAGGAGCAAGCCCTGCCCAGTGGGAAGCCCTCTACTGGTCCAGAGATACACAGGGCATTCTAGGAAGCCAATCTGCCTGTAGATAAAAGCCACAGCCTTTATTGTTTATTGTTCTTTAGCACAGCCTTTATTGTTTATTTATTTCAAGGGGTTATTTTAGTCTCTATATATGCTATTCCTTGTCTTATTTCTCAGTTGATTCTTCACTTAGGCAGGAGAAAGGTGTGCTATTTGCTGGGCACTCTCTCCAAGAACCCAATGCATATAAATGTAGGAAATTTAGTTAACCAGGCTTCTGTTGATGGACATTTATGTTGTTTGCAGATTTTCTTTTAAATCACACAAAATACACTAACATAAGTAAATGTGAGTATATCTGTAAGGTATAACCTAACAAGTGGAATTATTCTATGAAAGGGTATGCATTCCTTAAATTTTGATAGAGCCAAATTGACTTCTATTTTTTTTACGTGTTATATATTTTACAGATTTACAATCTCATCAATAGTTAATGCAAGATCGGATTTTCTCAACCACTGCCAGTATGCGGTATTCTCAAACTGATGTATACCCTTCTGAATAGGTGACAAAAGGCATGTCATTAAAATATTAATTTGCATTTCCTTAATTATATGTGAGATTGTGCTCTTTTTCATTTATAGGCCATATGTATGATTCTTTCTGGGGACTGCCTGTTCATCTTCTTTGCCCATTTTTCTATTAAATAATTTGTCTTTCTGTTATTGATTTTTAAGAGCTCTCTGCATATTAATAAAGTCAGCCATTTCCCTATGTTATGTTCTATAAATAATTTTTCCATTTATTATTTGTCTTTTGGTTATGTGTAGGCATTTTTTTTTTTTGGTCAACTATCATGTAGTCAAATTTCCAATTGCTTTTATGACTTATCTACATTGATCCCTAAGAGGAAATACCACTTAGATTTGAAAAGGAAATACTAGAAATACAGATATGAATTGATGGACTATTACAATGACTTTAATAAGTGGTCAAGACTATGGTAATGGTAAAGAAATAGAAGAAAATGAGTGTGAACTTATTCAGAAAATAGGTGTTATTAAGGAAGAATAGAAGGTGAGTGAAAATTAAAACGACTAAAATTCCAAGGTTAGAATGTAGATAGAACTGGGAGTTGATACATACATTTTCTCTAAGGAAATTCCTTTATTTTCCAGTCTTCCATGAACTGCATTAATCTGGACTTGGAAACAATTCTAACGTATTAGAATATTTTCAATGAACAATGCTACTCCCTTTTTCAGATGTCAACTACTTCTTTTCCTCTCCTTAGAGAATGAGAGCTTTAATAATGTTGACATAATAGAGAATTGTTTTAGGACTGTATCAATTTCATAACTATGTTATTATTTATTGATGAATGTTATGTCTCTGATAATCTTATATAGTATTCCTTTGTAATGCTTATTAAAAATAATGGTGATATATTTATTTATGAATATTTACCATCTGTCCTTTTCTTAGACCATGAAAACCATGCCTGTTATATTCACTGTGTCTCCTGCACTTAACACAAAGATTACACACACTAAGTGCCCAATAAGTCCCCTTACAAGCTACCATTCACATACTTCCTTCAATTTAAATAAAGTATTCTTACTTATAAAATATATCCATGTACAGAAATTTATTTGGATGTTGAATGTCACAGTAACTCCGTGGGTTAGGTTTTTATCCCCATTTTATTGAGGAGGAAATTTATGCTCAGATATGTGACATGACATTTCCAAGATCACACAAAGAGTGAAATAATTACTTCAAGCCATGACTTCACCCAGTGCTTTTTCCACAATGTCATGCTTCAAGTTTAGAATCATATAAACTTCAATATGAAAAGGTTAAAAACTTCCTAAATGCTGTCAGACTGGGTAGTTCATAAAAATAAATGTTTGCTGTGTACAAATAATGAAATGATTTTTCATTATTCATACATCTTCATTAGGTGGTTCATACAATTGCTGTGGTGACTTTGATGTTCAAAGCAAAGTGTGTCATTTACTAATAGTAAGTTATTGAGAATACACTGTAAGTGTGCCAGTGGATTTTTTTCTCCCTGAAGTCACTATGAAAAGAGTGTAGCTTTATGTTGGAGAAAGAAAGGTTTAGGTTAGTTAGTAAGATGATTACATTAAGATATGAGTTACTATGACTAAGTAAAATTGTAACTGTTCAGTCAACCAGATGTACCAAGAGAGCAGAGTTTCCTATGACATAGCAGATTAGACAAGAAGCTACTTCTGATTTCAGCAGAGCCTGCATTGGTAAAACCTGCAACACTAAGTTACTCATTCAGTGAGTATGTATTGAATGCCTGTTTTCTACCAGGCCCCCTGCTGAAAGCCAGGAATTCCACAGTAGAGAAGAGGGGCAAAATCTCTGCCCTCAGGAAGCATATATTCTAATAGGGTGACAGACCAAAAACAATGAATATATCAATAAACAAAGCATAACAGCTTCTGATTGCTGCTGCTGTAGAAGAAGAAATATATACTGGGTGATAAACCGGGGAGTGATGAGGTGTGCGGGAGATATACAAGAGATTGATCAGGGAAGTGCTCTCTGATGAGGTGAGAGTTAAGTTAGATCTGAATACTGGGCTAAGTTATATATTAGACAAATATTCAAGGCAGAGCAAAATAATAAGGGTCAAACTCTGGAGGCAGGACATTTATGTCCACAAAACAGAATGGAGGTTCTGAAGCTAGAGAACAAGAAGGAAAATGAGACACGATACAGTCAAAAAGCCAGCATGAGCAAAGTCATGCAGGTGCACAAGAACAGGTTAAGAAGTCTGGTTTTCTTCATTAAATGAGGAATCATTAAAGGGTTTTAAATAGGGAGATATTTGTGAATGAAAAATGTTGCCTGCCATCAAGCCCTCAGCCGCTGAAGCCACCCCCAACTGTGTACCCCGAGGGATTCAGGATGCATCCTGAATGCAGTATACTGGCCCTAGAAAGTTAAGGTGCATATCAAAGGAATGGTTTCAATAAGCCCACACTCTTGCATCTTCCCATACAAAGAAAAGAGCTAAATTCATTAACTTGAGGTATCTGGTTTTCTTTAGTAACAAGTAATCTTTCGAAGTTCCAACCACCTGTTCTTTGCTGCAAAAACATAACCTGGCTCCTCCCTTACCTCTTTGGAACAATCTCTCAGAGCTGAGGGGTGGTGTCCCAGGCTTAAGTCCTCAGTTTTGTCCACCAAATAAAACATAATTCTCAACTTTTAGGCTGTGCATTTTTTTCAGTCGACAATTATAATCTCATACGTTTTCTTTTAATCTATGATATCTGGACTGAAAGAGTAATGCTGTTAAGAGAGACGGACATTGGGCTTCCCTGGTGGCGCAGTGGTTGAGAGTCCGCCTGCCGATGCAGGGGACACGGGTTCGTGCCCCAGTCCAGGAAGATCCCACATGCCGCGGAGCGGCTGGGCCCGTAAGCCATGGCCGCTGAGCCTGCGCGTCCGGAGCCTGTGCTCCTCAACGGGAGAGGCCACAGCAGTGAGAGGCCCGCGTACCGCAAAAAAAAAAAAAAAAACAGAGAGAGAGACGGACATTAAGAAAGTTTGATAAAGTTTCTGCTTTAAGGGAAGCACCAGAGTCCAATGGGAATAAGCAAATTTAAAACAAGATCAGAGTTTAGAAGGGAAAGAGAGTGACCTAGTGTTAGGAATTTACAAAGAAGAAATGTTGCTGATGGTAAGCTCCTGGAAGCACCCATGCTTTGAAGAACTTCTAGCCTCTTATCTCTAAAACTGATTAAAGCACATCCTGGCCACTCACCCATGAGAGGTCTGAAAATTACCAATGGGGATCTGGAGAGTTTTATTGCAACATTTTCCTTACTCAGGTAAGTGAATAATTGAATGAACGAACATGTAAATAAGCAAATAAAACGACTCTCAGAGTTTCAGTTGAAAACGAGATACAGATTAAAGCAATGTTTTCAAATCCCACCTTATCAGAATCATTTGGAAAGCTTTGTAAAGACTAAGATTTCTAGGTCCCACTTGTGCAGATTCTAACCTACAGATCAGTAGGGCTTTGTGCCCAGGAATCTGTATTTTTTAAAGGTCCCCATTAAATGTTGATGTTCAGCCAGGTTTAGCAACCACTGAATTAGCTAAGCTTGCCAAGTCCCTTTCAGTCCAATGAGTCTGTAAATTATCAGACTTCAGTGGGACCATGGGACCATTGCTAGATGGTGCTAATGTGGATTGCCAAATTGTTTCATTTTAAATTTCATTTGAGGAGAAAGCCAAATGATATTAGCAAATAAAAAAAATTATTGGCACCAAGTTCTCCCAGCTGCTATGCATTGAGGGCTCATATTCTGATTGTTTGAGAGAGACAATGCATCTTCCAGGGTGACATGACTTATGGTCAAGAGAGTGTTTAGGCACAGGGAGAAGGTGTTTAGGATCACCATACATTATTTTTGTAAAGCTCCCTCTGTTGTCACTTTGGAATAAAATTTTGATCACTTGTGGCTGTGTCTTCTAGCTATAAAGTTGTGCTAAGTGAGGGGGAAGCTGACGTCAAAAGCGTACCATGGGTTCAAGGTCATACGATGAGTCACGGACCAAAATGGTGTTCAGCCATGGACTCTTTGTTCTTAATTATGTAACTAGTCTCCCAAGGCAAAGCAACAGCACAAACCAACAGAAGTATTTAATGGTTTAGATGGAAATTATATTGCTTTCCTGTACCAGCGTAAACTGTTCTAGGAAAAATGATAGGATCTGGAGTGAGAGGAGTATTGGCAAAATCTTTTGTCCATAAATAATTTCCTTTTTCTCCCTTGGCATCATAATATTTGAAATGCCACCACTAGTGACTCTTTTTGGACAGGGAAACTATACCCACATCAGGCCACACAGTTTTAGCCTTCCTGGTCAAAATAATAAAGTAAGTATTTTACACATGTGTTCACTATTTGACATTCTTTCAACAGAGCTTGAATTAATTCATTTCTTTATTCAACATATGTCTATAGAGCACCTGGTATACAGCAGCCACTGTAATGCACACTAAAGGTACACTGGTGACTAAAACACAAATCCTGCTCTCAAGGAAATCCTATCTGGTATGGTGGCCAGGTCCTGTGCTCATATGAATATACTTGACTAGGTGGTATAAGTCTATTCAGACACTGTGACATTGTTTAAAAAAAGAAACTTTCATGGAAAAGAATCTGAAAGAGTATATATATATATATGTACTTTTAAATATATATGTAAAAATCTGAATCGCTTTGCTGTACACCTGAAACTAACACAACATTGTAAATCAACTATACTTCAATTTGAAAAAGCAACTTTCTTTCTGGGGTGGTCTTGCAACAGATTTTAATTTCTAAAGGTAGCCAGAAAGTTTCTATTTCATATGCTCCTTGCATGCTCCCTTTTTGGACCACTCTCTCGGAATTCAACTGCCATCTTTGAACAGCCCAAGTCACACGGTGAGTCCCCCACGCACATCATCTTGTTCACAGTGCCAGTTGCCCTGAGAGTTGGAGACATCCCTGCTCAGATTCCAGATAATCAAGAAAAGAAGCCTTTAGGTACTTCTAGCTCCCAACCATTCAAGTCTTCTCAGATAAGAGCCCAAACCTCACAGGGCACAGATCAGTTACTCCCACTATACTCTGGCTGAATTAAAAAAAAAAAAAATAA
Source organism: Tursiops truncatus (assembly GCF_011762595.2). Taxonomy (NCBI): domain Eukaryota; kingdom Metazoa; phylum Chordata; class Mammalia; order Artiodactyla; family Delphinidae; genus Tursiops; species Tursiops truncatus. The sequence continues at coordinate 99,770,415 of NC_047039.1, read as the reverse complement.
TAGCTAACATTTGTTGGTCTCATTACTTGTCAGGCACTCTGCTAGGGATTTACATAATTAGCTCTCTGCTCATTTAAACCTTAAAATGACCATGTAATGTTGCTTATTCTTATAATTTCCATTTTACAGATGGTGAAACAGAGGCTTTTAGAGGATGTGACTTGTCCAAGGTGACGTAGCTGGTAAACAGTAGGGCTGAGACTGAAACCCAAATATGGTTGCATGTCTCCATGCAGACACTATAATTTATTTTAGCCAACGGTCAACTTAATTTGTCATTCTGTATGAGTATCTGGCTGAATTCTTGACCTATAGAATACATAATAGAATGGTTTATTTGTTACACCACAATGTTTGGGGTTGTTTATTATTCAACAATAGCTATCTAGAATAAGTCTCCCCCAATCTGACTGTTAGTTGTAACAAAAGTCCACATTCCTCAAGGATCAGTTTATTAGCTCTTACTGAAAGAAGGGGATAGTAAAATTTACAGAGCTAATTTTACATTCTAATTTTTTAGAGTTTACTATTGGGTGGGCCAAAATGTTCATTTGGTTTTTTCCATAAGATGACTCTAGCAGCACTTAGTTGTCTTTAACTTCATTCTAAACAATTATGTTAGATTGTATGTGACAGCTGTCATATCAGCGTGCATTTAAAAAAAGACTCATCGGGCTTCCCTGGTGGCGCAGTGGTTGAGAGTCCGCCTGCCGATGCAGGGGACATGGGTTTGTGCCCCAGTCTGGGAGGATCCCACATGCCGCGGAGCGGCTGGGCCCGTGAGCCATGACCGCTGGGCCTGCGCGTCCGGAGCCTGTGCTCCGCAGGGGGAGAGGCCAGAGCAGTGAGAGGCTCGCGTACCGCAAAAAAAAAAAAAAAAAAAAAAAAAAAAAAAAAAAAAAAAAGACTCATCAAAATTGGTGGATTTTTGTGTAGCCATTTTAATATTGAAGATGGAAGAAAAAAAGCTATGTTTCTGGCATATTATGCTTTATTATTTCAAGGAAGGTAAAAATGCAACTGAAACCCACAAGAAGATTTGTGCAGAGTATGGAGAAGGTGCTGTGACTGATTGAATGTGTCGAAAGCGTTTTTCGAAGTTTCGTGCTGGAGATTTCTTGCTGGACAATGCTCCACGGTTGGGCAGACCAGTTGAAGTTGATAGCAATCAAATCGAAACAATAATTGAGAACGATCAACATTATACCACGCGGGAGATAGCTGACATACTCGAAATATCCAAATCAAGCGTTGAAAATCACTTGCACCAGCTTGGTTATGTGAATAGCTTTGATGTTTGGGTTCCACACAAGTTAAGCGAAAACAACCTTCTTGACCATATTTCCACATGCGATTCTCTACTGAAACATAATGAAAACGTTCCGGTTTTAAAACAAATTGTGACGGGTGATGAAAAGTGGATACTGTACAACTATGTGGAACGGAAGAGATCGTGGCACAAAGCAAAATGAACCACCACTAACCACACCAAAGACCGGTCTTCATCCAAAGAAGGAGATATTGTGTATACGGTGGGATTAGAAGGGAGTCCTCTATTATGAGCTCCTTCCGGAAAACCAAATGATGAACTCCAACAAGTACCACTCCCAATTAGACCAAATGAAAGCAGCACTCGATGAAAAGCATCCAGAATTAAACAGAAAACGCATAATCTTTCATCAGGGTAACGCAAGACTGCATGTTTTTCTGATGAACAGGCAAAACTGTTACAGCTTGGCTGGAAAGTTCTGATTCATCTGCCGTATTCATCAGACATTGAATCTTCGGATTTCCATTTATTTAGGTCCTTACAAAATTCTCTTAGTGGAAAATATTTCAATTCCCTGGAAGACTGTAAAAGGCACCTGGAACAGTTCTTTGCTCAAAAAGATAAAAAGTTTTGGGAAGACAGAATTATGAAGTTGCCTGAAAAATGGCAGAAGGTAGTGGAACAAAAGGGTGAATACATTGTTCAATAAAGTTCTTGGTGAAAATGAAAAATGTGTCTTTCATTCTTACTTAAAAAAACCGAAGGCACTTTTTGGCCCACCCAATATGTGCTTTGCTTTAGAGACATTAGACATTTTCATTCTGGACCTCATTTTACAGTAGATCACATTTACTTTGAGCATGGAGAAATGCTCAGACATTACCTATAGTGTTCCCTCTTCCTGGATTGATGTGTTAATATTCAGCATCCCCTTTAGCCTTCCTGCTGCACACTCATCCTTCAGGTAATCAACCCAGATTTACTTTCACCTAGAAAGTTTCCCATGATCTCTACAATTTTTTTTTTATATCTATATTGGAGTATAATTGCTTTACAATGGTGTGTTAGTTTACAATGGTGTGTTAGATTTATAAAAAGTGAATCAGTTATACCTATACATATGTTCCCATATCTCTTCCCTCTTGCATTTCCCTCCCTCCCACCCTCCCTATCCCACCCCTCTAGATGGTCACAAAGCACCGAGCTGATCTCCCTGTGCTATGCGGCTGCTTCCCACTAGCTATCTATTTTACGTTTGGTAGTGTATATATGTCCATGCCACTCTCTCACTTTGTCACAGCTTACCCTTCCCCCTCCCCATATCCTCAAGTCCATTCTCTAGTAGGTCTGTGTCTTTATTCCTGTCTTACCCCTAGGTTCTTCATGACATTTTTTTTCTTAAATTCCATATATATGTGTTAGCATATGGTATTTGTCTTTCTCTTTCTGACTTACTTCACTCTGTTGACAGACTCTAGGTCCATCCACCACATTACAAATAGCTCAATTTCATTTCTTTTTATGGCTGAGTAATATTCCATTGTATATATGTGCCACATCTTCTTTATCCATTCATCCGATGATGGACACTTAGGTTGTTTCCATCTCCGGGCTATTGTAAATAGAGCTGCAATGAACATTTTGGTACATGACTCTTTTTGAATTATGGTTTTCTCAGGGTATATGTCCAGTAGTGGGATTGCTGGGTCATATGGTAGTTCTATTTGTAGTTTTTTAAGGAACCTCCATACTGTTCTCCATAGTGGCTGTACCAATTCACATTCCCACCAGCAGTGCAGGAGTGTTCCCTTTTGTCCACATCCTCTCCAGCATTTATTGTTTCTAGATTTTTTGATGATGGCCATTCTGACTGGTGTGAGATGATATCTCATTGTAGTTTTGATTTGCATTTCTCTAATGATTAGTGATGTTGAGCATCCTTTCATGTGTTTGTTGGCAATCTGTATAGCTTCTTTGGAGAAATGTCTATTTAGGTCTTCTGCCCATTTTTGGATTGGATTTTTTTTGTTATTGAGCTGCATGAGCTGCCTAGACATTTTGGAGATTAATCCTTTGTCAGTTGCTTCATCCGCAAATATTTTCTCTCATTCTGAGGGTTGTCTTTTGGTCTTGTTTATGGTTTCCTTTGCTGTGCAAAAGCTTTGAAGTTTCATTAGGTCCCATTTGTTTATTTTTGTTTTCATTTCCATTTCTCTAGAAGGTGGGTCAAAAAGGATCTTGCTGTGATTTATGTCATAGAGTGTTCTGCCTATGCTTTCCTCTAAGAGTTTGAGAGTTTCTGGCCTTACATTTAGGTCTTTAATCCATTTTGAGCTTAGTTTTGTGTATGGTGTTAGGGAATGATGTAATCTCATACTTTTACATGTACCTGTCCAGTTTTCCCAGCACCACTTATTGAAGAGGCTGTCCTTTCTCCACTGCACATTCCTGCCTCCTTTATCAAAGATAAGGTGACCATATGTGCATGGGTTTATCTCTGGGCTTTCTATCCTGTTCCATTGATCTATCTTCCTGTTTTCGTGCCAGTACCATACTGTCTTGATTACTGTAGCTTTGTAGTATAGTCTGAAGTCAGGGAGCCTGATTGCTCCAGCTCCGTTTTTCGTTCTCAAGATTGCTTTGGCTATTCAGGGTCTTTTGTGCTTCCATACAAATTGTGAAATTTTTTGTTCTAGTTCTGTGAAAAATGCCAGTGGTAGTTTCATAGGGATTGCATTGAATCTGTAGATTGCTTTGGGTAGTAGAGTCATTTTCACAATGTTGATTCTTCCAATCCAAGAACATGGTATATGTCTCCATCTATTTGTATCATCTTTAATTTCTTTCATCAGTGTCTTATAATTTTTTGCATACAGGTCTTTTGTCTCCTTAGGTAGGTTTATTCCTAGATATTTTATTATTTTTGTTGCAATGGTAAATGGGAGTGTTTTCTTGATTTCACTTTCAGATTTTTCATCATTAGTGTATAGGAATGCCAGAGATTTCTGTGCATTAATTTTGTATCCTTCTACTTTACCAAATTCATTGATTAGCTCTAGTAGTTTTCTGGTAGTATCATAGGAAGTATTTCTGAATAATCAATAGTTTACTGCCCATTTTCCCAGCTAAACTATACGGTCCTTGAGGACAGAGATATGGCTTTTCTCAGTGCTCTATCTCCATAACTTATCACAGAGCATAGAAGATCATAAATGACCATCAGAACTAGCATTCAAGTTCCTAGCATCTCACCTTAAATATATTAAATAATTACTTAACCCTTCTACTTCTGATCAATGAATAACTCCGATATTTTTCTATCACCATCATCTTATTTTTCATTCCCTCAGTTCGTTCAAATTAGAAACATGGCATAATGGACACTCACTGGTATTTAGGGGGAGAGTGGGGAGGAATGGGGTTGAGGGAAAGGGAGAACATTGGGTGGCTGGATGAGATGAGGCAGACCAAATATGTCCATGGGTCCTGGAGTTAGACTATCTTGGTTCAAACCCTGGCTTTGTTACCTGCTTCCTTGTGATCTTGGTCATTTTACTTAACCTTACCAAGTCTAATTTTCCTCATTTTAAAAGTGGAGTTAATAGGTATTGTTGAAGAAATAAATGAAATGATGCACATTGAGAGCTTGGCCATGTGCATGGCTCATAGTAAGCATTTCGTTATTGTCAGTGACAGTCATCACAGAAACGGCAGTGGAAGTAAGAATATTAGCACCAGACTGGGATTGCAAGTCGCCATTCAAATCATTTTTACTTCCTGGATCCAAGTCTTGCAGTTTGATGTCTGAGTCACCTGACATGGTTTTTCTCATTGTTTTTGGGTCATTTAAATTCTATAGTGCTTCACCCTAATAATTCAATTCAAGTCACAGAATAATGACATTTTAGAGCTCCAGTAGAAAAAGTGGAGATGTTTCCATTTATTGAGCACCTACTATGTGCCAGGCAATTGCTATGGCTTTGCACTAGGGAATTTAAAATTACCATCTAAATTCTTGACACTCAGGAAAAAAAAAAAAAAAAAAAAATCTGAGCTTGAATAAGAAAATCTTCCATGTGATATTCTGAACATGAAACTATTGCATGTGTCAAGAAATATCTTAAAAGGAGTCAAGGTAAATAAAAAACGTGTGGCATCCTTAGACTTTCTAATGGTAAATCACAGAGTATGGGCTAGTCTGAAAATGAAGCTGCAAAGGAGTAATAGGAACTTAAGCTCATGAGGGAGATTTTAAGTAGCTCTTTTTCCCTTGCGGAGCTGATGTCGTGGTGAACTAAGAAGAACCTCTAAAAACAGCATTGAGACTATCATTAATTAGAAACAGAGCCATTGGCGATGGAGAGGAACTATTATGTAGCTCCTCCCTGGGGTCTGGGCTGGGATGATTCCCCAAAGGGTTATTTCCAGTTGTGTGTGAGTTAATGATTTTAGTGTAATCAACCCTAGTCAAAGAGAATGCAACCTAAAGAACAAACAAAAGAAAATTGTTGGGATTACAAATAAACTCTCTTTGGACACAGGTCGTCTCACAAAGCTAATGAGTTTCCCATTCAGACTCTCCAGTGGCAGTCTACTGTAATGGCCCTAAACATTCTGAGAAAAGTGCTGATGAAGTTGGGGAGGGGGTGGCTATTATAGCCGATTGCTGAAGAAGGCAGTTTGGTGAGGGAGTAAAGGTCTTTCTCCTGTGGCTGCCTTTCACTGATAGGAAAGTGCAAAGCCCAGGAAAGGCAAGCCAGATGCTTGGCAAAAGCCATTTTAGCTTCTATAAAATAAAAAAGGGGATGGAGAAGGGAGGGGAAGGGGCATAGGAGCACACAGCCCCTCCTGCCACAGGAGAGCTGGGGCATCCTTTGAGGTCTGAATAGGATACTAACGGAAAAAATTCAACTGCATGAAAGGAAGGGCAGTAAACATACAAATCTCATTACACACAGCAAACAGAAATAACACCAAGAAAAGAGATGAATCTCTTGATTACAAACCCCATTGTTTGTAAAGGGAAGGGAAAGATATTTTAGATATATTAAGTATTATTCTTCTGTCTCCATGTAGCAAAAAAAAAGGTAGTGTAGTGCAAGGTTTTTCCCATTTTATGAAATGTCAGAAGCCATGTATCCATGAAAACTTGTCTTGAAGTCCAAAACACAAAACACAAAACACATTAAAACAGATCTATCACATTTAAAGAAAAGTAGAGACTCAGATCCAATCTCTTCTCCTAGCTTCCTGGCCCTGACAGTTGCCCTGGGACGCCCCAGGGAAACCCAACAGATCAGAAAACACAGCTTGAAAATCTCTTTGGTCTGGCTTAGCCGCATGTTATTCAAGAGCTACCAGGGAAGCTGCTTAAATTCTGACCCTCAGTTTCTTCATTCTCAAGGCGGCAATAATAGAAACCTGACAGGAACTTAAGGAGTGAAACAGTTCAGGACTTGGCCTATAGCAAGCTCTCAACCAATATTGCTTCTTTCTTTACCGCTAAACGCAGCATGAATTCTGCATTCTCTGAAAATCATTCTTAGTACTTTGACAACACAAAGTTATCTCTTTTTAAAGTCCTATTGCACTTTTAGTCAGTACAACATTTCACCATTTGGTCCTCTGAAGTTATTAACAAAATAATCATAGCTGCTACTGTTTCATTAATCACGTATTATAAACAAAGTATAGGATGATTATATTTATTTTCTCAAACTTTCACAACAAACCATCAGAATAGTTATCTTTCCCAATGTACGGAAAAAAAAACTGGTGAAGAAAACTGGAAACTTCCTTAAAAATATATATGCCTGATAATCCTGGTCCATTTGGCTCCAGCAACCTGAACTAGAGAAACCAAATTTAGGAGAACGAGCTCAAACATGTGCTCTTGCCTTGGTGGGAAAGAAGTAAGTTCATGGTCCAGTTACAATGCAAGGGGGCAAGATAGATAGGTATGGGGCTATCAGATTTGCTATCCAGTGAGATCCACTGCAGTGAGTGAGATGTGCACTCAGGAGCACAAGCAGAAAGTGATGACTGAGGACCATAAACGACCTTGTTAGGACTTCCTGCCATGTAGTCTTTCTCAACCTGGGTTCTTCATCTGAACCACAGATCACAAAAATGATGTGAGTAGTGATTTAGCAAATTTTTTCAAGGATGGCACATAAGGAGGGCATTCTAGATTCATGGGAGAGAAGCTATTTAATTACACATTAGGGATTCCTTGGGGACCTCTGGGCTTAATTCTCGTTCAGAACCCTGATTGAAAAAGGCTAGAGCAGAAACAATTTCCCATGCTACAGGAACAGAAAGTGGGTGAAAAAAAGGCAGTAAGTCTCATGCTGCGGGATCAGAAAGGGGGTAAAGACATCAGAGATTCCCATCTCCCAGACTGACACATAAACCTGGAGCACTTGCTGTAAACCAGTATTCTTCAAGAATCATCTTCATTCTCTTTAATCTGTTGTGTTTTGCATTTATTCTAAACAATCTCACTTATAGCATGTGTTTGCTCATGCACATTTATAGTGTGTGTGTGTGTGTGTGCGTGTGTGTGTGCACGCGCACATTTGTATGTGGGCACACAGGTGCATAGGTTCTCACCAATTAGCTCCCAGCCTCTACAGTGATCTTGGACCTAGTCAAAAGGGACTAATGGTCAGTTGAGGTTAGTGATGTGAGCCATGAGTTTGGACCATGAATTCTCCTGCCAGCCATTAACCCTTAAGAAATGGACCATACTCACTAGTTCTGCCAAACTCCCTCCTACTTGGAGGACTCTGCAATCCCCACATATTGTGAAGAAAAGAATACGTATAAGAATATGTTTAATCAATAGTTGCAGTGTGCACACTGACAGCTGGAATGTAAGCCTGGGGTTCTTTAGCAGGGACCCACCCAGATGCGTCCCTATAGTAATGTTGCTTATAAAGTGACTTGGTGATTCCCTGTTGTTTCTGGCCCTAATGAACTATTTACCTGTCATCTTAAGTAGGAAATCAGCATGGTGCTTTGGAAAGAGCTCTGCTCTAAGAGGGAGGAGATCTGGCCTCTTTCCATCCCCTACAGATACCTGTGAGGTTCCATGTACATAATATTTACTTAATGCATATTTGTTTAATTGTATTGAACTCAACTGGCTGTGACTCTAAATGGCTCTATTAATAATAACATAATACTTGCTTTTAAATTATATATTTATTTGCTTATCTGTTTTTTATCTGTCTCCCTCCTAGAATATACACTCCGTGAGTTCTGGGGTCCTTGACAGTTTTATTTACTGAATGTTCCCAATGCTTAAAATGGTTCTTGGTCCCTAGTAGGTGATCAATAACTATTTGTTAGACAAATGAACACCCTTACATTGAGTTTTTTTGAAATATGCCGGCACTGCACAAAACGATTTAATACATATTATGCCATTTGATCAAACTTGAGTGTGCGTATGCATCTCCTGACACCTTGTTAAAATGCAGGTTCTCTTCAGGCTTGGGGTGGGGTCTGAGATTCTGCATTTCTATCAAGCTTCCAGGTGATGATGCTCATTTATGTACCATACCTGTAGCAGCAAGGATCAAATCCTCATATCGACCCACTGCATAGATGCTATTCCACCCCTTTTTTTAGAGAAGGAAACTGAGACTTCTGGATGTTCAGTAACTTACCCAAGGTCACACAGCTAATGAGCAAGAGAGTCTGATAATACAAAAAATAAGCTATCTTATGTCTCCAAATTACAATTCCTGAAAAATACACATCCAGGTACATGCACTTAGATTGCTGCAGGTAAATGTTTCAGGTATACTTATGTAACTGTTTCAGGTATACAATACTTAAAGTATTGTATACTTTATACAATAAAGGTTGATTTATTGATTGAATCAATTTATTTATTGAAGGTCATCTCTAGGTAGCTCTCTGCCTGTATGAATGTTTCACCTTGTTTTGAAAAAAACATCTCTACCTGTATTTCCTTTTATCTATCCATCCATATTTATCTGGCATTAGAAACAAGCAGAGTTTCTCTCATAGCATTCTTCAGTGAAAACCGTCACCAACCGCCCTCAAAGAAAACTCCAGCAGGCTCATGTCTTTTCAGCTCATTCTTAGATAACAGTCAATCAGGCATCATTTAAAATTGCATACAAAAGCTCAACTCAGAATTTGTCCCAATGCATCCAAGATTTTTTGTTGGCTTTTTTTTTAAATTGTGGTAAAATACACATAACAAAATTTACTATTTTAACTATTAATATTTTAAAGTGTATAGTTCAGTGGCATTTAGTACACTTACAGTGTTGTACAATCATCACCAGTAATGCAAGAACATTTTCATCACCTCAAAAAGAAACCCCACACCCAATGAGCAGTCATTCCCCATTCTCCCCCGTTCTCAGCTCCTGGCAATGACTACTATGCCTTCTGTCTCTATGAATTTGTCTACTATGAATATTTCATAGAAATGGAATCATATGTTTTATGGCCTTTTGTACCTGGCTTATTTCACATGGCATCGTGCTGTCAAGTTCCTTTCTGTTGTACTTCATTCTTTCTAATATTTCATTGTATGAATATACACATTTTTTAATCCATTCATCAGCTGACAGATATTTAGGCTGCTTCTGCTTTTTGGCTATATTGTAAATCACTTCTTTTCAGTCCTTCTGGTTATCCATCTAGAAGCAGAATTGTGGGGTCATATGGTGACCCTATATTTAACTTCTTGAGGAAACACCGATGCTTCCCACAGATGGCTGAATCATTTTACATTCCCACTAGCAAGGTATAATGTGTCCAATTTCTCCACATCCTCACCAACACATTATTTTTCATTTTTTTGATTACAGATCCTAGGTAATGTGAAGTGGTATGTCTTTGAGATTCTGATAATCATATGCCTCGTGACTAATGGTTGCACCCATCAAAACCCTGAACTTTATGCCACATCAGATTTCTTCTCTCCCCCAATTCAGACCTCATCTACCTGTAAGCCGGCCCTAAGAAAGTGGAAGATGGCTGGGTTGTTGGCATCTTGTCTTTTTCTCTATCCAGCATCTTTCCTGTGTTTCTCAGAAGACTCCCTCTGGCTAGGTGATGCTTGGAATTCCTTCCTCACCCTTCAGGCATGCACCTCGAGCTTGAGGTATGGTTCTTCTGCCTTAAATAGGTAGCCCCATTAAACAGGATCCAAGGCATATCTATCTCAGCTTTCTGCATTTGGTTGATGCAAAAACACTAGTGCATCCTTGCCCAGATCATCTCTTGTGCAGGCTGAGCTGACTATAGCAGAATTCTCATATTTGCTGTCAAAGCTGTTGGCCACCCATGCTCACCCTCTAGTTATCTTGGGCAGTAGACTTACTTCAGATCATAATGTCCATCAACCACAGGGACATATGTTATCAAGTTCTCTGGATAATCCCAAGGAAACCTACTCTCTCTAGGCTTGGGGTGAAGGAGGCTGCCCCCTCCCCTCACCTCCCCACCATCTCTCCCCCCAGCAGATTTGGAAGAGACTCGGCCTCAAAAGTACTTTGAGGGCTCTCTATAAAGGCTTCTCTTTACAGATCCCTCTCCGCCCCACACTCTCTTTTTGATGTCCTCCTGTTTGCAGGGTTAAGAGTTATGGAAGCTGTCCCCTTACATTTACTTTACAAATTCTATATATGAACATAATGAGGATTTTTTGCACATTCAGTTTATTACTGGCCCCTATTATGGGCTGAATTATGTTCCTTCAAAATTAATATGTTGAAATTCTAGCCCCCAGTAGCTCAAAATGTGACTGGATTTGGAGACAGTTTCTTTAAAGAGGTGATTAAGTTACAATGAGGCCCTTAGGGTAGGCCCTAATCCAATCTGACTGGTGTCCCTATCAAAAGAGGAAATTGGACACACAAAAGGACACCAGGGGCCCACGTGCACAGAGGGATGACCATGTGAAGAGGCAGCAAGAGGACAGCTGTCTGCAAGCCAAGGAGAGAGGCCTCATAGGAAACCAAACCTGCCCACACCTTGATCTTGTACTTTCAGCCTCCAGAACTGTGAGAAAATAAATTTCTGTTGCTTAAGCCACCCAGTCTGTGGTATTTTGTTATGGCAGCCTGAGCAAACTAATGCAGCCCCTCAGTGGAAACTTAGGGAGGAAATGGCCCATTCCAACATTCAGTGACATATAGGAAGCTTGGTGATCACTGGCTCCGGATCCCCACATATTTTATCGGGGACTGGCTTTAACCCTTACTAGTGTGTGATCTTGGGAAAGTGACCTTGGTTTTCCAAAAAGATTTCTACAGGTATAAAATGGGAATACTAATGGGGAAACTACTTTATTACAGAAGGTAAACATTTATTTGCTCACATGAGTCTCACTCCAACCTCTGAAGGCCTGTGAGGCTTAAATGAGAGAATCTATGTGAAAGCACTTTCTAAATTCTAAAGTGTTATAAAATGCTCATTAATTCAATCACAACATCTACAAAACTGTTAATGGTGGGTGGAGGAAATCAACTAGTGTGTTATTTTGTTTTGAGTGCAGGGTCAGGGTGTAAAGTGGCACACACTCCCCTCCACCTGTCAGCAACCAACAATTAATCCATCTCAGGGTATTTTCAAATATCAGGAATCATGCATTTTCCATTCACCAGCTGGAAGATTGCCACACAAAACAGCCAGCACCAGCTATCAGCTAAATTAATACTTGCTGCTACTAAGAACTCAATTCCTCCACCACTTTCTTCACTTCTACTAGCTCATGCAAAGTGGCCAACACAACGTTCCCCTGGAGCTGAGCTTAGGCATATATGTGAAGCCTGAACCTCTCATTTCAATATCCATGGGATCAGGGATGCATTAACTATAGAACATCCATAAGTGCTAGGAAATGTGCTAGACATTGAACATAAATGCAGTAGCTCATGTCAGTCCCTTAAGGTAGGAATTAATAGCTCCATCTTATATTTAAGTAAATTGAAGCTTAGAGAGGTCAGTTACCTTCCATCCATGTATTTGACAGGTTATTAGTTGAATACTTTTTGTTTGCTAATTCCTGAGTATATGCTGAAGAATACAACTTGCAATCTTGCTGGGGAAGCAGACCATCTGAAATAAAGGAGCAAATATATTTATGCATATTGTTTTTGTTTTCCAAAGGAAATTCACAACACAGCCACTCACAACATGGAATTAAAGATCTTAGAGGGGGAGCAGACAACAAACAAACACGCAAATAAACACAGATTTAAGTTCCATGAAGGGGCTTCACAGAAGGAGTGATAAAAATTCAAGTAGGTGGATTAGGAAGTGTACTTAATCAGGAAACTAAGGGTGAAAAGTAGCCATCTGTCCAGAGGACAACATGGAGACAAAGTCGTGGTGATACAGTTTAAGTCTCTGTATCTGATCATGAAGAACCTGTGTAATTTTCAGGTGCAGAAGCTGACACATTCTCCTTTTTACTACAGTTAAAAGTTAGGAATTTAAGTATAGAGCCAAGGATAGAAGAATCAAATTGTAAGACCTTTCTGTGACACTTAATAGCTGGTGTCTTTAGGAAATTCATTTCATCTTTCTGAGCTTCAACTTTCAAATCTGCCTTGTTAAACTTATAGCACTGTTCTCACGATCCACGGGGCAGTGTATGTGAAAATGCTTTTGAATGTGCTATATGAATGTAAGAGATAACTGAAAACAGCAAAAACCTCTGATAGGAAAATGCATTCCATGTCTGTCATGTTAACCCAATAGGTTAAACCTCTTCCAGAAGATTTTACCTGGTTAGGTTCCTAAAACAGCCCTGATCACAAATTGCTGACAAACAATAGTTCACTCCCTATTGCCTCCAGGGTAAGAGGCATGCCAGCCAGCCTCCTCCCCTCCTCCCACCATCCCAACCTCTAGCATTGTTTTCCAAACTTCTAGTATTTTAAGAATCATACAGGGGCTCATGGAGACCTGATAAATACCCAGATCCCAAGACACAATTCCTTTCTCACTGAATCTGAATCATAAGCCAAGGAATCTATATACATTTAAATAAGCAGTACAGGTGATTACTGGAATCAGCTTATTAGGAGAAGTACTATGGGTCACTGGTCCTCAAACACATGTATACATAAGTATCACCCATGGAGCTTATGAAAAAAGAAATTCCTGGCAACAGCCTTCAATAAAATTTCTAATTTACTGTGTTTACGGGGTAACTGAGGAGTTGCATTTTTAACAAATATCTCTCCCTCTCTCCAGCTGTTGTCTGTGGTCTATTGTTCAAATGTAAGGAAGAACGGGTCTAGAATGGAATGAATCTTTATTTCCTGCACCCTCTGCACTTCTACCTCTCTTTCTCTCCGCTGTCTATTGTCAATTTGAATTCCACTTCTCACAAAAGGTCCTGAAATTTCTGCCCTCTCCTCTACTGCCCTAGAGCTATTTTAAAATATTTTGGGAGAGACATAGACTTTCTGAAGTCACTCCATGCAATGGCTTGGATTATTAATTAGATTCTGGAGGAAAATGTAGAATTGGGGGATAATTAGAAAGAAAAGGAGAAAGAGAAGGAGGGGAAGAAAAGGAAGGAAGGAAGGAAGAAAGGAAGGAAAGAAGGAAGAGAGGGAGGGAGGGAGGGAGGGAGGGAGGGGAAAAGTAACCGACTATTTAAAGTTCTTTTTAAGTGAGAAAAATATATATGGATGTCAGAAAACCTTGCAGTCCAAATGTGATGTATCTCTCCCACATGTTTATGGGGCAAGTGAATGTAGTGTAAGCCTATGGTCTGAAAGTGTAAAATATCTGTGCACCACCACAAGAAATTCCTGCCTTAGAATGAGAAGGATAGATGTTTAGATAATCGTGAGGTATTTTCCAGAGCCCCTCAACTCACATCTATTGTAAGATTTTAACTCTGAGCAATATATGATCCTTCCTCTGAAATGAGGCCTGGGACAAAGAAAAAAAAAAAAATGCACTAAAGAAAGGGGTAGGTAAAAAGAAAAGCAAGCATTTACCCAGGCAAGCTATAATGCTTTTCCAGATCTGATCTATAAATGTTTGTGTCTCCTCCTTCCAAATGCATATGATGAAGCTTAAATCCTGAATGTGTTGGTATTTGGAGGTGGGGGGGTCTTTGTGAAGTAATTAGATCTTGATGGGAGCCTTCCTGAATGAGATTACTGCTCTTATACGAAAAGACTTGAGAGAGATTATCACACAGGTAGAAGATGGCCATCTGAACACCAGGAAGAAAGGCTTCATCAGAAAATGAGCCTACTGGATCCTTAATTTTGGACTTCCCAGCCCCCAGAACTGTGAGAAATAAATGTTTGTTGTTTAAGTCACCCAGTCTATGGTATCCTGTTATAGCAGCCTAAACTAAGATAGAATATAGCCCACACCAGACTTTTCTGAATCATTAAGCCTCCCAATCGCCTGTGTGTTAACTTTACCCAGCTCAGGTACAATCATCAGTGAAAGAAAACGAACTTTAGAGCACATGTGTTAAGTCAGCACCAGAGGGGTCTTGAGGGGAGGGGGATGGCCGGAGGATGGTGATGGGTGAGGATAGCAGCCACCTGTACATTTGCTCCATCAGTGGAAGTCCTTTAGCATGAGGAGAGCCTCAAGATTTAGCATCTGAGACAGATGGTGGGATTTCATGCAGACTTCAGCTGTGCGTCCCTTACTGGAAGCTCTCTACTCTTTCTCCCGTGATGAAGCTTTCCTTTCTCTTTCTTAGAGTCTTCTGAAACATGGTCAAACAGGGACCAAGTCTGAATGTTCATTTTGTTCACCTCTCTCTTTAGATCCAAATATAAAATGGTTCAATTTGCTGCCTGTTACCTATGGACACCATTTAGGAGTTGCTTTCTGGTTCAGGGCAAAGAACTGAAGACAGGGTGATCAACCTAAAAGATACTTTTGAAAATACATCTAGGTTCATATCATGTACACCACAGATTCCGCTCTCCTCCCAAATCTGACGGACTTTACAATTTTAATGGCTTCCAGTGCTCTTCTAATGAAGACTAGAATTACTAAAGAGCCTGCAGTGATGTGTACAATCTGGCCCCTGCAATGGTTAAAGCTTGCCCATCACCCTCCACCACTTGTCCATCTCCCACTCACTCACAGTTTTCTCTTATCTCCTAGTCTCTAGTCGAGACTCAGCCAAACTTTGTTTCCTCAAGAAGCTGTACTCAGGACAGCGCATGCTCTCTGTGTGAAATTAATGGTCTCTTAGCTCCTGTATTTCTCCTTTGTGTCACTTACTACAATTATAATTAAGATAACAACTATGGAATTAGTTGCTTAGATTATTGTTAAATTCTGTAGTACAATGTCAACTCTGTGAGGATAGGGTACTAGTCTTGTGTTTAGCATCACCAGAGTTTAGTAGGATGTCAGGAGCTCAATAAATGTTTTTTGAACAAATAGCAAACAGAAGTGAAGCACGTTTGCAGGAAAAGCCTCTGTGTTGCTTTCCTTTGGTCTTCGTTTGCCAATTTGTATAAATTAGCAGAACAGCAGGAATCCTCTCTGATCTACAAAATCTAGGTAGAATTGTTAGCAGCCTTGGATGTCTGAATGCACTTATTCCTGAAAATTCTTCCTGCACATGTTTAGAAGATTTTCCCCCCCTCCTTGGGAATGTTGGCCTTCAATCTCTGCTTTCAGACTTGCCACTCTCCTCTAAAAATTTAGATGTAAGACTCACTCTTTTCTTTCACTTTATAAATATATGGATGTATCTAAACCATTTCTGAACATGGACGGTATTGCTGAATATTTCAAGGGGTGGGAAAAGTCAGAACAAGTGTTGACATCACAGTAGTATAAACAACTTCTAAAGTCTCCAGCCACCACCTTAGAAGTCCCCTAACACCATGCAGGTCTCTCCCCACTAAGAGTTCCCCCCGCTACTACGTGTATGTTCTCAGCTCTTTCCTTCATCTTCTCTCAGCCTCCCATTATTTTTTTTTTTTTCCCTACTCTTTTCTTCTCATCCATGTCTCCTGTTTGATCTCAGGAGTTACAAAGAAACTGCTCTCCCATTATTCAACAGACAAAGTTTCCCCTCTTTTAACATCTTGCCATATTGCAAAAATGAATCTGATTCTTTCTGAATTGTATTTTGGGTTATTTCTCCAAACAAAGATAATTTCCTTCCCAAGAAGAATCTCATTGTCAGACAGTAAGATGGTGTTTATTGTTTTCATCGTACTGTTATCCCCTCTTTAAAGAATTTAATTTGTGTCATATTTTCTTCCCAAATGGTGTATACTGTAGAAATTTGAGTGAATTCTTCCAAATGAAAAACAAAGTAATAATTGAATTAAGTATAACACTTAAAAGCAATAGCTAGGGAGACATATAAATCTGGGTTAAAATATCCTTGAATCAATAACCTGTGGGACTGCAGGTAAGTTATTTAAACTCTCTAATATTCCGTTTTCCTATCTGTGAAATAAGAATAAAAATGCTTTTGGATTTTTTAGTTACATGAAATAGTAAATCACTTCACTGTTTAAGCCAATATGAAATGCTTTGTTTTTTGCTCACCATCAAAAGCTTAATAACCCACTGTTATTACCTGATGTATTGATACATGGCTTTTCCTATTTTAGTACCATCCTCTCAGTTCACTTAATCTATGTTTCTATATTTGCTATAGTACCAGAGCTTGGAACTCGACAATTCCTCAGCAAATAATACTACTGATTTCAAGAAAATAAAATTTATTATTATTTTACTTGTTAAATATGCAAAAAATACTGTTAGCCCAGAAATTGTGATTTTATACTTATCTTTTAGTGTATCATTTTAAATAAAGAAAAAAATTAATATATGTGTTATGTTTAAATATAAATATTTATATATTTTAAAATTTATATTTATAGTAAATATTTATTAAAAATAAATAAAAACGTAAGTACATAAAATGGTTTTCTTCCTCCTTGACTATCTATGATTATAATATAAAATCACATACACACGCGTGCATATAAACTTGCTTCTTCCTCCTTGCCTACCCAAATTACTATTCCTGTTTTACTATTCTGACCACACTGATATATGTTTTTCTTTGGGAAGCCCCCCTCTCCTGTTGCATAACAACCAGGTGAGATGTAGGATTGACTTTAGCCCTAACCTGTTGCAAACTAACTCAATGTGCAGCATTCTCCTGACATAATGTTGGTTCACAACGGGCCAGTTAGAGGTAAAACAGGAAAATTCAAGTGATGTGGAAACCCACCTGGTCTATTCCCTTGATATGAATAAGGAAGCAAGAAGCCCTAATTGCTGATGGTAGCCACCTTGCAACCATATGGAAAACCAGTCTGGCACTAGGAAGAATGCCAAGTCAAGAAAACCACAAAGAAATAAAGATTAAATCCTTGACCAAACTGTTCCTGGGCCCATATATTTCTGGCTTTTTCAATTATGTGAAATAATCAATCCCTTATCTTTGAACCTAATCACAAGTGGTTATAGTGACAACCTACCAAAAGCAAGCTAAATAATACTCATTACTTTTGTGATAATACACTTTCCATTCAATGTTACTATTTTATGTTTCTATATTTGTAACAATATCTTTTTTTATCTGATATAAGACTAGACTACTGTTACTGCTATTCTTTTATTGAACATTGGACCTTCCACCTAATTACATTTCCAAATAAATATAAAATTATTTAATTAAATTTCAAAGATAAGGATGGTTTAGATTTTGACTTGAATTAAATAAAAATCAAGGTTAATAGACAATTTTCCAATATTTTCTCGTCCTATTCAGGAACATAGTGTATCCAACCATTTAATCAAATCTTCTTTTAAATTCTCCCTAATATGAGTTTATAGATTTATTTATGACTACATATTACCCATTCAATTTATGCCTCTATCACATTTTATTGCTCTTAGTAAAGGATGTTTAAGTATATTTTTTCCCAAATGTTAAGTTATTCAATTTATGCCTCTATCACATTTTATTGCTCTTAGTAAAGGATGTTTAAGTATATTTTTTCCCAAATGGTAAGTTATTATACTAATATTCTTCTTGGCAGTTTACAGTAGTTTTCAGAAAGCACAGTATCTTGGAAGCAGACCACCTGGATCAAATCATGGGTCAGCCACTAAATACCTTTATGTCCTTTGAAACCTGAACTTGGATTGATATTTCTCTCTCTGCCTCTCTCTTGCCATATATATAGTTACCAAAGGGGAAACATGGTGGGGAGGGATAAATTAGGAGCTTGGGATTAGGATATACAGACTACTATATATAAAATAGATAACTAATAAGGACCAGTAGGTATAGCACAGGGAACTTGACTCAATATTCTATAATAACCTATATGGGTAAAGGATCTGAAAAAGAATGGATACATGTATATGTATAACTGAATCACTTTGCTGTACACCTGAAACTAATACAATATTATAAATCAAATGTACTTCAATAAAATTAAAAAAAAAGAATTCAATATGTATCTTTTAAATTTGTGTTTCTATAACTTATACATACACATACACACACAAATATAATTTGTAGGGTTTGTTTTTCCTGGCAATTTATTTTTCTAACCTTCTAATTTTTGTCCAGATTGATAGCCACATTCTTTTTAACTGCTGCATAATACTCCGTGGTAGCTTCATCATAATCCATAGCAGTACATGACAATGTATTTAATAATATCCCTATAATTGGATATGTAGAGATTTTAGTTTTTCACTATTACAAATAGTGCTGTCGTGAACACCCTTGTATATATCACTTGTTGGCATATGTAAATGACTCAATAGGAGAAAAATAAAGAGGTTAACTGATGGAACAATGGATTTGTACATTTTTATTTGACAATTTCTGATAAACTGCTCTCTGAAAATGTTCTAATACTTACATTCCTATTTTAAAACCATGTTTTTTTAAAAAAAGTTCTGTTTGACTTAATTAATTGCATTTGGCCATGCATTGATACATGCTTGTACATTTTCTTGTTCTCCCTATTTCTATGGTTTATTATATCAGTGTATTCTCCTAAATTGAACCAGTAGTGTATTCCTATCCAAAAATACTATGCATTTTGAAAGATAAAAAAATTAGGACTTCCCTGGTGGTGCAGTGGTTAAGAATCTGCCTGCCAGTGCAGGGGACACGGGTTCGAGCCTTGGTCCAGGAAGATCCCACATGCTGCAGAGCAACTAAGCCTGTGTGCCACAACTATTGAGCCTGCGTGCCACAACTACTGAAGCTCACGTGCCTAGAGCCTGTGCTCCGCAACAAGAGAAGCCACCACAATGAACAGCCCTCGCACCACAACAACAGGTAGCCCCCTCTCGCCACAACTAGAGAAAGCCCACGCACAGCAACGAAAACCCAACACAGCCAAAAATAAATAAATAAATAAATTTATTTAAAAAAAACCTTATAGATAAAAAGGAAATATTAATGAAAACACAATAAATGGAAGTTCTTTTTTTAATTCCAATGAAATAATTGTTTGAAAAACATAGAATTGTATGCTATCAAATTATACTAATAACTTATGGAAATGTGGGAAAGGAAAAAGGCAAAAACAAAATACTTTAAAAAGTCATTAATGAATATATGTCATTATTATGTTTATGTGGTATAAAAATGTTTATTGACTATTTTAAGATAATGATGAATAATTCCAAAATGGAATGTTTACCCTCTAAATCTGAATCATCAAATATAAACAAATAAATAAAAATCTAGACAGCCAAAGGCAAATAAGAAAATAAACAAAAATTGAATGCATTTTTAACTCAGTTAAAAAGATGATGGCTGACATAGTGTTACAATACTCTACAAAGCTGTCCTAAGTTCACTCATCAAAGCTGTAATAGATATGATTGAATGGAAAAATCAATAGCTTCTTACCAGGAATTTGTCTGATCCAAAGCAATGGAAATGATAATAAACATATAGGCAAATAAACTCTTACAAAATGAAAACAAGTATGATGAAAGCATACACTCAAAATTGATAAAATATGATATAAAGATGGTCATTGTACTGTGAAAACAGGGACACTTGGTGACAATTATGTAGTATTGATAATCTTGTAAGAATGAAATAAAATATCATAATACATAAAGCAAACCTGCTCAAAATATATGGGGAATGCCAGAAATGTAATTAGTTATCAGATTCACCTCATTGTTATAACCGAGTGTCAGTTATAGTAGGAAAAAATGCTTGGAGAAGTTATTCTTATGGGGCGGGTGGGACATATCATGATCCTCAAAAGATTATTTTCCAAATTAAATGACTTTGCCTCAGTCCAGGCATCCTTATAGCTCACTTCTCTTCCTTGTTTTAAATGTCACATCCAAAAAGTGATGTGATTACCATCACAGCCTCACTTATTAAGGGAAGTATGTCAATTTCCTCAGGTTCACAGAATGGGAGAACAGCTGAAAACCACAGAAGTTGTTTGTTTATTTTAAAAATGTGATTATATATATAACCCTTTATAGGGAACACATGTTCTTTTTCTATAAATAGAGCTTATATAAATAAAATTTAAAATTTACCAGCTAAATTGCAGAAAAGAAAATTTGTGTTCTCCAGATCCTAAGGACGATTCTTAAAAACTAGAAATTAATAATATAAAACAAATACAGAAGACCAATAATTGAAAAACTTTTGAAAAATTCACCCCTAACTAATAGGTAAAAGAGAAATGTAGAGTAACACTCTACACTTTGGTAAAAGAGAACACTCCCCAAATTGGTAAAAGAGAAATGTAGAGTACGATAGATGAAGTTTGTGAAATATAATGTGAAAAGTTGTTTAAAGTGTTGCTTAAATGTTTACAGTCTTATTAAAAACAGATTATACATGCAAAAAGCAAAATTTGTTTTTTACTTCAAATATATAAAATGAAATAAATATTTCATAATATTTCAAAAATGGGGGATTTTTATTAAATATGACAGAAATAGATAGAAAGTCTTTCACTAAATATCTGTGACAAGGGCCCAGGATGCCAAAACATTTTATCTAAATGAATGAGAACACTTCAAAGATTATTTTTCTCAGGCAAACCAGCAAGTGTCCACTTAGTTGTCTAGATCTGTTATTTCAAACTTTGGGCTATTTTTGATGTTTAAGAAAATCATAGACACGTATTGGCTCAAGCAATTCAGAAACATAGGGAATCAAATTTTGTAAGAAATGGACATAGGGGGAAACGTGCAGTTCAAATTCTGGTTCTTACACTTTGCTTTTTTGGCCAAAGTTTGACATTTTGCTAGTGTTGTATCACATTGACTTTTTTATTTCAATCTAAGATTTTTTTTTTAACATCTTTATTGGTGCATAATTTCTTTACAGTGGTGTGTTAGTTTCTGCTGTATAACAAAGTGAATCAGCTATACGTATACATATATCCCCATATCCCCTCCCTCGTGCGTCTCCCTCCCACCCCTCTAGGTGGACACAAAGCACCGAGCTGATCTCCCTGTGCTATATGGCTGCTTCCCACTAGCTATTTTACATTTGGTAGTGTATATATGTCCATGCCACTCTCTCACTTCGTCCCAGCTTACCCTTCCCCCTCCCCGTGTCCTCAAGCGCATTCTCTACATCTGCGTCTTTATTCCTGTATTTTGACTTTTTTGAACCCCCTTTTTATCTTCTGTAAAAGAGGAAGTAGGGACACCAAAGTCTATGTATTTTACTATATCGCATGCTTTAATTATTATTTTCAAATCTCAAAAGCACTGCAGAAAAAATGGTCTGCGGGGCATGGGGTGAAAAATGCAGACTGAATAAATGTATTTACCTCTGTTTTCTCTTTAAACCTTATAATAAAGGGATTTTAAAAGGTGATAAACCCAGAAGGACAGCAAACTTTTATAGCCTTAATGTTGCATGAATAGTATTTAACATATTATTTTTTTTTAAAGCAGAGAAAGGTGAAATCTAAGTGCCTGCAAAGAATGGTGGCAACAGGGCACAAGGGAAGTGGATCAATGCTGCAGAACTGGAAAAAGGCTCAGAAATGAGAAACATCCAGTTTTTCGGACGGCAGTAGTAAACTCTGGGCTAAAATGAGAAGGACGGGATGAAAGTATGAATAAAAACAGTTAGTTCCCAAATTCTTCCTCTTGGCAAATATAGCTAGGAAACTACCATCAACCCCCACCCTGGAAGATGGAAAATAAGTTCACTAGTTCAAAGGAACTAGAGAAGCACATGACTGTGATTCTTAGCACAGCAGAGAACAAAGGTGAAAAGAATTGGATTAAGTACCAATCTACATAAATAACCATGAGACCCCACAGTATCTTTCTCCAACACAGCTCAGGATAATCAGTAGCCAGAAACACTCCCCAAATTGGAGATTGGAGAATTCCTACGTAGAGAAACTGATCCAACTTACAAACACACACATATATATATATATTAAAGAAAAATAATATATTTTCAACTCCTTGAAAATATAAGAAATACATTGGTGAGAAAGTGAAAATTTGTTACAAATGAGATGCTATTCAAATATGCCTTGAAATACACTGCTTTTTGTCAAACAAACCATTATGATAAGTATCCATGGAAAACACTGTGCTTTAGAACTCAGGGCTTCAAGCAAGCAGAGTAAAAGAGGCTTGAGATTCAGACTGAACAGAATCCTGATTCCTGAAAATGTGTATGCATGTCTGTGTCTGTGCATTGTGAGTGAAAGAGAGGCACCAGAGAGAAAGAAACTCAGATGTTCTAAGGGTCTCATGAAATTCTAAATGACAAAAACCTTTTCCTTCTCTTTACCTACTTTCAGTTAAGACACAGAGGCAATTCTGTTGCAAAGTAAGACACTAGTTCCATCAACGTAGAAGAAAAGTCTCTTTTGCTCCTCACCTTCTGGAACGTTTTAGCCCCCTCAAATGTCCTAAAAGCTTACTCACTTCCAGCTGTGCGTTCAAAGAAAAGCTCTTTCCTCCACCTGGTACACCCTTTCTCCTCTTCCTTACCCCATTCCACTTTATCTGGTTCACCCACTCACCTTTCCAGATATCATGTTTGATATTGCCCCTCTAACCTGATCTTTTCCATAAGGAGATGCACCTTTTCCATTAGTCTTTTCAAAAGCACCCCATGTTATTTTTGCTTATATGATTTACCATGTGTATTACATTGTTTTCCTCACAGACATACAATAAAAGATGTATTTTGAATAGTACAAAGGAAGTGTGTTCTACTCTATACAAAGATAATAGTGATCACCAACCATTAAATTTTCATTCATTCATCTATTCATTCATTCAGTCAATAAAATATTTATTGAGCACCCATTCTGTACCAAATACTCAGACAGTTCTAGGATACAACAGTGAACAAGGCAAGCAGCAACCCTCCCTTCAGGGAACTTGCATTATTATAACTGCAAAACCAAAAGAAAAAAATTAAAGTATATTTCACACACGGTCATTTAGTTGAGCTGCAAGTAGATATTATGTTAAGTTTGATAGAAAATGTTAAGTTTCCTGAAGATGAAGCAAAGCTGATATAGGTGCAAAGTTTTCTTTACACTGAATCAACTGCTCACTTGCTACTGAGTGGATTTCTGTAAGAGGAGCTGAAATTTGAAATGCACCTTTAAAAGACTGGCTAGGAAATCCTCCTAGGGCATCTTCCTTTCCATCTTGTTGGGGGTGTGGGAGGAGTTCTGCCTGCATCACTGCTGATTAATCCATGTCTCAGCTTTCAGCTGCTTCATACTGAGCTCACTATAACTTTAAATATTGATAACCAAGCTCATATATCACAGAGCTGAGAGAATGACAGTTCCAGTGCATAATGGCTAAAGCTTTCTACAATAATCAGATATTCAATAATTCATGAACATATATCTCCCCAAATCAAATTGGAAGCTATTTTGTGTAATATATTATTTAAAATTCAATATTATAATGCACACAACTTCTCCTCAGCCAGAGGAGGACCATTTCAAAATGTGATTATGTGTGGACTCTATTTAAAAGTGACAATTCTGCTTTTCATTTGTTTAACAGCTTAAGCGGAAGAGCTCAGCTGGAACTAAGTCATCTGACAATGAAACCTGGGTGGCCACAAGCAACTTTGAAACAGTGACATTAGGACCTTAAAATTGCACATGCAAATGGATAGGACAGACGTGTATTTGGGGAAAAAAATTTTGTTCAGGTCGTACATCAACTCACTCCCAAATAGTCCCCTCCAAATTAACTGTAATTTGTCATCATTATAAGATAAATTGTTAACCCTTAAGTCTGAGAGTCAAGACACCTTCACCTCACCCCCGTGTTGTGAGCAGTCTCATTGCTTTCAAAGCCATCATTTACTATATTTTCTGCAAGTAGATTTGGGGTAACTTGCCCCATAAGCGCATAGTCAGATACTGGTTTCATAATGTCTCCTTGTTGGAAGCACCCTTCCATTTCTCCTCTGTCTATGTGAAATCTTCTTTCAAGAAATAGATCACACTAAGTGAAGCCTTTCCTGACTTTTCAAGCCATGTGTGGATCACCCTTTCTCAGAACACCATATTATTATTCCTGTATGTTATTCCACTAGTTACCATTTATTAAGCTGTACATGTTCAGAACAGGCCTCCCCAAGATGTGCTACTCTGGCATGGGATTTTTTTTGAGCTAAAGACAGTGGAGACCCTTTGGGCTCAAGAGAAACTGCCGCCCCTCCCTTAACTACCTGGAGGAGTTTAAATTGGAGCTTTTTCCCGGAAAAAGTTATTACCAGGGAAAAATTTCATCTAAATGGCCCCATCTATATGGAGCGCAAACATCTAATTACCCAACAGCTTCTCTTATCATTCTGTGATGATCCTTCTGTCCTTGGAAGCCCAGGCCCCTGTCCCATCCCTTAGCTGAGGATGGCATATCTACCTCATGTTATCTTTCTGCCTTTGAACCTCTCATATATGTGGGGTTCTCATGCATATGAAATTTAATTTTCTCCTGTTAACATGTCTCATGTCAATTTAATTCTTAGTCTAGCAGAGGAACCTTGAAGGACAGAGGAGAGTTTTCTTCTTCCTCAACAAAGCACTGATCATATGTCAGGCCTGTGTCAAATTTCATGAACTGTTTTCGTTTGACAACAGGTCACCACTGCTACCCCACTGTGACAGCCAAGGAAACTGAGTCTCAGCAGTGTTCACTGAGTTTTTCAAGGATACAAATCAGGAATTACTAGAGGCAGAAGGTTGTCTGTCTGGTTTAGCATTTCCCTGGTCCCTAGTCAGGGCTCCATATCTGTTGACTGATTGAATACATAAACAAAGCCCTTAACATTTGATTGTGTAAATCTAGTGTTGTCTTCTAACCTTGCAGGCAACGAGGTTGGAAGAGACCAGCATTGCGACCTTAAGTGAAAAGAGAGTGCTTGTATAAGAGTAAAGCATGGTGTTTTAGAACAAGTCCTGAATGATCTCGGGCCCTGCCAATATCTGGACTCAGACAATTTGCAATAGGATGACCTTGAACAAAGTTATTAACTTTTCTGGCTCTCAGTATCTTCATCTACAGTAACTTCATGCTAGCCTATAATAGGAAAACTTCCATAAAGTAGTACAGAATTATATGTTAAAATGTAGGCTTTACAGCATGCAGACCTAGGTCTAGATGTCAACTCTGACCTGCAGGACATGAGGCAAGTTACTTACTATCTCTATGCCTCCAGTTCCTCACAGGGAAAATTTGCGTGGTAGCACCTCCTGAATGGGCCTAGGATTTATACACGGTTACCTAAATGCAAATCCTGTAGAACAATGCCTACTACATAAAAAGTTCTAAATAGATGTTGGGTCTCATTGTTAAATATGTGTAAGTGGCATAGCACCCCACACATGGTAGATCCTCAGAGAATGTTTCTTTCCTTCTTTCTCACCACATTGTGTGTGAACTCAGTTCGCCTCATTTACTAAATTAGAATAATAAAACTGACCTTTCTCCAAATAAGCAGAGCTAACAGACATTTTAATAATATTTTCAACTTTAAGATGCCAATAACATGCATGTGATCCAGAATTTGTAGGCTGGAAAAAGTAAACATCATCCTCAGTAAAAGAATGTTAGAATAGGAGGTACAGACTCAAAGCTATACAGTAAATCAGAGAAGAAAATAAACATCTCTTGGATCAGGTGATTAAAAAAGGAATCTACAGGGATCTCAGATTTGAACTGGGTTCTAATAGATGTATAAGACTATGAATGATGGAAAGGATAGAAAATTATGAAAAATAAGCCTACTTCACATAGATTTCTCCCATAATTTCTCCAAATACTGATTGGTTTAGATAAGTTGATTATATGTTGCAATATTTTCTGGCTTTAGACACAGTAACTAACATAGAGGAAAAGCTTAATTTGTATATACATCATCATCATATGTTCCTTTATTTGTTGTCTATTATGATCTAAGTATTGTGCCTTTATTATTCTTAATTATTTTATATATTTAGTGTTAAGCATGATCTTCCCCATTCAGAGATTAGGAACATGAGATTCAGCAAAGTCAGGTCACTTGACCAGAGTCCCTTCACTGGAGTGGAGCTCAGATGTGAACCCAGCTCACCATCATATCTCATGGCCTCCCTCTCTATGTTTTTGACTATATCATTTTAAATGATCATGAGTTTAATGGATTAAAAATATTATTAAACATGCCTGTCACCATAAGACTCCATTAGCATAATGAAAATATGCAAATCATTAATTTTAAACCCTCTAAACAACAGCAGCCACATTTTTTCTCCTGCCAGGGAATACTGGCTTAATGAGATTGCACTGGCCCAGTGATACGGATGCTTAAGCCAAGAAAGGGTAAAGAATGAAAAGAAGCATACAAGGTAAAAAAGGATGCTGCTGGCACCACTCTGGGAATTTAGAAGGGTAAAGACAACAATACCCAAAGGAAACCAAGCAATTTCAGCCCTAAACATAGGCACTATTTTAAATCATCCATTCAGACCCAACCCATATGGGGTGATTCACAGGTCACAGGATTATTTTTTCCCACTAGTCTGGCACAAAGTATAAAGTGGTAAATAACATATTTCCTTCCTTCCATCACTCCTTCATCCCTCCCTTCCTCCTCCAGTTATTTCTTAAGCACCCAACCTGTACCAAACACTGTATTATGTCTTTGAACCATATAATGATCCACAAGAAAGACATAAATGTTGCCTTCATTGAACTTGTAGTCTCTACTATACTAGGGGAGACAGGCGGTTAAGCAAGAAGTTACAACACATGTGATATTACAGGTTGCTCATGAAAAAGCACTTAAATGTTATGTGAAAGTAAGCTGAACCTGAAGGATAAATAGGAGATAGCCAGGTAAAGGAAATACACTATGTGCATATATCTGGGTGTGAGTGGGATGTGGGAGTGTATGGATATATTCTCCAGATAGAAAAAACAACATGTGAAAAGTCTTCAAAATGAAAGAGGAAGTAGGAGAGAAAAGTTCCAAGATAAGTTTTAAAATGTGTAGTAAGCCTGTGGGTGGCATGCTTAGTATGGGTGAGGCAGGTTCAAGTCCCAAAATGAGGCTAAAGAGGTAAGCAGGATTCAGAGGAGGCCAAAGTCAGTAGACTCTACCTCATTCAAGGGGCAATAAGAGCCTGGGGAAGGGCTGGAGAAAGAGGGATGGGACCATACTTGTAATGAAGACTACCCATGTTCTTACACATGGAGGAGTTTAGGGGATCTACTGCAGAGCAGGATTGGATTAGATCGAAGGTCTCTGGTGAGATATAAACGGTACATTATACCAGTTCAAAGATGTATAGATTAGGGAACTTTAACTTGGAAAAGTAGAAATCTCAAGGGGTCTCCAAGGCTCTCTTTCAATATCTGTGATGCTGTCTCTGGGGGTATTTCTGCTGGACCCAAGAAGCACAATAAGGACCACTGGATAGAATCAAAGGAAAGATTACTCTAACAAGACTCTTTCTGTTGAGTGAAGCAATGGGTTCCTTTAGGTCTTTTTTTTTTTTTTAAACAGTTATTTATTTTTTAATAAAATTATTTTATTATATTATTTATTTATTTATTTATTTTTGGCTGCATTGGGTCTTTGTTGCTGCGTGCTGGCTTTCTCTAGTTGTGGCAAGTGGGGCTACTCTTTGTTGTGGTGCGCAGGCTTCTCATTGCGGTGGCTTCTCTTGTTGTGGAGCATGGGCTCTAGGTGTGCAGTAGTTGTGGCATGTGGGCTCAGTAGTTGTGGTGCAAGGGCTTAGTTGCTCCATGGCATGTGGGATCTTTCTGGACCAGGGCTCAAACCTGTGTCCCCTGCATTGGCAGGCAGATTCTTAACCACTGCACCACCAGGGAAGTCCGGGTTCCTTTAGGTCTTTATCTGGCTCTTCCAGTGGCCACTCTGACTCTTTGCCTTGACTTTCTAATTGTGTTCCTTTGGCCCATGTATCTACCCCTTCACCAATATCACACTTTCTCAATTAATACAGCGAAAGCTTAATTATTAAAATAATATAAATCTAAAAATCAGGTACTATAAGTCTACCAATTATTTTTAAAAATAACTTCTACATCCATTGCTTATCTATACTAAAGTAGATTCAATTTGTCAAGTTCTACTGAAAATATGTCTGCAATTTACATTAAGTTTGTATTGAATCTAATTGAAATACCAATTTCAAGAAGATCTTAACAATATTTATCAGTCTAATTCATGAACACAGGATGTTTCTCCATTAGCTTAGACTTTTAAAAATTTTGTTCATTAATATATTATTGTCTTGCCTTGTTTACAATCTTGGGGATGTGTTAGTCAGGGTTCAACCAGAGAAAGAAAGCTACTTGGAGATAATATAGTATTAAGAGATTCACTGCAAGCAGTTAGCTTACACAATCGTAGGGCTCATTAGAAAAGTCTAAAATCTGTAGGGCAGGCCATTTGGAAGGTCCAAGCTATGAGGAAGGGCAGGCTGGAACCCTGGTGAATGAGCTGAAGCTGCCGTCCATAGGTGAATTTTTCCTTCTTCAGAGAAGCATCAGTTCTGTTCTTAAGGCTTTTCAAGTGACTGAATAAAGTCCACCTACATTATCTACAATCTGCAATCTAAACTGACAGTCTAAAAACTTGGAGACCTCGGTGTCAGAAAAGTGAACTGCATCTGTAACCCAAATAACCTAAGATAAGGTTGTCACTAAGGGGACTTCCCTGGTGGCACAGTGGTTAAGAATCTGCCTGCCCGTGCAGGAGACATGGGTTCGAGCCCTGGTCTGGGAAGATCTCACATGCCGTGGAGTAACTAAGCCCATACACCACAACTACTGAGCCTGCGCTCTAGAGTCCACGAACCACAACTACTGAGCCCATGTGCCACAACTACTGAAGCCCGTGTGCCTAGAGCCCATTCTCTACAACAAAGACAAGCCACCGCAATGAGAAGCCCGTGCATCACAACGAAGAGTAGCCCCCATTGGCCACAACTAGAGAAGACCTGCGCTCAGCAATGAAGACCCAACACAGCCAAAAATAAATTAAATTAATTAATTAAAAAATTAAAGATTGTTACTAATAACATTTCTATTAGCAAAAATCAGATTAAAGGTGATGTCTGTATATTGCTGTACACTCACATCTTTCAGTGACTTCAAGACAGGAGTTCATCAAATTGAGGGAGATAATGTAAAACATAATCACAGAATCTAGTAAATAATGGAAGATCACACAGAGGATTAAGATATATGAACATAACGACAACTTGGTTGTGGAAACATAAACATGCAACTCACTGGAAAACATAGATTGGATGTCTACGTTATAGTTACTGGGTCTCCCTGCAACTTTCTGTATTTTATTGCCAAAGAAACCAAAGGGTGGAATGCAAAAGATGATATACTGGACCTTGAACAACAGGATTTTGAACTCTGTGGGTCCACTTATAAATGGATTCTTTTTTAAATAAATGCATACTACAGTACTTCATGATCTGCAGTTGGTTGAATCCACAGACACAGAACCATGGATACAAGGGGTTTATGGTAGTTATATGTGGATTTTCCACCTAACTCTTTGTTGTTCAAGGATCAACTATAATGGTCCTACACCTAAATCAAATTCTGAGGTTTTAAACTTGTACCTGGGTGAAGAAAGGGGCAACAAACCTGTATCAGTTTTAATGAACAACAACAATTGATAATGTCAATTACCCAAGGACATAGTCTCCAATTTTATTTTCATGCAGGGCAACAAGGAATATCAGAAAGGAAGAACTATCCAGAAGGTAAAGCCACAGGCCATGGAAGACGCTGGACAATTTAGTGCTTCTCACAGTGCAAAACAAGGGTCCAAAAAAGAAATTAACTTCACTGCCAGCGGAGAGCATATTTGCAATTCCTGACAATTATCATTTCATTAATGCTACAGAATAATGACTGCTGGATGTTTTACATTTTTACATTTTCATAATTTAGCTTTTATTTTTTGGCTTAAATCTAGTACTAGTACCCTGTTTCTACTCCTTTACTGTACATTGGATATGACAGGGAATAGGAACACGGTATGGTAGATATTGTGTACTTATTAATAGGTTTAGAAACTTTCAGAAGTCACCAAAATAGGATATAAAGGGATTATGGACTTTGGGCTGGTATAACTTACATAATCTCTCCCATAGGCAGACAGTGGTTGTGTAGAGTATACACAGACACCTGAGTGGCTAGAGGAGTGGGTTGTGGCTTAGAATATAAATGTTCCCTGAGAATACATTCAATTTTCTTACTGTTAATAGTAGACTTCCTCTCCTTGCCATGGTTTGGCTGGGTATACAACTGTCTTTCAAGAAATTTTATTCCCTAAACTCATTTATAGCTAGATATCACCATGTGACTAATTAGTTTAGACTAACAGGATGCCACTGGAAGTGACTGGTACAATCTCCAATTTACCTCCTTAAAAATAAAGCTGTTTGTCTTGATTCCTCCTATCTTTATTCTGGTTGAGAATTGAAAATGATTTGATTCTTGGATCCAGAAATTAAATTTGTATTTTGAGAAAAGCAAACTCAATAAACTAGTCTAGATCCTGAATAACCTCATAGGGAAGAACCACCTGGCAATCTCTGGACTACTAAGTCAGAGAGAAATGAACTTTGATTTAAACCACTGGGAAAAGATGGGAGTTAGATTCTGGTAAACACTATCAGATCAACCCTCCCACAGATGACAACTATAAACTCCAGAAAAATTACAAAGTTCAAACAGATGAAGACAATGCTGGGTGAAACAAAGCAGATGATATAAGAGGGGTGTCAGCCTTAAGAGAAAGTAATGACAGTGAGCACGTGAGTTTCCTGTTGTTAAGGCTTTTAGCTTTGAGACTCTTTCTAGATGTCACCCCTGCAGAGGCTGAGACTTGCACAGAAACCCACAGGTTTGCTACCTTCTTCAAGAAGCAGCGTTTGGAGCAGCCATAGGACTAGAAAATGTAGAGAGAAGCTCTAGGGAGAAAAGAACTAAGGAGGGAGAGCTATAGGCTCTGTGTAGGAAATCTTACAAAATAGCTACCCAACCCCTGAACTTTAAATGTATTAAGCAGAATTCTAGCAGCCCAATTAAAGATACGAAATATAAACTGGAAGTTTACAGTCTGGAGTTTGAGTTCAGATCAATCAACTGCTAGCTAAACACAAGAATGCCAGTAAAGAAACCAATAGGGTTCAGACAAATATAAGATAATCTAGAGTCTTTACAGGATGTTATGGAGCATGTTCAGGAACCAATATAAAATTACCAGTCATATGAAGAAACGGGAAATTCTGACTCATTAAAGAAAAGGCAATTAATGGAGACTAACCTTGAGCAGCTGCTATAATCTCTGCTCAAGGGCATAAGGGAAAATACTCTTATAATGAACAAAATATGACATTTCAACAGAGAAATAGAAACTATAAAAAGTTCCAAATGGAAATTGTATAACTAAAACTGGTAAAATCTGAAATAAAATTTGAAATAAAAGGATAGGCAAAAGAACAGGTTTGAGATAGCAGAAGGACTCAATGAAATAGAAGATTAATAGAAATCATCTGATGTGAAAAAGAATTAAGAAAATAGAATCTCTGGGTCCTCTTGGGGAATCTCTAATGGTCCAACATATATATAATTGAAGTTCTATAAGAGGAGGATAGAAATTCGGGAAGCAAACGTATCTGAAAAGATAGCAGTTTCATTTTCCCCCAAATTAATCAAAGACATATACTTATAGAGTTATTAAGTCCAGTGAATGTCAAACAGGATAAACAGAAAGGACACCATGCCTAAGCACAGCATAGTTACTGTGAATAAAAGCAAAAAACCAATAGAAGTCATTAAAGCAGCAAAAAAAAAAAAAAAAAAAAAAAAGAGGTATAATGGAGGAATAATAATTTGAGTGATCACTGACTTCATCAGAAACAATCAAATGGTATTTTTAAAGTAATGAAAGAAAAAAATCCTGAAGCCTAGAATTCTACATCTAATAAAACTGTCTGTCAAAAATAAAAGTGAAACAAATAATACTTAAGATAGAGGACAGCTAAGAGAATTTGATGCCAGCAAGTCTGCACTTCAAGGAACCTTAAAGGAAGGTCTGCAGGCTGAAAGGAAATCATAGCAGATGGAAATCTGAATCTTCGGGAAGAAGGAAAAGCAGTGGAAGTAGTGTTCAAATACTATCTTACGGGCAGTTACAAAATACTATTTTTATTCTTAATTGTTTAAAATACATATGACTATTTAAAGTAAAAAATTTATAACATTGTAATGAGTGGTTTAAATGTGTGTAAATATAATATACATAAGAATCATTTCATAAAGGATGGGAGTGAGTTAAATGGATGCATAGTTTCAAGTTTTCTATATTTTACTTATAGTAAAATGTAGTACTACTTGTAGTAGTACCATGATTACTTTAAAAGTGAAAACTTTAAGTGAAAATTTAAGTATGTGCATTGTAATCTCTAGCACAATGTATCAGTTTCCTGTGGCTGCTGAAACAAAGTTCCACAAACTGAACTTATAACAACAGTAATGTATCATCTCACAGTTCCGGAGGGGAGGAGTCAAGAAATCAAGGGAAGGGAAGGGTCCTTCTTCATGCCTTCTAGATTCTGGTAGCCTCAGGCATTTCTTGCCTTATAGATGCCATTCTCCCTGTGAGTTCACAAAATCTTCCCCAAACAAATGTCTCCCTCTGTACCCCAATTTCCCCTTTTTATAAGACAACAGTCATATTAGTTTAGGGTCCACCCTAATGACCTCATTTAAACTTGATCATCTGCAAAGACCGTATCACAAAATAAGGTCACTTGGGGTCAGGCACTTGGGGTTAGGAATTCAACATCTTTTTGAAGGACACAATTCGATACATAATAAGTAACTACAAAAAAAAAATGCAAAGATACATATATAGATAGATAAAGATATACAAATTTTATTATTTTTTTAAATTTATTCATTTTTGGCTGCATTGGGTCTTTGTTGCTGTGCACAGGCTTTTCTCTAGTTGCTGCAAGCGGGGGCTACTCTTTGTTGCAGCGTGCTGGCTTCTCATCGTGGTGGCTTCTCTTGTTGCAGAGCACGGGCTCTAGGTGCACAGGCTTCACTAGTTGTGGCTCATAGGCTCTCGTGTGCAGGCTCAGTAGCTGTGGCACACAGGCTTAGTTGCTCCGCGGCATGTGGGAACTTCCCAGACCAGGGCTTGAACCCGTGTCCCCTGCATTGGCAGGCGGATTCTTAACCACTGCGTCATCAGGGAAGTCCTAGATATACAAATTTTAAATCACAGTATTTTAGGAGTTTCTTCACACAGAAACTTAGTATCTTTAAAGTAATAAAGCTACTACTATCATCCCCATTTTACTACTGAAAATTCTGATGTTTTGGCAAATTTAATAGCCAGTTCAAAGTCTCATATCTGGTAGATGGTTCATGCTCTCTGTAATTTCAAAACATGCACCTTTAATCGCTATACTATATTGTTTAGCCTCACAGAGATTATGAGCAGGTGGCTCAAGGTCATAGCCCTGCCGAGGACTGAACTGAAACTAAAACACAGGAATTTGGATTCTCAGGCCAGAGGTCTTTTTTTTTTTTTTTTTTTTTTATTGGAGTATAATTGCTTTACGATGGTGGGCTAGCTTGTGCTTTACAACAAAATGAATCAGTTATACATATACATATGTTCCCATATCTCTTCCCTCTTGTGTCTCCCTCCCTCCCACCCTCCCTATCCCACCCCTCCAGGCGGTCACAAAGCACCGAGCTGATCTCCCTGTGCTATGTGGCTGCTTCCCACTAGCTATCTACCTTACGTTTGGTAGTGTATATATGTCCATGCCTCTCTCTCACTTTGTCACAGCTTACCCTTCCCCCTCCCCATATCCTCAAGTCCATTCTCTGGTAGGTCTGTGTCTTTATTCCTGTCTTACCCCTAGGTTCTTCATGACATTTTTTTTCTTAAATTCCATATATATGTGTTAGCATACGGTATTTGTCTCTCTCTTTCTGACTTACTTCACTCTGTATGACAGACTCTAGGTCTATCCACTTCATTACAAATAACTCAATTTTGTTTCTTTTTATGGCTGAGTAATATTCCATTGTATATATGTGCCACATCTTCTTTATCCATTCATCCGATGATGGACACTTAGGTTGTTTCCATCTCTGGGCTATTGTAAATAGAGCTGCAATGAACATTTTGGTACATGACTCTTTTTGAATTATGGTTTTCTCAGGGTGTATGCCCAGTAGTGGGATTGCTGGGTCATATGGTAGTTCTATTTGTAGAGGTCTTTTCACAATAGCTGTTGGCTTCATGCTTGCTCTCTCTCGGTTTGCAGAGACCTCTGACAACAGATGTCCAAAGGGAGCTCATGCTTAACGAAGTTGATTAATTTTTTAAAGGAGGTGACAGTCACCATAGATATAATTCACTTGGACTTCTAGCAAGCTTTTGATACAATGCACATCAAAGGCTAATCCAGAGGGTTAATGTAGAGGGGGCTGGTGGAGAAATAGTCAATTGGATAAACATTTTACAATGGGTATAGTAATGGAGGGCAAAAGGTCTATAGAAAGTGGCCTTGGCTCAGGTCAAAAGGATTAATCAATGCCAAGCTTAATCTAACTCATGCATCAGTTACCCGGGAATGTTAAAAATGCTGTTTAAAAAAAAATAAGCTTTTGTTGGGAACAATCAACAGGTCTTTTAAGAAATCTCACGTAAGGATTTAAAAAAATCTTTTATCCTTTAAATTTTTATTAAAAACATTTTTTTCTAAATATTGGGGGAGTGAGGCTCAAAGGAATTGATTAATGTGGAAACTTTTTATGCCAGCCCTTTCAAAGTTAGGATTCAGGAGGACTGACTATTAATGGTGACTCTCTGTGGAACTTATGCATTTCCTAGAATCTGGTTCTTCTCTTTTACAGGCCTTAAGTTCTGCACTTTTTTTTTTTTTTTTTCGTGGTACGCGGGCCACTGTTGTGGCCTCTCCCATTGTGGAGCACAGGCTCCGGACGCGCAGGCTCAGCAGCTATGGCACACGGGCCTAGCCAGTCCGCGGCGTGTGGGATCTTCCCGGACCGGGGCACGAACCCGTGTCCCCTGCATCGGCAGGCGGACTCTCAACCACTGCGCCACCAGGGAAGCCCAAGTTCTGCACTTTTAAGTGTAGGATATGATTCAACTAATCTCTAATGCCCTTACAGCTCTACAGTTCTAGAAATCTGTAATCACATGATTCTAGGAGTAGTTAACACTTTCTTCCTGCTGAGAAAAGAGACAAGCTTCTTGGATAAATAAAAATAAATCATTTGGTGATTATCAGAAACATATTCATTTTCTTTTCAGTTATAAGGATATTTCTATTCCTTTAGGACAGCTCATACTTTGGACACTGTGTGGCTGCAGCCACAGTCTCTGACTCTTCAACCCTGTTGGAGGTTCTGTCCTTCTGATTTTCCTTCTAAATGTACATCTACTTTTCATCTAAGGACATGATTTCTAGTTGAAAGAATAACGGAGAGCAGCAGATAGTTGGTGGCCCTTCAGTCATAAAGAGGCATATGTTAGCCCCTGAGGCAGATCACAATTCAAATAAAGGTAAGATTATAAGAGACTTTAGGGGTAAGCAAGCTCCCTTTTCTAACAACTTATTTTCCTGTGTGAACCAGCAAGTAATCCTGTACTTAAGTATGAAAGTCTCAAGTGATAGAGACAGAGGATGACACGGTTGGGCATCACTGATTATTGGAATCTTCTTCTGTGTCTCTCATGTAATCCCTAGTTAACATATTTCATTTAAAAAAGAAAATGTATTCATTTGAATCAGGTTCATCTAATCCAGGATTCATCCTCTGATATTCCTATAGCTCCTTCTTTACTTTGGCTACTAGGAAACTCAAAACTGAGTTTAACTTTCCTTTGTATGCACTTCCTTAGTGAATTTAGTAGCTTAAATGAAAATTTAAAATCCACTAAGCAGTGGCTTAGTGGTTTAAATAGATTAAAAGTTTATCCTCTCCTTTACAAAATGTCAGAAGGGGGACTTCCCTTGTGGTCCAGTGGTTAAGACTCTGCACTTCCAGTGCAGGGGGCAATGGGTTCTATCCCTGGTTGGGGAACTAACATTTCATGTGCCATGCTGTGGCACACAAGTCAGAAGGTAGGCTGTCCAGGACTGGTGTACGAGGGCCATGAAGTCATCAGGAATCTGTTTCCTGAAGCTCACGCTCTGCCATGCCTGGCTTGTGACAGAGTCAGCCCACATTCTCATGGACCAAGAAGACTGCAGGAGTACTAACATCATATCTGTAGAGGTGTGAAGTGGATGTGGGGTAGACAACCACAAGGCTGCTGTGGCCGGTATTTGGAGCTGTCTTTTAAGTCATGACACACATACACACTGGCAAGGCATGACTTGCTTTCTTTCCTTTTTCTCGTGCTTCCCAAACACATTTAAGAATTTGAAGTGTGCTCACTTTATTTCTAAATCCAGAGGATGGGAGGTCCTAAAAATTGAAATAAATGTCACCACTGAGATATGAGATACGAACAGAAAGGTGAGAATTAGTTTTGGGAGTTACTCCTTGGCTTTCTAATTGCAGAAGTATAAAAAGGTACAGCTAGGATTACCGAAAGTGGGGATCCGACTTCTCGCTGCTCAGAAGCCAATAAAGAGGCAAGATTACCCTCTATAAACTGCTTCTACTACCTTCCAGAAATTTTGAGATTGATACAGCACTGTAAATAAACTATACTTCAATTAAAAAAAAAGACTGCCCTAGAAAACTCCCTTGCCCCTTCCACCATGTGAGGACACAGCAGATCATCGCTGGCTGTGAACCAGGAAGTGGGCTCTCACCAGACACCAAATCTGCCTGCATCTCGATCTTGGACTTGCAGTGGGATTTGGACTTGATGATCTTCAAAACCGTGGGGAGGACAGGCTCTTGGTGCTCCAGTCAGGCGTCAGGGCTGTGCCACTGAGGTGGGAGAGCCAAGTTCAGGACACTGGTCCACAAGAGACCTCTCAGCTCCATGCAATATCAAATGGTGAAAATCTCCCAGATATCTCCATCTCAACCCCAAGACCCAGCTCCACTCAACGACCAGCAAGCAACAGTGCAGGACACCCTATGCCAAACAACTAGCAAGACAGGAACACAACCCCATCCATTAGCACAGAGGCTGCCTAAAATCATAAGGCCACAGACACCCCAAAACACACCACCAGACCTGGGTGGACCTGCCCACCAGAAAAACAAGATCCAGCCTCATCCACCAGAACACAGGCACTAGTCCCCTCCACCAGGAAGCCTACACAACCCACTGAACAAACCATAGCCACTGGGGACAGACACCAAAACAACGGGAACTATGAACCTGCAGCCTGCGAAAAGGAAATCCCAAATACAGTAAGATAAGCAAAATGAGAAGACAGAGAAACACACAGCAGATGAAGGAGCAAGATAAAAACCCACAAGACCTAATAAATGAAGAAGAAATAGGCAGTCAACCTGAAAAACAATTCAGAATAAGGATAGTAAAGATGATCCAAAAACTTGGAAATAGAATGGAGAAAATACAAGAAACTTTTAACAAGGACCTAGAAGAACTAAAGAGCAAAAAAAAAAAAAACAAAAAACAGATCAGAACAACACAATAAATGAAACTAAAAATTCTCTAGAAGGGATCAATAGCAGAATAACTGAAGGAGAAGAATGGATAAGTGACCTGGAAGATACAATAGTGGAAGTAACTACTGCAGAGCAGAATAAAGAAAAAAAGAATCAAAAGAATTGAGGACAGTCTCAGAGACCTCTGGGACAACATTAAATGCACCAACATTCAAATTATAGGGCTCCCAGAAGAAGAAGCCAAACAGAAAGGAACTGGGAAAATATTTGAATAGATTATAGTTGAAAACTTCCCTAATATGGGAAAGGATATAGTTAACCAAGTCCAGGAAGCACAAAGAGTCCCATACAGGATAAATCCAAGAAGAAACCCACCAAGACACATATTAATCAAACTATCAAAAATTAAACACAAAGAAAAAATATTAAAAGCAACAAGAGAACAAACAACAAATAACATACAAGGGAATTCACATAAGGTTAACAGCTGATCTTTCAGCAGAAACTCTGCAAGCCAGAAGGGAGTGGCAGGACATATTTAAAGTGATGAAAGAGAAAAACCTACAACCAAGATTAATCTACCCAGCAAGGATCTCATTCAGATTTGACGGAGAAATTAAAAGCTTTACAGACAAGCAGAAGCTAAGAGAATTCAGCACCAGCAAACCAGCTTTACAACAAATGCTAAAGGAACTACCGGAAGCAGGAAACACAAGAGAAGGAAAAGACCTACAATAATAAACCCAAAACAATTAAGAAAATGGTAATAGGAACATGCATATTGATAATTACCATAAATGTAAATGGATTAAATGCTCCAACCAAAACACACAGACTGGATGAAAACATACAAAAACAAGACCCGTATATATGCTGTCTATAACAGACCCATTTCAGACCTAGGTACACATACAGACAGAAAGTGAGGGGATGGAAAAAGATATTCCATGTAAATGCAAATCAAAAGAAAGCTGGAGTAGCAATTCTCATATCAGACGAAATAGACTTTAAAACAAAGACTATTACAAGAGACAAAGAGGGACACTACATAATGATCAAGGGATCAATCCAAGAAGAAGATATAACAATTGTAAATATTTATGCACCCAACAAAGGAGCACCTCAATACATAAGGCAAATACTAACAGCCATAAAAGGGGAAACCGACAGTAACACAATCATACTAGGGGACTTTAACAACCCACTTTCACCAATGGACAGATCATCCAAAATGAAAATAAATAAGGAAACACAAGCTTTAAGTGATACATTAAACAAGATGGACTTAATTGATATTTATAGGACATTCCATCCAAAAACAACAGAATTACACATTTTTCTCAAGTGCTCATGGAACATTCTCCAATATAGATCATATCTTGGGTCACAAATCAAGCCTTGGTAAATTTAAAAAAATTGAAATTGTATCAAGTATCTTTCCGACCACAACACTATGAGAGTAGATATCAATGACAGGAAAAAATCTGTAAGAAATACAAACACATGGAGGCTAAACAACACACTACTTAATAACCAAGAGATCACTGAATAAATCAAAGACAAAATCAAAAAATACCTAGAAACAAATGACAATGAATACACAACGACCAAAACCTATGGGACGCAGCAAAAGCAGCTCTAAGAGGGAAGTTTATAGCTATACAACCCTACCTTAAGAAACAAGAAACATCTAAAATAAACAACCTAAACTTACACCTAAAGCAATTGGAGAAAGAAGAACAAAAAACCCCCAAAGTTAGCAGAAGGAAAGAAATCATAAAGATCAGATCAGAAACCAATGAAAAAGAAATGAAGGAAACAATAGCAAAGATCAATAAAACTAAAAGCTGGTTCTTTGACAAGATAAACAAAATTGATAAACCATTAGCCAGACTCATCAAGAAGAAAAGGGGGAAGACTCAAATCAGTAGAATTAGAAATGAAAAAGGAGAAGTAACAACTGACACTGCAGAAACACAAAGGATCATGAGAGATTACTACAAGCAACTATATGCCAATAAAATGGGCAACCTGGAAGAAATGGACAAATTCTTAGAAATTCACAACCTTCTGAGACTGAACCAGGAAGAAATAGAAAATATGAACAGACCAATCACAAGCACTGAAATTGAAACTGGGATTAAAAGTCTTCCAACAAACAAAAGCCCAGAACCAGATGGCTTCACAGGCAAATTCTATCAAACATTTAGAGAATAGCTTACCTTCTTCTTACCTATCCTTCTCAATCTCTTCCAAAATATAGCAAAGGGAGGAACACTCCCAAACTCATTCTACAAGGCCACCATCATCCTGCTACCAAACCAGACAAAGATGCCACAAAAAAAGAAAACTACAGGCCAATATTACTGATGAACATAGATGCAAAAATCCTCAACAAAATATTAGCAAACCGAATCCAATAGCACATTAAAAGGATCATACACCGTGATCAAGTGAGTTTATCCCAGGAATGCAAGGATTCTTCAATATATGTAAATCAATCAATGTGATAAACCATGTTAACAAATTGAAGGAGAAAAACCTTATGATCATCTCAATAGATGCAGAGAAAGCTTTCGACAAAATTCAACACCCATTTATGATAAAAACCCTCCAGAAAGTAGGCATAGAGGGAACTCTCCTCAACATAATAAAGGCCATATATGTCAAACCCACAGCCAACATCGTCCTCAATGGTGAAAAACTGAAACTATTTCCACTAAGATCAGGAACAAGACAAGGTTGCCC
Organism: Tursiops truncatus; assembly: GCF_011762595.2. Lineage (NCBI taxonomy): Eukaryota > Metazoa > Chordata > Mammalia > Artiodactyla > Delphinidae > Tursiops > Tursiops truncatus. The sequence goes on along the minus strand of NC_047039.1, from coordinate 99,729,209 downwards.
ACTCTCACCACTCTTATACAACATAGTTTTGGAAGTTTTAGCCAGAGCAATCAGAGAAGAAAAGGAAATAAAGGAATCCAAATCGGAAAAGAAGAAGTAGAGCTGTCACTGTTTGCAGATGACATGATACTACCCATAGAGAATCCTATCCTATGTAAGGTGCTACCAGAAAACTACTAGAGCTAATCAATGAATTTGGTAAAGTAGTAGGATACAAAATTAATGCACAGAAATCTCTTGCATTCCTATACACTAATGATGAAAAATATGAAAGTGAAATTAAGAAAACACTCCCATTTACCATTGCAACAAAAATAATATATAGGAATAAACCTACCTAAGGAGACAAAAGACCTGTATGCAGAAAACTATAAGACACTGATGAAAGAAATTAACCATGATACAAATAGATGGAGAGATATACCATGTTCTTGGATTGGAAGAATCAACATTGTGAAAATGACTCTACTACCCAAAGCAAGCTACAGTTTCAACACAATCCCTATGAAACTACCACTGGCATTTTTCACAGAACTAGAACAAAAAAATTCACAATTTGTATGGAAACACAGAAGACCCCCAATAGCCAAAGCAATCTTGAGAAAGAAAAACAGAGCTGGAGCAATCCGGCACCCTAACTTCAGACTATACTACAAAGCTACAGTAAACAAGTAAACAAGACAATATGGTACTGGCACAAAAACAGAAACATAGAGCAATGGAACAAAGTAGAAAGCCCAGAGATAAACCCATGCTACTATGGTCAACTAATGTATGATAAAGGAGGCAAAGATATACAATGGAGTAAAGACAGTCTCTTCAATAAGTGGTGCTGGGAAAACTGGACAGCTACATGTAAAACAATGAAATTAGAACACTCCCTAACACCATACACAAAAATAAACTCAAAATGGACTAAAGACCTAAATGTAAGGCCAGACACCATCAAACTCTTAGAGGAAAACATAGGCAGAACACTCTACAACATAAATCACAGCAAGATCCTTTTTGACCCACCTCCTAGAGAAATGGAAATAAAAACAAAAATAAACAAATGGGACCTAATAAAACTTAAAAGCTTTTGCACGACAAAGGAAACCATAAACAAGACGAAAAGACAACCCTCAGAATGGGAGAAAACATTTGTAAATGAAGCAAATGACAAAGGGTTAATATGCAAAACATACAAGCAACTCATGCAGCTGAATATCAAAAAAACAAGCAACCCAATCCCAAATTGGGCAGAAGACCTAAACAGACATTTCTCCAAAGAAGATATACAGATTGCCAACAAACACATGAAAGAATGCTCAACATCACTAATTATTAGAGAAATGCAAATCAAAACTACAATGAGATATCATCTCACACCAGTCAGAATGGTCATCATCAAAAAATCTTCAAACAGTAAATGCTGGAGAGGGTGTCGAGAAAAGGGAACCCCTTGCACTGTTGGTGGGAATGTAAACTGATACAGCCACTATGGAGAACCACTATGGTTCCTTAAAAAACTAATAATAGAACTACCATATGACCCAGCAATTTCACTATTGGGCATATACCCTGAGAAAAACCATAATTCAGAAATAGTCATGTACCAAAATGTTCATTGCAGCTCTATTTAAAGTAGTCAGAACATACAAGCAAACTAAATGTCCATCAAAAGATGAATGGATGAAGAAGATGTGGCACATATATACAATGGAATATTACTCCGCCATAAAAAGGAACAAAACTGAGTTATTTGTAGTGAGGTGGATGGACGTAGAGATTGTCATACAGAGTGAAGTAAGTCAGAAAGAGAAAAACAAATACTGTATGCTAACACATATATATAGAATCTAAAAAAAAAAAAAAAAAAAAAAAGGTCAGAATGACCTAGGGGCAAGATGGGAATAAAGATGCAGACCTACTAGAGAATGGACTTGAGCATACGGGGAGTGGGAAGGGTTAGCTGGGACAAAGTGAGAGAGTGGCATGGACATATATACACTACCAAATGTAAAATAGATAGCTAGTGGGAAGCAGCTGCATAGCACAGGGAGATCAGCTCGGTGCTTTGTGACCATTTAGAGGGGTGGGATAGGGAGGGTGGGAGGGAGGGTGATGCAAGAGGGAAGAGATATGGGGACATATGTATGTGTATAACTGATTCACTTTGTTATAGAGAAGAAACTGACACACCATTGTAAAGCAATTATATTCTAATAAAGATGTTTAAAAAAAAAGGTACAGCTAGTACCATTAATGGGCCTTTTGATTCCTTCTTATCCTCCATTGCAGGCAGTTGTTTTTTCCCATCCTATCTCTTGCTGCACCTACCTAATATGATTATGGTGAAGAATACAGTTGTTGTATGTAATTAATTGTAGAAATATTCAACTCAGCCATGTTCTTTTTAATATGATGAAAATGAGGCCCAGAGAGTTGAAGTGATATGCCAAAGGTCACAAAATAATTTAAAGGCAGGTATCATCCTACACCATCCATTCCACTCAAGCATAGGGGTGTAGAGTTAAGACAGTGCTTTGACCCTGAAGTCATATTTCTGAGATCAAATCCTTCTCTTCCACTTACTTGCTAAGTGCTTTTGGGCAATCCGCTTAAGTTCTTTGTACCTCAGTTTTCTCCTGTGTAACATAAGGATACTAATAGTACCACCAATCTCCAAGGGTTTTTGGTGAAAATTAGATGAGATCATTTATGAAAGCATTTAACACAGTATTTGGTTTACTGTTAGTGCTTAATCGGTATTAGCTAAGGTTTAAGAAATGGCAGAGACTAGTAAACAATCTGCCAATGGATAAATGAATACAATATGTGAAATGGATTTTGCCCTGAGTTTAGAGAAGGCAGCAGTCCTTGTGAGTCCAAACGATGTGGGAAGCATTCTCAGAGAATTCTGCATTTCTCTGGCTGAGCTTGCTTGCTTAGTAACATTTTTTAAAAAAAACTGCTGTCCAAGCTGTTAGCTGGAATTGAAAGATACAGTGATGGTTAGAGAGCCTATTTAGTAAGAGCAGAAAAATGCACTGAGAGTGAATCATTTGTCTGGACACAGAAGGCTGAGTCAGGGAGAATGGACTGTCATGTAGGCAAATTGGGCTAAAGCCAAGAACGCGGGACAGTGATTGCTCTGAGGGACAATATTAAGCCAGGCAATAAGTCTCTTTCCATGCCCCCAACCCACTCTCCAGTTCAGGGGTTTTCAAGGGGTCTCTCAGTTAGTATTCCAGGGAGGAGAGCACAGACTGGTTAAAAATAATAAATAAATAAGGAAAATGCCAGCTTATCCTCCACTGAATTACTAATGGCATTCTTAGTTTCCTATCCAACGAGGCTCATATGATAGGAAAAAAAAATTGATTCAACATGAGAAACAATATGCTAAAACTTATGACAAAGAATCCTCTCCTAGGAAGTCGTGAGTTCTCCGAAGTTAGAGGGGTTCAAGTACACACAAGATGAACTGTGGTGGGAATTTGTTCATTAAGGAGATCCCTATTTTGATGACCTTCAACCCAACCATTCCGTAACTTTACATTGTGGGTTGAATTAAGAGCCATGAATCAAACATGAGCTTTCCTGGTTGAAAAAGGTAATGATTGTGACTGAAGCCAAGGTAAAAATAGCAATAATAATTAATAAATAAACAGTTTCTAAGAATCTACTGTGTAGTGGACAATGTCCTAGCTATTGTGGAGGATGGAGAGTTGTGTTAAGCATAGTCATTGTCTTCCAAGCTCACAGTAAGGGTAGGGAGGGGAGAGTATTTTTACATCATTAGAATATTCATTCTTTTTTTTCCATCTGAAGGCAAATGTCATTTACTGAAACTATATTCCAAGCTCTCTTCTAGTCTGTGGAGATAAAACAGTGAGTGAACTCAGGCACTGGTCTGAAAGAGGGGGGACAGCAACAACAGGTTTGGGAGATCAAGAACTATTTCTTGGAGGATAAATATTCAGTTAAGGAGAGTAGGAGTAGAAGAGAACCTTCTCACATTCAACCCACATTTCGGTCCAAAAGGGAGGGAGAGGATGTCTAGTGCCTTTAAGAATCTGAAGGATGTTCAGTATCTGGGGAAGTGAGGGAAGACAAGGGATACGGATGGAGAGGTACTCGGGGTGAATCAGGGTGCTTTTATAAAACCATATTAAAGGGTTTGGGCTTCATCTTGAGATTAAGGGGAAGCTACTGATGAGTTTTCAGCAGAGGAGGGACATCACCAGATTGATGCTTTGTAAAGATCATTCTGGCTGCTGTGTGGGAGTGGAATGAAGAAGAAAGATTTGTTAGCAAGCTGTTGAAATGTTTTTGGAGGTAAGATACTGTAGCTTTGAGGCTAAGACAAGGTTGTAGCATCTGCTGATTGCTTTTAAATACCAGTTTTTCTCATACTAGACAAGCTACTTCATCCAGAAAATAAAGATAATAAAAGTACCTGCATTATGAGATTATTCTCAAATCCAATGAGACAGGCATGTTATGTGTTGAGTACAGTGCTTGGAACTTAGTAAGTACTCAATAAATATGATTTATTATTACTATTATTATTAACTGTGGATGATGGTGAACTGGGTATTGATTGCTAAACTGAGAAATATGTACATAATTATGGAGATACTTCAGAAGATGGGGATTAGTTAGATGTTGCAGAGCCAGGAAAAGACATGTTTAGTTACAGAGTTGATAACTAGCCAGATACAAGGAGGCATACACCCAAACATATGCAATCTCTCTCTCTCTCTCTCACACACACACACACACACACGCAGGTTCTCATGGGCTAGAATATTCAAAGAATGCTTCATAGATCAACTTTGATGATCAGATATACTTTGAAGAACAAATAAAGATTGAGAGGAGAAAGGAGGGCATTGAAGGCAGTAGAACAACCAGGGGAAGTGTGCACCAAAATACAGAGGCTGGCATATATGTCAGGAATCCCTTCATTCATTCAACACACATTTACTGAGTATATTCTCTGAGCCAGGCATTTTCCTAAGTATTGGGGATAAAACAAAGAACAAAACAGAGGGAATTCTCTGGCAGTCCAGTGGTTAGGACTTGGCGCTTTCACTACCTTGGCCTGGGTTCAGTCCCTGGTTGGGGAATGAACGGCACAGCCAAAAAAAAAACAAAAAAACAGAAAGACAGAGAGGTCCCACAGTCTTCATTACATTACTTTGGAGAGCCAGAGTTAGTTTTAACTCAATTAATAGCCTTAGGAAGCCTGCTTTATTATGTAATGGATGCTATTGGTGTCAAACCTGGATCCCTGTTACCTGACAGATATTCCCTAGATGCTGTAAGTATTGGCTGCCAACAAATCACTGATTTACTTCCCTCAGTCAGTAGGAGTCAGTTTGTCTGAAGAAACCTAGGGAGTTATACCTGTCCCAGGAATAGCCTGAAGACAAGGACTGATTGACAGATATGGGATTAAAAGGCCAGGACTCTTGCCACAAGGTGAAACTATCTCTGTGATGCAGTTTATACTCTGGAGATGCTCTGGGATCAGGCTGAAGTTAGACTTCAGCTAAAACCACTGCTTAGCTGTATCCCAAGCCCTCACCTGTTTACCCCACTCCCTTACAGGTTTTTCCTATGAGATCTCCTTCAATAAGTCACTTTTTCATCCATACCCAACTCAGGCTCTGCTTCTACAAAACTCAAAATAAGACATAACTGACTACTTTTTACTATTTCCTTTCTCAAATCCAGTTCTTTCCCCCAGCCTAAAAATTACTTTGTGTGTTCTGATTAGAATAACAGACTATTTACCTGGGACACAGTTATTTAAATGCTTACATCATAGCATCCTCATCATACAGACACAACAATTATTTGATCTGTTTGCATTCATCTTAAAAAAGTGAATGCTGATTTTATTATATAAATATAAAATATATATAAAAATTTATATATATAAATTTTAAAGGATACATATGTGTATATCTTTAATTTTTTTTCTGACCTTAATGATTTGCAAGGCTCTTATGGCTACACATTCCAACAAGTGGAGTATCATATGAATTTACCATCAGCAACTCTCTCTCCTCCTGTGCATTACTGGGCATACAGTTTCCACCCCTAACACACATTTGAAAAAACTCGTATTACTTAGAGATTAGAAGTCTTGCGACATAAGAGTCATTGAATCAGAATTAAACTCAGCGTTTCCTGATTCTTAGCCCCATACAGTTTCCATTCCTTCAGTCTAGAGAAAGATGCCAGGTATCCATGCATGGCATCTGTCTGTTTGTTTTCATTTTATGCTATCATGAATATCCAATGAGAAGGAATTTTGATCCCTACTTGGCTATGACAATAAATCAGATATGTTGGGTCTGTCCAACCCAGCATTATGGAAAGACACAAGTGGCAGGACACCTTCAAAAGATTGCTTTCTATGGGTAGTTATCACACTGCAAATGGTCCCTGGAAGTAGGAAAAAATTCCAATGAAAATGGTGTGATCAAACCTTTATCTGATAGAAACTCCAATAAGACTCAGTGGTATTTGGTCACTGTTAGGTCCACACATTTCTCTGTGTACAGAGTTGGGGTTGTTGTAATTTGTTACATTTCTCAGGCTGCTGCAGTTTCCACTGTACTCAATTAAAATGCTCCTGGTATTGTTCTTCTGTAACAGGGTTATTACAAATACATTGACACACAAATTTACCCATGAAGATGTGAAAGGTCAGCAGAATGAGGAGTGGAGGAGATGTTCCCAGGAGTACAGATGGAGAGCCTCATAATCTAGATACACACTAATTCTATTCTAGATCCCCAGTCAGAATTGACTAAATGTCTTATGTATACAGCAGAATGTATAGGGCTATGACAGTTGCAGAAAAAGTATACGACATTTAATCTTTCAAATCCATTGTGTGGCACAGAACTGGGCACAAAGAACCCAATAAATGTTTATTCACTAAATGTTTGAATTTTACATTCTATTTGAAGACTAAACCCTATTTCAAACACTGTGGAAGATACCATCATCTAGAAATAAATCTTTTCAAATGATATACAATTGCAGGGATGGAAAATGTTCTTTTAAAGACAAAGTTTGCCTGAAGGATAAGAAACTTCAGGCTGACATGGGCTTAATTTTATGCTGTGCAACTAATTAGGTGTGTTGAACTGACAAGTACTTAACTTCTCTGGTTTCTAGTTATCCTGCAAATAAAATAACGGGTCACTCCAGGTGACAGAGGACTCCTTAATAGCGCCTTGAAATTTTAACATATTCTGAATTGAACTAAAGTTCTTACGCTGTGTAAAAGTTTCCCTGGCCCTAAAAGAATTCCTATGGGGTTTGAGTTCCACCGAAATATCTTCTAAAGGAAGTGTGCATTTCCCCTACATATAGAATTTCGTGATGGGCAGGTTGCCTGAAAAGATATTTCACTGCAATTAGTTTTCTTTACTCCCTGACAGAAGGTTTCAGAGCCCAGAGGCAACTTCCACCAGGATAAAAATACTCTGCACTGTCAGTAGAAGGTATACTTATATAACATACACTGATTTCTTTCCCCCATTTTGCAAGAACTCAGAGGAATGGTGGGGTTTGCTGACATCCCCAAGCAGGTCACCACACAATAATGCTTTACTGCCTTGTCTGATAGAACTAGAACATTGCTTATTTCAACTATTCTCTGGATAAGCTTCTGAAGAGAACACTAGGTCAAGGGTAAAGATTTTTCTCAATTTTATTTATGAATATTATTCCTTTTAAAATAGAAAAATAATGAAATGTTTTATTGAAACAGTTGTTGTCAACCAGGAATGATTTTGCTTTCCCCCCTTCCCTTGTCAGGGGACATTTGGCAAAGTCTATAGACATTTTTTGGTCGTCACAGCTGGGGAAATTCTACTTGAATCTCAGAGGTAGGAAGTCAGGGATGCTGCTAAACATTCTACAGTGCACAAGATACCCCCTCCCAAGGAATTATCAGGCCCCAAATTTACCTTGCATTACAATTTATATATATATATATTTTTTTCTATGATTCTTTTCTTGTTTCCCCTCATAAGCAAATATAGATCCTTCCTCCACTTATGATGGGGCTGTGTCCAAAAAAACCCGCTGTAAGTTGAAAATACCCTCAATCAAAAATGCATTTAATACACCTAAACTACCATAGTTTAATCTACTTTAAACTAGAGTAGAACTCTAGTTCACTACAGTGTGTGTAGAACAGTTACATTAGCCTACAAAATCACCTAACACAAAGCCTAATTTATTATTACTTATTATTTATTGTTGACTATCTCATGTAATTTATCGAATACTGTACTTATAGTGAAAAACAGATTGGTTGTATGGGTAAAGAATAGTGTTAAGTCTATCAGTTGTTTCCCCTCATGATCACATGGCTGGTTGGGAGCTCTGGCTGCCCAGCACCAGGAGAGTATCATACCATATATTGCTAGCCTGGGAATAAATCAAAATTCAAAATGCAAAGTACAGTTTCTAACGAATGCATATCTCTTTCACACCATCATAAAGTCAAAACATTATAAGTTAAAGCATTGTTAGTCAGGGACCATCTGTACGAATTATATAGTTATAATCATAGGTTACATATAATTTAGCATTCTCTTCTTTTTATTAATATCACATTATAAACATTTTCTCAGTTACGTTTATGTTTTCCTAATTGCCATTTTAATGGCTATGTAAGAATCCATTGTGTTGATGTTCTACAGTACACAATCCCATTCTCTTATTATTGACCATATAAGCTGTTTTCAAGATATTTTCTTATAAATGACTTCTGATAAATTTTCAGGGATGTACACTACCACACTACCATCAACAATATGAGTTTTTTAAAGGCTTTGGTCTTCCAAAGATTTTTCACAGTTAATATTAAAAGTTGGGATATCTTTCAAGTAATTTTACCAAGGTCTCCTAAAAATATTTTACAACATATAAGTGTATCAAATTAACATGTATACCTTAAGCTTACATAGTGTTATACGTTAAGTATATCTCAATAAATATAAATTTAAACATTAAAATCATTACGTATCCTGTGTAAAAAAAAAGTACATGGCCGTGACATGACTCAGATTTGTTATTAAACTCTTGTGTTTCTCATTAAAAATACAATTTGGATAGGAGGAACCAAGACGGCAGAGTAGAAGGACGTGCTCTCACTCTCTCTTGCGAGAATATCAGCATCAGAACTAGCTGCTGGACAATCATCAACAGGAAGACACTGGAACTCACTAAAAAAAGATACCCCACATCCAATGGCAAAGGAGAAGCCACAATGAGATGGTAGGAGGGGCACAATCACAGTAAAATCAAATCCCATAACTGGTGGGTGGGTGATTCACAGACTGGAGAACACTTATACCACAGAAGTCCACTCACTGGAGTGAAGGTTCTGAGCCCCACATCAGGCTTCCCAACCTGGGGGTCCGGCAATGGGAGGAGGAATTCCTAGAGAATCAGACTATGAAGCCTAGTGGAATTGGCTGCAGGACTTCGACAGGACTGGGGGAAACAGAGACTCCACTCTTGGAGGACACACACAAAGTAGTGTGCGCGTCGGGACCCAGGGGAAGGAGCAGTGACACCAGGGCAAACTGAACCAGAACTACCTGCTAGTGTTGGAGGGTCATCTGCAGAGGCACGGGGGTGGGGTGGGGGCTGTGGCTCACTGTGGGGACAAGGACACTGGCAGCAGAAGTTCTGGGAAGTCCTCCTTGGCGTGAGCCCTCCCAGAGTCTGTCATTAGCCCCACCGAAGAGCCCAGGTAGGCTCCAGTGTTGGGTTGCCTCAGGCAAAACAACCAACAGGGAGGGAACCCAGCCCCACCCATCAAGAGTCAAGGGGATTAAAGTTTTACTGAGCTCTGCCCACCAGAGCAACAGTCAACTCTACCAACCACCAGTCCCTCCCATCAAGCCTCTTAGATAGCCTCATCCACCAGAGGGCAGACAGCAGAAACAAGAAGAACTACAATCCTGCAGCCTGTGGAACAAAAACCACATTCACAGAAAGATAGACAACATGAAAAGGCAGAGGCCTATGTACCAGATGAAGGAACAAGATAAAACCCCAGAAAAACAACTAAATGAAGTGGAGATAGGCAACCTTCCAGAAAAAGAATTCAGAACAATGATAGTGAAGATGATCCAGGACCTCAGGAAAAGAATGGAGGCAAAGATCGAGAAGATGAAAGAAATGTTTAACAAAGACCTAGAAGAATTAAAAACAAACAAACAGAGGTGAACAATACAATAACTGAAATGAAAACTACACTAGAAGGAGTCAATAGCAGAATAACTGAGGCAGAAGAACGGATAAGTGACCTGGAAGACAGAATGGTGGAATTCACTGCTGCAGAACAGACTAAAGAAAAAAGAATGAAAAGAAATGAAGACAGCCTAAGAGACCTCTGGGACAACATAAAACACAACGACATTTGCATTATAGGGGTCCCAGAAGGAGAAGGGACAGAGAAAGTACCTGAGAAAATATTTAAAGAGATTATAGTCGAAAACTTCCCTAACATGAGAAAGGAAATAGACACCCAAGTCCAGGAAGCATAGCCAGTCCCATACAGGATAAACCCAAGGAGAAACACGCCAAGACACATAGTAACCAAATTGGCAAAAATTAAAGACAAAGAAAAATTATTGAAAGCAGCAAGGGAAAAAAGACAAATAACATACACCGGGAACTCCTGTAACGTTAACAGCTGATTTCTCAGCAGAAACTCTACAAGCCAGAAGGGAGTGGCATGATGGGAAGAACCTACAACCAAGATTACTCTACCTGGCAAGGATCTCATTCAGATTCGATGGAGAAATCAAAAGCTTTACAGACAAGCAAAAGCTAAGAGAATTCAGCATCACCAAACCAGCTCTACAACAAATGCTAAAGGAACATCTCTAGTGGAAAACACAAGAGAAGAAAAGGACCTACAAAAACAAACGCAAAACAATTAAGAAAATGGTCATAGGAACATACATATCGATAATTACCTTAAACGTGAATGGATTAAATGCTCCAACCAAAACACACAGGCTTGCTGAATGGATACAAAAACAAGACCCATCTATATGCTGTCTGTAACAGACCTAGGGACACATCCAGACTGAAAGTGAGGGGATGGAAAAAGATATTCCATGCAAATGGAAATCAAAAGAAAGCTGGAGTAGCTATATTCATATCAGATAAAATAGACTTTAAAATAAAGAATGTTACAGGAGACAAGGAGGGAGAGTACATAATGATCAAGGGATCAATCCAAGAAGAAGATATAACAAATATAAATATATATGCACCCAACATAGGAGCACCTCAGTACATAAGGTAACTCATAACAGCTATAAAAGAGGAAATCAACAGTAACACAATAATAGTGGGGGACTTTAACACCTCACTTACGCCAATGGACAGATCATCCAAAATGAAAATAAATAAGGAAACAGAAGCTTTACATGACACAATAGACCAGATAGATTTAATTGATATTTATAGGACATTCCATCCAAAAACAGCAGATTACACTTCTCAAGTGCACATGGAACATTCTCCAGGATAGATCACATCTTGGGTCACATATCAAGCCTGAGTAAATTTAAGAAAATTGAAATCATATCAAGCATCTTTTCTGACCACAACGCTATGAGATTAGAAATGAATTACTGAGAAAAAAACGTAAAAGACACAAACATATGGAGGCTAAACAATATGTTACTAAATAACCAAGAGATCACTGAAGAAATCAAAGAGGAAATCAAAAAATACCTAGAGATAAATGACAATGAAAACACGACAAGCCAAAATCTATGGGATGCAGCAAAAGCAGTTCTAAGAGGGAAGGTTATAGCTATACAAGCCTACCACAAGAAACAAGAAAAATCTCAAATAAACAATCTAACCATACACCTAAGGGAACTAGACAAAGAAGAACAAACAAAACCCAAAGTTAGCAGGAGGAAAGAAATAAAGATCAGAGCAGAAATAAATGAAATAGAAACAAAGAAAACAATAGCAAAGATCAATAAAAAGCTGGTTCTTTGAGAAGATAAACAAAATGGATAAACCATTAGCCAGACTCATCAAGAAAAAGAGGGAGAGGACTCAAATCAATACAATTAGAAATGAAAAAGGAGAAGTTACAACAGACACCACAGAAATACAAAGCATCATAAGAGACTACTACAAGCAACTCTATGCCAATAAAATGGACAACTTGGAAGAAATGGACAAATTCTTAGAAAGGTATAACCTTCCAAGACTGAACCAGGAAGAAAGAGAAAATATGAACAGACCAATCACAAGTAATGAAATTGAAACTGTGATTAAAAATCTTCCAACAAACAAAAGACCAGGACCAGATGGCTTCACAGGTGAATTCTATCAAACATTTAGAGAAGAGATAACGCCCATCCTTCTCAAACTCTTCCAAAAAATTGCAGAAGAAGGAACACTCCCAAACTCATTCCATGAGGCCACCATTACGCTGATACCAAAACCAGACAAAGGTACTACAAAAAAAGAAAATGACAGACCAATATCACTGATGAATATAGATGCAAACATCCTCAACAAAATACTAGCAAACAGAATCCAACAACACATTAAAAGGATCATACACCATGATCAAGTGGGATTTATCCCAGGAATGCAAGGATTCTTCAATATACTTCAATATTCTTCAATATATATTCTTCAATGATACGTATCATTGTGATACACCATAATAACAAACTGAAGAATAAAAACCATATGATCATCTCAATAGATGCAGAAAAAGCTTTTGACAAAATTCAACCCCCATTTATGATAAAAACTCTCCAGAAAGTGGGCATAGAGGGAACCTACCTCAAAATAATAGAGGCCATATATGACAAACCCACAGCAAACATCATTCTCAATGGTGAAAATCTGAAAGCATTTCCTCGAAGATCAGGAATGAGACAAGGATGTCTACTCTCACGACTATTACTCAACATAGTTTTGGAAGTCCTAGTCATGGCAATCAGAGAAGAAAAAGAAATAAAAGGAATACAAATTGGAAAAGAAGAAGTAAAACTGTCACTGTTTGCAGATGTCATGATCCTATACATAGAGAATCCTAAAGATGCCACCAGAAAACTACTAGAGTTAATCAATGCATTTGGTAAATATGCAGGATACAAAATTAATGGACAGAAATCTCTTGCATTCCTATACACTAATGATGAAAAGCTGAAAGAGAAATTATGGAAACACTCCCATTTACCATTGCACAAAAAGAATAAAATACCTAGGAATAAATCTACCTAGGGAGAGAAAAGACCTGTATGCAGAAAACTATAAGACACTGATGAATGAAATTAAAGATGATACCAACAGATGGAGAGATATACCATGGCATTTTTTACAGAACTAGAACAAATCATCTTAAAATTTGTATGGAGACACAAAAGACCCTGAATAGCCAAAGCAGTTGACAGAAAAGAAACGGAGCTGGAGGAATCAGATGCCCTGACTTCAGACTATACTACAAAGCTACACTAATCAAGATAATATGGTACTGGCACAAAAACAGAAGCATAGATCAATGGAATACGATAGAAAGCCCAGAGATAAACCCACACACCTATGGTCAACTAATCTATGACAAAGGAGGCAAAGATATACAATGGAGAAAAGACAGTCTCTTCAATAAGTGGTGCTGGGAAAACTGGACAGCTACATGTAAAAGAATGAAATTGGAACACTCCCTAACACCATACAGAAAAATAAACTCAAAATGGATTTGAGACTTAAATGTAAGACCGGACACTATAAAACTATAAAACTCTTAGAGGAAACATAGGAAGAACACTCTTTGACATAAATCACAGCAAGATCTTTTTTGACCCACCTCCTAGAGTAATGGAAATAAAAACAAAAATAAACAAATGGGACCTAATGAAACTTCAAAGTTTTTGCACAGCAAAGGAAACCATAAACAAGACCAAAAGACAACCCTCAGAATGGGAGAAAATACTTGCAAATGAATCAACAGACAAAGGATTAATCTCCAAAATATATAAACAGCTCATGCAGCTCAATATTAAAGAAACAAACAAACCAATCCAAAAATGGGCAGAAGACCTAAATAGACATTTCTTCAAAGAAGACATACAGATGGCCAAGAAGCACATGAAAAGCTGCTCAACATCACTAATCATTAGAGAAATGCAAATCAAAACTATAATGAGGTATCACCTCACACCAGTTAGAATGGGCATCATCAGAAAATCTACAAACAACAAATGCTGGAGAGGGTGTAGCGAAAAGGGAACCCTCTTGCACTGTTTGTGGGAATGTAAATTGATACAGCCACTCTGGAGAACAGTATGGAGGTTCCTTAAAAAACTAAAAATAGAATTACCATATGATCCAGCAATCCCACTACTGGGCATATACCCAGAGAAAACCATAATTCAAAAAGACACATTCACCCCAATGTTCATTGCAGCACTATTTACAATAGCCAGGTCATGGAAGCAACCTAAATACCCATCGACAGACGAATTGATAAAGAAATTGTGGTATATATATACAATGGAATATTACTCAGCCATAAAAGGAACAAAATTGAGTCATTTGTTGAGACGTGATGGATCTAGAGACTGTCATACAGAGTGAAGTAAGTCAGAAAGAGAAAACCAAATACCGTATATTAACGCATGTATGTGGAACCTAGAAAAATGGTACAGATGAACCGATTTGCAGGGCAGAAGTTGAGACACAGATGTAGAGAACAAACATATGGACACCAAGGGGGGAAAACTGTGGTGGGGTGGGGATGGTGGTGTGCTGAATTGGGCGATTGGGATTGACATGTATACACTGATGTGTATAAAATTGATGACTAATAAGAACCTGCAGTATAAAAAAAGAAACAGACAGAAATAACTAATACTAAACTTTCTTTGGGTTATTTGTATGGAAATGTTAATATAAATATTTCAGACATTACATGAAATTTCTAAAAATCTTATGTGTTCTTGTATAATGTTATAAGTCATAATTCTCGTTATTAATTTAAAATGTATATCTCAAAAATAACTAAATTTCCTTGTCAGTTGCATTATTATGAACTTTCATCAAATCTTTAACCATGGTCATTTTTAAGTCTTTTGTCTTTTACAGTCAGTTCTGGGTGTACTGTGATGCTTTTGCAAAAATGTCCCTATAAAAGGGTTTCATCTTCAAGGAATTCATGGAAAAGACTCTGACAAGTACAGGTTTCCAGTAACTGACTATACTGCTGAACTGAATGAATAAGCATTTTCAGAACTCTAATGGAAAACTGATGAATTCATAAAAGTGCTAACAAAAGATCAAGATAAAAAAAATTAAATACATGGGACTGAGTGAACTGATGAGGATGTTTGTAATTTTTGTGACTTTCTGTCTGAATAAAAAAAAAAATCCCACAAGGACTCAGAGGCAAAAAATATACAAATCAATTTTCACTACAAAGTAAAGGAGCTGTTACAGTGGAGGATTACTGGACTGAATGTCAATATTATGACATAGTATGAGTATGTTTCGTGTTTGGTAATTGCAATCATTGTTGCTTTTGTTGTGGTCATCCATTTACAATGCTTGGTGTCAGTTTATTTATCTCTTGTAAAAATAAAATACAGTGTGTGTGTGTAAAAAAAAAAAAACAATATGGAAGAACAAAGCCAACAAGAACAGATCATTTACTTTTTCTAATCTCTAGAAATATGTTTATTCCCAGACAAAAAAAGGGAATAACTCCAAGCCCTTGTTCCCACCACTATAATTTTCCAACGAAACATATACATTAATACAAAGTTCAGTGAAGAATCAGGACTGAGCACAATAATGCATGATACATTTCAAATATCCCCATAGGTTTGCTAATAGTCCCTATGGAAGGGAAAAAAAAAATTGGGAAAAGGAAACCACCCTACTGCTTACATTGAAAATAAATAATGGAGTAGATTATGGTCAGATATCAATTGTTCTCAATAATGCCCTTTTTTCCTTCCTTCCTTCCTTCTTTCCTTCCTTTGCAACAAATACCTTTTGATAGTCTAACATTGTATTGTCCTAAGTCTTCCTACCCATTCTGACCTTCACTGTCTTAGCTTAGAATGAGTGAATTGTCCCTTTCCTCTCCAACTACACTTTCCCCCTTGATTAATGGAAGAGCCAAATAAGTAGCCATGTGAGAAATGGTGGCACAGACAAAGTTAGTGATGGTTAGGGAAGCAATGAAAAGATAAATAATCAACTAACTAGAAAGGTTGTGGAGGGTGGCCCAGAGAAAGTGGAAATCAGATTGGTTCCTGTGTGTTAAGTAGGAGTTGATCCTATGAGAAGCATATGAGAGATGGGATCCAAAGTGTAGGGGAAGTTCACAGAAGACTGAATAGGCGTATACAAATCCAGTTTATCCTGCAATATTTAGCACAGAGTGCTCCCTTTACAGAGCCTTTTCTGATCCTCCAAGTAGGAAGTGATCTCTGCCTCCTCTTAACACAAAAAGACCCCTAAGAATATCCCTCCTATGGGATGCTTCACTTTCTACATTTTTATTTTATTCCGAATGACAGTATCTTTGATGGCATGAGGCATATCTCATTCATTTTTCTGTTCCACATGACAGGTGATACAATGTATTAAAGAGAGTAACTGCCCATTCAATAGTTTTACTGAAATGACAAAAAAATGAATATTTACCAAAGAGTATAATTAAACGGAGGCCAGGGATGCTGACCTTTCCATTATGCAGACTGTATTTGCAGATACATGATTTGGTTTGATGGTTACTGAGAGCAAAGCATTCTGATTCCTGTAGCTTTCAATGTTATGTACAAAGTTAAAATCTGTACTTAGAAAAAATAGAAAGAGTTCAATAAAAAGGTCAATGAAGAGGAGGAACATGAAAGGATATGGGTTGCATGATCTACTGCTGCATAACAAGTTACCCCAAAACATAGTGGTTTAAAATGATCAACAGTATCTCAGTTTTTGTGAGTCAGGAATCTAAGTGGGTTTAGCCAGGTCCTCCGGCACAAGGTTTCTCATAGAGCTGTCATCAAAATGAAAAAAAAAAGGCTTCAGTTATCTCAAGATTCAAATGGAGAAGGCTCTTCCTCTAGGCTCACTCATATGGCTGTTGGAAGGTCTCAGGTCTCCAGCTGTGAACAAGGCTGGAGACCTCAGTTCCTTGCCACGTGGGCCTCTTCATAGGTGGAGGGATGTCTCCATGGGAGAGAGTAAGTAGGAGAACAAGCAAGGCGGAAGTCATGTTCTTTCATAACCACATCTTGAGAAGTGAGATTCCATAACTTTTACCATAGTCTATTTGTTAGAAGTGGGTCATTAGGCTTACAATCAAGAGGAGAAAATTACACAAGGGCATGAATACCGGAAGGGAGGATCATTCTGAGCTCATTTAGAGGACGCCTATCAGATGGGTCAACAAAGGAAAATGAAAAAGCCCATTATGAGACAGGTTTAAAAAGTTAAGGAAAAAAAAGAAAATGGAGCTGGGAGAGAGAAACAACTAAAAGAAAGGAAAAAGGAAAAGAGGATAGCAAACTAAAAATAGAAGACATAGGGAGGGGGATATGAGAGGCAGGAGACTTCACACACACACTTCCATACTTATGTCAAGCTTTTTTTCCCCCCTTCTGCAGTTGCCCTAATGAGAGAAACAAATCTCTCTAGAGAAACTCTCTTCAGAGTAAACCTCCCAAGAGGGGCACACACCACCATAGAGGATATAAACTGCTGTTTATAGTCTCCATCACGACTGACTGTCTCACTGGGCCTGGAACAACCTTTTAAAAAAGAAATTTTGATCCCATAGCCTGGGGAAGAACGTGCTTCAAAATTCTTGACCTTTTCCAGTGTTCCTAGGGGCCAAAAGTGTTTAGAGAAGTGAAAAATTCAATTTCTCCGCTTGGCTTGTCATTCAGACCTTGCAAAGAACAGAGAGACAGATAGACCATTGCAAATATACCCATGGTTTTGCTCCAAGTCCCTAAGGGAAGGGAAAAACTGGGAAACAGAAACCACCCCACGGGCTCATGCTGGACAGAAATAATAATCTTTGGACGGGAATGGGTATTTCCATAACAGTCATCATTTTTTCAACAAATAAACTTTTAGCTATTATTCTAACAGTGCATTATTATAAATCATCTGCATCTCTTTATATTTACAGTTTGAAGCAATTTTATATGTCTACCCCAAACCAAAAAAAAAAAAAAAAATAGAGCAATTCAAAATCTCCATTTTTTTCAGAATTCCTCCCCTGTCATTAGATGACTACATACCAAGGGCAAAGCTAATTTCCTGCCCACTCATAGTTTTGAGTAAAACACTAATAATTTCATAGATGTCTCTTAAAGGCTGATGCTAGACTCTATTTCAAAAAAGTTTTCTATGTTCTTACTAGTTTATGTCAATATTTCCAAAATCAACCATCAGCTAACATCTTTTGTAAATGCTTCTCCCACTGTCTGAAGTTTCTTCCCTACAGCTTTCTCTGCCTGGATAGTTTTTCTTTTTTTTTTTTTTTTTTTTTTTTTTTCATTTAAAGATTTTCTCAGTATTCATTTCTGTCATAAAACCTTTCTTGCCCATGCCCCACTCTTAACCAGACTGAGTTTCCTGAACCTCCTATGTTGGAAACTTGGGCACAGACTAATCAGAACCTATCACAGTACACTGTATATATTGGAAGTAGAAGCTGTGCCTTTTGTCTGTAATTACTGGCACTTAGCCTATTGCCTTACTCATAATACATGCTCATATATTTGTTGAATAAGTAAGTGAACAAAAATTAGATATATAATTAGCTTTTAAAACTGATAAGCTAGAAAATTCTCACCATTCCTAGGATTACTTTACAAAGAAACAATAACTGCCAAACTGTCAATGCACAGGTGTATCATAATACCTAGCCATTGGACTACTTATCAGAAGCAAGGAACTAGGTCTAGCTTACACTCAAAAGGATGGAATTACACAAGTGCATGGATACCACTGGGCTGGGAATGGGTATCTGATCCTAACCGGGGTAATTACATTATGTCCCATGGGAAATGCAAATATACTTTCAGGGGTCCTATTTAGTCTCTATTTTTTTTTTTTTTTTTTTACATCTTTATTGGAGTATAACTGCTTTACAATGTTGTGTTAGTTTCTGCTGTACAACAAAGTGAATCAGCTATATGTATACATGTATCTCCATAGCCCCTACATCTTGAGTCTCCCTCCCACCCTCCCTATCCCACCCCTCTAGGTCATCACAAAGCATCGAGCTTATCTCCCTGTGCCATGTGGCAGCTTCCCACTAACCATCCATTTTACATTTGGTAGTGTATATATGTCAGTGCTACTCTCTCACTTCATTCCAGCTTCCCCTTCCCCCACCATGTCCTCAAGTCTGCATCTTTATTCCTGCCCTGCCACTAGGTACATCAGTACCGTTTTTTAGATTCCATATATATGCATTAGCATACAGCATTTGTTTTTCTCTTTCTGAGTTACTTCACTCTGTATGACAGTATGACAGACTCTAGGTCCATCCACGTCCTTAAAAATAACTCAGTTTCATTCCTTTTTATGGCTGAGTAATACTCCATTGTATATATGAGCCACATCTTCTTTATCCATTCATCTGTTGATGGACACTTAGGTTGCTTCCATGTCCTGCCTATTGTAAATAGTGCTGCAATGAGCATTGGGGTACATGTACCTTTTTGAATTATGGTTTTCTCAGGGTATATGCCCAGTATTGGGATTGCTGGGTCATATGGTAATTCTAATTTTAGTTTTTTAAGGAACCTCCATACTGTTCTCCATAGTGCCTGTATCAATTTACATTCCTGCCAACAGTGCAAGAGGGTTCCCTTTTCTCCACACCCTCTCCAGCATTTACTGTGTCTAGATTTTTTGATGATGGCCATCCTGTACTTAGTCTCCATTGAACATTTGAATTGAGCAGTCATGTGAAGCCCAAACTGAGGCAGCCATTGTCATATCACATATAAATGAACAGAGTGATACTTCTTTTTGGAAAGACCAGTGGGCAGGATCTCTGCTAACAGACAGTTCTGATGATTGCAAGTTTTCAATGCATCTGTTTAGAATGTTAGAGTGCCAGGCATTGGAGATAAGAGAAGTCACCCTTTCATCTCTGCACAGACAAAGTACAAACATGCAAACCTATTTGATCCTAGCCAGTGGTCTAGAGGGTGTGCACATAAACCTGGCCTTCAAATACAGGTCTGAGATATGGTACATCCAAAACCCAGTGGACAGAGAACAACATCAAGGGGAATGCACACACATTTTGCGAAAGAACTGGGGCTCAACAGATCTCCCCTTGCCTATGCTGAGTAAATTTAAAGCAATCACATGGCATTTATGAAAAATAAATCTACATAGTAAACTGATGATGGCCTGAATGCTCAAAGGAAGATAACATTTAGTTTGAGAGTTTAGGGAGGAAAATCATATTTGTTATGTGCTGTGATTGATTTTGATATTGATGGAGTTACAGTTTTCTTATATATATATATATATATATATATATAAAATCTGCCTACATTACATATTAAAACTGTCTTAAATATACATGCTTATGTACTTATATGTATGTGTTTGTGTATATGTACATATACATCTGTGTACGTATACCTATGTACTCGTACAGAGAGAGACAGACAGACTGACACACAGAGACAGAGAGAAACTTTTCCACTTGGCTCCACGCCAGCTGTTTTGGAGGGCGTAAAACTTGCTTTGGCTTCAAGGAAACTTTAGTATGCATGCGAAGGCTTGGCTTACTCACATAATTCTTAGTGCAGTAGGAAAAACCAAGTAGAAAAATATGCAGGTGAAAGGCTCCTGAGCGGCCGGCTAGTCCTTCACTAACTTTCATGGGATGAAGAAACTGATGCCCAGAGAGAGAAAGTGAGGAAAAAATACCCATAGGGACATCTGGGTCTCCTGATATCCATATTAGAAACAAAAGAAACTCCACTTCTTTCCCTTACTACCATGGGAGAATTGTGTATGGTTTAGGAACTCTAAGAACTCTACTCTTGTAAACAGAATGTCAGGTTTGAATGTTGACTATGCCATTGGCAAACTTGTATATGCAAACATGGGCACATTATGAATCTCCATGAACTTCCATTCTGTTGTCTACTTGAGGGTTTATTGTAATGATCGATTAATGAATGTCCATGAAGCATTTAGATTCTGTCCCATGATACTTGCTCAGTTAATGTTTGCTATTGTTCTTACTATTATTATCATTACTGTTGTTATAGCTGCTTGTGACCATGGCCATATATTAAATACTTTGATTAAAATGGAAGTGATTTAATAAATGGCTCATTGCTATCACCTATTCTGTGAATTTCTCTTGGACTTCCTTCCACACAGTATTTTGTAAAGGCCTTTGTTACAGTACAAATGGTGTTATTTTTACACACCTGTAGCCTCATCAGATTGTGTGTTCCTTACAGTTAAGAACTGTATTTTCTTCTTTAATTACTCTGGCACTAACTAAGGGCCTAGAAAATGCTTTGAAACCAGTTTGTTCTGCTTGTGAATGGATGCTAAGATTGTGATTGTGTTAGAAGTGGTCTAATAGCGTGTTGGGACAAAATACCAAAATAAAAAAAGGAGCAGATGATAGCTTTAGTGATGGGGCTCATTTGAGAACTCCTAAACTGAACATTTTATATCATCATCATCACCATTGTCACTGCTAAGATTTATTGAGAGCTCAGTGTGTGGAAATATTTGACTTATCATTTATTCATCACAACTTGGGTGTTAGGAATCATCATTCCCCTACTATAGAGAAGAAACCATAGTATCAGGGAGTTTTCCTAACTAAGTTGGTAATTATCTGAGCTAGACTTCAAACCTATACCTAGCTTTTATATCAAAATTGAGGTTCCTAACTATCATGCCATGTTGCTTCTAATCTATTGTTTCATTCACTCATTCATTCAGTTATTCATTCATTCAACACCTCATAAGCACTCAGTATGTGGCAGGCTCTGAACTAAGACAAAGTTTGGTATCATCCTGCCTTGCACCCAAGTGAGTAGTTTTTGGAGAGACAGTATAAGCTTTCCCCTGGTTGGCATTGCCCAGGTACACATATTTCACCTACAATCTTTACCCCTACCTCTATCCATCCCATTCCCTACGTTCTCATCTTCCCATTTATGAATGGGGGAAAAAAAACCCCAAAACGACAGCCCTGTTAATTCTCTTAGTGACAGAGCCAAGTTTTCTTGGCTCTGAAGGACTTGCCCTCCCGACTCAATGCACCATGTACCAAAGGTAATTAGGGCAACTTATTTAAAACTTACGATCTAATTAGTGGCTTTTAATGATAGTTAATTACATAGAGAGCAACAAAGCAGTTACATTTCCAACCAAGCTTTTTCCCAGACTGAGACAGGAACAGGTATTTATTTGGAGTCATAAAGGAGAGGGGACACTACAGTTAACATCTAATTACACAGAATTGTCCCTGGTAATTATGAGCAATGTGATTTTACTTATCTGACAATTATAGGGGCTTTGCAAAATCTTTGACCTGGGAGGCTTGGAAAGGGGACAGAGAAGGAATTAAATGCTATACAGTGTCCAGGCATATTTTTTTTAATTACCCAGGTGACTGGAAGTTGGAACGACTAGGTAAGAAAAAGAGGGAGAAATGCTCTCGCATCTAATAGAGAGGTAATGATAAGGTACACTGGAATATGGAATATAAATAATGTAAGATTGAATTAATTAATGAAAACTCTAATTCGAATGCCAACTTCACCCCTTACTAGCATGGCAGAAAACTAATCACTCAGAGCCTCCATTTTCTAAAAATAATATTTGCCCCAAATACCTTTTGGAGACATGAACTCATTTGTCACTCAAATAATTGCTACATGAATGAATATACTAGTACCAGATTTAGAGAGAAATAAGACATTGTCTCCCTTCAAAAGTCTTCAAGTTTAGTAAGAGAGACAAATATGCAAATAAATAACATTAAAAGCACATTTTAGGTTCTAGAGACAATATTCTGAGATCATGTGAAAGTTATTTCATATTATAATGTTTTATTATAATGTTATTATAACTAATTATTATATCAATTATACCATTATTATAGTTCAATTTAACAAACATTGAGAATGTAGTATATGTTGGGCACTCCAGTTCTCTGCCTGCAGAAGGCACTGTCTCTATTAAGATTTGGGTCGCATAAAGTAGGATCTCAGCCAAACTGTGAAGTGTGCTTTTGGTGATTCCAGTCTCCATGCTCTTTATGTGGTCTCCCCATTCCCCAGTGTATCTTCTCTATAGAGGCTGCGCTTTGGAGTCAGACAGATCTGGATTCAAATCCAGATCCACCCCTTTGTAGTTTTGTAATATTGTGAGACTCAAGTTTCCTCATAGGCAAAATGTCAGCAATGCAGTGTCACTTCTTGATAGGACCAAATGCCGCACTTGGTTTCATACCCACTCAACGCTGCCTTCGTTAAAATTGTTCAATCTCATCATCCCTAATGAAATAGCAACGTCCATGATTATTGTAAATTCTAGCTTTGGAGGTAGTACGGTTAATGAAAAATGACAGTTTCTGGATTCAAACAGCCTTGATATGTTCTCTTGACTAATACACTCTTTTTTACAGTTTGACTTCCTTGGCTTGGGTATATACCATAATAACACTGAAAATACAAATTTAGCTCTTTTCGGTGGCACTGCTGGATTTTACTTGAATGTAACATTGAATTTTGAGTTTTCGATAAATGCAGCTTAGTGTACAAAAATAGCACAAAACAGGGAAGTAGTTCCAAAGTAACGTCACGTGATTTGGGTTCCTACCCCAATCTGCTCACAGAGTGTGTGATCAGAGATGAGTCATTCCATGTTTCTATTTCTGCATTTCTAAAATGGAGTGCTGGTGGTAGGAGAGGGGAACTCCAGGGTCCCTTTCATAATTAATAGTTGATGGTTCTATAAAGATTTTATTTTCACTTTCTTCCCCCATTCCCACTCCCTCTCTAGAGAACATGAAAACAGTTCTCTCCCACCATCTCACCCCTCAGAATAATATGCATCCTAAAGTACTTTTGAGAAAATATGATATGCTGGAGAAGGTACATTGTATTTTCCCAAGTTTTTCATTTTGTATTATTTTAACCTCATCCGTGAGATGATAAGAGAAAGAAACATGCCACAGAGTTATTCTACATCCTCCACAGTGACTTAGAGTTGTGGGCACATGATCTGTAGTAGCTGAATTGTTCCATAACTCACTATTACATGTGGTTACCAACAGGGAGGGGGCATAAAAAGGTCCCTTTGATCATAAGGAATAATGGGTTAAACCATGCAGGAATTATTGTTTTAATTATTAAGCTATACTCATAAACCTCTGCAACCTGGATTTCTGTAACTTTCTATCTCTAAAATACAAACTCATGATCAGGAAAGAAAATCCAGAAGCTGGCAGATGATCATTTGCTACTAAGTGTATGTGCCTGTTCGGGGGGTGGGTGGCATGGTGTTAACCAGCATATGTGTTGGCTCTGTACCCAGCTCGGCTGGCTAAATCACTGAGGGATCTCCAGCAAGTCGCTTAACCTCTGATGGGAGGGACCTGGGAATGCCATCCCAGGGCACTGGACCAGGAAAACTTTCAATTTGTATTCCCAAACCAAGCTTACTCCTCTTAGAATAATTCAAAGGGCTACTTCCAGGCACCAGTAGTCCTTCACTTCTCCCTCCTTCAGCCCCTACCTTTTTTTCCTTCCGTTGATTAATTTATTTAAAATGTATTGACCATGTATCATTCATGGATTAGCCATTTTTCTAGACACGAGAGCCTCAACTGAGTAAAAATAAACAGAAATCTATGCTCTTATGCATGTTATAGTCTACTGGAGAAGACAACAATGAAAATAAATATGATGTGCATTTCAGAAGGCAATAGGAGCTGGAGGGAGGGAATTAGCAGAAAAAGGGAATAAGGAGTATTGGGAACATGGTGATTCTAAATGGATGGTCAGAGAGAACCTCAGTGGGTTGACTCAAGACCCCAAGGAGGTAAGACATGAGGTAATCCAGGGGCAGACATTCTAGTTGAGGTGCATCTGATACGCTTGAGGGACAGCAAGTAGGGCAGACTTGTTGCTGGAACAGAGTGGGCAAGTAGAGAGAAGTTGCAGACAAGGTCAGAGGAGAAACCGGCAGCCAGATTACGCATTGCTTTGTAGGCTGTTAGCTTTCCCTTGGAGTGGAAAGGGAAGCCACTGGAAGTCTTTGGGAGGGATGTCACATGATTTGATTTTTATTTAATAGGATCATTCCAGCTGCTTTGAAAAGCAGGGGGAGCTACTGTAATACATTACAGTAATCCAGACTAGACACAATGACAGCATAGACCAGGGTGGTCACTGTGGAGGTGATGATATATTTTGAATATATTTTGAAGATTTTATTTTCACATGATGTTAACTACAAAACTTGACTTCCTTCAGAGTTACTCAGATACACCGAATGTTATAAACCACTAAGTACTCAAGATGTCAAAAGTAACAGGAAATTATCCTTCTTTTAGGTGAGGTATACCTTCAGATAATAGCTTTTAGCTTTCCAGCAGGCCTGCCATGTTTTCTTTCACTCAACAGATATATTTTTAAATAACTACCACATTCAGACACATGAACAACAGTCAAAATCTAATGGTTGGAAACTTACAAAATAAGTTATTATAATGAACTGTTGTGTGTAACTGATGTCTAAACGTAACCGTTCAGGACCCAGGTTATGTTGATCCTTCCTCAACATTTAGTCAAGTGTCATATCTGCAGATTTAGTTCCATCCTAACCCATGCAGATTTGATCCCAGAAGCAGCTTCACCTTTTCCCATCTTGACCACAATCCCACACAGCACCCCCGGTTCCCTAACAGCTATTCTATCAAGGGCCCCTCAAATCCAAACTGCATTTTACCAAATGAGAATATCCACTCAGGAATTGCATAGGAGTGGATGAGAACCAACCCTGTAAATGCAATTGAAGTGATTTTACGGCCTATATGTGCTCTATTAGAGCAAAGGGGAGAATATAGCAAATCTTAGATTAAACGGAGCTCACATAGCATTTGTGCCATTCTGTATTCTTTGCTACAAAGTAAGGGGTCTGATTAACAAATATACACTAAGGTATGGGTAGTACTGTTTGGGCACTCCTGGTATATTTAAACTTCAAAGATGTCTGCATCATCAGCGTTAAATCCAGAGGAATAATTCCAAAATCTCAGAATGTTAGGTACTGTGGGACAGACTCTTTTGGGTGAATGTTTCCCAGGGACTCCCCTCCCAAAGCTGGCTTCGGTACAAGCAGAATACTAAATAGGATGAGAGCTTGAATTATCTAGAACATCCATTCCAATTTTCAGACAAGGAAATTAATCCAGGAGCAGGGGTTATCATGATCATGGTCACAAGATTATTAAGTGGCAGAATCGGCATCTGACTAAGTTCTACTGACCTCTATATTGTCCTTTCCCTGTCACATTCTGCATTCTGCTGAGCACCGCTCTTTACAAACCTGTGGCCATAGAGAAAAAGGCCCAATGGGAAGGAAATGTTCTTTGTCCTCATTCTAATATATGCATGTATTGGAAAAGCAAGAACATTTTTGCCCCAAATCCTAAGAAGTGAATAATGATACTCAAAGTTTCACTTTTTTTTTTTTTTTTTCTACAACACACAGGGGGAATCAAGATAGTTAAAAATCATCAGCTCATTCCCCCAGGATATTTCTCTGTTGTAACAGGTCTCGTTCTAAGCAAGTGGCTCTAATTTTAGACTAGCTGCAAATATATTGTGACCTTATTTTTCACCTAATAATTTTACTATTTTTAGAGAATATGATGATTGCCATGGATGTTTCTGTTATTAAAGGTTCAGCTTCTCTGAGTCAGGAAATGCACATGCACACATGCACAAAGATGCACAAACATGCGCGCACACACACACATGTATTCCAGTTACGCTGTTAAGTTTTAGACATGGCATTTCAATATGACATCTTAAAGAACCACAATTAGCTACCCTGAGTTTGTAGAAACAATTGTATAGCAAGAGAAACACTCCAAAATGGAATAGATTTATTAACAGATGAAACATACAGATTTTAGAGCACCATGTACTTAAGTTACCATATTTCTAATATTGTATCTTACACATCCCTTTGTAAGAATTATATATTCTTGTCATTTTTTAAAATAAAACAATTTTGAAGTTAGTTAAGGAAAGTATCTCACATAGATGGAGAAACTGAGGGTTAGAAAGTAAACTGGCTTGCCCATGGTAATAGCTAGTTTGAGCAAAACTAAGAGTAGATTCCACACTTCCTCATACTTTGTCCATATTCTGATTACTACTGTATAAGCCAAGGTAGTATTGATGCATAATGTGAAGTGATGTTGGCTATCCAGTTTAGGGTGGAAACTAACAAAAGCATAGTCTATAAGACTTCCTTAATATCCTTTGGGAAGTCTTATAGTAATGTGTTTGGCAAACACAACTGGGCATTTATACCTACAAATAATAATGGCTTCCTCTCCATACTGTCAAAAACTTTAGCACTGCCTTCATTATTCATATCTATGGACTACCTGCCTTGTGGTCTCCTCCTTTCTCTAGCAGCATTTCCCTCCAGAATATGGACTATCTCTACTCTATCAGCCAAGCTGGTAGCAGCTCTACTACACTGTTCATCACATTAGTGTTCTGTTTGTGCATTGAGCCGTAGGAGGGAGTTATAAAGACTAGAGCATGTCAGGACAGGATGGGACCACTATAACCATCAATCATATCTTACAAATGTCAATGTTATCTCCTCGTGGAGTCAAATGACTTTCCCTGCAGTAAAATCTAAACTAGGATGAGGGATTCCTACTTTCACCTATGAAGGAGTAAGGGCTATAGTATTTTCTCTCCCACTCTAAACTTAACAGAAAACTAAACAAGGTAGGATTGTATTGCTATAAACTTCCCTCTTAGAACTGCTTTTGCTGCATCCTATAGATTTTGGCTCGTTGTGTTTTCATTGTCATTTGTCTCTAGGTATTTTTTGATTTCCTCTTTGATTTCTTCAGTGATCTCTTGGTTATTAAGTAGTGTATTGTTTAGCCTCCATGTGTTTGTATCTTTTACAGATGTTTTCCTGTAATTAATATCTAGTCTCATAGCGTTGTGGTTGGAAAAGATACTTGATACAATTTCAATTTTCTTAAATTTACCAAGGCTTGATTTGTGACCCAAGATATGATCTATCCTGGAGAATGTTCTATGAGCACTTCAGAAGAATCTGTATTCTGTTGTTTTTGGATGGGATGTCCTATAAATATCAATTAAGTCCATCTTGTTTAATGTATCACTTAAAGCTTGTGTTCCCTTATTTTCATTTTGGATGATCTGTCCATTGGTGAAAGTGGGGTGTTAAAGTCCCCTACTATGATTGTGTTACTGTCGATTTCCCCTTTTATGGCTGTTAGTATTTGCCTTATGTATTGAGGTGCTCCTATGTTGGGTGCATAAGTATTTACAATTGTTATATCTTCTTCTTGGATTGATCCTTTGATCATTATGTAGTGTCCTTCTTTGTCTCTTGCAGTAGTCTTTGTTTTAAAGGCTATTTTGTCTGAGAATTGCTACTCCAGCTTTGATTTCCACTTGCATGGAATATCTTTTTCCATCCCCTCACTTTCAGTCTGTATGTGTCCCTAGGTCTGAGGTGGGTCTCTTGTAGACAGCATATATACGGGTCTTGTTTTCGTATCCATTCAGCCAGTCTGTGTCTTTTGGTTGGAGCATTTAATCCACTTACGTTTAAGGTAATTATTACCATACAACCCAGCAATCCCACTACTGGGCATATACCCTGAGAAAACCATAATTCAAAAAGAGTCATGTACCACAATGTTCATTGCAGCTATATTTACAATAGCCAGGACATGGAAGCAACCTAAGTGTCCATCAACAGATGAATGGCTAAAGAAGATGTGGCACATATATACAATGGAATATTACTCAGCCATAAAAAGAAACGAAAGTGAGTTATTTGTAGTGGGGTGCATGGACCTAGAGGCTGTCGTACAGAGTGAAGTAAGTCAGAAAGAGAAAAACAAATACCGTACGTTAACACATATATATATAGAAACTAAAAAAAAAAAAAAAAATGGTCATAAAGAACCTAGGGGCAAGATGGGAATAAAGACACAAATCTACTAGAGAATGGACTTGAGGATACAGGGAGGGGGAAGGGTAAGCTGGGACAAAGTGAGAGAGTGGCATGGACATATATACACTACCAAATGTAAAATAGATAGCTAGTGGGAAGCAGACGCATAGCACAGGGAGATGAGCTCGGTGCTTTGTGACCACCTAGAGGGTTGGGATAGGGAGGGTGGGAGGGAGGGAGATGCAAGAGGGAAGAGATATGGGAACATATGTATATGTATAACTGATTCATTTGTTATAAAGCATAAACTAACACACCATTGTAAAGCAATTATACTCCAATAACGATGTTTAAAAAACAAAAACAAAAACCCTAAACAATATATATGAAACAGTTTTTTTCAGCTATTGGAGAAAAAAGCAGCATCAATTATGACATCTGAGAAAAGAAACCAACAAGGTGTAATCTATGATTATCTAGACTTTCTGTCTGGAGGAAATTTTCAGGTCAGTATGCAAGCTAAGTCTAGTGGATTCGTTGAGGTGAGGAGACAGAGACCAGAGTTCAGGGAGTCTGAGATGGCTAGAATTTTCGGGAATAATTTGAAGAGGAGAGAGCTAAAAAAGCAAAAACTCCAAAAGTCAGTACAGAAGACTCTTGGAGTCTTGACTGAATATTAATCTGCACATGCCCAGGATGACATTCCATGAGGCCATGTGACAAGAGCAACTGCCAGAGAAAGAACCTAAGAGCTGTTAGCTTAAAAATGCCCTGAGTTCATCCAAGGCTAGGGATCATTTAATATTCCACTACCTTGAATAGAGACTTTAATGAATACAAAGGTCATTCAGTAAAGACCCCAAGTCACACCTAGCTCTAGAGTAAAGACCACTTTAGACCTGCCAAAAAAAAAAAAGATTTAAATGAGCTTTAAAACTATCACATTGATCCACAACTAAATTAATGGTTGGACTAAATTACTTTCAACATTCATTAAGGACAACAACAGAATTCACCCCTCAGTAACGTAAAATTTGCAATGTTTGGCAGGAAATCAAAACTTACTAGATATGAAAATCAGCATGAAAAAGTGACATATAACCAGGAGGAGAAAATGGTCAACAACAGCAGACTCAGAATAGCAATAGATAATGGAATTAGAAGACAAGAACCCTTAATTAGCTAGCATAAATTCTATAAACGTGCTCAAGGAGTTAAAAGAATATATAGATATAAGAGAGACTCATTACTTGAAATGAAATATTCATCAGTTTGGCTTAACCCCAGAAGACAAATCAGTGAATTAAAGACATAGCAACAGAAACTATCCAAAGAGCAAAAGGTTCAAAAAAATAAACAGCAACAGTATCCCACAGAACATTAACAAGTATGGTAATTAAAATTCAATAAGTAGAAGGAAAGAAGAGGAGGAGAAAAATGATAGAGGAAATAATTACTTAATCTTTTCAAACTTGGTGAAAATAATAAATACAAATCTCAACAAACCCCAAAAAGGGGAAAAATAAAGAGAACCACAGCAAGGTACATCATAATCAAATTGTTGAAAACCAGTGATGAAGAGAAAGATCTTAAAAACAGCAAAGATACAAAAAGATACATTACTTACAGAAGAAAAAAAAGAATGACTGCAAAATTATGAAAGCCAGAGGACAACACAATGGTATCTTTACAGTCCAGAAAGAAAACAGTAGTTAACTTAGCATTCTATATCTTATGGAAAAGAAAAACTTCTTTTAGTCAAAGCTGAGAAAATTTCCCACTAGTAAACGTACTCCATAAGAACTGTTAAAGGTAGCTCCTCAGTCAGAAGAGAAGGGATAGCAGATGGAAAAGTGGAACTACAAAATGGAGTGAAGAGCACAGAAATGGTAAATAAAAAATGTTATTAACTTAATTTTAAATATAATTAAGTTTAAAGCAAAAATAATAATGTATTATGTACAAGGCTTATAATATAGACTCTCTGTTCTCACCACTGCTATGCAACATTGTATTAGGGACTTCTCTGGTAGCACAGTGGTTAAGAATCCACCTGCCAATGTAGGGAACACGGGTTCGATCCCTGGTCTGGGAAGATCCCACATGCCGCGGAGCAACTAAGCCAGTGCCACAACTACTGACTCTGTGCTCTAGAGCCCACGATCCACAACTACCGAGCCCATGTGCCACGACTAATGAAGCCTGTGCGCCTAGAGCCCATGCTCCGCAACAAGAGAAGCCACTGCAATGAGAAGCCCATGCACCGCAAGGAAGAGTAGCCCCCGCTCACTGCAACTAGAGAAAAGCCCGCGCACAGTGACGACGACCCAATGGAGCCAAATATAAGTAAATAAAATAAATACATTAAAACAAACAAACAAACATTGTGTTAGTGCTCTTAACCAGTGCAGTAAAAGAAAAAATGTTTTAAAAGCTACTACAACTATTAAGAGATTTTAGCAAACAGCAGGATACAAAGTCAGTATCTAACACCAAGTGTTTCTATATATATTCTAGGGAACAAATGGAAATAGAAAAAAACAATACCATATTGCAATATTATATAAAATTTTAAATAACTCGGGATCTATTTAGTCAAGCATGCACCAAGACTCATACAATAAAAAAAACAGAAAATGTTTCTGAGAGAATGCAAAGATTTAAATATATGGAGAAATACACAGTGCTAATGGGTTGGAAGACTCAATACTGCTAAGATGTTAATCATCCCAAATTGATCTGTAGTTTTCATGCACTCTTGATTAAAATGCCAGCAAGCCTTTTTGTAGAAACTGATTTTAACATTTATACTAGAAATTAAAGACAAAGATAGTTAAAATAATTCTAAAACTTAAAAACAAAATTTCAAGACTTAACAATACCTGACTTCAAGATTTATTTTTAAATTACAATAAATAAAATGGTGTGACATTCCCATGATGGCAGATACAAAGACTGGAACAGAACAGACATGTATACATATATGGTACATGTGGTTTTCAGAAAATTGCCATAGCATTTAAATAAAGTGTATTATTGTCAACAAATATTGCTCAAACTACTGTATATTCACATGGAAAAAAAATTTTGACCCCTACCTCACGTCATATATGGAAAAAAAAAAAACTTGAAATGGATCATAAATGTACATATATACTTATTTTTAAAAATTTTTCTATTTTATTTATTTATTTTTGGCTGCATTGGGTCTTTGCTGCTGCACACAGGCTTTCTATACTTGCGGTGAGCGGGGTCTACTCTTTGTTGCAATGCGTGGGCTTCTCACTGTGGTGGCTTCTCTTGTTGCGAAGTAGGGGCTCTAGGCACACGGGCTTCAGTAGTTGTGGCACGTGGGCTCAGCAGTTGTGGCTCATGGGCTCTAGAGCACAGGCTCAGTAGTTGTGGCCCACGGGCTTAGTTGTTCCACAGCATGTGGGATCTTCCCAGGCCAGGGCTCGAACCCGTGTCCCCTGCTTTGGCAGGCAGATTCTTAACCATTGCGCCACCAGGGAAGCCTCATAAACGTACATATAAAGGCTAAAATTATAAAACTTCTGGGACAACATTTTTTTAAACTTATAGTAGTAAAAAATTTCATAGATAAAACAAAAATGCACAAACCATAAAAAAATTGATAAATCAGATTTAAAATTTAAAAACCTTCTTCAAAAGACACCATTAAGGAAATAAAAAGGTTGTACACACACTGACAAAGACTAATATCTAGACTATATATAGAACTCATAATTTTATAATAATAAAACAAATAACATGTTAAAAATTGAAAAAAGAAGAAACTGAACATATACTTCACAAAAGTAAATATACATATACCAATAAGCATATAAAAATATTTTTAACATCATTAGTCATGACAGACATGAACATTGAAAATTCAATGAGACACCACCAGACACTCACTAGAATGGTTAAATAGCGAAACATTGACAATATTAAATGTTCTTATGGAGGTGGAAAAACTGGAAGTTTCATACATTGCTACTGGGAATGCAGAATGGTACATCTATTTTGGAAAAACAGTTGAACAGCTTCCTTTATGGGTAAACACATACATAGCACATAACCCAGCAATTCCACTTCTAGGTATTTACCTGAGAAAAATTAAAATACATGTCCCCACAAAACTTACATGCTAATAATCCGATCATCTGTATTTCTAATAGCCCTAAAGTGGAAAAAAACCCAAAGGCTCATCAACAGGTGAACTGATACACAAATGTTGGTATACTCTTCCAATACAGTGCCACTCAGCATGACGCATTTGAGATTCATCCACGACACTGTGTGTTCACTGCCTTTTATAGCTAAGTGAAAAGAGCCTGACACAAAACACTTTATACTGTAGGATACATTCTAGGAAAGACAAAACTACTGTGACAGAAAGCAGACTGGATATGCTGTTGCTGGGAGAGAGGACACGATGGACATTTTGGGGGGATGATAGAAATGTTTCATGTCATGATTATGCTGGAGGTTCCGTGAATGCATACATTTGTCAAAACTCATAGAACTGTGAATTTAAAATACGTGCATTTTGTGGTATATAAAATAATATGTTTCAGTAAAGCTGAATGGAAAACATCTGAACTAGACTGCCCATGCTCTCCTTTACAATCTCATCTCCTGTTTTCTCTCTAACCCCATCATCTGCCTTTCTCCCCCAGATTCTATTCTGGCCACACCAACTTAAATTTCTCAGACATGCCAGGAGCACTCCAGCCTCAGGCCTTTTTGCTTGCCATTACCTCTGCTACAGATATCATGTGACTCTCTTTTTATTTCCTTTAGAACTTTATTCAAATGTTATCTTCTGATGGAGGCTTTCCCTCAAAACCCTATTTAAAATGTCCAATTACCTCCTCAACTCCAAATACCGAAGCCCTTTCTTGACTTCATTTTTCTCCATAGTCTTTATCATTTAATATGTTAACTATTTTACTAACTTAATTACTTAGCTATCTACCTCACCAGAATTTAAGCTCCATAAGGGCAGAGATTTTTAGTTTTGTTCACCACTATCATCTCAGTTGGAACCCTGACTAATACAAAGTAACTGCTTGGTGTTTTTTCTCCATTAGACTATTATTATTTAACCATTTTGGACTATATTCACATTTTCTTCTGGCACAAGCCTTTAAACCCATCTCAAAGAAAATTACAAAATCTCTCACTGTAGTGGTTCTAGTGACACTTCCCAAGAAGCTAGTTTTAAAAGCAAGGATAAAATGGTGAGGATGTGAGGGTTGCTGGTGGTGGCATCTCATGGTATTATGCCCAAGAACTTGAAAATAATTCAGTATTTTCCAATACCACAGAAATCCTTTATAATGAAGCAGTTAAAGAAAATATTTATGAAACATTTTCAAATGGTAAGCCTTATAACACTTTATTGTTAGCTGGACCTCTGACCACAAAAATTCTAATAAGCAGGACTTGAACATATGGAGTACTATTTTCAGGCCAAAGCTTACTGTTCTATTTTGCCCTCCAAAATCTAGTGTCAGCTCTTTTATCTTACCAATATGACTGCAGGAGTTTCAAGGTAAGGAGGAAAGAGACAGAGATAGACAGAAAGAGACAGAAAAAGAGAATGAGCAGTTTCGGATATTTTAATGACAGTGAGTTTTCAAGCCCACTAGCCACATGGCCCAATCAGTGACATGATATCTGATTAATTACATTAGTATTTCTTCATCTTGGGAAGAGCATAGATAGGGTAAAAATAAAGAATCTGAAGGTGAAAAAAAAAAAGACTGAGTGCCTTCCTTCCCTCTAGCAATATGACTCTAGCAATAGTGAAGATGAAAACAATTTCTCCTTATAAGTGATTTTCAAAGAAGCTCCCACAGACCCTCAGTTACTCAAAAAGCTGTATCCTAAAACTTGTGTTAGCCAATTAGCCAACACTCTGAAGATGGATGAAATGACCTTAGTGTCAAGACGTGTGGCCATCCCTACATGATTGGGTGTTGCTGTGGTCTGATTTGCTGCCATTTTTATGGTTCAATACCACAAGCAATTAACAGTGAATGAGTGAGCTTTCCCAACCTTTACTAGAAATGGTAGCTGTATATCATCATGTCAGTCTCTTGGCAGATTCAAGAAATCTAAATTTAACAAGTGACTGCTTCCTCCATGGCTGATTGCAACCAATGGATCTTCAGGATACCTACTCCCAGTCCGATGATCCGGACCAATAGAACAAGCTGCTGAAAAGAAAGGGGATGAATGAGGCCCACTTTAGAATCCATCATGCACGAGGGCTTCTGCACAACTCCTGCACTCCTGCATAAATAAACTTTTCAAATGATTTTGATGACCAGTTCCAATTTAAGCTGTGGTGGCATAAAAATAGGTGGATGAATAGATATAAATATAGATACAGATATAAACATAAGCAAATACTGATATAGAGATACAGAAATAAATATATTCAGTCATTACCCTATCTTATTGTTATATCATTAACGGCTATCCGCTTGGACTACTTTAAAATAGCTTTACTTATTTTTTTTTGTTTTTAGTTGCTTGAGGTCAAAATTGGGCCAATGAAGGCATATTAATAATATATAAAATCCCAGTCCATCTGAACTGGTCAGCACAGCCCTAAATATACAGTCATCTTCAAAAAAGAACTTTTTATTTATTTATTTATTTATTTATCTCACAGCTATGCTCACAGGGCAACAGAGGATACCTGGCACTGAAATTTATCTTTTCTGGTCAAATGGCAAAATCTGACAATTGAGGTTAATGGAGAGGTCCTGTTTCATTGATGTGGATGGGAATGACTCCCACAAAATCTGAACAGAAATGGTGATTTCCCACATAGGGCAGAATGAGGAAATGCCAATGCATCTCTGGCCTAGGAGAAGAAGGTCTACTATTGTTTTCACAATAAACTGACCTGAGTGGTATAATAATCCCCAATTTAAAGACGAGGAAATTAAGGCAGAAGGAAATTGTATTAATTGTCTAAAATCATGCAGATCAGAAGTGATGAAGCTGGTTTTAAACTCAGGCATCTGGCTGCAGAGTCTGTGA
Source organism: Tursiops truncatus (assembly GCF_011762595.2). Lineage (NCBI taxonomy): Eukaryota > Metazoa > Chordata > Mammalia > Artiodactyla > Delphinidae > Tursiops > Tursiops truncatus. The sequence goes on along the minus strand of NC_047039.1, from coordinate 99,692,843 downwards.
TGTTAAGTAATATGCAGTAGCAATGCTCAATGTTATGTCTAATGTAATCCTCTGTTTTGGGAATCTGAATATAAGTGGTTATCAGTGATTACTTAAGCATTTTTCTAGGCCAAGTCCATATTTTCCTTAAGAATATAGTCAGGAATATGGAAAACTGTGGTATATCCATACAATGGAATATTACCCAGCCACTAACAAGGAACGGATTACTGATACATGTTACAACATTTACAAACCTTGGAAACATTATACTATGTGAAAGAAGCCAGATACATGAGTCTATTTCTATGAAATATCCAGAAAAAGAAAATTCACAGAGACAGAATGTAGATTCATGGTTGCCAGGGGCTCAAGGAAGGAAGAATGGAGGAGTGTCTACTAAAAGTTATGAGGGATTTTTTAGGGGTGGGTGATGAAAAGTTCTGAAATTAGATAGTAACAATGATTTCACAACTTTGTGAATATACTAAAACATGCTTTAAATTGGCAAAGTTTATGGTGTGAATTATATCTCAATTAAAAATATATACATATATATACAGTCGAGACTGAGAATAAAAGGAAATAGAAATAAGAATTACAACTTACTGAATATACAATCCAAGAACTGTGCGATGCTTTAAATATATCATCTCATTTAATGCTCAAAACAGCCCTAAGAAGTAGGTGCCATTATTACTATCCTCATTTTACAAACAGTATGAGACTCAGAGAGTTTAAATGACTGGACCAACGTAATTTGGGAAGTGGATGTGGCAGGGAATGAAGGCAGGTTTGTCTGACTCTAAGATTAGCATGCTACTCTGGAGCCACTGGCAATGTATCGCGCTTGACATTCCGTGCTGGCCTGGAAATAATTTGTAAGAAAAATAAAGGTCAAAATAGATGGTCCTGATATTTAATATCTTCTGCTTTCACAGCTCCCTTATGTCTAGAGATTGAATGTTTCACACCCGGGCCACACTCCACAAGTAGAGTTGGAAGTGATTGTAGACATGCTCACAAGCATAGTAAAAGGGAGAGGAGCCAGGGGAGGATGCTGGCCCATGCTAGAGCTGGTATCTCCAAACATGGTATCTCCCAATGTCTCAGACAGGCTTCACTTTGTATATGTTTCTCAAGATGCCCAGGTTTTCTTGGGCACATTGAACTTCTGTGTCTGGAAATCCCTAGAAATTGTGGAAACTCAAGTTTTGTTAATAATAATAATAAAAGTCTAGGATTTTTTAGAAAGTATTATGTACCAGTAATTATGTTAAGTTTTGACCATTCTATAGACCATTCATAATAACCCTATAGATTGAGTACTTTTAGTAACCCACTTTATGAGTAATAGTACTGATTATGAAGCTAATGACTGTTGAGCATTTACCATATCATTAGCAATGATACAGTATACCATGCCTTATGTATATCATCTAAATAATTAAACAGTCCCATGAAGTTTAGGAAACTGAGGCTTAGTTAACAGTATGTCCAAGTTAGTAAATGTCCAAGTTAGTAACATAGCTAATTGGAGCTGGGATTTAAAAGCCAGTTTGAATTTTCACAAAGTAAACCAATTCATACAGTATATAACCAACACCCAGATCAAGAAATTGAACTTAACCAGCATCCCAGAAAAATCTCTCATACCCTCTCCTGGTCACATTCTTCTCCTACCCAAAGGTAAGCACAATGTTGACTGTTATCACCATTAATTTGTTGTGCCTGTTTTTTAATTTTATATAAATGATTACGGTAAGTACGTACATTATTACAGTAAGTAATAATTTATATCTGGCTTCTTTTTCAGTGTTAATTTTATTTATTTGAGATTCTTCTCTGTTGTTGCATTTAGCAGTAGTTTGTTCATTGCTACATAATTTCCCATTGTATGAATATACCACACTTTATCCATTGTTCTGTTGATGGACATTTTTAATGCATTGAGGATGAAAATATTTCCATTGCCATAAACATTATTTTATGTGTTTTTTGTGAGTGCACAAATGTATGCATTTCCTAGGAATGAAATTGCTGGGTCATAGGGTACACAAATGACCAGCTTTAGCAAACACTGTTAAACAGTTTTTCACAGTAGTTGTAACAGTGTACACCTTCATCAGCAATGGAGGCAAGTCCCACTTTCTTATATCTTTGCTAATATTGTCATTGTACCTTCTTTTTATTTTAGCTATACTGGTGCCTGTGTAGTGGTATCACTTTGTGGTTTTAATATGTATTTCCCTAATAATTAATGAGGTTGAACACATCTGTTATTTTTGAAATGTTTATTTAAGTCTTTTCCCCCATTTATCTAATGAGCTCTCTGTAATTTTCTTCTTGATATGTAGAAGATCTTTATTTATCTATTTGTACCTGTAAGATTGTGCATTTTTCTACATGCGAGTTATAATTCAACTAAAAATACTTTAGTAAATAAAACAATATGATTCCAGGGATTATATATTTAGCTAGTAAATCACATTTGTAGAGTGCTTTACTTTTATGACTTACATTTTAACTGTTCTACTTAATGTCTTCCCAAAATATCTGTCAAAGAAGTTATATCATTATTCCTGTTTCTGAGATGAAAAACTTAAAACTTAGTGAGGTAAGTTCTCAGAGACAGTAAAGTGGTGATACTGAGCCTTGAAACCATTTCCTCCAACTTATGTATTTCCATTCCACTGACATTTATTTTAAATTGTGGTAAGAACACTTAACATGAGATCTGCTTTCTTAACAAACTTTTCAGTGTATAACAGTATTGTTAACTTTAGGCTCAATGTACAAAATCTCTAGAACTTTTTCATATTGTATAACTTAAACTTTATCCCCATTGAACAACTCTCCTCCTCTCAGCCCCTGGCAAATATCATTCTACTCTTTGTTTCTGTAAGTTTGACTATTTTAGATACCTCATGTAAGTGAAATCATGCGGTATTTGTCCTCTGTAACTGGCTAACTTCACATAGCATAATGTCCTCCACGTTCATCTGTGTTGTTGCATGTGGCAGGATTTCCTTCTTTTTTAAGGCTGAATAATCTTTATCTGTTCATCTGTTGTTGGACGTTAGGTTGTTTCCATATCTTGGTTATTGTGAATAATGCTGAATGAACATGGGAGTGCTAAAATCTCGAAGATCCTGATTTCAATTCTTTGGATATATATACTCAGAAGTGGGATTGCTGGATCATATGATACTTCTAATTTCAATTTTTTGAGGAATCTCCATACTCTTTTCCATAGTGGCTATACCATTTCACATCGTCATCAATAATGTGCCAGGATTCCAGTTTTTCCATAGCTTTTCAGCACTTGTTATCTTTTTAAAAATAACCACCCTAACAAGTGTAAGGTGATATCTCATTGCAGTTTTGATTTGCATTTCCCTGATGGTTAGTGATACTGAATACTTTTTCATATACCTGTTGGCCTCTTGTATGTCTTCTTTGGAAAAATGTCTGTTCAAGTCCTTTACCTCTTTTGAAATCAGGTTACTTGGGTTTTTTGCTATTGAGTTGTAGGAGTTCCTTATCTATTTTAGATATTAATCCTGTATCTGATACATGGTTTGAAAATGTTTCTCCTATTCCATAGGTTGACTTTTTACTCTGTTAACTGTTTCTTTTGTTGTGGTGCAGAAACTTTTTGGTTTGATGTGGTCCTACTTGTCTATTTCTGCTTTTGTTGCTTGTGTTTTTGGTATCATATAAAGTAGGTGATCTTCTAAAGTACTCTGGTGAATACCTGGGTGTATGATAGCCTTTTTGAAGCTTTTCCCTTACTGTTTAAATGTGATCAGGACTCACTTCATACTCTACCTTCTCCAAGAAGTATTTTCTGACTTCTCCCCATTTTCCTCCATAATTCTATATAATTGTTTACTGATATCACTCTTTCCACTTAAACTATTGGCTAGTTTTTTTATTGGCTATCTCCCCACCCAGACCTTTAGGACAGAGGTCATGTCTTTCACTGATTTATTTCCTCTATGGCTGTGGTTCAAACAGCATTTATTACCACATCTAATCAAACAAGAGAATGGAACAGGCATCCTTGTCCATTGAGGTCATCAACCTCCTGGCCTGAATTCATTGGTTCTGAATAATCTTGAGTGCTCAATCTTTTGGTGTAGTTGGAAGATAAAATACTGAAAAAGCCCACTGAATTTGGTTTGTGAAGCTTACAGTCTAATTACATCTGGTTGCTAATTGTTGTGTAACATTGGGTATATTGCCCATCCTCTTTATACTGTGGTCTCCTCAACTGCAAAGTTGACAAAGAAATGCCTACTCACTTATTCCTCAAAATTAATGTGAAGGTCACATGAGGTAGCATCCATGAAACTCTTTGGCAAACTAGCCAGCAGTGAAAAATCAAAATATTAGAAAGTATTATTTCCCCAGCAACATAGTCTGATAATAGCTTCAGATGTCATCCTACTAGGTGACAGGAACACTCAAGGACCAAAACTTTCGAAGTGGAAAGAAAAACAATTCTTAATAGTTAAATGTCAGACATGGCTGCCTGAGGAAGGTATTTGGGGTCCTGCCTGTTATTTCTCAAATTGCATTCTATGGAGTAAAGCCGCCTTCTGTCTATTGAAAAGTCCAGCTGGAAGAAGCAGCAGAGGGAAGAGCGGGTAGAAAGTGCTACTTGGTTCAAATTAAAAAAGAATAGAACTGGGGGAGCAGAAATGCAATGATAGAAAAAAAAATTAGGAAATTGTCAGGATTAAAAGGTGCCTTAGAAAACATCTAGTTTGAGGCCCCCAATAGATGCTTATTTGGTCCTTCAACAATTTATCCCAGGAAAGCATTTACAAACAAGTTTCCATTTTTATATGCAAAATAATCTCACACAATGAGAATAAACAATGTCATATTTTGGACTCCATCTACACCAGCCTGTGTTTTCCTGGTTACTTCTCAAGGTGTCACCTTGCCTCTTGGTGCCAGCAGCCAACCCCCAATGAATCAGAGGGAGGCTGTGACCTTCCCAACAGGACCCAGAACCTTGGATTCCATTCTCCAATCTGTTACCACAGACCTGGGACCAGAGTGAGCAAAGCTAATCAAAGTGCCTGTTATTTGTAAAATCATCACCCACTTTTGTTAATGCCTGCAAGCTGGGGCTAGTAAGAGTTGCTGCTTAGAAATAATGGCGTTCATTGACGGGTTGCAGCAAACTGAGAGAAAGCAGATGACGGGATGGACGAGCCTCCCTCACCAGCTTATGCTCAAATCCGGAAGGAAACAAAAGGAGATAAAGTTGGCAACAGCCAGTTCCCTGATCCTAACTTGTCTCATTCTTTGTTCCCTATGCCAAGCTGAATGCCAGCTGGACATGCCCCAATTACTGTGGTCAATCAAATACCGAGAACTCTGAGGCCAGAGTTTTGTTTTTTTCTTTCCCCAGACTGCTGTGAAGTCAGCTGTGCTGGCTGTACAAATGTGACCTACGGCCCTTTAAGTGCCAGATGTGAATAGATGTGCACCTAGCATGACTTCTTTATGCCAACTCCCAGCTAGTGGGGCAGCTGATTAGAAGAGACAAGATAGAAAGAAAAGCAAATGTGACTGTGTAACTGGCTAACACAGCAATATAGCCTTGCAAGCTAAGCAGAGGTTGAGGATCCAGGTAAAACAGGACCAGGCTTGAATAAGCAAGGTCAAGGGAAAACAAAAAAATATAGAATATAAAGAGGATAAAAGAAGACTGGTAAACTTTTATTTACTCAATCCTTTCGGTCTTAAGAAAGTGCTGGTAACCCCAAGCTTTGCAAATTTAGAGATATGCAGATGCACACACATACATAGGTGCATTTATTTAAATGCTGAGGCTATTTGGGAAATAGCAAATATATCACTAAGAGTAGAGTGCAGGATTCTAGCAGGAGTTTAGGACTTCAAAGGAGGTGACCTCTAACTTGCAGAGGGCATTGAGTAGCTTATGAGGAGCTGGGGCTTCAGTTTCAGATAGGCAAAAAAGAGCTGTAGAAGGTGTAACTCAGATATAATGTAGTTTGACTGACAGTTTAGGAGTGCTGTAAAAGATGTATTTGGAGAGGTAGGGAACGTAGGTGGGAAGACCAGCTACAAACCTCAAACAAGAGCCGAGGCCAGAGTGATATGAGACTGAACTGAGGTAGAGAGGTGGAAACCAAGGGTCATAGGAGCTAAATGGAAAACTCAGAGATTAGGGTGTGAAGGGTGTGAGTTGTACCTGAGAGGGAGGATTCAAGTAGGACTGAGAATTTGTAGTGAGGGTACCTGGGGACAAGAAGAAGGAAACCAGCCTTCAGTAATTGCCTGTTCAGTGCCTGGTGCTATGTTGTTTAACCTTTATACCAACCTATAAACTAGGTAATATGACCCTTTGCTTCTTGGGTTTGCTTTTGTTTTTTAACAGACATGGTAACCAGAGTGACCAAATACTCCAGTTTGCCCAGGGCTAAGGGATTCCAGAGACACGGGGCTTATAGTGCTCAAACGGGAATAAGTTGTTCACTGGAGCATCTGAGCTCAATCCTCAGAGTGTTTAGATCGTTTGGCCAAATTCACATGCCTGGAAGGAGCAAAGTTGAGTCTCACTTTCTCCCCAGGCTACAGTAATTCTGAGAGAAAAATGATAGCAGTACCCAGAATGGCAATGCAGAAGGAAAAGCATATTTGATTCAGATGGGAGAGGAGATGGGGGTAAAACGTTCTATTCTGGAAAACTGACATTCAAGTTTTTCTAAAATAGAGGCTTTCATTATTTACTTTTTTAAAGTCTTTTTTCTCATACCCTCCGTGTTCATCAGGCCCTCCTCCCACATTTTGTTTGAAGGCTCAATGCAGAGTGGTTATTTTTGTGACTGGATAATTATCTATATTTTAAGCTTAGGATCCACTCTGAGTAAAGGTGTGATGTGCATCTAATGAATAAATATCTGCCTGGTTAATGTGATCCGCTTTTGTCAGGTTGCCTTCCTCATTTTCTCCACAAAGAAATAACAGGTTAAGTATTAGTCAGGGTCAGGCTGCACCTGTGGGGTAGATATAGGGTGAGGTGGAGACCCTCACACAAGGGACTGTGAAGGTCATTCAATGAGGGGCAAACCAGTACAATTTCATCACTTCCCTTGTCTTGAATCCCTGTTCATTTTCTTATTAAGTCAGAGAAAGTGTGGCCCCTGACCCGTGGTATTGGCACCATCTGGGAGAAATTCAATTTTATTGTGTAAGAAATTCAAATTTATGACCCCACCCCAGACTTACAATCAGAATCTTTGGGGTGGGGACCAAGAATTTCTGGATTTAGAATTTTACTAGGCAATTCTCATCATCATGAAAGATTTTAAGCTCTATGGGCCAAGAGACAAAATCAAAGATATTGTGTAGGTACTTGTGTGTTGTAAGGTCTCTCTCCCAACTACTCAACTCGCTTGTTGTCACACAAAAGCAGCCATAAGCAATACATAAAAGAATGAGTGTGACTGTGTTGCAATACAACTTTACTAATGGACTAAATTTGAATTTCGTATCATTTTCACTTGTCACAAACAATTATTCTTCCTTTGACTCATGTATGTCAAAATTTGAAAACACCAAAACTAATGCTAGGTCTAATGGAGCACAAAAATAGGCAGGCAGTATTTGGCCTGGGCTATAGTTCAAGGAATTGTATTTTACAAAATCTAGATTGGGTGAGGGAAGATAAGGACAGAGAAACACAATGCAAAACTGCCGTTAGTCAATATCAAAATGTCTCCAAAGTATCAATAAACTGCCAGCCTCCTATTACTAAAGAAAGTGTGAATTTCATAGCCATAGAATTTCAGTGATCACTTTTTTTTTTAAGATTTTGAGGTACTTTTTTAAAATTTCTTTTTTATTGCAGTATAGTTGAATTACAATGTGTTAATGACTGCTGTACATCAAAGTGACTCATTTATACATATATGTGTATTCTTTTTCATATTCTTTTCCATTATGGTTTATCACAGGATATTGAATATAGTTCCCTCTGCTATACAGTAGGACCTTGTTGTTTATCCATTCTATATATATCAGTTTACATCTGCTAATCCCAAACTCCCCACTCCTACCCTCTCCTAATCCCCTCTCCCTTGACAACCACCAGTCTATTCTCTATGTCCTTGATTTTGTTTCTGTTTCATAGATAGGTTCATTTGTGTCATCTTTTAGGTTCCACATATAAGTGATATCATATGGTATTTGTCGTTGTCTTTCTGACTTACTTCACTTAGTATGTACAGAGTTATCTCTTTTGAGCACTGGGGCATTGTAAACACCATAAATATCCATTAAGAAGGGTTGGAGGGCTTCCCTGGTGGTGCAGTGGTTGAGAGTCCGCCTGCCGATGCAGGGGACGTGGGTTCGTGCCCCGGTCCGGGAGGATCCCACATGCCGCGGAGCGGCTGGGCCCGTGAGCCATGGCTGCTGAGCCTGCGCATCCGGAGCCTGTGCTCCGCAACGGGAGAGGCCACAACAGTGAGGGGCCCGCGTACCGCAAAAAAAAAGAAGGGTTGGATACATGAAATATGGTATAACCATCCCTAGGTGTTAAAAATTATCGAGGTAGGGACATTTGAACACTGAACTAGATATTGGATTATATTAAAGACTTAAAGTTATGTTTACCAAATGTAATAATGTATTTTTAAAATATATATAGAGAAATATTATAAATTATATAAATTCAGGGATAAAATTTGCTTCAAAATAAAGTGTGAAAGTGGTGGGTAAAAATCCAAAAAGTTGACCGTGACTTGATAACCATGGAAAGTACATGACGGGCACATGGGGTTAGGATTTTATTTTCTACATTTTCTATACTTAAAATTGTTTATAATAAAAAATCATTTTATCCCCCCAAAATGATGACTGAGGCAGATGTAGATGTGTTGATGTGGAACTATGTGCAGGCTGTATTGTTTACTAAAATAAAGGCAGGGTACAGAATAATGTGTGGAAGATGATTTATTTATGTGTCTCTCAAATGGTTCTGCACCATATAGACTTCTGACATTTCAATCTATGTCTCAGAACCCTCCAGCTGTCTTTCTAAAACACAGCTTAGAACCTGCTTCACTCATGCTTAGAAAACTCTAGATGGCATTCCTTTGCTAACAGAGTAAAATCCAAATTCCATAGTATGGCATTCAACTTCTTTCACAATATGTCCACAATGTATCTTTCCAGATATTCCTTATCCCACTCCTCTTTTCCAACACATCCTATACTTTATAGTGAAATAATGTAGTCCACAGAATTTAAAGTCATGAAACCATACCATAACCAACTTCTGGCCTTGATACTGGCTGTGTGACCTTGGACAAATTCCTCTGCCTCTCTGAGCTCAATAAATTCACTTATAAATGGGAATCATAACAATGCTTATCTCGTATGACTGTTGTGGGAAACTGAATGACATAATACATGAAAAACGTTTAGTATTAAGTTTGACACTGAGAGTAATTCAATAAACGTTAGCTACCATTGTTAATAATTATAATTATTTAATCATTTATTTCCTCATTAATTCAATAAATATTTATTGAGCTCTCATTTGATGCCAGGCAGCATCCTTGACCAATACTACAATATTCACCATTCTAGAAATATCCCATGCACTTTCACAGTGTCTTGACTTTGCTTGAGCCATTTTCATTTTATGGATTATCCTTCCTACTTTTCTGTCTGGTAAATTCATACTTATTTACTCTCATAACTGAGTTAATGCTTTTCTCTCAACTCCAGTGTTGCTCTCAGACTCCCTATATCATCTTAACATTCCACTCAATCAATGACTTCCCGACTTTTATCTACACATTGGTCTTTTTCATAGTCTGTGAGGTTCTTTAAGAACAGATCCATTTTTAACTTACCTTTGTATCTTCAGAGCTGAGAACCTGGCCTGTTTAGAGGACCCTCAAGGAATCTCTTTAACAGTGGCATATCTTTCCTTTAACATTAGGAAATGAAATCTCAAGTACATTGCTGTCATGATCATCTAATACTGAAGCAAAGGAATCTGAGACATTATAAAGAGCAATATTCATTTTTCAGATAGTCAAAATGAATGTCAATGAAGTACACTGACAAAGTTTCAGCTCACTTGTTCATTCAATAAATATGTACTTTGTGTCACTCTGTGCTTGAGTCTACCAGAAACTAGAGCTAGTATAGAGTTCTTCTCATGGCATTATGTTGTTGCTATGCTTATCAACAGACCTTTCCCAGAGGGTACATTTGAATGTGAAAGAGACACATGGCTGCCTGAATGGGGACAGCATTGCCATAGACAGGGAGAACTGGGTGAGGGAAAAATGGTGTCCAAGAAATTGAAGTCCATTTTTTTCTGGGGTCAAATGTGCACATTACTGTCCGGGTGGCTTCGGGATTCCCGTAATCTATTCCTAATTCATTCTCACTAGTAGTGATTTAGTGAAATTATCTTAACATCCCACTTTATGCTTTCTCATTTTTCTAGCAGACTAGACCAGCCGATGGTTCAGAACTTTGTTAGCTCACAAGAACAACTTGACATCTAATGAAAGCTGTGGACTTTCTCGCCAGGAGAAAAAAAATTGCACACATGTAATACACATATACACACAAAAATACACATTTCTGCAGCATTTATGAGATCACTGCTTTCTAACCTAGGGGCCTATGTTTTCCAGATTAAGAACTTCTAGACTCAGGGGACTCTGAGACACTTGTAACTGTATAATTCTACCTTGAGGATTTTGTTCAAATCATTCTTTTCAGCCACAGGGTATGATTGAGAACTTCAACTCCAACCTGCCACTCTGCCTGCCTCGGCTTAGGTCCACAAAGGAAAAATGTTAGGCAAACAGCTGTACCTTTCGTCATCATGGTCTGAGGGTGGTGGGGAGAGGAAAGGAAACGGGGATTCTTGTCATAGTGCAATGTATGTCTCCTGCCTGCCTCGCTGGATTTCACTTATTGAATTAGGACAAATGGGAACTTTCATAAACTGTGATATAAATCATTACCTCAAGTTAGCAGATGCAGTCACACCAGGGTAGAGCACTGTTAATAACTCTGGTAGATTAGGGCTGATTGGAACAATTTGAAACTTGTTTCTCTCAGCTTGATCAGTCTCATTGTAACCACAGCAATTATCCCATTTCACTTTCAATGGCTCAGCACAGACGTGTTACGGCTTTATATCCATCCTTCTTAATGAAGCCAGCTCAGACTTTTGTCCGTTTGTCAAAGAGCTATCCTATGCAAACAATAAATAACTCCACCCCTTGGAGTATAAGGTGGATGCTCACAGCCTGAGATCTCCAATGGGCTAGACAAATACAATTCATATGTTGGTGATTTCATAATTTCTTTATTCATTTCATTCTTTCATATCTGAGCAGTTGCTGAGTACCCAAAACTGACGTGTTAGGCTGTGGGACATAGAGAATTGGATGAAACTATATTGTCCTGCACCTGTGTCATTGCTATCTCTCCTGATGGGGTATACATATTTGAGGGCAGGGAACATCCTTTAATAATGATAATGGTTATAATGTATCAGTTCTCTACAATGGTCCAGGAACTATGCTAACCAATTTGTATCCAGGAAGCCCAGGGCTAGAGTTGCAAAGAGTTTATAAGAGAGAACTCCATTTTCGTACTGAACTGATCAGTAAAGATTTCACAGAGGCAGAAGCATATGAGCAGGATCTTAAAGAACAGAGTGAATTTGATAGGTGAAGGATGAGGAAGAAGGCGTATTTCACACAGACGAAAGGGCATGAACTAAAGACCTATTTCATTACTTTGTTGGAACTCCAGATCAAATATGAGGTGACACAGATAGGGTGGAGAATTGCCAAGCAAAAATCCTTTTGAAAAACTTCTAAGCTTGGAATAGTTGTCAATGAAAGGTAAATAAAAAACAAACATGTATTTGATGTTTAGCATAACTGTAACCCTCATATTACATGAGGTCCTAGATCTCTGCTTTTATTGGTATTCAACTCAAGGAAGATTTTGCTCAGTGTTTTCATGAATACAAAGGAAAATAAGACTCAATCACCTAATGGGCTTCCTGTTCCATTAAAGAGATGAATCAGGTTTCAGGCTAGAAATTTATATCAAAATGCAAACAAGGAGGTTAATAAAAAAATAGATATAAACTGAACAGGAACAGTGTGACTTTGTATTCAGAAGCCAGGAGAAAGAGGGTGTATGTTATTGTGCTCAGCTGTTGAGAGAGAAAAAAAGCAACAGTGATGGCAGACCGATGCTGCAGCTGTGTGACTGACAGGGTCTTGGTGCTCCGGCTGGATGTCAGGCCTGAGCCTGTGAGGTGGGAGAGCCGAGTGACGGACTCTTCCTTCTTGGAGCACCAGAGACCTCCTGGCCCCACGTACTACCAATCGGCGAGAATTCTCCCAGAGATCTCCATCTCAACGCTAAGACTCAGCTCCACTCAACGACCAGCAAGCTACAGTGCTGGACACCCTGTGCCAAACAACTAGCAAGACAGGAACAAACCCCATCCATTAGCAGAGAGGCTGCCTAAAATCATAATAAATTCACAGACACCCCAAAACACAGCACTGATGCGGTCCTACCCAACAGTAAACAAGATCCAACCTCATCCACCAGAACACAGGCACCAGTCCCCTCCACCAGGAAGCCTACACAACGCACTAAACAAACCTCACCCACTGGGGCAGACACCAAAACAACGGAAACTACAAACTTGCAGGCTGTGAAAAGGAGACCCCAAACATGGTAAGTTAAGCAAAATGAGAAGACAGAGAAACACACAGCAGATGAAGGAGCAAGGCAAAAACCCACCAGACCAAACAAATGAAGAGGAAATAGGCAGTCTACCTGAAAAAGAATTCAGAGTGATGATAGTAGAGATAATCCAAAATCTTGGAAATAGAATGGAGAAAATACAAGAAACGTTTAACAAGGACCTAGAAGAACTAAAGAGCAAACAAAAAATGATGAACAACAAAATAAATGAAATTAAAAGTTCTCTAGAAGGGATCAATAGCAGAATAACTGAGGCAGAAGAACAGATAAGTGACCCAGAAGATAAAATAGTGGAAATAACTACTGCAGAGCAGAATAAAGAAAAAAGAATGAAAATAATTGAGGACAGGCTCGGAGACCTCTGGGACAACATTAAATGCACCACTATTCAATTTATAGGGGTCCCAGAAGAAGAAGAGAAAAAAAAAGGGACTGAGAAAATATTTGAAGAGATTATAGTTGAAAACTTCCTAATATGGTTTGAATAGATTATAGTTGAAAACTTCCTAATACGGGAAAGGAAACAGTCAAGGGCAGGAAGCACAGAGAGTCCCATACAAGGTAAATCCAAGGAGAAACACACCAAGACACATATTAATCAAACTACCAAAAATTAAATACAAAGAAAAAATATTAAAAGTAGCAAGGGAAAAGCAACAAATACCATATAAAGGAATCCCCATAAGGTTAATTAAGAGCTGATCTTTCAGCAAAATCTCTGCAAGCCAGAAGGGAGTGGCAGGACATATTTAAAGTGACAAAGGGGAAAAACCTACAACCAACATGATTCAACCCAGCAAGGATCTCATTCAGATTTGAGAAATTAAAATATTTACAGACAGGCAAAAGCTAAGAGAATTCAACACCACGAAACCAGCTTTACAACAAATGCTACAGGAACTTCTCTAGGCAGGAAACACAGAGAAGGAAAAGACCTACAATAACAAACCCAAACAATTAGGAAAATGGTAATAGGAACATACATATTGATAATTACTTTAAATGAAAATGAATTAAACGCTCCCATCAAAAGACACAGACTGGCTGAATGGATACAAAAACAAGACCCATATATATGCTGTCTACAAGAGACCCATTTCAGACCTAGGGACACATACAGACTGAAAGTGAGCAGACGGATAAAGATATTCCATGCAAATGGAAATCAAAAGAAAGCTGGAGTAACAATTCTCATATCAGACAAAATAGACGTTAAAATAAAGACTATTACAAGAGACAAAGAAGGACACTACATAATGATCAAGAGAGCAATCCAAGAAGAAGATATAACAATTGTAAATATTTATGCACCCAACATAGGAGCACCTCAATACATAAGGCAAATGCTAATAGCTATAAAAGGGGAAATGGACAGTAACATAATAATATTAAGGGACTTTAACACCACATTTTCACCAATGCAAGATCAACCAAAATGAAAATAAATAAGAAAACACAAGCTTTAAATGATACATTAAACAAGATGGACTTAATTGATACTTATAGGACATTCCATCCAAAAACAACAGAATGCATTTTCTTCTCAAGTGCTTATGGAACATTCTCCAGGACAGATCATATCTTGGGTCACAAATCAAGCCTTGGTAAATATAAGAAAATTGTAATTGTATCAAGTATCTTTTCCAACCACAACACTATGAGACTAGATATCAACTACAGGGAAAAAAACTGTAAAAAATACAAACACATGGAGGCTAAACAATATGTTAGTAAATAATCATGAAATCACTGAAGAAATCAAAGAGGAAATAAAAAAATACCTAGAAACAAATGAAAATGAAAACATGAGGACCCAAAACCTATGGGATGTAGCAAAAGCAGTTCTAAGAGGGAAGTTTATAGCAATATAATCCTACCTCAAGAAACAAGAAACATCTCAAATAAACAACCTAATCTTACACTTAAAGCAATTAGAGAAAGAAGGACAAAAAACACTCCGAAGTTGGCCAAAGAAAAGAAATCATAAAGATGAGATCAGAAATAAATGAAAAAGAAATGAAGGGGGCTTCCCTGATGGCGCAGTGGTTGAGAGTCTGCCTGCCAATACAAGAGACATGGGTTTGTGCCCCGGTCCGGGAAGATCCCACATGCTGCGGAGCGGCTGGGCCTGTGAGCCATGGTCGCTGAGCCTGCGTGTCCAGAGCCTGTGCTCCACAATGGGAGAGGCCACAACAATGAGAGGCCCACGTACCGCAAAACAAACAAACAAACAAAAGAAATGAAGGAAACAATAGCAAAGATAAATAAATCGAAAAGCTGGTTCTTTGAGAAGATAAACTATATTGATTAACCATTAGCCAGACTCATCAAGAAAAAAAGGTAGAAGACTCAAATCAATAGAATTAGAAATGAAAAAGGAGAAGGAACAACTGACACTGCAGAAGTACAAAGGATCATGAGAGATTATTACAAGCAACTATATGCCAATAAAATGGACAACCTGGAAGAAATGGAAAAATTCTTAGAAAACCACAACCTTCCAAGACTGAGCAAGGAAGAAATAGAAAATATAAACAGACCAATTACAAGCACTGAAATTGAAACTGTGATTAAAAATCTTCCAACAAACAAAAGCCCAGGACCAGATGGCTTCACAGGCGAATTCTACCAAACATTTAGAGAAGAGCTAACACCCATCCTTCTCAAACTCTTCCAAAATACAGCAGAGGGAGGAACACTCTCAAACTCATTCTACGAGGCCACCATTATCTTGATACTAAAACCAGACAAAGATGTCACAAAGAAAGAAAACTACAGGCCAATATCACTGATGAACATAGATGCAAAAATCCTCAACAAAATACTAGCAAACAGAATCCAGCAGCACATTAAAAGGATCATACACGTGATCAAGTGGGGTTTATCCCAGGAATGCAAGGATTCTTCAATATACACAAATCAATCTATGTGATACACCATATTAACACACTGAAGGATAAAAACCATATGATAAACGCAATAGATGCAGAAGAAGGTTTCGACAAAATTCAACACCCATTTATGATAAAGAAAACTCTCCAGGATGTAGGCATAGAGGGAACCTAACTCTACATAATAATGGCCATATATGACAAACTCACAGCCAACATCATTCTCAATGTTGAAAAACTGAAACCACATCCACCAAGATCAGGAACAAGACAAGGCTGTCCACTCTCACCACTATTATTCAACATAGTTTTGGAAGTTTTAGCCAGAACAATCAAAAAAGAAAAAGAAATAAAAGGAATCCAAAAGCGAAAAGAAGTAAAACTGCCACTGTTTGCAGATGACATGATATTATACATAGAGAATCCTAAAGATTCGACCAGAAAAGTAGTAGAGCTAATCAATGAATTTGGTAAAGTATCAGGATACACGATTAATGCACAGAAAACTCTTGCATTCCTATACACTAATGATGAAAAATCTGAAAGAGAAATTAAGGAAACACTCCCATTCACCACTGCAACAAAAAGAATAAAATACCTAGGAATAAACCTACTTAAGGAGACAAAAGACCTGTATGCAGAAAACTATAAGACACTGATGAAAGAAATTAAAGATGATACATACAGATGGAGAGATATACCATGTTCTTCAATTGGAAGAATCAGCATTGTGAAAATGACTATACTACCCAAAGCAATCTACAAATGCAATGCAATCCCTATCAAACTACCAATGGCATTGTTTACAAACTAGAACAAAAAATTTCACAATTTGTTAGGAAACACAAAAGACCCCGAATCACCAAAGCAATCTTGAGAAAGATAAACGGAGCTGGAGGAATCAGGCTTCCGGACTTCAGACTACACTATAACGCTACAGTAATCAAGCCAGTATGGTACTGGCACAAAAACAGAAATATAGATCAATGGAACAGGATAGAAAGCCCAGAGATAAAACTATGCACATATGGTCAACTTATCTTTGATAAAGGAGGCAAGAATATTCAGTGGAGAAAAGACAGCCTCTTCAATAAGTGGTGCTGGGAAAATTGGACAGCAACATGTAAAAGAATGAAATTAGAACACTCCTTAACACCATACACAAAAATAAACTCAAAATGGACTAAAGACCTAAATGTAAGGCCAGACACTATCAAACTCTTAGAGGCAAACATAGGCACGACACTCCATGACAAAAATCACAGGAAGATACTTTTTGACCCACCTCCTGGAGAAATGGAAATAAAAACAAAAATAAACAAATGGGGCCTAATGAAACTTAAAAGCTTTTGCACAGCAAAGGAAACCATTAACAAGACGAAAAGACAACCCTCAGAATGGGAGAAAGCAACTGACAAAGGATTAATCTCCAAAATATACAAGCAGCTCATGCAGCTCAATATCAAAACAACTAACAACCCAATCCAAAATTGAGCAGAAGACCTAAATAGACATTTCTCCAGCAAAGATATACAGACTGCCAACAAACACATTAAAGGACGCTCAACATCACTAATTATTAGAGAAATGCAAATCAAAACACCTCACACCACTCAGAATGGCCATCATCAAAAAATTTACAAACAATAAATGCTGGAGAGGGTGTGGAGTAAAGGGAACCCTCCTGCACTGTTGGTGGGAATGTAAATTGATAGAGCCACAGTGGAGAACAGTTTGGAGGTCCCTTAAAAAACTAAAAATAGAACTTGTATATGACCCAGCAATCCCACTACTGGGCATACACCCTGAGAAAACCATAATTCAATAAGAGTCATGTACCACAATATTCATTGCAGCTCTATTTACAATAGCCAGGACATGGAAGCAACCTAAGTGTCCATTGACAGATGAATGGATAAAGAAGATATGACACACATATACAATGGAATATTACTCAGCCATAAAAAGAAATGAAATTGAGTTATTTGTAGTGAGGTGGATGGACCTAGAGGCTGTCATACAGAGTGAAGTAAGTCAGAAAGAGAAAAACAAATACTATATGCTAACAAATGTATATGGAATCTAAAAAAAAAAAAAAGGTTCTGATGAACCTAGGGGCAGGACAGGAATAAAGATGTAGATGTAGAGAATCGACTTGAGGACACAGGGAGGGGGAATGGTAAGCTGGGACGAAGTGAGAGAGTGGCATGGACATATGTACACTACCAAATGTAAAATAGATAGCTAGTGGGAAGCAGCCACATAGCACAGGGAGATCAGCTCGGTGCTCTGGGACCACCTAGAGGGGTGGGATATGGAGGGTGGGAGAGAGATGCAAGAGGGTGGGGATATGGGGATATATGTATACGTATAGCTAATTCACTTTGTTATACAGCAGCAAGTAACACAACAATGCAAAGCAATTATACTACAATAAAGACCTTAAAAAATATAGATAAATTTAGTGGAGCACTTTTCCTTTCTACTCCTCACTCCCACGCTTTACCTGGTTAATTCCTAGTGAAAGGTGTTTCCACAGAGACACCAGGAAGACATTCCTGTTGAATGCAACCATCCAAATCAAGCACTCCTGATTTTGATTTAGTATCGCAGGACCCTTTAAAGCACTTTGCAACCTGTAATATCTTTTTGTAGGAATATTCTAAGAATTACATATATTTCATATACTCACCTTCCAATGTAAGAAATAAAATTTCGTTAAAAATGTTGGAGCCTCATATCCTCTGCTAGATTCCAATCCTCTCATTCTCATTCTCACCCTGAGGTAAGCACAGTCCTAAATTTGGTTTCTATTATTCTGTGCCTATACTTAACAAAATCCATAGTAAGATAATACAGTGTACTAACATCATACTTCCGTTGTTCACTCAGTTTTTGAGATGTAGCAATGTTGGTAGTATAATTTTAGTCCATTCATTTTTAGTGCTGCATGGTATTCCATGCAGGCAAAGTTGGTTGTTTATGAATTTTTTTTGTCTATTTGTCTCTCCCATTGGAGCCAAAGCTCCACAGTTGTATTAGGGTAGTCTGTCTTCATCTCTGTATTCTCAGTATCCCACACAGCACCTGGCATAGAGTAGAGACTCAGTGACAATGGGGTAAATAAATGAATATGTTCATGAGGGAACATAACTTCATCTCATAAGTGAATTCTGTGGAGAGAAGATGGCATTCAAGCTTAAGCATCCACAATATATATATTTTTTTTCTTGTGAGAGTTGGATATAAGATAAAGAAAACCATGAAGGAAGGAAATTAAGGGCATATGTGGGGATATGTGATTTTCCTATTAGTTTGCTTTGGTGACACCTGATGGTTCTACTCCATACTAACTGATACTAAGAAAAAAAGAGGTGACTCACTTCAACCACAGTCAATATTAAGAAAAGTCTAAAGATCACAGTACAATGGCACCTTTCAATCAGAAGGAGTCTTCAAAATCTGTGGTGTAACTGATCTCCTAATCCTTGAACCTATGTTACTGACTACTACCCCCATTCCCATATGGTCTCTGTCAGGATTTGGGCACTGATAGAGAACTTAATACCTTCTAAGGAAACCCTCTCTAGCTCTCTTTTAGGAATTTATTTTTGGTAATGGATTAGATGATGATGATGATGATAATAATAATAATAATCAACAGTGATGATCACTTGTAGGATACATGTCATGGGCCAGGAACTAAGCAAAGTGCTTTCTGTGAACTTCTGTATTTAATCCATGCAGTAACCGTAGGAAGATACACAATGGAGTTTCAATAAATGTTGAACTAAGGAATACCAGTATTACCCCTATTTTACAAAGAACGAAATGTAAGTACAGGAAAACCAATATTACACACGGTGTAATTTACATACAGTGACACAGTGACTTTCCCACACAGTGTGACACACAGTCACCTGTGTGTGTCACACAGTGACACATGTTCTTATTTCAAAGCTCCTTTACCTTTCTTTCACATTCCCCCTGTCTACTGAGAGCAGAGACTATAGCTCTCAAAAGTACTCATTATTCAGCCAAGGCCACACCATCATTATAGTGAATCCAGGTCTGCTGGGATTGACTCTGCCTTTCCCATGAAGTTGTGTGAACTGAGCAGGAGACTTAACCTCCTTGAGCCTCATTTTTTTTTCCTGTCTGCAAACCTGGGGTTAATACACCTACCTGGCAAAATCATTGTGAAGACTGAGTGACTTTGTCATTACTATTATGATTATATATTTATTAAGCCATATTTCAGAACAGGTTATGTGTTAAACACTTTATGAGCATTATCTGAGTTAATCCTAGCAGCAACTTGTAGTGTAGACATATCAGGCTATGGAATGATCACACCAAAATGGGTTGGAGTCCTGGCTGTACTGCCTTCTGGCTGGATGTCTTTGGGCAACTACGTCATCTCTCTAAGCCTCAAATGATACATCTTTTAAACAAAATAATAGTATTTATTCAATATGGTTTTATGTAACTCAAATAAGAAAATGAATATAAAGCGCTTAACTCATAGTAAATATGCAAAATCTACTTGCTATTCTTGTGAAGACTGTGATTATTTGGCCTATATCCCAAGGATGCTTTGAGCCAGGTAGCAAAAAAAACAACAACAACAGTAATAATAATAGTTTCAACCAAAAATTAATATCATCTGAAGACTTCCTATGGGAAAACCTATAGTTTTAGAGTCAAGAGAGATTATTTTTGGAGAAGGGGGGCTAGATCTTGGTAAAGTACACAAGTGGGACTTCTATATATAGATGTACATATACATACTAAACATGCACTCAGAAATAGAGTGCTAACAAGAGTGATTTTATTTATGAAAATTCCTCAAGTTGTACACCTAGGATTTGTATTTATATTTGAATAAAATGCCCTTTAATTCTCATAAATCACATATATTGGGATCCATTGCTAGGTTCTTTATATAAATTCTCTGATCTGTTTCATAAATTAATTCAGCCAATATTTCTTTGGTACTTTTCTATGTGCTTAGAATATACAAGTGAATCAAAAATAATAAAATGACCCCCGCTCTCCTGGAGCTCACATTCCATCTCTCTTCCAGAGGTCACATTCCATCTTTCTTGTTCTATACACAGCACCAGATCTATTTGACTACATTACATGTTCTGAGATCTGTTAAACAATTTCCCCTTCTCTGGAACTCTTATACACAAACTCGTGGCTCTCTTTTGCCATCTCTTTTTCTTGATAACCTTTAAAATTCTGTAATTTTATTTTAAAATCCCTGTTGGGTTTCCAAGTGGAACTGCATACTTTAAAAATATATAAATTAAAATATAATTAGTTAAAATACTACTTAAAATTAAATTTTAATTAAATTATTAATATTTTGATTTTATAGTTTTATGTAGATACTGTGATTCTCATGGTTAAAATTATTTTTAAATTATGTTTCTTTTTTGTATCTGATGTTGATGGAGATTTTTCTCCTTTCTAAGTGGTATTTATTGTTAGCTCAGAGAAAGTATATTGACTCTTGAATATTTTACCTCTCACCTTACCCAAGGCATTTGTGATGAGGACTTTCCCTGCTATGCTCTGTATTGCTTCCTAGATGGTTTGTAGTTTGACTTCTGATTTCCTCTTTGATCCAAAGGTTATACAAATTTAACTTACTTAGTGTTCAAGTGGTTAAGATATTTTAGTCAAATTTTAATAATCTGTCTCTACTGTAATTAGATTATTATGAGAGAATGTGGCCTGTAGTAACCACGCTGCTATACTCCTTTTCTTCAAACCTGAATAAATTCTAGCTCTTTTAAAATCTCTTTGCACCTTACTTTCTGGGTTGGGTATGTATGTGTGTGTGTCTGTTTGTGCATGTGTCTGTGTGGTATGTGTTTGCCTAATTGCCTCCACTGGAGTGTGAATCTCTTGAGAGCAGGGATAGTGTTTTATCCTATTTGTGTCCCCAGAGCCTGGTGGAGTTTGGCACAATGCCAGTTTTCAAATATTCATTTGATTTGAATTTAATTGGACACAATGAATATACCTCTTAAGCAATGACTCTCAGCCCCCAGAGCAGGCAGCGTTTGTTTGAGAGTGGTACACATAGGTGAAGGTGACTCTGAACTGTGAATCTCACCACATCCCTATTTCTAGCCCCTCCTTGCCCTACACTCCCCATCCCCTAACTCCCTGTCCCCAGCCCGGAGAGTTTTCATTCCCTGCTGCCAAATGCCCAGGGAAGGCAGGGGCAGATTCGAAAATGTTGTGAAATGTAGCCATGCAGTGTTGAACAAACAGCATAACAAAGGCATCTGTCACAACGCATCACCTTCTGTTCCTGGGAGACTTCTGCCAGCACTGTGGCGTGCTCACCACCCCCTTCTCTTCCTCTCCACTCACTCCCTCTAATTACATGCAGCGTTCTCTCTCCATCACACAATGAAAGAGGTCCTCATTTTGGCAGGAAAATGGAGAAGACTGGCTAGGGAATAAATCCTGCTATAAGCAACATTTCCTTCTCAGAGAATTTGAGCCAGGTCACCTGTATGAATCAATTTACGAGGACTGAAAGCCTACCTCATGTTTAAATAAGCCATCTGACTGACAGAAAACAAAAATATTGTTTTCTCACTCTTGTCATTAAAGCCCCAAATCTTAAGAACCACACTCTAGGTCCTCATCAAGCTGATTCATACCTACTCTTCCATCCAAGCCTCCCTGTGCATTTTCTCAAAAACAGAGCTGGCTTCTAACTTTTACATTTATAGCTCCTGTACACCCCCAGTTTATGCTGCTTTGTCCCCTGGGATGCAAACTCAAGTATAATAATAACATCAATAAAAACAGCTGCTTGTATTTTGTACTTATTGTGTGCCAGGAACCATGCCAAATTATTTTATGCATTTATTTCATGTAATGCTTACAACGATCTTATGAAGGATATTGTATTATTTTCCCCATCTGTTAGATAAGTAAACTAGAGTTTAAAAAGAGGTTAAATATAAAGTAAAATAAAAATAACACCATACACCTAAGAAGTGGATTGTAGATGTATGATTTATAATCTTTGTGTGTTGTAAATACATGAATGTAGTCACTGGGCTGTCTCTCTACTCCTACCTGTATGAATCCTTCTCTCAACCCTGGTGAAAGCCCAGGTCAGAGGCCATCTTCCCTACAAATCCTGCTCAAATTCTCATCGATGGAGTCATTCCTTTCCTGTCTATGCCCCCCATCACTTTGTTAGTTCACCTCTCTTGGTCGATACAGCTGAGACCATTCTGCCCAGAGGAGAAAGGTATCCTTCATGGGACCACCACTGCTGTTTCACGGAGTGACATTTCATTAAGCAGCTCATTATTCCTCTGTTCCTGGTGGTGTACATTTCAATTAAGGTCTGCATTGTGTTCAGGTAAGAAGGCTAGATAAATCAAAGTTCAAATTCAAGTTACCTTTTAGCTAGTTTAGAAAGCTAACTGGTATATGGATTCCATCTTTTCTTACTCCTTGAAATATGTATTATTTTCCCTCCCATTATGCTCAGTGACAAATGCTTGCACCACAGCCAACGTTCTTGAAATAATGAAGGCTTAATGACACTGACAGCATTTGAGCCTTTTAGAATATTGCTTTAACTTGCTCTTCGTTATTCTATTCATTTATTAATTCATCAAATATTTACTGAGCACTTATTATGTTCCAGGCACTGCCCTAGGTGTACGAGACTCAGCAGTGAATAGTCGAGACAAGGCCCCATTCAAAAGAGCTTACTGTCAAGTGACATCTGCAGACGCATTGGCAGGAAGAAAATCCAACAGTTTTATAGAATAAAGACAGGCATTGTTAAGAATAATAGTTTACATTCACTCAGCTTATTCTTTTTTAATACTATGCTTAACTAAAATGACATTATCCTATCTTAATGAGATCAATCCCATCAATGTCCCCAATTTACATTACTTCTTGAGATAAATCCTGTTGTTATCCTTATCTTACAGGTGAGAAAACTGAGGCTCTGAGAGGTTAAGAAAGATGGCCAAGTTTGCAGAGTTGGAAAATGGTGAGGCTGGATTTGAACTCATATCAAGCTAACCAGGTTCCATCCTACTGTCAACAGTATTAAGGCTAGAGCAGCACAGAGTTCTCAAAGGACCTGGCACTCTCTTTACACTGTGATAACAGACCACTCACCCCTATAGTGCCAGACTCTCCCTTAAGAGAAGCCTGCTTAGCCTGCCTTCCATCCTGACACTATGGGGAGAGTTATAAATTAGGAACAGTTATTCTCAACCTGGGGAACTGTTGCCCCTGGGGAACATTTGACAATGTAGGGAGACATTTTTATATTGTCATAACTGGAAGTGGGGGGGGGGGGTGCTGTCATCTAGAAGGTAGAAGTCAGGAATGCTACTAAAAACCCTACAATGCACGGGGCAGTCTCCCCACAATAAAGAATTTATATGTCAATGACATTACCATTGAGAAACCCTGGTACAGAGGGAAAAGAGCAGCAACCTACAGAAAGTACTCATATCACAGCTGAACAAGTGTACGGACCTGACAACATTTACCGGTGTCTGCAATTCGAACCTTGGTTCTAGGCCTAAATATGTAATTTTTTTCAGCTCACGCAACAAAAACACCCTGAAGACCTACTCCATGTGAGATATCACTAGGCACTTTTCTTTTCTTTTTTTTTTTCTTTTTTTTTTTTTTTTTTTTGCGGTACGCGGGCCCCTCACTGCTGCGGCCTCTCCCGTTGCGGAGCACAGGCTCCTGCCGCGCAGGCCCAGCGGCCATGGCTCACGGGCCCAGCCGCTCCGCGGCACGTGGGATCCTCCCGGACCGGGGCACGAACCCGTGTCCCCTGCATCGGCAGGCGGACTCTCAACCACTGCGCCACCAGGGGAGCCCCACTAGGCACTTTTAATGCAGAAAGAAAAACCATACAAAGTTGATTCTGCTGTATAGGGTAGTAATTAAGATCTCAAGATCTGCTGTCAAACAGTCCCAGACGGAAAACCAGGCTCCAGCCTTCCAAGCTGTGTGACCCTCCTTCAGGGACACATCTTCTCTAACCCTCACTGGCCTCACCTGAGGATTGACAAAAGTAAAGTTTTCTCTTTTATAAGTTGTTATGGGGTTGAAATGAAATAGTGCATATAAGATGCTTAACAGCGTAAGCTGGGCACTTGGTCATTGCTCAGTAAATGGCAGTTATCACTGTTAGTATTATAGGTAAAAACAAAATGGGTCTAGAAGGCCAACACTGCTTTCTCAAAATCACACGATAATAAGTATCATAATTTGACATATGACTCTAGGACCTACTTAGTGATTCTCTGTGCATCATCCATGGTATATTTTTGCATTCCCTTCTTCCAGGACCTTTATACCTGGACCATACCTCAGGGCACAGACTTACCTTGCTATTTCCACTACACAGCTGGATGATTCTCTTCATTTCGCTAGACAGCCCCATTTTCCTTGGGGCACTGCAGTTGGAATCATGGCTACCTTTCATTTGTAAATTTGGCCTTTTCTGGTTCTTGAGCCAGCCTGACTAAGGCAGATGGCATACTAGCCTCAGGTCCATCAGAGTGTGTACTATGGAATGAATTCTGCTGCCTTAAATATCTACCTGGTATCTGGCACTCAGGACACACTCCCAAAACCTCTGTGCACAATATTTTTTTCTGATTTTTCCCTGCTGTCTTAATTTCACTTGTATGTCTGGGATTCTGCCTCAGTCTCCCTGTCTGGCATTCCAATTCAGTGATGCATCTGAATTGCTATTTTCTGCCTCAGCCCATTCAATTATCACTCCCAACGTCCTGCTAGACACTGGTTAGTGATTAGGACTTCTTCCTCCCAGTTCCTGATCATCTTAATACAGATCAATCGATCCCTCTAAAAAGAGGCTCTGCCTCTTGTCTCTCTAGAGCACCAGCTGTAGGATCTCATTATGCTGCCTTATCCACTGAATTATTTTTATTATATTTGTCTATAAGAATTTAAAATTTACAATGTGACAAGCACCTTGTGAAGCACTTCACAATCATTCATTCTTTTAATCTGTACAGCAATTCTAAGACATATTACCACATTAAACAGAAGAAACACATAAGTAACTAGGGTCACATGGTTGGTAACAGGCAAAACTAGGATCTGACATAGTCCTATTTATTTCCCATATCCATGCTTATCACCTTGAGGCTAAGAGATGCTATCTAGGGCTACATAACTTCTCATTCCAGATTCATTGTGGAGATCCTCTTCAATAATCAGGTTAATGCACCCAGCCCCTCTTCAGCTTGGTCCTTCTTACTTCTCTCTTCTGCCAGTCTCTGATGCAACATTTTAGACATACTTTATACAGAAATCATTGGGATACACCACTATCTGAATTTAAATGCACTATCTGAATTCTCTACACACTCAGTCTTTCTACATTAACTACCCAATTTTCCATCTATCCTTTCTGTGACTATAACCTGGGCTTCTCTGATTTCTACTGGTCCATTATGACCCATGACCTAGAACTGGCAGGCTTTATAGTCATCATAATAATCACTATCAGCAACAGAGTCATTATTGTCATTACCACCACCACCACCATCGTCATTAGCATCATCACCATCATCTTTGTCACCTTCATCATTGTTAACATCATCATCATCATTATCGTTTGTCTTCTATAATACACAAAGAACTGAATGACTAATACTGACCTGGCTCACAAAATTCTATTTGGCTGAAGATGTAAGGCATGGATATATGCAAAGATAAGTAACAATACAAAAGAACAAGCCACTAGGTCCACCAGTATATATTACAAATGCTTAGGAAATGATTAAGTTGGAGCTGTGGCAGGAGAAAAATCAGGAGGCGCTATAAGAGAAAATAAAAGATGATGAGTATGGGTGGAGTTTGCCTAGATGTGTAAAGATTAATGTGATTTAGGTAAAAGAAAATAAAGAGGGCACAGCAGGAGGCACAAATTGTATGAACAAATATTAGAAGTAGAAGGATTCATAAGATGTGCAGTCTTTGGTAAGGCAATCATTTTGGCTACAGCCAAATATCTACTATAGAGGAGCAATGAGGAACAGTATATAAAGTATGGGAACTGAGAGTAGGATGAGCATTTGGCTAGAAGTTGTCTCTCTGGTCCTAAATAAACATATAACTTGGAGTAAGTAGCTTCTACGATTAAATGAAAAAACTGAACAACAATGAACAAAAACACCTTAAAACTGTTTAACACTTGGTCTTACTAAACATTTTAATATTCATCATTTCATCTGAAAATTTGAGCAATCCCCTATAATAAATATTGCTGGCTTCCCTGTGAGCTAGGTATCATTTTAAGAATGAGAAAATGAGAAATCAGAGACATTAAAGAATTTACTTAAGGTCGTCCACCTAGGAAGGAAAGGCGCAGGACTCAAATCCAGGTCTGCTGGCTTTAGAGAGGAGCACCAAAGAGACCACTAGTACATTTCTGGGTAATATGTGAGAGACAGAAAGTCAAAATTGGTTCCAAGAAAATCAGACAACAGTCCTTCCTAATTGAAAATTATGTGGGAAGACGTATATAGCATACTTGGGCTTTGAAGTACTAAAATCACAAAGTTCTGGGCTTCCTATTGGCTTGACTATCCCAGCCTCCCTCACCTATTTCAACCAGATGGTTGTAATAACCTCTATCACCAGGGCTATAAACAAACAAACAAACAAAAATCAGAAAAAAAATCTATATTATAGGTTGTTATTAAAAATAAAATACATGTTTCTCTGTGCTTTGAAACAAATTATTGCTATCTTGGAAATATTTCAATTGGATCAAATTCTTTAGTCTCTACTCCAAGACCACTTTTTTTCTCCCCTCATAAAAGAGAAGGCAAAAGGGAAGAAAGCCCAGCCAACATATTTCAATAACAAAGTAGCCTCACTGATTCCCCATGGTGCTGGTAAGCAGCAGAGAAGCAGTCAGAAGGAAGGGGAAAAGTTCAGCAGGAACTAGTCTGAAAAATAGCAAGATACAGTTTGACAAACACCAGTCTGCTACCACCGCCGCCGTGAGTGGCTATTTCCCCTCAGAGTGACACTTTTCAATTATGAGATGGTAGCTGAGAGCATTCTGGGCATATCTGCAGCTGGCTGCTATTTCCTTGCCCAATTTGTACACATGCCAGGAAAATGATCCCTTTTTTCTATAGCCACTCTTTCCCAAATAATAACAGCAAAAGTGTGGGAAGTGATATGTATCTCTACATACACAGCATAATGGGAGTGTACTGTGTACAAAAGTGGTGATCAGTGAAGCTTTCTAGGGGAAAGACCCCTGATCTGATTTTGTGGGGCTGATTAAGGTTAGTGTTAACTTTAAGATGAAATGAAAAACAATTCAGACAGAGGAAAACGAACGCCCATTACTTGAAAGCTTCAAGAAGCACTGCTTCTTCACAAACTAATAAGTAATTTGGCGTGACTAGGTCAGAGTGTGCAAGTCGGGCAGAAAGAAGAGAGTTGGGAGAGAACTATGGAGAGATGAGTAGATCATAATTGATCACAAGCTATTGAAAAATTGTTAAAAGCAAACAAAAAGCAAGCAGTTTAGTGCTTAGAACAATGACTTGCTCATAGTAAATGAATACTCGTTAAATTGAATTTTGTTAACTCTGCAAATCTTACCAGACTCATACTAAAAATTCTGTCATGAATATGAGCATTTAAGATATGTTCCCTGACTTCAAGAAGCTTATAATCGACTTAGAGAAAGAAAAAAAAAAGGTGCATCCATAAAACACAAAACTAGGGAATCTGAATTAATATCAAAAAATCAAAAAAAATGGTAGGGGTAAAATAAAATATACTTGCTGAAGGATACTGGAGGAGAGGAAGACCCCTAATAGACTGAGTCTGCTTGGATGACATCTTAAAAAATACAGAGACCAAGAAGAATAAGTGGGGGTTGGAGAAGAATTTAGAGGTGTGAGGGATGACAATAAATGACAGCATGGGCTTGGGATGAGTCTACCACGTGAAGGACAAACTGGAGAGATTTGCCTAGTCAGTTGGTGGGGTGATTCTTTGGGTGGGAAGG
Source organism: Tursiops truncatus (assembly GCF_011762595.2). Lineage (NCBI taxonomy): Eukaryota > Metazoa > Chordata > Mammalia > Artiodactyla > Delphinidae > Tursiops > Tursiops truncatus. The sequence goes on along the minus strand of NC_047039.1, from coordinate 99,664,055 downwards.
CTAAGTATAAAGTAGAAGAGAATGCATTTACTTTGGAAGAAAACCTTCCAAAAGTAAATGCAGATAAGAAGCTCAGAGCTTCTTATCTGCCACTTATTATGTGTATTGAAGGCAAATCATCTACCTTTTTTTGGAACAGATACCAATTACTTTATCTGCCTAGCAACCCTCCCCTTCCTGTAGGGTTGGTTTCTCCTCCCATTCAAACCATATGTCTGCACAGAGTCTACCATACTCTTAAAAGTTTTATTCAATCTTTCAACTACTGGCCATGTTGACTATTAGAGAGATGAGCACCTGACCCAAGCTGGGCTAACCAGAGTCCTCTTCAGGGAACTTATACTCAAATTGCATTAAGAAAAGACAGTTTGTCTTCCTTTTGTGATATGAATTTCAAGATGTAAAATGAGAGAGCTGTCAGCACCTATGTTTTTGCAGTATTGAAGGTGTTCTGCAATGACAGAGAATAAATATAATATAGAGCAAGAAGCAGAAACAAGAAGTATATAGAGAGAGTCCTAGTGGCAGTGAAGTCCTTGACTTGTGCTGATTCTGAAACCTAAATTTATCTATCTCTTCCTTGTGGATATGTGTCCATACTTTTCTTGGAATCTGAGGGATCTTTCCAATAAATCCTCCATTTTACCAAATTTAGCACAAGTTGAGCTCTTGCCTCTTGCAACCAAGAGAATTCCAACTAACACATTTCTAAAGCAACTTCTTCATTCCTTAGAAGATATAATAATCCCTCATCTAAATAGGCTTTTGAAAACTGAATGAGTATAGATGAGAGTAACTCGCTAAATAAAAGTAAGTTGTTGCTGCTGTTGTGAATATTATTATTGGAAGAGAAGAGTAGGTAGTTTGGCCTCACTAGAGTGTGGTATTTTTGGTAGAGAAGAAGATCAAAGAGTTAGAGGATGAAGTGAAATTTACTGTACTACTGAATGTTATTTTGCTGGAGGATCCAGGAACTTGCATTTGGTTTTTAAACTAGTAACCTCTTTACATAATAATCCCAAAGCACGGACGTATAGATGTGTGTGTGTGTAGAAAATGGGAAGTTGACTAACAATGTAATTATTAGCCTCAGTAATTAGTAATCCTCAATGCAGAACTCTCTTGTAAACAGCAATAAAATATCACTTAACTTCAAGTTCAAAATATTGTCTCCCCCTCCTCCCAAGTATATATTTTTTCCACCACTGGCAGTCACCCAAAGAATAGAACACCTTAGAGTGTGTGAGTATAAGGATATGGAAAATGGTAACTAAACATTGAATCTTGGCCCCAGAAAGGCAAAAGAGAGCAGCCCACTTTGGGACCCACAGTGATCCCACCCACTAGTAAACCAGGCTCTGTCATTCACAGTCCAAAGATCTGTCCCCGTGATGTTACTCTGCTCTCCTATAAAGAGGGGCAAGGATGGACTCTCTGATCCAGGTCACTGCAGTGTTCTCCTGCCAAGATTCCTCACCTGTTTTCTATCTTCTCCCAGCTGATCTTACATCTGTTTACTTTTAAGTCCCAGTTTCTTCCCTTTATACCTTAAGAAGAATAATTGCTAGCCCTCCTAATCTTCGAGAATTAAGAGATATTTACTTATTAATGAGATAAATCATTTAGCACATAGTAGGTGCTTAATAAATGTAAATTTGTCTTCCTCTAGATAGCATGACCCTAAGAGATGGTTCAACATTTACTAAAATGACATCTTCCGTAACGTTTTTATTCCATTTTAGGTCACCAAAAATAGAGTTGGATACAAGATTTTTAGTTTTCCCTCAACTATTCCATAGGTCTATAATATTTGCAACTATACGCAACAGATAACACCATATTTTTGTCAGGTTTAGTGCTCTGGACTGAGTCAGGAAAAATTATGTAACAAAAAGACATAGTTCAGACTATAATTATGATTATTATTAGATGTAATAATAGACCATAATAGCATCTGCTAACAGCACCACGAGAACTCTGCCTAGGCCTCATTAATCTGCACCTCACTAATTTGCAATGTGTACTTATTTGACAATGGTTAGACCAAAGTTCTCCCCTATATGATCTCTGAGTTTAAGTTTTAATGCAATTCAAAAAAATATTTGGTAAAAGCCTGAGTGTCTAACATTGAGCTAGACTCTGATGTAGAAATTAAAGACTCTCTAGGCTATAAGGTCAGGCTTACTGGTATTTAAATCCTGTAACTGTTATGTTCACCTTCATGTGACCTTGGCTAAATCTCAGTTTTTTCATTTATAAAATGGATATAATAATGACTGAGTTGTTAAGATAATTTTTTTTAAACATCTTTATTGGAGTATAATAGCTTTACAATGGTGTATTAGTTTCTGCTTTATAACAAAGTGAATCAGCAATACATATACATCTATCCCCATATCTCTTCCCTCTTGCATCTTCCTCCCTCCCACCCTCCCTATCCCACCCCTCTAGGTGGTCACAAAGCACCAAGCTGATCTCCCTGTGCTATGCGGCTGCTTCCCACTAGTTACCGGTTTTACTTTTGGTAGGGTGTATATGCCCATGCTACTGTCACACTTTGTCCCAGCTTAACCTTCCCCCTCGTTACCGGTTTTACTTTTGGTAGGGTGTATATGCCCATGCTACTGTCACACTTTGTCCCAGCTTACCCTTCCCCCTCCCTGTGTCCTCAAGTCCATTCTCTAGTAGGTCTGCATCTTTATTCCTGTCCTGGCCCTAGTTTCCTCATGATCATTTCTTTTTTTTCAGATTCCATATATATATGTTAGCATACGATATTTGTTTTTTTCTTTCTGACTTACTTCACTCTGTATGACAGCCTCTAGGTCCATGCACCTCACTACAAATAACTCAGTTTCATTTCTTTCTATGGCTGAGTAATATTCCATTGTATATATGCACCACATCTTCTTTATCCATTCATCTGTCGATGGATACTTAGGTTGCTTCCATGTCCTGGCTATTGTAAATAGAGCTGCAATGAACATTGTGATACATGACACTTTTTGAATTAGGTTTTCTCAGGGTATATGCCCAGTAGTGGGATTGCTGGGTTGTATGGTAGTTCTATTTTTAGTTTTTTAAGGAATCGCCATACTGTTCTCCATAGTGAGAGGGTTCCCTTTTCTCCACACCCTCTCCAGCATTTATTGTTTGCAGAAGGATAATTCTTTTAAAGTCTGCAATACAATCATGTAACAAACACTTAACATATCATAGTTATTATTTTTATTATTTTGTCAATGATGATGATGATGAATAAGTCAGGGGGTACATATTTAATGCAGATAGAGATGGAAATAATTGCAGTATAATGGAGTAAAATGTAAACTGCTGCAGTAGAAATATTTATGTAGTGTTGTGAGATCATAAATGAGTTTCCAATTAATTCTATCTGAAAAAGGCAGGGGAGGATTTGCTATCTGCGCAGAGACTTGGAGAAGAAGTATTCTTTCCTGGGGGTTTTAGGAGACAAAGTGATTCAAGTCATACTAAAGAACACTCATTATTCTGGAAAATATAACAATCTGATGTCACTAAGGCAAAGGTTATCATAAATACAAAATTATAAAAATAGGCAAAAGGAAGAGCATATTGAATACATTAACAAAATAAACACCTTTTCTTCCCCAGGGTCAAAGCATTTAGGATGCTATTAAAAACCCAAACAGAATCATTTAAAAACACTGTGAACTGTGATAATCATACATCCTGTCTATTTCTTAAAAATTATTTTATTCCCTTGGAAGCACTGCTAGGAATGAATTTGTGCTATTGTCTCCAAATGAAATAAAACAAATATATTTACTTAAAAAGAATCATAAGTTTAGACGTTTACTTTTTTTTAATATGAGACTAGGGATACATTATCACTATGTTAACTGATAGAGAAAAGAGAAAAGAACACACCTTGTAACTATTGCTTTGTTTTTTATTATTTTAACATTCTTATCAGTTTTATCAAGGTATTATTGACAAATAAAATTGTAAGGTATTTAAATTGTACAACATGATGATTTGATATACATATACATTGTAAAAAGATTCCCACCATAGTTAATTAGCACATCCATCACTTCACATAATTACCTCTCTCTCTCTTTCTTTTTTTTTTTTTTTTTTGTGAGAACATTTAAGTTCTACTCTCTTAGCAAGTTTCAGTAACAATTCAGTACTATCAACTATAGTTAGCATGTTATGAATTAGACACTCAGGCCTTATTTATCTTACAACTGAAAGTTTAAATGTTTTATTTCTATAGAGTAATTTTCTCCTATTAGTCTGGGTCAGTAAGATTTGATTATTGAAATCATTATAGAGGACAAACTATGAATTACTTTGAATAAGTTATTTAACGATTCTGTAGCTCACTTTTCTTGGCTTTAAAATGGAGACCATGCACATTCAAGACTTGGTAAATTTAAGAAAACTGAAAACATATCAAATATCTTTTCTGACCACAACACTATGAGACTAGATATCAATTACAGGAAAAAATCTGTAAAAAATAGAAACACATGGAGGCTAAACAATACATTACTAAATAACCTAGAGTTCACTGAAGAAATCAAAGAGGAAATCAAACAATACCTAGAAACAAATGACAATGAAAACACGATGACCCAAAACCTATGGGATGCAGCAAAAGCAGTTCTAAGAGGAAAGTTTACAGCAAACAATCTTACCTCAAGAAACAAGAAACATCTCAAATAAAGAACCCAACCTTACACCTAAAGCAATCAGAGAAAGAAGAACAAAAAACTCCAAAGTTAGCAGAAGGAAAGAAATCATAAAGATCAGCTCAGAAATAAATGAAAAAGAAATGAAGGAAACGATACCAAAGATCAATAAAACTAAAAGCTCGCTCTTTGAGAAGATAAACAAAATTGATAAACCATTAGCCAGACTCATCAAGAAAAAAAGGGACAAGACTCAAATCAATAGAATTAGAAATGAAAAAGGAGAAGGAACAACTGACAATGCAGAAATACAAAGGATCATGAGAGATTACTACAAGCAACTATATTCCAATAAAATGGATAACCTGGAAGAAATGGACAAATTCTTAGAAAACCATAAGCTTCCGAGAATGAATCAGGAAGAAATAGAAAATATGAACAGACCAATCACAAGCAGTGAAATAGAAACTGTGATTAAAAATCTTCCAACAAACAAAAGCCCAGGACTAGATGGCTTCACAGGCTATTAAACATTTATAGAAGAGCTAACACCTACCCTTCTCAAACTCTTCCAACATATAGCAGAGGGAGGAACACTCCCAAACTCATTCTACGAGGCCACCATCACCCTGTTACCAAAACCAGACAAAGATGCCACAAAAAAAAGAAAACTACAGGCCAATATTACTGATGAACACAGATGTAAAAATCCTTAACAAAATATTAGCAAACAGAATCCAATAGCACTTTAAAGGATCATACACCATGATCAAGTGGGTTTATCCCAAAATGCAAGGATTCTTCAACATATGCAAATCAATCAGTGTGATAAACCATATTAACAATATGAAGGAGAATAACCATATGATCATCTCAATAGATGCAGAAAAAGCTTTCAAGAAAATTCAACACCCATTTATGATAAAAACTCTCCAGAAAGTAGGCAAAGAGGGAACTTACCTCAACATAATAAAGGCCATATATGACAAACCCACAGCCAACATCATTCTCAGTGGAGAAAAACTGAAACCATTTCCACTAAGATCAGGAACAAGACAAGGTTGCCCACTCTCAGCACTATTATTCAGCATAGTTTTGGAAGTTTTAGCCACAGCAACAGGAGAAGAAAAAGAAATAAAAGGAATACAAAATGGAAAGGAAGAAGTGAAACTGTCACTGTTTGCAGATGACATGGTACTATACATAGAGAATCCTACAGATGCTACCAGAAAGCTAGTAGAGTTAATCAATGAATCTGGTAAAGTAGTAGGATGCAAAATGAATGCACAGAAATCTCTTGTATTCCTATACATCAATGATGAAAAATCGGAAAGAGAATTTAAGGAAACACTCCCATTTACGACTGCAATAAAAAGAATAAAATACCTCAGAATAAACCTACCTAAGGAGACAAAAGATCTGTATGCAGAAAACTATATGACACTGATGAAAGAAATTAAAGATGATACCAACAGATGGAGAGATATACCATGTTCTTGGATTGGAAGAATCAACATTGTGAAAATAACTATACTACCCAAAGCAATCTACAGATTAAATGCAATCCTTATCAAACTACCAATGGCATTTTTCACAGAACTATAACAAAACATTTCACAATTTGTATGGAAACACAATAGATGCCAAGTAGCCAAAGCAATCTTGAGAAAGAAAAACGGAATTGGAAGAAGCAGGCTCCCAGACTTCAGACTATACTACAAAGCTACGGTAATTAAGACAGTCTGGTACTGGCATAAAAACAGAAATACAGATCAATGGAACAGGATAGAAAGCCCAGAGATAAACCCACACACATATGGTCACCTTATCTTTGATAAAGGAGGCAAGAATATACAACAGAGAAAAGACAGCCTCTTCAATAAGTGGTGCTGGGAAAACTGGACAGCTACATGTAAAAGAATGAAATTACAACACTCCCTAACACCAAATACAAAAAAAACCCTCAAAATGGATTAAAGACCTAAATGTAAGGCCAGACACCATAAAACTCTTAGAAGAAAACATAGGCAGAACACTCCATGAAAAAAATCACAGCAAGATTCTTTTTGACCCACCTCCTAGAGAACTGGAAATAAAAACAAAAATAAACAAATGGGGCCTAATGAAACTTAAAAGCTTTTGCACAGCCCAGGAAACCATAAACAAGATGAAAAGACAACCCTCAGAATGGGAGAACATATTTGCAAATAAAGCAACTGACAAAGGATTAATCTCCAAAATATACAAGCAGCTCATGCAGATCAATATCAAAAAAAAACAAGCAACCCAATCCCAAATTGGGCAGAAGACCTAAATAGACATTTCTGCAAAGGAGATATACAGATTGCCAACAAACACATGAAAGGATGCATAACATCACTAATCATTAGAGAAATGCAAATCGAAACTACAATAAGGTATCACCTCACACCAGTCAGAATGGCCATCATCAAAAAATCTGCAAACAATAAGTGCTGGAGAAGATGTGGAGTAAAAGGAATCCTCTTGCACTGTTAGTGGGAATGTAAATTGATACAGCCACTATGGAGAACAGTATGGAGGTTCCTCAAAAAGCTAAAAGTTGAACTACCATATGACCCAGCAATCCCACTACTGGGCATATACCCTGAGAAAACCTAATTCAAAAAGAGTCATATACCACAATGTTCACTGCAGCTCTATTTGCAATAGTTAGGACATGGAAGCAACCTAAGTGTCCATTGACAGATGAATGGATAAAGAAGATGTGGCACATATATACAATGGAATATTACTCAGCCATATAAAGAAATGAAATTGAGTCATTTGCAGTGAGGTGGATGGACCTAGAGACTGTACTGCAGAGTGAAGTAAGTCAGAAAGGGAAAAACAAATACCGTATGCTAACACATATATATGGAATCTAAAAACAAACAAACAAACAAACGTTCTGAAGAACCTAGGGGCAGGACAGGAATAAAGAGGCAGACATAGAGAATAACTTGAGGACCCGGTGAGGGGGAAGGGTAAGCTGGGAAGAAGTGAGAGAATGACATGGACATATATACAACTACCAAACGTAAAATAGATCACTAGTGGGAACAGCCGCACAGCACAGGGAGATCAGCTTGGTGCTTTGTGACCACGTAGAGGGGTGGGATAGGGAGGGTGAGAGGGAGACGCAAGAGGGAGGAGATATGGGGATGTATGTATACATATAGCTGATTCACTTTGTTATACAGCAGAAACTAACACAGCACTGTAAACAATTATACTCCAATAAAGATTTTAAAATAAATAAATAAATTTAAAATAAAAAAAAATGTAGTCCATGGTATATATCTAATCTGCTTTACAGAGATGAACAGGAGCTGGTCTGAATCCTTGTTTATGTGACACCTATTTTTATATGATTTCTGTGAGAGCAGATTCCTCATCAAAATCCTTCTTACATCCCTAGGGACTGATACATGATTCGTGGTTCATAAATGTCATTGGGATAAATGGAAGTAGCTCATATGAATGTAAGCTATTATTATGTTGAAAAACATCATCAAGATGACCTCCTTTCTAGTAAATTGAAAAAAAAAATGCTACAAATAACCATAAAGAACAAAGAGATATTAGAAGGGATCCTGTTTTCCCCATCAGCGTATAGTGTGTGTATATTAGATAGTAAGTGGCCACTTCCTTCCATAATGTCTCCAAGAATGATTCAGTTCCCAAGGCACAGAAGGATTCTCTGGCTATCTGCAATTCCAAAGAAGACTGAAGAATTATCTCTGGACTGCTCCTAATACGTGTATGGTCAAAATCACCTATTAAATAATCCTTGACTCTGCGGAGTGAGAGTAATTGTCTCAAACAAGGGAACTCAAAGTTAAAGCCAAATCTCTTCCAAGGCTGTAGTTAAGAACACACCAAAAATAACAACAAGACAATGCCATGCTTACACCTCCAATGAGAAAAAGTTGGATGGGAAATATTAAGAGGAAAACACTTTTACTGAGTGCCTGCTGTGTTCTAAGGACCAACTAACACACATCATCACATTATTATGATAAGCCTGAAAGAAAGGCACCATTACGTCCATTGCAAAAATGAGAAAAGTAAGGTGAAGAGGGTTCAAGTAACTTGTTTAAAGTCTTACACACAGTAACTGGCAAAGCTAATATTTAAATCACCATCTTCTTACTTCAAAAGTCCCTTGTTCTTTTTACTTCAACAGCTTTTCCAAATCATCTTTGTTATAACTTCAAATTTACATGAAAAGAGTTGCTGGATAAAATAAATATTGGAAATTATGTTCATTCCAGTTAGATAGCCTTAATTGTGATTATCTGCACTGAGAGTTTCCAAGATGGAAATATAGAATGTATGACATCATAACATATTTTTCAACAGTGCCCTCTTTCTTCTTTTCTTTAATCCTCACAGATTTAAAGCCACCTATGTTCATTTATTCATTCATCTGGAAATATTTACCAGATGGCTGTTATATAATCTAAATGTAAGGATAAAAAGATGGGTAAGATTCACATTATAAGCAATTGAGGTAGTCAATAAATAGTAAAAATTCACAATCTACCAGACAGTGTCAAGACAGTGTTTTGTCTACTCTGATTCTGGCCCCAAGGAGTATATCTGGGTGGAAAACAATTAAACAAGTAATTATCTTATGTGCAGTATGTGCTATTTATTCATTCAGTGAATACTAACTGAGCATTTACTCTGTGCCAAGCACTGGACTAGACTATCAGAACACAGCAGTCAGTAAGTCAGAGATACCCCCTGCCCTAGGGAAGCTTACATTCTGGTGGGTAGACAGAAAAAATTACACAATGTATGCTTTAAAGGAGTAGAAAGGATCAAGAAGAGAGGAGAATGAGTAGGTAAACAGGGGAGCAAAAGCCTTGATGAGGAGGTGACAATTAAATTTAGTCGTAAGTGATGAGAAGTAGCTAGCCACATCCAACATTAGTTCGGAGAGCCAGGAGGTAGACAGGGTCTAGTTTATATAATATTTTGAGAAGTTTGATAAGGAATTTGGACTTTCTTCAGTGTTCAATGGGAAACCACTCAGCTGTTTTTTTAAATTGAAGTATAGTTGATTTACAATGTTGTGTTAGCTTCAGGTGTACAGCAAAGTGATTTAGTTATATATATATATATATATATATATATATATATATATATATATATAATATATATTATATATATGTATATTTAATGTCCCTAGAGCATTAAGTAGGAAGGAGGGAGGAAGAAGGAATCTGGGCTATCGGGTGGGATAGGAAGGGAGATGAACAATGAGGCTGGTACATGAGACAGGAGTCAAATCAAATGGAGCCTTTTAAAACATGCTACCAAGCTTGGATTTTATCCTAATGGCAATGGGAAGACATTAAAGTTTATTAAGCAGGGGAATGGCAGGATTCATCTAAACTTTTAGAGAATCACTCTAAATACTTTATGAAAAAATGAGTTAAAGTGAGCACAAGAATAAGACTGTGGGTTCCAAATATATTCAAAACGGTGCACTTTAGGAAAAACTGATCCCCTTTAAGAGAGAACGAAATACAGGATAAATCTTAGCCTAATGGGGTATTAACATAATTTTCATGGAAAGGTAGTTCTGGTATCAATATTAGGGAAAGGAGGTGAAATCACTTGGTGAAAGGCAAAACACAAGTTATGAGTGCCTATGACTAATCTCTACCATTTTACAGATTAGAATGGTCTGTTTGGACTGCCTTTACGGGATAACAGGATTGACTTTGGGAATTTACTGGGGCTCTCATCTCTCAGTGGCTTCAGTTATCCTCTCCATTATGAAAATTTTCAAAATTTCACCTTCTTTTTCAGTCTTTGAAGGGAGAGAAAGGTAATACTTCTACCACTTACATCTCCCATTACGGTTGTTTGGGGTGATTTTCTAAAAGAAGTTAAGAAGGTATAACAAATTAGCAATGTTTTTTCTAGATAAGCTGTGCCTGAAATCCCTGTCAGATGGCTGATTCTGGCTTTAATTCCTCCAATATGTCAAGATGTGTTCTGAAATATAAATATTTTAGATGAGGTTATTTGATTTCAATTTGTATGTTTCTCATGAAAATACAAAATCTCTTATTCTTCTTCCTCACCCAAAGATAATTAACTGAAGTTATTTTAACCAACTAATAAGCTCATTTCCAATAACATCAGCCCTATTTTGTGTCTCCAACAGACACACAGAATAAAAGGGAGGCCTTACAAGAACATAATGAAAAATTTAGCAACCCCTCCTCCCCAGTAAAGAGGGATGAGAATGGTGGTGAGCGGCAGGCAAGAACTGTGAATACATTTAATGGTGACATACCATTTTTAGACCCAATTATGTAAATTCATCCTGGAATATTGTGAGTGAGGGTTGGGTGATCATTTTCCCCGACTACCACCCACACACATACACACCCTGGGATTTATAGCAATTATGTCAATTGTCCTATTTATGGTACTTGACACGTTGAATGTAAGAAAGGGACAATGCATCCTATTACCTCTTATTACAATGCAGCATGGTGATGAATGGTATAATAGTGATGATAATTAAAATGTGTTGTGCATACTTAAACATGAGATTCAAGGTTTGAAGAAGTGCCTATTATCACAGCCCTTTTTCTCTATCCTGTCTTCTAAAGAAAGACTCATACCTTCCTCTACGTGTCTACAATTACTTACATGGTTCAAAAAAACACTCATATTACCTGGAGTTGATTCCCCTTTGTGCAATTCTTTCTTTCTCTTTGCTACTCTGTGTGGGACCTCTGAGTGCCCTAAAAATCTCTATCTTTAGCTCTTGCCGCTGACAGTTCTTCAAGCAGAGGTCCCTGAACTCTAGAATCTTCAAAAGTCATTAGATTTAAATTGTCATAGAAACACTGGGGAATAATGTTAAGGTTCTGAATGTCAATTTTCTTTCTTCTTATTTTAATATATCTGTTATTGTTCTGTGACCAAGGTCTCTATAATGAAAATCAGCTGCCCTGAGTTTCCGTAGAAGTCAGAATGGACTGGGTGACTTTGGTGAATCACTCAAGCTACCTGAAAACCTCCATCACCTTCTCTACAAAATAATCGGGATGATATTAACTGCCCTGGCTTATATACAAGATTGTGATAGAGGCAAAAATATTAAGAAATCAGTCTATGCAAATATATTATAAAATAAAATATTATAGATATATTATTACATAGACATTAGATGAAAGCATAAGAAAAAGATTCATGTCAGTATGGCATTTGAGAGTAAACAAAGCTTTTTAACAAAGTATTTTTTTTAATTTTCCAACAGTGTCATATATAAAATTCCATATGTTTTATAAGAGAGGAAACAAGTTTAAGTTGAGTAAGCCCAAAATCACAGTGCTATTAAACGACTAATTTGCTATTGGGATCGAGTATTTCTAAGTTTGGGCAAAGGAGGTAGCCACAGATTTCTATGTCTCTTCTGTGTAAAAGAGATTAAGAAATAGGATAACAAAGAGAGAGGAAAATAGTATCAAAAGAGGTAGCATAGTGCAATAGTTAAAAGCAAAGTCAGGCTTCTGCTCACCCTTGCTGCTGCCTAGCATTGCATCACCAATGATGGTCCAGTGCTCTCCCACTCTTCTGCATGACTTTTTCTACCTTTCCTGTCCTCCTCAAGCTCCCAACTCTCCATGTCCACGCTCAGTCTCCAGTGATTTTGCATCCTATTTCATTGAGAAAATGACAGCAGTTAGAAAAGAATTTCCATAAGCTCCCACCTCCTTGTCAACTATGTGTTCATATTCTCTGATCCCCCATTTAAATTACTATTTAAACCTTAGCATCATTTCCCCAGTGTTTCCTTCATTATCTACATTCCCCGGTCCAACGCCAATTCCTCCACTTGTCCACTACATACCATCCTCTCACCTACTCAAAGATATTGTACTAGCTCTCATTCCTTCCCTTTTTCTAATATCATTCATTCTTTTCTCTCTTAGATCATTCTTATCGCCACACAGACATGCTTAGTTAAAATAATTAAAGAAAAAAAAATCTCTTGACTCATTATGCCTTTCCTCCTTTTGCCCTATTTCTTTGCTTCCCTTTACTGCAAAATTCCCTAAAACCCTTATCTAACACCCTATCTCCAATCCCTTCCTTTCATTATCTTTTGTAGTATTCCAGTTGACTCTTACCACTAAAATTGCTCTTATCAAGGTCAGCAATGATATCCACATTGTAATTCAACAGTCAATTCTCATGGAAGAGATTCTTGTATGTTTTGCTCAATACTATATTCCAAGCTGCTAGAGTAAGCCCTAGAATATGGACAGTGCTCAGCAAACACTTAGCGAATGAATAAGCGTACATAAGGCAGACCTGGGCCTTAATCCAGATTTCCCCACCGTCTCATTGTATGCCACTGCGAGTCCCGTAATCCTCTGAGCCTCCATCTGATCATCTTTGCAATAGGAACAAAAATAATGACCTCTCAGATATATTACAAAGAGGAAATGAAATAATGTGTATATATACATGAGTGACAAACAGAAAATGCTTTGTTGTTACAGGTCTGTTTCAAATGGTGCAGTTTATATTATTTGTAGCAAGGCTGATAAATAATGAAGGAGGTTTCCGAGACTATGTCAAATGCTTTCAAAGTTTGCACTGAGGGTAAAACAACACATTACATACTAGTGGCATTGGTTTGTGGTTAGAATTTCTTGATGAGGCTGGGACCTCCCAAACATAACTGTTGAGCATACTGAGCAGGTAAGTGTCTCCAAGGTAAGACAATGGGAAGTTTGTTGCATCATTATCTTGTGTGATTGCTAATCTAGAAAAATAAAACACATTGCCCATTAAGAGTTCCTAAGGGGGGCTTCCCTGGTGGCACAGTGGTTGAGAGTCCGCCTGCCGATGCAGGGAACACAGGTTCGTGCCCCAGTCCGGGAAGATCCCACATGCCGCAGAGCGGCCGGGCCCGTGAGCCATGGCCGCTGAGCCTGCGCATCTGGAGCCTGTGCTCCGCAACGGGAGAGGCCACAACAGTGAGAAGCCCGCGTACAGCAAAAAAAAAAAAAAAAAAAAAAAAAAAAGTCTTCCTAAGGGTGCAGTGTGGAAGAGAAGTAAGTAATTCTTTCTAAATGGGTGATGACTGCTAACTGAGGTCCTGCTCATTTAACAGCCTGGAAAGGGTATTCTGTCAGCAATCCATGTCATCAGTGAATCTCAGTGAAATTCCCTGGTCTTTAATTAGTGGAACTGATGACCTTTCAGAGGTCAACTTGTGTAACCAAGGCCTTTGATTGGTGATCTTACTGTTTCTTTAAAGGTAACATAAAATATCAATGCTCAGTTTTGTTAAATACTTACTTATTTACATCTTCCTTACCAATATTTTCATGTTGATTATTTCCTAATGACACTGATGGACTGATCTGTTTATTTAAATGATGGCTGCTATCATCTTTTAGGACTATTAGTGCCCAGAAGTGAAGCTTATAGACAAATAATTAGAATATTGAATCCTGGAGGATATGGGAAGCTTGGGGACCGTCTTTTCACTTCCCATTTTTGACACTGTCAAGAATGTCAAGGCAAGGGAAAGGCAAAGACATGGGAAGTCTCTACTTCATTAAAAATGATTGATAATAAAGCAATTTTTGTTTCATCAGCTTCCTATTACATTTATTTTTCTCTTTTCCTCTTCACACAAACATGTTCACATATACACATGCATGTACACTCAAAGCATAAATGTATTCATACTAGATCCAAATTTTCTGCATGCACTTTTATCTGCTTATAAATGCAAACACACACAGAGGCACACACACACATACACACAAGTTAAAACACATCTGATATAACCATTCACCAAGATGAATATCTTTACATGCAGCAGCTAAAGCACATCCATTCTCAACTCTGCATATTTAAGGATACCCATGAAACATGCGTAAACTCACAAAAATGCACACAACTCACACATGCTGCCTACATATACTTAAACACATCTGCGCATACACAGACATACTTATATGGTGAAAAACACCAATTTAATAACTAGATCTTTCTTTTTAGTAGGATGAGTACTTTGAAATGGGCAGTTCTATTTATTCATTTTCCCTTCTGAACACATTGATGGATTTGGAATATGAAACTGCAGCATGATATATTTTTAACATCCCATTATATTTCTAGCATATTACTTTGCACAAAGTAAATAATCAATACATATTTGATGAGTGAGAGAGTGAATGGATGGGTAAATAACTGAATGAATATGAACAGGAGAGAATGAGTTACTCTGAATAATAGAGAGCAGAATTCTGCAGCACGATAGGCAATGTGGGAGAGAGGAGGTGAGGAGGGATGAGGTGAAGAAGAAAGCAAACAAGATGAACTGAGCTTCAGAGTACAGACAGAATGCAAGTGTTGGCCATATTCCCATGGAGCTATTCAAAGAATAAATCTGTTTTAATTGTGGGGCCCACAACCATTGGTCATTTCCTTTTATGTTATCATATTTAAAGATGTCACCAACACCAATCTTTTCATCTATATTGCTTTGTAGAGAGAAAAACAGAAAGGTACTTCTTGACCCCTATGATCAAATGTATCATTATCCTCTTTCTGTGTAACAAACTACCCCTTAACTTGGTGACTTGAAACAACGGTAATTTATTATTTCTCACAGTTCAAAGGGTTGGCTGGGCTGCTTTCACCTGGTTTGCTCATGAGTCATATTCCGTTGGGCTGAAAGGTCCATGATGGCCACACTTTTATGCCTGACAGTTGGTGTAAGTTCTCAGCAAGGGCTCCCTGGTTCTCTTCCTTGTGGTCTCTCATGCTCCAGTACACTAGTCTAGCTTTCTTGTATGGTGGCCTCAGAGAAATTTCTAAAAGTGAAAACACAGCAACTGAAGGTGTCTTGAGGCCTCAGCTCTAGAACCTGCACAATTACTAATCTGCCATTTTATATTAATCAAAGCAAGTCACAGGCCAAACCTGATTCAAAGGCTGGGGAAGAGGTCTCCATCATCTGATAGAGGAGCTGCAAGGAATTTTTGGCCAGCTCAAACCTACACACTAAGTTTTCCTTATAACTGTACTTTCTGCCATTGGGAATTCCTAAACCTCCTCGCATGACTTCCCATCCACCCTCAAGATATGCATGTGTTCCAAGGCCAATTGATAAAAGTGGGACACTGAGGTCCACAAAGATTGTCTCAGCCTCCTAAAAGAATATGAAAGTTTGATTCTCTTTGCCTTGATAGGGATCAGACAGCCAAGGGATCCAGGTATGCCTATTGTAGAAGAGGTTATTTGTCACCAGGACAGGTGTCCATTAGAAACTGGACCAAAGCCATGGACTCATTTTTCATAGTTCCTAAAGGAGCCCTCATGGTAATGAATTCTGGGCTCTAGAGGCCAAGGTCAGTGTGATTAAAATGCCTCCCTAACACAGAAAAAACCCACTGGGTAATTATGTGTGTTTTACTACAGATTGAAGTTTCTCCATAAGAAGAATACAGAAATTACTTCAGCTCACTTTAGATACTCTTTTACATATTCATATGCTTTTACATTTTTGTAATCAGGGCGCACAGTTATTATTTTATGCTCTCATTCTCCTAATTAGCATAACTAATTTCCCTTAATATTATGTATAAACATATATCTCTCTCTTTTGAACTTCCCTTGTGAATATGTAGGATTCTTGCAAAGTATTCATAATGTCCCACTTTGCATTACTGCTATCTATATACGTCTCACTTCCCCTAATTCATCATGCATGTGTTTTCATCATCATTGTCATCACTGCTGTCATCATCACCAGCCAGGGCATTCACTGAAACAACCACCATTAACTTTGCACCATACACTTTACAGAAATTATCTCCAATGCTCACAAAACTCTAGAGATAGTTCCTATCCCTATATTTAATGAAGGAGAAAGCTAAGTCTCAGAGAAATTTACTAGCTTGCCCAAAGTTCTGTTGAGAGTAGGTAATGAAGGAAAGACTCAGTTCTACAGCCTATACTATGATTATAAGGAAATGATGAGAGAGCTAAAGAAAGGATCCAAGTCGAAATAATTTTCATATATTCCATTATAGCTAGCAGGGTCCATGTATGTAATACAATAATACATAATTTTAGAAGAATATGCTATTTTATAGAACATGTCCATATATGGGATGGTCATCAGCAGTTTTATTAATAAAGCAGGTAATTACATTTTGTCACTATATGATATCATATAATGTAGTATATTATATCATTACTACATACTTTGCTTGACCATTCCCCTACTGCTGAAAATGTCTATCATTTTCAAAGTTTATCCTATTATTAACATACAGGTATCAGTTCAAAGAAGGAGAGTAGAGTAATTAAGAGTCAATGAATCTTATTGGCTTTGGGAGAGTCGGTTATCCATCCAGGCCTTACCATTTTTAATGATAAGATAGAGATTATGGAAGTACCATTATCTTAGAGTTGTCACAAGTATTTTTTTTAACATCTTTATTGGAGTATAATTGCTTTACAATGGTGTGTTAGTTTCTGCTTTATAACAAAGTGAATCAGTTATACATATACATATGTTCCCATATCTCTTCCCTCTTGTGTCTCCCTCCCTCCCACCCTCCCTATCCCACCCCTCTAGGTGGTCACAAACCACCTAGCTGATCTCCCTGTGCCATGCGGCTACTTCCCACTAGCTATCTATTTTACGTTTGGTACTGTATACATGTCCATGCCACTCTCTCACTTTGTCACAGTTTACCCTTCCCCCTCCCCATATCCTCAAGTCCATGCTCTAGTAGGTCTGTGTCTTTATTCCCGTCTTACCCTTAGGCTCTTCATGACATTTTTTTTTTCTTGGATTCCATATACATGTGTTAGCATATGGTATTTGTTTTTCTCTTTCTGACTTACTTCACTCTGTATGACAGACTCTAGGTCCATCCACCTCACCACAAATAACTCAATTTTGTTTCTTTTTATGGCTGAGTAATATTCCATTGTATATATGTGCCACATCTTCTTTATCCATTCATCTGTCGATGGACACTTAGGTTGCTTCCATGTCCTGGCTATTGTAAACAGCTGCAATGAACATTTTGGCACATGACTCTTTTTGAATTATGGTTTTCTCAGGGTGTATGCCCAGTAGTGGGATTGCTGGGTCGTATGGTAGTTCTAGTTGTAGTTTAAGGAACCTCCATACTGTTCTCCATAGTGGCTGTATCAATTTACATTCCCACCAACAGTGCAAGAGGGCTCCCTTTTCTCCACACCCTCTCCAGCATTTATTGTTTCTAGATTTTTTGATGATGGCCATTCTGACCGGTGTGAGATGGTATCTCATTGTAGTTTTGATTTGCATTTCTCTAATGATTAATGATGTTGAGCATTCTTTCATGTGTTTGTTGGCAATCTGTATATCTTCTTTGGAGAAATGTCTATTTAGGTCTTCTGCCCATTTTTGGATTGGGTTTCATGCCTGCAATAAATATTATCAAACACCCAATGTACACCAGGGCCAGACTCTGTTGGGGGTAAGCAGGAAACAAAACAAGTACCTGATGACACAGACCTTACCTTTGGGTGGGAGACACATGATATAAGCATAAAATGAATGTAAATATAATACCCAGTCAAAAGAAGTCTTTGTGAGCAAACCTCTGTCTTCTCTGTTTCACATCATATCATACTCTACTCATTCTTTATAGTTTTAATGTAACTTCCCCAAAGAAGGTCATTTTAAAGCCGCAGATTGGTCAAATCCCTTTAGATTTACATTCTTTCAAAACATGTAGTCCTGCTGTATCATTACATTTACTTCTGTGATTACTTCATCCATTTTTCTTCTTCTCCTAGACTGTATACCAAATAAGAATCCATAACTATCATGCTCATATTGTATCTCCAGGACCTAACTGTGTAGTGCCTAGCAGAAAAAAGATTCACTAATATGCCTTCATTGAGCAAATGAACCTGATGGATAACAGAAATGGACAAGGTCAGTTTTTATTATGAAAACAAACTTCCCAGTTTCTTCTCCTAGAACTCTTCTACTTCAAGACACCATAAAATCCGAGTTTTTGGATGCTCACAAATCCCCAGCAACCGCAGCAACCAGGCAAAATCAACGGGTGTCAGAGTAGCAAAGGAGGATCTAGATTATTTTTAATCAGCATTAAAAAGAACTTGAACACATCCAGAGAGAGTTTCATCATCATTTGTTTTATTTAATGAAAAACCTACAGAGATTAGCTCTCTGCTGTCGTGAGAAGGAATTCTTTAACACAGTAATGATTTATGATTTGTTAGACAGTGTTTAATTGACTTTTGTCCAGCATCTGAAGATGCTTATCATATAGCTGGTCACTCATGTTAATGAAAAAATGGATTCCTTACAATAGTCACACTTGAATTTAGATAGCAAATGATATATATCGATCCCAGGGAGAAGAAACAGAGGTTGAGCAAGTGGGGAGAGAGAGGACTTTTTAATTAATTTTATGGCAAGAATAAATGTATTAGGCTTCAAATTCCCAACAATGTGCGTTCTGGACATGGGCATTTGTATGGAGGGAAATGTTTCACAGCTTATACATATAAATGTGTGTGTGTGTGTGTGTGTGTGTGTGTGTGTGTGTGTGTGTATATATATATATATATAACTAAATGCCTCAGTGTTTCTACAACTGTGGGGTCTAGGAACATGCACAAATATATACATATATATGGTATACATCCTTATATACATGAATATATACTGGTGCCTATGTGTATATATGTATGTATCTGTGTAAATATGTTTAACTTATGCATGAATGTGAGTTTGTGCAGATAAGCATGGCTATTATTTTGATTTTTCATCCTGATCCTATTCACAGAAGAAGAAATTAGGACAGCCCAAACAGGAAGAGAATAACAGACTTGTATCCATCTCCAAGTCATAAGAAGGCAGCTCTTTGCCATTTTAAATGGTTTATATTTAACAGAAACCAAAAAATAAAGAAGAAAATTGTAAGTTGATACTTTATCTCCTGCTGTTTGTGAACCTTCAAGAAAATCAAGTACATGATTTCGGAGAAATGTGCTGCCACTTAAATTTCCCCACAGTCCTGCTTCCTAACACCAGCACACATTTGCAGAATAAAAAACTCTTGAACAACATTCCCTTATACTATTGATTAGAGTGTATTTTTTAATTAAAGGCAAATAAACATGTTTCTATAGAGACTTTGGGAAATAAACCACCACAGCACAGTCACTGAGACACGGAATATTAAAAACCACAAAATGAGGAACTCAGACCACTCCCTGCCCATTGGTCCTGCTCAGCAGAATGTAAATCAGGATGCTTCCTAATCTAGGGCATTGCTCTTAATTTTGTTTCTAGATGTGTGTGCCTTTGCAGCTCCAGATGCATTTGCAAAATTAAAAGCATAACTTATCTCCCAAAGGCAATATTCCATCAGCCTAGTGACTTAGTCCTGATGAAAAACTGGCTCTAAACAATGCTTGTTCACTGTTTGGTCTGGTCTCAGGAACAGCAGTGGGTAATAATTTTCAACATCCAGGATGGGTTATGGAGATGTAGGTCAGTTTCTCTCCTTCCTTTGAACAAATATAGGTAAGTTAAACCAGACTTATCTCTTCCCTTATATGTCACCCTGCACCATTAGCCAAATGGTTCAAAATACATGAACTGCCAGGATGAGTAGTGAGGGTCCTGTCACCAGAAGATCCCACGGGCAAGTGTTTTTCCTTGGACTAAATAAGGGCACAGATAGTGCCTTTTTAAGCTGTGAGCACCAGAATGGGAATCGAAAGTCACAAAAAATTGTAGTCTAAATAGCATCAAGGAAGGTCAATACAGACCAAGTAGAGTTCTGGAGACTCCAAGGTGCACAGCAGAGGTGATAAATTGAGAATATCATATCCCAGGAAGGGGTGTGTCCAAATGTGAACTAGAGGTACAAATGCAAGAAAAGACCTGGGAGTAGAGGATATGTAACAGTCAGTAGCTTGCTACAGAAGACTTGAGTCAATAATATTTCACTTCTGCCAGATTTCTCTGACTCCTCGTCCTCCTCGCTCCAGAACCCCCACAGCATGCGATGACGAACTGGTTAATGCACTTCAATCATGGCTATAGCATAGGGTTATTTATCTTGTGTATGTACTGGTTACTTTATTTTATTGTTTTAGAGTTATAAAGATTCTTAGCAGTCTCTGAGAAAAGAGAGTGAAAGGCATGTATCCCAGATCATAAATCAAGTTGAGAAATAGCCAAGCTTGGAAGACAGATTAGCTGGATTCATGTGCAGTAGCCCTCTCTTGTGTACTTCCTATTAAATAAGGAACCAGCCTCATGGTGAATGTGGTGATGAATTAAGTGGGATAATAGGCAAGTGATTATGCATTAGGGAATAATGGATGAGGGTTGACCTATTTTTTAACTTTAAAGTTTTCTTAGGGCTGATACTTTAATAGCATTGGTTGAGAGTCAATTCAGATAAAGTGATCAAAGCTGTTGTCTTAAGATAGTGGGATAATCTTTACTTAATATAAAAATAACTCCACTTATTAATGTCAGTATATTACTTTTAAAATATATTTTAAAAAAAAATCAATGCAGGTGAAGCAGTCCCAGAGTGAGGGAAATTACTGCAATTATTTTATGAGTTTGGGCTTTCTTTTTCTTTATTCTCCACTTTGGTTGCCCTTGTTTTAAAGTTAATATGAGACTGTTTCTTTTCTTAGTGGCATGTACATTTCCACATTTACCAAAGGTTCTTAAAGCTAATGGACAATGTGGGACAAAGGTTTTCACTGCCAATTTCCAATATGGGCAGCATATTTCCAATAGCAAAGAGCACCCACCTTGACTTACTTGGGAGGGAGCATCTGTAAATGCTTGGGAAATATATCTTGAATGCATTGATTAGGTAATCTCACTGAAGTCCAATTATAGGCAATGACAATTGGGTGTTATTTTTCGGGATATATCATCTGAATATCTGAATATCCAATTAATTTCAGGACTTAAAGTGATTAATTCATGCATAGTCCCTGTCCAAGATATAATATGAGGCTTTTTTAAAAAGCAATACTGGATACTAAATTCCGGTTTCTCCTCCAGTTTTCCCCAAATCACTTTAATTCAGTTTTTCAAAGGCAGGCTTTTTGTGTACACATGTGTTTCAGACCTTCCACAACCAATACACTGAGCTAAGCATAAAGAGCCAGACCTCAAACTTGAGTAAGAGAGAGTGAACTGGCAGATTCTGTAAGTCAGCAGGGCCAGAAGTTACGTCCAAGAAGGTCATCCAAAAGAGAAGGAAAGGCACACTGACAGGTCCAGAGTCAGTGAGAAGCAGCAGCAGGGATACGTGCTCAAGCAAGGATGCCGGTGGGAAACTAGGGCAGAGAGTGGGATTGAAACTTAAGTGACAAACCAAGGTCAGCCTTGGCTGTAAATGTAATAATGTAAAGTTTACTATTTCTTTAGCAATATGGGAGGAAAACCATGGTCTGATTGTGTGTGTGTGTGTGTGTGTGTGTGTGTGTGTGTGTGTGTGATCTATCATGACTTGCAACTTAGATATTATCTGCTCCATGACATACAACAGACAAGGTACGTGGTCAGAAGTTTTGACCTAGGTGTCATAGTACTCACTCTTTCACCATGGGTGTTGAATGTGGAATTTCTGATACAATGGATAAGACAAAGGATAGCACTGTGGTTAAAACTAAAGGGACAGGAATATGGCTTCTCTTGTTTAAATCTCAGCACTGTCAGCTACTAATTGTGTGAATATGATAATGTTATTTAACCTTTTTGGGGTTTAGTTCCTTTATAGCTATACTGGGGATCATATCAATTAGGATAGGATCAACTGCTGTAATAAATAGACAGTGGCCCAAACACAGTGGAAGTTTCTTGTTTTTTTATCATTTATAGAACACATCAAGTGTGTTGTTTCTGCTCATCAGATGCTTCTCTTCCATACAGTGACTCAGTAACCGAGGATCCCTATATAGCTCATGGCCCCACCTTACTCTACAACCTTATAATCATTTGCAAGCACCCAGCTGAAAGGAGGGAAGGACATGGAGGAGGTTATCCTTCTTCTGAAAAGCCTTACTTTTCCTTATATTCCACTGACAATAACTGGTCACATGATTACACCGATGTAAAAGCCTTCTTCTGAAAAGCCTTCTTTTGAAAAGCCTTCTTCTGAAAAGCCTTACTTTTCCTTATATTCCACTGACAATAACTGGTCACATGATTACACCGATGTAAATGGATCAGAAGAATAGAAAATCTGACTGAAACACTGTTTCCCAGTGGAAGGATACTACTCTATTCTAGAGCAGGCTGAATAATGCCTACCCAAAGATATCAGTCTCTGATCCCTGGAACCTATCAATTTTACCTCATTTAAAAAAAAAAAAAGTCTTTGCAGATGTTATTAAAATAAGGACTTTGACACGGGAAGTTTATCCTGGGTTATCCACCAGGCCCTAAAGAGAAAACAGATGGAGATATGATACAAACAGAAGAAGAGGCAATGTAATCAGAAAGAAGAGATTGGAGTGATGTGGCCACAAGTCAAGGAATGCCAGCTGTGAAGGAAGGGTGTAAGAGCAGCCCAATGCCTCCCTGTGTTCCCAAGAAGAACCTTGTGTAGAAGATGTGCTGACAAGCTAACAAATCATGTTGCATCCAAAGAGTTCAGAGCACAGACAGTGCAATCCTTTTCCCTCCATGTGGGGCACATGTATACTTTCATTGGAAGTGCTCAGCTCTATTTTTGTCAATGGCCCTCAGACACACACCCTCAGCTTTCTTTATTTCAGACTCCACAGAATGAGGGTAATGGTTCTCTGCTGTAGCAGGAAGCGGCCATACTGCCTATGTAGGTTGCACAATGAGTGGATCAGCTAGCCGTGAGCAACCGACACATGGCAAGGTCTGGATCTCCTGTGCTCTCTCTCTCCTCTTGAGCCTCATGTGTGTTGTCTGTTCTCAGCAACCTGGAATCATGCATTAGTCTCCTCCCTGGGTGGTACGTCCCTGCCTTTTGACCTTGGCCACACTCTTGCTATATTCTATCCTGCAGCACAGCCTGATCACTGAGTGAAAGACCAGAAGCCACCAGAAGCTGAAAGAGGCCAGGAACAGATTCTCCCCGAGAGCCTCCAAAGCAAGCAGGGCCCTGACAACATCCTGACTTGCATTCAGTGAAACTGATCTCAGACATCTGGCCTCCTGAACTGTGAGAAAATAAATTTCTCTTGTTTTAAGTGCCCAAATGTGTAGTAATTTGTTACAGCAGCTACAGGAAACTAACACATACTCTAAGCAAAAGGAGAATATATTTCATTGGGAAGCTGGTTATTTATGCCACAAAAATATTAATCTCTACCTCACAGGATTATGGCAGGATTAAATGAGATAACTCATGTCAGATAAGGAAGGTAAGATCTAAATTTACAGGTAATTTTTAAAATATAAATGAACTTCCAAAATCTGAAAGTGATTTAAATCTGGGAGAGAGTGGCTTATCATACTTACTTGTATTTTTTAAAATACATTTTTATGGTGTTTTTTTTTTTTTGTATATAAGAGGAAAGGGTGGAATTACAGTACTTCAGTTGGGTAATGCCTATGAGAGCCTGTAGCATATGTGCATGCCATCAGTAATGGGAGGGAAAAGAGTGGGGAGTGGGGGGTAGCTCTGAGAATTGCTGGTCTAAACAGAATGTGTGCAAATCCATACAAATTAAAGAAGCCACTGACTGAGAAAATGCTTTATGAGTTTTAAAGTGTTAAATGTGTTCTTCCATCTCCTTTTCCCACTTCTTCTTCTTACATATTATCAGTGGCTTTATGAACACAGACTGCTTGGGAAGATGGGAGAAATGTATAAGCATTGCTGAAAGGGAGGAAGAAAATTTAACATTCCCTTCAGCACCTCTGTTTTTCATTTGTGATTCTTAAAATAGCAAACTGGAGAATAAATTGAAAACAATTCTCAAGTGAAGATCTGTATTATGAGTGCATCCCATTCATCTCTTCTTATCTTTTCACTTGTGGACACTCAAGAGTTGGCTGTATTTATTTAAGTCATTAAATCTACTGTGCTATCAGAAACCCTCTGGGAATGGTTACTTAAATAAATTTTTAAAAAATCAACCTGATTTTCTCTTGCACTAGTGACATGTGTACGTGATCAGTGACTGAAATCTGTAACATTTAGTAAGGGGACTTCAACCCTTATAGCACAATAATTTTTAGCTTCTTCCCCCTTCTTTTATCCTCAGAGGATCTTAAATTCTAACTAAATATGAATATCTATGTAATCTACCAAAATAAAATCTGTCTAAATAAAAATACTAATACAAAAATGTATGATACACATATCAGTACATTATGGTTTAGCTAGAGATAATGAAAATTCTATAGTTGGTTTATTTTTACATTTTTAAGACCACCTACCTCACCTAGCTGCAATAATCAGAAATTTCAACATTCAATTAACAACAGTTATTATATTGTACATAAAATATTAGCTGTTAATCCTTTACTATGTGTCAGGTACTAAAACAAAGATTTTAGCTGCGTTATCTCATGTTTTAATTCTCCCAACACATTGGTGGGACAGCGGTTATTACCACCATTTTAGACATGAGGAAACACATACCCAGAGACTGTAAGTGATTTGTCTGGGATGAAACAGCTGTAAATGTCAGAGTCAAGGGTTTCAACCATGAACGTCCTGATCTCAGAGCCCATGTTCTTAACCACAACAAGACTGCAGAGCAAGAATGGGCAATCTGGATAATCTAGGGTAAACCTCCTTTCTGTCTGTTTGCAAAAAGGCAGGTAGACAGGGGTTACAAAACTTATCTGATACCATGAACGTTTTCAGAGGAAGTTCCCAATAAAGACTTTAAGATTTAAAAATCCTCGTGTTTTATTTTTTCTCACATAATACTGAATTTAACTGCACCTCTTAACATAACACATGGTTGAAAAAACAAAGGGAAAAGCTCATACCAATAACACACTCACTCACCTCTAGATAAGCAGATCTTTTCCATGAGAAATGTGAATTGCATTGGTGTAGACATAAGTTCTTTGTTTCAAAAAATGCATCATTATACCAAATATTTAAAAATTAAAATTGATCTTTACTGGTACTGAGAAAGCCCACTTCTAAGATGTCCTAAGAACCTAGTGTATTTTCCCTTGGCTGCAAATTGACTGCACTGTCACATTTACTAAGCCCTTGGCCCAAGGCATTTTATCCCAGGAAATCAAACAAGAGTTCTGCTGTTCATATCTCTTAATTTTATTATTCTCAAGGAATCCTAGGAAAAGAAGATATCATAAAGGTTAACTTGGCCAAACCATCAGCAGTTATGTAAGTCTACCTCTAATCTCCTCCCCAAATTGGACAATCCCTTCTCATTCATTCATTCATATGTAATAATCATCTAATGCCGATTATAATGTGCAAGATTGAATAACTGGCCTTCAAAGTTTTCAAAGTGTATTAGAAAGACAGACTGGACTTAAATCCAGGCTTCACTGCGTCCTAGCAGCAGCATCTTGGACAAATTACTTAACCTCTTAGATCCCTCAGTTACAAAAGTATTGTTCACGGGCTCCCCTGGTGGCGCAGTGGTTGAGAGTCTGCCTGCCGATGCAGGGGACACGGGTTCGTGCCCCGGTCCGGGAGGATCCCACATGCCATGGAGCGGCTGGGCCCGTGAGCCATGGCCGCTGAGCCTGCGTGTCCGGAGCCTGTGCTCCGCAACAGGAGAGGCCACAGCAGTGAGAGGCCCGTGTACCACAAAAAAACAAAAAACAAAAACAAAAGTATTGTTCACTAAGTGGATTCTCAGCAAATGACTATTGTTGTCATCCTTACTGGAATTTTGTTGGACAGAAGACTCTGGTAAAATTAACTTCTCTTTGTCCCTGTTTCATCATTTGTTAAAACTATAGTATTTGGGAAAGATTAAATGAATTAATACATGAAAATGGTGCCTAGCATACAGTGATCATCTAATGAGTTATTGTAATGTATTATTATTAAAAATAAGTAAAGTTCACATGTATACATGCATGATTGGTTTTTATAGTAAAGAGCACTTCAAATAGGATGAGGTGAGTCAAGACAAAGTGCATAAGGGAAATTTGAACTGAATTGTTTGGAAGTTTACAATGGGGTTAGCTTTTCTTCAACATATTAAGATTGTGTAGAACTAGAAAAGCCTGCTTAAGCACAGATGTGAACTATCACACAATATGATGGAGTTAACAGCCACAATTCAGAAGCAATTTTTCCCGGGCTCATGCAATTTATATTCCTTTCTCCCCTTCTTTTCCATCTTGGGCCTTAGTAGGAGACAATCCCTCATGGAGTTCCAGTCAGCTGTCAACTGGAGTTGATCTTTTTCCATTTAAGTTTCGAGTTATTGACGGGCAAAACATTTCCCCAACTTTTTTCAGCTTGAAAAAGGACTCTTTAGTTACTCTCTCATAATTCAGAAAAAAGGTGTATAGAATGTGTACGTGTGTGTGTTTCTGTATTTGCATGCATGTATGTGTGTTTATTTGGTGATCATGTGTATGTTTTTTAAGGCAAACATTTTGAAAATGTTCATAAAAAGCACACCTAATACTTTTATGTTGTGTCACTGTGTGTAAATTAATGTTGTTGTGCATTTGTATTTGCATATATACAATGTTTCTATAACACAATGTTTTACGAACTTAGACTTTTTTTCAACTTCTTTAAGTTAATTTTAATATATTACTTTATATTTCTACCTCAGCTTTCTGCTTACAAAATTCCTTGCATATAGAAGAAAGCTCAGAAATACTTGCTGAACACAAAGCCATAAATGAGGCTTGCTGGACACATGTTGCTTGAGATACTGAGGAAAAGACAATGATACGCCAAGCTGCTAATTCAAGTCAGGAATCCACTAAATTCATAGCAACAAGTTAAATGCTGCAGGTAGAGGTGATGGATACAAATGGTTGAGTCCTAGCACTGTTTCTGGGTTGCAGGACCAGGTGAGGTTAAGTTTTCATGATCTGCAGGACAAGCCTGAGGTAAGAGAAGAGAATTAGGGTAAGGTTTGCTAATATGCTATAAAACTACTAGATGTCAGAGAATGGCCAAAAAGCCAGAAGAAAAGGAATGAATATTAGATAGGAATTTATAAAAAATAAGTTACAGGGTGAGCTCAATCACTACTAACAAGATCTGCCACCTTGTATAAGCTGCTTCACCCTCTTTAAATTGTCAAGGTATTTATTTGTAAAACTAGAGGTTTAATTAATAACATCTTCCTTAAGAATTGCTCCAACCCACTATAAGCTGAAATAGTTTACTATACAAGTTGTTTGTTGTTTTGGTTATCTGCAACTGTATAACAACCCTCCCAAAAGTTTATGGCTAAAAATAACCACAATGCTTTGTAGTGATTGGGCTCAGCCAGGCAATTCTTCTGCTCCATGTAATGTTAGCTGGTACTATAGTCATCTAGGGGATTAATTGGCTTGAAAATCTAAGATGGTTTATTTACATGGCTGGTGATTAATGCTGACTGTTGGCCTGGAGCTCAGCTAGGGCTGTCACCCAGATAATTTTTATATAGCTTCTCCTTATGGCTTGGGCTTCTCACAGTGTGGCTTATAGGTTCAAAGATGGAGGGTCCCAAATGTAAGTGTTCCAACAGGGGAGCAAGTGAAAGCTGCCAGTCACCTTAAAAATTAGGTGTTGAATGGCACAATATCACTTCTGCCACATTCTGGTAGCTGAGCATTCACAGGGTTAGACTGATTCAAAAAGAAGAGGAATAAACTTCAACTCTCACTAGGGAGAAAGACAAAGAAGTTGTGGACATTTTTAAGCAACCCACATTTTGTTCTCTGGCTATAAATTACTTACATTCATTTCACTTGCAAAATACCCTCCGTCTCTCCCCCACACTCCCCGAATTCTTCTTCTATTATTGGATATGACACCAAGAGCAGGATCCTGTCATCTAAATGAGGTCCGGGGTTTTTGGATGTGATTTCTTCTCAATATGACACAGTGAACTAAGACTCATCTGATCCCACATACACCACACAAAATAGTGAGGCAGGGACAGGAAAACCACAATTCCCACCCCCATCTAGTGCTCTGCTTGTAAATGTTTACCAATCATTCTCCAGGGACAGGAAGAGTGCTGGTACCTAGTGTTTGCTGATTTCTGTGATGTAAATATGCCCACCCTGGCCAATTTCAATGTATTAACATGTCAACTAGATTGAAAAGTTCTTGAGAATTTAACTATTGGCTCTTGCTCCATTCAAGAAAAACAAGTTAGGAAATAGGAGGCATTATCAATGGTTCATAGCAATTCTGAAATCAAGCTGGGTACGTGCTGGCAATTACTGTAATTTATTAGAGTGGTTACCCTTGGCTCTTGGCTCTATTCTCCGGGTTCCTGCGCATAGGAAGCTGGAGATCCAAAATCTCATTTCATGTTTATAAAACCCCTTTTAAAATTGTGTGGGTTTCCTATGTATTAATTTATAATTTATTTTATAAGCCAAAGTCTACCTTAAGCCATTATCCAAAAACCTGGACCCCAAAATCATTCTGAGACTGGTCCTTTCCTGCTGGGAGTCAGAATGCCATGAAACAATGCTGTTAAGAAACTTGGGACATTTCCTTTCTAGAAGAAATGGTCTAAGATAAATGCTGTTCAGAGTATCAGAAGCCTCATTATCTGGCTGGTATTACTTTAAACACTTTTAAGATCCTAACAAAGAGTCTAACAGATAACTCTTGAGACTTGATATTGAGACCACATAGTGACCTGAGTTTGATTTTTGCCCTAAAGGCGTTTTCTTTTTTTAACTTTGGGAGTCTTTTTCTGTGACAAGGGAAGAAAAGCATTTATTTTTGAACCCAGCAAGTCCTAGTTAAAAATATTTCTCTAGGGGTGTGATAGGGAGGGTAGGAGGGAGGGAGACACAAGAGGGAAGAGATATGGGGACATATGTATATGTATAACTGATTCACTCTGTTATAAAGCAGAAACTAACACACCATTGTAAAGCAATTATACTCCAATAAAGATGTTAAAAAAAAATATATATATATATATATTTCTCTAGCTTGTGCTTGAAAACCGAAGAATCCCTTCTGTAATTCATCTCTCTCTATTTGGACATTATCACATGTAGCTGAAAGAAATCAGTGGACCCTTTTCACATTCTGCCTATAAATAATCTCAGCTAAATCCACGAGTTCATTAGGTATATGTTCTACTTTATATGTTACCTTAGGTGACAGTGTTGCCAAACTTTCATTACTATATAAGTAACCATTTTCTCAGACTCAAAAATTTTCTCCCTGCCCTTCCTATCTTCCTTAAGGGTTTCCTTGGAGCACTGTGACATTCTGCCTACCACTTAGCTCCAAAGCCATTGCCACACATTTATTTTTAAGACACATCATTAACGTACCTTAAAAAATGTAATTTCTAATTTCCAGTACTAATTTTTGTTTCAGTTATCTGTTCCTGAATAACAATCCAACCCAAAACTTATTGGCTGAAAACAAGAACCATTTATTACCTTTTATGATTACTTGTGCTGCCTGGGCTCAGCTGAGTGGTTTTCTGTTCTGTGTGATGGTGTCTGGGATTATGGTCATCTGGGAGCTTCATCTGAGGGGAATGCCAAAGCTGGTTCACTCACATGGCTGGCAGTTGATACTGGCTGTTGGCCAGGAGCTCAGTTGGGCTACTGTGGCAACACATGGCCATTCTCTGTGGCTTAGGCTTCTCATGCTATAGCAGCTGGGTTTCAAGAGAAAGAATGCCAAGAAAAAGAGGGAAGAAGCAAACATCCCCTTCACTCTTAAAGGGTATGCCTGTAATTGGTATAATATCACTCCTTCCTCATTCTTGTGGTAAGTAGTCACAGGGACAGCACAGATCCAGCACAAGGGAGAATAAACTCCAATTCTCAAGGGAAGAATGACAAAAAATTCTGATCATCTTGAATCCACCAGACAGATACATTACCCTGTTTCATGGGACAAAACAACCAGAGAGAATATCTTTGTTTCCATCATTTGTGATCAGTCTGCTTAGGTTATACATGGCTGACTGTAACTTGTTCTTTCTCACTTCTTGATTGTTATAACCATCAAGGTGGGAAAAGCTCTCATTCTAGAAAGAGATTATATCTAACATAATGCCCACTTCAAATGACCATGGACTATTGTCCTGGTGTCTTCTCTAACAATCCTCTCCTATAGTTTCCACGTTGGATAAAGAATTTCATTCCTCATTTATTCACTATTACCACTCTTACAGCTAGCCTCCCTCATCTCTGCACAGGAAAGAGCATCTCAGATCCAGGATAACTAGATGTTAGACTTGCTTCAGCCATTTTCTAAGTGACCTTGAGCAAATCAGTAAACTCTCATCGATTTTCTCATTTATGATGTGTTGATAAAAATAAAACAAAATAACTACTATAATGAGATTGTGAATGTGAAAGTACTTTTGTTATACCATCTGAAGGATGACTATCTACTTACTAAGAACCCTTCTGATGAACCCTCTGGGGGTACAGATTGTGCTTGCATGGAATGTTGCTTTGGCTGGTTGAAATCAGCCAGCTGACACTGACTGTATCATTGAAAAAGAGGCCTCTGTCCACAGCCACCTTGTGCACCATTGCCTTTGGGAAGAAGGCCATACATCAGTGGGGTCCCCATCTGTTTTAGGCAGCCAACCAGCCAGCTCCAACCTGTCAACCAACCATCTCTAGCCCAGTTGGTCTCTTCATATTACACCCTAAACCCCAGTAATTTCAATCTGTTTTGTTGATTGTTTAGATACTTGGTCTATAGGATACAAAATCATCAGTTTGACTAATTTGAGTACTGGATCCACCAGGTGTTCTGGAGCTACATAGGCATGTGGTTCATACAGAGAGTGTTCCCTAGGGCTCTTTGGGAAGATGACAAAACTTTTTTAATGTGTGCCATTATTGCTTCAAAGTCTTAGCATTACTACCACAACTGTTGGAACCTGGGAAATAGAATTAACTTTACATATGGAAAGAATGTTAGTGAATTCCCAAGTTAAAAACATCATCCTTTTTCTCACATCTTTATTTCCCTGACCTAGTCACTTGCCTGAAATTCTACACTTTTGTACACTTTGGAAACTGAAGGACAAAACAAAATTGATGATTTGACTCAAAATGGGATATCATCATTAGCTAGAAATATAACTGAATTAATTGATTATTACTTAAGCAGTGGCTTTCTAGTTGAGTCCTGAAGAAATAGAACAGAAGACAGGTGACAGTATCATAAAGGATGGGATAAAGGAACATGACAGTTTTCACATCTGATAGGACAAAGTAAGTACACACGAAGATAAGGACATCAGTCACTGGGTAAAAGAGTAGAACACAAGACAGTGAAGCAAAAGGCAGGTGGGGAAATGCATTTGACCCAAAGCTTCATGGCAGGACTTCCACTAAGGAGATATAGGAGATGGGGTTGTAGGTAGATGTAGTAGATAGGGAGCTGACATTACCTGGGGAATGGCGGTTGCTGATTGCTCCAGGTTACTAACAGCTGATTGCTGTGTTTACTAGTATTTATCATACTTTCCTCAGGCAATTTGATTATAGTAGATTGCAAAAATAGCCACACTACTTTGGACCAACTTCCATTAACAAGTGAAGTTGATTACCCCACCCTTTGGATCTGGGCTGCCCTTGTGATTGGCTTTGACAAATAAAATGCAGAGGAAAAGATGGTGTGCCAGTTAGAAACTAGACTTTAAGAAGTCCTACAGTTTCAACTCTTGTTGCTCTTAAAACCTGCTATTAGCATGTGAATAAACCAAAGCCAACCTTTGGAGAATGAGAGGCATAGAACCTAAGTGCTCCTGACACCCTCAACTGACAACCAGTCAATCCCTGGAGACAAAGCTATCTAACCAGTACTGACTACAGATGAGTGAGTGAACCCAGCGAGGAACAGCAAAAGAATACCATCTGTGTCCAGCTCAAACTGCCAACCATAGAAACATGAGCTAGTTAGGTGATTGCTATCTTAAAGTACCAAGTTTTAGAGCAGTTTATCATGTACCAACAGTCAACTGACTGAATGATGCAACACAAATAGATCTGATTTGGGGTTATTCATAATGTGTGGGGGACATCTGACCTTTCCTCCAGGAAAAATGTGAACTTATTAAGAACTTAGTGGAATGCAGAGGAGAAGTTGACTGTAGTCATAAGATAGGTCATAAGACCTATCTACCCGGGCTAAGCTCCTTACTCACCAAAAGCTTCATCTTCTTACACTCAAAGTCAAGACTCTTTGGGAATTCCCTGGTAGTCTAGTGGTAAAGAATCCGCCTTCCAGTGCAGGGGATGTGGGTTTGCTCCCTGGTCGGGGAACTAAGATCCAACCTGCTGCGGGGCAACTAAGCCCACGTGCTGCAACTACTGAGCTTGCGTGCCTCAACGAGAGAGCCTGCTTGCCACAAACTACAGAGCCCATGCGTCCTGGAGCCCACACGCCACAACTAGAGAGAAAACCCGCACGCCACAGCTAGAGAGAAGCCCACGACCGCAATGAAGATCCTGCGCCACAACGAAAGATCTGATGTGCAGCAATGAAAGATCCTGCATGCAGCAACAAAGACCAAAGATACAGCCAAAAAAAAGAAAAAGAAAGAAAATAAATAAATATTAAAAAAAGAGTCTTTGAAAATAAGATTATAAGGAGGTGATGATTTTATCACCTTGTGCAAGTAACATGCACATCTTAAATCACATAAGTCTTAACCCAAAGTAGTGAAAATAATGGTGAGAACATCAGTGCTGATGTCATAATGATAACATAACAATGGCAGATTAAGTCTCCACAATCAACTTGATGTACCCTGCACCTGTGGAATACCTGAAGCGACAACGAATCATCCCAGAATTGAGGTGGTGGACTTTGGGAGCAAATGTAGACTTGGGGTTTTCTGTATGTGACTAACTGGTTTCTGGTTTTATGTTTATCCTAGATTAGTATTTAGAGTTTATTATCATTGTAGATTTGCTTATTGATTTGGTTGCTCTCTTCTTTTTTATTTATATATATATATATATCCTTTTCCTTTTTCTCTTTTTGTGAGTGTGCATGTGTATGCTTCTTTGTGTGATTTTGTCTGTATCGCTTTGATTTTATCAACTGTCCTAGGGTTCTGTCTTTCTGTTTTTTTTTTTAAGTATAGTTTTTAACGATTGTTACCATTGGTGAATTTGCTTTTTGGTTTGGTTGCTCTCTTCTTTCTTTCTTCCTTTTTTCTCTTTTTATTACTTTTTAATGTTTTTATTTTTAATAATTTATTTTATTTTTTATTTTAATAACTATTCTTTTTAAAAAAATTTTTCTTTCTTTCTTTCTTTTTTTTCTCCCTTTTCTTCTGAGCTGTGTGGCTGACAGGGTCTTGGTTCTCTGGCCAGGTGTCAGGCCTGTGCCTCTGAGGTGGGAGTGTCAAGTTCAGGATATTAGTCCACCAGAGATACCCCAGCTCCACATAATATCAAACGGTGAAAGCTCTCCCAGAGATCTCCATCTCAATGCTAAGACCCAGCTCCACTCAACAACCAGCAAGCTACAGTGCTGGACACCCTATGCCAGACAACTAGCAAGATAGGAACACAACCCCACCTATTAGCAGAGAGGCTGCCTAAAATCATATTAAGGTCACAGACACCCCAAAACACACCACCGGATGTCATCCTGCCCACCAGAAAGACAAGATCCAGTCTCATCCACCAGAACACAGGCACTAGTCCCCTCCACCAGGAAACCTACACAACCCACTGAACCAACCTTAGCCACTGGGAGCAGACACCAAAAACAACGGGAACTATGAACCTGCAGCCTGTGAAAAGGAGACCCCCGAAACAGTAAGTTAAACAAAATGAGAAGACAGAAAAACACACAAAAGATGAGGGAGCAAGGTAAAAACCCACCAGACCTAACAAATGAAGAGGAAATAGGCAGTCTATCTGAAAAAAAATTCAGAGTAATGATAGTAAAGATGATCCAAAATCTTGGAAATACAATGAAGAAAATACAAGAAACGTTTAACAAGGACCTAGAAGAACTAAACGGCAAACAAACAATGATGAACAACACAATAAATGAAATTAAAAATTCTCTAGAAAGAATCAATAGCAGAATAACTGAGGCAGAAGAATGGATAAGTGACCTGGAAGATAAAATAGTGGAAATAACTACCTCAGAGCAGAATAAAGAAAAAAAAGAATGAAAATAATTGAGGACAGTCTCAGAGACCTCTGGGGCAACATTAAACACACCAACATTCAAATTATAGGCATCCCAGAAGAAGAAGAGAAAAAGAAAGGGACTGAGAAAATATCTGAAGAGATTATAGTTGAAAACTTCCCTCATATGGGAAAGGAAAGAGTCAATCAAGTCCAGGAAGTGCACATAGTCCCATACAGGATAAATCCAAGGAGAAACACGCCAAGATACGTTAATCAAATTATCACAAATTAAATACAAAGAAAAAAATATTAAAAGCAGCAAAGGAAAAGCAACAAATAACATACAAAGGAATCCCCATAAGGTTAACAGCTGATCTTTCAGCAAAAACTCTGCAAGCCAGAAGGGAGTGGCAGGACATATGTAAAGGGACAAAAGGGAAAAAACCTACAGCCAATATGACTCTACCCAGAAAGGATCTCATTCAGATTGGATGGAGAAATTAAGAACTTTATAAACAAGCAAAAGCTAAGAGAATTCAGCACCACCAAACCAGCTTTACAACAAATGCTACAGGAACTTCTCTAGGCAGGAAACACAAGAGAAGGAAAAAGACCTACAATAACAAACCGAGAACAATTAAGAAAATGGTAATAGTAGACAAAGCAATCTTGAGAAAGAAAAACGGGGCTGGAGGAATCAGGCTCCCGGATTTCAGACTATACTACAAAGCTACAGTAATCAAGACAATATGGTACTGACACAAAAACAGAAATACAGATCAATGGAACAGGATAGAAAGCCCAGAGGTAAACCCACACACATATGGTCACCTTATTTTTGATAAAGTAGGCAAGAATATAGAATGGAGAAAAGACAGCCTCTTCAATAAGTGGTGCTGGGAAAACTGGACTGCTACATGTAAAAGAATGAAATTAGAACACTCCCTAACACCATACACAAAAATAAACTCAACATGGATTAAAGACCTAAATGTAAGGCCAGACACTGTAAAACTCTTAGAGGAAAACATAGGCACAACACTCTATGACATAAATCACATCAAGATTCTTTTTGACCCACCTCCTAGAGAACTGGAAATAAAAAAAAAATATAAACAAATGGGACCTAATGAAACTTCAAAGCTTTTGCACAGCAAAGGAAACCATAAACAAGATGAAATGACAACCCTCAGAATGGGAGAAAATATTTGCAAATGAAGCAACTGACAGAGGATTAATCTCCAAAATATACAAGCAGCTCATGCAGCTCAATATCAAAACAAAAAACAACCCAATCCAAAAATCGGCAGAAGACCTAAATAGACATTTCTCCAAAGAAGACATACAGATTGCCAACAAACATATGAAAGGATGCTCAGCATCACTAATCATTAGAGAAATGCCAATCAAAATTACAGTGAGGTATCACCTCTCACCAGTCAGAATGGCCATCATAAAAAAAATCTACAAGCAATAAATGCTGGAGAGGGTGTAGAGAAAAAGGAACCCTCTTGCACTGTTGGTGGGAATGTAAACTGATACAGCCACTATGGAGAACAGTATGAAGGTTCCTTAAAAAACTACAAATAGAACTACCATACAACCCAGCAATCCCACTACTGAGCATATACCCTGAGAAAACCATAATTCAAAAAGCCATATACCACAATGTTCATTGCAGCTCTATTTACGATAGCCAGGACATGGAAACAACCTAAGTGTCCATCGACATATGAATGGATAAAGAAGATGTGGCACATATATACAATGGAATATTACTCAGCCATAAAGAGAAACAAAATTGAGTTATTTGTAGTGAGGTGGATGGACCTAGAGGCTGTCATACAGAGTGAAGTAAGTCAGAAAAAGAAAAACAAATGCCGTATGCTAACACATATATATGGAATCTAAAAAAAAAAACAATTGTCATGAAGAACCTAGGGACAAGACGGGAATAAAGATGCAGACCTACTAGAGAATGGACTTGATGATACGGGAAGGGGGAAGGGTAAGCTGGGACAAAGTGAGAGAGTGGCATAGACATATATACACTACCAAACGTAAAATAGATAGCTAGTGGGAAGCAGCCGCATAGCACAGGGAGATCAGCTCAGTGCTTTGTGACCACCTAGAGGATTGGGATAGGGAGGGTGGGAGGGAGGGAGACACAAGAGGGAAGAGACATGGGGACATGTGTATGTGTATATCTGATTCACTTTATTATAAAGCAGAAACTAACACACCATTGTAAAGCAATTATACTCCAATAAAGATGTTAAAAAATTTAAAAAAAAAAAGAAAAAAGGATGCAGATCTACTAGAGAATGGAGTTGAGGACACAGGGAAAGGGAAGGGGAAGCTGGGACAAAGTGAGAGTGTGGCATGGACATATATATACTACCAAATGTAAAATCAATAGCTAGTGGGAAGCAGCCGCATAGCACAGGGAGATCAGCTTGGCGCTTTGTGACCACATAGATGGGTGGGATAGGGAGGGTGGGAGGGAGGGAGATGCAAGATGGAAGAGATATGGGGATATATGTATAGGTATAGCTAATTCACTTTGTTATAAAGCAGAAACTAACACACCATTGTAAAGCAATTATACTCCAATAAAGATGTTAAAAAAAGGAAAGAAAATATTAAATATTTAGTAAGATGAAGATAAGCAGTAAGTAAAACCAATTGATGAGTTGATTTGATAATACAGATTTTAAGTACATTACCAACAGAACAATGTGAATATATCACACAAGTTTTACCCACAAAAAAAAAAAGTTCAGCCTACGGAAGATCTTGGTCCTATGAAATTTATAGTGATGTAAATGGAGAGCCAGGAAAGAGAATTAAAAGGAGAATATTGTATTATTAGTAAGGGCAAGATGATTTGGAGGAAAGAGAATGGAAGTGGGCAGACCTTCAGTAGGAGGCTACTGAAATAGACCAGATGAGAGGCAATGAGCTATGAAATAGGGCACCAAAAATAGGAATGGTAATGGGGAAAGGTTTCAAAGATGTTGCAGGAAAAAAACCAAAATAACAAAAACAAAAAAACAACACTGCTGTGGGCTCATAGCAATCTACTCCTGTGGTCAACTCCATGGTGGGTCAGACTGTTATCACTTTACAGTGCATGAATTCATAATCTGGGGTTTACTGCTGGCTGAAATGTATGAATGATGCAAAAGAGTGGAGTTGAGGAGCTATAATGAGAGACAGATGTAGGCAGAGAGCATTGAGAGTCTTCTGCAGTGTGGTAAATTGCAGCATGTGATTGGTTTACTCATGAGGATGCTCTTGGAGCTCACTGCAACAATCACAGAGGATTTTGCTTATCTCTGGCCATCTGCTCCAGCCCAGGATATCCTCTCCTCTACCATCTAGATTCTGAGGATGTTTTCCCAAGCAATAACGGGAGGAGAACTAGAAAGGAGAAAAAGGAAACGCTGTCTCCTCAAATTGTTCTGAGACTTAGTTCTGTATTGGGGGTGGTGGTGCATGATGCACTCACACTTAGCAACACTTGGTTCCAGCAAATAAAATGAATAAAGGCATTGGTGTTCTGACTGAGGCTGGGATAAAAGCCTAAAAAGCCAATCTTCTTGGCTGACCCTACTAGGTCCTCCTAATGGCCTTTGTTGGATTGTAGGAAGTACAGTTAGAAAACCATTGATCCAGCACCCTCACTTTCATGCTGGGAAACTGAATCGCAGAGGGATGAAGTAAATTCTGCAGGGTCCCATAGCTTTTCAGGGGCATAATAATGCCTGAAATCAAGTCCTAATCCTTTACTTCTCTTCACAATAAATTCACTTTATCCAGTATTAAAGGCCATCTTTCTGCTTTCCTGTGGTTTCTAGTCCATTGTACTAAACATGTCTTTTTATTCTGATGTTGACATCTGGGGTCTTACTGGTGGTGGGGAAACTGCCCCTCCCAGGGCTAGCCAATTCCTAGAGTAAACACCTCATCTGTGATGTACCCTTCATATGCAGACTAATCTAAAAACCCAGCCGCCTCAAACACATACATCTCCTCTGACTCGTAGAATCTAAGTCAATATTCCTTTGCCTTAATCACCTCAAGTCCAGTACCAGACGACTCAGGCTAACCACTACACCCCAGAGCATGCTGAAAGTATTTACACCAGCCAATCCTGAACATGTTTACCTCCCTTACCTGTTTTCCCCCATGGGAAAAAACAGGCTCTTGCCATGTTTCCTTCCACTGCTTCCACCTCCTGACTCACCCTTGTGCTTCTCCACATGACCCTGCATAGTGTGGCATGCCCCTTCCTCTTGGGAGCTATGAGTGGCAAACTGTTTTCTCAATGGTAGTCATCTCATGATCTGTTGATCTCACAATATCTGAATAATAATAAACCCTACGTTTTAAAACACCCATGCCTCTATTCCTGCTCTTCTTTGTTTTGTCTATCTCACCCACTGCAGTCTGAGCCCCTACTTTGTAGCCTGTATGTGTCTGGTACAAAGAGCAAACACATAACACACACGTGCTAAAATCATGCCTGTGAATTTTAAAATGATGATTAGAAACTACTACATGAAAAAACTTCTTCTAGGCATGATAACTGTTCTCAATGAGCTCATTGTCAAGTCTTACACAGGAAAAATAAGACATGCATCCAGGTAACTGTTATAAAAAAAATTAGGATGTATTATGTCAAAATAAAGGCTCAGATAAGATTCATGCACATGTACCAGGAAATAAAATTACCACAGGAAGGTGGAACTTAAGAAGTAGAAGGGATGTTGAATGCAAAGAGGGGTATGAAGGGGCTTCCCTGGTGGCGCAGTGGTTAAAAGTCCGCCTGCCGATGCAGGGGACGCGGGTTCGTGCCCCAGTCCGGGAGGATCCTACATGCCGCGGAGCGGCTGCGCCCGTGGGCCATGGCCGCTGAGCCTGCGCGTCCGGAGCCTGCGCTCCGCAGCGGGAGGGGCCACAACGGTGAGAAGCCCACGTACGGCAAAAAAAAAAAAAAAAAAAAAAAGAGGGGTATGAGGCATTTCAATTGGCCAGTATGAAATAAATAAAGTCATAAATGTAGAGAAACAATGGACTATTTAATTAATTTGCTTTAAACACTTCAAAATCTCAACATTTCCTTTAGGAAAATGTCCAAACATATTAGTATGACTTAAAAAGATAAGACTCTTGCTTTCTTTGTCTGACCAACTATTCTTCACTTACTCCTCTGAGAGGACTTGGCACCATTTTTGGCACCACTGTCACCATTTTTCCAACAGCATGTGCTCACTTTGTGTCTCTGTGTCACATTTTGGGAGTTTTTGCAATATTTCAAATTTTTTTTATTATTATTATATTTATTATGGTGATCTCTGATGAGTGGTCTTTGTTGTTAGTATTGTCATTGTTTCGGGGCACCATGCTCACATAAGATGGCATATATAATTGAAAAATGCTGTGTGTGTTCTGACTGCTCCACTGACCAGTTGTTTCCCCAAATCTCTCCCTGTCCTTGGGCCTCCCTATTCCCTGAAACACAGCAATATTGACATTAGGCCAATTAATAACTCTACAATGGCCTCCAAGTGTTCAAGTGAAAGGAAGAGTCGCATGTCTCTCACTTTAAATCAAAAGCTAGAAATGATTAAGCTTAATGCAGAAGGCATGTTGAAAGCCAAGACAGACTAAAAAGCAAGGCGCTTTTGCCAGTTAGCCAAGTGGTGAACGCAAACAAAAAGTTCTTGAAGGAAATTAGAAGGGCTACTCCAGTGAACATACAAATGATAAAAAAGCAAAACAGCCTTATTGCTGATGTGGAGAAAGTTTTAGTTGTCTGAATAGAAGATCGAACCAGTCACAACATTCCCTTAAACCAAAGCTTAATCCAGAGCAAGGCCCTAACTCTTCAATTCTATGAAGTCTGAGAGAGATGAAGCTCCAGAAGGAAAGTTAGAAGCTAGCAGATGTCGGTTCATGAAGTTTAAAGAAAGATGCCTTCTCCATAACATCAAAGTGCAAGGGGAAGCAGCAAGTGCTGCTGCA
Organism: Tursiops truncatus; assembly: GCF_011762595.2. NCBI lineage: Eukaryota > Metazoa > Chordata > Mammalia > Artiodactyla > Delphinidae > Tursiops > Tursiops truncatus. The sequence continues at coordinate 99,622,976 of NC_047039.1, read as the reverse complement.
GAAGGTGCAACAAGTTATCCAGAAGATTTAGCTAAGATCATTAATTAAAGTGGCTACACTACACAACCAATTTTCAATGTAGATGAAACAGCCTTCTATTGGAAGAAGATGTCATCTGGGACTTTCATAGCTAGAGAGAAGTCAGTGCCTGGCTTCAAAGCTTCGAAGGACAGGCTGACTCTTTTGTTAGGGGTTAACACAGCTGGTAACTTGAAATTGAAACCAGTGCTCATTTACCATTTTGAAAATCCTAGGTTCCTTAAAAGCTATACTAAACCTAATCTGCCTGTACTCTAGAAATGGAAAAACAAAGACTGGATGACTGCATATATGTTTACAACATGGTTTACTGAATATTTTAGGTCCACTGTTGAGACCTACTCTCAGAAAAAAAAAAAGATTTAAAAAGTATTATTATTAAAAAAAATTATTGCTCAATGACAATGCACCTGGTCATCCAAGAACTCTGATGGAGATGTACAACAAGATTAATGCTGTTTTCATGCCTACTAACACAGCATCCATTCTGCAGTCCACAGATCAAAGAGTAATTTTGACTTTCAAGTATTATTTAAGAAATACATTCCATAAGGCTATAGATGCCAGATTGTGATTCCTCTGATGGACCTGGGCAAAGTCAACTGAAAACCTTCTGAAAAGGATTCACCATTCTAGATGCTACTAAGAACATTTGTGATTCATGGGAAGAGGTCAAAATATCAACATGAAGAAGAGTTTGGAAGAAGTTGATTCCAAGGCTCATTGATGACTTTGAGGGATTCAAGACTTCAGTAGAGGAAGTAACTGGAGACATGGTAGAAACAGCAACCAAACTGGTATTAGAGGTGGAGCCTGAAGATGTGAATGTGTTGCTGCAATCTCATGATAAAACTAATGCATGAGGAGTTGCTTCTTATAGATGAGCAAAGAAAGTGGTTTCTTGAGATGGAATCTACTCCTGATGATGATGCTGTGAAGACTGATGAAAAACAACAAAGTATTTAGAATATTGCATAAATTTAGCTGATAAAGCAGCAGTAGGGTTCCAGAGAACTGACTCCAATTTTGAAAGACGTTCTACTGTGGGTAAAATACTCTCAAACAGCATTGCATGCTACAGAGAAATTATTCATGAAAGAGTCAGTTGGCACAGCAAACGTCACTGTTGTCTTAAGAAATTGTCACAACCACCTCAACCTTCGGCAACCACCCCGATAGGTCAGCAGCCATCAACACTGAGGCAAGACCCTCTACGAGCAAAAATATTATGACTCACTCAAGGCTCAGATGGTGGTTAGCTTTTTTTAGCAACAAAGTATTTTTTAATTCAGGTATGTACATTGTTTTGCTTAGACATAATGCTATTGCACTCTTAACAGACTACAGTATAGTGTAAACATAATTTTTACAAGCAATGGGAAACCAAAAAATTTGTGTCACTTGCTTTACTGCAATATTCACTTCCTTGTGGTGGTCTGGAACCAAACACACAATATCTCCAAGATATGCCTGTAATGTAACATAATGACTAGAATGTTATCGCCTCATATTCACAGGCTCTACCCATACATAGAGAGAAGGGGATTATACAGAGATGAAGGGCATTTTAGAATTCTGCCCAATGCATATGTCATTTTGAACAGCTGCTGTAACACAGACACTGATCAACACTATGTATACATTATCTTATTTAAACAGCACAATCATTTTGTGAGGTAGACATTGCTATCCTTTCCTTAAAACTGAAAAGAAAAAAAAAAAACAAAAAACAGAGATTATAGTTGATGCTATGGTATACCATTCATATGGTAACATCCTTCATCCTTGCTTCTGGACTGAAACCCAATTCTCCCAATTGTTGGGAGGAGTTCTTAGCTGAGACCTTCTCCAGGAAGGATACATGGACAAAGAGACATGCTCTACCCAAGGCCATGCTCCCTCCCCAGGGACAGCTCACACCAGTGACTGGAATCTATGGGCTATGAAGGCCCCACCCCAGAGCCTCAATGCAGGACAATACTGATGTGCCATTTCAGCCCCAACACACTCCCAGGATAGGATGAGGTCTTTGTTACAAATGCATTGCAGTTCAATTTCTCCTTCTTTCCAATCCTGCTTTCCTCATCCCTCACCCCTCATCAATGTGTTCAAGAGCACTCTCAGCAAATCTCCTACATGCTAATTTCAGAATCTGTGTCTATTTCTCAAGGAACCTAATCTAGTACAGGGAGATGAAAAAAAAAAATGGTAGTAGAAGCTAGACTCACCATTTGAACTCATGTGATAGCAAACCCATGCTCTAAATCACTATGCTACGCTGACTCTTGAGCACCCCTTATTAGGCACCTCAGCATCACAAATGGAGAATATGGAAAATGAACATGGCTGTTTTCCCTGAAATCTGGGATAAATTTTGGCATCAGATTATTTTTACAAAGAAGAAATGGAAGAATTTTTCACTTTCTTATTGGAGTCAAAGATACATAACAAACCTGTGATTGATTTCTTGCAATGTTATCAGTTCAAATAATTTTGAGAGTTGGACAAGAAATAATAGGTCTTCTAGGCTCACTCATTTTTTAATCTGGAATTGCATCGCCAATGTCATTGCTTGAATGCCTGCATTAATAGAAAACTCAAGCTTTGAGGTTAGTGTTTCCCAAAAGCTAGTCCATGTTCCAGGTCGGTGATAGTAGAGTTCAGGGAGAAGTTAGATGTTCAATAAATATCTGTTAAATAAATGAATTATTAAACATCACTCTAGACTTTCTGAATAGGAATCTTTAGTGTAAAGTGTTGAGTGTATATTTTAATAAGTCCTTCCAGATGACTCTGATGCAGAATCAGGATTGAGCCAACATCATTGAGGTTGTTAGATTAATTCTTATTATGGCAAAATACATATAACATTAATTTGCCATTTAACTATTTTATTTTAAAATTTGGTTTATTGTGGTAAAATACACATAGCAAACTTCTAAGCCATTTTAAAATGTACAGTTTGGTAGCTTTAAGTACATTCACAATGTTGTACAATCATTACTATCTTGTTCCACAGTTTTTCCACAATTCCAAAAGGAAATTTCTACCTGTTAAACATTCACTCCCCATTTCCTCTCCTACCAGCTCTGAGACTGTTCTTCATTGTCTTAATCCAAGTCAGTTTATCTCTTGGTAATGTTTGTATTTCTTGTTTGTTCCCTGAGCCTAATCACATCAGACCAAACTTGCCCATCTGGCATGATCTGGAGACTACACATAGCATGATTTTTCTCCTCTTCATCTGTTTCTATTTCTCTAAATCCCCTTTAAATTGTGCTCTCTGAAACCTGGCATGGTTTTAACAGGAAGCATAAAGCAAAGCTATCTCCTACCTGGAGGCTGACATTACATTTCTTTAATTTAGCCTTAAATTGTTTTAGTTTTGAGAGCAGCTATTTTATACTTCTGATACACATTGAACTTGACAACTAATTTTTCATATGTGCCACTGGTAAGTCTCATTTCCTTATGTGTAAAGATGTTTTAAGAATCTAAATTCAGGACTTTACATTCATCCTTTTAAAATTTGTTTAAAGCACTTTATTTTTCAGCCTACTGAGCTCTTTTGAGATCTAATATTGCAATTTAATTATTAGTCTGATTCAAGTGAATTTCAAATGTTATCACCAGGCTGTATCTTTCAGGGCCTCTGAAAAGATTAAAGAAAAAATATAACGTGCTGAATTTTATAAGTCTTGGGAAGCCTCAGACCATTCTTTGGAATATCCATCTATCTATTCAATAATTCACAATATTTACTTAGAACCTAACATATGCCAAGTACAGCAACTATATACTCTGCAATACTATCCCGGATTAGGAAAATTTAACCCCATCTTGTACTAGTCATTGGGATAGGCTGAACTTCTATAATGTCCACCTGAAGATGTTCTGTCCTACACTAATCCCCAGAACCTGTGATTACGGTGATATATAACTCTCATGATTATATTATATTATATGACACAGCTGACCTTAATAGGACCCAATGTGTGGTTGTTTCTCTTAATATAGAAGAGGGACTATGTGAGGAGTGTCAGTGGTTGTAACAACATGCCAGTCCAAACCTTGGCTTGAAAAGGCATCATATGTTTTTCACGATCCCTCTTGCATCTGTCACCTCAGGGGAAGAATGAGTACCAGTTAACCTGCTGACCTACAGAAGATGAGACTAATGGAGCAGAACCAGCCAAACCAACAACCAACAGGGAGAAGCAGAGCTGCCTCCAATGCTGCAGCGTGGAGAAGAGCTCCTGGCTCAGTCCAGCCTCTATCAGCCAAACCGCTGTGATTTTGAGTATAAGTGATTTTGTTTTAAGCCACTGAATTTTGGGTTGGCCATCTATGCAAAATTACTGTGGCAATCGTTAACTGCTACAAGTCTTGAGAGTTAGATAGCAGGGGGCTGAAGTGAAGATGGTTAGGAAAGTCATCCATGATCACCAGAGTTAGTTAGCAGCAGAGATAGCTTAGTTCTTAGTTCAGCCTGACCACAAACTCTATGCTTCTAATCACTAATTGTACTAATCACAATAAATCTTGGGTTTTAGCTTCAGACTGGGGAGTAGGAACAGGAGTTGGTGATCACTTTGGGATTCATCATTCAGATCCTGCCTCTTCTTATATGGAATTGCTGTCAGAGTGGCCATTCTTTTCTTAAGAAATAAGGTATTACCAGGAGAATCCAGCTCCCACGAGAAGAAACAAACACAGGTCCTAGCAGCTCTCTGTCTGAGACCGTGTCATCTATCGTACCCCAAGCTGCTCAGAGACAGTGATGCAGTGCTCCAAGCTGTCTCTGAAATAGGCGAGCAGCTGGGCTGGAGCATAAAGCTGGTGATTTAAGGTGGTGTCTGTACCATTCTATGCTGCCACTCTGCCCTCATAGGAATTCACATAAGTGGGGAGTAGATGAGCTCTCCAGGGAGGTAGTCAGGCCAGTGATGCTGAAGACCAGGGAAATTTACGCCAGTGTTTCCAAATGGCGGCCAGCAAACCAGTTAATCTTTAAAAGCCTGAAAGTCTCTTCCCTTGCTTCACTGCCTTTACACTGCTACCATCTAGTAGTAATTCCTAGGACCTCTGGCCTGGGTTACAGCTAAGAGTGACATCCAGGCTTTCATCTCTTCATCCTTCTTTCCATTCAATGTCTCATACCCCTCCCTTAGCACCCTTTGTATAGCCCATCCTAATAAAAGTGTCACAGTGGATAAGGTGCAAGATAGGCATCAGAGACATGGATTTGAATCCCAAATAACAATAATTATCATTACATAATTGTTAGTGCTATTAAATAATTTAATGATAATAGTATTATTATCATTATTATAGCTAATAATTATTTAATGTGAAATATAAAATTGTGTATGTGTACATATATAATTTTAGATATATATATATATAATTTCAGACAGTAAGACTGTGAGGTAGGGACCATGACTCTCACTTTAAATACAAAGAAATTGCAACTCAGAAAATGTAAACACCTTGCCCAATATCCTACAGTTAATGGGTCATGAAACTAACCTTGAACCCAGCACTCTAGGCTTTAGAAATCACTCTGCCAAACTGCTTAGATGCCCCATTTCTCAGCTGTAGGCATTGGGCAACTAACCCAATTTCTTTTAGACTCATTTTGTTTTTCTTAAAAAGAAAACCATGATAATACTTCTATTAGTCTGGATTCATTTAGTTACAAGTGATAGAAAATGCAACACATACTGGTTAAAAGAAAAATATTGACTGATATGATTTTGGGGGGACCAGAGACCCAGGCAATGTCATCTTTCAACATTGTTTTCCTTTAGGTTGGCTTCACTCTAGTAGGGTCCCTATAGATGGTGTTCATGGCAACTACAGGCCTAGACCTTACTAGCCACAGCAAATCCACTGACAAAAAAGTGTCCTTAGATAAAAGTTTCATCCTGAGATAGGTTGATTCAAAATCAGTTCAGTAGCACAAAGGACAGAATACACTGATTGTACGTGACTAGGTTATGCTTCAACCCATACAGAAGTGGGTTGGTGAACCACCTAAACTACTCATTGTGGAGAGTGGATTGTTTTAAAAATAAAACAAAACAAAACAAACAAAAAAATGTTGTTCCTAGAAGATTAAGGAACTGGCATATTCGAAGCATTTACTCATGTATAATCACATTACAAATATATTTAGCCTTATTCACCACAATATCCCCAAGAATATTGTGGGTGAGTATTATTAGAACCATCTTGTATTTGAAGAAACTATGGCTCAGAGAAGGTAAAGCATTTTCACAGTATCACACAGCTAATAAGCTGCAAAGTCAGAAATCACACTCAGATATGCGAACCCCAGATTTGGTACACTAATTTTAGAACTGAAACGAGTCAACCTCTTAAGTGGCAACCACTCTCTTGAATAACAGCTCCTTGGGACTTAACACGGTACTTGTGATTACATATAAAACTGTCTCCTTGCAATTCTTACAGCAAGGAATTTGCCCCAACTTATCAGAAACACATCTTTCTGGAAGACTTAAAGGTTGAGAGTTGCTACTGGCATATTAAATTTCGTACCTCATATTCTGTCCCACCTGGAACACTGGATAATTTGAAAAGGCTAGAGCCAAAAAATCTTGGCCCTTTGTTGTCTATCTTATCAGCTCAACAGAGCAGGGGTGCTGGCAACCCAGGAGCCATGCCAGCAGACAGATTTTGTTTGGTGAGCATTAAGTTCTTGGCCCAGAGTTTATCTTTATAGGTATGTTGTAAGGAGGCACTGAGGGAAATGGAATCTGAAATGGAGAGGAATCATCATGAAGCAGCAATTGTGCAAGTGCAGCTCCAAAGCAAAATCCAGCTGAGAGATCACCCAGCAGAAAGTACAGAGCAATCTGCAAGTGGCAAATTTAGGAGGAATCTCACACATTCTTCACATCCATCTACATAAACTCCACTGGAATATTCTGTTGTCATTTAATATAGTGTTGGAGAAGTTTTTTCATTGACATGTGAAGATGCTCAGATACAGGAAAGAATCAGCAGTGCACTGAGCAATTCACATCCACTATCTCCTTAATCCTCATCACTTCATGAGGTAGGTACCATTATTTCCATTTTGAAGATGAGAAAACCAAGTTCACAAGGGTTATGTAAGCAGCCCAATGTTTTAATCACATCATAGATGAGAGCTCATCTACGCTGCGCTGTCCGAGCCCCAAATATCTACAGAGAAGGTCCAGGAAAGTCATACCCTAAGATGTTAAGACCCACTGTTTCTGAAAAAGTGGCATTGTGGGTGTTTTTTTTCTTTGTTTTATCTGTCCTTTGCTTATAGAATTTTTCTATTTTGTGATAATGATAATAATAAGTGTATATCACTTTAGTAACTCAAATCACTATTAAAGTCAAATAAAATTTGGTTAATTTATATTAAATATTAAAATAAACTTTTCTTTTACCACACCTACATGTCTTTGTCATTATTATACATTAAATAAAATTCACTTAATACTCATTAAGAAAAATGTTAAACTTTTTTAAACCATACACCTAGCAATATTCTATGTCCTCTGCGTTCAAAATGTATAAATTAGACTCTTTTCAAGAGCTCAACATCTTGGGCCAACAAGATATGACCCTTATGAATAAACAGTAAGCTAGTACTAACATTTTGTGCTATAGGAATCTAGCTGAGAGTGTGATGGATGAGGGAATTTATTTGCATTTGTCACATGGATAATTGCTAATATTTACAGAAAACTCAAAGACTTAAAGTCCGCAATGTCTATTATCTCATGTAATTCTGAAAGTAAAATTCTGAAATTCATGTGAAGTATTTAGGCAAAATATTAAGACCAGCTAATTGGTGATGGAGACAGCAAGGCTCAGAGAAGCTGAGTGACTTCTTGGGGGGTATATGATTAATATAAGGCAAAAGAAGGTTTTGAACGCAGGGATGCTAACTCCAAACCCAAGACTCTTTTCACTGTAGAATGTAGCCTCCTGTGTAGCATGTTTTGTTTTAGAAAATGTTTCACATTTGTTTATTCTTACTAAGGCATTTTTCTACTACTTAAGTTGTATCTATTTATTTAAATTTAATAGGGATAATACGAGTTTGCTCACACACCCTTAAACTCCATGAGTTAAGTCAACTAAGCTAAGCTAAGTATTACTTCTATGTACTGACAGGATAGCAAATTATCTTACCTTTACTAGTTAGCTGTGATGATCATAACAACAAATATATATTGAGAAGTCTAGCGTGTTGCCAGATACTAAATTTATTATTTTTTAAAAATAAATTTTTTTCCTATTATGAAAGTAATATATGTTCATGTTCATTGTTTTTAAAAATAGACAATACAGAAAAAAGAAAATAATAAGCCTATCAGAATTTCATTCCCCAAGATACCCACATCTTCCACAATCACATTTCAAAAAACACACTGCCATATGTATTGCATTATGATTGTTTGCAAATGGTTTCTTTGCAGGGCTGTTGTTCTGCTGTTAAGGAAATTAATTTAACCAGTTTATGTAGAGTGTTCACTATATACCAAGATATATGCTGAGTTCTGGGATTATAGAAATGAATAACCTCACAAGAAAATTATATTGGGGGGACTAAACACCTAAAGTATTTTTTAGAAACTTAACTACAGAAAGAAAAGTATCAGATAGTTTTTCCACCCTCCATTTAATTTACAACTCTGTATTTCCATAAATATTAAATTAAGTACATTCTATTTCCTTATAAATACAGAAAACTTCTCCCAACCCCCCTACCCTCTTTTTGTCTACATATAGTAATAATCTACTCTTATTTCTTTTTAACATATGTAGAAATACAATCGTAGAATATTAGATATAGAAGAGACATGATAACGAATATAGAGTGGTTACTCAAATATTTTTATTCGACTAATCAGCAACTGAGTGAATGAAGGAAGGGGATGCCTGTTATTCAGAGGATCCAATGAGAGAAGTGAATGTTTTGTACTGAATTGTAGACACCAAATCTCCTGTGTGAGTGCAAATTGGCTACATTCTACCTATGCCCCTTGTACTTGAAGGCTTTAAAGTCAGGACAAGAAAGCATGGCTAAAACTGGTGAAATCTGAATTCTTCCCTGATACCATATGTTTTTAAAATTATGAAATGTAATATGTAAAATTTTTACGTGATTGTCACATCTCACCCCATCCTTATTTCATATCCATTACTGCCATCTAACAAAAATCCATGTTTTTCTATGTATCAATTATTATTTTTATATTTTATAATTAATACATTTCTATCACATAATTATAATCACTGTTATAAATTTTTTAAACAGACATGGCATCATACTGTGCATACTGTACTACAAAGAACTTGCTTTCTTAATCTGAAAAAAAACCCGATTTCTTGTGTTAGTTTGTGTTAGTGTTAAATGATATCATGGTTGAGAATATGGACTCTGCATTTAGGCAGATGCAGATTTGATCCCATACTACCTAGGTCATCCTGCACAATTGATTTATCCTGTGAGCTTCAGTTTCCTCCACAGTTAACAGCAATAAAAAATATACCTTTCTAATAATGCTGTAGTGAAGAATACTTGATATAATCTGTAATAATTAATACCATTATTTATACAATGAAATATTGTAGAGCATGGATATATGGGTTGAATAGCACTCCCTCAAAATTAATGCAACGAGGAAGAGCAGGAAGATGGCGGAAGAGTAAGACGCGGAGATCACCTTCCTCCCCACAGATACACCAGAAATACATCTACACGTGGAACAACTCCTACAGAACACCTACTGAAGGCTGGCAGAAGACCTCAGACCTCCCAAAAGGCAAGAAACTCCCCACGTACCTGGGTAGGGCAAAAGAAAAAAGAATAAACAGAGACAAAAGAATAGGGACGGGACCTGCACCAGTGGGAGGGAGCTGTGAAGGAGGAAAAGTTTCCACACACTAGGAAGCCCTTCGCGGGCGGAGACTGCGGGAGGCGGAGGGGGGAGCTTCGAAGCCGCGGAGGAGTGCACAGCAACGGGTGCGGAGGGCAAAGCGGAGAGATTCCCGCACAGAGGATCGGTGCCGACCGGCACTCACCAGCCCGAGAGGCTTGTCTGCTCCCCCGCCAGGGCGGGCGGGGCCCGAGCTGAGGCTCGGGCTTCGGTCGGAGCGCAGGGAGAGGACTGGGGTTGGCGGCTTGAACATAGCCTGAAGGGGTTAGTGCACCACAGCTAGCCGGGAGGGAGTCCGGGGAAAAGTCTGCACCTGCCGAAGAGGCAAGAGACTTTTTCTTCCCTCTTTGTTTCCTGGTGCGTGAGGAGAGGGGTTTAAGAACGCTGCTTAAAGGAACTCCAGAGACGGGCGCGAGCCGCGGCTGAAAGCGCGAACCCCAGAGACGGGCGCGAGCCGCGGCTGAAAGCGCGGACCCCCGAGACGGGCGCGAGCCGCGGCTGAAAGCGCGGACCCCCGAGACGGGCGCGAGCCGCGGCTGAGGGCGCGGACCCCAGAGACGGGCGCGAGCCGCGGCTGAGGGCGCGGACTCCAGAGACGGGCGCAAGCCGCGGCTGGAAGCGCGGACCCCAGAGGCGGGCGGGAGACGTTGGGGCTGCTGCTGCCGCCACCAAGGTGCCTGTGTGCGAGCGCAGGTCGCTCTCCACGCCCCTCTTCCGCGGAGCCTGCGCAGCCCGCCACTGCCGGGTTCCCGGGATCCGGGGACGACTTCCCCGGGAGAGCGCACGGCGAGTCTCGGGCTGGTGCAGGGTCACGCCGGACTTTGCCGCCGCAGGCCCGCCCCGCATTCCGTGCCCCTCTCTCCCTGCCGGCCTCAGTACGCCAGAACCCCCGAATCAGCGGCTCCTTTAACCCCGTCCTGTCTGAGCAAAAAACAGACGCCCTCCAGCGACCTACACGCAGAGGCAGGGCCAAATCCAAAGCTGAGCCCCTGTGAGCTGTGAGAACAAAGAAGAGAAAGGGAAATCTCTCCCAGCAGCCTCAGAAGCAGCGGATTAAAGCTCCACGATCAACTTGATGGGCCCTGCATCTGTGGAATACATGAATAGACAGCCAATCATCCCAAATTAAGGAGGTGGACTTTGGGAGCAAGATCTATGATTTTTTTCCCTATTCCTCTTTTTGTGAATGTGTATGTGTATGCTTCTGTGTGAGATCTTGTCTGTATAGTCTTGCTTCCACCATTTGTCCTAGGGTTCTATCCGTCCATGGTTTTTTCTTAAAATTTTTTTCTTAATAATCAATTTTAATTTTAAGAACGTTATTATACTTTACCTTCGTCCTTTCTTTCTTTCCTTCCTTCCCTCCTTTAGACAACGAATCATCCCAAATTGAGGAGGTGGTCTCTGACAGCAAGATTTATGATTTTTCCCCCCTTACCTCTTTTGGTGAGGGTGTATGTATACGCTTCTGTGTAAGATTTTGTCTGTATAGCTTTGCTTCCAACATTTGTCCTAAGGTTCTATCCGTCCTTTTTTTTTTTTTTTTTCCTAAATAAGAATATTTTAATCCAATAAATTTATTATACTTTATTTTATTTTTACTGTATCTTCTTTCTTTCTGTTTTTCCTTCTTTCCCTCCTTCCTTCCTTCCTCCCTCCCTCCCTCCCTCCTTTCGTTCCTTCTTGCCTTCTTTCCTTCTTTGCTTCTTTCTTTCTTTCTTCCTTCCTTCCTTGCTTCCCTCCTTCCTTCCCTCCTTTCCTTCTTTCTTTCCTCATACTTCTACTAATTCCCTCTACTTTTTCTCCCTTTTATTCTGAGCCGTGTGGATGAAAGGCTCTTGGTGCTCCAGCCAGGAGTCAGGGCTCTGCCTCTGAGGTAGGAGAGCCAACTTCAGGACACTGGTCCACAAGAGACCTCCCAGCTCCACATAATATCAAACGGCGAAAATCTCCCAGAGACCTCCATCTTAACACCAGCACCCAGCTTCACTCAACGACCAGCAAGCCACAGTGCTGGACAACCTGTGCCAAACAACTAGCAAAACAGGAACACAACCCCACCCATTAGCAGAGAGGCTGCCTAAAATCATAAGGCCACAGACACCCCAAAACACACCACCAGACGTGGACTTGCCCACTAGAGAGACAAGATCCAGCCTCATCCACCACAACACAGGCACTAGTCCCCTCCACCAGGAAGCCTACACAACCCACTGAACCAACCTTAGCCACTGGAGACAGACATCAAAAACAGGAGGAACTACGAACCTGCAGCCTGCAAAAAGGAGACCCCAAACACAGTAAGATAAGCAAAATGAGAAAACAGAAAAACACACAGCAGATAAAGGAGCAAGATAAAAATGCACCAGACCTAACAAATGAAGAGGAAATAGGCAGCCTACCTGAAAAAGAATTCAGAATAATGATAGTAAGGTTGATCCGAAATCCTGGAGATAGAATGGACAATAGAATGGACAAAATGCAAGAATCAGTTAACAAGGACCTAGAAGAACTAAAGATGAAACAAGCAACGATGAACAACACAATAAATGAAATTAAAAATACTCTAGATGGGATCAATAGCAGAATAACCGAGGCAGAAGAACGGATAAGTGACCTGGAAGATAAAATAGTGGAAATAACTACTGCAGAGCAGAATAAAGAAAAAAGAATGAAAAGAACTGAGGACAGTCTCAGAGACCTCTGGGACAACATTAAACGCACCAACATTCGAATTATAGGGGTTCCAGAAGAAGAAGAGAAAAAGAAAGGGACTGAGAAAATATTTGAAGAGATTATAGTTGAAAACTTCCCTAATATGGGAAAGGAAATAGATAATCAAGTCCAGGAAGCACAGAGAGTCCCATACAGGATAAATACAAGGAGAAATACGCCAAGACACATATTAATCAAACTGTCAAAAATTAAATACAAAGAAAGCATATTAAAAGCAGCAAGGGAAAAACAACAAATAACACATAAGGGAATCCCCATAAGGTTAACAGCTGATCTCTCAGCAGAAACCCTACAAGCCAGAAGGGAGTGGCAGGACATACTGAAAGTGATGAAGGAGAAAAACCTGCAGCCAAGACTACTCTACCCAGCAAGGATCTCATTCAGATTTGATGGAGAAATTAAAACCTTTACAGACAAGCAAAAGCTGAGAGAGTTCAGCACCACCAAACCAGCTTTACAACAAATGCTAAAGGATCTTCTCTAGGCAAGAAACACAAGAGAAGGAAAAGACCTATAATAACGAACCCAAAACAATTTAGAAAATGGGAATAGGAACATACATATCGATAATTACCTTAAATGTAAATGGACTAAATGCTCCCACCAAAAGACACAGATTAGCTGAATGGATACAAAAACAAGACCCTTATATATGCTGTCTACAAGAGACCCACTTCAGACCTAGAGACACATACAGACTGAAAGTAAGGGGATGGAAAAAGATATTCCATGCAAATGGAAACCAAAAGAAAGCTGGAGTAGCAATTCTCATATCAGACAAAATAGACTTTAAAATAAGGACTATTAAAAGAGACAAAGAAGGACACTACATAATGATCAAGGGATCGATCCAAGAAGATATAACAATTGTAAATATTTATGCACCTAACATAGGAGCACCTCAATACATAAGGCAAATACTAACAGCCATAAAAGGGGAAATCGACAGTAACACATTCATAGTAGGGGACTTAAACACCCCACTTTCACCCATGGACAGATCATCCAAAATGAAAATAAATAAGGAAACACAAGCTTTAAATGATACATTAAACAAGATGGACTTAATTGATATTTATAGGACACTCCATCCAAAAACAACAGAATACACATTTTTCTCAAGTGCTCATGGAACATTCTCCAGGATAGATCATATCTTGGGTCACAAATCAAGCCTTGGCAAATTTAAGAAAATTGAAATTGTATCAAGTATCTTTTCTGACCACAACGCCATGAGACTAGATATCAATTACAGGAAAAGATCTGTAAAAAATACAAACACATGGAGGCTAAACAATACACTACTTAATAATGAAGTGATCACTGAAGAAATCAAAGAGGAAATCAAAAAATACCTAGAAACAAATGACAATGGAGACAAAACGACCCAAAACCTGTGGGATGCAGCAAAAGCAGTTCTAAGGGGGAAGTTTATAGCAATACAAGCCCACCTTAAGAAGCAGGAAACATCTAGAATAAACATCCTAACCTTGCACCTCAAGCAATTAGAGAAAGAAGAACAAAAAAACCCCAAAGCTAGCAGAAGGAAAGAAATCATAAAAATCAGATCAGAAATAAATGAAAAAGAAATGAAGGAAACAATAGCAAAGATCAATAAAACTAAAAGCTGGTTCTTTGAGAAGATAAACAAAATAGATAAACCACTAACCAGACTCATCAAGAAAAAAAGGGAGAAGACTCAAATCAATAGAATTAGAAATGAAAAAGGAGAGGTAACAACTGACACTGCAGAAATAAAAGAGATCATGAGAGATTACTACAAGCAACTCTATGCCAGTACAATGGACAATCTGGAAGAAATGGACAAATTCTTAGAAATGCACAACCTGCCAAGACTGAATCAGGAAGAAATAGAAAATATGAACAGACCAATCACAAGCACTGAAATTGAAACTGTGATTAAAAATCTTCCAACAAAGAAAAGCCCAGGACCAGATGGCTTCACAGGCGAATTCTATCAAACATTTAGAGAAGAGCTAACACCTATCCTTCTCAAACTCTTCCAAAATATAGCAGAGGGAGGAACACTCCCAAACTCCTTCTACGAGGCCACCATCACCTTGATACCAAAACCAGGCAAGGATGTCACAAAGAAAGAAAACTACAGACCAATATCACTGATGAACATAGATGCAAAAATCCTCAACAAAATACTAGGAAACAGAATCCAACAGCACATTAAAAGGATCATACACCATGATCAAGTGGGGTTTATTCCAGGAATGCAAGGATTCTTCAATATATGCAAATCTATCAATGTGATAAACCATATTAACAAATTGAAGGAGAAAAAACATATGATCATCTCAATAGATGCAGAGAAAGCTTTTGACAAAATTCAACACCCATTTATGATAAAAACCCTGCAGAAAGTAGGCATAGAGGGAACTTTCCTCAACATAGTAAAGGCCATATACGACAAGCCCACAGCAAACATCATCCTCAATGGTGAAAAACTGCAACAATTTCCACTAAGATCAGGAACAAGACAAGGGTGCCCACTCTCACCACTCTTATTCAACATAGTTTTGGAAGTTTTAGCCACAGCAATCAGAGAAGAGAGGGAAATAAAAGGAATCCAAATCGGAAAAGAAGAAGTAAAGCTGTCACTGTTTGCAGATGACATGATCCTATACATAGAGAATCCTAAAGATGCTACCAGAAAACTACTAGAGCTAATCAATGAATTTGGTAAAGTGGCAGGATATAAAATTAATGCACAGAAATCTCTGGCATTCCTATATACTAATGATGAAAAATCTGAAAGTGAAATCAAGAAAACACTCCCATTTACCACTGCAACAAAAAGAATAAAATATCTAGGAATAAACCTACCTAAGGAGACAAAAGACCTGTATGCAGAAAATTATAAGACACTGATGAAAGAAATTAAAGATGATACAAATAGATGGAGACATATACCATGTTCTTGGATTGGAAGAATCAACATTGTGAAAATGACTCTACTACCCAAAGCAATCTATAGATTCAATGCAATCCCTATCAAACTACCACTGGCATTTTTCACAGAACTAGAACAAAAAATTTCGCAATTTGTATGGAAACACAAAAGACCCCGAATAGCCAAAGCAATCTTGAGAACAAAAAAAGGAACTGGAGGAATCAGGCTCCCTGACTTCAGACTATACTACAAAGCTACAGTTATCAAGACGGTATGGTACTGGCACAAAAACAGAAAGATAGATCAATGGAACAGGATAGAAAGCCCAGAGATAAACCCAGGCACATATGGACACCTTATCTTTGATAAAGGTGGCAGGAATGTACAGTGGAGAAAGGACAGCCTCTTCAATAAGTGGTGCTGGGAAAACTGGACAGGTACATGTAAAAGAATGAAATTAGAACACTCCCTAACACCATACACAAAACTAAGCTCAAAATGGATTAAAGACCTAAATATAAGGCCAGAAACTATCAAACTCTTAGAGGAAAACATAGGCAGAACACTCTATGACATAAATCACAGCAAGATTCTTTCTGACCCACCTCCTAGAGTAATGGAAATAAAAACAAAAATAAACAAATGGGACCTAATGAAACTTCAAAGCTTTTGCACAGCAAAGGAAACCATAAACAAGACCAAAAGACAACCCTCAGAATGGGAGAAAATATTTGCAAATGAAGCAACCGACAAAGGATTAATCTCCAAAATTTACAAGCAGCTCATGCAGCTCAATAACAAAAAAACAAACAACCCAATCCAAAAATGGGCAGAAGACCTAAATAGACATTTCTCCAAAGAAGATATACAGACTGCCAACAAACACATGAAAGAATGCTCAACATCATTAATCATTAGAGAAATGCAAATCAAAACTACAATGAGATATCATCTCACACCAGTCAGAATGGCCATCATCAAAAAATCTAGAAACAATAAATGCTGGAGAGGGTGTGGAGAAAAGGGAACCCTCTTGCACTGCTGGTGGGAATGTGAATTGGTTCAGCCACTGTGGAGAACAGTATGGAGGTTCCTTAAAAACCTAAAAATAGAACTACCATATGACCCAGCAATCCCACTACTGGGCATATACCCTGAGAAAACCGAAATTCAAAAAGAGTCATGTACCAAAATGTTCATTGCAGCTCTATTTACAATAGCCCGGAGATGGAAACAACCTAAGTGCCCATCATCGGATGAATGGATAAAGAAGATGTGGCACATATATACAATGGAATATTACTCAGCCATAAAAAGAAACGAAATTGAGCTATTTGTAATGAGGTGGATAGACCTAGAGTCTGTCATACAGAGTGAAGTAAGTCAGAAAGAAAAAGACAAATACCGTATGCTAACACATATATATGGAATTTAAGAAAAAAAAATGTCATGAAGAACCTAGGGGTAAGGCAGGAATAAAGACGCAGACCTCCTAGAGAACGGACTTGAGGTTATGGGGAGGGGGAAGGGTGAGCTGTGACGGGGCGAGGGAGAGTCATGGACATATACACACTAACAAACGTAGTAAGGTAGATAGCTAGTGGGAAGCAGCCACATGGCACAGGGATATTGGCTCGGTGCTTTGTGACATCCTGGAGGGGTGGGATAGGGAGGGTGGGAGGGAGGGAGATGCAAGAGGGAAGACATATGGGAACATATGTATATGTATAACTGATTCACTTTGTTATAAAGCAGAAACTAACACACCATTGTAAAGCAATTATACCCCAATAAAGATGTTAAAAAAAATAAAAAAAAAATTAATGCAACATTATTTGGAAATTAAGTTAATGTTGCAGATGTAATTAGATAAAATAAGGTCATGCTTGATTAGAGTGGTCTCTAATCCAATGACGGGTGTCCTTATAAGACGAGGGAAATTTGGACACAGAGGTACACAGAAAGGAGAAACACACAGGGGAAACACAATGTGCTGTTTTCAGCAGAGACTGGAGGAATGCATCTGCAAGCCAAGCATTTCCAGCAACCACCAAAAGCTGGAAGAGGCAAAGATGCGCCCCTAGAGCCTTCAGAGCAAGCATAGCCCTGCCAAAACCATGACTGTGGACTTCTAGCCTCCAGGACTGAGACAATACATTTCTGTTGTTTTGAGCCAGTTAGTTTGTGGTAATCTGCTAATACTGCCCTATGAAACTAACACAATGGGTATAATTTTTAGCCATTTAAAAACTTAAATACATTTAGAGTGTCTTTTCATGCCTGTTTTTGTTTGTTGTTATACATAATGTTGTGGATATTTCTGTGACTGATTCCAGAAATATATTTGTTGAGCTAAGGGTAAATATATTTAAATTTTAGATAGCTACTGCCAAACTGCCTATAAAAGGGCACACATATACACTATGGCATCAGCATGTAAGAGTGCCCTTTCTCTATATTCTCACTCAAAATGGATAGTATCAATTTTTGCACATGACAGCTGTGGAGGAGTATTTCACCACTTATTAAAACTTATCTGCGTCTTAATTTCTCCCACCTATAAAATTGAGATAGTAATAGCATTTACTTTTTAAGTTGTGTGAATTAAGGTGTCAGATACTTAGAATAGTACCTGATATATAAAGAACAGCTGAATAAATGCTTTTTTCCTTATTATTATTATTATGACTGAAATGTTTGGGAATAACAACCAGCTCAGAAACCAAAATATCTTCCATTTAAGAATCCTTGCAAATTGTTGGTGATTGTGAACATGTCTCAGTCCAGCTATTTCCAAGTCTATTAGTTCTTATCAAGTAGAGTTTTATCTTTTTTTTTAACATCTTTATTGGAGTATAACTGCTTCACAATGGTTAGTTTCTGCTTTATAACAAAGTGATTCAGCTATACATATACACACATCTCCATATCTCCTCCCTCTTGCATCTCCCTCCCACCCTCACTATCCCACCCGTCTAGGTGGTCACAAAGCACCAAGTTGATCTCCCTGTGATATGTGGCTGCTTCCCACTAGCTATCTGTTTTACATTTGGTAGTGTATATATGTCCATGCCACTCTCTCACTTCATCCCAGCTTACCCATCCCCCACCCCGTGTCTTCAAGTCCATTCTCTACCTCCGTGTCTTTATTCCTGTCCTGTCCCTAGGTTCTTCAGAACCTTTTTTTTTAGTTTCCATATATATTTGTTAGCATATGGTATTTGTTTTTCTCTTTCTGACTTCATAAGTAGAGCTTTTCTTGATCTTGGTCAAGCAACTACAAAAGAAATGTCTTATCTCTCTAGTTGCCTCTGACTGAGCACCTACTTTTTCTTTCTTTTCTCTTTCTTCCTCTCCTCTTCCTTTTTCTTTTTCTTCCACTCTTTTTCCTTTCTTCCTCCCTCTTTCTTTTTTCCTTTTTCTTTTCTCTCCTCCCTCTCTCCTTTCATTTTTTCTTTCTTTCATTCTTTAAAAAAACAAACCGAGATTCAGAGAGGCAGCACAGTATTTTGGGTAAATATGCCTCCTCAAAGATATACACTAGACATAGAATGAGAAAAAAACTGATTAATGTCCAATCTCTGCCATTAGTAAGCCCATTTATTTGGGACAAGACATTTAATTACTTTGGATGGTACTTTTGTTATTTATTCATTCATTTATTTATTTCACAAATATTTCTTGAGAAACTTCTATGGGCTGATACGTGAAGAGACAAAATAACAGAGATGTAGCAATTGCTCCCATGGGACTTTAATTTTATTGTGAGAGAGACATTTAAATCTAATATTCAATGATTTCTTTATTGTGGTGATATATCTACACTAGGGAAGTAAAAAAGCATGTAGCAGGGATGTTTATCTTGGGCTGAAAAGTCAGGGAAAACTCCTTTAAGGATGTGGCATTGAATCTGACATCTGAAATATGACTAAGAGTAATCCAGGCAAAATTGGAGCCAAGAAGAAGTTGTAAACAGAGGGACCATGGTATCCGAGGGGCTTGAGGCCAGGAGGTGTACAGACCATAACTGAGAATCTGAAAGAAGGCTTGTGTAGTTAAGGGGCAGAGAAAGTAGTAAGTGAAATGAGGATGGCTGAGTAGGCAGGGGCTAGACATGCACAGTTTATAAAATAGGTCAACAATCTAACTGCTTAAATGCAAAATAAATACATTTCCACTGCATGCCATGGTTGTGTGAGTGCTTTCATGACTACTACAATGGGTTAATAGCAACATTACCTAAAATCACACCAAGGTTGATTATGCTTTGGGAATTTCCCATTGTAATTATGGGGTATGGGGAGGTAAGACCACATGCAGGGAAACCATTAAGGAAACTCTTATAATGGTTAAGGAATGAAGTGATATCATCTGAGTATCCTGTGTGAGACAAGTAATGTGTGAGAGACATTAAGGAAGAATGGACTTTTATAATTAAAGCAATGCCAAGACCATATAGCTTCCACCTGACGATTAAGTCTACTCACTATTCAGTTGGAGGTGGCTGCCTGAAGCACTTTTTGTTAAGAAAGATTCTGAAGCTACAACACGGGAAGGGGAGTGTATCCTGACCAATGAGCAATGGTCACCTTGGGTACAGGAAGGATGAGTGGCAGCAGAGATTCCCCACACATGCTCTGCCTGTCAAACACTCATTTTATAGGCTAATAACTGAGACCAGAAAGACCAAGTGAATTTTGATATTTCAGTTTCCACAGTTTGTACTAAAGCTGAGACTACTGCTTTTATTGCTTTCTTATTTCCTGTGCTCCCTTTACAGTTCACTTTGCTGGACCACACGGACTCTAAAGCAATCATTCCTCTTATTCATCCTTACATAGTTCCCTTCTAAGAAGTGTGAATCAGTGACCCACTCTCTTAGATCAGCTTCAAAACTTGCAAAGTCATGTAACATGCTCTATCTGAAATAACTGTAAAATACTTATCAAAGAATAGCTTTGCATGATATTCTAAACAACTACTCGACTTAGGTGTTATTTCCCATGTAAGAAGTGAATATTGTTACTAAGCATTATTTTATATCGAATTTATTAAAGGCCCCAATTTTGGCCAGCCTGTTTCCATGGGCTCTGGAGGGCTTCATTGAGAAGAGACGTATGGAGAAGTTGGGATTGCTCTTTTTCTGAGAAGTATAGAGCAAGTTGAGAGGGTGTTGAGAAAGGGATTGGGAGAGCAGAAATAATGTTGTACAGGAAAAATGATGAGAGTGGCAAGAGTAATAAAGATGTATATGTATTAGAGACATATTTTTGTGGCAGAATAAAAGTTCATTGCAGAATTGGACCTACCTTAGGTTATTCTAAGAGGATCTTTTCATAATTTTTCCCCCACCATGGGTGAAATTTTGATGATGCTTAACTCACTGTGTTGTTCTAAGACATCATTAAAAACATGTGGAAACTACTGGCTATAGCAGAGACCATACAATGGTTTTCTGTCAAATAATTTCACTAGACTGATGGGCATTCTTTTCCTGGGAAACCACTCTCAGCCTCAGCTCACCTTTTCCTCCAGTATAGGCCCTATACTATACAGTGTACCCTACCCAACAGATCCACACAGAGCCTCAACTCAGAGCAAGTGATACATGGCAAGCAGAGATTAAGTTGATCAGAATTTTTGAGAGACACTTTGTTAGACTGACCACATAACCCAATTTTCTCAGGACAATCCTGTTTTCATCTATTGCTGCAGTAACACTATTAATATCCTCCCCTTTCACTCTCAAAGTTTGGATGATAAATTATATGACCATCCTACCGTTTATACTTTTGTATCTCTCCCTTTATGTTCTTTTCTTCTTTTGGTATCTTTCTCTCTCACTCACACTTACTCTTTTTTCCTATCATGTACATCAATCTCATTGTATTTCCAGTCCCTTTACTTATGAAATGTTTCTTTCTCTTCATCATTTCCTCCACACTTTCTCCCTATCAAACAGCTATCCCTACTTCTTGTTCTTCACTCCTTCTTATTCTATTTTCTTCCTTCCTCAACGCCCATCTCTTTCTGTCCCTATATCTTCATCTCTGTCTGTCTTCTACATTCTCCTCCTTCCTGCCTCTTATTTCCATCTCTGCCCTAGTTCTAGTATTTCCATCTGTATCACATACAGTGGAGTCTGGGAGAAGCATACTTATGAGTGGACCAGTTGTCTTAGTTTAATTTTGGTCTGCAGATATGGGCCCAGGAATACAGGTGGCCTCATAGGAGGATGAGTAATGACATGAAAATAATATATTTGTCACAGCTTGCTAGCAACAGAGGAAAGTTTAAAATAGGATTTGAAAAGCAGGGGTGGCCCAAACCCAGAATAGATGGCCTCAAAGCACTGATGATTTTAAATTTTATTTTATTTGCCAAAGGGCTGGGGTAAGGTTACTCACACTTCACTGCAGGCTCTCCCTCCTTCCGGAATGTAATCACAGAGCAGCAGCATCATAAAAATAGAAATAGCTTATGCATCCATTTGTCACCCCTTAGGATACAGCTAATCAGAGCATCCCTGAGCGACAGCCAGGGAGCAGGGACATTAAAAAATATTTGTTGGTGCCACACAACAATTGAGTTCAGGGTTAGAAGAGAGGGCAGGATGGTTCTATGACTTGAGATGAGGCATATGACTCAAAAGGGTTTGCATCTTCCTAAAATGTGAACACATGTGACTCTAAACTCTACACGCTGACCTAGAAGTCAGGAAGGCAGGCTGTATCTTCCTATCGGTAGGATATAGGATTTGGCTGCTGACTCTGGCCATTTTCAAGTTTCCTAGAGAAGATAAGGGACCACCCAAGGTGACTTAGGTGATATTGGGTAGCTCAGATATGAACCCAGATTTGCCCACTTTCTATGATAACACACTTTTTATTTGTAATGAAGAACTGAAGGCAAATGTTGTCTGAGGCTCAAAGAATATTATATTTGAAAAAGACCCAAGGACTTAAATTAATATTTCTCAAACTTTAATGTGCAAACAAATTACCTATGGATACTGTTCAAAAGGCAGATTCTGATTCAGTAGGTATGGCTGGAATTCTGCAATTCTCATAAATTACCAGGAGCTGCTGATTTGACTTTTGTCTACAGAACACATTTTGAAGAGCAAGGACCTAAGATGCTTCAATCTTTTTACTCATGTGAGAAAGACTTCAGGGAGAGGATAACTTGTCCAGGATCACCATACGCACTGCTAACAGAGGCAGACTAGACAGTTTTTACTTGTATGTTGTATCATTCTCACTAGCACAACCCCTGGAGTCAGACAAGTCCAAGTACAAACACAGGTCTACCCCACCAGCAGGTTTTAACCTCTCAGTTTCTTCACCCATGAAATGGAATAAATAATTCCTCTACCTCACCAAATTTTTATAAGAATTAAATGAGAAAATAGATAATAAATTGATTGGCATAGTGTCTGGCACATAGTATATATTTTCATAAAATAGTCTTCCTGTTTCTTACTACATTCAAGTAAAACTAATGATGAACAGAACTGGCAAAAAAACACAACAAAAATTACTAGATACTAAAGGGAAGAGAATGGCATTACTCACAGACAACTTGCTCTTCCTTCTAAGCATTTAACAACCAAATAATATAACCAAATTTCTAAATTTAAAGTTTCTGGTCTTAAGGACTACAGCACATAATTTTGCACATTGATCTAGGTACAAGTCTAGCAGCCACCATTCACATAATAGTTACCACAAAATTGCATATTCATCACAACTTTCTGGCAGGGAGCAGTATGCAGAATAAGAGGAAACTTTTTTCTGATTTGCACAAAGGTCCCTTTGGACTAGCATTGGTGCTGCCTTTATTAACCCTCTAGGTACGCTCGCCAAGGGGACTGTATAATATTGTAAGCATACTGCCTAATCTTCCTCTCTCTTGGCTCCTTGTCTGTCCTCAGAGACACAGGAAAAATTGTTTTAAAGATTTTTACGAGTCAAATGCCCATTGCTCTTCTTCACAAATCAAGGATAAATTTAATTATCTCACCTCTACTACTCACCCCACTTTCTCCCACTCAGTTCTCAAAAAAAAAAAAAACACTCCTTGACCACAGTTGACTATGAGATCAATCTCACTCAACAAGTTAAGATCCACTCACAACTAAGATGTTAAGGATGCCCTCCAACTTACCTGTAGTATGAAGACAAAATATCCATAACCACATTAATTATAGCATATATTGCACAGAAGTTATACATATATAATATTAACATCTCAGTGAGATTAATTTTCTCACTGAGATTATGAGTAAACACTGGAGGATGTTAGAAGATTTGGGGACCCAATAATATAAAAAATTCTGTCCTCAGGCACAGATAGATCACCCTGTATGGTGTCCATACTGTTAAAAACAAGTCCCCAGAAAGTCGCTGATGATAAGCCCCACATCACCAAACTGAGACTTAACTACAGTTTCCGCTCTCTCAGAAATGGAATCTTAACCCAGTCAATTGGGAATCTTCTGATTAGCACTAGATGGGTCATCTGCGTTACACAGCCCTGCCATTCCCTAAAGGAAAGTAACTATACACTAACCGATCCACTATTTTTTGCATAGTATAACTTCCTTGTTCTCGCTTCCTTCTGCTGTAAAAGTCATTCATTTTGTACAGCTCCTCGAAGCTCCTTCCTCTCTTCTAGACTGGTTGCTGCCCAATGTGAATTTATTTTTGCTCAGATAAACTCTTAGAACTTTTAACATGTCTCAGTTTATCTTTTAACACTACAATGCAATATAATGTTTTCACTAGTTGAGTACACATTTGCTCCAAACCCCGATAAAGAACTCTAGTAAGCTGAACATTATTAGTGCAATTTTGCATCAGAGTCAACCAACATTTTGTGGTCTCCACCACAGCTAATTCTTTTCGCATGGTCTTCCATTAATTCTCACAACAACATTGTGAATTGGGCATTATTAACATTTCACCACTGATGCAACAGTATCTCAGAGAGGTAAAAACATCTTGCTTAAGATCACCAGCATGTAAGTTGTAGGGCCAGGATCCCAAACCAGATCTCTAGGATCCTTCTTTGTTATATTTTTATTTTTTGTAGATTAGGGCATCCTAGAGATTTGAAGAGATTCATCAGAGCCTAAATGGGTGGGTCACAGATGTTCCAACTTCTTCCCCACAGTCCATGCCACCTGGCACCACCTGGTCCTATGATCCACTGCCAGGTGGAAAGGCCACCTCATTCCATAACAATCAGAGCCTGGAATGAAAGCAGTGAAGTAGACAGCTGCCCTTTCCTGTGTTCTGTTTTCATTGCAATTGCTGCTGAGATAATCAGATGTTCCTTCCAAGTGATAATTTTTGGTTTGTTTACGCTGGCCATTTGAGGCCCAAGCTAGGTTGTGGTTGGCAAGATGTGAATTCAGCAGGGTAGCTGGTGACATCTTAGAGTGGGGAGGCAAAATCAGCACCAAGAGGTATTCACAGCCAGCAATGAGCAGCAGGTAAGGTTCAGATTTTTCTAATATTCAAGAGGAGAAGGAAAGTCCCAGATCTCAGGCATTTACTCTGAAAATTTCAAGTTCTATTATCAAGACCAGAAGGACCACCAGTTGTAGGCTCAGAAAACCCGACAGTACCTCCCTTACCCTCTCTTGGTCTTCTCTTATCTGTAAGAGAGAAAGCTAATGAATAATTTTGCTATAATCATTAAACTAGAAAGTATATTCATCTATTTGAAATATAGATATTTATTGAGTGTTTCTATGTATCAGGCACTGGGCTAGTTGCAGCAGAGACAATGGAGAATAAGACAAACATGGTAGTTATTCACCTAGAGGTCAGAGTTCTCTGAACATCACAGATAAGGAACAATGGTTATTTGCACTATAATGTGATAGTAGACAGTACTATTAAAATTCTCCTTGAAACTCTTTTCATTCTGCTTCTAGGATGCTATGATCACAGTTTCTCCTATTTCATTGATCTCTTCATATTTCCAAACACAAAAGACCTTTAAAATGGCCTAAAAAGTCCTACAAGGTCTGGCTCTATTATCTCTCATTGCTCTCCTCTTCACTGGGTTCACTCTGGTCTCGTGATTGAATACTGCTAAGCAGGCTCCCCTGCCTCAGGTTTAATGTGCTTTCTTGTCTTCTGCTAGAAATGCTCTCACTCTAAGAATCTGCATGGAATCATCTTTGTCCCTCAGCTTTGTGCTCTACTTTCAC
This sequence comes from Tursiops truncatus, assembly GCF_011762595.2. Lineage (NCBI taxonomy): Eukaryota > Metazoa > Chordata > Mammalia > Artiodactyla > Delphinidae > Tursiops > Tursiops truncatus. The sequence continues at coordinate 99,597,109 of NC_047039.1, read as the reverse complement.
TTTTTCAGCATGTCCTTCCCCAACCACGCTACTTAAAAGTGCAACTCTCTTCCCACAATCACCACACATCCCTTGCATTATTCTTCCCCCAGTCAGTTTTCACCACATGAGACACTTTATGTAACATAATAAACAATTATATGGTAAACTAATAACTATAAATTCATGCTCAATAAGGAGAGGGGTCTTCACCTGATTTCATTCAAGGCTGTATCTCCAAATACAGGTATAGGCCCTGGCATATAGTAGGTGTTTGATAAATATTTATCAAATGCAGATATGGATGGGTGAATGAATGAAAGAATGAGTATAGTGTTTAACAGGAGGACCAAAACTTGTCTTGGATTATTAGGGATTTTAAGGTTTTTGTTTAGCTGTAAAACATAGTTATGTAGCTTTTATAGTATTTAATAACCTCAATTATAATTACAATTATTATTACCATTAGTGGAGTTATTAGTAGGTTGATGTGGAATCTGCTTTAAGTAAGTAAATTGAATCAATTTCATGCTGACTGCATTTCCTTTCCCCCCTCAATCATGGTACCAATCATTCAGTGTGATAAAATGAATTTCCTCCATGGAGAAAAATACCTTTTTCTCTCTAATGTACACTGTGCACAACAAAGTGGGGCTCTCAAATACATTTGACAATACAACTAAAATATGTGGTGTCCTAATAGGGATCATTAAAGCTAGGAGAAGTTTATTAACATTGCATATATTGTAGATTTTGCCATGTACCTTTTGAAAAAAGATGTGTTATACATTTGATTAGACTCAGAAAAGCCACACAACAGAGGTTAATCTTGTTTTGCATCCATCTCATTCATTCTAAGGACAGTTCCAAAACATATTACGTATATTTAATAAGCTGTACAATGCCCTTGTGAACTGGGCACAGACCTTAACCTTATTGCACAAGAAAAGATAGTGGTTTGTTGTGGAAACCAAATGACCAAGTTGAGAATGAAACTGAGATCCAAAATTGCCATGGAAGCATTATTGTACACCTCCTGGAAATTCTGCTTTCATTTTCAACAATGCACAAGTCAGTTGGAGGGATGATGGGTTTCTCTTTGTGATACATATTTGTGTCTCACTGTTATGCCTTTTAAATTATCATGGGACACCAATCTGGTATGCTTGCCCAATAAAGAATCATTGTGACTTAGTATAGGGGCATCAGTAATGGAGAAATGATTAATAGATTTTACTTCAGTTCTGTATTACAGCCAAAATCTTCTGAATAATCCATTTATAACTTCCTCATTCTACACCTGTAGGCATCCAAAAGGAGAAAAAATAAACAGAAATCAAAGGCTCAGTTACACATTACCACTGAGTAGAAATATCACTTAGAATACACAGCCCTTCAGTCTTGAAAATTTTCTGTTGAAATCTACTAATTTGACTTGCCAGGTGATCATGAACAATTCTGATTTTCTTTTATTTTCTCTTTTAATTGAAGTATAATTGACCTATAACATCATGTTAGTTCCAGGTGCACAATAGAGTGAGTTGATATTTCTGTATCTTACAAAATGACCATCATGCCAAGTCTAGTTACCATCTGTCACCATACAAAGAAAGTTATGACAATATTACTGACTTTATTCCCCATACTGTGCATTTCATCCACATTACTCATTTATTTTATAACTGGAAGTTTGTACTCACCTATTTTATTTTTTAGTCCTAATAGTGTTTTGGTGGCGTCTTTAGGATTTTATATGTAGTATCATGACATCTGCAAACAATGACAGATTTACTCCTTCCTTTCCAATTTGGATTATTTTGATTTCTTTTTCTTGCTTAACTGATGTGGCTAGAACATCCAATACTGTGTTGAAATAAAGTGGCAAGAGTAGGCATCCTTGTCTCATTCCTGATCTTAAAGGAAATGCTTTTAGCTTTTCACCACTGAGTATGATGTTAGCTGTGGGTTTGTCATATATGGTCTTCATTATGTTGAAGTATGTTTCCTCTGTACCCACTTTATTGAGACTTTTAACCATAAATGGATGTTAATTTTTACTCAAAATGATGTGTTAAAACAGTATTCCAGAACATTATTCTTCGTAAGTATCATCCCTTTTCATAGTTATCACACAAAATATAGTGATCCATGGACAGGTCTAGCGTGTCTATCCAGTCAAATTATAACTATAAAGAGAAAACCCAGAATGAGGGTTAGAGTAAAACCATGACCCAGGAAGGGAGGTTCTTGGAGAACACACCTCTGCTAACTTTTATGTGTGTATGTGTATGTGTGTTTTTGTGTATGTGGGTACATATATGTGTGTGTGTATATATATATATATATATATATATATACACACATACATATATATATATATATATATATATACACACACACATATGTTTTTATTCTGAGATTAGTTTTTGTGATTTAAGCCTTCATTAACAATATTAAATGCTATTTTTAAAAATACTAGCTTATATTTTCAAAGTATTTTAAAGCTCTAACATACTAAATTTAAATAATAGTTAATATTAATGTTTACTATTAATGGCTAATCTTAAAAAAAAAAACACATAGGAATGTGTGTAAAAGAATATCTGTAAAGGAATATTCCAGTTCCTTTTTTAAAACCTAGAGAGCACTTGTAACATATTTAAGTAATCACTGAACTACGCTCAATGGATTAGATGTGGCAGTAAATGTCTCAGTAATTCAATTCTGGCAGTTTACTATCATCATCACTCTTGGACCTATTGTGATCTCAGTTCTTTGGGGGTAGTAATACTACAGAGTGCCTTGTCCTCAGCTTCTGCAGAGTGGGAGGAGAGAGAAGGTTGGAAAAGTCTACTATTTCAAATGCCTACAGAACATGTACCTTCATATTTATAGGGAAATCAGTAGTCTCAAGCCCCTACATGGTTATTACTTTTTGGACTTTTTTTGGTTTTTTGTGGTACGCGGGCCTCTCACTGCTGTGGCCTCTCCCGCTGCGGAGCACAGGCTCCGGACGCGCAGGCTCAGCAGCCATGGCTCACGGGCCCAGCTGCTCTGCGGCATGTGGGATCTTCCTGGACTGGGGCACGAACGCGTGTCCCCTGCATCGGCAGGCAGACTCTCAACCATTGCGCCACCCGGGAAGCCCTACTTTTAGGACTTTATCAACTACAACTTCCTGCCTCATCCAGTCCACTCAAGTCACCTGGACTCTTGATGTTATGCATCAAAAAGAACAAGTACACTTCTGCTTCAAGACCTTTCTCGCTCAGATTGCCAATACTAACTTCAGTCGGCTCCCATGTCACCTTGTTAAGGAAATGTGCCCTGATCACCACCACCAACTGCTACCCCTAGGCCTCCCTTTCCCTTTCCTTTATTTTATTAGTCTCTATAGAACTTACACCCACCCAACGTATGATATATGACCTCTACTATTTGCTTACTGACCACTGTACCCTACTATAATGGTAGGCATCACAAAGTCAGGGGAATTTTCTGTTTTATTTACTATTTACTGTTTTTGTAGTTTACTGTTATGTGCACAGAGCCTCTAACAGTGTCTGGCACATAGTAGGTGTTCTTTGATATCTGTTAAATGAAATGATGCATATAAATAAATAAACCAGTGTGATAAGTTCAGGTGATGATATGTGCTCTAAAGAAATAAATGAACAGTGGTATAAAAAAACAATTGGGCATTATTTAGACAAGGCGCTAAGGAAAAGTTTTTCAGAGCATTTGAGATAAGACCTGAAATGATGACAAGGAGCAATCCTTGGAAGAAATAGGAACAGAACATTCCACACAGAAGAAGAGAGTCTGCTGAGAACCTAAGTGGGGAGGGAGTGAGCTCAAATTGTTTGAGGGGCAGAAAGAAGGCCAGGGTGGCTTATGTGTAGAGAACAGTAGAAGAACAGAATGAGTAGAAGATAAGGGTGGACAGGAAGACAGGGGCCAGACAGTATAGGACCCCATGAACCATGGTAAGAAGATGAATTTGATTTTCAGTGTAGTGGGAAGGTTTTATTTACCTATATGTGTAGGCAAATCATGGAAGTTGTATGATATTGCAGCAATGGAGATGAAAATAAAAATAATAATAAAGCTTCCCCTCATTTAAAACTAAAATTGCCTTTTAAAATTCAGGACCAACCAAGCAAAACAATTTTATCAGGCTTAACGTTTTGGGTTTAAAAGAATGATATTTACTTACACAGATATACTAATACTGAATAATCTTCAAACCACCTGACCCGCTTTTTTACAGACTTACTCAGAAGAGTGTTGCCTACCAATCCCACTTGAATATCAGTGTATTTTAATTTTTCTCATACTTAAGAGATTCTAGTCAGCTTCCTTTACGAAACTGAAAAACTTCACTGTTCATCATATTCACTGTTCTACAGTTTCAGGCTGTTTTTTTTTTTTTTTCCACTTCGCATGAAAAATATGTCCAACATGTTCATCTAATTTACTCTACTACTGAAGAATTTTCAGAACCAATTAAATGTTTACACTGTTCAAAATTAGATGATTAAAACTAATAATGTTAAGATTCCTTCAGTGAAGAAAATAATGCTAAAACAAACAAACAAAAAGCCTTGAGACCCAGCAGAAGGTACTTATGGAGACATCCGTATCTTGGTAAATAAACACTAAAGTGTCAGGAGTATAGAAAAAATTAGAAGAACTGCATTCCTTTGAAAATAGCACAGAGTTCCTGATACTGTTATTTTTTGTTTTATTTATTTATTTATTTTAGGTTTTTTTGTTTAACGTCTTTTTTGGAGTATAATTGCTTTACAGTGTTGTGTCAGTTTCTGCTGTATAACAAAGTGAATCAGCTATATGCATATGTATATCCCCATACCCCCTCCCTCTCTCCTGCATCTCCCTCCCACCCTCCTTATCCCACCCCTCTAGGTGGTCGCACCGAGCTGATCTCCCTGTGCTATGCGGCTGCTTCCCACTAGCTAGCTATTTTACATTTGGTAGTGTATATACGTCAGTGTTACTCTCTCACTTCGTCCCAGCTTACTCTTCTTCCTCTCCATGTCCTCAAGTCCACTCTCTACGTCTGTGTCCTTATTCCTGTCCTGCCCCTAGGTTCATCAGAAACTTTTTTTTTTTAGATTCCATATATATGTGTTAACATACAGTATTTGTTTTTCTCTTTCTGACTTACATCACTCTGTATGACAGACTCTAGGTCCATCCACCTCACTACAAATAACTCAATTTCATTCCTTTTTACGGCTGAGTAATATTCCATTGTATAAATGTGTCACATCCTCTTTATCCATTCATCTGTCGATGGACACTTAGGTTGCTTCTATGTCCTGGCTATTGTAAATAGTGCTGCAATGAACGTTGTAGTACATGCTGATACTGTTATTTTTAAGAAGTTGGAAGCCAACAATCCTAGTGAGTGAAAATGACTGAGAAGATTAGGTGTGTGAGTGTGCCATGTGTATGTAACACCTTCCCTTATTTCTTTCATTACTGCCCATTAATCCATGTGTAGATACTACCTATGAGGTCACTCAACCTATGACCAACAATATAGACCTATTCTATATCTTTGGCACTTTATACCTTACCAAAATTCATCACATATACCATCTTGCCTAACATGAGAACTAAGTGGTTTTGTTCTTATTAGCAACAGAAAATTCCCATGAATAATTGTGGGAAAGAGAAAAAATAAAGTTGCTACCAAAGGGTAAGCCTATAACACACTTAGGGCCCACATCTTGGTCTCTAATATAATCCACCAACTAACAAAACAAACATACAAATAAACAAAACAACACGACTCTTGGAGAAGAGGCTGATTCTTTGGCTCAGGCATGATTTATACAAGGTGAGCCTGAAGCATCTTGTAATGGTAGCAAGTAAAAAAGGGCTCAAGAGGAAGAAACAACAACAACAAAAAACTATGATGAGAGTACAGTCATCCTCCAGTATCCACAGGAGATTTGTTCTAGGAACCACTGTGAGTGCCAAAATCCACAGATGCTCAAATCCCTTATATAAAATGGCATAGAATCTGCATATAACCTATGCACATCTTTCTGTATACTTTAAATCAGTTTTCGTTTTTGGAACTTTCTGGAATTTTTTTCCATATATTTTTCACCAGCAGTTAATTGGTTGCAACCACAGATGTGGGATACACAGGGCTGACTGTATTTCAAAGGGACACAAGAGCCAACTGAAAGGGCCCCCACTGGTTAAAGCTGGAAAACATTTAGCAACAAAATAAACAAAGTCATATCGGATCACAACCCCAAGTGTAAAATGAATATTCATGAGTCAACAGTGGTACAAATAAAGATTGAATACATAGATTAATGGGAGAAAAAAGGCAGGCCTTCCATGCAGAAGAATGTTAAATAACTTATGTAGACCCTCTGTCATCCTAGCTCCCTCCACATTAAGTGTGTACTGCACATAGCAGACTTCCTTGGAAAGGGAAAGATCGGAACTTGCCAGAGGAGAGACCTGGCAAACTTGACCTCAGCTGGTTGATCAGGATCAACATCAGTAATGATTTATGTTGAGAGCATGTCTCTTTGATATGTTATGATAAAAATGGCACTTTACCTCTGCGATCTTGCTCCCCCAAACATATATCTCCACCTAATCCTGAGAAAAACATCAGAGAAATCCAAACTGAGAGACATCCTACAAAATACTTGATCAGTTCTCCTCAAATCTGTCAAGGTCACAGTGGTCTTAGCTTGGATTGCCATAACAAAATTCTATAACATGAGTGCCTTAAAAACAGACAATTGTTTTCTCACTGTTCTGCAGGCTAGAAGTCTGCAATCAGGGTACCAGCATGGTTGAGTTCTGGTGAGATTCTCTTTCTGGCTTGCAGACAGTCGTCTTCTCACTGATTCCCATGAGGGCGGGGTGGGGGTTGGTGAGAGAGAGAGAACGCAAACTCTCCGGCGTCTCTTCTTTTGAGAACACTAATTCTATCATGAGGGCCCCACATTCCTGACCTCATCTAAACCAAATTACCTCCCAAAGGCCCCATCCAAATATCAACACACTGGGTGCCAGGGCTTCACCATATCAATTTTGAGAGAGACATAATTAATTCAGTTCATAGTAGTCATTGAAAAGAAGAAAAACCGGATAAACTGTGATAGCCAAGAGGAACCTAAGGAGGTATGATGACTAAATGTACTGTAGTACCTTGGATGGGATCCTGGAACAGGAAAAGGAAATTAGGTAAAAACTAAGGAAATCTAATGTATGAACAGTAGTTGATAACAATGTATAAATATCAGTTCATCGATTATTACAAATGTACCATACTAATGAAAAATGTTATTAATTGGAGAAACTGGCTGTGGGGTGTATAAGAATTCTGTGGACTCTCTCTGTAAATTTTTTGTAATTCTAAAACTCTTCTAAAAAATAAAGCTTATCTTTTAAAGTACAAAATTGGAAGGTCATTTTAAAAGCCCAAACCAGGATATGCTAGTTAACTGCAGATCCTCTTCTCATTACAAACCATAATCCCTTTTAAATATCCTGTCTAATCTATCTGCTTTGAGACCATTAGGGGGCAGAGGTCTCTACAGGTTAATTAAATTGTTGTCATGTGTGTGTTTTTAAGCATTTGCATTTGCACACTATGTACTCTTTCTATATTTTTATTCTGTTTGGCCATTTCAACCTTTGCCCTCCATTTTACCATTACAAAGTGCTGGTTAAATGGGAAAAGTCCAATTGGCCCTTTCTGCAGTCCTTATTATTAGGTAGACCTGGTACTGTATAATCTTTATCACTGTGCAGCCATCGGCTAATTAATCTGTGTAATATTCTTCTGACAGGACTATTCAAGTCACTTTTTTTACAGCATAGAAAACTAAAAGCTAAGTGACTTTTCCAACCCTTCCTTGTAAGTTCATTAGGATGTTAACTAAATTCTTAATCCAAAAGTTCTAACATAGGCAAAAGAGGATGCTGGACTTAGAGGAAAATATTCTAGGTCATCCCCTTCAAACATTTACAATTTTCCCCTCAATGTATTTGATGGGTCATTCCAGGCTCTCTTGGAATATTTCCAATACTGAAGAACTGGCTGTCTCATAAGGTAGCTCAAGAGAGAGGTCACTAAAAATGGAAATAGAACTTGCTGTCACTGTCATTACTGCTGTTATTAGGCAGCACTTCTTGGTACTGACCTGAAATATGCTTCCCCTATTACTTCAGTTCTGTGGATCTAGTTGTGCTGCTCAGAGCAATACAACGTTAAGTCTACTTTTGAGGTAGTTGGAGGTTGCAAGAGGACCTTCGTCTATACAGAAGACAGTGAGAGTCTAACTCCACCTTTGAAGCCATCAGAAGATAAAGATAATTTAAGAAAAAAGAATTTAAATCACTGATTAAAGAACAACACCAGGAAACAGTAATACAAAATAATTAATACTCAGACATATGCTTCTAAATTACCGAATTTGAAGATATTCTTTGTAGTTGCGTTTGTCACACCAGTGAATCAAAGGTGATCTGGCTCTATATCAATAGAGAAGTGGCTGAATAAATTACACATTTCCCTAGAATATCTCAGGAACGACACACTCAAAACAGATAACTGTGACTTGATTGCCTCCTTCTAGGGAAGGGAAGGAAATCATTAAAGACAGATGGAAAGAGGCTTGAATTTCATGGTATACCCTTTGTTCTCATTAGATTTTATACTTTTGCATGCCTTAAATATTTTAAAATTGCTTACTTCATTTAAAAATTAACTGGGAATTTATGCAATGTATAGACAATAGGTAAATGTTTGGAAACGTACACAATTATGAAGAGAGAAAAATATCCTGCATTAAAGCATGATTTAAAATCTTGGCTGTTGATCATATTTTGATAATTTACATCTAAGTCTTCTGGATATATTTTAAGTAACTTAACTCATGCTATATATTTTAATTTTACCCTAATTTATTGGCTTAGCATCCATCTTATGTACACACATTTTTTTCACTTCACTACAAAATCATTATCAGTATATATTTTTTTTAAATTTATTTTTGGCTGCGTTGGGTCTTTGTTGCTGCGTGTGGGCTTCCTCTAGTTGAGTCAAGCGGGGGCTACTCTTCTTTGCGGTGAGCGGGCTTCTCATTGCAGTGGCTTCTCTTGTTGCGGAACACAGGCTCTAGGTGCACGGGCTTCAGTAGTTGTGGCTTGTGGGCTCTAGAGAGCAGGCTCAGTAGTTGTGGTGCATGGGCTTAGTTGCTCTGCAATATGTGGGATCTTCTCGGACCAGGGCTCGAACTCATGTCCCCTGCATTGGCAGGCGGATTCTTAACCACTGCACCACAGGGAACTCCCTAAAATTATTATAAGTATTTTAATGGGTACCTGATATTTCAAAAGAATGCGTGACCAATAAATTAATATTTTATTCTTTATAGAACTGGCTCCATAATGCTTTATTTATTCTAAATACTTTGTCCTCATTTCAACAATCTTCACAGCATCTTCACCAGGAGCAGACTCCATCTCAAGGAACCACTTTCTTTGCTCATCTACAAGAAGCAACTCTTCATTCGTGAAATTTTATCATGAGATTGCAGCAATTCAGTCACATCTTCAGGCTTCACTTCTAATTCTAGTTTTGCTGCTATTTCCACCACATCTGTGGTTACTTTCTAACTAGAGTCTTGAACTCCTCAAAGTCATCCATGAAGGTTGGAGTCAACTTCTTCCAAACTCCTGTTAATGTTGATATTTTGACATCTTCCCATGAATCATGAATGTTCTTAATGGCATTTAGAATGGTGAATCCTTTCCAGAAGGTTTTCAGTTAACTTTGTGCAGATCCATCAGAGGAATCACTATCTATGGCAGCTGTAGCATTACAAAATGTATTTCTTAAATAAAAGAATTGAATGTCGAGATTACTCCTTGATCCATGTGCTGCAGAATGGATGTTGTGTTAGCAGGTATAAAAATAACATTAATCTCATTGTACATCTTCATCAGAGTTCTTGCGTGACCAGGTGCGCTGCCAATGAACACCAATAGTTTGAAAGGAATCTTTTTCTGAGCATAGCTCTCAACAGTAGGCTTAAAATACTCTATAAACCATGCTGTAAATAGATGTGCTGTCATTCAGGCTTTGATTCTCCACTTATAGAGCACAGGCAGAGTAGTAGGCTTAGCATAGTTCTTAAGGGCCCTAGGATTTTTGAAATGGTAACTGAACACTGACTTCAAATCACCAGCTGCATTAACCCGTAACAAGAGAGTCAGCTTCTCCTTTGAAGCATTGAAGCCAGGCACTGACTTTTCCTCTCTAGCTATGAAAGTCCTAAATGGCACCCTCTTCCGATATAAGGCTGTTTCATCTACATTTAAAACCTGTTCTTTAGTGTAGCCACCTTTATCATTATCTTAGCTAGGTCTTCTGGATAACTTGCTGCAGCTTCTGCATCAGCACCTGCTTCTTCACCTTGCATTTTTATGTTATGGAGACAGCTTCTTTACTTTAGCTTCATGAGCCAACCTCTGCTAGCTTGAAGCTTTTGTTCTGCAGCTTCTTCAGATCTCTCAGCCTTCACAGAATTGAAGAGCGATTGGGCCTTCCTCTACATTAGGTTTTGTCTTAAGGGAATGTTGTGGCTGGCATGTTCCTCTGTTAAGACCACTTAAACTTTCTCCATATCAGCAAGAAGGCTGTTTTGTTTTCTTATCATTTGTGTGTTCACTACCACAGCACTTTTAATTTCCTTCAAGAACTTTTCCTTTGCATTCACCCCTTGTCTAACTGTTTGGTGTAAGAGGCCTACCTTTTGGCCTATCTCAGCTTTTGATATGCCTTCTTCACTGACCCTAATTATTTATAGCTTTAAAGTGAGAGATGTGTGACTCTTCCTTTCACTTGAACACTTAGAGGCCATTGTAGGGTTATTAATTGGCCTAATCTTAATATTGTTTTGTCTCAGGGAATAGGAAGGCCAGAAGAGAGAGAGAGAGAGACGGCTGAATGTCCGGTCAGTGGAGCAGTCAGAGCACACAAAACATTTATCAATTAAGTTCACAGTCTTATGTGGGTGTGTGTCAAGGCACCCCTAAACAATTACAAAAGTAACATGAAAGATCACGGATCACCATAACAAAGGTAATAGTAATGAAAATGTTTGAAATATTGCGAGAATTACCAAAATGCAGAGACATGAAGTGAGCAAATGCTGTTGGAAAAGTGATGCCAACAGACTTGCTCGATGCAGGGCTGCCACACACCTTCAATTTGTAAAACAACAGCATATCTGCAAAGTGCAGTAGAGCAAAGCACAATACAAGGTATGCCTTTACTTGCTGCACTTATATTTTCTTTTCTTATTGAAAAATGTAGCCATGGTCTTCCTCCTTTTCTTTTGTGAAATGGCTCCTGGGTCCTTTCCTGTAGATTTATTTTAGTTTAACAACTCTCCCATTTCTTCATTTGTTATTTGTAACAAAAATCTTAAAACCTAAAATGTCCTTGGTATCCTGAAACGGCTGCATGATTCTTCTAAAACCATTTCTATTTCTCCTCTTCAATGTTATTAACCTGAAAACATAATCTATGAGAGTGACTTGTGTAGCATTTAAATCAGTTCTCTTTTCTTAAAACTCACTTTGCCAACTGCCAGGGCATATGCATCTCTGAAGTCTTTATTGCACTTCCTGCCATGACTCGTCCATCCCTCTCATAAAATGCTTTCAGCACCCATCTTCAGGTGGAGTCATTAAGACAATCATTTCAACCAGCCAGCCCATCTCCTCTACCCAGAATCTCATCTGCTACTGCGTTGCTGGCTCCCTCAGACCTGTTAAACATTTCCCTGGTTTTATTAGAACTAATTGCTTTCACACTAACCGGACTGGCTCACCTCTTGATCTTTACCTCCCAGGATACATAATACCAATATGTTCTCTACTCCTCTGACTCTTACTTATTAATGAATAGATAGAAGCTAGAGATGACAGGAAGTCCCAGTGCTGTGCTTCTCTTTGTGAGACTCTGATGAATCTCCTAACTGGACTTGGCACGCTAGAATTATCACCATATCCCAGTGCTGCCTTTCTCATTGGATGCAGGTGGCATTAGCAGATAGTGTCTCTTATCTAGGCTCTTCTCTGGGCTTCATTACATTTAAACTTTCTCCAAGAAAACAGAACACACTGAGGGAAGAAATAAATGTAAAACCTGCTAAATCTTGTACTTAAGGTTTTTTGTTGGTTTGTTTGGAGATGGTACATTTCCTTTTTAACTTGACCCTAGGTTTCATATCAGAGCTAAGAGAGCCATGATTTGATGTCACATTTTTATTTCTGAGAGAGGGTAGTAAAAGGGATCAGAGCATGTCTCCCTATTTCAAAAAGTCTGCAGAGGAAGGCAGTTCCCCTCTGATGTCCACACCCAAAAATCAAAAGGGATCTACTGAAATATCACATAAATCCACGGAAAAAAATGGACTCCTGAAAAAAAGAATACACTCCTGTTTTATTTTTTTAATTGAAGTATGGTTAATTTACAATGTTGTATCAGTTTCAGGTGTACAGCAAAGTAATTCAGTAATATATATATGTGTGTATATATATGCACATATATTTTTTCCAGATTCTTTTCCATTATAGGTTTTTACAAGATATTGAGTAGAGTTCCCTGTGCTATAGAGTAGGTCCTTGTTTACCTATTTTATATATAGTAGTGTGTATATGTTAATCCCGAACTCCTAATTTATCTCGCTCCACCTGCACTATCCCCTTTGGTAACCATAAGTTTGTTTTCTATGTCCGTGAGTAAAAGACTTCTGTTTGTTTGGTCAGAGGAATGATACTGTCTAGAAAATATGAGTGTTTAGTTCATCACATTTATTAAGACATGTAGACAGAGTAGAACATTTGACTGATCTTTTTCTGTTTTATTGTTGTTTCCTGAACTTTCCATATCAAAGTCATTCAAAGAATCTAAACCAACGTGTCAAAACTAGAGAGAGAAAAACCACACTCCAAAACTAGAGAGAAGCCCGTGCACTGTAACAAGACATCCACATGCCTCAATGAAGATCCCACCTGCTGCAACTGAGACCCGACACAGCCAAAAAAATAGAGTCAGAATCAAGATCTATGTCACTTAAATCTTTCCCTTATGTTCATTTTATACTCTTCTGGTATTTATTTGGATTCTTTATTTCCACTTTCTTAGTCAGTTTAGAAACATATTGATAATTTTGTCCTCATGATCATCTCCTATTAAATTTTCAAATTAAATACTCATTAAATGTGCCTAATTTTAAGTAGGTCCCAATTCTTCCCATAGCTGCAGCCCCTTAGCCTCAAACAAAGAAGTTTTTAAGAAGCCCTGTCCCTATTCTTAACTCTACTTCTAAATTTTCTGGGTCTTTGTTTCTTTATTTGTCTGTTAATGAGGTTGAATCTTTACATCATTTAAGGAAATACCTATCACTGTCACACACAAACCCAAAATATATGATGGATCAAACGTTATAGAAATTTATTTCTTACCCAAATAACCTCAAAAATTGACTTTCCAAATCGATGGGCATCTCGTAGATGCAATATCTTTCCATGTTGTACTTCTGTGATTGCCAATCATGCTTTCCAAAGATGTCTTGCTTATTTGCATGAAAGGGAATGGGAAAGAGCATGGAGCCTTACTTACCCTTAAGAGGGTTTCATGGGCTCAGCCTAGAGTAGCACATGTCAATTCTTTTCATGTTCCACTGGCTAGTACTCAATGACACAAACACAAATAATGGAAGGAATGCTGGAAAACGTGTGCTCAGGAAGAAGAAATGTTTTGGTAAAGTGCTACAGTTACAGTGCCTATAAAAGTTCCACCTCCCTTCTCATATTCTGAAACTGTAGGATAAGTAGGACTGTATAAAATATTTGATAAGGTATAGGGCTTTATTTTGCATATCTTCAAGACAATATTTTTAAATTTTTTCTTTACTATTTCTCTTTTTCTATTTTACTGTCCCTTAGATAGAACTCTCACCATTGGAATGACATACATAGACTAGTCCTATACTATTCAAAAGAGAATTCTTTGACCCAAATCAATTTCTCTTCCTGCATCCAGCTAGTCTGCTTCTATTATCACCCTCTTAGCTCCTATTTTTTGGTTGTGCTGTAGCTGACAAATCTTTGGGATTCTCATAATTTATTCTTAAACCCATTTCCTTTGGATTCTATGGATTTTAATTTTATAACTTTCCCTTCAGGCAGTTTCTAGCTCATTCTATTTTTTTTTTCCTTAAAGTTCATCGAGCCAACAATACCTGATATGATTTCCAGTGACGATGTCAAACTTAATTATAGAACCATCATCGTGCCTTATCACTGCAACCTCCTTTAACGGCACTGATGGCACCAGTGTTTTACTCAAGACAAAGTCAAGAATAGCTCCTTGTCTTGTAAGCTTTAGTGTGAACTGTTCCCCAAACCAATTGTCTATGGCACTGTGGAATTAGTTCCACACACTATGCCCCAATATGACATTCATCATGTCCATTTTATTGCAGCCCATTGTTTCCTCAACATTTTGAATTTGCCACCACTTCTGGTTTGTTCATTTCCTTTGCCTTGTGGACGGTGATTTAGTGGAATAATACGCAACTGGGTTAGAACTCTAGCTCTGTGTCACTTACAGGATGTGTGACCTTCAAGATGTCATTTAACATTTATGAGACTCTGTTTTCTCATTTGCAGAACAAAAAAGGACAATTACACCTGCTCTGTGGTGCTATTTTGACTATCATATGGGATTATACATGTAAAAAGGCCATCATATTTCCTGGAAATAAGAGGCATTGAATGATTTTTCTCTTTCTTCTCCTTGGTTGAAGAGGCCCATAAAACCAATATCATAGGTTCAATTTCTATATGCCTTATGGCAGTACACCAAAATTAGATGTTATCAATGAAACCGGATTGAGTTATTCCAATATATTATTAGGTTTGGAAGGATTCTAATTTTGTGTAACCTCTTACCTACAACTGTATGCCGGGACTTTTTTTGTGAACTGTAAGGAACACAAAGGTAGGTCTAAAGGTCTATACTCAAAATGAGTTTATAATTTAGGAGGGAGAATTGGATGCCAGCCAATAATTATAAAAGGGAGGGCTTATTTCTGATAAGTGAGAAGCAAGTAGGGTTTCTTGGAGGATATTTTATTTAATTTCAGCCTTGATGAACTAGTAGAATTTTGGCAGGTGGGTATAGGAAATACTATATGCACAGGGTGTTTTTTTTTTTTTTTTTTTTTTTTTGGTGGTACGCGGGCCTCTCACTGTTGTGGCCTCTCCCATTGTGGAGCACAGGCTCCAGACGCGGACGCGCAGGCTCAGCGGCCATGGCCCATGGGCCCAGCTGCTCCGCGGCATGCGGGATCCTCACAGACTGGGGCACAAACCCGTGTCCCCCGCATCGGCAGGCAGACTCTCAACCACTGCGCCACCAGGGAAGCCCAGGGTGTTTAATTAAGGTTTAATTCAGGTGGGATTGTTTGAACCTCAAGTTGTATACTCTCGTGTGATAGGAAAAACCTTCAACATTGCCTCTGTTCTTCACCAGAAACTCCATTATAGGATAGATATAAAGGACAGAAATTTGCCATCCTTATTAAATTTTAACAATCAAAGTTTCAAAATTAATACTTCCACAGTGCACTCAGATCAGCCCTTCTCTGAAGGACATTTTTCACCCAAGAATGGAGTAGATCTGCTCCTTCCTTGTTACAGCAGTGCTTGGTCATAGTTATATATGCTCTATTTATGTATCTGTCCCCCCATGTGTTATGAATTCATTTATTATTTACTGAGTATCTACTCTGTGCCAGATATTTCTACAGGAACAAGAGAGACAGAGATTCCTGCCCTCATGAAGGGTACATTCTAATGTGTAGAGACAGACAATAAGCATAATGAATAAAATACATATACACATTATGCCACAAGGTAATATAACCTAGGAAATAAAGGAAAAGGAGAGGGAGATAAAGATACCAGAGAGAGTTTCAGTGGAGCAAACAGTCTGCAGTTTTTAAAGAAGGGCAACAGGGCAGGTATCCTTGAGGAGAACATTTCATTAGACTTCAGGAAGTGAGAGAATTACCCTTCCAAATATCACTGAAAAGAGAATTCTGGGCAAAGAGAACAAGTACAAAGCTCCTAAGTTATGACTATGCCTCGTGTGTTGCCAAACAGCTAAAAGGCCAGACAGCCTAGAGAAAAAATGAGCAAGGATAAAAGTAGTAGGAAGTGATAAAACATTATCTTGGGCAATAACATGGTGATGAAGATGGGAAGAGTGAAAGGACCTTGTAGATGATAATATGGACTTTACTTTTACTGTGAATGAAGTGTGGAGCCAGGACAGCATTTTAAACAGTGAAGCTACACAGTATGACTTATATTCTTAAATAATTATTCCTACATTGTAGTGAAATTATATTGGTTGGGTGTGGCAAGAGAAGGCAAGTACAGCAGGCTAAGGCAGTAATCCAGGTGAGAGATGGTAGTGATGTGGTGAGGCAAACCAGGATGGTAGAATGGATTTTGGACTTATTGTGATGGTAGAGCCAATGGGATTTGTGATATAGCTACTGAATGTGGTAGAGTAAAGAGAGAGGAAAGCCAAGGATAAATCCAAGGAAGAAAACCTTTCCAACTTAGATGGAAAAGCCTATGTGAATAACAGATTTGGAGGAAAAGATTAGTTCAGTTTTGGACTTTCAGTTTGCAATATCAATTCTATATTTAGTTGTACATACTGAGTAGGCAGATGGATAGATATATGGATCAGAGGGCAAGAGAAAAGTCTAAACTAAATATATAAATTTGGACGTCTTCAACAGCAAGACAGCATTTTAATCCAGGTGGCTACATGAGATCACCAAGAAAGTGGTGCTGATAAAGAAGAAAAGGTCAAGGAATGAGCCCTTAGATACTTGAACCATTAAAAGGTAGGAAAGAAGGAGAGGAACTGGTAAAATAAATTATGTAGCAGAAACCAGTGGGAAATTATGTAGTAGTAGCAAGAGGAAAATCAGCAGAGGGATATAGCAAGACAGGTAACAAGTGACAAGAAGCAGCAAAAGGGAGGAACTGGGTAAATACCTATGAAAGAACAGGTAGGCTGAGAACTGACCCCTGGCTTTGTTAACATGGAGGAGGTCTCTGGTGAACTTGCACAAACATCTTTAATAAAACCATGAAGGCAAAGACCACACTGGAGTGAGTTCAAGAGTAAACAGGAGGAGAGCTTCCCTGATGGCGCAGTGGCTGGGAGTCCGCCTGCCAATGCAGGGGACAAGGGTTCAAGCCCTGGTCTGGGAAGATCCCACATGCCGCGGAGCAACTAAGCCCGTGTGTCACAACTACTGAGCCTGTGCTCTAGAGCCCATGAGCCACAACTACTGAGCCCATGTGCCACAACTACTGAGCCCACGTGCTGCAACTACTGAAGCCAGTGTGCCTAGAGCTCCATAACAAGAGAAGCCACCACAAGGAGAAGCCTGCACACCGCAACGAAGAGTAGCCCCTGCTCGCCTCAACTAGAGAAAGCCTGCACACAGCGACGAAGACCCAATGCAGCCAAAAATAAGTAAAATTAAATCTTCAAAAAAAAAAAAGAGTAAATAGGAAGAGAGGGATCAAAGACAACAAGTCTCAGCACCTTCTTTTGAACATATTTTATCCTAAGGGAAACAAAGAAACAGGGCATAAGTTGAGTCTTCATTGTCACCTCACAGAATTTTCATCGCAGCTAGAACAATGCAGTCACTAACAAAATGGTTTTGGATGAAGGAATAAAGAAAACAGAGATGATGTTAACTAAATTCAACCTCTTTGGCTCTAGGAGAGTGTTTGGTTAATGCCTTCTCCTCAGCACCCACGTGCATTCAGATGTCCCAAACTATAAATCCCATTAAAAAAAAAAATAAAGCTGTCTGTTAAAAATATTAAAAGTAAGTTATTTTTATGCTGACACATAATTTTTAGATTCTCATTGAACCTCGAGTGCCTTGTACAGCTGCCTCTAACTGATCTCCTTCTGTCCATTTTCTTACTCCTCTAGTTCAGCTTGCAAAAGCTGCCTGATGAACCTTTTCCTAGGCCCTGCTTCACTTATAGCATCTCTGCGTTACCTCAAGAATAAACTTTACAGTTGTTTTCTCCATCCAGTGCTTCAGCCAAATGAAACGATGCTTCTCCCCCATCCCAGGAATACTCTGATTTCCCATCATCAAATTTTAACTCATTCTGTTCCCTCTTTTCTACTCCTTTTCTTTTAAAAATCTAACTATCTCTAAATAATTCATTACAATGACCTCTCTCCATTAAGTCTCTCCTCATTCCACAAAGTTTTCAAAATGCCCAAACTCCCACAGAATTTTATGAGAACTTTTTGGGTGACCATTCTTGTCATTCTATTATATATATTATAATTATACTGTATGCATTATATGTATTATATACTATATGTATTATATGTATTATGTACCATATTATATACTATATGTTTTATATGTACTATTTGTATTATGTATTATATGTATTATATACTATATGTATTATAGTTATACTATATGTGTATAGTTATTGGTATAGTTACTCATCCAGTCACTATTCATGTTTAAATATAAATAAGATACTGTTATTTAACTCATTTTTTCTCTAATTTTTTAAGGGCAGATTTAAAACTTAGGTTCGTTATTAAAACCATGGTCATGGAATCCAGATTCTCACTCTATAACCAAACGTTTTCATCTCTTTTCTTTAACCTACAAAAATTAGACTACAGGAACAGAAAAAAAAATTATGAATCTTTAGAATTATGATGCTATAAAATATTAATATAGTAACACTATTAATAGTAATATACTTTATAGTTTAATAATATTACTATATGCTAGGTATTCTTCTAAACTCTTAAACTGCCAATGATCCTGACCTCCTGATACTAATGCACTTGTGTAGTTCCCTCCTGTACTGAATACGGTTGACCTTGTAACCAATGGGATATTGCAGAAATCACGTTGGATGGCATCTAACATGAGGTCTTTTTTTTTTTTTTTTTTTTTTTTTGTGTGTGTGGTACGCGGGCCTCTCACTGTTGTGGCCTCTCCCGTTGCGGAGCACAGGCTCTGGATGCACAGGCTCAGCGGTCATGGCTCACGGGCCTAGCCGCTCCACGGCATGTGGGATCTTCCCGGATTGGGGCACGAACCCGTGTCCCCTGCATCGGCAGGCGGACTCTCAACGACTGCGCCACCAGGGAAGCCCTAACATGAGGTCTTAAAAGATGTTGGGACTTTGGCCTTGATCCCCTTTGGATCACTCACTCTGGGAGAAGCCAGCTGCCATAGCAAGGGGACGTTCAAGCAGCCTATGGAGGAGACTATGTAAGATGAAGTCAAGGCCTCCTGCCAATGGCCATTACCAATTTGCTGGCCATATGAGGGACCTACCTTGGAAGCAAATCCTTCAGCCCCAATCAAGATTTCAGATGACTGGAATTCCAGTCACCATATTGACTGCAACCTTGTGAGAGATTCTGTGACAGAAACACCCAGCCAGTTCTCTCCAATATTTCTCATGCATGCAAACTGTAATAGATATTAAACGTTTACTGTTGTTTTAAGCCTTTATGTTTGGGGATAATTTGTTATACAAACATGGATAACTAACCCATCTGCTATTCCTTTGGCTCACTCTGTGACTTTGGGTAGATGGCATAACGTTAAACTTCTAAATTAACAAAAGGATTGAAACAGAGCATAACAATGAATCCTTGTACATTGAATGCTCTGTAATCATACATGTCCTACGTCACCATATATCAGGGAAAATAATTCAATATTCCCTGAGAATAGCCTTTGTCAATGACCATTCATTTACTCTGCAGTGACCTTTTGCCATGTCTAACTCACTGGTCTTTAATGGTTTTTGATATATTGCCCAATCCATCCATAAACCCACCCCCAGAATGTTATACGAGGCTGGCATAATGCTAACTCTTTAAACCACAGTGGAAGCAAATGCTAATTTATGCTGTCTTTTATTCCCTACATAATTTTGATTTCAATGCTCCATCTTGACCATATCAATATAATTTTGCTACTAGCAATTGAAAACAAAAAGCAAATGTTTCATTTCTCCTCTTGGCCAACTAAAGGGGAATGCTTACGGCTCTAGGCCTTGGTATGAATGGAAGGATTTACGATTGACTTTGTAGGAGAAATAATTTAATATATTGGAAAGCACTGGGTTTGAAAGTCTAGAGATCTGGTTGCTGGTTTCTACCCTGTCACTACCAACCTGAAAGTCTTTGGCTAGTTTTTTTTTTGTTTTTTGTTTTTGTTTTGTGTGTATGTGTGGCAGACTAGAACAAGCTATTCCAACACTTTTAGTTTTTTATTTGATTTTTTTAAGTTATCAACTAAAAGTGTTGGAATAGCTTGTTCTAGTCTGCCACACACATACAGTAATTGGGAACATACTGAGTTCTAAGTTAATTTACAGTACAAGCGGGTTCAATGGTAACAGCACGTTTATTAACACATAACTTGCAGTCCATAGCCCATAGTCAATGGAACAATGTAAGGCTTACTTCTAAATCTTTATGTATATGAATACAGAATAAAGGGCAGTGGAGTTGGATTCGAACATTGGGTACTAGTGGGATCAAAACGGACTCTCGATTTCATGACAGGAAGGCGATTTCAGAATAGCACAGGCAGAATTACCTAAGAACAGATATTTGGATTCCTAATCCAAATATCTGTTCAGCATCCAAATATCTGTTCAGCAAATATCTAATTCAGCAACCTCTTGGGTTAATATGGGAAGAAGAATTCTCTGATCATTTTAACTCAGAAAGAAAAAGGGGCCCATCGCACTAGCCATATCTGCCACAGACACAGGATCAGTCAGTGATAGGATGTGTAATAGGAATATGCCAGACTTAGACAGGAGACAAAGAGATTTAGGGATAAGTGGGCTCTTTGAGCTCCAATGTTTTCATTTTACAGATGAAGTGGTAGAGAGCCAGAAAAATTATGTGAACTGCTTAAAGTCATATAACAATTTAATCTCAGGGCTATTTCTAAAATTCAAGTCAGTTGACCCTCCCACCCACCTGCATTCAGTATGCTTTCTGCTTTGTGCCTCTATTTCCAATTAAGAAGGTAAAGAAGAAAATAGTAGAGAAAGGTATAACTTATATGATGGTTCACTATTGCAAGGTCAAATTTTATCCTCACCTCATACACTAACTGCAAAATAAACTTACATGGGGGAAAGGGTTAAATAAAAACACTGTAAAAGAAAGAATAGGCACAAATGAATCTGATTTTAGGAAAGGGAAGCACTTGCTAAGCAGAAAACCATAAATTACAAAGAAAAATGATAAATTTGACTACATGTGAATTTTAATATGCCATTTATCAAAAGTAATATAAATAAATTTAAGGTGAAATCAGAAAAAAATACACTAACCTTGATGGGTAAGGTCTTGATGTTCTTAATTAAAAAAAGAAATACTTCATTCCAAAACACAAAATATGATAGAAAAAGGGCAAGGATCCTGAATAAACCAAACCTAAATGGTACAAATCATGAAAATATTCTGAGTCTCACAAGTATGTAAATGTATAAAATTGTATAAGATGTTACCATCTTCCTCTATCAAATCTGAAAATATTTAAAATTTAAAAATTGTCATTCTCAGTGTCAATGGAGCTATGGGACAATTAGAATTATTGTAATGTTAGTATATTGCATTATTTGTTCTGAACATTTGCTGCCATTTTCTACCTGTTCCATCTATATAGGGTCCCTGGCTGTACCCTTCTCTAGGGGAGGAGTATATTTTTCACTTTGTTTTGGTGAGCTTGACCAGGTGACTTGCTTCAGCCAACGGTATGTGAGAAGTGGCCTGCACTTTATCTGAGCAGCAGCATTAAGAGGCATCATGTACTTGTACCATTGCTCTTTTCCCAGATGTCCCAGCATGCCCCAGATAGAGCTGCTGCTTCATCCTGGATTCCAGAATGAAGGAGACACATGGACAGGAGCCAAACTGATCCACAGCCAGTGGAAACTGTGAGCAAGAAATCAGCCTTGGTTGTTGAACCCACTGAAATCTGAAATGTAGATGTTGTTTTTACTGCAGCATAACCGAGCGAAAAATGTAGATGTTGTTTTTACTGCAGCATAACCGAGCGAAAGCTAATAAATATAGTAGGAATATAAACAGCACATTTATTAAAAAAACATTTTAGCAATATATATCAGGAGCTTTAAAATTAGCTGATACTATTGACTTAAAAATTCCCTTCAATGATTCTATGTGCCAAGAGGTTCATTACAATATAACCCTTGATGCTGAAAATTGGAAGCAAGCCAAATGTCCAAAATTAGGAGAATGATTAAATAAATCATGATAAATACATACTCTGGAATGTTATAGAGCCATTTAAATGGTATTTATAAGGAATATTTAATGGCATAAGAAAACAGTCTCTGTATAACATGAGGTGACAAAACAGTATACAGTTTGAAAATGTAGAATGATGCCAGATTTGTAATACACAAATGCGTATGAAAAAAGTTGAAAGGAAATATATCAAAAATTTTATGAGTGCTTATTACTTGATGGGTGAGAAAAAGAGTTATTTTATTCTCTTCTTTATGTAGCCCTGTATTTTAAAAATCATGAACAGTAAGTGTGCTTATTTTATAATCAGAATATATATGCATATAAATATATATTAAAAACCACCAGATTGACCTTATTTTGCACATTAGAGAATAAAATCTCAGACAGGTCGAGTAGGTCTTGGAAGAGCCAGATTAGAACCTGGTTCTATCTATGCTTTTAACTATTATACATTTATTGCTTTAACATTATACTGTCTTGACTGTAATGTTCCTGCTCAAATATCTCTATCATGCAGATGACAATCTTATACCCATTAACCTACTTGATACCTCATAATGAAATTATACCAAAACCAGAGCAGAAGCATAGGCCTTCTTATTGGGGTAGCCCAAAAGTTTTTTTGTTTTTTTCCATAAGATGGCTGTAGTAGCACTTAGTTGTCTTTAACTTCATTCGAAACAATTTTGTTAGATTGTATTGTGTAAGCTGTCATATCAGCATACATTAAAAAAAAAAACTTATCAAAATTGGTGAATTTTAGTGTAGCCGTTTTAATATTAAAGATGGAAGAAAAAAAGCAACATTTTTGGCATATTATGCTTTATTACTTCAAGAAAGGTAAAAACACAACTGAAACACAAGAAAAGATCTGTGCAGTGTATGGAGAAGGTGCTGTGACTGATCGAATGCGTCAAAAGTAGTTTGCAAAGTTTTGTGCTGGAGATTTCTCACTGGATGCTGTTCCATGGTTGGGTAGACCAGCTGAAGTTGATAGTGATCAAATCGAGACATTAATTGAGAACAATCAATGTTATACCACACGAGAGATAGCTGACACCCTCAAAATATCCAAATCAAGTGTTGAACATCACTTGCACCAGCCTGGTTATGTTAATCACTTTGATGTTTGGGTTCCACATAAGTGGGAAAAAAACCTGCCTGACCATATCACCTCATGTGATTCGCTACTGAAACATAACAAAAATGTTCTGTTCGTAAAACAAATTGTGACGGGTGATGAAAAGTGGGTACTGTACAACAATGTGGGATGGAAGAGATCTTGGGGCAAGCGAAATGAACACCATCAGTCGCATCAAAGGCCAATCGTCATCCAAAGAAGGTGATGTTGTGTATATGGTGGGATTGGAAGGGAGTCCTCTATTATGAGCTCCTTCTGGGAAGCCAAACGATTAATTCCAACAAGTACTGCTCCCAATTAGACCAACTTAAAGTAGCACTCCATGAAAGGCGTCCAGAATTAGTCAACAGAAAACACATAATCTTCCATCAGGATAATGCAAGACTGCATATTTCTTTGATGACCAGGCGAAACTGTTACAGCTTGGCTGGGGAGTTCTGATTCATCCACTGTATTCACCAGACACTGCAACTTTGGATTTCCATATATTTCGGTCTTTACAAAATTTTCTTAATGGAAAAAAATTCAGTTCCCTGGAAGACTGTAAAATGCACCTGGAACAGTTCTCTGCTCAAAAAGATAAAACATTTTGGGAAGATGGAATTATGAAGTCGCCTGAAAAATGGCAGAAGGTAGCGGAACAAAAGGGTGACTACGTTGTTCAATAAACTTCTTGGTGAAAACGAAAAATGTGTCTTTTAATTTTACTTAAAAAACAAATGAAATTTTTGGCCAACCCAATATTTTATAACTCAGATTTCTAACATTCATTCATTCATTTATTCAAAAACTATTTATTTAGAATCTCTCAGGTTCTAAGGACTATGCTTGGCACAGGAGATTCAACAGTAAATAGAAGAAAAATGGACCATCCCCTCACTGAGCTTCAGCCAAGTAGATACAGTACACTCTTTCTTCATCATACCACCTTCTATTATTCCCTTATTTCATCTTTAAAGCATCACTCCAATTATCAGAGTGATTTTTAGATGTCTAGTAAATGCTATTTGCATACCTTTATTTTTTTGTTTGATTTTAAACACCCAAACTCAAGTGGCAGAATGCTAGCTAGCACTTCTCTCTATAGCATATAGAACACCATTGACTTAAGAAAAGAGTGAAAATGTACCTTGCGCTTTTTTTTTAAAGATTTTTTTGATGTGAACCATTTTTAAAGTCTTTATTGAATGTGTTACAATACCGCTTCTGTTCTATATTTTGGTTTTTTGGCTGTGAGGCATGTGGGATCTTATTTCCCTGACCAGGGATCGAACCTGCACCCCCTGCATGGAAGGCAAAGTCTTAACCACTGGACCGCCAGGGAAGTCCTTGTACCTTGAGCTTTATAATTTTCTATAGATTTATTAATTTGCCTTCACCTTCCCGCACTGATAGACTTTTGTTATCCTTCCAATATTTACTTTATAAACAATGCTTCAATTAATATCCTTCCAGTAGATAGATAAACAACTGGTTTTTGCATGTTTCTCTTTTAAGAAGGCCTTCCTCATGTGTACCTAATAAACTCATCTTCACCCTTGAGAGAATCCCTCACTCTTTCTCTCTGAAGATGTTTTCCAACCATTTTCCTTGCTGACAATTCATACATACTTCAATGCCTATATTAGTATTCTAGGGCTGCCTTGACAAAGTGCCACAGACTGCATGGCTTAAATAATGGAAATTTATTTTCTCAGACTTCTGGAGACTGGAAGTCCAAGATCAAGGTGTCAGCAAGTTTGGTTCCTTCTGAGGCCTCTGTCCTTGGCTTGCAGATGGCCACCTCCTCTCTGTGTCCTCATATGGTTGTCCCTTGATCTCTGTTATCTATGTCCTAATCTTCTCTTCTTATAAGGACACCAGTCACATGGGATTAGTGTCCACCCATATGACCCCACTGAAACTCTTTAAAGGTTTACCTCAAATATAGTGACACTCTGAGGTACTGGGGGGTAAGACTTCAACATACAAATTTAGAGGACACACAATTCAGCTCACAACAGTGCCACTGGTTTGCTTATCTGCCCTCCTGTCAGGTGTGTGAACCCATCCAATGGCAAGGTCAACTGTCAATGGCCTGTACCTGGTCCATTGTAGGTATTTGATAAATGTTCGCTGGATCAATCAGACTATGAATGTTGCCAAGCATAGAAACCAAAAGAGTACAGAACAGAAGGAGGAGGAGATGAAAGGAGAATTTCAGGAAAGGTTTCATGTGACATTGACTGAACTTTGAGGAAAGGGTGGATTTGTACCTACAGAAGACAGACTCCCATCCCAAAGTGGAAGAATATATGCAAAATCATGGAGGTTGACATGATTTGACAGATTAATGGAATGGTAAGGAAAATCAAGACTTTCAGAACTGGTGGGGACCTATAAGTCATCTAATCCAAAGGGATGCCTCCATCATCTCCACACAAGGTTACTCAGCTTCCCCTTGAACATCTGCAAACATGAAGTGTACTTGTTCCAGCTGTGGGGTTGAAGTATTTCAGTCACTACCATGGTATCTACCAAATTTTCCTCATTCAAATTTGATCTGAATGAGTTTGGCCACATTTGCATATCATATCTCTTATTTCCTTGACTGATACTTTTAAATTTAATTCTCATTTTTTATACAGTGCATTTAAAATGAAACTTTATATTATTACCACAACTACTTGAAAAACAGTGTCTGTTGGCCTCAATAGAAGGTATCAGTATAAAGAAAGCCATAACTATACCTATTATTATTATTTTTTTTTTTTTTTCAGTACGTGGAACTCTCACTGTTGTGGCCTCTCCCGTTGCGGAGCACAGGCTCCGGACGCGCAGGCTCAGCGGCCATGGCTCACGGGCCCAGCCGCTCTGCGGCATGTGGGATCTTCCCGGACCGGGGCACGAACCCGTGTCCCCTGCATCGGCAGGTGGACTCTCAACCACTGCGCCACCAGGGAAGCCCTATACCTATTATTATTAATATAACTACACACATGTACTAAAAACATGCCATTTACCATAAATGCTAGGTGAACCACACTTTTGGAAAAATATATTAGAATAAACCTCTTTAGGTGAAGTTTAAACTAGTCCATTTCCACTCGGCTATCTTAGTAAATGCAACATATACAAGTTATTACAGGGAAGAAATCCTGATTTTGGGTGAAGGTAGAGTATGTTGGGGATGAACAGTTGGAAGAGAGTCAGTCAATGGAAGAAATTTCCCTGGAATTATCCCTAAGTGCAGTGGCCAATAGAAAGAATATCATTGCCCTGGCAACACTAAAAGGTCAATCCCTTTACTTAGAAACAGGTTCCTCCTAGTTCATGCTTTAATTTAAACTCAAAAATAATAGAACTCTATTTTAAGTGATTAAATACAGATTAAACATTGCCCCTACAATCTGATTTCCTCTCTAAATTTGCTCAGCAAATCCTTTCTCCATAAAGAGTAGAAAGGGAAATCTCTAACCAGCTCCAATTTGAATGAGGACTTAAAAAGCTTTTGCCTAAAAGACTCCTGAATTCCTAGTCCTGGCTAATTTCAATTTGCTTTGTGACTTTGATCAATCATTTTGCTTCACTGAACCTCAGTTTCCAAGCCTGTGAAACAACAGGATTGTGGACTAGACCAACAGTTCTCAGAGTGTGGTCCCCAGAACAATATCATGGGCACCAGCATGGAACCTGCAAGAAATGCACACTCTTGGGCTCCACGCCATATATACTGCATCAGAAACTCTGGAGTGGGGTGAAGCAATCTGTGTTTTAACCAGTCTTCCAGGTGGTTCTCATACTAAAGTTTGAGAGTCACTGCACTAGAGGATATGCAAAGCTCCCTTGGCTCTGCCATCTGTGAAGGGCTGTGATCTTGTGCTCTTTGAATGAGAGGGAGCAAAAGAGACCCTGTGTTACCAGTAGGAGGGGAAACTGGCTGGGTTGAGCTGCTTGAAGAATGGATCTACTCTTCGGAGGAGAGTCGCCTGGCCTAACTAATGACTACAAATCCCATGGGGAGAAAAGCCTGGGAAGGGTTACTCTGGCCCCCTGGAAAGGAAGTGGTGACAATATGGGAGAATTCTCTCCTGGTGCTTAGGGATGGGAAGAGTAGGCAGATAATGTCTTTATTAGGAACAGCCTGGCATGCATCATGCACCGTGTATACAAACAGGAGTGGTGTGTGATTTGGTCCCAGGAAGAGGGTTCCCAGAGATATGAAAACTCCCATAAACCACTGTCCTCATTGTTTTCCTTCTCCTAAATTTTAGTAAGAGTAGAGTTTTTAGTGAATTGGGAAGCTGTGGGGAGGTAAATCAATGCAAGACCAAGGGAAGAGAAAGTTCCACAATAGCTGAGGCCATGAGGCGTTTTCTGTCCCACAGATTCCTAAGGGAGAAACAATTTCCCCATCAAACAAATTCACCACAACCCCAGTGGAGCCTGCGCAGATGCACAGGTGGCTGGGTGGGAGCTGGAGAGGTGGTGGTAGGGAGGAGGAAGAGGCAGAGAGGAATTCTCACGCCATCTAGTGGCCAATGAAGCAAGGCTCTTGTCCTAACAGTCACATCCAAGGATGACTGGCACTGAAGCATCTTGTTTAAAAGAAAGCCTACAATACAGTTTAATTGCCAATCCCCAGGGAATTAAGTAAACCCTGAGTTCCCCACCATGCATGAGCACAAAGTGACAGCCCTGATGGTAATGGCAGAGATTAGTGGGCAGGAGGTTGCAAGTGGATCAAAGAATCCTGAATATATTAACAATTCCTTTCCATTGAAAAGAACTCCACCGTTTACATGTGAAATAGCCCACCCCATCCTCACGTTAACCCTGAGAAGCAGGCACTAAGGGAAGAGCCATTCCCCCTTTTGTAGATGAGAAAACTGATGTCCAGAAAGATGTGACTCAAAGTCTCATAGAGCAAATGGCAGGGACAAAACACCAACCCCAAACAGCTCTGTCCTTTAACACCAAGCCCATAGTTCTCTCAGCCACGGTAAAAAAATACTCTGAGAAGATCAGGGCATATGAAACCCAGAAGTCCATCCCTTCTCAGAGGCATCACCCTAATATCCCAGAGAGTTTGCGGCTTTCGAACGCCAGAATCAAAATCAATATTTCTACCATTTTTTCCCCTTAGGTGCTCTCCTGCTTTCTATCCTGAAGAATATAGAGATAAAAGTTCTTTCCCTTATAGGGTCTGTAAGTGGATTGGGGGAGCCAGGATTCAAGCACAGTGAACAGTTAAGTAAGATGACACGATCATATGAAATGACGTACCAGATTGGTTGGAAGAGACTGCAAATGCTTAGATCCTTTAGGGACAAGAAAAAAGTAAGGTTCCTCACCAAACAGAAAACAAAGCTCTCAATTGAGCAAATTGAGGATGAGAGCCTTGGTCCCCCTTGGGCCCCTGCTCTATCCCTACTCTAAGTCTTGGGGACCGCTGCAGAATTCCTACTCCTCCTTTTGCTTTGATTCACCTCCTCACACAAAATGTATTTTCTAGACAACCATGTAAACTAGATTGCGACATTTTGCCCATTACAACTCTCCAGTGGCTCTCCGTTGCACCCTGAGAAGAACACAGAAAACTTTCACCATGGGCATGGACCCTAGTTGATCCTGCACTTGCCTCTTGCTCCTTTGGCATGCCTTTTCCTGCATCATTCACACCTCCCTGCCACACTAACCTTCAGACAGATCCCACAGTGAGCCAAGCCAGGTGCTGCTCCCGCTACCATGCAGCTGATTTTTCTCATACAGTAAAAGCATTTCCTTGAAGTGCAGGCATGTTCCTTCAGGTCTCTGTGTAACCATTACCGTCTCAGAGACCCCTTCCTCCACCATAACCACTATACTGCTCCTCCTTCAATTCTCTACCACAGCAGCCTTTTCCCTTTCTCTTTTCTTCTCATTTCCTACTCATCCAATGAAAAATGACTTATTTGATGGTTCCCTTATTTATTATCTATTACCCCAACTCGAATATAGGCTAGAATAGAAAAGATGGTTTCTGTTGTATTTGCAGTACAGGACTGAGATCAGAGTACGTACTCAATAAACATTTTCCCTCTGTTACCAGGACTCAACACAGAACCATATCAATGGATATGCATTGAATATATGTTGTCACCTCACTTAAGGAAAAGGTGAAACAGAAGTTCAATAGAGAAAATGTGGTCATTTCAGTAAATGGTACTGTGTGGGTTAATGGGATATCTACCTTTAAAAAAGGGGGTGTACAGAGATGGAAACAACCTAAGTGTCCATCATCAGATGAATGGATAAAGAAGATGTGGCACATATATACAATGGAATATTACTCAGCCATAAAAAGAAACAAAATTGAGCTATTTGTAATGAGGTGGATAGACCTAGAATCTGTCATACAGAGTGAAGTAAGTCAGAAAGAGAAAGACAAATAACATATGCTAACACATATATATGGAATTTAAGAAAAAAATATGTCATGAAGAACCTAGGGGTAAGACAGGAATAAAGACACAGACCTACTAGAGAACGGACTTGAGGATATGGGCAGGGAGAAGGGTAAGCTGTGACAAAGCGAGAGAGAGGCATGGACATATGTACACTACCAAACGTGAGGTAGATAGCTAGTGGGAAGCAGCCGCATAGCACAGGGAGATCAGCTCAGTGCTTTGTGACTGCTTGGAGGGGTGGCATAGGGAGGGTGGGAGGGAGGGAGACACAAGAGGGAAGAGATATGGGAACATATGTATATGTATAACTGATTCACTTTGTTATAAAGCAGAAACTAACACACTATCGTAAAGCAATTATACTCCAATAAAGATGTAAAAAAATAAAAAATAAAAAAGGGGGTATAGAGCACCTACAATTCTCAATTACTGCTGGTAGGCTGTAAATTAACACAGGCACCTTGGTAAACTGCTTGGCAATATCTTCTGTAAGTGAACATACCCAATAACCTCACAATTCTTTTCATGGTTATATACCCAAAAGCTATATGCAGGAATGTTTCCCCCCAGAGAGGTACAAGAATGCTCATAGCATAACTATTGGTAATAGCTATTAGTCCTATCACTAGTAGTGTTAATAATCCCCAAATTGGAAATAAGCTAAGTGCCCATAAACAGTAAATTAATAAACTTTGATATATGCACAGAATGAAGTGATATTAAGGAATGAAAAAGAACAAATTTCTGCTCTACACAGAGTATTGTTCCCTCTATTTAAAGTTCAAAAACAGACAAAACTAATTTCTGGTGATATGAATCAACAGAATGGTTAACTTTATGGGACAGGATAGTAACAGACGTGGGGTTAGGGTGGAGTTTTAGTGTACTGATATTATTCTCTGTCCTCATCTGGGTTCTGGTTCCATAGTTGTGCTGCCTTGTGAAAAATCATCAAGATGTACACTCAGAATTTGTGCACTTTTCTATATATGTATACTTCAGTAAAAAATAAATTACATAAACAAAAATATTTCTTGGATAAAGGAAGAAAGATGGAAAGAAGAGGTAGTAAGAAGGAAGGAAGGAAGGAAAGAAGGAAGGAAGGAAAGAAGGAAGGAAGGAAGGGAGGGAGGGAGGGAGGGAGGAAGGGGAAGGAGAAAAAGAAGAAAACAAAAGGAAAGAAATAAAATAATATTGATCCACTTTTGTTACTTCTCATCAAAGTACTGGAACTCCCACCATCTCACTGTGGGTACCTCATCATCAACTATGTCCAGTTCTGCATTCAATCCTCACCTACTTCTGGAAGTCTGTGTCAGTATCTGCCACATGGGTCCCCTCTCCTGACCCCTTCCTACTACCTGTCACCTCCCTATCTGGCAAAAGTATCTGATGCATCAGACCGAGCCCAGATGTTTTAAACTAGTTCCCTCTTATCTTCTGTGGAAAGCCATGTCTGGAAAGAATATAGGGTTTGATGCTAAATTGTCACTGACGTGGCAAAATCACAGAGATGCATGCTCAAGAGGAAGGGACACTGGAACCAGATCACCTGAGGAATGGTTTATCCAACGGGGAAAATTCAGTCTGGGAAAAAGAATGGATGCATATGTGCTGGGAACACTCCCTACTTCGCCGCTCTCTCCTGTCCCCCACCACCTCCTAACGGGAAACTCCTACAGCCCAGGTCTTAAGAACTGACAGTTTAAAAGTGCCCTACGTTGTTTTGACTAGAGCAGGTTACGATAGTCTAAATCAGCGGGACACAAATCTTGCTGCTCTCAGATTCACCGAGGGAGCTTGTTCAAAATATATTCTTCAACCTTATCCCAGACTTACTAATTCAGAAACTCTGGGATCTATACTATTTAGCAGGTTTCCTAAGTTGGTCTCCAGCAGGAGAGCACAGGGGTTAAGAGCATCTATTCTCAACAGTCAGATCTCTGTTGGAATCCCAGTTTTATCACATCCTTTTTGTACAGATTTGGGCAATTTATTTAACTTTATCAGCCCCACCTTCCTTATTAGCAAAATGGAGATGATAACTGGATTTATCTTTTAGGGCTGCTTTGAGTTTTAAATGAAATGCCAGGTCTAGCATGATGTTTGACAAACACAAAGTGCTGAAAAATGTCGTGCAGCATGTCCACTACTGATATAAAAATCAGTACAGGTATTTGGAAACCACTATTTTAAAAGACTTCTCCCCCACTATCATTTACACAGAGGATGTTAGTTAGCACAGTGATTATTGGCTTAGGCTGTGTATTGACAAATTCACATACTGGTGATATGTGCTCTGTCCCCATATCATTATCACTTTGGAGAATTTTCCTAAGAGATATCTATTTATTAGACTGTAAGCTAAGTGAGGGCAAGGTTCAGATCTACTTAGCTTACCATTACATCAGATATATTTAG
Source organism: Tursiops truncatus (assembly GCF_011762595.2). Taxonomy (NCBI): domain Eukaryota; kingdom Metazoa; phylum Chordata; class Mammalia; order Artiodactyla; family Delphinidae; genus Tursiops; species Tursiops truncatus. Next base: position 99,564,651 of record NC_047039.1, on the reverse strand, counting down.
CTTTTTATGTATCATTGTGCCTGACACACCATAGGCATGCAACGTTGCATGAATGAATGCATAAATTAATGATTGAAGCATGGGCAATCATATAGTACTGCCTCTCAGGGTTATGTGACCATACAGTTTAGAGTTCAAAGAAAGAAAAAAAAAAAGTGTCTCGTCAAAATTCTCTCTAGGGAATCTAAGACTCAAGGGATTGCCAATCTTTGTAAATGAAAATACAAAATGGATGCCCAGCTACACATCTGAATTTCAGGTAAACAAAAAAATGGCTTTAATCGATAGTATAAATGTGTCCTATACAAACTGGGGGCATACTTATACTAAAAAATGGTCATTATTTATCAGAAATTCAAATTCAATTAAGCCTCCTTGTGTTTTGTGTGGCAACCCTAAAGATCAGTCTAGTCCAGGGTTGGAAATGAGAAACTATTGAACATGATGGGGGTGGTAGTTAAAAAAAAACTCAGTACTTCATAAAGATCTGAGTAACTCTGTGTGTGTGTGTGTGTGTGTGTGTGAGAGAGAGAGAGAGAGAGAGGGAGAGACAGACAGACAGAGACTCGGATTATTAAAGCCTTTTATGGCAACAAGTAAAAGATTATAATTTTAACCATTATGTTTAGTTTCTTGCCAGTTTTCTTACAACAGAACGGTTTCAGGTTCTCAGTTAATCCTTTCTTATGCTGGTTTCTCTAACTAAAACTGAGGCCCATGTTTTAGCTAACAAATAATTAGCCTTCATAAGAGATATGTAAACAAATCATTGACTCATGAACCTTCTAATTGTTCTCACCTATTACTTGATCTAAGCTCATAATGCTGCCATAAAAGAGATTCACATGCCACTGGGGGATTAAATAGATTATGTTTAAAGTCATTCCTCTATCCATGAGTTATACATTCATATACATTCGCATGCCTTCTTGTGTAATCACATATGTTCAAACACATTTTTGAGAAATACACTGTCCAGAAAAAGGTGTTAAATAAGATGTTTAAAGGGGAGTTTTGTGAGACTAGGGACCATACCTAGAGTTTCCGTGCTTCCTCGCATGGCCTATAATGACCACTTTACTTAATGCTGTCTGTGACTCCCCATTCCTTGCCCTCTTAATCCCTCTTACCCTACTCTATTTTTTTCTTTTTTTAATAACATTTATGAACTTCTGACTTACTATAAAATTGACTAACTTATGGCATGCATTGTTTATTTTTGATCTCCACTTACAAGATAAGCTTGTTCTCAATAGATGGCCAGTTTAGGTGCAAACTCTGTCTTAAGTGCAAAAAAGAATTGTTGATGACAAGAATATTTAAGACCCACTGCCCATCTAATATTATCTTTACCCCATGTGTCAGAAATACCTAAAAATGACCTGGTCCTGCAATACTCTTACACAAAGCACTACCTCTCCATTTCTATTCTCTGCTCCCATGAATAATTTGGTAGGAGGCAACATAAGATATGGAGTAAATATGATTCCAATGACCTGTATTTCAACTCCAGCTCTATTAAACACCTCTGCAATTTCAAACCAATCATAGCATGGTTCATTTTCTCATCTGTGCAATGACAGGATTGTGCCACTGAACTCAAAGACACCCTCTATATCTAAAGGTACTCTGACTTAAAATTCCTGAAACTTCCCGTCAGTGTTACAACCACCAGAAACAAAAGGCTGAAATAAAAATGGTGTATGTTTCTGGGAAGAGGCAAGGTAAGTGAAGTAATGACATCACAAGGAACCAGAGAAAGTGGGACCTATTACAAAATTCTGTTGATTTTACACTTTGTAGTGGACCAGCTGTGTGCAGAGCTGAATCTAGAAGTAGGAGAAATAGTACACTGTTGTAAACCATTAGAAGCAGCAAATATTGATTTAAAGTAATTTGTTATAATTACTTTAACACATAATTTTGTATAGTCAATTACTCCATACTTATGATATAATAGCGCCTTGTTTATAATAATGACAATAATAAATTCTAGGACTTATTGAAAACAGACAGTGTGCCAAAATCATTTTGTACACACTATCTAATTTGACGCTCAAAAGAGTCCTTGTGGAGGTACTGTGTATAATCCCCATTTCACAGATGAAGAAGCTGAGGCTTAGATGATTAACTAATGTGCCCGTGATCACATGATTTTTAAACTAGAATCTGGAGGTTGAGTTCAAGTAGGTGTTGCCAGGGCATGCACCCTGATCCCACTCAACTGCTTTCTCTCTGCTCTGGTGGTAATCATTCTGTGTCCTGGTTAACCACATTATCTTTCTCCATCACTAGTACTGCTATGTCCTTGAACACAGGTAGAGATAATCCTTCACCCCTGCCTGTGCTTAGTCCAAGGGAAAGTTTGGTCCATTTATAATGAGGGCGGAATGTCTGCTGTGATAACTTGAGAACACATGATACTTAGCTTTATCTCTTCACATACCTCCTAAGAGTTTTGCCTGTATCTGATTTGATTTCCCAAATTGTGCCAAACAATGATCAGATGACACCTAGGAATTTAGTAACATGCATTAAATTACTTAACTGGTGAGACTTCAAGCCCTTAAAAAAGAGAAGAGGACGTTTGGGGATAATGAGTTTAAATATTGGCTTAGTCTATAGATACATGAGAAAAGGACTGAAGTAAACCTGGAAACACTGACTTAATGCAAAACTGATGTTAAAGGCCATTAAGGGAAAGCCCCTCCATTTAAAAAAATTCATTCATGGATGTACTCATTCACTCTACAGATAGGAATTAGATGCTGGGAATTCAAATGTGAACAACAAAAATGTGGTCTCTCTCCTGAGGTCTCAATCCTGTCTTATGCTGGCTCCTCTAAACAGGAGCTTATAATGTGTTTGTGAGTGTGTGTGTGGAGGTGGGGGAAGCATAGAAAGAATACTGATTTATAGAGTGGCATGAAAATGTTGCTGTAAGAAAACTTCAGAGGTCTGTGGAACCCAAGAAGAAATGCATTTAGCTCAGACTTTGATAGAAGTACGTTGATCAGAAAAGACCTTCAAGGACTTACCTGGTGGCTCAGTGGTAAAGAATCTGCCTGCCAATGCAGGGGACACGGGTTCGAGCCCTGGTCCAGGAAGCTCCCAAACGCCACAGAGCAACTAAGCCCGTGTACCACAACTACTGAGCCCGTGCGCCTAGAGCCCATGCTCCGCAACAAGAGAAGCCACTGCAATGAGAAGTCCACGCACTGCAAAGAAGAGTAGCCCCCACTTGCCGCAAACAGAGAAAGCCTGCATGCAGCAACGAAGACCCAACACAGCCAAAAAAAAAAAAAAAGAAAAAAACATCATTAAAAAAAGAAAAGACCTTCAACATGAAATGATATCTGAGTTCAGACCTGAGAAGACAAAGGAGTCAGGGAGGGGAAAATGGGTAAGGCTGACACTATCCTCTGCCAAGCAAAAAGTTATTCTCCTCCCCACTCACTCCATTTTTTTTTTTGGTTCAGAGATGTTGAGTCTAGGATGTATCAATGCAAGTCTACCATGGAGACAATGACATTCTGAAAATGGTCTCTTGCTACCTGTTTAGAGAAAGGCACAAACAACCTGTCTGCCTCATGTAGAAAACTGCTTCATGCCTCTGAAAGTTGTTGTATAAATGGAAGCTGCTGTGACTATCTTGTTACTGTGAGGCACGGACCAACAGAATCATGAAGCTGACATTCTCAGAACCCTTATATTATTGAGTTACTGAATTAGTGCTAATAAACATTCATTTTTAAACTTATCTTCAGGTGAGAAAAATAAATCTCTATTTGTTTAAGCCACTGTTGTGATTTCTGTTACCTGTGGATGAAAACATTTCCAATCGAATAAGGGACTGAGGGGTATAAAGTGGTTGAAGTAAAGGGCTTGAGGATTAAAAATACATTAACATATTTTAGGGTATAAAAAAAGCTTCAGAGGAGTTGGAATGATCATAGGCAGTTTAGGTGGAATGATAAGAGAAGAGAGGGACCATAGCTTGCCCAGCTTTTATTCTCCTTAATTCAGAAAATATTTAAGGAGGAACTATTTTCTGTTGGGTTCTATTCTGGGCACTGGGATAGAGCCCAAATAAAACAGACAACAATCCTTGCTCTCATGGAGTTAGCATTCTAGGGGGTTAGGAAGTGCTGGGCTTGGTGCAGTTTTAAATAAAGTAGTCAAGTAAGACGTCATTGAAAAGGGGACCCTGGGACTTCCCTGGTGGTGCAGTGGTTAAGAATCCACCTGCCAATGCAGGGGACATGGGTTCAAGCCCTGGTCTGGGAAGATCCCACATGCCACAGAGCAACTAAGCCCGTGCGCCACAACCACAGAGCCTGTACTCTAGAGCCCACGAGCCACAACTACTGAGCCCATGTGTCACAACTACTGAAGCCCACACACCTAGAGCCCGTGCTCCACAACAAGAGAAGCCACTGCAATGAGAAGCCCGCACATGGCAACGAATAGTAGGCCCTGCTTGCCGCAACTAGAGAAAGCCTGCGTACAACAGCAAAGACCCAACACAGCCAAAAATAAATAAATAAATTTATTTAAAAAAAAAAAAGAAAAAAGAAAAGGGGACCTTTGCACAAAGACCTAAAGGAGATGGGAGAGCAGACAAGGTGAATAGTCAGAAGAAAATCAATCCAGGGAGGGGGAGCAGAAACAGCAAAGCCCCAAAGAGAGACTGTGCCTGGCACTTTCAAGCAATGAGGAATGAGGGGGAGTGTGAACTGGAGGGAGCGTCTTAAGAAATAAGTTCAGAGGAGTAGTGGGGAGGGGAGCATTGTGTAGGGCCCTTTAAGTCATTGCAAGGTTTTGGCTTTACTTCAAATGAGCCACAAATATGTCAGGGGGTGAGGGAGGGGGCTTTGATCAAGGCACAGCATGATGTGTTACTTCTCACAGAATGACACCTGTAAAGTTCAAAATAGATAGAGGGGAGTGGGGGCAGAAGTACAGAGACCAGTTGTGGAGCTACTGCAATAATGCAGGTAAGTGATGAGAGTGGTTTAGACAAGGTAGGGCTTGGTAAACATGGTGAGAGTATTTGGGATTTTTTAATCTTTTTCTGATGACTGAATGCCAGGGTTTGATGATGGATTGAATGTGAGCTATAAGAGAAAGAGAAGAGTCAAGACTGATTCCAAGGGATGCACACTGAACGACTGCAAAGGTATAGATTTGTGATTTATAAAGAAATACTGGGAAATACTGTGGGGCGATCAGTTTTGTTTTGGCTTTGGCAATTAAAATGTTACTTAGGTATGTAAGTGGAGATGTCAAACATGTGAGTGGATGTATAAGTCTGGAATTTAGGAGAGAGTCTTGGGCCGGATATAGAAGTATGAGCAATCTTCCAAGTAGAGATGGTATTTAAAGCGACGGGACTGGAAGAGATCACCAGGAGGGTGAGAGAAGGAAAAGCAGAATTTCAAAGACTGACACCTGGTGCATTCCAGTGATAAGAGATGCCAGAGATGAAGAGAAACAAGCAAAAGAGACTGAGAAGGGGCACTCTGGCAGAAAAGGTAGGCGTTATGGTGGACTGGAAGCCAAGCGAAGAAAGTATTTCAGGAAGGAGAGAATGAGTAATGAGCTGATATCACACCTTGAGTTAGTTAAGGCTGAGTTTAGATTTCCAATCTACTGATTCATTTCTTTATATATAAGTTTTTACATTCTTTTTTATAATATTTATTTTATTTATTTTTTGGCTGAGTCAGGTCTTGGTTGCAGCATGGCGGGGGGGTCTTCGTTGAGGTGTTCGGGATCTTTCATTGCGGCTCTCGGGCTTCTCTCTAGTTATGGCGTGCAGAGTTTCTCTCTCTAGTTGTGGCGTGCGGGCTCCAGGGCGCATGGGCTCTCTCTTTAAGGCATGCGAGCTCAGTAGTTGCGGCACACGGGCTTAGTTGTCCCACTGCATGTGGGATCTTAGTTCCCCAGCCAAGGATTGAACCCATGTTCCCTGCATTGGAAGGTGGATTCTTTACCACTGGACCACCAGGGAAGTCCCTGCAATCTACTGATTCTAACTCTAAACACAAGGGAAATGTTGGAGTGGAGTCACCAGCCCCAACTTGCTTCAATTGCCAATTCAATAAACCACTACAATGTTTTCTATTCATTTGGCAGAATGAAGAAGGGATAGAATTGGAGTCCACTTTCTGGAAGTCAGAGAATAATAACATTGTCAGGATTAGAGGATGTTTAGGGCATGGTAATTTTTCCTTTTTTTTTTTTTTAAGATTAAACAGTTATTCTTCAAAAAAGACAGAGACTGCTTTTCCCACAAGTCGATGAGCCAAGACTACTCAGGAAGCATACCAGCAGGATAAGATGGCCCTGACGAGTCTTTATCATATAACCATGCATGTCAAATAACGTAAGAAATTCCTAAGACAGAGGAGGAAAAAATTAGTCTCAGCTTTGTGCATCATTAATGACCAAGAAGGAAAAGAAAGCCATCTCTCTCCAGTATGGAGAAATGATGGAGCAACAAACTCTTATCATACCACTCTCTGGCAACCAGTCAAAACGAAGGAAAAAATATGCAAGTCGCACACGTACTCTTCTGCACATGCAGGGTGAGACAGGAGAAACTAGAGCTTCAAAGCTTATTTTCTGGGGATGGGAAGCTAAACTATTGTGTGTGTGTGTGTGTGTGTGTAAATTCTGGAAGTTGTGGCAATGTCAAACACATTTTCTACACTGACTCTCTTAGCATCTTAACTTGTGCCTGCACATGTTCCTTTTGGCTTTTAAAACATGAAATGACCTTTTATCAACTTTTTGTATACAATATCAATGAATTTTGGCACTGAGAACATTCAGAAAAGGACTATACTAAACTTTCCCTTAATTTAAGAAAGTCTTTTTATTTTCAGAAATAGAGAACTCAGTTACGTTAATATTAAATAGTTCAAGATAACTTACTATTTTCAAATATTCCAAAGCACATTCAAAGCATCTAGGAATACATAATGGTTGACAGAATAATTATGTGTGCTTACAATAATTATTAAAATAGGTCCCCTAAGGACTTCTATCCCACCACATTTGGCTAGGCCTATTTAACAGGAACCACAAAGGGTTATATCTGGAAGAAGCTATGGTGATACAACTGAATTTTGTTAAATCTAACATAAATAAAATAATTTCGTGTTAAAAAGTACTCTATATATATTGTTTCTTGTTACTGTTGTCATAATGATTTACTGCCAAAATCTGATTGAACTTTTCCAAATTCTGTGTAAGTTAAAGAGATTTGGCTCAAGTTGTAAATTTGTATTATGTGTAGAAAGAATGCGTTTCTGATATGATCTGCATATCTACTGAGGTTAAGGTCAAATCTCAAAAAAAAACAATTTTAGAGCTGGAGAAAAACCTTAGAGATCATATAATCCAAACCTTTTATTTGACTTAGGTGGAAAACTACAGAGAGGATAAGTGACTTGCCTAAAGCTATACAGCAAATTAGCAAAATCTATAATTATATTTCACTTATTAAGAATAAGGGTAGGGCTTCCCTGGTGGCGCAGTGGTTAAGAATCCGCCTGCCAATGCAGGGGACATGGGTTCGAGCCCTGGTCTGGGAAGATCCCATATGCTGCGAGCAACTAAGCCTGAGAGCCACAACTACTGAGCCTGAGTGCCACAACTATTGAAGCCCGCACGCCTAGAGCCCGAGCCCGTGCTCTGCAACAAGATAAGCCACCGCAATGAGAAGCCCACGCACCACAGCGAAGAGTACCCCCTGCTCGCCGCAACTAGAGAAAGCCCACGCTCAGCAATGGAGACCCAATGCAGCCAAAAATAAATAAATAAATTTATAAAGAAAATAAAAAATAAACATCCATTTAAAAAAAAAGAATAAGGGTAAACAGTCACATGGAAAGATGGTCAATATCGCTAATTATTAGAGAAATGCAGATCAAAACCGCAATGAGGTACCACCTCGCACTGGTCAGAATGGCCGTCATCAAAAAGTCTATGAATAGGGCTTCCCTGGTGGTGCAGTGGTTGAGAGTCCACCTGCCAATGCTGGGGACGTGGGTTCGTGCCCCGGAAGATCCCACATGCCGCGGAGCGCCTGGGCCCGTGAGCCATGGCCACTGAGCCTGCGCGTCTGGAGCCTGTGCTCCGCAATGGGAGAGGCCACAACAGTGAGAGGCCTGCGTACCACCAAAAAAAAAAAAAAAAAAAAAGTCTATGAATAATAAATGCTGAAGCAGGTGTGCAGAAAAGAGAACCTTTCTACAGCTGGTAGGACTATAAATCAGTGCAGCCACTATGGAGTGGTTTGGAGGTTCCTTAAAAAACTAGAAATAGAACTACCATATGGTCCAGCAATCTCACTCTTGGGCATATATCTGGAAAAGACAAAAACTAATTAGAAAAGATACATGCACCTCAATGTTTATAGCAATACTATTTACAATAGTCAAGGCATGGAAACAACCCAAGTGTCCAACAGAAGACTGGTTTAAGAAGATGTGATATGTGTATGTGTGTGTCTGTGTGTGTGTGTACATACACACACACAATGGAATCTTACTTAGCCATAAAAATAATGAAATATTGCCATTTGCAGCAATATGGATATACCTAGAGAATATTACACTAAGTGAAGTAAATCAGACAAAAATAAATATTATATGATATCACTTTTATGTAGAATCTAAAAAATAATACAAATGAATCTATATACGAAACAGAAACAGACTCACAAACATAGAAAACAAACTTATGGTTACCAAAGGGGAAAGGGAAGAGGGAGAGAGATAAATTAGGAGAATGGGATTAACAAATACAATTTTTATATATAAAATAGATAAGCAACAAGGATTACTGTATAGCACAGAGAACTATATTCAATATCTTGTAATAACCTATGGAAAATATTCTGGCATACACACACACACACATACACACACACACATATATATATATATATATCCCTTTGGTGTACACCTGAAACTAATACAGTATTATAAATCAACTATACTTCAATTTAAAAAAAAAAGAATAAGGGCAATTTCCTTAGGTAAGTCCCTCTTTTCTGAATGTAAATTCAGTCTAGTCGGACATATTCCAAGACTGTTGTTCTATTTCCTTACTGTTTACCAAGAAGTGAAGCTGGTACCTTTTAACATTCTTTGGTCTATCCATGATGATAATCACTTGGGTTTGTAGAAAACTTCATAGAGTTTCCATTAAAAAAGCACTCACACATCCATTTTCTAACATGACCCTATACATGAGTATAAACAGATGGAATTAACGTGATCTCAGAGAGGGGAACTGAGGCTCAAGTTTAGTGATTTATCCTATTTGACCTAGCCAGGTCATGATGGAGCTGAACTAAATTCAAATAGATGGTTCTAAAAGAATCAAGTGACCTGAATCCAGTTCTTAATTCCGTGACCTAGATTCAATAAACAATATTGCCCTTCCATGCCCTGTGGTTTGAGGTCTTCCAAATCCATTCAATTCCTTGCTAAGATTACTGATCTGAAAGAAGCAAATGAGAAAAACCCAAGTTTAGGTTTGTCTTTGTTATTTATGCACGTGATGTGTGAGCTCCATCTACATTATGCAAACAAAATATACATTATATATTTTTTTTTCCCCCCAAATCTTCCCTTCTTCCAATGAGCTACTAAATAAGATGGTTTATTTCACATGATTGATTACAGGGATTCTGCTCATATATCCAAGGGCTGACATTTTAAATCACATCTTCTTTTCAATTGAAGAGAATAAAATGATTTTCATATCTTGACATGATTGATTATTTGGAAGCTGAAGCCAAAATCTATAAGAGTTCAATCTATGGCTCCCACCAGCTGACAGCATATTATCAGACCTTATTAAGATCATGCGTGACTTGCAACTATAGCTTTATATCTGACAGTAAGCAAATATAATGCCCTTTTGCCTTTAGATTGCACATTTGTATTAATGCGGTGGTTGGTGTATCTATTTATGAAAGGATTATAGGTGATGTAAATTTTACCTTTACAGATAAATGATAATTCCTTTGTGTTTAATCTCCATAAGAGATTGGGGAAATCTAAAATACCAATGAGGCTGAATGTTTATCAGAGGCAGATCTATAAAGATTCTCTAATAGCAAACTGCTAGTTCCAGTAGGATACCTCTTCCTTATTTTTCTGAGGATCTCTTACTTTAATCCAAACCCTGAGAAGTACCTCAACTATAAAGATGAGTCACCAGGGCATACAAGCTGAAATTTATACACTCTGGTGTAAGTCAACTTATTGAAAGAGGTTTCATTCATCTGAAGTTACATAGCAGGATATCTAACGTAGAGACCAGCCAGTGTTTTGAGGGTTGGCACGTTTATGGGAAAATCAATGTTTAAGTTATCGTTTCACCTGCTTTAATTATAACACCAATTTTCTTTTTGGATGGTGCAGATCAAATGAAAATGGGTCATGTCTTTTCATTGTAAACACCACTCCATAAATCTGGGCTCTGTCGTTGCAGGACTCTCTACAGACATTCAACCTAGCTCCTTTGTATCTAGAGTTAATTTCAGTTGTGAGGTTTCCAGGGTCAAATAGCAAGTTTCCTAGTAACCACACAGATAACATCCATTAAGAGGACACCCAAATCACTCTAAAGGAGACCAAAAATTCAAGCTCTCTGCTAAGAATTAAATAAGTAAAAACTTCTCTTTAAAAAAGTTATTCAGTAGACTATAAACATCTTGAAGGAAGAATCTACATCTCTTTCATTTACATACTGCACGCATCTCCTAGAGATGGGTGATGAATTCCCATCCTACAAGCACTGTTGTAAGTACTAGAGATATGATGGTGAACAAAAATGGTGTGTGGGGCCCCTGAACTCAAAGAATTTACTATCCCAAGGGTAGACACTATAACTAAACAAAAAAGTAAAGAATGATGAATGCTATGTTACAGAAAATAAAGCTTAGTACAGGAACACAAGCAAAGGCCTCAGTAAAGGATGTTTCATGGATGCCAGGAACATGAAGTAGCATCCTGGTGGATAAGGTGAAGATGTGGAGACAAGTATTCCAGGAAGAAGGAGTGGAATGTAGAAAGATGGCATGGGGAGCTGGTCTTAGAGCTGTTTTGATAGACATGGGCCAGAAAAGGAATGGCCCTACAAATCATGATGGAAAAGTTTCACTTAATCCTGAGGTATACAGAAGTCATAAAAGTGTTTTGAGCAGGAAAGTTACATGACCACCTTTGTGTTTTAGAATGTAGTAATGGGCATTAAGTGGTTCTAGAAAGAATTAATGAAGGCATAAAAACATTATTACTATTAATGGTAAGAATGACTAACATTTTTGGACACTTCTGATTCTCTAACTTTTCCTGATCAATAATCTTATCAAAGTATCCTTTAGTGAAAATGATTTAGATATCCATATTTCAAAGATGAGAAAACTGAGACTCCTAGTAATTCAATGGCTTTTCTAAATGTCACAAATCTAGTTAATTATGAGTCACTATTTGATACAAATCACCCTGTTCCCAACTCTCTAAAATGATATGGCTTGCTAAAATCCCCAAAACCTGATAAAAATATCAAATTGGAGAAAACTAACTATAAATTTCCAGTGCTGAGAGAAATTTAAAACTCTGTTCCCTCACTATTTGATTACCTTAAAGTGATTTTACTACTCAAAATATCTGAAGAATTACCTGGACATTATAGTAAGAGATCAGTTAATATTCATTAAATGGATATTGAGTGTTTAGTGTAAAAGTTTTGCTGTTCCCATTGTTGTTTTTTGTTTGTTTGATTGATTGATTGACTGAGTGGTTGATTTCTATTTCGGTTATGTGGTTGGTGGGATCAATAAAAGTTTGATTGTCAACCTGAGCTAACAAACTGTCAAACAGAAACATTTTAAGTGGAAACATACCGATACACCACAGGCCACCATGAGAAAATACACCCTTGAGAATTTACAGGAAAACTGGAGAGAACTGTAGACTTCCACAGAACAGAAATCTGGGATTGAGTACATAAAATCTAGAGATTCTTGCTGTAATCTGGGCTAGAAACAGTTGCACTGAAATCATATTCCATATTTTCCTATTACAATGTTTGTCTTTCTTCCCTAGTAAACTTCTCTACAACCATGGCTGCATCCATCCTCTCCACTGTCATGACTCACATATTTATACTGTCAACATTGATCTCACCAATCAGCACTAGATTCAGTTCTCCAAATTCCTATAGACTTTGCCATAAGGATGTCCCCTACTCTCATATTAAGTAGTGCCAACATTTGTTCCCACTCTACCGACACAAACTTGTCCTTATGTCTTTTAGTCATGGCATCATCCGCATCAAATCTTCAGACTAGAAATTTCTAGAACTACCTTTGTCTACACCTTATCCAAACTACCACCACTCATATCTAAGGAATCTCTAAGACCAGTTAATTTTACATTCTTAATGGTCTTGTCCCAAACCCCTTCTTTCTACCCCCACTGCCCCAGCCCACCTTTATAGCTGAAGTCACTAAAACTTAAAGAAGTTAGATCATAGAGCTGGCAGAAAAAGAAGGATTCAAACCTGGCCTTTTTGACTCCTCAGTACCATGTTTATTTATCTATGCTGATGTTTAGATTACTTGCTTGCCTGCAAAACTAACATAGCTGTACTGTAATTTTTTGTAGTGCTGTATTGCATAAAGTAGATATTCAGTAAATAACTATAGAATGAAAGTGACCTTAACCCCATGATACAGCATTTTAGACCCATACAAATCATCATCTTGCAAATTGAGGTGAAAGGGCCTTATAAGTGTAAATAAAGATTTAAAATAAAAATGATTACTTAATGGATACAAGCTAGTGATCTGAAATCAGTGGGCGAGGGCCTGTGTATTTGCAGAAGCTTCTCTGGGCCATCAGGAAGTTCTACCACCCACCGAGATATGAGCCACACTGGAAATGAAGGGCTTGGCACTAAAAACATGAAATTTCTTGTTCACTGCTTCCTGTGAAGGGTTCCTCAATTTTCACAGCCCAGGGCGAGAGACAGGAGGAATGAGTCAGCAAGGAGTCCAAGAGTGAAACCTATAAGCAAGCAGGTCCAGGAAGCCCCACGAAGTCCTGTGTTGAACTCTACATCAACTTTTTGAAATTGACAGATTCCATCTGTAGGAACCAGGTGAATCAACAGCATTCCGATCTCAAACATCCATCTACCTATTGGTTGTTGACAACATGGTGTGGTATAGTGAATCTAAACCACCCAAGAACGCATATACAGACACACACACTCATACACACACAATGCTGCAGTATTATGGGTTTGATGGGATACCTTGAACCCTTACTAAGACCCCTAGTACAAAATCCTTCATGTAGAGGGAAGTGCCTAGTTTGAGGGCCAAAGAACCATGCAAAGCAACCTTAAGCCAATTATTTTATCTTCTGACCCTTTACTTTTTGGCTGACAAACCTAAGCAAATAATAACTGTGCTACCTAAACTGAAATGAAAAAAAAAATCAGAAAATGTAAGTATGTGAAAGTGCCGTAACGTAAAGTTATATATCAAATATGAATGCAATTATTTGCCCTACCACACTCAGCAAAGGTAACAGCCTTTGGAAAGTAATGAGCAGTAAAGGAGTTGTGAAATCAGAAGAGAAAGGTGGTTTCCAATTTCCCTGTTTTCTATAAATTCAAACTGGTCTAAATGTACAGAAATTCAGATGACAAGGTATAGTGGTATTAGGACCATTTCAAAATATTCTGATACTCCTTCTGGGCACATGGCAGGGATACAGGCAGGGCCATATGACTTACTTTGGACAATGAGATGTATGAAAAATGATGTGTAATCACTCCCAGGTGGAAGCTTTAAGATCCAGAATGCAGTGTACTGTGTTTTCCTCTTCTGCTACATTGATACTGGAAATGCATCTAGAGGTAGAGTCTAATGAGATGAAACTCTATCAGTTCGAAAGCCTGAGCAACTACAATAAACATACTCCCCTCTGACCAATTTTGTACACACAGTATGAACAAGAGTAGATTTATCGTGTTAAGTCTCTGTGGTTTGGGGCTGATTTTTCACACATGATATAACCTATCTTGACCTACACACAGTATTTAAACACCATGCCTTGTCCAGCTTCAATCCCCACCTCTACCAGTGGATTAGTTTCATAAGTAAATGAGGTATTTTAAGCACTTACACATTTTAAGAAAACCAGGGAATAAGATTATATCTTATAAATGGCATATAACACATAACACTCCAAAGATGACCACCATGCATTACTTCTCTCATACACGACTTATGTCTAATTCTCCTCCCCTCAATTCTGAGCTGGCCTTAGTAACTTGCTTTACTCATAGAATGTAGTGGAAGTGATATTCTTGAAAATATAAGGTTAGGTTATAATAAAACCCAAAGCTTCTGCCCATGCCTCTGGAATGCTCCCTCAAACAACCCAGCTGCATGCTTAAAAGCCCAAGTCACATGAAGAAACCACAGGTGAGATTTTCAGGTGACAACACTTGCTGATCTCCCAGCCCCAAATCAGCATCAATTTCCAGCCATGTGCATGAGTCATCCTGGATATTCAACTAAGTCAAGCCTTCAGATGACTGCAGCCCCAGTCAATATCTGCGTGTAATAACATGAGACCCCAACTAAGAACTGCTCTGTTGTGATACAAAGACACCTATGAGATATGAGAACCTTAAGAGATAACAGTAAATTGTTTTAAGGTACTAGGTTTTAGACTTCTTTGTTATATAGCAATAGATAATATGAGTTCGGTGGAATATGCTTAATGCTTAAATGAAGTGGAAATAATAATGCATATCACACAAGATTATTATAGAGATTAAATTCTGTAACATACATAATATGCCTTGTATAGTGTCTATAATATAACATGCATTGATCAAGATATTCTTGGTCATGAAAGGTTAAAAAAACAAACCAAAAACCTTCAAGCATTAGTGAATTAAAAGAACAAGTTATATTTCTTCTTCATTCTATTTGTCCATCAAGTCTGATTCTGGTTGCTCAGGGACCCAAGATGACAGGATGTGGTCACCGTGAATTTTGCTGATTCCTATGCAAGATGAAGAAAGAAGCTCTGGAGCCTTTTGTTACGGCACTTGAATGTGCTGGATTGGAAGCAACACACATCACATCTGCAAACAATTCATTAGCCTGAATTGCAAGGGGCAGAAAGTAAAATCCTACAATTTGCTCTAAGAATAGGGGGAAATAAAAGCATGATAAAATGTGGGGTTTTTTCTCCGTAAAATTATTCTATCCTAACATATCATAATTTACTTATTTATTTTGTTACTGTCTGTCTCCCCCTACTGTAATGTAGGCTCCACATAGACAGATATGAGTTCGCCTCTGTATACCAAGCACTCAGGGACGGCAGAACTCAGGCACAGCAGTTACTTATTAAATATATGATGGAAATATGGGCTAACAGCATAGTAACCATCATATTCTCCACTTCATTCATAATGGTGACCACATAAGCTACATTTTCAAAGACAGTAAGTACTTGGAGAGGTATAGGCTAGATAATACCACGAGGAACATGAAAATTAAGTATAAATATCTAGAAGGCTTTAACTTAAACAACAAAAAAGTATTCTATATAATTATTTTCATTCCAAATCCATAGTACTAATGGATATATGTATGTGACTCAACTATCAAGTATAAATATTCTGGTGTTAGGCAAATGCAAGTTTGAATCTTGGCCCCCCAAATTGCTAGCTCTGAGCTTTGGGTTATAAACCAATGGGTATTAAACCAAACCTTCTTCTTATACATCTCACTCTTTTCATTTTCTCATGGTGACCTGAAAGTGTAATTCTCATGTATTTGGAATTACCACCCTCCCTGCCATTTCTCAGATTCTGGGTTCTCTTCCAGGCCCTCCTGCTCTCTCTTGTTTTAGAGAAATACTTCAGTCCAATTTTCTCAGTGGCCCAAAGCAATTCCAGTAAATAATGTTAGCTGGATGCCGAATCTCCTCTCTGATAATTAGCACATCCTGCTTTCCTCCATCGTGGCCTCCACTTCTTGACAATACTTGATAGCTGGCTAAAGAGGTTTCATATAGGACAACAAGCTCTGAAAGGCAGATGCTGAGTGGAAGCAGGTTGTTTCAAATCAGAAAGAAGAGAGCATCAAATCATCCAGCCATCCTTTTGTAACCAGCTCTATGGTATGTGAAATTAAAAGAATAGAAAATGTGTTACCAGTAATATACTATGTTTTCCTCACTCACAGAGCCATCTTTGGTTTACTCAACATCACTGAGCTGCACACTGCAGAAAGGTTTAAAACACTATACAGATAAAAGTCTTTATTTATATGTTCTAAAACAAAGGTAGTCAAGGTTTTTCATTTGAGCAGTAGGGAGGGGATGGTGTGCTGGAGGTTAACTTTGCCACAAAAAAACTTTGTTGCCCTTCAAAGATAAGCAAAATTTGAGAACAATTACAAAGAATCTCTGATTAATTAGACTCAAGCAATGTCAACCCCTTAATTAGCCTATACAACCAATAATTTTAAGAGGCAGATGGTAGTAAATGGTAGCTGAACTATGTGACCCCAAGGACATTTGCTCTAAGTCAAAAGCAAGGTCCTCAACTCACAATACTTAATAATGCACTTAATAGCATATATCTCCCGCCCACTACCCCGCCGTTTTCTTCCACTGCCCAAAAATAAGAAAAACGTGTATTTGTAAATTGTGCTTATATGATACTTTCATTTATATTATCTGTATGGTTTTCTCAACTGCAACCTAAAAAAATAGGAAATTTATGTGACATCTACCATAGCAGGACAGATGTTAACTCCAGGTGTGACTAGATAAGAGATTTAACTAGATGTCATCACAACTTGTTTTTTAGTTTTTGGTCTTTTTTTCAAGTGTTTTTTGGGATAGTCTCTCAACTACGGTTTCTTCTATATAGCAGATTTTCCTCATGTGGTGGCAAACATGGCCACTGGCAACCTTGGACTTAACCTGGGCCTTAGTGCTCACTATCTCAGAAAGAAGAACTGGCTCTTTGTGGATGGTTTCAGGTTTTTGATTCATCTGGCTTCAGCTAAATTCCCACCCAGGATTTAGCCAAGGTTTTCCAGTATTCTGATTGGTCAGGCCTGTGTTATAGCCTCACACCTAAGGCCAGGCATAAACTTAGACATACTTGAAACTCAGACTGAAAATTGGAGCAGGTTTTCTGTGTAGGAAAAATATATTTTCAGTACATTCTTTTTATGTGATTATCATAACAACCCCATGAAAAATCATGGACAGAATTTCTAGGAGAGGTAGGTCAGGAAACTAGAGACATCTAAGTCTTAAGAGGCCAACAGGTGTCAATGTATTTCTGACTTCTCTAAATTTAGCTCTGTGCCTTCAGAGATTATTATATAACTATAATAATCTCAATTTCTTGTCTGTAAATTTAATGTCTAAAGTTAATATGGTGTGCATGATTGTAGCATGCATTAAATAAGGTATGGAAAGAAAAAAAGAGCATTGCATGTTGTAATTCCCCTGTGTAATAAACAACCTCAAATTTCAGTGGCTTACAATAAGTTTATTCCTCAACTCTGTGGGTTGGCTGTAATTCTGCTCTGATTGACTGGGCTTGGCTCTTGGCTATATGTATGTTCACATCTGCTCAACGTGTTTCTTCATTCTGTGACCAACAGCTACCCAGGGTATGTTCTTCCTATGGCAGATGGCACAAGCATCAGAGGATAAGGCAAACCACATAAAAACACTTAATGGCTCTAATCACATTACATTTGCTGACATAACATTGGCCTAATCAAGTCACATGGCCAAGCCCATCGTTGGAGTAGGCAATACACTCTCCCTAGTCTGGTGAGAGGCATCGAAAATTACTTGAAAGAGCCTGTGCCTGTTTAATTCCCCTACAGAGAAGGATTGAAGAATTGGGAAAAATAATCCAGTCTACCACAAAACCATAGTTGGTAATAAAAAATATTAGATTCATCACTGTAATTCATCCTGGGAAAAAACACTGTAGGATTTAGGATAGGGAATTTAAGATTAGAAAAAGTGTGTAAAATTTCTTTATTGACCATGATTCCGTACTCTTTCCTGCAACACTAGGTTTCCTAAGCAGCCTGGCTACTGGCTTCTGACTCTCTTGGTACTTTACTTCCAGTGTTTAACTCCTGGCTGCATACCACATGTCTCCTGAACCTGCTATACCTGACCTGGATCTTCTCTCTTCTTGGCTCACAATAAGGCAGGTGATATCTGTCCCAGTCACTTCTGCAGCCACAGTGCCTGCCACATAGGAGGGGGTCAATAAAGAGTCATGAACTCAGTAAGCGGAAGAGTGGCACGTCGCAAAGATGTGACCTATCCCAAATTCACCCTTCCAGTTTTCCTTACTAATAGTAAACAAATTAATTTGGGGGTAGAAAGAAAGCAATGAAGAACTAAATTAAAACTACATTTTCTACCCTTCCATGTAGCCAATGGTGGTCAATGAAATGTAAGTGGACAGTATCAGGAAGGGCTTCCAAAATTATTTTTAAAGTACTCCTATCCCTTTGCCATTTCCCTTCTTCCTTCCTGTAACACAGACTTAAATGGTTGGAGTTCTAGTGGTCATTTTTAAGTCATGAACACACCCTAGAGATGGTCAAGTCGAAAGCTGAAAAGAGTCCAGGTCCCTGATGACTTTGTGAGCCCAGGACTATCAACCTCTGGATTTCTTTTGTGTGAGAAAAAAACGAACTCAATTTGTTTAAGTTACTATTTGGGAGGTTCTAATACTTGCAGCTGAACACAATAATGTCATAGGTTCCTGGTAGATGTTAATTGGATCTGATTTTAAAAGTGGAGTCATAAATGGATTCTCATTGTAAAAGGAGCAGAGGTAGAAACAGAATCAAATTGGGGTAAAATGGTTTCCTTGGCCATAATTGAACAGGAAGCCTTGACACAATTAAGATCACATCAAGAGTTACCATCAACACTTTCTTTTTGTTTCTCTCTGCTATTACTTATTGTGTATTTCCCATAGACAAAGTACTGTACTAAACCCCTTTATATACATTATCTAATTTAATCCTTTGAACAGTCCCATCAAATATACAGCATTATCTCTGCATTATTTAATATAGTATTTACTACAGAACAAAGGACAGATAAATGATTTGCCCAAGGCCATTTAAGCAGATCCAAACATAACTTATTTCACTGCTAAATCCCATTGACATTTTAAACTCTACACCCTGTTATACATACATATTTTTTAATGAATGAATACTGCTTGGGAAAGAAACCAAACACACCAAAAGTAAAGCATTAATGAAAACCTATGCTCCTAAGCACTGTGATATGTTCTTCTTAACATGCTTATGCCTTGAATAAGAGTGATTTGCCACCAAGGAAGATGGGTCAGTTTCTGTTCCAGATGATCGGGAATGAGGCACCAAGTCACAGTATCCACTGATCATCTTCTACACACTGTGACCACACAGAAAACAAGGGTCAAATTGTTTCTTGCCAATTCTTTACTTTTTAGAAGGGCTAAGACATGATTATGATACTTGCTATGAGCCAAGAGAACCTTTTCTAATATTTAAGGTGACTTACCTAGAGAATAGGAACCTGCCAATGTCATACTGGAAGGAAGGAGGGAGGGAGGGAGGAAGAAAGGAAAGAAGGAAAAGAGAGATAAATAAAAGAAAGAAGGAAGGAATGAAGGGAGAGAGAAAGAAAAGAAATAATGGCGGGGGAGGAGAAGGAGGGAAAGAAACAAAGAAGGAAGAAAAAAGCCATATCTTCCTCATCTCCAAAGTAGGATTAGCAAATCTCTGAACTACTTCAGGACAGAGTGTGAACATGTATCAAGTAGTCACTGTCTTTACATACATAATTCATACACTTTTAAGTACACTGTGAAGAGATAGAAAGGATTATAACTGCCCCTCAAAGCTCAGAAATGCACTGTGTAATTATTCAAAAACATGTATCTATTGTCTTCAGTATGTAAAATGTTATGCTAGGTGCTGTGATGAGAAAGGCAGGGAAGATGAAGTTGTAGAAGATGGAAACAATAATCTCAAAACTTTCACTGTCTAGAAAGAGACAAAATACATGGATAAATAATAAAAATAACTACTGTTGCATCTCTCTCTACATGAACTAATTCAATTAGCAAATATTTATTCAGTGTTTACTATGTATTAGGCACTGTTCTAAGTCCTTGGGATATATCAATGAACATAAGAGACAAAAACCACTGTCCCTGTGATTCTTATATTTTAGAAAAAGCCACTGAATCCTTAGGTGCATAGCTATGGCAAATATTAATGCATTCCATTTGTTCCCCTAAATTCCCTAGACTTTTTTACAATTAGGCAGTTGGGTGTCCTGTAACTAGCTCTGGCCAATGAAGTAGTAACAGAAATACAGTTTTACTTCTGGATAGGAGCAGTGAAGAACTGAAGAGTTTATGTATGGTTTTCCATTCTTGCTCTTCCTCCACCTCAGCAAAGCTTAAAATCACAGTTTGAGACCTACCACTCTGAGTGTCTAAGGTACTATACAGAGCAGAAGCCCACATCAACCCACATGGGGTTGGATATGAAGCATGAACAAGAAAATAGCTTCTTTGTTGTGGTAAGTCATTGAGAATTTTAGGAGTGTTTGTTACCCCAGTGTAACACAGCCTGTGCTGACTAACATAGAGGTGCATTTCTTACCATCTGTATAGCCGCTGCTCTCGGAAAGGAGTCTGTCAACAGAGGGTATTTTAAAAATTACTTGAGTGAATATTATTTACCAAAGCAAAGTTTTAAAAGGGTCTAAAGAAAGGGCCAATTTCTTTTGGTTTGCAATATCAAAGAAGAGTTTATGGGAAGGGTGACATTTAAACAAGGAAAAAATATAGAATTCTGATGAGGACTATAGACTTTTGCTTTCAATAGACCTCGGTTTGATTCCCAGAACTACTACCTATCTTAGAAAAGTTATTTAATCTCTCTGAGCCCCAGTTTATTTATCTTTATAATGGGGATGATGTCTGCTACTTAGTATTTTGTGAGGATTGAATGAGAAAAAACGAGCACAAAGAGTTCATACAGTGCTGATCACTGTAAGAAATGTATAGACATGAACTTGAAGGCTTTGGATGCATGGAGACAGTGGTGGGGGGGATGTGCGTACACAAGTGTGGGAAAGTGTGGGGGGGGTGGTCTTACATGGCAAACAGGTGTATTCATTTTAGCTACAGCTTCTAGCATAAAAATCAGTAATTACACTTAGCATTTATGCAGCATTTTACAGTTCTAAAAACCCCTAAGCAAGTGTCATCTCATATATTATTCAGATCAGCTCTCTTGAGAGAGTTCTTTAGGACTATTAGCATTAACAGATGTGTGTACCAAGGTTCAGAAACATGCAAATAGTCACCATAGCAAACCAATAGAAGTGTTGGATCCGAAGCTTCTGTTTTCTTATAAAACACTTGGTGCTTTTCCTAGGATTCCAAGTGCCATAGGTGAGGAGCTCAGTACAAATCACAGAACCTTCTTTGCTAGGTACTCTCACTGTTTTCTTGGTCAAGCTTCACTCATGCAACACTGCCCTTCCCTGCTGTACTTGTGATGAAGTTCTGCCTCAGCCAATGTGATCTCAGATTTCAGAAAGTCTATTAAGTGGACTGAAAAAAGTGGATGTCTATAACCCTCTTCTCTTTGTCTTGGTGACTTTAACTTCTGAAATGCCAATAGATACAAGTAATCACACTGACTCTTTGAAACGTCTGGGCTATGTTAACAGGACACATATTGGTTTGCAAGCAACTATACTTCTTGATTGTTCTTATACATAAGACACAACCCATACTGTTGTGAGCTGGAGGTGCAGAAGACCTCTTTGATTCTCTCAGTGAGAGCAATTTAAGATCCACCTGCCGTGTTATTGCAGCTTCACATCTGTGAGTGCTGAGATGTCCTCAAGAGGTGAATGCCTTATGTAAACGAGGACCAAATTAATACGATTTTTGTAAATAAGGCAAGTGTTGAAGGAGACAGCCAAGGCAGCCATAAAGCATTGAATCCGGACTTGCACCGTTTTGTAGGACTTTAGAACTCAAAGATGCCTCTTTTCCATTTCTCTCCTTCTATGCCACAAATTGCTTATTCAAAATTAATAATATCACCACATTTAGAAAATGCTTCTCTTTTCTCTGAGAGTTTCTCCCACATCTCATAGGACTGGATACCTGGCTCAAAGAAGACACACAAGGATCTGGCCAATGACCTATTGGTTTATCTCTTCTCACAATTTCAAATAAGACACAAGAGACTTGGAGACTGGAGTTATTGAGTCATATTTGTAGTAAACCACAAAAATTAGAGACTATGAACAACTGTTTTTGTCCTAGAACTGCCTTATTCCTCTGGCGTGGCTGTTGAACTTTTTCTTGGATCATGTGAGATACACCATTATCCTTTCAAAATTTTTCTTTCATTTAATTAAAAGAGTGTGATACGGCTTTCTCCCAACCTCACTGTCTTTAAGACACTAACAATAACAGTAATTCAGGATAAAAGCCTCTCACTTCTCAGTGGCCTTTCCTCCTCCAAATTGCCTATGCAACCGGGTGTTAAGCCCTGATTATTCTATCTCTCAAATCCATTCTCCACTTTATACATTTCCATAGCTCTGGTTTTCACCTAGGTTTTCATCTTTCTTAACGCGTGTACCCATCTCTAGGCTTGCCTCCTTCCAATCAAGCCTCTGCTCAAAAGAATAATTAGTTTTAATAGAGGGAGAAACTAAACTAGCATCACCAAGCTTCCCATTTGTGCAGAGATTTTACATTCCCTGCCTCATTTAATCCTCCCTAAGAATTACAGGCTGGTTTTTCTTGTTTTGTTTTTTTTTTTTAATCTTTATGCCCATTTTACAGATAAAGAAACTGAGACTCAGAGATGTTAATCAACCTTCTCCTGGTTACATAGTTGGCAAATTATGAAGCTAAGCTTCAGACTCAAACAAGCAGACTCAAGGACCCACACTTTCAACCATTACGTTAAATGTCCTCTCCAGTGAGATGTGAGCTTAAACACATTTTATGAGCCTACCTGTTTAGTGAAGTCAGAGACAGGATATGAATCCAGGTCTGTCTGACTCATGCTCTTTACACTATATTGTGTTTTGCTCATGCCATTCCCTAGAGTAAAAATTCCTTTGGTGACATTATTTCCTTTTACTGATATCAAGACCCTTCACAATCTGACTCTAAATAAACTTCCCAGCCTTTATCTTCCATCATCTTTGCCTTCTGCCCTCTATATCTAACCATCTAACCATTACCATTTAACCATTTTCTCTTGCTATTTCCCTCTTTCACATTTCAAGCTAGCAAACTTCCTATAATGACAAAGTGAGATAAATATTTCTACCTCCGTTTTGCATAGGAGAACTTTAGGCTTAGAAATTTTGAGAAAGTTCCCATATGGTCACAGTCTGATCAGTACCAGAGCTGGGGCTGAACTCTGATCTGTTTCATTCTTTGTTCTTAATCCTGATACATCACCTCTCTTTGGTCCTGGTGCCGCTATTACATCACGCTGAATACATACTCTTCATCTTCCCCATGGCACCACTACAGATATTTGTAGGACGTGACATATTTCTCCTTAGCTGTTTCTTCTCCGGTTCAATATCCCCATTTTTTCAATAGACTCTCACACAATTTTTGACTTCTATTGAACTTTTAGGTCACTGTCTTCAGTCAGTGTCTCTCTCCCTACAGTTTTCATTATAACTATTGAGATTCCCAAGGTGTTACTCACAGCTTCTTCAATAGACACTTCCCAACTGGTTTTCTTGTCTCATAAAAGAAAGATTATAAATTTTCTCTCTTTTCATTTGGTTGAAGACAAGATGAAGCAAAAGACTGTGGCCCAAGAAATCCCATTGAGAGAGACAATATAGCTTTGGTGACAGTGAAATCTGGGTTCTAACCCTGTCTGCACCACTTGATTTTGGTGAGGTTATTTATAATATCTAATATTTAGGTTGTCTTTCTATAATATCAGACATTATTATGATATTATGAATAGATTTTGATAAGATTAAGCAAGATAGTACATTTCAAGCAGAAGGCACATCGGAAGATCTAAGTAAGTGGTCATCATCATTATTTTTATTTGTTCACTACCCTCCCATTCTCAATCAAACAGCATTAAACTATGTTTATTAGTGAAGCACAACCTCTGTCTTCATTCTAAGTCATGGAATGACTTGTGGTTATGTCCATGTTTTCATAAATGTTATAAAGCTAAATTGACTTGAGTTTCCCCCCCATGATTTAACTTTAAACCTAAAGAAATAGCATCCAAGATAAAAGAAAGGATTTCCCCCCAGGATCACATAGGTAGCTAAAGGGAGAACTAGAAGTAGAACCCATGATTTTTGAGAACCAATCCAATGAACTTACACCTAAATCAGTGATTCTCAAGATTCAAACTTGGATGATAGGATGATGTTGACTAATGGATTGGCAATCCAAGTATTCTACCCAGTTCAATTATTTTTCTTAAATCAAATGACCAAGAATACGAGATAGCAAAGAGAAAATTTATTTGTTAACAGGGGCATTTGAAACACTTTTCACCAAGTCAACTAAGATCACCTGGTCACCAAGCTTAGCCATACTCATGGTGGGTCCAGCCTGTGGTGACAGAATCAGATGATTTGGGTTCCAGACTTGGCTCTGCTATTTGTAAAGTGACCTTGAGAAAGTCATTTTACAGCTTTTAGATTATTTTATCATCTGCACAATGAGAAAATTAAAGCACTGGTGATTAACTGATATAATACATTTAAAGTTTTATTTTCCTAGTTTTAGTTTTATTTTGTTTTTCACATGACTATTAGAATAAATTTACATACAATTAAGTGCCCAAATCTAAAGTGTAAGGCTAAATGAATTTTTGCATATCTATACGCTTAATTTTTTCCTTTGCAAATAGGATGGGATCTATCTCATACCCTCCTTACTTCAAAGAATTTAACTCAGATCATTTATCTGAAATTTGAAGTTCTAATAAAAACACTTTATTACATGCTTACTAAATATAAAGTTTTGATAAGGCACCCTGATGTCATAAGGTATCTTGTTTAATCTTTGCAAAAATCCTGTGATGTATGTATTATTACCTCTATTTTATAGATAAGGAGAGAGTGTTAGAAGGGGTCAGGTAACTGGCCTAAAATTACACACCTGAGTTGCAAACCCAGGCCTATTTTCATCTAAAGGCAACCTGTGTAGCCATCGTCACCATAGTTGCAACCTGATCACTAAGTCACTGCATGAATGTAGCCAGGTCTCATAACTGAATAGGGCAAGAATAATATCTTAAGAGTCCTAACACCCTAAACCATATTTTTTCTTTTAGTCAAAGAGAAAAAAGAATAGATGTTACAGCACTTAAACTTTTATCTGCAAGTCCTATTCCCATTCAAGACATTTTATTAGTAAGTGTTGCTTGTGCTTCATTCAGGCAAAGGGAAAGAAGTGTACGGGTGGAAGAATTCTTGGTCTTCTCTGGGGATAGACAAATAAGATTAAACCAAAAGAGAGACTCTTCTTTCCTGGGATCACCAATCATGTCCAAGGAATAGGCCTATCCAAGAACCACCTGCAGGCTTCATTTTGATTAATCAGCCTTTGGGTTCAGCAGAGTGTGGGTTACAGGGCTTTCCAGGGAGGTAATCAATGGTGCTAGCTTCCTCGTCTTTACACAGTGACTCTGGTGTATTCATAATTGTTATATCCAGGATCTAGAAAACTGTGCAGTAAGGACATGCTGGGATTTATCTGGCAAGAGAAAACACTCTGGCCAAATCTAAAATGAGCTGTGTTTGCAGGCCTCATCTGCCCGGTAAAGACCCAGGGGAGGCAGAAACAGTAGAAATGAGAAGGATACTAGGACCCAGGAAACAAGACCTCCTGGCTTGCCAGGAGCTGTTGCTTATCTGTGAAGACATAGGAGGCTTGGGAAAACACACGGTAATGTTAATTAACAAAACTTCCAACTTTAAGTAACTCTATAACATTTACAAAATGCATTCACACAACCTCAGTCCTCTAAGGGACTTAGGGAGGTGGTTATCATTGATCCTCTTTGATGGGTGAAGACAGTGTGGATCAGAGAGGTCACATAGGCTACACAGCTAATGACAGACAGAACTCGGGCTCCTTGTATCCCAGGTCAGTTCATTTTCCATTATGCTGGGTAGTTTTCAGAGAGAAAAGCATCCCAAAACAAAAACGGAAGTGTGGAAAAAGCAAAAAAGATGGAGTGAGGAGCAGGATGCTGTAACCCAGAAACAGAAAATGTCTTAATTCAAAGCTTGGAAAAGACAGGAAGACAAAATTGGTATATTCCAGAACAACTCAAATTAGAGTGGAAATTAAATGGCATCTTTGCAGGATGGAGCAACACACTGGACCCAGGACATCCCTGCTCTGCGACAGATTCCACTAATTAATTAATAGCTTTGTGATTATGTGTAAGTCACTCAATGCCACTGAACATCTAGTTCTTCATTTAAAAACTGAAAAGAGTGAAGGCGGAAAAGAAAAAGGGAGAAAAGATGAAAGGCAGGGAAAGATGGAGGTAGTAGGAAGGAAAATAAGTGAGGAAGATAATGTAAGTTGCAGGAGATGTTTAAATGCAGGAATAGAGTATGTAAGTATCACAGTAGTAGTGAGAAAAAGAAAACAGAACTTTGTCCATGAGTCAACTAGGATGTTTGGAGCTTACTTAGTCATTCACACATTCATTCCCTTATTCGTGTTTATGAGTATTCATTAAGTTACTCATTTGTCCATTCAATAAATAATTACTGAGCATCAATTTGATACCAAGATACTAGAAACTGAAGACAAAGAGGTGGGTAAAACATAGCTCTTCCCTTCAAGGAACTCTCAGTGGGAAGATGGACAAATAAACATATAAATTTAATACTATGTAGGACGAGTATCTGGAGATCATGAAAGCACAGAGAGGTCCTAGCTTAATTTTGTGTCTGGTGAATGGACAGCTGAGAGTTTAGAAAGGAGTGGGATTGGTTAGAGCATGTGTCTCCTGGAATAGGTGACAGCTCAGGATGAACATCAGAATTAACCAGACAAGGGGTTTAGGGGAGAAGGCTGAGGAATGCATATGGTCTTTTCAGTATGAGAGCATACTGGAATGAACACAGAGCAAAAAGTGAGAGAGAATGATGAGTTTAACGAAAGGAAGGAAGTTTGGTCCTGCTGCAAATTCGAGAGCAGAGATGAGGCTGAAGCTGAACAGGTTGTGTGCTGGATCAGGACATGTGGACTTTATCCTGAGAACAGGGGGCAGTCTATGAATGACCTTAACCTGGGCAGAGATGTGATCAGAGTTACATGTTTAAAAGAACATTCTGGCCTCATTAGAGAAAGAATTGAAGTGTGATGAGTCCGGATGCAGGGAATCTAAGTTGAGAGGCTCATTGCCGTGATCCAAATGGAGCTGATATAGACTTAGACTCAGCTGAGGCCGTGGAAGTGGCCACCAGACTCATAGTGCATGGATGTATGGGCCTAAATTAAAAAAAAACAGCTCAGACTGGATATAGTCTCAGGTCTTTAGATTCTGATTTCCTCTGTTACTGACACACGATGATTGCAATGATGTACATTAAAAGAAATACCTTCACTTTTAAAAACATTCTTCACTTTTCTACCTTTTGCCATTCTCCCCTGTAAAATGCCTATTCTAATTATTCTGGGGTAAAAGGTTCTTCTGGAAGAAGCAGCTGAACACATCCCTCTCAGGGAATGCCAGCTCCCTGAATGGCAATGATGGAAAATCCCACATCCCCCAGTTCTCACACACATGACTCACCTCCACCCAATTTCAAAGGAAAAAAAGATGTCTCAAGGACTCCTTTGGAAAAATAACCATTCAATAGGATGTGACTAGGCTGTTTCCATGGCAATTCAAGCTTTTTTACATTGTGATAATTTCTGAAAATGCAAGTTTTCTTTTAGTCTTCTAATGTTATTTGCTTTTGTAGTGTATAGGTATTCACACTCACACAGAGGCAGTTTGGGTCAAAAATAAAGTAAAAGAAAAGACTTAAATCTCTTGGTTATTTTCCTACTTCTTACAGCTTACTAGCCTGGGGAGATTGTTGAGCCTTTTAAGGGATGTATCAAATAAAGTGTCAATGTGGGGGCTGGAGAAAGGATTATCCTAGTATTTAGACTTTTTTTTAATACAGGCACTTCAGGAAAATAGAACACTGTGCATAATACCCACCACTTCCAAACTCTCTGGAGCATACACCATGCCCTCAAAAGGCAGTTTCTTCCCAATTAAAACCTTACAAGGCCAGAGATGAGGGACCTTAGCCAGGCAGAGAAATCTAACCCAGAGGAAACAATGTCACCTGACCAGCAACTCTCAGCTCCATCCCCATAGATAGAGAAAGGGTTTGAGGATTATGGTGAAAGTTTATTTTTATGAGAGATTGGTTCAAGATGGCAGAGCAGAAGGACGTGCACTCACTCCCTCTTGTGAGAGCGTCAAAATCACAACTAATTGCTGAACAATCATTAACAGGAAGTCATTGGAACTCACGAAAAAAGACAGTCCACATCCAAAGACAAAGGAGAAGCTGCAGTGAGATGGCAGGAGGGGTGCAATCACAATAAAATCAAATCCCATAGCTGCTGGTTGGGTTACTCACAAACTGGAGAACAATTATACCACAGAAGTCCATCCACTGGAGTAAAGGTTCTGAACCCCATGTCGGGCTTCCCAACCTGCGGGTCCTGCAATGGGAGGAGGAAGTCCCAGAGAATCAGACTTTGAAAGTTAGTGGTATTTGACTGCAGGACTTCGACAGGACTGCAGGAAACAGAGACTCCATTCTTGGAGGGCACACACAAAGTAGTGTGCACATGAGGACCCAGGGGGAAGTGACCCCATAGAAGACTGAACCAGACCTACCTACAAGTGTTGGAGGATTCCTGCAGAGGCAGAGGGCGGCTGGGACTCACCACAGGGACAAGGACACTGGCAGCAGAAGTTCTGGGAAGTACTCCTTGACACGAGCCCTCCTGGAGTCAGCCATTAGACCCATGAAAGGGCCTATAGGTTCCAGTGCTGGGTCACCTCAGGCCAAATAACCAACAGGGAGGGAATTCAGCCCCACCCATCAGCAGACAAGTGGATTAAAGTTTTACTGAGCTCTGCCCACCAGAGCAAAATCCAGCTCTACCCACTACCAGTCCTCCCCATCAGGAAGCTTGCACAAGCCTCTTAGATAGCCCCATCCACCAGAGGGCAGACAGCAGAAACAAGAAGAACTACAATCCTGTAGCCTGTGGAACAAAAACCACATTCACAGAAAGATAGACAAGATGAAAAGGCAGAGGACTATGTGTCAGATGAAAGAACAAGATAAATCCCCAGAAAAACAACTAAATGAAGTGGAGATAGGCAACCTTCCAGAAAAAGAATTCAGAAGAATGATAGTGAAGATGATCCAGAACCTCGGAAAAAGAATGGAGGCAAAGATGGAGAAGATGCAAGAAATGTTTAACAAAGGCCTAGAAGAATTAAAGAAGAAACAAACAGAGATGAACAATACAGTAACTGTAATGAAAAATACACTAGAAGGAATCAATAGCAGAATAACTGAGGCAAAAGAATGGATAAGTGACCTGGAAGACAGAATGGTGGAATTCACTGCCACGGAACAGAATAAAGAAAAAAGATTGAAAAGAAATAAAGACAGCCTAAGAGACCTCTGGACAACATTCAATGCACCAACATTCCACATTATAGGGGTCCCAGAAGGAGAAGAGAGAGAGAAAGGACCAGAGAAATTATTTGAAGAGATTATAGTCGAAAACTTCCCTAACATGGGACAGAAAATAGCCACCCAAGTCCAGGAAACGGAAAGAGTCCCAGGCAGGATAAACCCAGGAGAAACACACCAAGGCACATAGTAATCAAACTGACAAAAATTAAAGACAAAGAAAAATTATTAAAAGCAACTAGGGAAAAATGACAAATCACATACAAGGGAACTCACATAAGATTAACAACTGATTTCTCAGCAGAAACTCTGCAAGCCAGAAGGAAGTGCCATAATACATTTAAAGTGATAAAAGGGATAAACCTACAACCAAGATTACTCTACCTGGCAAGGATCTCATTCAGATTCGATGGAGAAATCAGAAGCTTTAATGACAAGCAAAAGCTAAGAGAATTCAGCACCACCAAACCAGCTCTACAACAAATGCTAAAGGAACTTCTCTAAGTGGGAAACACAAGAGAAGAAAAGGAACTACAAAAACAAACCCAAACAATTACAAAAATGGTAGGAACATACATATCAATAATTACCTTAAATGTGAATGGATTAAACGCTCCAACCAAAAGACACAGGCTCGCTGAATGGTTACAAAAACAAGACCCATATATATGCTGTCTACAAGAGACCCACTTCAGACCTAGGGACACATCCAGACTGAAAGTGAGGGGATGGAAAAAGGTGTTCCATGCAAATGGAAATCAAAAGAAAGCTGGAGTAGCAATACTCATATCAGATAAAATAGACTTTAAAATAGAGAAGGTTACAAGAGACAAGGAAGGACACTACATAATGATCAAGGGATCAATCCAAGAAGAAGATATAACAATTATAAATATATATGCACCCAACATAGGAGCACCTCAGTACATAAGGCAACTGCTAAAAGATTAAAAGAGGAAATCGACAGTAACACAATCATAGTGGGGAACTTTAACATCTCACTTACACCAATGGACAGATCATCCAGACAGAAAATTAATAAGGAAACAGAAGCTTTAAATAACACAATAGACCAGATTGATTTAATTGATATTGATTTAATTGATATTCCATACGAAAACAGCGGACTACACTTTCTTCTCAAGTGCACGTGGAACATTCTCCAGGATAGATCACATCTTGGGTCACAAATCAATCCTTGGTAAATTTAAGAAAATTGAAAACATATTAAGTATCTTTTCTGACACAATGCTATGAGATTAGAAATAAATTACAGGGGAAAAAACGTAAAAAACACAAACACATGGAGGCTAAACAATACGTTACTAAATAACCAAGAGATCAATGAAGAAATCAAAGAGGAAATCAAAAAATACCTAGAGACAAATGACAATGAAAACACAACGATCCAAAACCTATGGGATGCAGCAAAGCAGTTCTAAGAGGGAAGTTTATAGCAATACAATCCTACCTCAAGAAACAAGAAACATCGCAAATAAAGAACAAACAAAACCCAAAGTTAGTAGAAGGAAAGAAATCATACAGATCAGAGCAAAAATCAATGAAACAGAAATGAAGGAAATAAGAGCAAAGATCAATAAACCTAAATGTTGGTTGTTTAAGCAGATAAACAAGAATGATAAACCTTCAGCCAGACTCATCAAGAAAAAGAGGGAGAGGACTCAAATCAATAAAATTAAATGAAAAAGGAGAAGTTACAATGGACCCCACAGAAGTACAAAGCGTCCTAAGACAGCACTACAAGGAACTCTATGCCAATAAAATGGACAATCTGGAAGAAATGGACAAATTCTTAGAAAGGTATAACCTTCCAAGACTGAACCAGGAAGAAATAGAAAACATGAACAGACCAATCACAAGTAATGAAATTGAAACTGTGATTAAAAATCTTCCAACAAAGTCCAGGACCACATGGCTTCACAGGGGAATTCTACCAAACATCTAGAGAAGAGCTAACACCTACCCTTCTCAAACTGTTCCAAAAAATTGCAGAGGAAGGAACACTCCGAAACTAAGTCTACAAGGTCACTATCACCCTGATACCAAAACCAAACAAAGATACTACAAAAAATAGAAAATTACAGACCAATATCACTGATGGATATAGATGCAAAAATCCTCAACAAAATACTAGCAAACACAATCCAACAACACATTAAAAGGATCATACACCATGATCAAGTGGGATTTATCCCAGGGATGCAAGGATTCTTCAATATATGCAAATCAATCAATGTGATACACCATATTAACAAATTGAAGAATAAAAACCATATGATCATCTCAATAGATGCAGAAAAAGCTTTCAACAGAATTTAACACCCATTTATGATAAAAACTCTCCAGAAAGTGGGCATAGAGGGAATCTATCTCAACACAATAAAGGTCATATACGACAAACCCACAGCAAACATTCATGCTTAATGGTGAAAAACTGAAATCATTTCCTCTAATATCAGGAAGAAGACAAGGATGTCCACTCTCGCCACTATTATTCAACATAGTTTTGGAAGTCCTAGCCACAGCAATCAGAGAAGAAGAAGAAATAAAAGGAATACAGATTGGAAAAGAAGAAGTAAAACTGTCACTGTCTGCAGATGACATGACACTATACACAGAGAATCCTAAAGATGCCACCAGAAAACTACTAGAGCTAATCAATGGATTTAGTAAAGTTGCAGGATACAAAATTAATGCACAGAAATCTCTTGCACTCCTATACACTAACAATGAAAGATCAGAAAGAGGATTAAGGAAACACTCCCATTTACCACTGCAAATCAAAACTACAATGAGGTATCACCTCACACCAGTGAGAATGGGCATCATCAGAATATCTACAAACAACAAATGCTGGAGAGGGTGTGGAGAAAAGGGAACCCTCTTGCACTGTTGGTGGGAATGTAATTTGACACAGCCACTATGGAGAACAGTATGGAGGTTCCTTAAAAAACTAAAAATAGAATTACCATATGACCCAGCAATCCCACTCCTGGGCATATACCCAGAGAAAACCATAATTCAAAAAGACACATGCACCCCAATGTTCATTGCAGCACTATTTACAATAGCCATGTCATGGAAACAACCTAAATGCCCATCAACAGATGAATGGATAAAGAAGATGTGGTACATATATACAATGGAATATTACTCAGATGAACCGGTTTACAAGGCAGAAATAGACACAGATGTAGAGAACAAACGTATTGACCCCAAGGCGGGAAAGCAGGGGGTGGGAGGTGGTGTTGGTGGGATGAATTGGGAGACTGGGATTGACATATATACACTAATATGTATAAAATAGATAACTAATAAGAACCTGCTATATAAAAATAAAATAAAATAAAATTCAAAAAAAAAAAGGAAAGTTTATTTTTGTCATTGTTTAAAGCTGGAACCTCCCTTCCAGCAGCGATTCTCAACCAGGGCTAATTTTGACCCCCATGGAACTTTTGGCAATATTGGAGACATTCTGTGTGGGCACAACTAGAGAGAGGATAAGGGCAGGGATGCTGCCAAACATTCTACAGAGCTTATGACAAGCTACCTATAACCAAGAACTATCTGGTATAAAATGCCACTAGCATAGAGTTTGAAACAATCTGCCTTAGAAGTTAAGGATGCTACTAACATATGGATAGTGGGTCAATCGTTGGAAAACAGATTTGCCTTCAGTGTTTGAATTGGGAAAATGTATCTAAATGGGTCAATACATTGGGAGTAAAGGGGCCCAAACACCCATTTCAATTTCTGGAAATGTCAAGAGTTAAGTCTCCAAATGGGCAGGTAAAGGAAGACATCCAGAAATCCATGAGCCAGGTTAAGTCCATTCATTTATTCACTCACACATTAATGGAATAACTTTTTTCAATAAATGTCATGCACTGGTCCAGGTACTAAGAATTCAACAATAAACAAAGCAAAGGGTCCTGACTTTATTGATCTAGTCTGGCAGGAAATAGAGATAATAATAAACAAATGCACAATTAATATTTAATAACAGTGGTAGTGAGTGCTATGTAGAAGTACAGCTTTTTTTGAGTATAAGATAGAGGACCTAACCTAGAAAGGAAAATTTCGTAGAGAACAATGACTTTAAAACTGAAATCTGATTGATGAGTAATAAAATGTTAATTATAGATCTTGGAGATGTGTCTCCAAGGCCCCACCACCAAACTGGTCTAGAATGTTCCAGTCACTTATACTTTTTGAGTTCAGGTATTTTAACAAGCCATAGAAGGAGAAGAAGATAAGGACACACAACAGACAGATTAAGATTGAAACAAGGCTGAGCCAACTTGGAAAAATAAAGTGATACCTACACCTGTCTAATTATACATTAGAACCTGAGTTTGCACATTGCCCATAGTTCCAATAAATATTAAGTTCATCTGCTGTGTTAAGCAAATTTTTTAGTTTTAAATATTAAAAAATGATATAGATAAACTGAGGGTTGAGGTAAGATTCAATAGGATCACAGTAACCCTATTAGGATCCTAAGCCAAAACTTACAGTTGGTTATTCTTGTTTTTATTAAGCTGTAGAGAAACAGGGGTCAAGGACATATGATAGTAGTTGACACATTCTTCTAGCTGGTGCCTGTAATATTACTTCTCTCTATCACACTTTTTGTTTTTCATAAATGTTTTACATGTTACTACTCAAATACTTTAAATTTTTGTATTGATGTAAGCATACATACAGAAAACTATGCAAATTATAGATAGGTAGTTTAATAAATTTTCACACACACATTTACAAAACTGCCAGTCAGATTAAGACATAAAATATTACTTTGTGGTTCTTCCTGGTCAACATCCCCCAGGATAACTGCTGTCTTGGTTTGTATCACCATAGATTAGTTTTGCCTGTTTTTAAAATACTCTTTAAAATACAGTATTTTATTGTCTGTGTCAGGCTTTTCTTTCCTAAAATTGTATGATGAGTTTACCTACTTTGGCGTATGAAGTTGTTAATTATCTTTGCTGTATTGCACTACTTTAGCTGTTAACTTTGACATGTTTTCACTGCCCATTCAGTTTGAAAGCTTTTATTCAACTGTGATTTCTTTATTGATATTTGAATTATTCCAATCTTCATTCCTTAATTTCCAGATACCTATGATTTATGAATTTTGTTATTAACTTCTAATTTGAACATTTTTCTGCTCAGACAGCATACTCTGTACATTTCGGTCCTTAGATTCCACTGCTTCCAGTAGTGGCAGACTTTACTAGGGTCTCCCAGTTATGGCTGCCTTCATTTTTCTGATGACGAGAACTCCAAAGGAGAGCATTCAACACTACGAGGACTAAATAGTCTTACTCAGACAGTGATACCTCAGAGAGTGTTTTATTTTTTTGAGTATTTTTCATGAGCAGTGATTCTTTTGTCATGTATAAAAATCACTAGAGGGGGACTTCCCTGTTGGCACAGTGGCTAAGAATCTGCCTGCCAATGCAGGTGACACAGGTTCGAGCCCTGGTCTGGGAAGATCCCACATGCCACGGAGCAACTAAGCCCGTGCAGCACAACTACTGAGCCTGTGCTCTAGAGCCCGTGAGCCACAACTACTGAGCCCACGTGCCACAAGTACTGAAGCCCGCGCACCTAGAGCCAGTGCTCCAGAAGCCACAATGAGAAGCCTGTGCACCACAACGAAGAGCTGCCTCCGCTCGCCACAATGAGAGAAAGCCTGTGCACAGCAACGAAGACCCAACACAGCCAAAAATAAATAAATGAAAAAGAAATTAAAGAAAAATAAAAATCACTAGAGGAATATGTATATATTACTTATTAAATATATATATTTAACTTATTAAATATACTTAACTCATGACATAAGGTGGTATGATATACATTATTCATCACTGAGAAAATGGCACCTTTGGTGGCCTAAGTTTCTCTTGGGAGACAGTCATCCATGGAGTTCATGTTTCTGCATATCTTGTGAGCAGAGACACTGACAGCTTTTGGTCCAGAATATCTTTTTTTTGTGTGTGTGTGTTTGATAACTTTTTCTTGAGGCAATAAATGAAGGATTTTATGAAAGAATAAATGAGTTAATCAGTACAGATACGTTGCAGGACCATGTATCCTTAATCCTAGTCAGGTCTCTTTGGAATGGGTGGGTTCTGTCATGAGAGTTACTATTTGATTAGAAAATCCAGAGCAGGTTCAGCAAGTATGCAGCACAACAACTGTCGTTCCCTGAAACATGGTTAATCTATCAGGGTGCTCTTCTCAGCCAAACCAATTTTATTATTTTTTATTTTTTTAACGTTTTTATTGGAGTATAATTGCTTTGCAATGGTGTGTTAGTTTCTGCTTTATGACGAAGTGTATCAGTTATACATATACATATATCCCCATCTCTCTTCCCTCTTGCATCTCTCTCCCTCCCACCCTCCCTATCCCACCCTTCTAGATGGTCACAAAGCACCGAGCTGTGCTCTGCGACTGCTTCCCACTAGCTATCTATTTTACATTTGGTAGTGTATATAAGTCCATATACACACTACCACTCTCTGACTTTGTCCCAGCTTATTCTTCCCCCTCCCCATGTCCTCAAGGCCATTTTCTAGTAGGTCTGCATCTTTATTCCTGTCTTGCCCCTAGGTTCTTCATTATTATTATTTTAGATTCCATATATATGTGTTAGCATATGGTATTTGTTTTTCTCTTTCTGACTTACTTCACTCTGTATGACAGTCTCTAGGTCCATCCACCTCACTACAAATAACTCAATTTCATTCCTTTTTATGGCTGAGTAATATTCCATTGTATATATGTGCCACATCTTCTTTATCCATTCATCTGTCGATGGCCACTTAGGTTGCTTCCATGTCCTGGCTATTGTAAATAGAGCTGCAATGAACATTGTGGTACATGACTCTTTTTGAATTATGGTTTTCTCAGGGTATATGCCCAGTAGTTGGATTGCTGGGTCTATGGTAGTTCTATTTTTAGTTTTTTAAGGAACCTCCATACTGTTCTACATAGTGGCTGTATCAATTTACATTCCCACTAACAGTGTATGAGGGTTCCCCAGAATATCTTTTCAGAGCTGTTTTATAATTAACAAATAGAGATAATGTCTCCTTCTGGGACAGAGGGCAGTTTTGTTTGTTTTACTCCAGTTAGAGTAAAGACTGGGTAGGTTTGCTTGCAGCCCTTTATAACTATTAGGGCTTCCTAAACTTGGGATTCCTTAGCTATGATGATTCAGACCCACTGTGGATAAAGCATCTGACTGGGCTGCTCTGATCAGTCTTGTGAGACTGAAATGCCAAGAGGAATTGATGTCAATGGAAACTAAAGCTCATATCGCTTGCTGTGCAGTGAATAACAAAATCCTTTATCTCTGACCCAGGAGTTTCACGTTTTCTGTTATCATCCATGACATTGTGTCAGGCTAACTTGTGAGCTTGCAAGTAGGGTTAAATCTCACACCTTTCATAGTTCCTGATAACTCCAGAGACATATTCCTGGGCCACTGGTTACACTTTGATCATCTATGTGGACATAATACAGGGACAATTTGGCTTCCTTGTTACTTTGGCTTTATTTTGTGATCCTAATACATTCAGTTATATAACAATTATATTATGTTAATATGTATTATAAAAGGTTTATAGAAAGTATTTTGCAGTCCAGGACTCTTTCCTCTTGGGTATGAGTTTTTAACTTTTTTTTTTTTTTTCTATTAATTCCATGGACACCCTTGGCCATTTGGTAAAACCCATGGGCCCCTTTTTATAATAATGTTTTTAAATCCATAAAAACATAGAATTGAAAAGGGAGTTAATTATATTGAACCAGAGTTATCTAAATATTTAAAAATTAGTTTGTGATAACAGTAATATATTGCTTTTTATTAATGTATGAAATAAAAGATATAGAATGGAACTAATAACTACTGTAATTGTCAAGTACTCGTAAGTGCAAATAATATTTCAAAATATCTGCAACAACTGGAATATGACATGAAAATATCTGTGATTCTATCAATGTAAAGATACTGTTAATGCACAATTACCACTATTATTAATGTAGCTTGTTTTCTACATTTTCTATTTAATAAATGAACGTAATGTTAAATTTCAATTACAGGATAGTAAAAATAAATGTAATTTTTCCCCATAGGATTAATGGACTCCTTGTTTAAAATCTCTGTCCTAGAGTCTCTGGAGAACCTTAAGATAACCTTGAAAAAGCCAAAGAAAAGCAGACCGTATTAACTGAGTGGTATTATTCTCCTGAAGTTAATGTCCTCTATAGAAGGCAGTGATTTGACTTCTCAAGTACTACATCTCAAAGATTTGCATTTTTGAGCCAGGGCCATATAAATCACAGAGTCCTTTAAATTTCCAGAGTTAATAGGAGGAAAGTTGTTTTGTTTGCTCGTTTTTTTGTTTTGTTTTGTTTTGTTTTTTACCTCTGTTGCTTCTGGAGTATCATATGCTTTAAAACCTCCAGAGGAAGCTATGACTTGACTTGGGACTCTGCAACAATCTCAGACTTCCTGGAAATCAAAACTTGAGAATTCAAAATCTTAATTTTTATAGGTCAGAGGGAATTGTAGTGTCTGACATGAACATTACAAACACAAAAAATGTAAGGGGCTTCCCTGGTGGCACAGTGGTTGAGAGTCCGCCTGCCGATGCAGGGGACACGGATTCGTGCCCTGGTCCGGGAGGATCCCACATGCCGCAGAGCGGCTGGGCCCATAAGCCATGGCCGCTGAGCCAGCATGTCCGGAGCCTGTGCTCCGCAACGAGAGAGGCCACGACAGTGAGAGGCCCACATAACGCAAAAAAAAAAAAAAAAAAAAAAAAAAAAAAATGTAAGACTAGTACATTCATCCTAAATAATTAGCTGGATCAACAGGAGGAACAAAAGGAAAGGCATATATATATAGGCCTTAAAGCTATTCCATCTCATGATACCTGTCAACTTATTAAAAATGATTTGGGATGAGGATAAGGGAGAATTGTAAAATATTTCTGTTTGTATAATTTTACTCATATTTGATTAATAACTAAGCCTCAAAAACATGCATACATTTCAACAGATTTTATTTGAATGTTGGTTTTTTTTCTATAAAATTATCAAAGATCACACAGTTTCAAATAGTCTTTTCAGTTTCATACAAATGTCCACATAAACTAATGTAACTATATAAAATAAGATTTTACAACTATATAAAATCTTCACAACCATGCTTTTGTCGACTGAAAAAAAACACACTACCTAAAAACTGGGTGTTAAGTTTTATTTGGGGACCTTACTGAGGACTGTACCCTGGAAGACAGCCTCCCAGATACCTCTGAGGAACTGCTCCAAAAAGGTAAGGGAGGAGTCAGGATATTTAGGAATTTTTGCTAAAAAAATGTAGTTGAACATCAAAAGATAACTGCTAACCACACACAGACACAAAAAGACATTTCAAGTTAATGATTTTAGTGTTCTACTATGTATAGGAAGATGCAAGAGTCTGGGCTCATTGAAGTTATTCCTTAGGTATGCACTGTAACTATCTAGGTCCTGTTTCCAGAGCACAGAATGTTTCCTGTTTATCTCCAACTGAAATTCCTCTCAGGGTGTAACTTCAGGGTGCCACAGTGGCTGATGGCTTGATGAAGGGCAACATTTGTTGTCTACTGGAATGGAAGGCAACATTCTCTTTCTAAACTTTTGGAGTAGGAATCACTAATCCTAAATTACAGATGAAGACACTGAAATTCAAAACTTTGGTTGTCGTGAGTAAAGTTACTGAATCTAACTCTGACCATCTTTCCTTGACACTGTTGTACTAGGGCCTGGCCATCTGAAAAATCTCTATTCAAAAAACTTACTTCCCTTTCTTGAATTATGTGAGTTGAATTTTATTTTGGAAATTGCTACATAAAATTAAAATAACAACGTTAAATGACCATTACAACAGCAACAACAAAAACTTCATTGCACAGAGTGGTCACATAAGATAAACAGTGAAACCAAAATGCATACACAGATAGAGTGGCTTCAGAGTCCTTGTTCTTAGCTACTATTGTGAAATCCTTCCTTTGCTTTGTCCTTGCTCTCTGAGGGGTCCAATGCCCTTCTCAACATTCTTCTATTCTCCAGGCCATTACCATTAATCAATACAAAGTTCTCCTTCATCTCAGATCATAAATCACCAGGCTATCCTAGTGTTGCTAGGTAATGGCTCTGATGAGCTAATTCACACCAAGGTGTGAATGAATAATGATGGTTTTATAAGTTTTTCACTTGGGAGTCTGTTTGCATTTTAAGAAGGGCCACAAACATTTCTTCAGTGAAGTGTGAAATATGGAGATGTCTGAGACTATTTTCAGGCAGATGAAAGGAGAAGTAATATTTGGTCAGGAAGGCTTTAAGCACCTCGCAAACTACCTGGTTTGCAAAAATTGGAAGAAATAGAGAGAATTGGCATATGGAAGCTAGCAAGAGAAAGGGGGGAAAAAAACACTTCTTTTGGCTTTTTGACAGGTGTTGGTGAGTCTACTTGTCCCCACAAAGGGAACTCCTAGTTACCATTTACCCCAGAATACATTGCTGCATCTGCTCACATGCTCCTCTAGGGCAGATATTCATCCTATATTTTGAGATCATTAACACAGCAGAGCAAGGTTCCTGACATCCATGACTCAGCTACCTCTCTTGGTCTGCAACTCTATTTCAGGCTTCTAGAAAATTTTTTTCTTTTCTTCCTTTTTTTTTGATGGTTGGGAGTTTGAGGGTTTTTCCCCCTCTTTACTGACATATAATATTGTGTAAGTTTAAGGTATACGTGTTGATTTCATTCATTTATTTATTGCGACATGTAGATTCATTCCCTAATGGGATGATTCATCTCCTTCTGTAAAGGTTCTTTACTTTAACTGAAATTAAAAGATTTCTATTCCTTCAAAGTACTCCACCTTAACAAGTTTGCAGGTTGCAAGTATAGAGAAAGTTTCCATTGTCTCATACATACCCTAGCTTTCTCCCTAGAAGCTTTTACAATGAGACCCCGTGATGCAAAATTAAACACTATTGATAGACTCATTGCATGTATGGACAATGGAATAAAACCCTTTCTTAATACTCACTGTTGAAGTTGTTGGAAATTTGGTATCATTATGATAGGAACTCCTCTCAGTGGGTTTCTGAACTGAGAACTATATACAAGAAACAAGCAGAAGGATGGTGGAAATGCCTTGTTTGTTAATAGCTGAATAAACACTCTCCACCTTTGCTGAAGAGTTCTCTGGTAAAGATGCCTTGGGATATGCAGCCCAGGCTTAAGATCTGAGTGAGGCTTTATGCATCTTCCGTATTGATTGTAAGAATCTAAGTTCTATCAGAGCTAATGCTTGTCTAACTTCCTAACCCAGCTGCAGACGGGCAAGAGCAAACCTACCCAAGCCAGGTCCAAAGAGGAAGGCTCTGCTCTGGACTGAAAAAACAAAACAACAAAAGAATGTGAACTTGAATAGGTTCAGTATAGCATCCACTACTAACTGTTGGTCATTCAAATTCTCAGACACTTTAATAAGCGTAGTAACACTTCCTCCCTTGGGTAGAAGCTAAGAAGGGGTCATGAGATGAGGGTTCAAAAACATATTTCTTAAAAAAGTCCAATGAAAGCACCCACCATTATATTTTAAATTAATATGAAATGTATTTATAAATTTGGGGATGCCCCTCCCCTTGTAGAAAAGGGAGGAAAGCATAGTAAAGTTAAATACAAAAT
This sequence comes from Tursiops truncatus, assembly GCF_011762595.2. Classification (NCBI taxonomy): domain Eukaryota; kingdom Metazoa; phylum Chordata; class Mammalia; order Artiodactyla; family Delphinidae; genus Tursiops; species Tursiops truncatus. The sequence goes on along the minus strand of NC_047039.1, from coordinate 99,522,963 downwards.
CTTTTCTATTAGCTTAATGGATTTATAGGCTTCTCTAATATTTATTTTTCCTCTTTCTTTCACCTAATGTCTCATGGCCTTTTTTCTGTTAAATGAATTACTATATTTATTTTACAAAGGGACTCTGTGAAATCTAACAATGCACTGTTTAGTACATTGACTGTGGTTAAGACAGTTAAATTCCTTGTCCACCAATTATAAGCCACATGACTCTGGGTGAGTAGTTTATCTGTCCCTTTTTCTTCTCATGTGCATCATGCAGTTAAATATTAGGTGGTATATACTGAGGATTAAATAAAATATGATAAAGAAGTTTAGTACAGACTGCATGCTAGACAATTAATTGTAGCTATTATTAACACTACTTGAAAACTACTTCAAGAGCCTTGTGGGTGCCATGTGTTCTTACTTGTATTCATCGGTAGGCAGAGGTGAGTTTAGAAGAAGCAAAACAATTTGAAACCTACACATAAGGAATTTAATTCCTTTAAAGCCACTCCCATTTGTCTTTTGGAATGTGCTGGTACAATGTTCTGAAATCCTTGTTGGTTACAGCAGAGCATAGTGGCATAAGGTCTGGAGCCACAAAGCCTGGATTTAAACCCAACTCTACAATTTATACTTTATGTGAACTTGTACAAGATACATAATCTCGGCATCTCACATGCCTCATCTGTAATATATAAACAGTAATATTATCCACCCTATAGAGTTGTTGTGAGGATTAAATGTTATACATTTATCTACTTAGAAAAGTGTTAAGGACATAGTAAACTACTCTTACTGTTAGATACATTTCTTTTCGCATCTATTTCCCTTTGTAATAATACTTAATGAGTATAATACACAAGATTTTATTTTTATTATTAGTTAATTCAGTTTTTAAATTGATCTATGTTGTCCCATATATACCACATTAAAAGCTATTATTATTTTCTCAGGCATTTCTGATCAGTGATGCAATACAATACTCTTCATTAAGACCCAGGTTGGATCAGGGCATCTTTGATTTTTAACTGATAGAAGTTATGGGTGGACTAGCTAGCCCAAAGATTAGAGATGCACATTCACATAAGGGCAAGTCGCTATCATCACACTTGTAAAGTAATGATACATGTGTTGTATATAGGTTTTAATTCATCTTATTATTTGATTATGTCTACCTCCATACACGCTTCTGATGTCCTGATGCATCCTCTTAAAATCGGACCGAAAACCAAGTGCATCACCTGAAATTCACACAAACTACACTGGTGTGAAGGAGAGCAACATATAAACAAGGAAAGATCAAAATTCTGAAACCTTGTGTCAGCCCAGCAGCATGTTTACCACCTACCGGGAAGACTCTCAGAAGAAATCCTCATCTCTGCTAGCTCCCCTGAGATTAGAGCGCCCTCTTGCAGCTGCAGGTATTAATACCTATTTATAACTTCCTTGAGCCTTCGAAGAATTACATTTCCCTACCTGCTTTTAGTTTGTCCAATTCAATCCCACCTACTTTCAGCTGGAAATCCTGGTCCTCTAAACCTCTCTGAAATTCCTTCTAAAGGAGATGAACATAATACCACTCTATCTCTCTCGCATCTTTTTCCATTCATTGATCCAAGGTTACCCCGTTTGCTTAAATCACACACCCTTGATTCTTAAAGGAGCTAGGTACTTAGTCACTTAGAATCCAAGTAAACAATAGAAAAAAAATCTTATAGGCTTTTTCAAAGACTCTCTTTCTGAGAGAGACTAGGCAGTTTTGGAATAGAATGGGGATTGTGAACAGTTCCCATAAAAATCAGAGTTAATTTTATGCCCATTGCCCATTCACTGCTTTATCGTTTGTTTCAGCGCGTGTAGCGGAGTTCGCTCACTGCATGCCCCGACTGCCTCTGACTGCATAAAACATGATGCTCTACCTCAAACAATGCTGGAATACATTACATAAATTTCCCTTTGATATCCAGCATGTTTTCTTCTCTAACAGGATCTGAGCAGAATCACAGCTCCTTTCCCCCAGTGCTCCCATTGTACTTCATAACTCTCTCTTCTGTGAATCCAATAACCATTTCCAAGCCGTTAGAAGGGATACATTTCGGTGAAGCGTGGAAGCAGCTCAGTAGCACAGAGCCAAAGATGATCTAGCAAGTAGTTACATGATAGCATGAGAGCACACAGTCCAAAGGATCAACCTTTAGTAGTTAGAATTCTTACAGGAACATTCAGGTCATAATGCAGAGAGAATCTCCAAACCTTTCTTATTTCAAACCCGATTGTAAACTTTCTTGAATTTTTGGGGTTCCCTCCTGTGGAAGATACTGCTGTTTACCTCACACCTATTCTCAAGCCTCATGCCAACTTCCAGCCTCTAACAGAGGCAAATAGTCTTCTCCAGCCTCCTCTGCAACCAAAGGTGGTCATGTGTACAGTTAAGGCCAAAGAGATATAAGTTAACATCTGTTATTAGGGTTCCTTAGAAAGCTTTTACCATCCTCACAAAAAAGAAAAGGAATAGCTAGAAAGGCACCACCCTTTACCAATCAAATGTCTCCTTGATACCTGGAGCTATAATGCCTGCCCATCAGTGACCATGAGGGAAAGAACAAGATATTGTTGAGATACTGAATCACTGTCAACAACTGCCTATTCCAGCTATCTGGTTAAAGGGCAATGTATCAATAAAAAGTGTAACTGGAGCCAAGGTGTATCACTTGATTTGTTTTATTAATTGCAATAAAAAGTCTTTCTATTAAACTTCCATGACTTCTTAAGTAGAACTAACTTGAAAATATCTTGCTCAATACCTGAAGACTTTCAGGCTTTTGAAATTATTCTAAATACCACGGCTTTATACAGGGTCTGGAAAGTCTCAACAAATCATACGACCCAGTTTCCTAGAAAGGCATGTAGTAGAAGTAGTATCAGACCAGTTTCTGCTCTCTTTGCTCTCATTGTGATTTTAGAAAAGCCAATTCAGGGACTGGGCTCTCACCTCTGGAAAGTTAAGTTTGGTGTTGGGTTACATTATGCTCTAGTCTTGAGATTCTACAATTCCATCTCAGGACCTAGAGTGTACTACAGGTTTATAATTACGGCATGTTCTCCATGTCAAGGTGGCACATGCATTAGCATACTGGAAATGTGGAAATTTGTGTTCCTGTGTCCTTGATGCCAATCACTCATGGCATTCAGCTTTCTGAATCTCATTTTCTCACCAGCATGAGATCATGAGTAAATCAGAGACCATTCTGGTGGCTAAGGTTCAGTCTGCAATTGTGTGTTTTTGTTTTGCTTTTTGTTGGCCTGCAGAGGTTTTTTCATTTCATTTGTTTTTTAAGGTTTTTTTTAATATGAGGAATTAGTCCTATGATATCCATATTTCTGGATTCTTTTGCAAATTCAGTCTATTTGGCAATACTGGGCCCACATTCTTCCATGAAAACAATCATCTAGAGTAGAGAAACTGTTGCCCCATCAAGAGCAAAGCCCACATCCTTCTCTCACAATACTGCCTACTAGACCCACTTCACTCACTTAATGTTATATACCCAGTGAACCGTACTTATTTGAATTTTTAAGCCTTGGAATAGAAAATGGCTAAAATTCCTTTCTAACTCTAAAACCATCTCTAAAGACACCCATGGTGTAAACTGAATAAACGGTTAGAGGATTTGACTCATAGGCTGACGATGATGTCTTAAGCCCCTCCCAGCTCTAATATTCTAACATTCTGTGACAAGCGAAGATGTTCCTGAGACTTTGATGTATTACTTGATGTATCACTGGGCCAGCCAGCCTTGAGCTGGTCTTAGAAGTCACTAAAGGGAGCAACACTTCACCTGTCACCATTGATCTGGGATGAAAACACTGATAGGTTAAAATCAGGGGTTGCAGGTATACCCTTCCCTGCAGTTTTAAATAAACGCAATCAGTCTACCCAGGGCTAAGCAACTGTTTCTTAAGGCGTGTTTGTAAATGTGTTTATAAAGCAAAAACCTCCAATCCATCAGGCCTCAAAGAGCTAATCAATATATTCCAATCTGATCTCAGAGAAGTTTTGCCGCTAGGAAGTTTAATTTATTTCAACTCATGGCCATGAAAAAATAAGCAGCCATGGCATTTTGACAGAATAGAAAAGGTGGACGATGTTGTATCCAGCAACGGTTCCATTTTAATTTTCCATTTTATCTGAACAAATCAGCCCACTGAATGGAATGGCCATGAAAACTCATCAGGCATGGGGCTAGTCTATGGGCCAAGGTACCAGGAGTATATACATGGCAGCTACGAGAGGCATTGTTACTCACAGACCATGCTTCCTGTTAAAACATTTCTGGAGAGGGAACAGGAAGCCTGGAAAAGAGTTTTGGCATATACTCTACTAGACAAATGTCCTTTTAACAGCAGTGGTATCTAGATATAATCACTTCCCATAGCTAGGGTGTTTGCCCCTGAAAAATAAATTCCCCTGATATCTGTAAGGAATGGATATCAGGTACCATTTCCCTTTTAGAGTTTGGTACAGTAATGACATAAACAAATCCCAGGAGAGTATTTCTTATTTTTATGTGCCCGAAATAGAATCCAGGTTTATCTTATATCGAAAGACAGCATAGCTTTCCAGCTGGCCCCAAGGGAAATACGCAGAGTGGCAGAAATGGAAATGTGTTATCCTGGGAACCATGCTATATTACAGGCTGCATCAGTGGCATATGTTTGCATAAGTGACACATCAGTCTCCACTTTTCTTATGCGGAGTCAATAAACAACAGTTTCCATTGTCTTTAAAATACAAGGAGATAAGGTCTGGAAGACAAAGATAAGGTAAGGTGAGAGACTGAAAAACTCATGCGAAGGAGGACTTGTTTCAGAAAATTTATCCAGAAAAGAAAATAAGTTAGAGAAGAACTCCAGAAAGCATAATAGTACTTCAGCATCTAGAAAGACAGATCTCATTCCCTGCAGGTACAAAGATGAATTTACAGGGGAGAAGGGGTGAGATGTCCTGATTCCCTCCTGGGCCCCAATAAGACAACTTTTCCATCAGAGAAAAGCCCTGGGGTGTGAGGTCCAACTGGAAATTGTAACCAGGACCAAGAAAAGCAGTCAGAGTCCTTTTGAGGTCTCCCTGGATTCAGAGTTATGAGGATATAGGAAGACTTCCTAGGGATTTCAAAAGCAATGAAACATGAAGAAGGAACACTAGACTTGAAACAATAAAACAGTGGTTCTAGCCACTACTTTGCCACTAATTTCCAATGTGACTTAACTTCTTTGAAATTGTGCTTCCTCATCTCCTAAACAAAGTCCTTGCATTAATGGTTTTCAATGATATTATATAACTCGGAAATGTCACGATCCTCATCTGTGATCTCCCGTATAACTCCACATCTCTATTTTCTATTACAGTACTAGCTTGTTGGGTATATAAATTAATTTTTAGAATGACAGCTGCATGGGTTAACTCCAGTTCTATAAATTTAAACCTCTACAATGTTCTTTCACAAGTAGGAGACATCTATTTTCAAGGTCATAATGTAGAAGTGCTATAGAGTTGATTTACGGAATTTCTCCAAAAATATCCAACCTCACTCATAAGTTTCCAAAGGTTACAGCAGCATGACCAGAAAAGATCTCCTGAAGAGTGAACTGTTTTAAAACACCCTTTGTCAAAAGGGAAAATTTATCTCTGGCACTACATATGGGTTCTTGAGAAAGAATCTATTGACAACATCTATAAAAGTAGGCTCAGTTGACTACATATTCAGAGAGGACTATATTGACTGAAAGCCTCTAATCATTTTCTAGAGAGTTAAGTTACAGTATAATGTTCTTTTGATTAAAAAAAAAAAGTTTAAATGATAGTAAAATATATACCAAAAAATACGACATTCAAGCATAAGGAAATGACCTTTGTGACCTGTTTGAAGTCTGTGAGATTGAGATTGTTATTAAATAATTATATCTAGTTTTTATCACTGCATTCTTAGAAGGATGGGGACTAACCAGAGAAGGTCAAGAGAATTATGTGGGCAACCTGAAGGACAAGAACAAAGTCATTAAAAAAAAAAGCTAAAGAAATTTTAGATGTCTACCTGTAAGAGACACTTAAGAGTTATTTGTCTCTCACTTTCATGCATAAGAAAATACATAAAAGGAGAATAAATATACATATAAAAGGCATGGGAGTAAACTTTAGCTCTTTTGGGAATAAACCAGAGGACTACAGCTAGCTTATAAAACATATACTTAGCAAGACATTAAGTTTGGTGCTATGTTTCACAGAGAATTGAAGGAAAAAAAAAAAAAAAGATAAAACCAAGATACCAAACTGCAAGTCACTCATTCTTTGGGGAGACAAAGAAGATATTAGCTAGATCTTTAAGGTCCAAGATAGGGGGTGGGCCTAAAGCACCTTTGTTTGTGACTTTATGGAGTTTTATTGTGAAGATACAAACAAAAAATATGATATACCTTGGATAGATCTCCTGGCATTATACTGTATTCATCCTGGGTCCAAGTCTAATTGTAATAAATTTTATGGGAAGCAGAAGAATAACATTGTTTGGGCATGGAGTCTGGGATTAAGAGACTCCTTATTTTCCTATATACTTATTATCTATGCCACCTGCCGAGAGAAGCAAATCAGATCAGTTTGCCACATCTAACTGGGAGGGCCACCATTGGGGACAGTTTCATAATGAGTCACACCAGATGAATTTGTCTTCTTTTATATACAGCCTATATTTCATTGGTGTATTGATCCCTTGGACAATTAAGTTGTGAGCAGGACAACAGCACTGACTTTATCCAACACATACTGCACAGGCCTCTTCAATATAATTCAAAGAATCACCTGGTTCCACTGTCTAAGCCTGGGTATTTCACCTCCTCTTCCTATGCCAGACTTTGTTCCTCCTACCCACTTAGCTCTCTCCTAAGGGGACAGGTGCTGCTTTTTCCTCTTGCTATGAACCCAGAATATACATCGGACTATGCTTTATTTTTAGGCAGCCCTATTCTTCTTTAAAGAAAGAATCCCAGTTTCCTTTTATTGCATTTCTCTTTCGCCTTTGGTATAGTCAGGCCCCAGGGCAGATTGCTTATCTTATATCTTTATCTTTCAGGGCAAGGAGCTGGTTGAATAAATGGATTAAGAGGTTTTCTCTTCCCACAGGCATGAATGAGCATGGTATTCCCAAGACTAAGGTCTTTATTTGATTTGGTGATTACTAGATTTACTAGTAATCTAGGCACCTGTAAAGCTATTAATATTATAAATTTTGATTTACTTTTATATTATCTCTTTTGTTAAAGTATCTTCCAAAACCCTTTGGGAAGTGTTGTCTAACAGAGTATGACTTGGTATTTCTGAATCTCTGATCATAATATCACCATTACAGGAACTTACCCATGTATTTTTCCTCAGAGATCAAAGTTAGCACAACAGAATACAAAGAACATTATGCAGGAAAATCACGGTGCTACATTAATTCAAATTGGAAGCATCTGCAATGAGATAGTTTTAGGCATGTCAGATTGTGTTTGTTGATTACCAAGGCCTTCTTACCTCATGGGGTAACTCCTGTGTGATGGTTAGTTTTATATGTCAACTTGACTGGCCACAAAATGCCCAAATTAAACCTTATGTCTTAGTGTATCTGTGAAGGTGTTTCCGAATGAGATTACATTTGAATATGTGGATTTAGTAGTTTGCCCTCCCCACTGTAGGTGGGCATCATACAGTCCATTGCGAACCTGAATAGAAGAAAAGGTGGAGGAAGGAGGAATTTGTTTTTTTTCCTCCCTCACTAATGAGCTGGGATAGCTCATCTCATCTTCTCCTGCCCTCACAATGGAATTCACTTCCCTGGTTCCCAGTCCTTTGGACTCAAACTGAGTTACACCACCTGCTTTCCTGGGTTTCCAGCTTACAGACAGCAGACTGTGGAACTTCTCATCCTCCATAATTGTCTGAGCCAATTCTTCTTAATATATCTTAGTCTCCCGCCTCCACCCCAACCCCTCTCTCAACTTCTGGTTCTGTTTCTCTGGAGAACCCTAATATATCCTGTGAGGGTTTTCTAAGTCCCTCAGTATGACTTTTACTACTATATATACTGCTGCCTTTACTTTAATACCACCTTTAATAATATGATCAGTACTAATATTTTTGTGAGCTATGAATGTTCAGAACAGTTAAGAAGTCACTATGCATTTCTGAGAGATAGCAGTGAGCAGCAGCTGGAAGCAAGATAGGGATTGAACCCTGGCTGTGGCGGTGAGAGCACCGAATCCTAACCACTAGACCACGAGGGCCAGGGGCTGCCTTGAAAAAGATTTGACAAAGAGACAGAAGGTAGAGAGGAAAGTAAGACATTTATTAGAAAAGCAGAGTACATGCCAACAGAGGCATGGATGAGCTCAGAGAAAGTTTGCCTTTGGGAAATTTAAATCATGTATAAGGGGGCAGTCTTCCTGGTCTTTGTTTTTCTTTGGCCAATTGTCTTGCTTTGTTATTTGACTCAGGGCCCTCCATTCTGTGCACACACATCCTTTAGCCAAGATGGATGTCAGTGCAAGGGCCTTTGGGAAGTTAGCAAAACTTACTATGGTCTGGCAGCCCCTCCCTTTTTGACGCCACCCCCCCCACCCCGCCTCGCCTAGGAGCTTTTCTGCGCATGTGCAGCTGAGGTCTCCTTGACCCCAAGGATGAGAAATATGTGACCTCTTGATCTTCTACCCAAGCAGTGCTTAGCCTCTCTTTGCCTCTGCCATTACTGTTACCTTAAAGTGTCCACAGGAGACAAAATCCAGCTATTTACCCTGTTCCTGTTGTTATTTCTACCTTGAAGTATCAACAGGAGGCTGGTTGTAAACGTCTGGCCTGGAGCCCATCTATCTCCTGCCTCACTATTACAAGATTATCTGCATTAACACTTTAAACAATTCATGGGGTACATATTATCATAACAAACATTTGAAGCTTTTGACAATTGTCCTCAGTCACACAGACTCAGTTATCTATTGCTCCATTAGCTAATCATTCCAAATTCAGTGGCATATAACCAGAACATTTATTATTATCTCTCCTAATGTTGCTGGTTGCCTGGGCTCAGCTAGATGGTTTTCACCCTGGGTTTTGGATGCAAATTCAGACATTGGTTATGCCTGTAACTATCTCTAAGGCTCCTTTCTTCACATGTCAGGCTTCAGGGTTGGGGAAGACACAACAAGCTAAGGACTGGAACAGATGGGACTCCTAGAGCATCTTCACCTATTTTTGTGTGATATCTCCATGTGGTCTCTCCAGCTTCAGGGTAGCCACGCATCCTAAATGGGAGTTACAACACCAGAGGTGCATTTTCTGACAGAGTTGGGTGGAAGATTTATCTCATTCTATGACCTAGGCTCAGAAGTTACTGCCACTTCTATCATATTCGATTTGTTCGAAGCAATTCATTAAGGGCAGCCCATATTGAAAGGGAAGTGAATTAGTCTCAACCTCTTAATGAGAGAAGAGTTAAAGAAGTGCTAAAACCTTTATTTGAATTCAGGTTTTCCTGACTCAACATCTGTTCCTAGCCCCACTGGCTATACTTTTACAAGATATTCTGAAGATTGACCAAAGAACACCTGTCCACTTAATCCATGTGATCATACACTCAACAGAAATTAGAGATCTAGTCATAATGATCTCCTAAGGTAACTGTCTGACATGAATGCTCAATGTGTGTTTTTAAATCCTAGAATCTTCAGAAACTGCATTTTTGATGAAAGATAAAAAGACCAGGATACACTGCCTTTGTCTGAAAAAAACCCTCCTTCCTAATACATTCCTGAGTTTCTCCCTCTCTTTCTGTTTTTGTCTCTCTCTGTGCCCCTTCCCTCATTATCTTCCTTTATCGCCCTCTTTTTTCTTCTGCTTTTTTATCATGTATAATTTATGACCCATCGGTGTGGTTTTTGCCTACTTAGCAAGGTTTATATTCAATCCAAATGAAATTAAGTTTTTAATGTAAAATTCCCCAATGGACAAGGTTCCTTAAAACTCAAGATATATTGCAGGAACACCATTCCTTCTGACAACAAATCTTCAATTTCTATCAAAAAAGTGATTTTCCTTGAATGATTTATTCTCTATAGAGCCAGGCTGCTTATGGCTAATGGCTCTGTGATCACTGAGGCACTAGAAGATTTCCTGATTCTTTATATTTGTTATGGTACTTTGCTGAACCATGAATTTCTATGAAAGGTTGAGAAGATGGTGATTGGATTTCTTTCCTATTTGGAACTTCTAACTCCCTTAGTGTCTGGCTTTGCATACATCTTCAGAGGTCTTTCTAAATTCCCACCCAACTTAAAATGGATGAAAATAAAACAGGACAAAACCACAAATTAAATGCATCAATGCCTCTTCCCTACTTTTGCATAAGAATTAAGAAGCTGGATGAATTCTCACTTTCCCACCTTTCCTAACATCCATAAATACCCTTATCTATTATTGTCTGTACACTGAAATCTTATGTAGGTTTTTTGTGAAGCCTTTGCAACCTGGTCCATAATCCCTGTGCAACAAGTGTGGGAGATCTGGCTTGGAACAAAGAGCCCTGGCTCTGCATAAATTCTGACAAGCCATAATGTTTCTGAATATTAACTGCTTCATCAGTGAAATTGGGAGAATAATTTCTCAAAGCTTAATTCACAGGGCTATTTTGAATGATTCAATGAAATGTTTCTTACCCTTTGTTAAGCCACTTCTCCTATTGGATAAACATAAGAATGTCATACATCCTGTAAATGTAATTTTAAGATTTAAATTATGTTAAATATTATGACATACAATGAGATGAGTGCGTATATGCGTGTATGTAACTCTACTTTTCCTCGAGAGAAATTCTTCTTGAGAACCGCAAAGCTAAAGATTTCAAAAGTGTTTTGTAAACTGATAGGTGACCTACAAAGACAGACTTTCAAATATTATCTTATAAAATCACAAAAACTTTGTGATATACAGCTTATTACTGCCATTTTAAAGTTAGGAAATTCAAAATTACATTATAATAAGCAGCAGGGCTAGTAATCAAACCCCACTTTCCTGATCATAAATTTTTAACTATTCTTACTCCTCCTCAGAATATTTAGTTATCATTTGTCTGTACCCGTAACATAGAATCCTGTGCCATGAATTCTTGATTGTTATGTATTTGTTATTCCTAGGGAGTAAAACTCATCTCCCATATAGATTGTAAACTTTCTGAAAGGAGAACACATCTCTGTTTTCATCACCTCTAGTGCTAGCTTGGTACCAGAAAAGGCACTATTCTTCAACAACCTCCTTTAGTTTTCTTTTTTAATATTTGTTGGGCATAGTTTCCCTTCCCATACACTCCCATAATTATGATAACCTGCCTGAGTTACTCATCCTACCAGATGTGCAGATAGATACCTGTGTCTCTTTAAACCCCAATTTTCATAGCATGGACAGGGCAGATGATCAAACTTTGTGTCTAAAGCCCATTCAGACCACATTGGTACTTGAGTAGTGAAAGAGATATTGCAAACCATGCCAGTATAGCTTTAAACACTATTCTCTTGAGGCAAGAAGAAGAAACAATGCTTTCAGTACATCTAGGAGATGGGAACTTCACATGCACTGAGAAATTAAATAAATAAGTAATTTTTAAAAACCCCACAGAGTTCCACAGAAATATAATACAACTGTTAGTTCTCATGGCCACTATTTCTCTTTCAAACATTAAACATTTTTTATCTGCCAACTCACGTAGTAAAGCTATTGTGGTTATTTCATGTGTTCCCATTTCCCTGCCAAAGGTAAGAATGAGGAATGCCCTTCTGCATCCTTTCATCCCAGCAGATTAAAATAGGAAATTTGTGTCTATGAAGGGGGTGCAGGTGGGTTTCAAATGATTATCAAAGTAACTTTAAACAGGTACTGTATGATAACTGTAATACTTTTCCATTTACAAAGTGCTATTCATTTTATAGTGTCCTTCCAAATGGATTATTTTGCTTTGCTCATCATAAACAAGCAAATGCGGTAAAGTCATTGGAGACATATAATATGGGTAAGAAAATCAAGTTATAAATAAGAAGAATAGATTGACACAACTTATTTTTTTTTCTGTATGCAGGCCCCTCACTGTTGTGGCCTCTCCCGTTGCGGAGCACAGGCTCCAGACGCGCAGGCTCAGCGACCATGGCTCACGGGCCCAGCCGCTCCGCGGCATGTGGGATCTTCCCAGACCGGGGCACGAACCCGTGTCCCCTGCGTCGGCAGGCGGACTCTCAACCACTGCGCCACCAGGGAAGCCCTGACACAACTCTTAAAGTTAAAACAGCCAGGGTATGAAAAGAAACTAATATTTTACAAGTACATATGTTATGCCAAATAACTGTAGGTAAATATCTAACATATTTTATCTTATTTAGGCCTCATTATTCATGCCCCAAATTAACATTTCTCCACTGAATCTATTCAGGAAACTCTTACTCTTGATGTAGTATACCTCTTCTTCCTAGTACCAATACCCAACAAAATGTAGATAGGACAGTAAAAATGTTGCATTTGAAAGAATAAGAAGTTTCTCCAGATATAGATATGGGGCTCATCTAAGAAATGGGACTTTGTAATGTATCCCCTTGACCAGGCTGAACTACTTTTCCCTGAATTTTCTTTCCTCCATATTTTAGGTTCAGATGCACCACCAGCAATATTATCACTTGACATCTTGAGAGCAGAAGTGAAGCAGCAGCTATTTTGGGTTTTATGTCTCTGAACAGACATAACAGTCTGAACAGGTACGTCGTACCTCACACAGGTTGCCTCTCACCTGTTGGTTTATCTTGTTGGTGTGAGGCAGCAGCCAGGCCTGCAACTATTTTTCTTTTCCTGGATCTTCTTTTAGCTTCTCCTATTTCAGAACCAGTTGTGTGTTTAGCTCTGTGATGAAGGCATCAGCTTCTCCTGCAGGACACCCACTTATCATAGTTGGTGGCACTGAGAACTGACCTTGGTTTCAGATCATTCTCAGGGATTCCAGCACATCTTTGCTCTCCTCACTTAACATCTATTTTGTCTACCTGCGACAACAGCCATATAAAGAGTGTTTAACCAGTGCCACAATCGGGCAAAGTCAAATCCCTATCGTAAATATATCCTTATAGTTCTACCTCTCTGACTGAACGCTACCTGATACATAATTAGTCACTGAGAGAGATTCTAGAAGAATTGTATCTTAAGAATGAGTGTCCTGGACTGTTCTGGCTTATCTCCCCCCCCCCCCCCCCCGCCCCGATCTGATGAGATTTAAAGACTCAAATCACTCCCATTTCTAGTGCTTAAGGAAACACTAGTAGTCCATGTAATGTCGTGGCAAAAGTGTTATGCAAACTGTCACCTGCAGACGTATAATCAAATGCCTATAGAAAACAAGCCTCACTAAATATGTGCTGCCCTGGAATATTTTAGTCAGATTAAGGCATCTAATGGAGTTGATTGACTGGTTCTAAATATGCAGGAAACATGGGGGAAGAAAATGATGAACATATAACTTTAATTTACCAGCTAAGGTCTGAATAACAGACCTGAAATTGTCTATGTCTGTCCTAAAAGTACCCATTATCTCTTATGACCACAGGGCCTGGATTTCTGAAAACCAAACCCGAAGTCTAATCTTTCAGGGAGCTGAATTACGATGCAAATTGAGTCCCCAACCTCCTGGAGATCTCTATTATTAAAGGTTGGTCATTAATCGGAGAGGAATAAGACCCAAAATTTGCAATGGGGCATAGGGGTATATTCCAATAAATCTGGGGATTTGGGATCCCTAAATTTTGTGAAGTCTTCTTTGACAGTAGAAGCAACTCTTCCACTCCTGAAGAAACTGTAATGGTCTTCAAAGGACCACTGATCCTACTCAGGAACTACCTCTACTGCCCTAAACCTATAAATACACTCAAGTTCCATCAGGTCACGGAGAGTGAGAAACAAAGTATGACCTATGCCTAGGTATGACACATACCAAGTCACTGATTTTTGCCAACAATCCCAATTACCTGGAAGTTGAGACCACCACCCGGCCACTTTGGGCTTCTCATGCCAGTGAATCAACAAGCAAACAATGGGGTAACTGTAGTGACTGGGGTGAGTAATCCTGACTATCAAAGAGAAGCTGACTTGCTATTATACAATTGGAGTAAGAAGAAATATTCCCAGAATGCAGGAGAACCCTGGCTTATTTCTTAGTATTCTCGTGTCTGTGATTAAGTCAAAGAAAATCTATAACAACTCAATTCAGGCAGGACTGTTATTGGCCCTGACACTTCAGGAGTGAAGGTCTGAATCACCCAACTAGCCAAGGATCACTACAAATTGAGGTGTTCCCTAAAGACAATAAACTATGGGACAGAGAGAAGAAAAATATAGTTATATATACCAGATATGACCACATAACCAGTTAAAACACGAGGACTCTGATAATGATGAATATTACATCTTTATTTTGATATGACTCTGTGTATGTATTTTTGCTGTCTTTCCCTCTTCCATGTAACATAAGATATATCTCATTATTTAAGTTGTAGGATATCAAAGGGAGAGTGTGAATCAGCTAGAACAATAAACATGACCCAAAGACTAAAAGAGGGTCTTTGTATCCTCCTTTGGGGAAAGGGTTAGCAAAATTTAACACAGCAGATTTTTGTCTAATATGGTGTAACGCAAAGCAAAATGACTTTGTAAATTTCCTAATTTGAAAAGAGTACACTGTGGTAGCTTCGTGATAATGTCAACTTGACTAGCAGAACCATTTCCCAGAATTTCCTTTTCTGTAGCTTTCCAGTTAGAATGAGCCATAGGAAAAATCTTTTACAACATTTGGAGGGCAGAAATGAAGCAGTAGCATGTTATGTTTTATAATGGAAGGCTGGGGCAGGTGCTTTGCACTTTACACACCCTGACACTTATCTACTGGCTCACCTCCTTGCCATGTACAGCCAACTGCTCCCCCTTCGCCTGGATGCTCTCCCAGCTTCTCTGACTCCTGGGCCAGGCGAGTGCTTAGCACCGAGACGAAGGGCGCAGTTTCTCCTGCAGAGCGCCCACTTTGCCCAGGTTGGAGGAGTGAGACTCACATGTTCCAGTGTGTCCTCATGGGTTCCAGCTCAGGTTGGTGAGTCCCAGCTTGGTCTTGCTCTCCCTGACTTTTTATCTTTCCTTCCTAACTGCCTGCACTGCAGACTTCAAAGTCCAGCATCAGAGGTGAAGACACAGCCCAGAGAGACTGTTTAAGCTGCTCCTTCAATGGCATAAAGTCACATCCCTATAAACAAATTCCTTAATATCTGTTCTGCTTCTGCTGAGCCCTGACTGATACAGGCCTTTGAATTAACTTTTAACCATATCCTTTGTTTCTGTGTTTCTCATGTAATGCTTCTTTGGTAATAGTAATAGCATTATATCTTAATATTAATTAATGTTAATTACTACTCTGACTCTGAGTACCCAATTCTGTAACATGGAGACAATTTTGGCTATGTTAGTACCCAAGGTGAAAGCAGAAATCATAAATATAAAACACCCTTATAGATGGCCAATAGGCACATGAAAAGATGTTCCTTATCGCTAATTATTAGGGAAATGCAAATCAAAACTACAGTGAGGTACCACCTCATCAGTCAGAATAACCATCATTAAAAAGTCTACAAATAATAAACGCTGGAAAGGGTGTGGAGAACAGGGAACCCTCGTACACTGTTGGTGGGAATGTAAATTGGTGCAGCCATGGAACACAGTACGGAGGCTCCTCAAAAAACTAAAAATAGAGTTGGTATATGATTCAGCAATACCATTCCTGAGCATATATCCAGACAAAATTATAATTAAAAAAGACACATGTACCCTTATGTTCATAGCAGCACTATTTACAATAGTCAAGACATAAAAACAACCTAAATGTCCATCAATATATGAATGGATAAAGAAAATGTGCTATATATATACAATGGAATATTACTCAGCCATAAAAAAGAATGAAATAATGCCATTTGCAGCAACATGGATGCAACCTGAGAATATCATACTAAGCAAAGGAAGTCAGAAAGAAAAAGACAAATACCATATAATATCTTTTATATGTAAAATCTAAAATACGACATAAATGAAAATATCTACAAAACAGAAACAGAGTCACAGAGAAAAGACTTGTGGTTGCCAAGGGAGAAGGGTGTGGGGGAGGGATGGATTGGGATTTGAGGATTAGCAGATGAAAACCATTATACATAGGATGGATAAACAACAAGGTCCTACTGTATAGCATAGGGAACTATATTCAAAATCCTGTGATAAACCATAATGGAAAAGAATATGAAAAAGAATATATATATGTGTATACACCCACCCACACACACAGACACATACATATAAAACTGAATCACTTTTTGTACAGCAGAAATTAATACAACATTGTAAATCAACTATACTTCAATAAAATTAAAAAAAATATCCTGCACCTAGTAAGTGCTCAATAATGATAGCTGTCAGTATTACAGATAATGAACATTAGAATTAGAGTATGCTTAACAGTTCAATCTCTAAAAGTCCCTTACTATACTTTTGCTCTCTAATCCCCAAGAAAACTGTGTGACATAGGTAAGCACTATCATTAATATTATTACTGTTGTTATTGTTCCCATATTACAGGTCAATAAAAAATTACCCTCAAGGGCTTACATGACATTTGGCCAAGGGTTTTTGACTCCTAAGGAAAGTACAGAACTTCTTAAATTCTTGTGGAATGTTCTGCCCACATTAAATGCAAATCCCCTGTTTATTCTGATGCCAAAAAATGTTGAAAGCAGAAACAAATGTGTTGATTCTCTCTCTCCCTCAACTGCCTTGCATCCTAACACTCTCGGCTTTGATGTGTCCTTCCCGGTCATATTTGATATAGCTGCGCAACATCTTTTTTATGTCAAGGCTTTGCTTCAAACACTCCATTGCCAGTTCAACTTGTCAAAAGTTGGAGGGAACATGTTTTAAGCATTCAGCAAGCATTCTTCTGAAAAGAAAACCACTATTTCTAATAAGCGTTTGAGAGCAGAGTGTATTGCAGAAACTGTTTTCTAAGATCTGTCACAAATGATTTAGTTTTATTAGTTTTAATGGCCCTTAGCCACAGGCATGGAATGTAAGTGAAAATTAAGATATTTTTCATGAGATGAAAATAGATTTCAATCAGGGAGAGTGTTTTCTTCCCCACCTCCTCCTATTTGCTTATTTATTTTATTTCTTTTGGCAGATGATTCTGGTTAAAAGGAAACCACTGTGAGACATGGGAACACAGGAATAGTCTTCCATGAGAATAAGGCTCTCCTTGTATTGGAAGCTTCTCTGTTAATTGTGTACAACTTGTCTGGTTTGGCAAGCTTATAGGCAGGGTAGCAGAGAAAGGGGCTAATGTATTAAACTGGAATTTCATCCTGTGTAGGAACAAGGAGCGAATATTTTTATTCATAACTAAATGTTTGTCTTCCATGATAGTAGACACAGAAACAACCATGAAATCCATAGATTGCTTCCAATTCATAATACCTTTTTCTTGCTGTTTCTGCTTTTCTACACTGTAGCTTTTCTTCAAAAGTTTCATTTTTCCTCTTCTTTCTCATCACTCACTGAAAAGTACTGTAATCTGAACAGGTCTACATATTTTATTCTTCATGAACAAGTTAAGTGCATTTCTTCAACAGTTGGATGAAATCCTCATTGCTTATTTGTGGTTGTTTTTTTTTGTTTTTGGGGGTTTTTTTGCAGTACCCGGGCCTCTCACTGCTGTGGCCTCTCCCGTTGCAGAGCACAGGCTCCGGACGCGCAGGCTTAGTGGCCATGGCTCACGGGCCCAGCCGCTCCGTGTCATGCGGGATCCTCCCGGACCGGGGCACGAACCCGTGTCCCCTGCATCAGCAGGCGGACTCTCAACCACTGCGCCACCAGGGAAGCCCCTTATTTGTGTTTTGAGGTGTGTTGGTATATGAGGGCTGATGATGGGTGTGAGATTTTCTGTTGTAAGAGCTCTGCTCTAGCATTTCTCCATCCTCTATGTCAAAGTATCCATGTGGTTCAAAGGATAACCAACAAGATCTGAAATAGGATGCCTGGAATTTCCACCGCCTCTGCCAGCCTTCCACTACCTTTATAACCTTGGCCAACCAATTTCAATCCCTGTGCTGTACTTTCCTCATTTGCAAAGTATAAATCTTGGGAAAGAACAAGTTCTCACATCTGAAACCAAAAAAAGGACAAATTCCTTGCCTTGATGGAGATTACAATCAAATGTAGGAAGACAGCAGTTAAACAATAAATGTAACACAAAATTAAATTGCACTGTATATTAGGAGGGAATAATTATGAAGGCCTTTCTCGGTAGCTTGTAGATGGCTGTCTTCTGTGTCTTCACATAGTCTTCCCTCTGTAACTCTCTCTGTCCTAATCTCTTCTTACAAGGACACCAGTCATATTGGATTAGACCCCGCCATAATGATTTCATCCTAATTAACTCTTTAAAGACCCCATATAAAGTCATATTCTAAAACACTAGTGATTAGGACTTCAACATAAATTTTGGGGTGACACAATTCAGTCCTTAACAACTATGGAAAATGTAAAAAGATTAGTGCTGGAGTGTGGTTCAACACTAATGGGAATGTTCAGGGCAGGCTTGACTGAGATGGTGACTCAGTCACCAGTTGAGACAAACTGTGAGGGAACAGAGAGAGTAAGCATTATAAATATCTGGTATAGTGTGATTAAACACAGGGAACAGTCAATTCAAAGGCCCTGAGGTAGGAAGGACCAGGAAGTCAAAGGGTTAGTATGTTGGTCAGTGCAGCTGCAAGAGAGAATGGAGGTATGGCCAGTGACATAGCAAGAGCACAGCATCTTTGAGGATCTTGTGAGTGATTGAAAGGAATTGGGCTTTTACTGTGAAAGAATTGGAAAGCCATTGGAAAGTCTAAGCAGAGCAGACTCACCCTTCTACATACTCATTCAGCTGGTTGTTTTGAGATTAGACTATAGCCTAGAGTTTCTCAATCAGCACCACTGACATTTACGGACAGAAAATTCTTTCCTATAGGAGCCTGTACTATGCATTATAGGCTATATAGCAGCATCCTTTGCCTCTACCCACTAAATGTCTGTAGGTCCCTGACTGCCAGGCGTAGCCACAAAAAATGTCTCTAAACATTGCCAACTGTCCTCTAGTGAATAAAAAGTCATCTCGGTTAAGAACCACTCTTGTAGATGAAGAAGAGGAAAAGCTAAGAGACAATTTGAAAATCAATGTAATAATTTTAGCTAGAAATAATGATAACAGTAGCATTCTGGAAATTTTGAAGGTAGAGTCAATCTATTTTGAAGGTTGCCAACAAAATAGGTGTGTGGTATGAGAGGGGATTCAAAATGACTCTGAGTTTTATGCTCTGAGCTACTAGAAGAGTGGATGACCTCTTATTCAAAGCAGGAAGACTATGGTTAGAGCAGGTTTAGATAGGAATACAGACTCTTCATACAAGATAACAGGAGAGAAGCTTATGTATAAGGATAATGACATTGATAGATGGCTAGACCAGTTGTATGAGTTTGTGAAAATTTCTTCTATATTTCTTTGTGGAGTAGGAAAAAAAGATCATCATCACCTGAGACTGAGAATGGGACAGGAGGTGTTGGTGGTTTTAGGATAAAAGACAAAGTATAGGATAGAATTCTGGGACAGTATATTTCTTATATGGTGTATTACTGTAATTGTGAAGACACCAATTACAATAGCTTTTCTAATAAGTATTGAGAATTACTTTTAATGACGGAACTTTAACATTCCATCAAATATTAAACCAATAAACCCAGACCCAATATATCTATTTTTAAAAATATTTACTTATTTATTTATGGCTGCATGGGGTCTTCGTTGCTGTGCACGGGCATTCTGTACTTGCGGTGAGCGGGGGCTATTCTTCATTGCGGTGTGCAGGCTTCTCGTTGCTGTGGTTTCCCTTGTTGCAGAGCACAGGGTCTAGGCGCATGGGCTTCAGTAGTTGTGGCACACATGTGCTCAGTAGTTGTGGCTCGCGGGCTCTAGAGCGCAGGCTCAGTAGTTGTGGCGCACGGGCTTCATTGCTCCACAGCACGTGGGATCTTCCCGGACCAGGGCTCAAACCCGTGTCCCCTGCACTGGCAGGCGGTTTCTTAACCATTGCACTACCAGGGAAGCCCCAGACCCAATATGTCTTTAGATCTATTTTCCATTGTTCTGAACTAAACACAATTTTTTTGCAGAAGGCCAAACAGCCTCTCTCTGTTCCTCTGGAAATACATGTATATAGAGAACTTATGGGTAAGATTAGGGCAAAGTAGTGCTTTAGGCTATTTTCTTAACCTCATGAGTATTCATAATTAAGAACCATCTCCAAGAAAGAAATCATCAGCTCTAGAGGGTTATGCCAGTTTCCAATATGTCTTTCATCAGAGACAGAACTAGTAGCACTTGAGTCAGACTCATATCAGCGCCCACCCCAGCCCCTCATTGAACTCCCATTACTGTTGATTAGAAAAGACAATTTACTCCTTAAGATACTCCTGAAATGCTCCCTGACCCTAATGTGCCTTTGCCATAGATCAGATCCTCAAGGCAAAAAAGAAAAAAAAAAAAAAACAATCACACAAATTACTTCAATGAGAGTCACTCAAAACAATATCTTCTACCATTCTAAGAAATATTCAAGATTAAGTTCCGATTTTGTATTTGAATTGCTGTATGATTTCAGGTTAATTATTTAACATTTAAAGGATGATTTTTTTTTTTTTTACTGATGAAATGAGGGCCTCACAAGAAGAACTGAAGATGAAATAATATAATAAAGAAAACCATAGTGTTATATAATAGGAGGGGGTCATCATCTGTTTTAGTTTGGTCCCCTGAGATAACTAGCTCTGCGCAAGTGGCTTTCTAAGGAAATACTCCCAGAAAAACCTAGTGAAGGAGTGAGAGCTCCCTCACTAGGGGAGGAAAGGATGTCATGCAATGGAGAAGTTTCAAGAAAGAATTCATGGATGGAGCCCACAGGGAAAAACTCTAGTGTCATTTATAATCTGAATGTGTACCTGTGGCCGAGGAGCTGTGCTTTGAAATGCCGACACCAGTCACTGGCTAAGAGCCATCACAGGCAGATGGAAACTCCCAAGCACTTCTGAGTGTCTGTACTTTCCAGCCAAGGGCCACCCTCCAAAGTGAGTCACAGGTGTACTCTTGGAACCTGTACAAAGGTTCCAAAGATATCTCAGTAGAATAGAAATTATCCACTCTATCACATTTGTTCCTTTTCTTGTGAAACATCATCAACTTCTTTCCTTGGTATTTTGACATCATATTGTCAACATCTCTGTAGCATCTTTATTAAGCTTTTAAAGTTCTTTAATTATTTTCTGTTTTGATAATCAGATTAAAATTTAGCCTTATTTGTGGAAATTTGGAATATCTGAAAACTAAACACTTGTATAAAAAAAGTTTGTGGAGATTCCAAGCAGTGAAGTGTGTCTCTTAACAATCAGTTCATGGCACCCTTTATCTTTCCCAATACAATAGCATGATAGTTGTGTGCATATAAATTATTTATATAGTTATAATTTATGTTTATAAATATATAGTCATATTTTATATATTATATAAATATAATATGTAATATATAACTTATAATACATATAAGGTAGATATTCTCAGAAATAAAATTAAGTAAAAAAATGCAGAGTTATTGATTACATTTTATGTAACATATATTTGATATATGATGATCTGTTCATATTTGGATTGACTGTTCTAAACATATCTAAATAGATTACCTGGTTGGCATGTGTTTTCTTTGGTTATTTAATAAAAGTTATTGATAATTTGAATTCAATGAATTCCATTTGAGAATGTCATTATTTTCATTAACTGTCCCTTTTTTTTTTTTTTTTTTTTTTTTTTTTTGGTACATGGGCCTCTCACTGCTGTGGCCTCTCCTGTTGCAGAGCACGGGCTCCGGACGCGCAGGCCCAGCGGCCATGGCTCACGGGCCCAGTCGCTCCGCGGCATGTGGGATCCTCCCAGACCGGGGCACGAACCCGTGTCCCCTGCATCGGCAGGCGGACTCTCAACCACTGCGCCACCAGGGAAGCCCCTAACTATCCTTTTAAAATCCAAATCCAAAAGCCTAAAGAAGAAACAGATTCAAGTTTTCCAATCATTAGTCATATCCCTAATGTATCCCTAATCTAGGAAGGAAAAACTATTAATGTATTTTGTTGTCATATTCCAAAAACTCAGCCGTCTTTAACAAAGAGAAACTGTTAAAATCTAGGAAGGAAAAACTGTTAATATATTTTGTTGTCATATTCCAAAAACTCAGCCGTCTTTAACAAAGAGAAGGGCCACTCTTTATTTAAATGTCATTCAAAGAGGGTAGTCCTTATTTTTCCATGTGTCTAGCAAAATACGTAAAATGCCACAGGGTTTTTCTTTTCCGTACAGGTCCTATATTACTTTCTTAACATCTCAGGTACATCTTCATGTACCCTTTTGTCTTTGGTCTGCTGTACCAGCAGCTGATGGATTTCCAGAGGTATATTTATTGGATTTTAACTTGAGGGAAGGGAGAGTTCCCCATGTCAACTACATTTCAAATCTTAGGCATTTAGTTTAAGTTACATGTCACTTTACAGATTGCTACAATCATTTTCTATACCATGGCAGACTGAAGTTTGGCAAATAATTTAAAAGGAATTTATTTCCATTTGTCATTATCTCTTATATGTACATCTTTTGGCGGGGGAAACATCTGAACAAACACTGGCTACATAAAATAAAATGTAACCGTTTTTCTGTCTCATAACCATACATCATTCAATTGCAATGTAGGCCTACCCTAAACACCATCAATGAAAGTAGAATGCTTTATTCAAAACCAAAATCTAACAGATTCCCAGTCACACTGCAATACCTAGGCAGTTCACTGGAAGGGTCAAAATTTATCAAGATAAGGAAATTATTGAATTATCCATGAAGGACTCCACTCATTAGTTCTGACATAGTTTCACAGCATTTTAAACTGAAAAAGTAAAGTATGATATATCATATTTACAACGTCAATAACCTTGGCATCAGAATACTTAGTCCCCATCTCACTTTCAGTCACTCACTAGTGATGCAACTTTAGCTGTCTTTAACTTAACTAGCCTGTAAGATGTGGAAAGATATAGTTACTCACAAGATTGTTGAAAGGTGGAATGATGTACCAAAGAAGAAGCTTCTCTATAGCCTAATGTACAGAGTAACAATGTAATGTAGTGTGCTTTGACAGTGTGCTTACATCTAATCAAAAGAGCCCATACTGATAGTCCTAGCATTAGCCGGTTATGTTAAAAATTAGAAATAATGTTTTTACTGTTCTCCAGCATTAACTCATACCCAATATTGGATCTATCAAGACTAATAAAAACAATACTAATTTAAAAAAAAAGATATGGGACTTCCCTGGTGGTGCAGGGGTTAAGAATCACCTGCCAATGCAGGGGCCATGGGTTCGAGCCCTAGTCCAGGAAGATCCCACAGGCTGTAGAGCAACTAAGCCCATGCGTCACAACTACTGAGCCCACATGCCACAACTACTGAAGCCCATGTGCCCTACAGCCCGTGTTCTACAACAAGAGAAGCCACTGCAATGAGAAGCCCACGCACCACAATGAAGAGTAGCCCCCGCTCGCTGCAACTAGAGAAAGCCTGTGCACAGCAATGAAGACCCAACACAGCCCAAAATAAAATCAATTCAAAAAAAAAGATAAAATATCCCCCATTTTTTTGATTAGCAAATAGGAAAGCCCATGGTCATGGTGTGTGTGAGTGTGTGTGTGTGTGTGTTTGAGAGGGAGAGAGAGAGAGTTGTCAGTTAAGTCTTTGAGTTTCATATGATTTCGCCTTTCATCCTAACTCTAGCTATTAATTCCACATTCCTAATAGAATAACTAAATTATCCCAAGAAATATTATATTTTTAAAACAGATGGAAATTAAATTGAGTAGAAAGCTCAAGAGAAATTTTTTCTAGTAAGATTTAATGTCAAGTTTCATACACCAAAAGGTCAGGATAAGGTTTGTTCAAGCTTTTGAACTCCTTAGCAACTCACATGCTCAAATCAGTTAAATTTATGTATCAATCAATCATTTAATGGTCACTTCATTTAAAGAACAAAACTCATCCAAAACCTCATGATTTTAAGCTGTTTTAGCCTGTTTTTAGAAACCAAAAAACGTAGTTGCAATTTTACATAATATGTCTATTGAACCAAATAGTAGAAAGAATATTGGAGCAAGATGCACAAGATATTAAAAAGAGACCAAGTACTATACTCACTAACTGTATGAATCTTGGACAAAGTAAATATATTCTAGTACTCAGTTTCCCTGTTAGATAAAATAGAAAGTACCATATATAACTGAGACCACCTAAATTTAATTATCTATAAAGTAACAAGTCTAGACTTATCTACACATTATTAAAAGTTATTTATGTGACTTGAAGAGCATGAAAAATTTTGTTTTTTTTATTCTTCCTCATCATCTATCTTTAGTATTGCTACTCAGGGGTTAAATCATTTTTATGTTCTACATTTAGTTTACATTAAATCAATGATCATTTCACCAGGCTGAAGCTAATTTGCAGCCACCGTCATATCCAAAAGAATGGAATTTGAGGTAATGAAAGATGGGAGAGTGTAAGAAAGACTACATTTTGGGAGTGCAGGCTTTCCACTAGGGAAGTGCTGGCAGATTTTAAAAATTCATGGGGTCACTTTAGGCCTTGATGGAATAACTGGTACTAAATTAGTTCTCTTGCTGTAAACAACTATAAAGCTGTACAAAATATATGAAATGACAGTTTTCAGATGTTGCTAACAGGCTGTACAAGCCAGTGACACATGACAGAAGGATCCCATGATAGCCCCAGCTTTTGCACTGAAAGAAATTTGCAGATTCTGGTGCAAGTGGGTAGAACACAAGTAGATTATTTCTGGCATGATGAAGTTAGAAGGAAAAGAAAAGGGTATAAGGCTGCTGAGGTGGCTGAATTTGTGGAAAAGGATAGGAGAGAAAAGGGAGTGCCACAGAAAAGATGCTCTAGAAATTTGCACAAACAATCATGAATTCAAAGCTATGAATATAAAGGATCAGACTCCATAAGGTCCATCAGAGAACAAATACTGGGAAGCTGTGAAATGATCAGAGGGTCAGGAAGTCACACAGTACTGGGAAACAGGCATTCTGATGAGCCAGGGTGGAGAAACCTCACTGAATACTCTGGGTGTTCAATTAAGACACCCGAAGGGCCACAACTAGGCGATGAGAATAATTTAACCCTAGACTGAAACTCTTCTAGACCCACTGAAATAGTTACCATAATCAAGCCTCAAAGGATAAAGCTCAGAAACCAGAAAACTAACTACCTGCCAGAAGAAAACTTAACACTCTCTAGAAGAAAACTACAAAATCCAGAATCTCAAAAATGTAGCATCTATCTTGTCCTGCATATAGTAAATGAATAAGTAGATATGTAAAGAGGCAGAAAACAATGACCTAAAATGAGGAAAAATAGAGTCAGTAAAAACAAATCCAGAGATGATGGCGATGTTGGAAATTAGAGACAAGGACTTTATACAGACAAGGATTGTATAAAAACAGCTATTATCCAAATGCTTAAGGATTTAAAGGAACAGATGAATATGATAAGTAAAAAGATGAGAAATATCAGTACAAAAATGAACTTTCAAGAGAAACAAATGGGAATTCTAGAATAGAAAAGTATAAGATCTTATATGAAAATGTCAACAGATACATATATATATATTTTTTTCTTGCGGTACACGGGCCTCTCACTGTTGTGGCCTCTCCCGCTGCAGAGCACAGGTTCTGGACGCGCAGGCTCAGCGGCCATGGCTCACAGGCCCAGCCACTCCGCGGCATGTGGGATCTTCCCGGACCGGGGCACGAACCCATTTCCCCTGCATCGGCAGGCGGACTCTCAACCTCTGCGCCACCAGGGAAGCCCAACAGATACATTTAATAGAATATTTCTAAGCAGAGAAAAGATTGGTAAAACTGGCTTCAGGGTAAAAGAAACTATCCAAACATAAAATCAGAGAGAAAAACGTCTGAAAATAGGAGAACAAGACTCTAGAGATCTATGGATAAGTATCAAGTAGTCTTCAATAATTTTAACTGGACTAGGAGAAGGAGATTTGCATAAAAACATTTGAAGAACCAAGGGATTAAATACTGCACATTTGATAAAAAATTATCAATATATGGAGCAGGAAAGTACAATGTACCTCAAGCAAGGTAAACACACACACACACACACACAAGCATATCATAATCAAATTGTTTAAAAAATAAAATACCTAGGGCTTCCCTGGTGGCACAGTGGTTGAGAGTCCGCCTGCCGATGCAGGGGACACGGGTTCGTGCCCCGGTCCGGGAGGATCCCATATGCTGCGGAGCGGCTGGGCCCGTGAGCCATGGCCACTGGGCCTGCGCGTCCGGAGCCTGTGCTCTGTGGCGGGAGAGGCCACAACAGTGAGAGGCCCACGTACCACAAAAAAAAAGAATAATAAAAAAATAAAATAAAATACCTTAAATGCAGACAAAAAGCATATTACATAAAGGAGAAAAAAGTAAAATTAATAACAGAATTAAATGCACAGCCATAGATGATGAAACAACATCTTTACAATTTTGAAAGGATACAAATACCTTCAAAAATATACCTTAAAACTATTGCTTTAGAAAAGATTCTTCAAAATACTACTTTCCAAAACTGAAGATGAAATAGAGACATTTTCAGATCAAAAAAAGCTGAATTTTTCCCAACGGAACTGTGGTATGAAAAAAATCGTAAAAGAAAGTTCTTCAGGCTAAAGAAAAAAGACACCAGATGGAAACAGATTTAAACAAAAGAATGAAGAGCACCAAATACAATAAATACCTTGGTAAATATAAAATAATTTTCTCTTTTTGATATCTTTAAAAGATAACCTCATAAAGCAAAAATAATAAGACACTGTGATTGATCACATGGAAAAGGTAAATATATAAAAATAATAGCACAGAAGACAGTAAGGAAGAAAGGGAAGTATTGTATACTGCTTTAAGATTCTAATATATAAATTAGTATAATTAAAACTACTTGAAAGTATATTGTGATAGAGTAAAACTATACATTTTAAACCTTAAAGCAACCAATAAAAATTAAAGAGTTATGTTATTTATTGGCTTATTTATATCAAATATGTTAAAAATAAAAAAAAAAAGAAGGCACTCAATTCAGGAGAAGTCAGGAAATAGGGGAAAGGGAAGAAAGAACAGGTAGGATTATCTAGGAAAAAAAAGCAAGATAACAGATTTAAACCCAATAATATCATTAATTGCATTAAATGCAAATGGATTAAAACATTAATTAAAAAGCAGATAATATCAGACATAATATTTAACTACATGCTTTCTACAAGAATACACAACAGATAATTTGAAAATAAAATTATGTAAATATATATATCATGTGAACACTAATTGTAAGGAAGCTGGAGTGGATATGTCAATATTGGACAAAAGAAATTGCAGATTAAGGAATATTATCACAGATAAGGCAGGGCATTTCATAATATTAAAAGTTCATTCATCAAGACAACAAAAGAACATTTCTAACAAAGGATCTTCTATAAGTACCAAACCAAAAAAAATGAACAGTACTAAAGGGAAATAAATCTATAATTATATTATCAGGTTTCAACATCCTTTTCTCAGTAATTGGTGGAATAATAGGTTTAAGGTCAGTAAAATATAGAATATTTAAATAATACCACTACTACTGCTTCAATTCAACTTCTTACTAGAATTTACAGCCAGGGAAAAAAAGTCAAGAGAAATGAATGATAAAGATGTGAAGATATCTGCTTTGAGTCTAGATGGCATAATAGGGCCTGGATTTACCTTCATACCTGAAACAAACAAAATGAACAAAAAAACATTATTTCCAGTATTTTTTTCAACACTAGGCAACAAAGGAGAATGATTTCTAAGAGATGAGAAACAAATAAGGTGAGCTATTTGCCCAGCTTACAGATTTGAGAGTTTCCAGGACATGACACAAAGAGTGGGAACACAGGTGGAGCCTAGGGGCCTCTGAGTTTAGCAGATGGAGCTGAAAGAGTCCAAAGTGAATAAGATAGCTACAGTTAACAAGACACAGTAGCGTAGAGGAGACAGTCACATTGAGAGAGTTGTCCTGGAATATTCAGAAGACTGTTGATGAGAGCACGTATGTGAGAAAACTACCTGAAGCCAGGAGAAGAATCATCCAAAAGACTTAGAGGGACTAGTCCTCATGCATAGTACCTGTTCACAGCCAGCTAGATTGGAAAACCTGAATATCGTAGCACTTTGGCAAGAAAATTAGAAAGATACTTAAAAGAAGATATAAAGATGGCAAGTAAGCACAAGAAAAGATACTTTATGTCATAAGATATTAGGAAATTGCAAATTAAAACCACAGTGTGATATCACGACACACTTATTAGAATTAGCTAAAATTTAAAAACTGGCCATGTCAAGTGGTAGCAAAGATGTGGAAAACTGAATTCTCATGCACTTCTGGACAGAAGTAAACTAGTGCAACCACTTTGGAAGACAGGTTGGCAGTTTCATATGATCCAGCCATTCTACTCCTAGATGTTTACCCAAGTGAATACAAAGTATTTGTTCATCAAATATCTGTACACACACCCCTGTTTATTTAAAATAGACATAAGTAAGAAATAACCCAAATGTTCATCAACAGATAAATGGATATACAAAATGTGGTTCTTTTGTACAATGGAATACAACTCAGCAAGAAAATAAAGTGCTCCGCAAGAATAAACTTTTGACATATACAACATGAATGAATCTCAAAATGATTAAAGTAAAATAAATTTTCAAAAATACTTGCTGTATAATTCCATTATATAAATGTCTAGAAAATGCAAATTAATTTGTATTAATATGCATATAATTGGTTGTCTGTGGACAAGTATGTGAGTTTCAGGAGGGGCAGAAGCAAGAGAATAGAAAAAGGCATGTAAAATTTTGGAGGCAATGGGTATATTCACTATCTTGATCATGGTGATAGTTTCATGGGTGTAAACATATATCAAAACATCAGATAAAATATAACAGAAAATCTCTGCAACTTTGTGACAGGCAAAGATTTCTTCAAACACAAGAACAAAGAGTAAATGATAAAATATTAAATTGGACTTCATCTAAAGACACGGCTAGTAAAAGTTTTAAAAACCTGGTTACTTGGAGAAAATAGTGTAAATACATACATTTGACAAAGGACTTTTACCCAGAAAAGGTTACAAATACTTTTACAACTCAATAATAAGAATAAAATAATCCCACAACGTGGGAAAACTATGTAAACATATACTTTAATAGGGAAGATGACATAATGGCTGATAACCACATGAATTTTTTTCAACCACATTAGTTATTAGGGAAATTAATTTTGAAACACCTTCCTAGAATAACAAAAATTAAACAGTTTGGCAATACCACATGTTGATTTGGATATACAGACACTGGAAATGTCAGAGGAAGCTGATAACATTAAAAGTGGTAGTTTGGGGCTTCCCTGGTGGCGCAGTGGTTGAGAGTCCGCCTGTCCATGCAGGGGACACGGGTTCGAGTCCCGGCCCGGGAAGATTCCACATGCCGCAGAGCGGCTGGGCCCGTGAGCCGTGGCCGCTGAGCCTGCGCATCGGGAGCCTGTGCTCCGCAACGGGAGAGGCCACAACAGTGAGAGGCCCGCGTACCACAAAAAAAAAAAAAAAAAAAGGTACTTTGAAGAACATTTGGGGATGTCTCATAAAGTAGCATACTCTTACTACGTGACTGAGCAAGTGCAGTCCTAGGTATTTACCCGCAACAAATGAAAACATGTCTAACAAAAAAAGCTGCACAAATGTTCATAGCCACTTTATTCAAAATAGCCACACCATGGAAACAACTCAATGTCTAACATCCATAAATGCATAACCAACTTATGATATATATGGTATATGCATGCAATGGTATACTAAGTGGTAAAAAAAAATACTCAAAACCACAACAAAATGAGTAAGTCTCACAATTATGCCAAACATAAAAGGACACATTCTCTATTGTTTCATTAATATAAATTTATAGAAATGTCAAAGTTAATTAATTATAATAGAAATAATCTCAGTTTACCTGGGGTGAATGGTAGAGCAGGTTGCCTGGAAAAGGACGTGAGAAAACATGATGGGGTGATAAAAACATTTTATTCAACTGGTAAGGTGGTTATATGGGTGTGTACTTTTATCAAATTCTTCAGAGTGTAGATTTACATGGATGGTTTTATTGTATAAATTTTATCTCCATGAATTTTATATAAAATTTTAAAACCATATATTGAAGATGGAGATAATAATTAAAGTATTAGTGTTAAATGACATAACAAGATGAGTTAATCTGATCGTGATGCCTTACGATTTTGAGAAACTTACTTACGTCTCCAAGTCTCTCCACATTGCCATACTATAAAGGGTTACAGGGTCCTTTCTCACCCACGGAACCCTGGCTTCTTACCACTCCCACCACATTCAACCTTTTTCAGCAGAGTCAAGCCGCAGAGACGTGGAGAGTAAGACAACAAACTATATAACACACTTGTAATTGATATGGAACATAATCACTACTACTAAAGACAGTGAATCATTCTAATAGAGCTGTGTTCAGCAAACAATGAAACATTTATGCGCCAGAAGAGCTAATGCTGGTTTTAAAACGAACAGAAATTAAGTGAAATGGAACCTCACTTGTTATTCATGAAGGTCAATTTAACATAATTTCCACCCCACTCCCCCCACCAGCATCACAGCTTTGTGATTACTGTTGTATACCTGAGTGCTACTTTATAACCTAACAAGAGCATAAAATAACCAGCTGGTGATGATTTTGTTTAGAGCTGAGCCTAAATATCCCTTTAACCAGCATCACACTACACATGCTACTGGTTTCAGTGCAAACAAGTTCCAACATATCAAAAGTCAAAGTGAGCATGAGGCATTCAACAATTAGATTTTATTTTAGCAATTCAAAGGGAGAGAGACACACAAGCATGAATTACTCTTTGGTGAAATATTATTTTCCAAAATGACCTATCATTTACTTATCTCCACCTCTACTATAATATTAAATTTTTAACACAAATCTGTTTTGTGGTCTGGAAAGGGCATACCCTAAAACTAGACCCTTAAGTGGCACAGGATGAATGCTGACATTGCAACTAACTGATAATTTTCAGAATATCTTTGAAATCCCAAACAGAAAAGCCTATATAAAATTTAATTAAAATATGCGTAAACAATTCCATCACCAACACTAAGGGAACTAGTGGTTGGATGGCAGACAAGTTATTCAGTAAATGAAAATTTCCCTTAAATTCAGCTTTATCGAGGGGTCTCTACAGATTCTAGCAACAAGTTTACTAGCTTTTTCCTATATAATTTATCCCATTTTGTGCTTATCTCATTTTTAATTTTACTAAAATCCCAGAGAGACAAATTAGTAAGGTGGCAGAGCCTGGCTGAGTTCCTTCATTAGCTCAGAGCTAATAACTTCTTTCAGCACCATGGATAGCGCCTGGCACCCCAACTCAAGCTTATCCAAAAGCTAATTATTTTCCCTGTTATAAAACAAAGGTCCAATATCAAAGGCCCATAATGCGACACAGCACACCCTCTAGATGCACTGATTTGCAAAATAAATCAGCTGTGTCAGGGAGGAATTTAAGTAGAAATTACAACAAATTGCAATTATACTTGCAACGGTGCACTATTTAAATGAACTGTCAGTTATTCGTGGCAAGATGGCACCCATGCCATTCTGAGGGTTCAGGGAAAAGGCAGAATTCTCATGTGTCACAGTAATAAAAGAGTACTTTCTTCTGTTTTGCAAGTTATAGATTCTATTTAGCTCATAAATATTTAAATGATGTGACTGGGAAAGACCTATAAGGGGACCAATGACAGAGTGAATAAAGTAATATTTTAATTACATACACATACACACACACCTGCATACATACCTATTTGTTTTAGGAAGTTATGCTATTGTATATTTTCTCCCTTGAATTGAGAGGGAGTCTCAAATCTTCTCAAACACATGCAGAATGTATACTCCAGCTTACTTACAAAAACAAAAGCAGTTCATTCCCACAGGCCACAGAACCTATCCTTCAGATTACACCAGATCCTCAGAGATTCAGGAGAGTTGAAAAACAGACCAAAGTGTACTGAAATGAAAATTACACTCAGATGTTAACTAGCACCCCTAGGAATTTCCCATGGGCCTATGTCTACAATATTTCACAAATAAAGTAGACTTAAGGAGGAAAATACTGTTTCCACTTCCTTTCCCATGGCAGAAGCTGCTAATTTGGAGCATTGCTTGTGTTCTTTGGTTTCCTTGAGGTGAGCTCTTTAGAAGTCTCTCCGACTTCAGCTCATACTGAAACGGTAGAAGAGAAACAAGATACCTACAAGGCCCCTCAAATAAACAACATGCAACCTAGGAAGCACTGAATCATTACAGGTTATTAAAGATATTCTCCATACTGACTAAATATGTTTCAGGGATCTAAAATATCTAATCCCCCCCTTTTTATTAGTTTATCTTGGTCATGTAATCATATTGGCCTCTTCTTATACTGTCCCTCACACAACTATTCCTTTCATTTCTTGATTTAAAAGGAAAAAAGAATCAAGTCGATGAACTGTCATCTGTAATTTTGTCCGTTTCCTTTTTGAACTTGGCCTATGGAACGTCGTTTCCATATTAATATCAGCTGTTTGTTTTACTCACCACATACTCTCTCCCTTTCATTTCCCTTGGTTTGTTTCCTAGGTTTTTATCTTGAAATCTTTCGTTATATACCAGACAGAAGTCTGCCCCTTGAGTTCATTTGTTATTCCAGTCTCATACACCTTATTGAGTTATTTTCTTTGCTGCAATCAGTCTTTAAATACAATCCAGTAAAGATACAGCAATGATTTTTGACAACCTGACCTTTCTCTGCTTTCTCACACTTGTTTAATTAGGTATTATGTGCAGCTGTGACTTGATCTTTACACTTTTCCTCTGGAAAAAAGAGAGAGATGTTGATTAAAGAAGGTCAGATTTGGCAGGTTTTCTAGTTACTTCAGGAACTGACATTGGAGACTTAGAAGCCTGAGGAGCTAGGGAATGCTATAGTGGTTTTCTTAAATACAGTATAAAAAAAATCTGATAAGGACAAAACACTTGACTCCAAGAATAAGTTATAGAATTCAGAGCTTTTCACTTTTGGCTTGATAGCTTCAAGTGATTGCAAATCATGACTCTGGAAGTGATCATTTTGGGTCCATATTCAGTGAGGTGGTGGGTCAAAGCTCAGGTTCCATAGGAAAATATTTCCACATTGAGTAACTCAAAAACAAAGATATTAGTCTAATTCCAGACGAAAATGTAGCAGACAAGTCCCAAGTGGGTAGATATAGGGTGTCAGTTTACCTGTTTTATTCAAACTAGTGGAAGAAGGCAATGTTAGAAAGAAGTATAATGAAATATTGAAGTCCTGGCAGAAGTACAACTGGATCTGAAATAAAGATATTGAGCTCAAGTTCCAAAACTGTCACTAACTCTTTGAGATTTTATGGAAGGCATTTCAACATTCTTGGTTTTAATTCTTTACTTATGTAAGTATATCCAGTAATTGCATAATCAAAAATCACATTTTAATATTTTCTGGTATTCAATCCTCTTATAAGGTATTTGATACTATATTACTATCTCCTTTGTCTCAGTGAGGTTCAGTAATGTGTCCAATTTAACATAATTGGAAAGTGACACAACTGATTTACAGGCAGTTCTACTAATCAAAAATTCTGTTTCTCTTACATACATCACTGATTCTGTTGAGGAGTTTTGTTTATGTACACTATATGTTTCCTAGCAATTTTTAAATATGTGTTTATTTCATTATATCACCCATGCAATGTGGGGTCAGTACCTTTAAATCAGATCCACAGTAATACTCCTTTCTGATTTTGTTGTGATCCATCTTTCTATTTATAAGCCCATTGTTTTTCTTTGCTGAATAAGATATATCTTGAAACTGATTTTTTTTTTTTTTTTTTTTTTTTGCGGTACGCGGGCCTCTCACTGTTGTGGCCTCTCCCGTTGCGGAGCACAGGCTCCAGACGTGCAGGCTCAGCGGCCATGGCTCAGGGGCCCAGCCGCTCTGCGGCATGTGGGATCTTCCTGGACCAGGGCACGAACCTGTGTCCCCTGCATCGGCAGGTGGACTCTCTACCACTGTGCCACCAGGGAAGCCCAGAAACTGATTTTTTAACAAAAGCTCCACTCTGCTTTGTGCTTCAGAAAGGTATGTTTGCTCAGAGTAGAATAACTATATCATGCCTCAGAAAATAATGATGATCCAGGAGAATCAATCCAATTTGATATAATTCAATTCAGTAAGTACTTTTATTGCATGCTTATCTTGTAATCTATCCCATAATAAAGTGCATGAGAGATACAGAAAAAGAAACATGATGGTTTCTGCCTCACAGGAATGTAGTATTTCATTGTAATAATATGATACTGACATATGTCACATCTCAATAAAACTATAAGAAGGTTACTGATATGTTCCAAGAGGAGTAATCCTGATATGCAATTTCAAAGCAGAAAGAATGCAATAGTAGATGAATTGGTCATGGAACAACATATGGAAAAGCTGGAGTTCAATATGTGACCTGAATAATGAATAAAATATGGTTAGACAGAGTTGTGAGCGAAAGTAATTTCTGTAGGTATTAAGGATTCTGAAGTGGGGTTTTACATACAGTTCACAAACCACAGCAGGTATACATTTTTTTTTTTCCCCTGCAGAGGAATGGTAAGGGGAGAAAAGATCAGTGAGTTTTGTTACCATTCATAACCACTTAATCAAAAGTTAAACTGTCAAAATAAGAAATAACATGTGCACATGTTTTATTACATACATCTTATTTTTTTGTAATCACAGTAAGATTGAATCTTATTTTTTGTAGTTATAAATATTCACATGTCCTTCAATAATGGACTGCTTGAATAAATCATGACATATTTCTATAATGGAATACTATGAGAGTGTACAAAAGGAATAAGATTTCTTCATAGAGATAATGGAATATCTCCAACATACATTGTTAAGTACAGGGGGAAGAGGAAGGTGCAGATCAGTATTTTAAGTGTGCTAACTTCTGTATGTCTAAGAGAGAAACACACATGCAGGTGTACATACACACGATGAAAAGATAAATTAAATCTAATAAATGTTTATCTATAGGGTCAGAAAGGGAAAATGATAGCGGGAGGGACAGGAAAGAATACTTTTCTAAATGCACCTTGCTTTGTAGCTTTTAATTTGGAATGATATAAATATTTTATAAATTAAAAAAAAATCGAATTTAAAAAAGAAATAAAAACATACTTTAACGAATGAACCAAACTGCTTATTAACTTGGGTGCATTACAAGAGAAATAAAAGTTACCTTTAGTGATTTTATAAAAGAATATTGATTTATTTTTTTCCTTGATGGTATATATTCTAAGGACAAAAATCTACAAACCCATTTAAGTCTTTAAACCATGTTCTGTAGTCTTATTAGCAGTAAAATTGATACTTTTTAAAAGTGATTTTTATATGCATATGTATACATATATGCAAATAATGTAAATTCTGTTGATTAAGAATCAAGATTGTCAATGTAATAAATATATGATGTAGTATAAAAATCAAAGAAGCTATGTAAAACCTTTAATTTTAAATTTGAATTGGAAATATATGAATTCATGATATTTTTTTCTTAAAATACTCCTAGTTCTGTTTACCTAAAAGTCTAGGAGCAATGAATGACAACACAGTGAAGAAAGAATGAAGATAGATAAAGCAGATACAGGGAGAAGTCTAATTTGGAAGGTGTGATTTTATATGGGACAAATAAATGACATTTTAAAAATGATAGCCTCAATTATAGAGTAAGAGAGTTTAAAAGTATAATAAATGCAGTATGTAGATCTTATTTATATCCTGAGTCAAAAATATCAACAATTAGGACATTTGACTATGCACTGGATGTTAAGTAATATGTGAAGATATTTAAAAAGTCCTCATTGTTATTTAGAAAAATAAACCAAAGTACTTACAAAAGAAGTGACAATGTTCAGGATTTGATTTATAATAGTCTAGAGAAAAGTAGAAAATTTAGATGACTCAAGATGGCAAAATACTGATGATTACTGAAGATGAATTAAGGGTATATTAATGTTCATTATACTACTATCTATACTTTTGTGTAAGTTTGAAAATTACCATAATGAAAACGTGGAAAAAAATAGGAAAAGGTAGTTAACTCCTACCCTGCTAAGGCCAATTTCAAATGAAGATATGGGAAAACTATCTATGAAGAGTGGGAATGTCCTTCAAACACTTTTCTCATACGTCATCATCAAGCATTTAATGATTTAATAAATGAATTTATTATAAATTAAATTCTTATTACTGCATTTAATAATTTGATTAACAAACATTTATTAAGGGTTTACAGCATAAGATGCTAATGACTAATTGTGACAAAAAAAATTACTTTGCCTTCATAGAGCTTGCATCTTGTGAGAGAGAAAAATAAGACAAAAGCAAACAAATAAAATGACTAAGGATTTTGATAATTATTGTGAAGAAAACAAGCAAGAACGTGAGATAAATAGTACTGCAAAGAGAGTAGGATGTTAGGGTTGTGAAGAAAAAGCCTCCATATGGGGCAATATTAAAGTTCTGACCTAAAGGAAGTCAAAAAAAAAAAGAAAAAGAAAGAAAAAAGCACCTGCTATGCTGGGCAGAAATCTAAGCCCTCCAAGATTCCTGGTCTAAAGTATACATGCACCTTCTCCTAGTTATTCAATGAACGCTAACCTACGTACTACAGTGAAGAGATTCTACAGATGTAATTAAGGTCCCCAAATTAGTTGACTTTAAGACAGCGAGGTTATCCATATGGGCCTGATTTAATCATATGATTCCTTTAAAAGAAAAGAGTTTACTCTGACTGGTGGCAGAAGTCAGTGATTTTGAGGCATGAGAATGATTTGATGCACTATTGTTGGCTTAAAGATGAAAGTGGTCAGGTGGCAAGGAATGCAGGCAGCATCTAAAGCTGAGAGCAACACTTGATTGACAGCCAGCAAGTACAGATCTGAGTCCTGTAACCAGAGAACTGAATTCTGTCAACAACAAGAATGAGCAGGGAAGTGGGTTTTTTTTGTTTTGCTTTTCCCCAGAGTTT
The DNA here is from genome assembly GCF_011762595.2 of Tursiops truncatus. Classification (NCBI taxonomy): domain Eukaryota; kingdom Metazoa; phylum Chordata; class Mammalia; order Artiodactyla; family Delphinidae; genus Tursiops; species Tursiops truncatus. Next base: position 99,485,439 of record NC_047039.1, on the reverse strand, counting down.
CCAGAATATCACTCAGTTTGAGTGACACTTTGAGTTTAGCCTTGTGATACCCTGAGCAGAGAACCTAGCCATAATATGTCAGAATTCTCACCTACAGAAGTGAGCCTTTCATACAATATTTGAGGGGATTCTCTCCATGGGAGGTAATTTAGTGGTGGAAAATGGAAAGTTCTTACCTTTGGAAAAAATTTACTCATAATAAATATGAATGGCACATTTCTATAAGGAGATATTTGAGGCAGGAGAATACTTCAGATTCCATTTCAGTGATGAAAATAATCTGGGGATTGTAAATCCAGGAAATGAGAGTTTAAATGCAACAGTTAATGTGTATGTAAATTTAAACAGGGCTCAGTTACTGGTTAGATGTGAGGCAAGGGTAAATAAGAAGAGTGGAGAAAGTGGTATCTTGAAGTTGGCTGATCAGAAAGTTTGTGATGCAGAAAATGGCAAATTAGAATGGACAGGATTGTTGGGGAAGATAATGATTTGAGTCATTATCATGCAAATATTGTCATGCAACTATAACTTAAGGTTACAGCAGAGAGTGGGTAGAAATGCTGGATGGAAACTAAAGAGAAATTCTGAACTGGAATAAAATATGTGGTAGTCATTTCAATAACATTAATAAGTATGTAAATAATAAGTACGGATGAATTGGCAGAGAGGGAAAAAATAAGAAATCTAGGGACTGAATCTAGAGGGTGATTTCAATTATGTGTTGGACCTGGCTTGCCCAGGCTTGCCTGAATGGATTTTGTATATTCCTTCCTAACTCTGTATTCACTGACTTATCACTTTGGTAGCTTGAACTAGACCATATTGGAAGTATTTAAACCACAGACATCAGCAAACACTGTAAGTCAGTTCCCCTTCCCCTCGCCACACCAGAGAACCAGGTGTTAAAACATTTACTGGCTACCTACTGAATACAGAAGACAGGAATTTTAAGTACAGCCAGTTCCAGAGTAGTTAAAAAAAGAAAAAAAAAGATCTAAGGTAGTTGATTGTCAAAGAAGAAACTATCATGAAAACTGTGTCTACTGTGTAAATTGTTCAGGATGTCCAAAAAGTATGAATGACTTTTGTGAATTTGTTATTAACACAGGAGAGCATTTTCAATAAAGGAGAGGCCAAATGGCAAGGAATTGGGCAAAGATTATATGCTGAGAAAATAGATCCTAAGTAGAATGCTATTATTTCACCCAAATGACATGGTTTAGTGCATCCTTTGCTGGAATAAGAATCAGATCTGAGTCCCTTATGGTGGCACTATTATCACTCTGTGCCTCAGTTTCTCATTTGTAAAATCAGGGGTTTAGATGAAGTTTTCTGTAAGGCCTATTCTACATCTGTTAGCTGAGAACTGATGTTCTAAGACGTCTAAGAAATCAGTTAAAACAAATGAAATAAAACTCCAGCATCCTCACACCCACCTTAGCCTCCCTTGACTACACTTTTGTAATTGCATTCTTTCTCCCATGAACTCCATATGTGGAGCCATCTTTTCTAGGAATTAAACACATGCACCATCTCACATTTGGTACAGGTATTGTTTAAGAGAGGAATGAGACAGTCAACTGAGGCTGACTGATATGCTCTCAGAGGTGGGGGGTTAAGGGGAGAAAGGATTATATTAAGCAAAACTACTTCTCCCACTTCATCCCTTTAGCTCAAATGATTCAGTCAGTGCTGTCAAGCCAACTAAAATGACTCCTTGTGGTTGAAAAGATAGATTTTTATTTTTCATGCTAAATTTTAAAACACATTTAAAATTATTTTTATCAAATATTTATCCAGAGAAAGTTTAGCTCTTCTCTCTCTCTGGGGTTTCATGGATAACTTGTTGATGTGGTTTCTCCTTGGAAATTTACTGGCTGGCCAGGTTTCCTTTGACTGTCTGACACTCAACAGCTTGATTTGCCACTAGCTTTTAAGCCTGAGAGTTGTCCCAGAGTTCTGGCAACATGTTCTGATACGTGCCTCAGTGTTCTGATACCTGTGACTAAAACCACACAGGGGATTGGAAACCAAATAAAGTTTTACCATTCACTGAGGGAGAAGATGAGCTGCAGGGAAATCTAAGTCCTCACGGTGAAGCAAACATACTTAACAGCTGCATCTAAAGCAGGTGGTGAAAGAAGATTTAGGTGCCCTGGATAAATTTCAGTCTCTGACCCCAATGCCTGATAATATCAATGCCAGAGCTAGAAGTACATGGGAACATAAGAGTTAGCAGACCAGAGAGTGAGGATGAGAAAAATATAAGGAGGGGGAAAAGGGAGGATAATGAGTCACATTCTAGAGATATTAGCTATATCATTTCCATGATACACCTCCCCCCATAATGATATCTGTGTAGATCTTGTTTATGTTGATACAGAGCTCAACAAGGTGATCTTGATAAGAAGCATAGATTCAGAAGTGATCAGATTTATAGCCAATAAGACCTAAAGAGTAGATGAAATTGCCCAAGGACATGTAGACTGAGCAAATGAGAGAGATGGAAAAATTCAAGGATGACATCATTACTTAATGGGAAAAAAAATGTTGAGGAGTCAATAGAGGCATTTGATAAGTGTAGTGGTCAGACAGGCCAACAGAGCACAAGATGAGGGTAGCATTAAGACAAAGGTAAGGTGGGGCTTTCCTGGTGGCACAGTGCTTAAGAATCTGCCAAAGCAGGGGACACGGGTTCAAGCCCTGATCCGGGAAGATCCCACATTCCGCAGAGCAACTAAGTCTGTGTGCCACAACTACTGAGCCTGCACTCTAAAGCTCACATGCCACAACTACTGAGCCCACACACCTAGAGCCCGTGCTCCGCAACAAGAGAAGCCACCCAAGTGAGAGGCCTGCGCACCGCCATGAAAAGTAACCCCCACTCGCCACAACTAGAGAAAGCCTGCACACAGCAATGAAGACACAGTGCAGCCAAAAATAAATTTAAAAAAAAGGACAAAGGTAAGGAACTGTGACAGTGTCAATGATCCCTGAAGAGTCAAGAAAATTATTCAGTGGATTTGAAATTAGAAAACACTGATAAATTTAGCAAGATAAATTTTAGTTGAGTCTGGATTTGGAGGAAGGAGAGGGGATGAAAACATGAAGCAGCAAAGAGAATAAAGAAAATGTATTTTGGGGGATGGTGATAGTCTTCAAAGGAAATAATTATAAATGGTTGCTGGAGGGGAATACAGGGTGAAGGAGGATTATCTGTTTATTCATTTACTTTTATGAAGGAGAATATTACATGTCCATAGGCTATGGCCATAGTAGATTAAAAATATAGAAAGGAGATTAGTTTATTGATGAAGTGAGATATTAAGAGGACATTCATGACTAAAATGAAGTCCAATTTCACAGGATGTGAGAAATTTCTGGGAACAGGTTACTATGGGTCCTGGATTCAATATTAATCCTAATCTTTTTTTGGACCAAAAGTCAATGAGTGGTATTACTACCATGAGATGATAATTGAAATCACTAAATGAATTTCCTTCCTAAGAATGGCATTTTTAGGCATGAAATGTCCCTGTTTCATAAGTATGCCTCTCTTTACTGGACATATTCAAGCAAAGAACGATCTTCTTTGGGGAAGGAATCTGGACCAGAAGACATCTAAAAAACTTGAAAACTATGTATCTATGGTTATCTGAAATTAGCCACAATTAATATCTCCATTGACTGACCAAGACAAATAATTTCAATTAACATTCATTTATCTATACCTTCAAGGAAAGTTTATTGACCACTTACTTTGTTCTGGTCACTATTATACATTTTGGGGATACAGTAATGACACAAGAGATACTTCCTTATTCTCAAAAAGCTTATGTTCTAGAAGACATGGAAAAACACACAAATGTAGAATATAATGTTAGTGTCTGAGTTGGCTAGGGCTACCGTAACAAAATACCACAGACTGGATAGCTTAAACCATAGAAAATTTCACAGTTCTGGAGGCTGCAAGTCCAAGATCAAGGTGCCAGCAGCGTTTCTGATGAGACCTCTCTTCTTGGCTTGCAGATGGCACCTCCTAGCTTTGTCTTCACTTGGCCTTTTCTCTGGGCATGAAGAGAAGTATCTCTGGTGCCTCTTCCTCTTATTATAAGGATACCAGTCATAACGGATAAGGGTCCCACTTTTATGACTTCATTTAACCCTAATTGCCTCCTTAAAGGTCCTATCTACAATTATAGTCATATTGGGGAGTTAGAGCATCAACATATGAATTGAATTTGCATACAATTCAGTCCATTAAGAAACAGTGATAATTGCTACAAAAGTTAGAGTAAAGGAATGCAAAATGATAAAAGGGGTGCTATGTAGATAGCACAGCCAAACACACACACACACACACACACACACACACACACACACACACACACACAAACTGAGGTAGTGGTTTTGTGTAGAAACCTGAATGATGTAAGCAAGTAATGAGAAGGCTGGGGAAGCACATTCTAATCAACCATGACAAAAAATGATGCAATGGTTCTGAAGAAGTTGTAAGCTTTATCTGTTTGAAGGACATCAAGAAGGCCAAGACGTCTAGCACAAAGCAAGTTTTACGGGTAAAATCTAAATACTGTTGACTCTTGAACCACATCGGGGTTTAAGGACACTGACCCTTCATGCAGTTGAAAATCTGAGTATACATTATAGTAAGCCCTCCATAAACATGAATTCAACCAACCACAAATCAAATATTACTGTAGTATTTACTACTGAAAAAAATCCATGTATGAGTAGTGAATGCTAGCAGTTCAAACCCATGTTGTTCATGGGTCAACTGTAATTATATGAGCTTGATAGTAGGACTCATGTATTCAATAAAGATCTACTGAGTTTCCACTATATTGCAGGTCACACAGTTGGTACTGGGGATATAAGCTGTGAATAAAACAATTTGTATGCTGAAAAAATCTTCTGGAGAGATCTAATATGACAATACAGTGAAAGAGTCACACAACCTTTCGGTCTAAATAGAATCTGGCAGGCATTTTCATCCAATGGCTGATCTATGTAAAGTTACATTGGAATGAGACTGTCTGCATTGTATCTCTGCCCTGCTACTCTGTAGCTGCATTGGTTTAAGTTACCTAATGTTTTTGAACCTATAATTCCTCATTTGTAAATGAGTAAAGTTTCATTTCTCACAGACGCTTGAATATTACTTACGTTAATTAAAGCAAACTTCCTAATAAAGTGTTGTCACTGAGTATGCATTCAATAAGCAAGAGTTCTCCTTCACAAGATGCTCCATATCCATTTGGAGGTATTTGATTCCAAAATAAATTGGGTCAGAAGAGTAATCATGGAGAACACTTCAGACCAGAACTGTAGGAGATGGTATGAGGAATGCAGATGAGTAATTAAGATTCTATAGAGAAAGGGGCCTCCAAAGTATGCCTCAAGTCACCTTTCAGAACCCCCTATTTATGTTTATGGATAACAAATGGTTATCCATTATTCGGGTAGAAGATTACAGATAAGCAAGAAGGGAAGTCTGGAATGGTATGTGTAGTAAGGGATTAGAATTTTAGATAGCAGTATGAACTCATATTTAGCTTACTATTATTGATATGAATTACTTTTAGACATATTTATAAAAATATGTGTCTGCATAGATTAATATACATACACATATATTTCCATGTCACTTAGACCTTTGTTTCTGATACTCTTTAGAGAAATGACTGATTCTAAGACAAGGACAGGGAATACAGATGAGCCAGAAGTACCTCAATAGCAAGGAGTACACCTAGTAGGGCAGGAAATATACAAAATGAGCCTGTAGCATTCTGAGGTGCTAGAAAATAAGAAAGCGCTAAAACACACCACACACACCCATAGCCCACCCCATACCACAACCCACACCTCCCCATATACAATTATGGGGTTCTATCAAAGGGGTACAGACCCAACTGAAACAGCTGCCAATAACCAAAGCTGTAATATTTGATTAAAATAAAATAGTGTTGGGTTATAATTTAAAGTATAAAACAAATACATATGAGACCATACTGATATAAATAACTGAATGAATAAATACATGGGGGACAATCAAAATCCTATACAGAAGAATTACAAATAGTTTATGTAATAAGCTGCCTTTAATGTAGTGGGGCATAACTCCTTATGCTTTAAGTACGTAAAGGAAAGAAAAAAGAGCTACTTTACAGTGGTGAAACCTTACAAACATTACCTCAAGCCAAGGGATCCAAGTGATACGACATATTGATAACACGTACCCTTGATATGAACATTGCCTCAGTCTAATCATGAGAAAAAACATCAGATAAATCCCAGTTGAGACACTTTCTACAACACAGTTGGCCAGTACTCTACAAAAACTGTCCAGTTCATCAAAAACAAGGAAAATCTAAAGACACTGTCACAACAAGGAACGTAAGGAGGTAGGACTACTATAATGTGATGTCCTGGGATGGAATCCTGAAACAAAAAGAAAACAGAAAGGAAAAACTAAGGAAATCTGAATAAAGAACAGACTTTAATAATAATATAGCAATATTGGTGTGTTAATTGTGACAAATGCACTATAGCCGTACAATATATTAAAAGGAGAATCTAGGTATATCGTATACAAGAGTTCTCTGTACTATTTTGACAATTCTGTTAATCTAAAACCATATGTTATTTAAAAAAAACAACTGAATAAATTTTTAAAAATAAGACACTAGAATATCTAATCGAGAGTTTACACCAATATTGGTTCAGCATCCCTAAATGTGATTTCCATGGAATAGTAGTCATGTAAGATGCCCTAGGAAAACAAATCATTTCTTTGGTCAAATAATTTTGAGACAGGCTGCATATTGCAAGAGGCTTTGGAGATTCACAAAGCACATTCGAATATTAAAGATGCTAAGAAACCTTACAGAAATCATACAATTTAACGTTTACCACAGCATTTCCCAAACTTACTGTAACTTTTCAATTTTTTTGCCATATCGTCTAACATCTGTGGAGATAAAATTCCCTAGAACATACTTTGGCAAGTGTTTGTTGTACTGCTGTGTTCGCTACTGAAATCCATAATGAGATGCCCATGGAGGAAATATGTGATATTCTTTAGTTGAAGTCATGTAGAATGAGATGTGATGGAAGAAATTTTGGGTGGCTAATCTGCCAAAGATATTTGTAAAACACAGTATCTACTATCAGAACTTTGAGGAAATGTCCTGTTGAAGATAACGTGTAGCTGAAGTAGCAGACCTAATCAAAAAGTACAAAAATGTGACTTCAATAGGAAGAAAACTCTTCGAGGAATTAGAGCTGTTCAGGAATACATGTGGTAGGAATTAAGGTCCCTAGAGGTTTTCAAGCTGTAAGATAAGGTATGAAGGGACAATGTAAAGAAATGAACAAGGCTGGAGGAGATGACCTTCATGATCCCTCCCAGTCTTATGATCCTGCTTACATATTCACCCATTCACAAAATGGTTTGTGCCTATTACGTGGCAAGCACTATGCTAAGTTTTTGGTGTGAAACATTAGCATGCTTTATGTTCCTCCTCCCCTACTGGTTTCAATCTAACAGGAAATAAGAAAACGAGGGTTATGGAATAATGAAAGTTGTCCCTACTAAGGACCATACCAGAGATCGGGAAAATTTCCAGGGAAAGGATGTCTAATAACAACTGTGAACACTTAGGTAGTTCGATGTGCTAACCACTTATTATATTTATATGTTGAGTCATTTCATTCTCATAATTTATGAAGTAGATTCTATTATTATTACCTTATTTTGCATATGAAGATATTGTGTGACCAAGATCTTAACCACCAAGTACCACTGTCCAAATTAAGACTTGAAGGATGAGTAATCAAAAAAGTTGTGTGGTATGTGTGTGTGTGTAGCAGAGAAAGGGAGGGAGACAGGAGAAAAAATAAAACAAAGATTTGAAAGATAAAGGGAATAACTTGTTCATTCTCTCTAAGAAGTGTGAGTAACCAGGGAACATGCGATAAATTTAAAGTACTTTCGAGTTATTTCCCAGACTACAATTCCTGATATTAACAAAAAGAAAAAAAAATGAAAGCAGATTTCTTCTTCGTTTTACTTCTTTTATTCTCCCCATCCTCACCCAAACATCCATCTCCCTTTCATGTACACACACATACACAAATACAAACACATACACAACAAGGTTTAATTTGGAAAACTAAGTAGGTGTACTAACTCCCTTTTAAACCATAGCTTCACAGAGCTGGGATTAGCCCCGCCTCCCTTCTATGTACCTAGAAAAATTAATTTAGCAAAGCAAAATGAGAAAAGGTAAAGACTCCATTTATTAGCTTATCTGCTCCAGATTCCTGTAGCACTTAGGAACTTGAGAGGGCTTGCCTGAGGGCCCAGCCTGATGGTGGTGATGCCACACTGGGTAAAGCCTGCACAGTTCACAAGTTCTCTAGCTGCTGAAACCGCACATTTGAAAATGACTGAGTTACTCCAGCAATTATGAGATTGGATACCACTCAGGCCTGCAAGACTCTTTATTACACACAGTGATTCAAAGTTTAGAAGGCCATAAATCCCACTTGTAAAGAAATACTCCAGGCCCAGACAGGTTGTCACTCTTTGGAAATGGAGCAAACGACCAGAAGGTTTGGTGGTGACTACGGTCCTGTAAGGTGGAGGTGGGAGAAAGTCTTTCAACCCACAGAGCGCAGGTGCTTCATACTTTGTAAAGCCCTTTTTCATATCCTTACTTTATTCTCACTTGAAGGAGAGAGAGAGGATTTTTTAAATCCTCATTCAATTAAGGAAACTGAGTCTCTGAGATAAAGTCACTATCCTAGATCAAGTAACTTTCAAGTCATATATCCAGAGCTGCAGAACACGCTTATGCTTTTTCACCATAACCCTGAGGTTATGGGGCATGGTAGGAATTAGCAAATCCTACTCTGCAAAATGGATAAATCAGTCACAGACATGTCAATGCTATGGAACAAACAAAAAGCATACATCAGTAAGCCTATTATTTATCTCTTGAGTCTGAGGGCTGTATAGGGGTGTACTGACCTAGAATGGTGAAAGCTCTCCCAGAGATCTCCATCTCAATGCTAAGACTTCACTCCACTCAAAAAACAGCAAGTTACAGTGCTAGACACCCTATGCCAAACAACTAGCAAGACAGGAACACAACCTCACCCATTAGCAGAGAGAGGCTGCCTAAAATCATAACAAGGTCACAGACACCCCAAAAAACACCACCGGACGCGGTCCTGCCCGCCAGAAAGAAAAGGGGATTCTGTCCCCTGTACCTTCATTCTCCTCCTGGGAACAGCAGGTCAGCCTGGGCATGTTCTTCTCACGGTGTGCACTTAAGCACAAGAGCACAAGGAGGAATACACAAGTCACCTTGAGGCTGAGCCTCAGGACAGCCCTATCATTTTCACTCCATTCTATTGGCTGAAGGAAGTTACATAGAAAGCAGGGAAGTACACCTCACACACAATGGAAGGGCATTGCAGATTTACATAGAAAATAACATGGATGTGGGCAGCAGTGAAGAATTTGGACAATCTACCACCATGGATAGATGACTGTGGACCACGAGGAGAGAAGGTTAAAAATGCCTCTGTCTTAACACTGATGGAAAGTTTGAAGCACACTGAGGGAGACTCAAGATAAGACAGTTGGTCCAGGACCTCATGTAATACCCCATATATTTTAATAAAATTTAAAGATTTGTTTGTGTAAACAGTAGCAAGTTATTATAAGGTTTGAAGTAGGGATGTGATGTGATCAAACTTACATGTTTAAAAGTTCAAGATTAGAGAAAAATAAACCAGTTGGGGGAGACCTTAAAGATGGTGGAGGAGTAACACGTGGAGATCACCTTCCTCCCCACAAATACATCAGAAATACATCTACATGTTGAACAACTCCTACAGAACACCTACTGAACGCTGGCAGAAGACCTCAGACTTTCCAAAAGGCAAGAAACTCCCCACAAACTTGGCCATGTGGCTGACAACGTCTTGGTGCTCCAGCTAAGTGACAGTCCTGTGCCTCTGAGGTGGGGGAGCTGAGTTCAGGACACTGGTCCACAAGAGACCTCCCAGCTCCATGTAATATCAAATGGCGAAAGCTCTCCCAGAGATCTCCATCTCAACACTAAGACCCAGCTCCACTCAACAACCAGCAAGCTACAGTGCCGGACACCCTATGGCAAACAATGAGCAAGACAGAAACACAACCTCACCCATTAGCAGAGAGGCTGCCTAAAATCATAATAAGGTCACAAACAAACCAAAACACACCACCAGATGTGGTCCTGCCCACCAGAAAGACAAGACAGAGCCTCATCCACCAGAACACAGGCACAAGTCCCCTCCACCAGGAAGCCTACACAACCCCCTGAATCAACCTTACCCACTGAGGGTAGACACCAAAAACAATGGGAACTATGAACCTGCAGCCTGCGAAAAGGAGACCCCAAACAAAATAAGTTAAGCAAAATGAGAAGACAGAGAAATACACAGCAGATGAAGGAGCAAGGTAAAAACCCACCAGACCAAACAAATGAAGAGGAAATACGCAGTCTACCTGAAAAAGAATTCAGAGGAATGATAGTAAAGATGATCCTAAATCTTGGAAATAGAACGGAGAAAATACAAGGGACATTTAACAAGGAACTAGAGGAACTAAAGAGCAAACAAACAATGATGAACAACACAATAAATAAAATTAAAAATTCTCTAGAAGGAATCAATAGCAGAATAACTGAGGCAGAAGAACGGGTAAGTGACCTAGAACATAAAATAGCGGAAATAACTACCACAGAGCAGAATAGAGAAAAAAGAATGAAAAGAATTGAGGACAGTCTCAGAGATCTCTGGGACAACACTAAATGCACCAACATTCGAATTATAGGGGTCCCAGAAGAAGAAGAGAAAAAGAAAGGGACTGAGAAAATATTTGAAGAGATTATAGTTGAAAACTTCCCTAATTATTGGAAAGGAAATAGACAATCAAGTCCAGGAAGCACAGAGAGTCCGATACAGGATAAATCCATGGAAAAACACACCAAGACACATATTAATAAAACTACCAAAAATTAAATACAAAGAAAAAATATTAAAAGCAGCAACGGAAAATCAACAAATAACGTACAAGGAAATCCCCATAAGGTTAACAGTTGATCTCTCAGCAGAAACTCTGCAGGCGAGAAGGGAGTGGCAAGACATATGTAAAGTGATGAAAGGGGAAAAACCTACAACCAAGATTACTCTACCCAGCGAGGATCTCATTCAGATTAGATGGAGAAATTAAAACCTTTACAAACAAGCAAAGGTTAGGAGAATTCAGCACCACCACACCAGCTTTACAACAAATGCTAAAGGAAATTCTCTAGGCAGGAAACACAAGAGAAGGAAAAGACCTGCAATAACAAACCCAAAACAATTAAGAAAACAGTAATAGGAACATACATTTCGATAATTACCTTAAATGTAAATGGATTAAATGCTCCAACCAAAAGACACAGACTGGCTGAATGGATACAAAAACAACACCTGTATATATGCTTTCTACAAGAGAACCACTTCAGACTTAGGGACACATACAAACTGAAAGTGAGGGGATCGAAAAAGATACTCCATGCAAATGGAAAGCAAAAGAAAGCTGGAGTAGCATATCTCATATCAGACAAAATAGACTTTAAAATAAAGACTATCACAAGAGACAAAGAAGGACACTACATAATGATCAAGGGCTCAATCCAAGAAGAAGATATAAAAATTGTAAATATTTATGCACCCAATATAGGAGCACCTCAATACATAAGGCAAATGCTAACAGGAATAAAAGGGGAAATTGACAGTAAAACAGTCATAGCAGGGGACTTTAACACCCCACTTTCACCAATGGACAGGACATCCAAAATGAAAATGATAAGGAAACACAAGCATTAAATGATACATTAAACAAGATGGACTTAATTGATATTTATAGGACATTCCACCCCAAACCAATAGAATACACTTTCTTCTCAAGTGCTCACGGAACATTCTCCAGGATAGATCATATCTTCGGTCACAAATTAAGCCTTGGTAAATTTAAGAAAACTGAAATCGTATCAAGTATCTTTTCTGACCACAATGCTATGAAACTAGATTTTAATTACAGGAAAAAATCCATAAAAAATACAAACACATGGAGGCTAAACAATACACTACTAAATAACCAAGAGATCACAGAAGAAATCAAAGAGGAAATCAAAAAATACCTAAAACAAATGGCAATGAAAACATGACAACCCGATGCAGCAAAAGCAGTTCTAAGATGGAAGTTTATAGCCATGCAATCCTACCTCAAGAAGCAAGAAACATCTCAAATAAACAACCTAACCTTAACCCTAAAGCAATTAGAGAAAGAAGAACAAAAAAACCTCAAAGTTGGCATAAGGAAAGAAATCATAAAGATCAGATCAAAAATAAATGAAGGAAACAATAGCAAAGATCAATAAAACTAAAAGCTGGTTCTTTGAGAAGATAAAATTGATAAACCATTAGCCAGACTCATCAAGAAAAAAAGGGACAAGACTCAAATCAATAGAACTAGAAATGAAAACGGAGAAGTAACAACTGACACTGCAGAAATATACAGGATTGTGACAGATTACTACAAGCAACTATATGCCAATAAAATGGACAACCTGGAGGAAATAGACAAATTCTTAGAAAAGCACAACCTTCCGAGACTGAACCAGGAGAAAACAGAAAATATAAACAGATCAATCACAAGCACTGAAATTGAGACAGTGATTAAAAATCTTCCAACAAACAAAAGCCCAGGCTCAGATGGTTTCATAGGCGAATTCTATCAAATATTTAGAGAAGAGCTAACACCTATCCTTCTCAGACTCATCCAAAGTATAGCAGAGGGAGGAACACTACCAAACACATTCTGGGAGGCCACCATCACCCTGATACCAAAACCAGATGAAGATGTCACAAAGAAAGAAAACTACAGGCCAATATCACTGATGAACATAGATGCAAAAATCCTCAACAAAATACTAGCAAACAGAATCCAACAGCACATTAAAAGGATCATACACCATGATCAAGTGGAGTTTATCCCAGGAATGCAAGGATTCTTCAATATATGCAAATCAATCAATGTGATACACCATATTGACAAATTGAAGGAGAAAAAACATATGATCATCTCAATAGATGCAGAGAAAGCTTTTGACAAAATTCAACACCCATTTATGATAAAAACCCTCCAGAAAGTAGGCATAGAGGGAACTTACTTCATCATAATAAAGGCCATATATGACAAACCCACAGCCAACATCGTTCCCAATGGTGAAAAACTGAAACCATTTCCTCCAAGACCAGGAACAAGGCAAGATTGTCCACTCTCACCACTACTCTTCAAAATAGTTTTGGAAGTTTTAGCCACAGCAATGAGAGAAGAAAAAGAAATAAAAGGAATCCAAATCAGAAAAGAAGAAGTAAAGCTGTCACTGTTTGCATACGACATGATACTATACATACAGAATCCTAAGGGTGCTACCAGAAAACTACTAGAGCTAAGCAATGAATTTGGTAAAGTAGCAGGATACAAAATTAATGCACAGAAATCTCTTTCATTCCTATACACTAATGATGAAAAATCTGAAAGAGAAATTAAGGAAACACTTGAATTTACCACTGCAACAAAAAGAATAAAATACCAGGAATAAAGCTGCCTAAGGAAACAAAAGACCTATATGGAGAAAACTATAAGACACTGATGAAAGAAATTAAAGATGATACAAACAGATGGAGAGATATATACCATGTTCTTGGATTGGAAGAATCAACATTGTGAAAATGAGTATACTACCCAAAGCAATCTACAGATTCAGTGCAATCCCTATCAAACTACCATGGCATTTTTCACAGAACTACAACAAAAAATTTCACAATTTGTATGGAAACACAGAACACCCCGAATAGCCAAAGCAATCTTGAGAAAGAAAAACGGAGCTGGAGAAATAAGGCTCCCAGACTTCATACTGTACTACAAAGCTACAGTAATCAAGACAGTATGGTACTGGCACAAAAACAGAAATACAGATCAATGGAACAGGATAGAAAGCCCAGAGATAAACCCATGCACCTATGGCCACCTTATTTTTGATAAAGGAGGCAAGAATATACAATGGAGGGCATCCCTGGTGGCGCAGTGGTTGAGAGTCCATCTGCCAATGCAGGGGACACGGGTTCGTGCCCTGCTCCAGGAAGATCCCACATGCTGCAGAGCGGCTGGGCCCGTGAGCCATGGCCGCTGTGTGTCCGGAGCCTGTGCTCCGCAACGGGAGAGGCCACGACAGTGAGAGGCCCGCGTAACGCCAAAAAAAAAAAAAAAAAAAAAGAAATACAATGGAGAAAGACAGCCTCTTCAGTAAGTGGTGCTGGGAAAACTATACAGCTACATGTAAAAGAATGAAATTAGAACACTCCCTAACACCATACACAAAAATAAACTCCAAATGGATTAGAGACCTAAATGTAAGGCCAGACACTATAAAACTATTAGAGGAAAACATAGGCACAACAATCTATGACATAAATCACAGCAAGATCCTTTTTGACCCACCTCCTAGAGAAATGGAAATAAAAAACAAAATAAACAAATGGGACCTAATGAAACTTAAAAGAAGCAACTGACAAAGGATTAATCTCCAAAATTTACAAGCAGTTTACGCAGTTCAAGATCAAAAGAACAAACAACCCAATCCAAAAATGGGCAGAAGACTTAAATAGACATTTCTCCAAAGAAGATATACAGATTGCCAACAAACACATGAAAGGATGCTCAACATCACTCATCATTAGAGAAATGCAAATCAAAACTACAATGAGGTTGTACTACCACCTCACGCCAGTCAGAATGGCCATCACCCAAAAATCTATGAACAATAAATGCTGGAGAGGGTGTGGAGAAAAGGGAACCCTCTTGCACTGTTGGTGGGAATGTAAACTGATCCAGCCACTATGGAGAACAGTATGGAGGTTCGTTAAAAAACTAAAAATAGAACTACCATATGACCCAGCAATCCCACTACTAGGCATATACCCTGAGAAAACCATAATTCAAAAAGAGTCATGTTCATCGCAGCTCTATTAACAATAGCCAGGATATGGAAGCAACCTAAGTGTCCATCGACAGATGAACAGATAAAGAAGATGTGGCACATATATACAATGGAATATTACTCAGCCATAAAAAGAAACAAAATTGAATTATTTGTAGTTAGGTGGATCAATCTGTCATACAGAATGAAGTGAGTCAGAAAGAGAAAAATAAATACCATATGCTAACACATATATATGGAAACTAAAAAAAAAAAAAAAAAATGGTTCTGAAGAACCTAGGGGCAGGACAGGAATAAAGACGCAGATGTAGAGAATGGCCTTGAGGACACGGGGAGAGGGAAGGGTATGCTGGGATGAAGTGAGAGAGCGGTGTGGACTTACATATACTACCAATTGTAAAATAGATAGCTAGTGGGAAGCAGCCGCATAGCACAGGGAGATCAGCTCAGTGCTTTGTGACCACCTAGAGGGGGTGGGATAGGGAGGGTGGGAGAGAGACCCAAGAGGGAGAAGATATATGTATATGTACAGCTGATTCACTTTGTTATAAAGCAGAAACTAACACACCATTGTAAAGCAATTACACTCCAATAAAAGAGATCATGGATTAGACAAGTGGCAGGAGAGATGGGGCAAAAAGTCTCACAACTCTCAAAACATCAAAAGATATTTGGAGATGCAGGTGAAAGTTCTTAGAAACTGACTGGAAGTGACAGGACTGGGAATTGAGGGAGGTAGCACTGCATGTCATGAATGAAGTGCAAAATTCTGGCATGAGAAACTTGGAGGATGAAAGTGGAGAAGACAGGAAAAGAGGCAGAGATTCATACTCTGCTCTTTTTGCCAAGTGTACCGCTCCAAAAATGAAGTATCACACTCTTTGCTCTGCTTCTCCAGGGCTGGGCACTGCCCATGCCCCCAGATTCAAGTGGACTTTACCCTCCTTCCAGGCAGCATCTGTAATAGTATTCTTTTTTAGGATTTTATTATGGCAAGTGTCAAAACCTGAATCAAAATTTCTGGGATGAGACCCAGGTGTCCATATTTTTGAAAATCCTCATGAACAACTTCGGTTGAGACCTATATACTCGACAATAATCACCCCCAGGTAGGGACTCTGTCTTGTTCACCAGTTTCTGGCTTATAGTTAGCACTCAAGAAATATATTTGACTGATAGCATGATTGAAAAGATGGATGGATGCATAGCTGGTAGGATGGATAAATAGACAGATGAATGAATTTTAAAGGGTTCGATGACCCTAAGTTACTAACAGAATGATGTTAACTTCAGGATAAAAAGTTATGTAATTCTTTAAATTAAAAAATCATTAAAATATTTGTGATGTGGAACAATACGACAAGCAGTCTACATAAAGTTTATTAAAGGAATATTGGATTTAAGTTCAAAGTATTAAGTAGAAAGGCTTTCAATAAAATGGGATTTGGAAGTTGGCATAAGTAATACCATAATGCCTGAGTAGATATCTTGGGAAAGAATGGGATTGCTGAAAGTAATTAAGAATACTGTCATATCAACAAAATTATTTGTGTGAATAGTAATCAGAGAACAGGGCCAAACAAATTTCATTTTTCTGGATATGGTGAATATTCAGGACTCATCACAGCTGAAACATCTCACCGCACACATAAACATATTCTTGAAATGTCACAGAATTGGGGTTGAGGAAAAAGCATTTTGAAAAATTTACCATGTCTTACCCTGTGCACAAATAGTACCACATTCCCTAAAAGTCAACATGGGTAATTGGCTTGTCTTAATCTAATCACCTCTGGTAACCATAAGGATTATTAATCTAAAAGAATTAACTCTAAAAGCCAAGAATTACTGAACTGAAATGAGTGTGTGTGTGTTTAGGGTTCTAACAGCTGTTAAACTGGTGTACAATTCTATTGTGTCTGCCAGTATTTGTCTTAAGATCCCCCTCCCTGTGTTCCCACATTGCAAATGTTAGCCTTTGCTATTGCTTTTATTTGATTTTGACATTTAATTGGTGAAGACTGCAAGCATCGATCCTCCCACCTCTCATACTACCTGCTCTGTTTACCTAAGAAGGTTTTTGTGACAATCCAATATAAAACAATATGTGAAACATGTTACAGTTCAATAAAACCGCACAAGTAGGAAGAATTACAAATATAACCATTCATTATCATCCCCATCATCATCATCATCACAGCAGCCTTGTATTTGAGGAATGGTGATGAGGGTTAGAGCATCTCTATTTGTTGAAGGGACTAGGGACAGTTATGCCTCCATCAGATGATTCTCTCACATATGGAGAGGAATCAGGTTAATTATTTTACAAATCCTGAAAGAAAACACTTGGATAGTCACTGTGGCAGACAGGCAATGCAATTACCCAGGTGGGAAATAAAGGTTAGAAGGAACACTTAAAGTCCTGCCTTCCCTATGGGTTCTCTGTAAGATGACCAGCTAAAAACAGAAGAGCTCTTTGAATCTCTGATCTGTGTGTCTCTGTGTATCTTTCTCTTTCTGATATGAATGTCTCCTTCTCTCCCTCCAACTCTGGTTAATGACAACCAAGAGAGAATAAGAAGGGTCACTATAAAGTATGGCCACTCAACTCCAACAATGCAGGTTTTACTCAGAGAGCACAGGCATTTGTTTCCCCAGCTGTATTTGGTAAATAAGGTGGATGTGGGTCAACTCATGCCCTCAGCGGAACCTATCATTGCTTCTTTTTGTTTCTGTACTGTGAGCTTAATTCTTTCCCTGTGGATTTTTCTCTGTGATTTTTAAATTATTATTATAAAGATACCCAGCTACCTGAGCTACTATTTCTTATGCCTCTAATTACTAAATGTGTGATCTTTGGCAACTCACTTAACTTCTCTGAACATTTGTTTTCTTCGTTTTAATACAGACACGATTTCTGTCCTACCTCATAAGACTCTTAGTGACTCAAATTAGAAAATATTTGACCACAATTTATAAGTTGAACAAGACAATCAAATAATGAGGTATAATTATTGTAATTTAGTGTCTGACCCAATTTTTTATGCAAGTTTTAAAATCTGTCACACACAGGGAATTCTTTGAATACATGACTAAGTCTCACTTGTCTGGGATTTCTTCTTACATACCCACTATGAATGGTTGGTAGTGGCTGCTTGCAATGCCTGTTAGGAAGAATTCTAAGTTCATTTCTAGACTCTGTAGGGGAAGAATTCTGTGATCAATGAGCAGCATCTGCCATGAGCATAGGAGACAGAAGCAGTGTCAAGCAGAGTATATATTTGCTAGCTCTGTATAATGCTCTAGAACAGTAGCATACAATGGAGGTGCATAAGTGAAATTCAGTTCCAGACATGTTTTATATGGCCTGAGCTGACATCTAAAAGTTGGAAGATTGCACATTATAAATCTGGCTGTTTTGTTTCTTTTTTTCGTATTCTCTTTGAAACACTGGAAGATCCAATAAAACTATGGGTACACTTTCTCAATGACAACAATAAGCAAAAGATAGGTACTGTTTTCATTTCTCCTTTTAGATGAAACACGTGCTCACTGTTTTTACCTAGCCCCTACCCCTCCCAATTGCCTTACTCCAGTCTGTTTGCCTCATTTACTTTACTTTCCAAAGTTTTGTAGGCATTATTATTTCTGATTGCTGACTTAGAGTTTGTGGGGTTTTTTTGCAGAGATTAGTGTGTCAGATTCATCTTCAAAAGTCAGGCTATGACAAACACTATCTGAGGACCACATATTAAGATAGTTGAACTCTGAAGACCAAAAATCTTAGAAGCTCAAAAATACTGTATTGTACAGGCTTTCTCACTTCAAATTCACCACTGTAGGTCCGGAAAATGTCAATGCCATTATGCATTGATCAAGCCCTTTTAGCAAAAGCTTCATTAAATGAATCATGGCGAAGCTCGAATAGCCAACTCCAGAGTTGGAAAGGAGTTGTGCCTCTTTCCCTCTCCCTATAATCTCTCAGGACTGTCAGGATCCAGCCAAAAGCAAAGAAAGAGCAATATAAAATGAAGTGAGTAATTCACCATTTGTTGAGGGAACATAAATTATCAACTTGTTATGATGTCATTTTTTTTAACTAAAAATCTCCACAGATACATTTAATGTGGAAAAGTACATTTGTTTTCCTCTAATAGGACATGCTTATCTCCCCCTCCCCCCACCATACTCTTACATCCCCTCTCAGATCCCCTCTAATTGAACAAAGTGGACTTAATTTGAATTAAACTGTCAAAAATCTTCCACTTAAATTGATGTATCTACTTTCCCAGCTAAAATGGATTCATTTCTGGGCAATAAAAAAAAGAGGTGTTGATGGATTGTATTTTGTGAACTAGAAATATTTTGCATGCGTCTCCGGATCATGTAACTCAGGTATGGAAAGTACAGGAGATGGGGGAGGACAGCAGGTCAGTGAAGGGATAGGAAACACAAGGGGTAGGTGAGGGGCAAGAGCTGGAGGAAATGGCTGTGGTTGCATCAAAACAAGAAAATAATAATCTTCTTTATATTTTTGGAAGCAGAGTAATTTTTCAAATTAAATGTGCTAAGCCCATCTTAACTTTGATGCAGTTCACCTTCAAAACTCTCCACACCCAGCATTTTATTGATGTCTTCCATTTACCAGAATATGACTTTATATGTGCAAACAGTATTTACATTTAAAAGAAGAAAAGGTGGATTTTTAACATTGTGAACTTAATATCAAATGGTGGTTTTTAAAATAATATTAAGAAGTCCTTGTGGACTTTACAGTAGATTGTCAGCTCTATGTTCACCCACTAGGGGATTACAAAAAATAAATTCAAATATAGTAACTAGTACTACCTTCAGGGATGTTATAATTTAATTAGGGGACATAAAACAATTACTAACATATTTGAGGCAGAAAATAATTTAGCATTTAAGTCTATGGTTATGGGCTATAAATGATGAAGAAAACAGAGAGAGGAAATCAATGTGAATCTGTGTAAAGCAGGGAGCTTCACCAATGAGGTTCACTTGTGGGAGATGGAAAGTGTTTCATTCTTGTTGGGGAACTGGAGTACTGCTCACCAGTCTGCCTTTGGCAGTTTTGACCAATGCCACAGATACTAAAAGAAAATTAGCTACACAGGAAGCAAAACACCTGTTTATAAATCACTGAGTGAATATCTGAATGTTCTTTTTTTTTGTAGGGCTGTGGCAAATAGGGGAGTAAAAGAGTATGACTTAGATGTGAAGTTAAAGCAGGTCTCCAACCTCCCTCCTACTTTAAATCTCTATACTGGAATCCATATATTCAGACATGCCTACAGAGGAGAGCAAACTAAGAAAGTCTGGAAGAATAGTCACCTAGTTTGTCACCTAGACAGATGCATGGATGAGACATGTCTCCCTGATCCATTCAAAGGCAAAACAGAAAAAAAATCAGACAGTGCTCAGACAGCCTGTATACCCCAGCAGAGTTGCCTACTGCAAGATTCCATTTATAAACATTAACTTTAATCAGCGTCTCTGCCTACTTGTAAAATGTAGTTCTTTAGATTAGTGAAGAACTTCTCCTTTCCATGGGGAGAAGAAAAAATACAGGTGGCCAGAGGAGTTAAAAGCATGACAAATCCCGTACTCTATGAGCAGCAGTACTTCCAAACGTCTCTTTCAACCAAATGTCCCATCTGTTGATCATCAGAAGTATCTTAACATTATAAGATATCTTGACATACAAACTTTTTGAGGGCTATCTACAAAAAAATGGTAGCTCATTTAGAGAAGAGATGAGGAGGATATGAAGAGACTAAAATGATCATGACTTGAGAAAAGGCTAAAAAAAAAAACCCTAGAGATATAAATGCTGGTGGAAAAAAGAGATAACATCACTGTCTTCAAATACCTACAGATTATGGGAAAAGATCATGCTAATTCTTTATGATCCAAATAACAGAAGTAAATGCAGGCAAACACACTTCCCCAATCAAAGGAAGTGTATAAGCACTGACATTTTAATAACTTACGAGGGACTTTGTACAGAGTTATTCTTAAAAGTCATTCTTCTTCAAAGGGATAATAGTCTAAAAGTTTAAGTTACCATGTAAGCCTAAAATTCTATGATTCTGTAAACCTAAGGATATTCCACAAACTTTTAAACAATTTCTAAGTTTAGCTCCAGTCATGTTGTCTTTAAACCTTTAACTTCTCCCAATATTTTCCCTTGAATTCATGAGGGTAGGATGCATGTTATTTTGATTGCAAGATATATGAGTCCACTTTTGGAACCTGAATACCCATTGGACTTGGTTGAGACTGGCCCTCATTCAAGACAGGAAGATAAAATTTCTTAAGAGCAGATACATCAAACATCATGGCTTAGAACACCACCTTTATGCTGAAGAAGCTCAAATTCATTGCCAGACCAGAGCTCACCTTTGAATTCTATATTCATAATGCTAACTGCCAAATAAAAAATTCCTCTTTGATGTGATAGGCATCACAAACAGTATCTTCAAGCAGACAAAGTAAACAAAAGTGATGTGCATATTTCACCAGTCCCCTACCTCAACCAAAAAAGTAAAAGAAAAAAGAAAAAAAGTCTTTTCCTCCCCCAAAATTCCTATTCTCAGTAAATGGCACCAATATCCACTTGCTAGCTCAAACACCTTAGGAGTCAACCTTAATACACTGCTTTTTCTCATTCTCTGCCTCCAAAGCTCTTCTGGTTCTTTGAGGTCTACTGAAAAATATATTCCAAATTTATCTTCTATTTGCTCTGCTCCCATCTTCATCAAGGATGTCATTATAAATCCCCTACACAGCTGCACAGCAGGGTTCCCTGCTTCCACTTCTGGGTCTGGCTGATCCATTCTCCACACCACAGACAGTAGAGGGAAGGGAAGGCAAGGAAGATTAAATGCTTGAAACCATTATGTTTACAGAACAAACAAAAACCACTTTTCAATTATGAAAAATTTTATTACTTCTGCATTTTGATAAGCTGGCTAGTGTTTAATGTAATGGGAATCATTAAAAAAAAACAACAACTTCATTTTCACTCAGAAAAAAAATTCTTATCTCTAGAATCTGGGATGAGGAGTGTCAGGTTCAAACTTCTCTTTGATTGACCAAATAAGAATTTGGTTCTTTACTTCACCCCAGCAAGACCAAACATTCTTTACTGTTCTCTTTCCTTGTTCTTTCAGAAACTTTAGGTTTGAAAGGCCATAAAGGCAAAAAAATATCATTCACTTGTTCATGCTATACATGCTTGTTTACTTACATTCTAGGTTCTGAGAGAAGGAACAGTGATACGGGCATTAGCAAATCGGACACAGATTCTGCTGTCATGTGGATTACAGGGTAGTGGAAAATAAAAATAGTTGAAGAAAAGTTTACTCATTCAACTTCTTGGAAGAGGATAAAGAGCCGGGGGAAAAACATAAGCTGAGGTCAGTACAAGAACGAAGGTAGGGCTTCCCTGGTGGCGCAGTGGTTAAGGATCCGCCTGCCAGTTCAGGGGACACGGGTTCGATCCCTGGTCCGGGAAGATCCCACATGCCATAGAGCAACTAAGCCCGTGTGACACAACTACTAAGCCTACACTGTAGAGCCCACAAGCCACAACTACTGAGCCCGTGTTCCACAACCACTGAAGCATGCGCACCTAGAGCCCGTGCTCCACAAGAGAAGCCAACACAATGAGAAGCCCCCGCTCCACAACAAAGAGTAGCTCCCGCTCGTCACAATTACAGAATTCCTGCGTGCAGCAACAAAGGCCCAATGCAGCCAAAAATAAATAAATAAATTAGTTAACTAAAAAAAAAAAAGAGTGAAGGTAATCACCAGGTGAGACTTCTGTATAGTTATTAGTAAAATTATCCCTATTAATGCCCTAGACTATTGCCATGAGATAAGCAGCTTCTTCTTCTGCATCAATTTCTCTCCCACCACCCCTACAATTAAAAGTAGATTTTGTTTAAACAAAATAATGGTACATTTTAGAAACAGAAATATAGGAGTGACACTGAAAGGAAAGAGAATTTAGAAAAACATTCTTTGAGTATTTAATATGTATCAAGAGCTTTAACATGTTATTCATTTTTTTAAAAATCTGTACCTTCAATAAAAAGTAGAGGGCTTCCCTGGTGGCGCAGTTCTTGAGAGTCCGCCTGCTGATGCAGGCGACAGGGGTTCGTGCCCCGGTCTGGGAGGATCCCACATGCCGCGGAGCAGCTGGGCCTGTGAATCATGGCCGCTGAGCCTGCACGTCCGGAGCCTGTGCTCCGCAACGGGAGAGGCCACAACAGTGAGAGGCCCGCGTACCGCAAAAAAAAAAAAAAAAAAAAAAAAAAAGTAGAAATAAATATCCTTCATTATTCCTTTTTTTTTTTTTTTCTTTATTAAACACAGTGAAAGAAAGCATCTCTGAGAAGCAAGGAACTTGCTCGAGGTCTTACAGACACACAAAGTGTCAGGACTGAGATTTAAGTCCAAGTTCATCTCCTCACTCCCAAATCCATGCATCAATTATTTGCACTCTACAACATTTGTATCTTCCATGAATCAGCTCAAGTCCTTAGGTTCTATATAGAAAAATATATTAGGACCTTAGAAATAAAACAGAGACTGAAAGAGGTCCCCGAGGCTTCCTGAGCAAGGTCTTTTTCAGGTATCTGCCAGTTGAGCTCTCTTGCAAACTTTTCAGAGTCCTCTCCTCTGGGATTTTCCATAATTACGCACTGCTTTTCTCCAGCTTCCTTGCTTCGATTCCCTGCCCCTTTGGCCCCTCTCAAATGGGAATTAATCCAGCCTCCAACAAGCTGTAGCTAAATGAAGATTTTAGTGTGATTATTGCTTGGGAGAAAATGTTGCCTTTTCTTCCCCCTCCTCCAAATGCCTTATTTGCAGACTAGAAATCATGGGGCATGTGTCCAATTGATGCATTTCCCTTCAAACAGCAGATCCAACACTGAAGTGGGATGCAAATTTAATTATTCCACATGTACAGAACAGAAACAGAATCTCATTGTTAAATTTGTTCTCCTATGTTGGAAAGATTAAAAACAAAAGATGTGGAAGTGGTTTGTGTGAGCGGAATATATTTTGGTTCATATAAATGTGAGGCAACGAAATAAGGGCAACAGAGGGCTTATTTCTATCACATGGAATTACTATTTCTAAATATTTCTTCTCAGAAATCTTTGCTCCTCACCTGTGCATCCCAAAAGAGACTCTAATCCCCTTCTCTGTGGCGATTTCTCCAAATAATCCCCTTCGAACACCTTATCCTCCAGCCAAGCCCATCTATTTACTTTTTAAAATTAATTTTGGAATAAAATGGAGGTATAATTAAGTAGAACATAAATATGAGTCTAGTGATTAAGAGCCTCTGTGGCTGACTACTTAGAATCAAAACTTGGCGTTATATGTTTATAGTTATATAACCTTGGGCAAGTTACTTGACTTCTTTATGCTGCTGTCTCTTGCTCCATAAAATGGGGACAATGATGGTACCCATATCCT
Organism: Tursiops truncatus; assembly: GCF_011762595.2. Classification (NCBI taxonomy): domain Eukaryota; kingdom Metazoa; phylum Chordata; class Mammalia; order Artiodactyla; family Delphinidae; genus Tursiops; species Tursiops truncatus. The sequence continues at coordinate 99,460,795 of NC_047039.1, read as the reverse complement.
GGGGTTTTTGTGAAGACAAAATGAATCAGTACAAGAACTGTGCCTACAACAATGCGCAGAACTTGGTAAGCACTCAATAAAGTGCAGTTATTTTGAGAATACATCCTATAATTACTTCCTTTTCCTCTTCAGCATATCCTTCAAGACTCAACTCAGATGTTGCCTATGCTATAAATCCAGTCTTCTATCCAATAGTTCTCATCTCTAAAATTCCCACAACACATTATATTCTTTCTACCCAAATCCCCTGGAGCAAAGAAAAGGGATCCTTTTACTCTCTTATAGGCTAGGGATAAAGTGCTTGCTGATCACTCAAGTGAATAAGAGGACAAGGAGTGTTTTAATTTGAACCCTTGAGGGCTTACTATGTACCCAGACCCAGTGCCAAGATTATCTTCATTTGATCTTTGCAACATTTGTCGGAGGTAGGTTTTATTATTTGCATTACACAGATAAGGAAATGGAAAGTCCAAGTCTGACAAGTTTAATAACCTTGCACAAGGACACAAAGGCAGTAAGAGGCAGTATGGGAATTTGATGCTATATATCTCTGTCTGGCTAACTCCAAAGTTCGTATTTGTAACTGCTAAGCAATACTGCCCTATGGACCCCCAGCCTTGGGAAAGGACAACCCATGAAGTGTTTCTATATGAAATTTGAGTTTCAAATTTATTGGATTTCTTACAGGTGCACTTTTTCTGTTAACGAGAAATGCTATCGATCAGAAACTTAGAGTTTCCCTGATGAGTGCTAAATTGAGATGGAGGGAGGAAGAGTAGAGAGTAACATTCTTCTTCACCCTTCTCCTCGAGCTGTGTCTATCTCTGGGAGAGGGATTGACTTCTTGATTGCTCAAGGCCCCCCTCTTCCAGCTGCTGCTGGTTTCTTGAGCCTTATTATCAAGCCACCCCTCCTTTTCTTCTCTCCTCAAGCCAAGAGACCTTTACAAAATTCTTTGTATGTTCACTCACCCTTAAGTTTCTTTGGCCATACTCCCCCCAGTCCTCACCTCACTTCAAAATTCTTGCCTAACCAAATCTCATCCTAGCCAACCCTTCCTCTGGGAAGACTCTGTGATCAGTCCATGGATCACACTGCATCGCATTTGCCCATTTATTTTTCATTATCCCCTCACAAGCCTGTATTCTCACTGAGAGTAGGGGTATTTCTACTTTATTCACAATTAATTCCCCAAACAGACCAGCTACCTATAGGGAATTAAGAAAGAGAAAGAGGTAAAGAGAGGAGAGGGAAGGACCTGAGATGATGGAGAATGGAAAGAAAAGATAATTAGAACTCAGATTCCTGACTCCTGTTCCAGAGCATACATTTTTCTCGACAGGACACTTCCAGAAATTTTTAAAACAAAAGAAAATAGAAGAAAATATCTTTTCCAGGTTATCTGAGCCTTATTAGTGTTTGAAAACTCCCTCAAGCTTTTAGGAGGCAGTTAAGTTCTTCCTCCTCCAGCCTACACCATCCTCCCTCCCCTCCCCAAACAGCATATAAAGGAGAAATAATTTCAGACTGAGATTACCTGGAGAAAGGGACCAGGCCATTTAGAAATAAGACCCTCTTCCAGTAATGTGGATAGAAACTTGGCCTTCCTTCCTTCCTTCCCTTTTTATAGCTGACTTGCCCTCATTCTAGGCCCAGTGCTTCTTAAACTTTAGTATGCATAAGAATCACCTGGAGAGCTTGTTAAAACACCTTCCTAGTGCCCAGCCTTCAAATTAGATTCTAATTCAGTAGGCCCGAGGTAGGGCCATCATGTGCATTTCTAAAAGCTCCCAGGTGATACTGATACTCCTGTCCTGCAGAGAACCTTCTAGTAGCACTGGTCTAGTTTAGCCAGTGGATCACAGGGTCACCAGTTACTAGCAGGGTGGCATTGTAATAACATGAGAGTGAGCTGTGGACCAATCTTAATGTTTTTGCTTTCTTTCTTTCTTTTCTTTCTTTCTTTCCTTCCTCCCTCCCTCCCTCCCTCCCTCCCTTCCTTCCTTCCTTCCTTTCTCTTTCTGGCTGCGGGTCAGAAAGAAAGTGGGTCTTCATTTCTGTGTGCAGCTTTCTCTAGTTGCGGCGAGCAGGGGCTACTCTTCGTTGCAGTGCGCGGGCTTCTCACTGCAGTGGGTTCTCTTGTTGCGGAGCACGGGCTCTAGGCATGTGGGTTTCAGTAGTTGTGGCTCTTGGGCTCAGTAGTTGTGGCTATTGGGTTCTAGAGTGCAGGCTCAGTAGTTGTGGCGCACGGGCTTAGTTGCTCCACAGCATGTGGGATCTTCCCAGACCAGGGCTCAAACCCGTGTCCCCTGCATTGGCAGGCAGATTCTTAACCACTGCGCCACCAGGGGAGTCCCCAATCTTAATGTTTTTGGTCCTTGAGAATTTCATTGATGTTTTGAGCCATTTGAGATCCCTAGTGAACACTATAAAGGGGGGTTAATTTCATAGTTTTGAGAGAATGATGGAAGCATATTTCCTTTCAAGAGATCTCGGCAGTACACTGTCATTCTGATAGGACTAAACTACACGGTTCTAGCACAAAGTAGCGTTCAAGGTAAACTGGTTTCTGCATCAGACAGACTTGTGTTTGAATCCCATTTCTTCTTCATTCTAGCCATATCTTTATATTTTCCATTTTCTCTCACGCAAAATTATTATAATTATATATAACTCATAGGTACTGCGGTACATGGTAATCACTATAAATGCCTCTTACCAATGTTAATAACCACCAAAAACAGCAATAAGATAAATATTATTATTCCCCCTTTACTGATGAAGATGCTGAAGTTTAGATACTCATTTAAGGTCACAAAGCCAGAGTGTTAAAAATCAGGATTGATGCATGGGTCTGCCTGATCCCAAATCCTTTGCCTTTAACCACTAGGCTACAGTGAATGGACTCTTTGGCATTTAGTTGATGTGACTTTAGGGATACCTACAAAACCTAAAAATAAACAGTTCTGTGTATGCAACCCTGCTACTCCTCGACCCACAGTGGGAATCCCAACCCCATAATTGGGCACAGTCTTTGGCACTGGGAGGCTCAGGGATGCCACCTCTTCACTGTATAGCTCCTCTGCACCAGAACAAAGGTGGCAGCTGAAAATCATGTATCCGTTCAGGATAATAGTGTCTCCACTTAGCACAGGCAAGTGATACTTCATAGTCTCTGTCAAATAAAACCCATCCTTAGCTCAAGCCATTCCCTTCAGAATCCATAGCTTCCATTCCTCCACCCTGAGCTCAGTCAGATTAACATTAATGATGTTTCCTCTCAGATGGATCCCAGAGCACTGGACCCTGCCAAGTCATTTTCCACCCAGAATGATTCTTGCCCTGGCCTCTTGCTTGCAATGTGGCCCTTTCTCAGTTTGGAAGCAGCAGCTGTTTAAAAGACGCTCACCCACTTAGATTTGGAATGGAGGTCTTTAAAAATGCAGAGAGAGTCTGGTACACCGAGAATGAGAGCAGAGCACTGCAGATACATCGTGATGAATTCTAGAGTGGAGAGCATAGACCTGGTAGGGAAAAACTGCCACAGGGCTTGATAGTTGACTTCAAGTGATGAAGACAGAGATTTATATTACTTTCTCCAGGAATGGGTACCAGTATTTAAAATAATCTTAACTACTTTTTTCTCTTATCACAAATCAAAAATTGCAACAGATATAACCAAAAGTAAAATTCTACATGTCCTAACTTCTTTTCTCCATTCCAGAGATCATCATTGTTTACAGTGTCTGTGTATCCTACCTAGAATTTGTATAAATACCAAGGTGTTTAATATAAATATTTGCCATTTTGAAATCACAAAGGGCATTACATGATATTTTGTATATTGTTTTAACATTTTTCTTGTATAATGTGCATGCAGAAAAAAATATATATAAAGCACGTATTTTAAGTTTAGAACTCTGATTTTTTTATAAGCTGAATGCTAAGATGTAACAAGCTGGACCCAGACCAAGAAATAAAACAGAATCCCTGAAGTTCCCTTCTGCACCGTGCTTTTTCATGTAATAAAACAACTTGGTGATCTCTCCATTTCAGCATATATAGATCTACCATTTTCTTTTAATAGTTATAGAGTATTTGTATGAAAAAGTCATCATTTATTTAATGAATTGTCTACTAATAGACATTTAGGCTATTTCCAGTTTTGCTCTGTAAATACTATCATGGACATTCTTCTAAGTATATCTTTGCACCCTCCTAAGAAGTACTCTTTAGAATATATTCTTGAAAAAGAATTGCAATAACAAAGAGTATCTACATTTGAATAGTTAAGAATGTCTTAAAATTGCCCTGCAAGAGGGTTACACTAATCTACACTCTTACACTAGTACCAAATTTAGAAAAATGTATTTTTTTAAAGAACTACTTGCTGAGTAAATATTATTTAGAATATACTGATAAACAAAAATAAAAATTACCAGCTGTCTTATTACCTAGAGATAACTTATTATTTTTATAAACACGTGAAATACTTGTCTTAGATTCAAATGAGAAGAAAGGCGTTTGATCTTAAAGGGAGCGACCCTTTCGAGAGACCCTCAGGAAGAGACAGATCTGCCTAATACAAGCTGATGTTCTAAAAGAGAAAGCTTATCTCTTTCAGTTTAGCAACAAACTTATCCACTGCATCATTTTGGCAGCTCCTGAGGCCTCTTCTCCTCTCTCTTTAGACTAACATACTAGTGGTCTGGGAGGAAAGGAAGGACAGTACACTCTTCCACAGGAGAGGAGGCCCAGGTAGCTGGCTAACTGGGCATTTGGGCTTGTTGTGCTTCCCGTGCAGATGATGGATAGTTATTACGGAATCCATTCTTTGGAGTCCAGGTTCTCTGATAAAAGAAATAGATTCCTTATACACTGTCACCGAGAGGCCAACTCCTTTTTTTATCTCTCCATGCATTTCTCACTGCTGACCATCATTGAATAATATACTCCATATATAAGGGAAAAAAATGTTCAGAAAAGAGTCTCCATGAGGGATGAGATGTCACTAAACATAGCATCAGATACAGTAGAAACACTCCTGCTGTATCCATCTCCCTCTCCCTTGCTGTTGGTTTTGGTTCTACCTGTGGCATCATATTTCTAAGCAAGCAACTTGAACAATTCTTCTGGGAGTATTTTCTATCTGCTCGCTACCTTCTGCCTTAGGATTCCTGGCAAAAAGAACCCAGCACAACAGAGGTTTTCAGAACTGCATGGGATCTTACAGGTGTCAGGATTCCCCAAAACCTAAACATCATTTGTGAACCATGCTTAAATGGTTGCTTCTAAAGAACTAGTTTCTGCTGGTATACATTTCATGCCTTCCTACCACACTAAAACACTCTTAGTCTACCCTAGATGACAATTTAAATCTTAGATTTTCCTTCTCCCCTAGACTAGAATCTCTGTGTATCTTTACCTTGTTTGCAGCCAAAATCTCAGAGCCTAAAGCAGTTTCTGGCACAAAGCAGTCATCCTCTAAATTTCTGCTGAGTAAATAAATGAAAGAACTAACACAACCTTACCTCTCTGCTAGACCAGACCAAAATCCATTCCTTCTCTTAATTTGCAAACATTATGAATTATCAAATCTACTCTATTTCACTGTTCTTTCTCGTCTGTTGGGTATTTGGCCACTATCATTTCAGGCAATATTTTAGTTATCCTTGTGTCACTTCATAACTTCATAGAAGGAGCTAGTTAGAAACACCACGGTCAAGCCAGGTTAGATGCAGTGAATAGAGACTAGAGATGACATTCAAAGGCCTATAGAGTTGGATTCAGCTTCTGGTGCTAGAAGAAAAAGCAGGCAAGGGGTAGATGGAGGTATGAAGCGAAGCCTGAGTATGGCCATAGTTTACACCTGGGCTGCCCAGCAGGTGTTAACGGGCAGGCAGAATGCAACGTCAGGACAGGATTTGATTTCAAATGGAGATCCTACTGAGCCGATGATGAGATGGAGGTAAAAAATTCCATGGGTATGCAGTATGAACCAGTATAGCCTCAGGTTCAGGAAAAGGCCTCCAATTCTGTTAGGTTCAGAAAGAGAAAGGTAGAACCCTATACTGAGAGGAGACTTCGGATGCTTGGAACTTGTTCTTGGCTGGGATTCAAACACTGACAATCGAGACCTGGATGCTGGAAGCAAAACAGGGGTGCAGGATTGGGCTTGCTCAGATCAAGGTAGAATCTCAGTTACTGGAATGGGGATTTGGAGTGCAAGACTGAGTCCTAGGCCCCAGCAGAGCTGTTGTTATAGCAGGGGTGAAGTCTACCCAGCAAGCAGCATTAGAAAGTGAGCTCCAATAGTCTGCAAAGGTCCTCTAGTTCTGTTTGTGTAAAGTCTATACTGACAGGACTTACAAGGAATTTCATGTTTTGGTCTGCTGTCACTACTCCAGCCTCACCTCCTGACGTTTTTCTCATCATACCTGTCTCAGCCAGCTCAGGTTACTGTAACAAATACCATATACTGGGTGGCTTAAACAACAATTTCTCGCAGTTCTGGAGGCCGGAAAGTCCAAGATGGGGGGGGGGGGGCAACATGATCAGGTTCTGGTGAGAGCCCTCTTCCTGGCTTGTAGGCTGCTGCCTTCTTGCTGTATCCTCAAATGGCAGAAAGAGAGAGCTCACTCTGGTCTCTTCATCTTCTTCTAAGGGTCCTAATCCCATCATGTCTCCATGATGGTCCTAGTCTCCATCATGGAGACTCTACCCTCATGACCTCATCTAAACTTAATTACCTCCCAAAGGGACCACCTCCAAATACTGTCACACTGGGCATTAGGGCTTCAAGATATAAATTTTAGCAGGACAGAAACACTCAGTCCACAGCAGTCCCATATAGTACCGCCAGAAAGAACCTACTTTCTTTTCTTAAATGTGCCATAGGGTCTGGACATACTGTTCCCTTTACCTGGAATGCTTTTCCATACCCTGTTTGTCTGGCTAACTCATGCTCATACTTTAGGCCTCTGGCTAGAAGACACTGCCTCTAGGAAGCCTTAATTATTTCTGCATTTGACCAAGATACTCCTTTCTGTGGCCCCATAACTCACTACCCTTGCTCTTCCATTACTTGTATCCCCTGATATGGCAATTTTGTGCTTACTCTTCTCTTTCCCTCCCTCCCTAAACTGAATGCTAATTAATAGCAGAGAATGTGCCCACCTTAGTCATCACTGAATCCTTGAGCATCCAGCATCCAGCACAATTTTTCTTCCATGTAGTAAACATTCACTATTTGTTCAACAGCTGAATACACAAATTTCAAAAATGTCGGTTTTGGTTTATTCATTTTTAATAAGGTACATTAAATGCCTCTCAACTACCCTGGTATTTCCATTATAAATTATGATGGACATTTCTATTTATTTTAAACCAGGAATAAGCCAAACTCGTAGGAGACTATGGCTAGTTTATACATTGGACCAATCTTAAATCAGTACCTTAATGTAACATTTTAAGTAAAAGAAGTTCTAGGTTGGAAGTGAGGTAACTTGAGTTTGCATAACAGATCTATCACTCAAATTCTGTGATTCAATAACTGTAGTTTAAGATTATTCTTTCTACCCAGTGAGTATCAAGTAGACTGTGAATATTAGCAATGTCACCAGCTCAGATCATTGTGACTCAGAAGACTAGAAAAGTTTATTCACCTGCCCAAGTGGGTATGGGGGCTCCTGAAGTCCTATCTGTCACCAGTGTTGATTGGACTGAATTTTGTACAGTGACTCTTTTCCTATATTTGTTTCCCCTCTCTCTATGAAGAAGACATTCATGGATTTATTTCTCTCTCTCTCTCTCTCTCTCTCATTTTGCCTTTCTCTCTTCCACCTACCGACCCCGACTCTCATCATCTCGACTGCAGTATTAACCGGGACTCGTCCAATTAAAGGGCTCATGGACCTTCGTATTTCATGGTTGCTAAACAGCAGTCAGACTGGCAGGCCCAAGAAGAGCTGCAGTCCCTCAGACACTGGCTGTGTGAGTTAACAGGAAAAGATGAACAATAAAAAAGGAATTGTGAGAGAGATCAGTAGGCGCACATTGGCCCCACGTGTCCACATGCATCTTTCTACAGTAGCAGATGACTGCAGCCATCATTACTGCAGTATTAATTTCTCTCCCTCTCGTCCTTCAAATACCTGGCTACAATCAGGAGTCTATTCGACTCTGGCATTTAAAGTCCCCTTAATTCTCTCTGGATCAGATTTCTGGTCTTTTCTCTCATTGTCTCACTACAAGCCAGAGGCTGCTTTTTTCTTTAACTGACTGACTACAGGCCTAAAATATTGTAAGATGGTTGTATCATCGATTGGGGTGGGGGTGGTGGGGGTGGTGGTGGGAGATGGTCTTGATGACTTTTAAATTTTATTCTAATTCTGGGTTTCAAAATTTCCATGGTTAAACAAATGCATTGTCTTTCTTCTCTAAGACTGAAAAGTTGCTCTTGTCCTCATAAATATTTATTTACTCAACAATTTTTACTGCACATGTTATGCCAGGTATTGGTTTATGCTTTTGGTTTTATTGATCATGGCCACCTTTCATGTTAATTTTAGACAGACTCTCTGTGGTGATTTGTGCCAGGCACCACACCTCGCTATTGCAGCCACTGTCTCTGAGCCTCTAAATTCAGTACTTATTTATCTACATGTTTCTGAAAACGTGATGCACAACTATCTGACTCAGAGAAGCCACTAGAGTATAGTAAGTGGTTAAGAACCTAGCTTCTGGAGTTGGATCTGCCTTGGCTACCTACCAGCTATGAAACACTGAGCAAAGCACTTAACCATTTAGAACAATGCCTGGTAAAGTAAGTCCTGAATAAATGTTGACTGTCAGAATCACACAGAGGTTCTGTGAAAATGCAGGCTCAGAGATGTTTACTTGATGGAATAAATGTCTGTATTTATTTCAAGGATAATTCTTGTTTACTGAAACTTGTACAATCACTGAATTGTATACCCTCCCTCCAGTTTCCTCATTCTCCTTCTCATACCCCATCAATAACTGAGTTCAAAACTGGGTTCAAATCCCATTCTTGTTGAGAGTTCTGCACCCAATGTGGGTGGGGATCCCCCATACTGCCAAGCAATTCTGGGACACCAACTTAGTGTCCTATAATCCAACTCAATTCTGACACTATCTACCTGGAGAGAGCAACAGATTCCATGGGTTAAGGGCTCAGTCCCACAAGAACACCTTTGTCTTCAGTTGTAAATCCCAAGTCCAAGTCGTTACCTGTACTTCTGATAAACTGGCTATAAATCAGTTTCCCATGACCCCTTCTCCTTGGGTTTGATTAATTTGCTAGAGCAGCTCAAAGAACTCAGGAAACCAGATTACTCACTAGATTACTGGTTTATTACAAAGAATAATAAAGGATATGAGTCAACAGCCAGATGAAGAGATACACAGGGTGAGGTTCTGAAAAACAGCTTCTGTCCTCATAGAGTTTGGCGTCCAGCTCATTGACACATGGAAGTACCCTTGCTCACCAACCTGGAAGCTATACTAACCCCCTCCTTTAGGATATTATGAAGGTTTTGTGACATAGACATGATTGATCAAATCATTGACCACTGGCAATTGATTTAACCTTCAGCTTCTCTAACTCCCACAGAAATCAGGGGCTGGAACTGAAAGTTTCACCTTTCTAGTCAAGTTGGGTTCCCCTGGCAACTAGCCCCCATCCTAAGATGCTTTCCAAAAGTCGGCTCTTTAATATAAACTGGGTTGTGGTGGGAAAGGGGCTTGTTATAAATAACAAGACACCCATTTCACCTTTATGGCTTGGAAGCAACTTCAGGAACTGAGGACAAGAGCCTAAATATTATAACAAAAAATGCTTCCATTATTCAGGAAAATCCAAGGGTTTTGGGAGCTGTGAGCCAGGAACCATGGAAGAAGACCAAATATATATGAGAAATACATTTTGGTCATCTGAATGACTAAATTCACATCTCATTTTCACATTCACAATATTGCACTTGTCTTTTCCAAGATGTATCATTCAGGCAAGTTGCTTTAACTCTCTGAACTTCAATTATTTCACACACACACAAAAAGAGGCAATATTTTCGATGTCCCTGGTAATGATTAATGAAGGAAAGATTAAGTAACATAGAATACACAATAAAATTATAGCTATTGAACTGAGCATCACGCTATGGGGACCTACCACGTACAAAAGCCCCTTTGTGTCCCCTGTTTCTTGTTTGTAGGCAAAGGCTTTAGTCTCCTAGGCCTTCCCAAATTCCAAAGAGCAGACTCAAGCAGTTACTAACATTATTTTTTCTCAATTTTCTCTCTTTGACCCTACCTTGTTCTATCCAAAAGATATCAACGGACTAGGAATAAGTGGTGAACAAGACAGTAAAGGTCACTGCCACAGTGCCACTTAATTTTAATGGGGGAATGCAGATTAAAATTTAGGAAGAAAAAACCCACAGTCATAATTGATTTTCATAAATGCTATGAAGAATGACATAATATTTAGTTGAAGGAACAGAAAAAGGAACTAAAAATGTTTATCTGAAAAATAAAAAAAAATGGTGTTTAGAGACTTGGGGTCCACTTCTAACTCCAAAGCTACTCATGTGCTATTAATAAACACTTAAACACAGAATGCTATAATGTCTTCATAGACCCACAATGTGCATCCAAGTCCCTGGACTTAAGATTAAGAATACCCCATTTAAAGCAATGGTGGGAGCTTTGGAAACATGATGTCTTCCAGGACCAATGTCCATGATAGTCAATGTAGGCAAATTCCCTCTGATTTAGATATGTTTGCTGTGATATTAACATCCTCATCATTTTCTTCCAAAAAATTATAAAATCTTCCCACTCACAGCACTCCTTACAGGAATAACCCCAGAATACTCCTTTTGAGCACACAGTACACTATTCTCTTACTGCAGAACCCTGCTCACTAGGATTACATTTAATTGTTCAGAGTTTGGTACTTGTCTATTAAAACTGCTGATACACAGACTAGTCAGCATCCCATGAAGTGGTCTGGTATAAAACATAAGCTAGACAAATTAGAAGTCCACTCTAAGAAATCTGAACCAGAAAACACTTAGAGAATGATGTTGATAACTGTGGGGAAGCTAAGATGGAAGAGTTCAGAGTCCATAAAGTAGAGTAGGGTAAGCCGTGGGAGATTCTGAGAAAGGCATGTGATGAAGATGCAAGTGCTACGAGTAAGCAAATATTATGAGAGCAAAAACAGAGTAGAGATGCAGTGCCACCACCGGGGGAGAGCGGCAGCAGGAGACCTTCAAGATGGTGAAGGAGTAAGATGTGGACATCACCTTCCTCCCCACAAATACATCAGAAATACATCTACACGTGGAAAAACTCCAATAGAACACATACTGAACACAGGCAGAAGACCCCAGACTTCCCAAAAGGCAAGAAGCTCCCCACATACCTGGCCGTGTGGCTGACAGGGTCTTGGTGCTCCGACCAGGTGTAAAGCCTGTGCCTCTAAGGTGGGAGAGCTGAGTTCAGAACATTGGTCCACCAGAGACTTCCCAGCTCCATATAATGACAAACGGTGAAACCTCTCCTAGAGATCTCCATCTCAACGCTAAGACCCAGCTCCACTCAACAAAGAGCAAGCTACAGTGCCACACACCCTATGCCAAACAACTAACAAGACAGGAACACAACCCCACCCATTAGCAGAGAGGCTGCCTAAAGTCATACTGACTTCATAGACACCCCAAAACACATCATCAGACACAGTCTTGCCCACAAGAAAGACAAGATCCACCCGCACCCACCAGAACACAGGCATGAGTCCCCTCCACCAGGAAGCCTACACAACCAACTGAACCAATCCTTGCCACTGGGGGCACACACCAAAAACAATGGGAACGGTGAACCTGCAGCCTGTGAAAAGGAGACCCCAAACACGGTAAGTTAAGCAAAATGAGAAGACAGAGAAACACATAGCAGAAGGAACAAGGTAAAAACCCACCAGACCAAACAAATGAAGAGGAAATAGGCATTCTACCTGTAAACAATTCAGAGTAATGACAGTAAAGATCATCCAAAATCTTGGAAATCGAATGGAGAAAATATAAGAATCGTTTAACAAGGACGCGGAAGAACGAAAGAGCAAACAAACAATGATGAACAACACAATAAATGCAATTAAAAATTCTCTAGAAGGACTCAATAGCAGAATAACTGAGGCAGAAGAACGGATAAGTGACCTAGAACATAAAATAGCGGAAATAACTACCACAGAGCAGAATAAAGAAAAAAGAATGAAAAGAATTGAGGACAGTCTCAGAGACCTCTGGGACAACATTAAACACACCAACATTTGAATTATACGGGTCCCAGAAGAAGAAGAGAAAAAGAAAGGGACTGAGAAAATATTTGAAGAGATTATAGTTGAAAACTTCCCTAATTATTGGAAAGGCAATAGTCAATCAAGTCCAGGAAGCACAGAGAGTCCCATACAGGATAAATCCATGGAGAAACACGCCAAGACCCACATTAATCAAACTATCAAAAATTAAAAACAAAGAAAAAATTTTAGAATCAGCAAGGGAAAAACAACAAATAACATCCAAGGGAATCCCCATAAGGTTAACAGCTGATCTTTCAGCAGAAACTCTGCAAGCCAGAAGGGAGTGGCAGGACATATTTGAGGTGATGAAAGGCAAAAAACTAAAACTAAGATTACTCTACCCAGCGAGGATCTCATTCAGATTAAACAGAGGAATTAAAACCTTTACAGACAAGCAAAAGTTAAGACAATTCAGCACCACCAAGCCAGCTTTACAATGAATGCTAAACGAACTTCTCTAGGTAGGAAACACAAGAGAAGGAAAAGACCTACAATAACAAACCCAAAACAATTAAGAAAATAGTTCTAGAAACATACACATCGACAATTACCTTAAATGTAAATGGATTAAATGCTCCAGCCAAAAGACACAGACTAGCTGAATAGATACAGAAACAAGACCCGTATGCATGCTGTCTACAAGAGATCCACTTCAGACCTAGGGACACATACAGACTGAAAGTGAGGGGATGGAAAAAAGATATTCCATGCAAATGGAAAGCAAAAGAAAGCTGTAGTAGTAATTCTCACTTCAGACAAAATAGACTTTAAAATAAAGACTATTACAAGAGAAAAAAAGGACAAACATAATATCAAGGGCTCAATTCAAGAAGAAGATATAACAATTGTAAATATTTATGCAACCAATAGAGGAGCACCTCAATAGATAAGGCAAATGCTAACAGCTATAAAAGGAGAAATCAACAGTAACACAATCATAGAAGGGGACTTTAATACCCTACTTCCACCAATGGACAGATCATCCAAAATATAAATAAATAAGGAAACACAAGCTTTAAATAATACATTAAACAAGATGGACTTACTTGATATTTATAGGACATTCCATCCAAAAACAACAGAATACACTTTCTTCTCAAATGCTCATGGAACATTCTCCAGGATAGATCATATTTTGGGTCACAAATCAAGCCTTGATAAATTTAAGACAACTGAAATCATATCAAGTATCTTTCCTAACCACAATGCTATGAGACTAGATACCACAGGAAAAAATCTGTGAAAAATACAAACACATGGAGGCTAAACAATACACTACTTAATAACCAAGAGATCACTGAAGAAATCAAATAAGAAATCAAAAAATACCTAGAAACAAATAACAATGAAAACATGACAACCCAAACCCTATGGGATTTAGCAAAAGCAGTTCTAAGAAGGAAGTTTATAGCCATACAATCCTACCTCAAGAAACAAGAAACACCTCAAATAAACAACCTAACCTTACACCTAAAGGAACTAGAGAAAGAAGAACAAAAAAAAAAAAAAAAAAAAAAAACACAAAGTTAGCAGAAGGAAAGAAATCATAAAGATCAGATTAGAAATAAATGAAAAAGAAATGAAGGAAACAATAGCAAAGATCAATAAAACTAAAAGGTGGTTCTTTGAGAAGATAAACAAAATTGATAAACCATTAGCCAGACTCATCAAGAAAAAAAGGGACAAGACTCAAATCAATAGAACTAGAAATGAAAAAGGAGAAGTAACAACTGACACTGCAGAAATACAAAGGATCATGAGAGATTACTACAAGCAACTATATGCCAATAAAATGGACAACCTGGAAGAAACAGACAAATTCTTAGAAAAGCACAACCTTCTGAGACTGAACCAGGAAGAAACAGAAAATATAAATACACCAATCACAAGCTTGAAATTGAGACTGTGATTAAAAATCTTCCAACAAACAAAAGCCCAGGACCAGATGGCTTCACAGGCGAATTCTATCAAACATTCAGAGAAGAGCTAACACTTATCCTTCTCAAACTCTTCCAAAATATAGCAGAGGGAGGAAGACTCCCAAACTCATTCTACGAGGCCACCATCACCCTGATACCAAAACCAGACAAAGATGTCATGAAGAAAGAAAACTACAGGCCAATATCACTGATGAACATAGATGCAAAAATCCTCAACAAAATACTAGCAAACAGAATCCAAAAGCACATTAAAAGGATCATACACCATGATCAAGTGGGGTTTATCTGAGGAATGCAAGGATTCTTCAATATATGCAAATCAATCAATGTGATAAACCATATTAACAAACTGAAGGAGAAAAACCATATGATCATCTCAATACATGCAAGAAAAACTTTCAAAAAAATTTAACACCCATTTATGATAAAAACCCTCCAGAAGTAGGCAGAGAGGGAACTTACCTCAACATAAAAAAGGCCATATATGACACATCCACAGCCAACTTCATTCTCAATGGTGAAAAACTGAAACCATTTCCACTAAGATCAGGAACAAGACAAGGTTGCCCCCTCTCACCATTATTATTCAACATACTTTTGGAAGTTTTAGCTACAGCAATCAGAGAAGAACAATAAATAAAAGGAATCCAAACCGGAAAAGAAGAAGTAAATCTGTCACTGTTTGCAGATGACATGATACTATACGTAGAGAATCCTAAAGATGCTACCAGAAACTAGTAGAGCTTATCAATGAATTTGGTAAAGTTGCAGGATACAAAATTAATAAACAGAAATTTCTTGCATTCTTATACACTAATGATGGAAAATCTGAAAGAGAAATTAAGGAAACAGTTGCATTTATCACTGCAACAAAAAGAATAAAATACCAAGGAATACACCTACCTAAGGAGACAAAAGACCTGTAAGCAGAAAACTATAAGAAACTGATGAAAGAAATTAAAGATGAAATAAACAGATGGAGAGAGATATCATATTCCTGGATTGGAAGAATCAACATTGTGAAAATGAATATACTACCCAAAGCAATCTACAGATTCAATGCAATCCCTATCAAACTACCAATGGCATTTTTCACAGAACTAGAACAAAAAATTTCACAATTTGTATGGAGACACAAAAGACTCCAAATAGCCAAACTAATCTTTAGAAAGAGAAATGGATCTGGAGGAATCAGGCTCCCAGACTTCATACTATACTACAAAGCTACAATAATCAAGACAGTATGGTACTGGCAGAATAACAAATATAAATCAGTGGAACAGGATAGAAAGCCCAGAGATAAACCGATGCGCATATGGTCACCTCATCTTTGATAAAGGAGGCAAGAATATACAATGGAGAAAAGAGAGCCTTTTCAATAAGTGGTGTTGGGAAAACTGGACAGCTACATGTAAAAGAATGAAATTAG
This sequence comes from Tursiops truncatus, assembly GCF_011762595.2. NCBI lineage: Eukaryota > Metazoa > Chordata > Mammalia > Artiodactyla > Delphinidae > Tursiops > Tursiops truncatus. Next base: position 99,445,044 of record NC_047039.1, on the reverse strand, counting down.
AACACTCCCTAAATAACTCTAAATGGATTAAAGACCTAAATGTAAGGGTAGACACCATAAAACTCTTAGAGGAAAACATAGGCAGAACACTCTATGACATAAATCACAGCAAGATCCTTTTTGACCCACCCCCTAGAGAAATGGAAATAAAAACAAAAATAAACAAATGGGACCTAATGATACTTAAAAGCTTTTGAACAGCAAAGGAAACCATAAGCAAGATGAAAAGATAACCCTCAGAATGGGAGAAAATATTTGCAAATGAAGCAACTGACAAAGAATTAATCTCTAAAATTTACAAGCAGCTCAATATCAAAAAAACAAGCAACACAATCCAAAAATGGGCAGAAGACCTAAACAGACATTTCTCCAAAGAAGATATACAGATGCCAACAAACCCATGAAAGGATGCTCAACATCACTTATCATTAAAGAAATGCAAATCAAAACTACAATGAGGTAGCACGTCACAGCAGTCAGAATGGCCATCATCAGAAAAATCTACAAACAATAAATGCTGGAGAGGGTGTGGAGAAAAGGGAACCCTTTTGCACTGTTCGTGGGAATGTAAACTGATCCAGCCACTATGGAGAACAGTATGGAGGTTCCTTAAAAAACTAAAAATAGAACCACCATATGACCCAGCAATCCCACTACTGGGCATATACCCTGAGAAAACCATAATTCAAAAAAGTCATATACCACAATGTTCACTGCAGCTCTATTTACAATAGCCAGGACATGGAAGCAACCTAAGTGTCCATCAGCAGATGAATGGATAAAGAAGTTGTGGCAAATATATACAATGAAATATTACTCAGCCATGAAAAGAAATGAAATTGAGTTATTCGTAGTGAGGTGGATGGACCTAGAGGCTGTCATACAGAGTGAAGTAAGTCAGAAAGAGAAAAACAAATACTGTATGCTAACACATATATGGTATGTAAAAAAAAAAAATGGTTCTGAAGAACCTAGTGGCAGGACAGGAATAAAGTCACAGACATAGAGAATGGACTTGAGGACACGGGGAGGGGGAAGGGTAAGCTGGGACGAAGTGAGAGAGTGGCATGGACATATATACTACCAAATATAAAATAGATAGCTAGTGGGAAGCAGCCGCATAGCACAGGGAGATCAGCTTGGTGCTTTGTGACCACCTAGAGGGGTGGGATAGGGAGGGTGGGAGGGAGACGCAAGAGGGAGGAGATATGGGCATATATGTATATCTGATTCACTTTGTTATAAAGCAGAAACTAACACACCATTGTAAAGCAATTATACTCAAATAAAGATGTGAAAATAAATAAATAAATAAAATTGCAACCAGCCAAAAAAAAAAAAAAAGCAGAAAGTAATGGGCAATGAAGTCAGTCTTTAGTTAACTAAAAAAGGAAAGAGAAGTAGAGATCCAAAGAATACCGTAATTAGTCTAATTTTGGAAACCTAGAGTAAATACCTACTGGTGCTTGCTGCCAGATTCTCAAGAACTTTGTACTGGTTTCAATCTCTGAGAAGCTGAATGAAAACATGGCTGCCATGTCATAAGGGAATTCAAAAATCAATTTGAGACTAGGCTAGATAAACTTCTAGGTGTTTCCTAATTATGAGAGTTTATAATCAAGATTCCAAATTAATACACCCACACAGCTTACTGTCTATATCAACATACTTTACTAATTTGCTGTCTTCATCAACATAACTATTCCAAGAAACTGTTGCCCAGGAAGATAAAAATCACAAATAATTTTATCATTTATTCCAGGTTCTCTACCAAAATATTAAGTAAACATCAAATCAAAGTCTTCCATAGGATGAAATAAAAACTGAGTCCTCATGACTCTTCCAACCAAAGTGTCCACCAATCCTAGACCATTATATCAAAATCCTTACCCAGTCCTAGTTAAATTTCTTCATTAAAAGGCTCTAAAACCTCATAAAAATTTTAACTTTATCCTCCACACTAGAAGACTACAAGTCTTCCGAGATGGTACATTCCCTTAACATAGCAAGAAAAAACTCAGCTTTTTCTTATCAACAGGTTGTTTTCTCTTTTAATTTCATGCGGCAATGAGTGAGACCAGCAAGGGCAAAAAAAAAAATCCCCATGTAACTTCCAGAACCTGAAAGCCTTATACTTTTCTTCACTTGCATTATGCATTTTCAGACTGTCAAGTGACGTGAATTAATCAGGATTGTATCCCTCTTCCCATCCATTCCCATTATTCTCTTTCCAGAATTCTTATGCCATGTCATTTCTCTCACTCCTTCCCTTTTAAAATGGAGGCACTTCTGTTCCCATTTCATTTTCTACAGGTCTCTGAACTATTCTGGGTGAGCCTCTTCTTCATCTTTGTAAATCTATCTCTATTTTATTTTCATTCCAAATTGTAAATATTTGAAATCTGTAATAGATCAAAGCTTTATTAAAATCCCTTTCAAATTATATTAACATTAGGCTGTGATGCCTGGAAAAGATGATGTGATTTTTCTTTTTCTGCTTGTCTGCGTGCGTGCAATGCGTGTGTGTGTGCGCGCACACAATGTCAAAAGAGAAAACACAGAAACATGTAAAACATCTACCAACATCAGTCCTTTCACCAAACAGCAACCAAATTAAAAAGAAAGCCATAGATAAATTCAGGTCCATATTTCAGAAGTGAATGAGGACCTCTTTATTTCCAATGCAATAGAAATGCAAAGAGGAGGAAATCAATGCAAACCAGTATGTCTTGGATCAGCACATTTTAAAACAAAATGTACCTCTGTATCTAAAAATCTGAGAGCCATGAATATTTAACAGAGAGAGAAAAGAATGATTTTGTCAGTGCGTAAAGCAAGTCCCAGGGAAGCTTAAATTCTGCTGCCTTCTATTAGCTTCTCTGCTTGGTAAACAAAATGAGTCATTCAGGGAAAGGAGAGGAAGGAGATAAGAACTGGGGGAGGCTGGTGAGAGGGGACTTCTGAGTCTTGGGAAGGGGAAGACTCAGGAATAGTAGTGGAGGGGAGAGAGGATGAAGTTTAATGCCAGCCAGTGGTCATGAGCTCTCTGGCTGGGGATAGAGCAGCTGGAGACAGTTCGTGAAGAGAATTTTCAAAATCCTGCCTGTTCTCGAAGCCTGAGGAAGCAGGGAGTGGCTATTGGATCTAAGGGATTGATCTGGCTACTCCAGGATGCAAGTCTTATCCAGTTAATCTCTTCAAGCCTCTCCTTCCTTACCTCTTAAAAGTAGTAATACCAGCTCCCTGCTTTAGGAGAATATCTTGGGGATAAATGAGGCACATGAGCCCAAAATCCATGCTAAATATTTGATGGCTGTGTCTGAAGCCACACAAGGGAATATTTGAGCAGCTTACCAGCTTCATGGGGGGAAGATCCTTAATGTGGCATAATTCAGGACTTTTATTACAGCCCAACCCCTGTCATTATGACTGAAATAATGCTCCCAGGAGCTTGCCTGAAACCCACAAAACAACATCCTGTAGGCTAATGATATATTGATTCTTTGACTATGAAGTCTGCACAAAAGGAAAATGCTGATCAGTGGGCTGGGATAGTGTAAGTGGGTGTAGCTGAATTAAGCAAACTAATCAACAAATTCAGGTTGTCCTTCAGCCCACCCCCGACCCCCACCCCCCACCCCACCCACCCCCACCCCCACCATTATCCTGTTGAGCTTCAGACTGGCATTTTATTCCCTTTAACTTTTAACAGATGAATTCTGCAAGAGGGAACATAGTGTTGCATGAAATAAACTTTGGACTGGGAGTCCAAAGCCAGGGTTGTCATCCTAACTCTGCAATAAACACCACTCATGAATCTGAGTAAGGTACTTCTAATTCTTTTATTTTTAGAATGTCAGTTTTTCAGTCTGTAGAAAAAAAAAAAAAAAAAACCTTCTACAGTTCTTTGTATAAGAGAGGGAGGAGGGAAGAGACCTTCATTATGGATAACACATATCACTTCCCTGTTTATGCTTTTTCTAACCACTCTGAGCTTAGAGCCTATATTTCAAGGCTATAAGCTTTGACTATAAGCTATAAGCCTTGCTGGAGGCTGTCACAGCCTGAATAACCATTAACTAATTAAGAGGGAGCAAATCAAGTTGTCAAAAACCTCTAAAACTAATAAGTCCTAGTAAATTGGAAGTTTTTTTTGTTTTTTGTTTTTTAATTTAAGTAGGTACACAGTAATCCCATCACTTCAAGGCCAGGCCTGCTTAGCACGAGGTATCAGCATATGACCCTTGAAAAGAAGATTTCTCATTAAATTCACGAGCCCTGAGGCCATTACTTCACTCAAAGCTGTGCTTGGTGCCTTAATTTTGGATGAAAATGCAGATATTCAGAGGAAATAAGAAGACAGCATCCAGGCTGTTATCTAGGAGTCTCTTGAGCCCTCAGGCAATCAGTCTAGAAGAAAAAGTCTCTTATACAAAGGGACACTTGACATCCATCAATAATCCACCTAAACTGACTTTCCTCTTTATGGCTTCTTGGTGATCTCACCAGAGCAGAGGGGCCATCTATATGAAGGTTGACTTTGTACCAGCTGAAACACGGGAGCCACCCAGAAGCTACAGAATAACAGATGCTCAGGGACTGTCATATTAGAGATGGAGATGATTGGCAGAGGAGCATCTTACTAGGACCATATTTGCAAGTAAGACCCAATGTGAATGGAATCATTCAGCAAATAGGTATGGAGTTTCTACTCTGCACTCACACTTGTACCTGAGCACAGAGGATAAAGAGTTGAAAAGACAGGTCCCCTCCACTCAAGTACCTTATCATAGCATCTAGTGGACATATAGAAATGTTAACAATCCCCGACCGTAGATGGTTAATAAACATCGAAAGCATATCTAACCCTCTCGTTGCATAAGGTAATAAGGAAAGACATCACAAAAGAGACAATATCTAAGCCAAGACTTTAAGGATGAGTAGGATTTATGAGTGTAAAGAAACAGAGGCAAGGCCATTCCAGACAGAGGAAATATTACTTGCAATAGCAAGGTCTGTAAAATAATGATTTTTTTTTTTTTAAAGAAGTTTGGAATGAAGAGGCACTGTTGAGATACTTGTCTGCCCGACAAAAATACCCACCGTTTTACACCACTGTTTAGGGAAGCCGATATCAAATACTGAGCAGGTGCACGGCCTGACTGACTGCGAATACGAAACGTCACTCTAGCGGCTGTCGGGGGACTGGATAACGAATTGTCAAGTTCCGGTTCAAGATGGCGACCGGCGAGGAACTGAAACGCACCTCCTCCCACAAACACACCAAATGCACAGCTACATAGGGAACAACTTCCTCTGAAAACAACTTGAAAACTGTCTGAGCGACTCCTGCACAGCAGGCAAAGGAGAGAAGGCCCACAGCAAAGCAGGCGTGCGAGGCCGGGCCACAGTCACTCCAAGGCCACAAACCTCATCCCCGGCACGTCCCACAATCTGAGGCGAACACAAAAGCTGGCGCTTCGCCCTGAGGAGGATTTGAAGCCCACACTGGGCACCCCAACTTTTAAGACCTGCACCTCAGAGATGTGCTCCCAAAACATCTAGCTCGGAAAAGCAACAGAGCCCGTTTCCACAAGACCCACAGGACAGGGCTACTAGCAGTCTGAGGAGTGGTCGCGCGTTGCGTTCGGACTTACCGGCCTCAGGGCCCAGCACGGAGCAGCTGATGGAAGGACACCAGACTTCGAGGGAAAGCCTCATTTGCTGGTCTTGGAGCATCAAACTGAAGGACAGGTGTCTGATTTGACACACATTTGGAGGCCAGCTGAGGTGTTCTGTGAGTGGAAGACAGGCAGACACCATCTTTGCACTCGTGTGGAGCACTGGAGACTGAGCGCCACGTTCCCAGTGGACTCTAGCCAGACTTCCGCGGGGCGACTTCCGTCCCGCGGGGCGATTTCCGCGGGGCGACTTCCGTCCCGCGGGGCGACTTCCGCGGGGCGACTTTCGCGGGGCTCCCGTGTGGAGCGGCGTGGGACTTACACGCAGCTGCCGCCCTGAGACAGCTAGACATCTCCTGGCCCTGGTGGGCAGTGAGGCTGTTCACTCTTGGATTCCACAGAACTATCACCAACAGAAAAAGAGTTCTTAAAGGGCTGCCACCTTCAGGGCACAGCCAGAGGACCACAGGCCTATGTGAAAGCAGCTGCGGCGCAAGGGGCAGGCTTCTAATTAAACACACATCTCAGAGCTGCGTGTCACCCTGTCTGGAGCCCTTGGAGGGTGGGCACTGTCTCCAGAGCACCAGCACCTCCCAGCGGAGAACTTTTGCAGGCGTGTTGTGCTGTGGCCTCCACAGCTGCCGCCCAGGGGACTCCCACCCCTTGACCCCTTGATGGCCTGGCTCTGAATTGCCGGGAGGCTTGTGCGCCTGCATCCCGCAGACGGTAATAGAGATAGTTCCTGGCCGACTGCCACCTCAGGGCACTGCATGGACAATGGACGGAATCACACCCCCCCGTCTTTCTGTAAAGGAGGCCTGATTGCTTGTCCTGGAACTTCTGCCTGAGCGACGGGCTCCACGTTTGGCCACATATCTAGAGGCTCTGGAAGGTAAGCTTGTGTATTTGCACTTTTCTTCTGCCTCCCTACAGCTTGCTGGTATCTCCTAGACAGGAGCCTATACACTCGTTTGGAGCTCTGATTTTTATGAATACTGCCCAGTGGACACCCCTATATCACCTGGCTCTGATAGCCAGGGGGGGCTTAAGCTTGTGGTCCCAGAGGACTGTATATAGTTGCATACTTTAAAACTACTCTGTAGGACAGTCTCTCCATCCATACAGAGTGAAGGAAGTCAGAAAGGGAAAAACAAGTATGTATAATGTGGCTCATGTTTGGAATCTAGAAAAATGGTACAGATGAGCTTATTTGCAAAGCAGAAATAGAGACACAGATGTAGAGAATAAACTTACGGATACCAAGGGGGGGAGAGGGGGTGGGATGAATTGAGAGATTGGGATTGACATATATACAGTACTATGTATGAAATAGATAACTAATGAGAACCTACTGTATAGCACAGGGGACTACTCAACGCTCTGTGGTGGCCTAAATGGGAAGGAAATACAAAAAAGAGGGGATGTATGTATAAGTATAGCTGATTCACTCTGCTGTACAGCAGAAACTAACACAAAATTATAAAGCAACTATACCCTAATAAAAAGTAATATATATAAATAAAGAAATAAAAGCTGCTGCCTGAGAGTCTGGCTTCCAATCAGCCTGAATTGAGGTGCAGACTGAGATATTCCCCTTTCGTACACTGACAGGTCTTGGCACACCCTCGACTACTGGGAGCCATTAAAAATAAAATAGGCTGATTAGTTGTCTCTCAGGGTTTGAGAGACAACCAAGAGCTGGGGCAGGGTTGAATGTTTACGTTCATCTCCTACATGAGGCCACTCTTTCAAGACTGGGAGAGGTGGCTGTTTTATCTAACGCACAGAAACGAAGGCAGAGGGTCAAACAAAATGAAGACACACAGGAATAAGCTCTAAACGAAAGAACAGAATAAAACCTTAGAATTGTCAGATCATGGGTAGCAGGGGTAGGGAGGTGCTGTATAGGTAGGGAGGGTGAAAGGTGACACTGAAGCAGGATGGCAACGATTGGGACAGTATCATGTAACAGGTACTTAAGTGGTGGAATTAGCATTGAAATTTGTTATTGTCAGGGTGAAGTGGATGAGGAAGATCAAAAGACATCTTAACTATATTTGGGCTGTTAGTGAAACTTCCTCATTCAAGAGTAATTTTACCATTTTTGTAAGTGCCGATGCATGTGTTAACTCAGTTGATAGCACCACAAAGCTGTGACAGTCTACTGTGTTTTCAAGTTAGCAAGAACTGAATAGCAGGGAGCTTTTTCCTTTGCTTTGCTAATCAAGAGCCATTAAACTTCACTGTGCATTCTAAGCACAGTGTATGTATTTGGGGAAAAAAATGCTAAAAGGCCATGAGGCTCTGTCCAAACTCTGTGGTGGAACCTGTCAGCCTGTGTGGCCTGATTCTCTCGTCCAATGAGTCCCTTAAAGTGGGAACGCCAATTTTGGAAACTGTATTTTCAGGGTTTACAATATAGCTCAGAAAGAGGTCAAAATGGATGTTTTGATATCCATTTGGACCGGATAGAGCTCTCTCCAGGTTTCTTTGTGTTTTTTGAATGTGCACTAAAAGAGCTGAAGTTGCTGGGCAAGTAATGAGAAGATACAAACGTGTACTTGTGTGGAAGACAAAGGAAAGATCTGGGAGTCAAAATATATAACACATGATGAGACAAAATGATTAATGGATTATTTATTTATTCATTAACTAGATAAGTATTTATGGAATTTCAAACATTGCAAAATGTGCAGTGGGTATAATGGTAAAATTAACAGAGTCTGGAAGTGAATTTTAATACTCAGTGGTGAGTACTGTGATTGGATTATGAAGTGCTGTGGGAATGGATGCATCTAGCCATGAATTGTTTCCTCTTAGGCTCAGGGCTATTTACATCATTAGTAGAGGGACTAGGTAGGAAATGCACAGTAATTCATTTATCAACCAATATTTAATATTTACCCATGCTTCAGATATTGAGCTAGGTTTGGGATGGATTTAAGATTAATCAGATGCTCATCCTCTCTTAGACATTTATAGACCAGTCATGGTAAGATATAGACAGAAGTGACTTTGAAATTTAGAGTCCATACTAAGTACCTTGGCAGAAGAAGTACTTCAGGACTTGAGCAAAAGGAGTTGAGTCCAGTTAAGACATCTATCAAGAAAGTTTTCAATATTCAAGAAAACATTAATAAAAATAAAATAGGTTTGGAAACATAATAGAGGAATTGGACTTACTGTCACTTGTTGTGAGAAGGCCAGCCATTTGGTACCAAGTCTGGCCATTCACTCTTTTGTTTTGGGTTTTTTTTGTTTTTTGGCCACACTGCACAGCTTGTGGGATCTTAGTTCCCCGACCAGGGATCAAACTCATGCCCTTGGCAATGAAAGTTCAGAGTCTTAACCACTGGACCGCCAGGGAATTCCCCATTCACTCTTTTAAACATTTGACCTCAACTCTGTGCTCATTCTGCTTCCTTCCTTAAGTTACACCCTCATTGTCTCACTTCTGCACTGCTTCTCAGCAAACCACTCTGTCTTCTCTCTCAGGTCCTGTCTTATCAGTCTGGACTGCTATAACAAAGTACTATAGATTGAGTGGCTTATAAACCACAGAAATTTATTACTCACAGTTCTGGAGGTTGGAGGTCTAAAATCAGGGTGCCTCCATGGTCAGGTTCTGGTGAGAACCCTCCTCCCGGTTGCAGACTGCCAACCACTCATTGAATCCTCACATGGTGGAGAGTAGAGAGAGAAAGCAAGATCTTTCATGACTCTAACAAGGACACTCATCCCTTCATGAGAGTTCTACCCTCGTGGCTCCATTTAATCTTATATTACCTCCCAAAGGGTCTACTTCCTTATACCATCACACTGGGGCGTAGGGTTTCATCATAGGCATTTTGGGGAGACACAAACATTCTGTACATAACAGGCCCCTCATAAGTTTCCTTCACACTGAGCAATCATTTGGCTCCTTAGGAAACCGGCTTCCATGTTCACTTACTGGTTTATCTCCAGTGCTTCCTTTGACTAAAGCAAGTGTGATCATCTGGTTCCAATAACCTCATCTCCCATCATGTCACCCTTAAAACCACAGTGCAACTATTTGAAAGTTTTTCTTTTTCTCTAAACTGCTGTCTTATAACTACATGCATTTTTAATGGACTGACCCCTCAGCCTAGAATTGACCCCTCACCCTGTGGACCAAGAAATATCTATTTATCCTCACAGGACCCAGCTTAATCAACCCCTTTTCTGTGATGTGATCTCTGAGTCTCAGTTTCCCCTTCATCCCTGTTTCTGTTACAATACTTATCATTTTGGAATTATCCCTTTATAGACCCCCACTGAACTATAAGTTCTTACAAAGAGAAACCATGTCTATATTTTGTATAATATTTAAAGAATCTGTTAATTTTGATCATTTAATTTTTGGTTTTCTAATAGTCTCTATATATTTTTTGTAAAATAATAATTTATAGATTTTCAGTATCTCCAATTGTACCCTTGCTGTAATGGATATTCAACAAAAGATTACTGAGTGACCCATCAGAGCAAAGTGTAATGGTGAGTTAGAACTAACTTCATCCCCTAGTTCCATTACATATTCTCTGTGTAATTTTGCACAACTTTGTTGACTTGTTCAAGGTTTAGGTTCATTATCTATAAAATGAGGATAACAGTACTTAGCTCATTGTGAGGATTAAGTGAAATAATGATTGTAAAGTACTTGGCTCAATTCCTGGCATGTCTTATGCTCTTAATAAATTATTTACATTAAAACTATTGCCATTAATTACTGTTTTAACCCAAGCAAGGCTCATCATCCATAAACTTTATTTTCTCCCATCTTTTTAAATAAGAAGGGGCAATAAAAATTTCCATCTTGCCCTCTTTATAAGACTTAAGAAATTATCCAATTAAATATTATATCTTAGAATACTTAAAAAATATAACAAACCATATAATTGTTAATAGTAATTATTATATTTCTCAGAATCTTAGGTCACTTGGAAGAGATGAGGATGTCGCTATCAATTCTCTGTGACTAACATGAAAACTGTTTATAGGAAGTCAGAATGTTGTCATAGTTGATTCTTTTTTACCAAAGGTTAATAATTATAGGTAAGATTAATACAGTCAAAAGTTTCCTTTTAATCATGGCTCACATTATAAATCAGTTATTGCATCTTTCTCCTGTCCCAGTAACTTCCTAATGCGGGTAGAATTATTAGCTGCTGTTCTGCCTCAAAGTACACATTTGTACCATCAATAATTAGTCTGGCCTGAAGTGATAGGATGATTAAGGGGTGGTTCTGTCAAGATTTTGTCATTCAAGATTTAAAAGCAACCAGTTCTTAATATCTTGCCCAGGTCATTGTAAAATCTTCAATAATACTGCAGTAGACAAAGGGGTACATATTATTCTTTTACCAAATTATTCAGGACTCTCAAACATTTAGCAAAAATACTAATTTATCCATTCAGAAGCTATTATCTCCCACAAGAGCCATAGCAGTTGGTGAAATAATAGAAACTTCTTCCATGAAGACTTTCTTAACCACTGTGGTCTACATCTTTTCTCTCTATTCCTGTTAAATTTACAGTGAATTCTACTCGGTTTCTCTCTTAATTGCATGCCTTGCAGTACAGTTGGAACTGCTCCTGGTGTGTATTCAGCTAGATGATTTACTAGCCAAAACAAATTAAAAATTATAAACCCTGGTTTCTTTATCTCTAAAATGAGGATAATAACCTTACCCTGCCTAGCCCCCACCAAAATTTATGTAGTTCAAATGATATATTGGATTTGAAAATAATTTGCAAAATGAAAATAATTATTCGATATTAATTAAATGTTGGTATCCCACAATTTAATTTTTAACTCTTGTTTTATACACTCTCTAAAAACTCCTATTCCTTCCCACAGCCTTAATTATTATTTTTTAGAGCTGATAATCCTGGAATCCATCTCTGTACCTCATCTCTCTCTTCATGATAGGGATATCCATATATCATGTCATATAATCTAAAATCTATCAAATTTAACATCTCCAGGTGTTTTGCACATCACTTTCTCTCCATATGTGTTTTTTTGTTTGTTTGTTTTATCTCAATGAGCAGTACTTTCAACCATCTGGTTACTGCAGCCATGAACCAGGTATACTTGATTTATCCTTCATTCTTACTAACCATCACTTCTAACCACCCACTAAATCTGGTCAAATACCCCTCAAATTCACCTACTCCTTCAGTTCTGGATCACTATAATAATATTTAAAGAATCATAATAGAATCTTAAAAGAATGTCAAAGAATCTTTAAATAAGATTCTGACTGGCTTGAAGAAGCCTCCTAAATGGCTTCTCTAGCTCCTGACATCCTCCTCACACTGCTAGCGGGATCTTTATAAATAAAGCAAGGAGCCTACTCCTGCCTAATGCCTATAAATAACAGCCATTATTCCCAAGACAGTCTCCAAACTCAAGCATGGTTTACAAACCCTTTAGAGCAGATCTTCTTAAATTTAATGTGTATACACATGACCTGGTCATCTTATTAAACTATAGTTTCTGATCCAGTGTGTCTAGGGTACAAGTCCAGGACTAGGGTGAGTTGAGCAACACTCCCTAGGTGGACAAGTTAAGGAGCCCTTATTGTCAAGGCTGTGCTAGTGCCAGCCCCATACTTTGCATGAGCCTGAGAGTGAGTGCCTCCTTAAATTATGTGCCTTAGATGCTACATTTGTCAAGCTGCCCGGTGATGCTGATGCTGCTTGTTTTAGGACCACAAGGTGAGAAGAAAATCTTGAATGGTCACTACTTATCTACCTAATTTCATCTCTCAGGATTTCTCACTTTAAACACTACCTTCTAGCCATACTGTATTATATTATTTCTTTCATATCTGGGTACATGTTGTTTCTTCTTGAAACGATTTGTACCCTTAACCTTCTTTGCCTTTGACTTCTAAATGTTCTTATAGACCACTTTTTCCAGGATTCCTTCTCCGACTTTGAAACAGTGGGTTAGGTACCTATCCTTTCTCCTTCCACAGCCCCATTTACACCTTATCTTATAGCATTTATCCATTGCCAGTATAATATTCTGTTTAGTTGTCTATTTCTACAAACCAGATTTGTGGATTAAAAATATGGGCTGGTTTATTATTTCAGGTTAAGCAACAAGTATATTTCCTAGTACAGAGTAGATAATTAACATATATTTGATAAATAAATGAAATAATTGAATGTTAAATTTTGTACTTGTGCTATCTTCTAAAATTGACTTTCAAATCCTTTAGCAATATTTTCGTCTAAAATTCTCACGCTAACTTGCAGTGCACTGTATGTACTCAATAAATATGATTTCATATCAATAAAAACAGACAACAGTTTGCCTTTACTGAAGTCATTCAGTGAATAATTTTTAATTATGCACCTGCTAGGTGCTATGATTTCAGTGGTGAACCACAGTAAAGTCCTGGTTTTCACAGCATTTATAGTTTAGGTATTTTCATCATTAAACAAAATTTTTAATGATAAGAATTCAGACATGTGACAAAGGAAAAAAAACAAGGGCCTATGAGATCTGAACATAGGCCATTTAATAAATAAAGTTAGTGGAAAAATAGAAGCAATGGGAGAAGGCAAAAGGAGTTGCCATCATAGGCATGAAACAAAGGGAATTTGAAGCAGGCAAAAAGCAGCATGTAGTAGAAAATGCACTAAACTTAGGTTTGAATCCTGTCTTGCAACTTGTGTGGCCACAGGTAAGTTAGTATCTCCCTGAGTCTCTTGCCCTCAGTCTGCAAAGTAATTATAGCATTGCCTAGCTCTCCAAGCCATTGTGTGGATCAATGATCTTAATTCAGGCTTCACACTTTAATCCAGTAGGATCTGAGAGTGCTGAAGGCAGTTCTGCATGGCCCTTTCTACTTTCTGACATGACATGTCCCCCTCCCTATGCCTAAGTTGTTTTGCCACATTAGCACAAATGAGTGCCTTTGGATGAAATGCTCCGAAGGTAACTCAGGAAATGGGAGCCATGCAAGAGGCTGAGAGGAGCAGGCAGAGAAGTCATGAGCAGCATTGGGTCACAGAAAGGAGGGCACCCTCTCAGAGTCTTAATGCATGTGGACAGGGGTGTGATATAGGGCAATTGGGATCTGTCTTCAGTGTTAATTAACCTTTCTCACCCTAACACTGCGACAGACAGTAGTGGTTATCTTACTCCCAAGAAAGGGATGTGATTAGAACAGATGGAGAAAATACAGATGAAAAGAAATAGAGTACTTATTCAACTGCAGGGGGTTCACACCCAGGGATTGTGTTTAGTGAAAGTGGGGATTTTTTTTTACCTTATAATCCAGGTGTTTTTCTCAAGCCCCTGAGGTAAGCCAGCTGTTATGTAGAGAAAGGGAAGCAAAATGGAGAGCCTGTTTGAAATCAGATCTTACTAATCCTGGTATTTCTAAAGCCTCATAGTTTTTGAAATATAAAAGATGCTCAATAGATGATTTAAATGAGTTACATGTGTGACATCTCCCTGCAAGAGTATAAAGTCTAGAATCCAAAGAAGACACCAAGAGGCCATAGAATCTTTGCATGCCAGAGCAGGAAGACCCTATAGAATCATCCAGAATCATTTTATCAATTGGACACAGAATTTTGGAGAGAGAAAAAAATCTAGCCTAAAGCTGCACAGCTGGTCAATGACAGAGCAAGATCTAGAACCCAAATTTGTGTTCACTTATTACAACACGGTGATTCAGTCACCCCCATCATAACTACATTTTGATTGTACAGTTAAGAAGCAAGCAATGGCTGGGACCTGTAGAGATTGTAAATATGGATATGAGAATGATATAGGCAATTTAACCAAAATCAGATAGACTGCATATTGTAGAAGAAGCTGCATCAAATTCAATCTATTTGTAGGCTAGCCTGGCAAGAGATGCTGAGCAACCAATGGACTCTGGGGAATGGCTCATGTAGAGACATGGTGTAGACAAAGGACTTCTGAAGGCAATTAAGCACTTAAAGGAACACTTTTCCCCAAAATTTATCAAGGTATAATTCAAAATTCAAAATTGTATATATATTTAAGGTATGCAACTTGATGATTTGATACATGTATAATTTGTGAAATAATCACCATAAGTAAGCTAATTAATATACCCATCACCTCACATACTTTTTTTTTTAATGATGAGAACACTTAAAATTTACCCTCTTGGCAAATTTCAAGTATACACTACAGTATTGTGTAGGGGAGCAGAATTTGTAACCCCAACATATGTCTCTTTGACATAAGGATTATTTTAAGCTGGTCATTTTCAAGAAATGGCAGACATGGGAGGTCTGAAAACTGAGTAGAAGTTACCCTTTTGTAAAAGACGTTTACATTTATAAGGGAGATCTCTATTTGTAAAGGTGTCTCCCTGTCTGTATCAGGAAGGGAAGGATGACTAAGTCTCTAGAAAATCTTATTAAGGTAGAAGACAGGGACTTCGATCTGCATAACGACCTTACCCTTTTGCTAACTGTGCTTTTCCTGGTAATTTCCCACCACTGACTCCCCAAACCCAGGATCTTTTGTCTTTGGCTGAAGGTGGGATTTAAGGTGAGGGTTTCTGCTACTGTGGAGAGTTACTCAGTTTTCCTGGGTCTCTCGATGTATACATGTTATTAAACTTTTTGTTTTTCTCTTGTTAATCTGTCTTATGTCAACGTAATTATTAGACCAGCCAAAGAACTTAGAAGGGGAGAAGTAAAACTTTTCCTCCCTTGCAATTATTAACCATAGTCACATTATTGTGCATTAAATCTCCAGAACTTATTCATCTTGTATAAGTAAAACTTTGTACCCCTTGACCAACGTCTCTTTCAAGGGAGAGCTTTCCTTGATGAGTCTGAAGACCTTCACGGCAGTTATCTTCAGGGTTATAAAAGGTCCAGAGGACTTCTATTTTTTGTGGCTATTTCTTCTCTGAAAAACCAAAACCAAACAAACAAAAATATTTTGCCTGCTTTGTTGTGCTTACTTATAGTATTTACTGGCCTTCTATGTTAGAAACTCTGAGTCTGTGGCTATTATGATGGACATCTATTGTACTGTTTGCTTGGAAACCCCCCTCTACTGGAAAGTGGCCCATTCCATAGGACAAGAGGAGAGGGTAATCTGTTCAGTTGTGTTTCCCCTCCACTGGCCTAAGGTGATTGGCAGTGAACAGTGAGCCCCTGATGCAAGTCAGGCCAATCAAAGTTCTGGTGGAGTCTGCATCTCTGCTCCCCATTGTATCTGAGGCTCATCTGCATCCTTCCCCTTTCAGCAGTTACTTAAAACTCTCTTGGATTCTGGGAGACATTGGTTTTCCTTAAGCTAGTTGATCTCTTTCCTTCAACCAAAAGAGACCAGATTATGATAGAAATAAAAATTAAAAAATAATTTTGATAGTTCCATTTATATACAAAATTTAAAATCATATACAGTCACCTACTGTATAACACAGGGAACTCTGCTCAATATTCTCTAATAACCTAAATGGGAAAAGAGTTTGAAAAAGAATAGATACATGTATATGAATAACTGAATCACTTTGCTGTATGCTTGAAGCTAACACAATATTGTTAATCAACTATACTGCAATATAAAATAAAGATTAAAAAATAATAAATAAATAACAAAGAGATCATATACAATCATATGTGAACTTTACATACATTTCTGAGAGTTGAATATCATTAGCTCGTTTTACAAAGGGGATAGAGATCTCAGAGAAATCAAATGGCATTTCCAAGGTCACATGGCCAGGGAATATGAAACCTGTGATGTAAGTCTAAACCTGATTTTCTCTTCCCAGTACAGTCCCCAGTCCCTACTCAGGGAGCTTAAAATTTATTAGACGAGTAAAAATAAACAATTAAATATAAAAGAGACAAAAATAAAGCAGATGGCTTACATTAACTGCTATGAATCAAAGAAATAATTTCACCGATGAAGCATTCTAGCTAAGTCTTTCTTATTTTTCTGAGACCAATTCTAACGTGGGGTAGTGGGGTTTTCCCCACACAGCGCCAAATAATTCTCCAGACACCAACTGGGTGCTCCCCTGTAATTCAAATCAATTCTGACAGTATCTACCCAGAGATAACCTCAGGTTCCACAGATTGAGGGCACAGTCCTACAAGCCGGCTCCCCACCAACCTCACCCCCACTTCAGATGCGAATCTCAAGCCTGGTTATTACTTGTATTTCCTGACTGACTGGCTGTGGGTTGGAGGTTCCAATGACCTCCACCTAGGACTTCAGATGCCAGTCAGAAACCCAGGCTGTTAATGTACTTTTGACTGACTAGCTGTAAACCAATGAGGTTCCCACAACCCCCTCCTCAATTTGAATAAATGTGCTAGAGAGGCTCACAGAACTCAGAGAAACATTATACTTACCAGATTACTGGTTTATTATAAGAGAATATAACTCAGAACAGCCAGACAAAAGAGATGCACAGGGCAAGTCATGGTGAAGGGATGCAGAGCTTCCATGCCTTCTTTTTTTTTTTTTTTTTCCCCCATGCCTTCTTGACACACTTACTCTCCCTAATCTTAATGCATTCATCCGCGTGCAAGCTCTCTGAACTCTGTCCTTTGGGGCTTTATGGAGACTTCATTATGTAGGCATGATTGATGAAATCATTGGCAATTGGTGATTGATTCAACCTCTAGACCCTCCTCTCCCTGGAGGTCAGTGAGGTGGGCCTGACCTGCCGAGGACCAACCCCAGCTGAACAGGATTCAGGGTCAACCCCTTCACTGCAAGGTCAGGTCCCCGGCCAACCAGTTCCCATTTAACAGTCTTTCCAAAAGTCACCTCATTAACAAAACAAAGAATACCTTTATTGCTCTCATCACTTAGGAAATTCCAAGGGTTTTAGGAGCTCTGTGCCAAAAATGGGGACAGAGACCAGATACATTTTTCTTCTAGATCACAATATCAGTTCAAAAACATGATAAAAAGGTATTTCCAGTCATGAGATGGACATGAGCAAAAGGAATGAAAAAGCAAAATGTGGCAGAAATTTAGCATTCACAAAGCAGGGCAGTGGGAATGAGACCAGAAAGACATTTAAGGACACTGTTACTGGAGTTCTTAAAGTTGTCGAAGGAATTTGGACTCTATTTCATTAGCGTTGAGAACACAGTGGAAGGCTTGGGGAAAGGAAGAATATTCTTCACAAAGTGTGGGTTGGATTAGAGATGGGAGGAAATGGAGGTGTGTTGGTGAGTAAAGTATTGTAATGATGCTCATTCCTCCAGAATTTCTAACTTCTGTGTTAGAATGGAAGGGCATGCTTTATGTCCAAACTGGGAACTCGATGTGTATACCCATTCTTATAAAATTTTAGCTCTTTGATCACATGAGCAGCATATCTCTTATTCTTAAACCATTCATCTTATATTAATCCCGAGTCTGAGGCCACCTCTCAGATACCAGCTACTCAGGGCTCCTCCCAGTTCACCAAGGGTGATTCACAGAGTGTACTTCAAGACTGCTATGGGTATCACCTACTGTATTTATACTGCAACTCCCTTTTCTGCTAAATAGAATAAGTTCTTCCTACTCCTTTATAGTCTTACTCATGGCCCAGTTTTTGTCTTTATTTTTCTCTTGCATTGCTCTAGAGGGAGAGAGAAGAAGTTTTCTATTCAAAATAGTTTTGTACATGTGGCTTTTGCAAATTGGGATTGTTTCATTATGCCAACATTCTCAAATGTTATTCATGTAGAATAATTTTCCATGTACTCTTTTAAAGCAAAGTTGGAGAACAGTTGAAAACAACTTTTACCTAAATTGTAGGTGTTCAAATTCCTAGGAAAATTTGAAAGGACAACAGTGAATGAAAAATCCTAATTCCCTTTTTCAGAAAGTTTTCTCTTCCCCCTTTTTATGCTTCTACTGTGTCATATGAATTCCTGGCTTTTTATAACAGTTCCTTTTACATGCTTATCATCTCAATTAGATAATAAACCCATTAAAGGCCAGTGCTGTATTTTATTAAACTGGATCCCATTTTAGAGGGGCTGCCTCGCTCGTAATGATTCTTTAATCTCTGGGAACTCCTAGGTGTGAGACCCAACTGCCTTGTCTGCAATAGTTGTCTGTACATCTCTGGCCATAGCAATTTTATCCTAAAGTAAAGAGCTGACTCAGTTAGAACAGTCAGATTCTCTCCTCTGGAACAGTGTAATCTCAAAAGGAGAGACAGATGAGCCAAACTGATGATAATATCAAAGAGGAAATTGGACTCCTTTTCCCTAGGTCCTCTGAACTTCCCCACTCCCCACTTCTCCAGAGTCTTAGTCATTCAACTCTGGATTTAAGGAGATACCCAATATTCTTTCAAAATCCCCACTTTTTAAAGTTAGCCTGCATTAGTTTCTGAGACCTTAGTCACAAGAATCATATCTAATTCTGTTTTTCTTTGTCTTTTCCATAACACAGATCTCAGAAAGTTACAGATAGTAAGTGTTCAAGATATAAGCTAAATGCATCAACTCAAAAGCATTGACGTAGACACTGGCTTTTTATTCAGGGTTCAAGCACAAGAGTGGAAAGTTAAACAAGAACTGAGTTAGTTATGGCTCTTTTACCAAACCACAACCTGACCTTGGGCTGGTCACTTCCTTAGACCATTCCTGTCTGGGCATTTCAGATGAAGAGATTATATCACATGACATCTTTGTTTGCTTCCAGGCCCAATTCCAGACTCTTGTCTCATATTTTTAAAAAAATGCTACAAGGCTTGACATCAGTGCAAAGCTTTTTGGGTGACAAAATGTGTTGGGTCCTCATTTATCTTAATGTTCACCTCCATATGTGCAGGTCTCCATGTACAATGCGAGAGATGATT
The DNA here is from genome assembly GCF_011762595.2 of Tursiops truncatus. Classification (NCBI taxonomy): domain Eukaryota; kingdom Metazoa; phylum Chordata; class Mammalia; order Artiodactyla; family Delphinidae; genus Tursiops; species Tursiops truncatus. The sequence continues at coordinate 99,425,504 of NC_047039.1, read as the reverse complement.
ATTTGTAAGTTTTTAATATGGTAACATCAGAGCTGGGATTGAATCCAGATCCTGCAGCTTCTAGTTCAGTGTACTTCCCTTCATCCCATGCTGCTGCTTCAGCTCCTCTGCTACATGTGGAAACATCTGTCTGACAGTCACCCAGACAGTCTTTCCAGATCACCCTCATTAGTCATGTAACAGTTAAAATTCTTCCCAGAGAAGCAGTCCTTACCAGTGAGGCTTAAGTTATCATTAGTATTTTAGGCAGCACATGGCATTGATGGAAATCCTGGTAAAGAGGAGATGGTGCGTGGAACAAAACTGGCGTTAAGTGGTCAGAACTGTCTTCTGTGAGTTGAAGGGGACCCTGCTCTTTCTGTAGCACACACCAGCAAATTACAGTTTTTCAGAACTCAGTGTGTGAATGTTTGATCTTGGATGATAGAAAGCGATGGCACTGGAATCATAAAATGTTGACTCTCCCTGGAGATGACTCACATGTTATAGATTCACTCAGATAGATGGAAATGACTTCATTTCCCTGGACTTTGATTACTTGCTCAGTGGTTTTCCAGCTGTGTTCTGGGAAGATCTAGGTTCTCTAGCAGGATCTCAGAAGGCACTTTGCAGTAGCCAGTGTACAGAGAATGTGTACAGAGAGTGTAGAGAGAATGGTGCACAGAAAGGGCTTCAAAGAGCCTCCTCTCCTACTTTAATCAGAACCGCTTTGCTTTGGTGTCGTGTACACTGGATTCTCTAACAGGATTTATTTAGGGGTAAAAGTGAAAGCTATCAAACAACTCTTTCTTAAAATTCTGAAATTGTGATCTCTCTGTTTCTGTCTCTGTCTCTCTTCTTCTTTCTCTTCCTCCCTCTCTCTTTTTTCCTCCCTCCTACCTCCTTCTCTCAATCTTAATCCTAAATGGGGAAAACTAAGGGAATTGCACACTTCCTGAGCAGTGCATCTCTACCAAGGGTTTGGAACAAAGCAAAAAACAGAAAAACAGATGGATTCATACATCTCCAATTCCTGACTGACTTTGTCACTGTGATTCCTCACCTTATCAAGACAAAATTAACACCCACAAAACTGAACTCAGTTTCTCTCTCTGACAAACCAGCTTCTCAACAAACCAGCTGAAGCTCAGTGAAAGGCAGATTTTATTTTTTATCTTTCTGGTTAGCCATCATTAAAACCTTAAAGTTATATTTGACCTATGTCTCTACTTTAAATGCTTCATGCACTTATTTACCTACTCATCCCAACACTTCTTTCACTTCTTTTTTTTTTTTTGGAATTTCATACACATCTGTTTCTTGATTTCAATCTCTGTTCTTATAATCCTAATTGAGAGAAGCATCTTATTGGATGCTGAGGTTACTGCCATAGCTTCCCTAGTCATTATGTACAGCCATTCTCAAACTCTCACTCCTTCACACAAACAAATCCTCATGGCCAGATTAATCTTTCCAGAATGCTGCTCCTGATAAGTAGTCAATAGGGCTTTATAAATCCAATACCTCTGGATTAGATTTTAAGTCCCTCTATACTCTATCCCCATCTTACACATCTACATATGTGATCCAGTCTTTTTTAATAGAAAGAATTCACTCTGGAATATTGATTACTTTGCTGTATCAGGAACACATATATTATTTGGATTCAAATAGAGGTAATCTGATTTGGAATTCTGCCTGTTGCATTTGATAGGACTCTTTGAGTTTTTCAAGTATAAAATAGAAAATGTGACAGCCACAAAACTTTCCTCACTAAGATGCAGGGAGAACTAAATAACATGGTAATAAATCAATTATATGGGGGATTAATTAACTTTATGTAAAGTTAGAAGCCTTTAAGGCACACTCTGTAGTGTATGAGGGCAAATTTCACATTTCCACGTTGTAATATTGCTGCATCTGTCTAAATCACAGGTCTAAGAAGTCAACATACTACATTAATTGGAGCAGTTTCAATATTTATCTCACATTTCTGTGATACTGTCAAAATAATATGTGTCTTCAGAGCATCCTCCTTTATTCTAAGGTTTTAGTTGTTGTTTTTTATTTATGCATTTATCACTTCTATATCATCCTCTCCAACTATGATATCTTTCTTCCATTTCAGACACATATTTCTATTTGCCCATCACAAGGGCTTTGCTCAAATCAAATTCATTGCTTTGCCTTGAACAGACTGCTCTCCTGTGTCATCTTTGTAACAGTCTTCACATTTCATAAAATCCCTGAACCAGATTCCTTGGAATCGTCATTGACTCCTGCATTAGTGAACATTTAGGTAGAAAAGCATGTACCACACCACGATTTTTTTTTTGTTTTGGCCTTGCCACGCACAGCTTGCGGGATCTTAGTTCCTCCACCAGGGATTGAACCCGGGCCCTGGCAGGGGAAGCGCTGAGTCCTAACCAATGGACCACCAGGGAATCCCCCGTATCAGGTATTTTTACGAGAGATTTAACATAGGGAATTGATTATATGTGTTGGGGAGCTGGTGAGAGAGACAGAAACAGAGAGAAGACAGAATTAAGGGCTAGCTATTATCCCTAGGATTAGCAGAACAAAGAGAAGAGGTTGGGATGACTATAATCTAGACCCTCAGTAAGAAGATGCTCCACAGAGCTGGGACTCCTACTGAGAAGGGGGGCGGGGCATTGGGAAGCTCTGACTGGTATCTCTGAGAAGATGCAATGTGACTGCTAAAAGAAGCTGTAGTTTGGAACCAGTTGTGCTGCCAGGTAAAGTGTCATTTCTAGGTCATTGCTGGCAAGAACAAGAAGCAAAATAAGAAGAATCAAGTCCCTTCTACTTGTCTCCTGCCTTCTCTGTAATCCTTAGTTGCAGAACTTCCAGGAAGCTGGGTACGAGAAAAAATGTGTAATTCACAAGTTCAGTCCCAGGAACCCAAAACAGGAATAAAACATGGATTTGGAACTCAGTGAAGTAGCTTTCATATCCAAATGATCACCATGTCCTAAAAATCCTCCCTTTGACACAGTACTAGAATGCTTCACCTCCTCATTTCCTGCAGCCCCACCCCTGGTACAGGCTCTCACCTGTTGTCCAGACTGTCTAAACAGGCTACTACCGTGTGTCTCTATCTCATTCATCTCTCAAATCCATCCTTCACACCGACACTCTAATTACTTTCTCACAAACAACAGTGATCATGTTACAACCTGTTTGGAAATATTTCAAAAATCTCTTACAGTTTCTACACTGTATTGATACATTTTGCTCTGGGGAATCTGAAACATACTTTGCTCCATCTCCACTCAGAGAACTCTTCTAGAAAGATTTGTCCAGTCTACAAAGAAGAAGAATTTTCCCCACAAACCTTGATAGCATTCTCTATTTTGGCTTTCAGCATTCACTGAGTATCTGTTATATGCCAGATATCAAAAAATTCATATTCTCATTTGAGAATCTGCTGCCATTACCAAAGCATAAATGTCTCAAGATTGAGTTCTGTGTTTATTTTTTTTGTACCTACAGTACTCTCTAGAGAACCTGGCATGTAGTAGATGCTGCAAGCTATTTGTTGAATGAATGAATGATAAATACATATGTCTAATAAAAAATCAAGCTATCTGTTTTCTTGTCCTGCTGGGTTTGTATGTTGTTTGTCCACACACAGGTTTCCAGGAGATCTGGATAATACTCCTTAAAGAGCGGACCCTGAATCCCACAGTGCACGTGTGGTCAGGGCCAGGGGCAGGCAGTTGAGGAGATGCAACACTAGTTGACAAGTTTTAGCTTGAGTTCCACCAAGGCCAATGAGTTTTGGGAAAAAAAGTGAAGTTAAAGCAAGAGGGTGGTCTACTGGGGCACCTCATTCTTGTTACCCTTCTCCCCTCTTCTAAGAAACCTGAAATTAGTTCTTCCCTCCCTGTAACCCTGCCTCCTCTTCATTTTCACCTCCTCATTTTTAAACGCCACTGTTTTGGAGAAACGTAGTGCCGTTCCAGCTGCAGGCCCTAAATCATTGCTGTACTTTGGACATGCGCTGGGGAAGGGAGCCCTGTGATGGATGGGGCTGTCCGTATTTACCCTGGGTGTGCGATGGCTGTGGGGATCGTCCCGTGCAATGGGTGTTCTGGGCAAACTCGGCTTGTCACCTCCCCTGCCTCCTCGCACAGTGACAGTGACTGATCGGCCACTTCTAAGGAGAACTGCCCTTTAGAGCAAAGGAACTGCAACGCCCCCTCTTGTCTAAGCACACGTGCACACATGATCACATAACTCACACGCACACAAATGGCTCGCTCTCAATCTGTCAGTGTCACGTTCTTTTTGGCAATTTTGTATTTCCCTGGATAACCTTGCAAACAACAAAGCTGCTTAAGTGTAAGCAGGTGATGCGGAAGCAGCAATCTCTGTCTTTTAAAGAAATCTCCTTATGGGCTTTCAGAGACATACTGCATTGGTCATCCACAAACTTATTGCCCAAGGCAAATTGTGTAAAATACAGGTCATGCTAAAGCCCCACATAAACAGGGCTTTTTGCCTTTAGGCAATCCACCTTCCTGACAGTGTTGACTTGAGTTCTAGAACCAAAGAGAGAACGAGAAGAGGGAAAGGAGAATACAGATAGCAAAGATACATCACACTTATGCAATTCTTTACAGTTTGTAAGGCATGCCATCCCCTTTTACTCTCAAGCCTGAAGGATAAGAGTATGTATATGTGTGTGTGTGGAGAGAGAGAGAGAGAGAGAGAGAGAGAGACAGATTATGTATTTAATATCAGAAAGGCTGAGCAAGTTGCACTAATTACATTAGCCAGCATCTTTTAGATGCAGAGCATACATCTGCTCTTCAAACTTTTAATCTTGTACCCTTTTAATTTCACTATTTGCCATGTGATCTAAACCTGAGAAAGATTATCATCCAACCACATATCTTTTATAAATCTCCTTTGGGCCTAGGAGTTCTTACAAGTTCTGATAACTAGGCATCAAGACATAGAGGTCATAGTCATGACTTTAATGAGTCCATGGGTGGATCCAGTTCTTCGTTCCAACCCTTATTCTGTCTCTGAGCACGTCACCAAACAATTACTGGTTTGACAAAAATAATTCCAAGTTTTCAGACGACTCATGAAGAATTTTAAAATTTCTTTTTAGAACACATAATTGAATTGCTATTCTTGGGTTTCTCTTTCATATGTTTCAACCTGTTTCAACCTGTGATATGGAGCAAAGAGGCTACATAATCTATTATAATTGTTTCCAAACTCTGCTCCAGAAAATCCTAGTGGGTCACTGAGGCCTTGAAGGGTTCCAAGGCAACTGGGAGCAAGAGGGAGGGGAAGGCTGAGCTGATTGGGGCAGCCCCTTGAACTTCTTACGTACCCACATAACATTGTATTTGAACAAAATGTTCCAAATCTAACCCCCTCCCATTTTTTAGCAAAAATGCTAAAAACCACTTAGTAGATTTAAGCTTCAGTTCTCTACTAAAATTTTGTTCTTGAGCAAATAATTTTAGTCCCCTGGGCCTCCTTTCCCTGCAGGAAAAGGAAGATAGCAATAATCCCCAAATCAGAGAGTTGGCATGAAGGATCCAGTGCTAAAACATCTTGGATAAACCATACTTTATAAAACATTACAGAAAGCTAAGGTGTTAGTATTGTTAAATCTGCTCCCAGACAACCTCTTTTCCTCCTTTATCCTACCACCACCACCCAAAACAAGCCCATCAGGACCTATTCTGGGACTCTGTGAGGTAGCCGTGCCCACCCACTAGATCCACCCTATCAATTCAGAAACTTAGTCAAACACAAAAAAAGACAGAGTAAAGGGGTGATCAGTGACCCAGGAGGCAGGTTCCAGTTCTATCATTTATATGCTGTGTGATCTTAAGTAAGTTTCTTAACCCAGCAAACACTTTTCTCATGTGTGAAATAAAATGAACTCATCTGCATAAAATTATGAGGACTATGTGATATAATGAATCCAAAGAGTTTGGTACCAAGTAGTGATTTCATAAATTGTCTTTGCAGTTGCTTTTACTAATTTGGTAGGAGTTGTGAGACGAGAAGCTAACTAATAAGACTGAGATGCAAACAAACAGACAAAAATCAACACCCCAAACAAGGGGGATGTGGAGGGATTCCATCATCCAGTAGCTTTGGGAAAACTGGGTTAGGTGTGGTTTTTCATAGCAGGATTTTTCATGCTTTAATATTACTGATATCAAAGGAAGATGTCTTGTGCAGTGTCTCCCAAATCTACTTGACCTTGAATCTCATATCTGCTGGATGTTTCTCGAGTGGCAGTGTCCTGTAGAACTCTCTGTGTCATAATAGGCATGTCTGCATCTGCTCTAACCTGTATGGTGACCACTAGCCACAGATGGCAGTTGAGCCCTTTTCAGTGTGCCTGAGAAACTGAATTTAAACTGTATTCATTTCTAATTTAAATTCCAGTAGCCAGATGTGTCTAGTGGCTACTACATTGGAGAGCACAGATCTAGAGACCAGTTTTTCAGGAAACACACTTTGGAAAATGCTGCAGCAGTACTAACAGCTGGGCAAACTGTCAGAAGCTGGCAGGGCCTGAAGAGGCAGGGTGAAGTGGGGAGAACTGCTTGCTTTGTTCAGGGATGGGAAAGTCATGAATAACAGCTGCTCACCTAGGCCGATTTACCAAAAAGTTAATGAAGCTTAAGCTTCAGTGCTGCTCCCTTTCATAGGTCCATCTAAGGTCTTGGGAGTTTTCACATGGTCATATATTACAGTAAAATATGTTAGCCATAACTGATTAAAACAGCTGTTGCTACTGGAACTTCCATTATGTAATGTTTTCTCTCTTGTTGGTTGGTGACTGTGTAGCTTTAAACATTTTTGGAGTCTGGGTAATGGAAAGTTGAGATGTGATATGGAGTTTGGGTGTAAGTGAAATATATTTACATGATTCAGAGTCACTTTTTTGTATATATGTTATCTCAAGTTATGCCAGTTGTAGGAATGGCTTTCAGTAATGTTCCTAACTCTGTAAGCTCAAAAAGCTTGTAAGAAAATCTTAAATACTTTTAAATGTTACAACTCATATATGAAACAAACTCTCTAAATATTTTCATAAATTTGACCACATTCTTAAAAATTTACATGACATTAGAATAATTAGTGAAGCCCAAAGAAATTTCTCTAAATTAACTTTAATGAAAAACAAATTTTAAGCAACATTATTAGGGAAAAGATCAAATTACCTTTTATTTTCTGTTTAGAGAATATTACAAAAGCATTGTTATAGAAAGACATGATCAAATAAAGCCAAAAGAAAAAAAATCTAAGGAAAAAATTATTACAGAAATATGTCAGAAAATTATTTTTTTAAATTACACTGTTTTCTGGATTAGGAGACTTAAAATTTGAGTTTATTATGAGTTCTAACTAAGCATAATTTTTATTTCTTTATTTTGTGTTTGTAATTTTGTATTCTTATTTTAAAGCAACACCCCCATTCTATAATTTTTAGTATCTACAAAATCTACTTAAGTCTACAGATGCCATTAAAAAAAAATTCTTATCGTATGCCAGGCATCATTTAGAGCATGTTGCATGGATTATCACATTGACTCTTTCCACTACCCCTATAGAGAAGGTCTTATTATATCTCAGTTTTCAAGATGAGGAAATGAATCATAGATTTTGCCTAAATGTACAGATCTAGTAAGTGGAAGAACTGAAACTCAAACCTGAAAAACTCCTGGTTTGGAAGCAGAAAGTAGCAGCAAACTATGCCTTCTGTTAGAACTACTAGGGGAAACACACACACACACACACACACACACACACAAATGACAAAAGTAACATATTTTTAAAAAGTGATCAGAAATCTAGGGAATCTAGAGTGTAGAAGGATTAAATTCCAGAGTGCAAAGAGCTTTTCCTAGGCTAGTAAAATCACTGCTTTCTTCCCCCGGCACATTTCTTGACTCTAGGCACAGGCAGGGTATAAAGCTTGCAATAGGCAGAGAGTTTTGTGAGGGAAAGAAAAACCAGCGGAAATTTTGGCAGTTCTGTGGGATTAGAATCTGGAGGTGCCCCAAACACTAGGCTGGAGCCCCCAGGATCTGCCGAGTGCTGATGGGGAGGGGAAGCAGGGTGGTTCCTCTGAAAACCAGAGTGAAATCCGCACTGTGCTGCAGTGTGTAAATCAAAGTAGTGTATATTGTTGTTTAGGGTTTTTCATTCATCCTAACTGCTGGTTATAATCCACTGTGTGACAATAAGCAATTTATTTTTCACCTTACTTTCTAGGAGCGTTTGGATCGGTTCTGATCTTTGTTCATCACAATGGTGTCACTATGAACTTTCAATTGCATGTCTTTTGGTGGGCACATTTATGCGGGGGATGTACCCGGGTGTGAAATCACTGGGTCATAGAGAGACGCATATAGTCATGCCACCAAGTAACAGGAGGGACCAAGTTTTAATTGTTTTAACTTTACTGTAGATTATTCAGTCTCATTGAGGCACAGATAAATTACAACTATAAAACTGACCTCATTACCATATATCTATATCTATATTCATTTATCTTTTTATGTATCTATGAGGAGACAAAAAGACAGGGGGAGTTCAGGTGGAGAAAAGAATATAGAAGAGAAAAAGAACACGTAGAGGCCAGAGAAAAGAGAAATGCAAAAACAGCAAGAAAGGGAGGGAGGGAAGAAGAAAGAAAGGAAGAAAGGAAGGGAGAAAGATGAAGATAGAGATCATGCTAACCGGAGAAAGAGAAGCAGTAGAGAGATAGAGGTTTTGAAATGCATCAGTGCATACTTATGTGTGCAATTTTTAAAATCAAAGCAGGAAAACATTTTTCTGGAAAGATACCTTTGTCTACTTTGTGTGTGTATTTTTTTCTTAAATTTGTTGGTGACTTTGATGTATTGAACATGTTCTTTTAAGTGTGTTGGCAGCATAAGCGAATGTGCATTTGAAATAATTCTTTATTTCAAGTATTAGAAGTAAACAAGATGTCAGAATTTCTGTAAGACAGGAGGAGAGGAGAACAAGGAAGGCAGAGAGAAATATATGTATATATAGGAAAGAAAAGAGTTTACAGAGTTACAGATCAGGGTAGAGGCAGGGTGTGCACTCCTGTGTTAGATGGTGGAGGCTGAAACCCCAGCTTGCAGCCTCCTTTGCAGTGTGGTTTACTTTGTGATGCATATATCAAAATAATTTACTTTTAATTCTCCCCAATTTGGACTCTTACTATCTGGTCTCAAGCTGCTTTTTATCCAATCCTGGAATATCAGAGCCCAGAGAAAATTGGGAAGATTATTTATTCTAAGACTTCACTTTACATATGAGAAAGACTGAGCCCCTCCCAAAAGGAAAATGACTTGCTCAGAGAGGCCACAGACATGGTCTCTGATCTGCTGTCCGCTCCCACATTCCTCCATCATTCCAACAGCTCTGCTGTTTGGGGCAGTATTTCTTCGCAGTAGGATATACACATAAGAATTGCTGATGCTTTATCAGTTTTCCATTGTGTTGTATTTAACCTTGTTTTCTCTTCTCCTCCTGGTCCTATGTGGGAAATACTCTTGAAGAATGGAGCAGAGCCACATGTTTTTGTTGCTTTTGTTTATTGGGAGGAATTATCTGGAATTCAGATGAGAAAAATATTCAAGTAGAATTATAAAATCAAAATAGAATTATATTTTTAAAAGATGCAAATAGACGAGAGATATATGTAGTCTTCATATTAGAAATAGAATAACTGAGTCTCAGAGAGTTCAAATATGAGAGGCGCAGTGTGGGTTAGAATTCAAGTCATTTTACTTCCAAGAAACTTAGTATAAAATTCAGTCTCTGCTCTGAGTTAAGGACTAGTCTGGTGCAATAGAGACTACGTGCAGGTCTGACTTCTACCCTCAAAAGAGCTTAGGAGAGGTGAGCCAGGTACCCTAGATATGGTCTTATTCAATTCAGAGAGAATGATGTGAGAACATCAGTGTGCCTACTGTGTGTGTGTGTGTGTGTGTGTGTGTGTGTGTGTGTGTGTGTGTGTTTGTGTGTGTGTGTGGTGTGAGCTGGTGAGATAGTTAGGGTAGACTAATAAGTCCCCACTTCATGCCAGCCATGCGATAAACAGAGAGGATGCAGTGGTGAGTGAGACAGATACTGTTTATGATCTGGTGAGAAAACAAAGAACAGCAAAAATACCTTTTGAGAGAGAAGCAGAAACTAGAAGGAGAGAGAAAACAGGAAAAAGAATGATTAAGGAGCTCTGTGTAAGTAGAGGGTAATAATCAAGTGCTTTCTTGGAGGTAGAGTAAGGATAATAGAGGGGCAAAATAAGATGATTTTAGAAGAGAAAACTCAAGCATTTTAAGATGTACTATAGACTGGTGAGGACAGAGGACCCAAGAATAGCTCTTTTTTCCCTTGCTTACTGATTCTGTTACTATGCTATGTGAACACACAGATAAAGTTGTCTCTTTTTCCACTCCCTTCTCTGTAGGTTTCATTTCTAGTCACACTCTCAGCTGGTTAATTCTCTTCTCTCTGAGATCAGAGATTAGATACAGTCTGGATTTATTGCTGGAAAACATAAAAAGAACTATTCCTATCAAGAATTCAAATGATTAAATATCCCACCACAGAAATACTTTTAACTTCCCAGGTAGTAGAATTTTGCTTGCCTTCAGACACCAGGGCTGGTGTTACCCCAAGGCTCTGAGTCATGGGGAACAAGGACAAAAAGCAGAGGGTTAGAGGCAGGAAAGAGATAAAGACCAGGAATGAGAAACAGGAATGATTTTAAAATGGGGCAGGGAGAGGCTGTAAGGGGGAAAGGGGGAAGACAAGGATAGAAGAGAAAATAGGAGAAAGATGTGAGTAGCATTGAAGAGGCACTGCTTCTGGTAGCTTTGAACTGAAATTGGGAAGATTAAACCAATCAAACACAGGAAGAAAAGCAAAGAATAGAAGAGAAAAAGGTTTTATACATTTTTCCTAATCTACTCCCTCTATCCCTCTACCCTTAATTTTCATTTTCATATCTAAGAATGCTCCATTCCTTATGTTACAGAATCCCAGAATTGAAGAGCATGGGATGGCCCTTTTAAAAGAGTATTTGAGGACTTCCCTGGTGGTCCAGTGGTTAAGATTTCACCTTCCAATGCAGGCAGTGCGGGTTCGATCCCTGGTTGGGGAGCTAGATCCCACATGCTTTGGGGCCAAAAAACCAAAACATAAAACAGAAACAATATTGTAACAAATTCAATAAAGACTTTAAAAATGGTCCACAACAAAAGAAATCTTTAAAAATAACTAAATAAAAAAATAAAAGAGCATTTGTCCCAGGCATCTCATGCTGCAACCTAGTGGCTCCATTCATATTTTGTTTTTTTTTTGCTGAAGTCCTCACCCATGTTTTGTTTGTCGGTTGCATTTTGCAAACAAATCGGGAATTCAAAGTTCTCTTGGAAACCTTGGAAGATGTAGTTAACACTTGACTTTCATGTGCACACATACAATTAGTGGAAGCCAAGTACCAACTATCCCCCTTCAGGCAAAGTACAACATTTTTGGTTCTCCACTGTCCCCACTGACCTGTCTACTGAAGGTGTTTGAATTGACTACTTAGGATTTGGTCTAATCCGTCTGCATCCTGCATCCTATCTCCCCACCTTCCCATACAAACCTTGTGCACATTGCATCTGTTAGAAAACAGAGGCCAACACAAGTCCAGGGACTTCCCAAGGTCACACAACAAGTTTCTGGCAGAGACCAAAGCAGAGTCCAGCATTCTTTCCACTACCTCAGTGTCAACTTGTAGTTGAGGCCCTTTGTGATGAGAGCTTTCTATGCCTCAGGGCTCTTGTCACAGCTCAGCTTGTCATGCCATCCACAAACTCAGCCCAAGTTTCCACCAGTTTTGGATCATTGGCCTCAACTTTGAGATTTCAGAATCATCTCCGAATGAGGAGGGGCCTCAGAGCTGACCTAAACCATCCTCCACATTCACAAAGAAGCCAAGGTCACACTCCCATTGATGAGGAGCAACCTCAGAGCCCAGTCTTCCTCCTAACTTTGTGCTATTTTTAACTAAACACACATTTAAGCCCCAGGACCCTCCAGGGCTTTCATTTGACTGACTTCCTCTTCATGCTGCTTCCCAGGTCTCAGACCCAAACATTTCCACATTTCCAGGGATCTCAGGTGCTTCTCTTATCTGGTTCTTAAGTTCACATCTGTTCCTTCGCTCACTTTTTTTTTTTTTTTTAACTCAATCCCTCATTGCCTTCTGCCCTAGTCCCCAGCTGTCTGATGCCTCCCCTCTCTTCTCCTTTTTCTGTTTCATTAGATTTAATTTTACCCTGATTTCCTCCCAAATTTTCTAATTTAATCTTATGTTGACTTTGACACAGTGTTATTTTCCTTGATGCTTCACCGTAGCACTTACCATCTGGCCCAAGGATTTAAATGATTCTTTCTGTTTCTTTCTGTTTCATTCTCTCGCTCTCGCTCTCCCCCCATCTTCCCCTCTCTCTAGTTCTAAGTCTGAACTCTCTCTCCCACTTTCTCTGTCATTTTTTTGTCTGGCTCTTTCTCCTTTTTTTCTCTCTCTGCCTGTTTTTTCTCTTTTTCATCATTTCTTTACTTCTCTTGTCTCTTTCTCTTGGCATTCTCTCATATTCTCTCTCTCTCTCTCTCTCTCTCTCTCTCTCTCTCTCTCTCTCTCTCTCTCTCTCTCCCCCCTCTTTGAAAATTTCAGATCCCTTTATTTTCTCCAAGAGACATATGGGATAGATTCCAGGTATGGCAAGAGCAGTAGGAAAGCACATATTCTCAGCTCCAGTCCTCATTCCTCATGGTGGGTGTGTAGGACCATCTGCTCTACAAAATGGTGCATGTTCCTCACAGGTTCTCCCTGCCTTGGGGATAAATGTTGCCTTTTCTCCTCTGTCAAATTTCTGGTCCTTAGATGCCTCCTTCCTTTGGACTTTGTGCTTCGTACTGAACTAACCGTAAATGAGATTCAAGGAACCTGAAATAGAGTTCATTGACTGTCTGGTCTTAAGAGCTTGGGAGATATCTGTTGTAACATAACTTTTGGTAGGCCTGGGACCTTTTCCATCCTTGCATATAATGTGCTCTGAATAAAAAAATGGTGGAAGATTATGCTAAAGAGGGAGGCAGGGGGTGTGCAAAATAGGTGAATGGGATTAAGAGGTACAAAACTCCAGTTATATAATAAATAAGGCATGGGGGGATATAATATTCAGCATAAGAAATATGGTCAGTAGTATTAGAATAACTTTGTATGGGGACAGATGGTTACTAGACTTAGCATGGTAATCATTTTATAATGTATGCAAATGAGAAATCATTATGTAGTACACTTGAAACTAACAATATTGTATGTCAACTATATTTCAATTAAAGAGAATAAAAATAATAACTAGAAGGAAAAAAAAGGTTAAGCTAGAGAGATAAGAAGGAGTTAGATCATGAGCAAAAATGAGTGTGAAATGTTTCACAAAGCAAAATCACTAAATTGTTTTTTCTATTCTGTCCCCTTTTGGATTTTAACAAAATAATTTTAATTCTTTGAAAAAGAAATGGGAGCATTGAGAGGATAGGAAGAAGAAAACGAAAGAGGAAGAAATTATAGTAGTCACTTGAGTTTTTGCTAGTGAGCCTTGAAGAGTTAAATTAGGGAATAAACTGAAACCCATGGATCAAGCGAGGGGTTGGATTATTATTGCCTATCTTTTTTTTTTTTAATCTTCTCATGTATGGACACTCAGTAATTAGTAATAATCCGATCTTTTCCAAGTGTAAGATCCTAGGATGCCATCATTATCATAATTATATCCGAAGAGCAATTCAGTGCTTAGGAAATGTTTCTCACATACCTTATTTTATTTTATTCATGGCCATGGTTCTAATGATAAGGTTAAAGGGAAAGGGGGAAGGTTCTATCCTATCTCCAAAGTTTGAATCTGCAGGCCGTTCATTTAGAGGATTTTTGCTCTTCGAGGGAGGTTGATAAAATGATTGAGCAGTGTCTGAATTCAGCACTGCAAACCTCTCAGAGGAAACCATATGTAAATGGACCTGTGGACAGTTTGTAAACTACCATATGCCCTCAGGCCCCAGCTAGCTGGTTGTTAGTGTTCCAAGACACTTCAAAGAACAGTTTGCTGCATAATGATAGTGTCCACTGTCATTTATAAAAACCAACAATTTCCCAGGCACCCATATCATAATTTAATTCTTCATCCAAGGCTTGAATATACCCATATTTGCCTATGAGGAAATAAAGATGCAGAGAGGTTAATTGATTTGTTAGGATCATACAGCCAATAACTGGTGGCATTTTAGTTCGAACCCCGGTCTACCTGCTCAAACTTCATTTATTTTCCCATAACACAACACTGCCTGCCTTTCAGGAAATGGGTGGAGGAGGGAAGGTAAAGATAAGACCTCACATCAAATGATTTTATTTTTTTTTCTTTTTCTAATCAGTCATCTTTCTTGTCTCTTCCATAAATGATTCATCAGCAGAGGGTAAGAATCATTCAACAAATGAATAAATGAACAATGACATCTTTACTGAGATCACTCACTCTGGAGGCAATGGACTGGTTCTTCCCCATGGCCTCTTCAAGTTGGAATATTTCAAGTAGATTTGGGGACGTACTGAATATATTTTACAGAGAAAAAAAAATCTACTTATCAAGTCATCCTCATCCTATCAAGGACACCTGCCGGATTGCAGTCAAATTGCCAATGAATAATTAAAAGCTAATTTCCATAAAGTGATTTGCCATCCTTTATTGGTTCCTGAATTACCCTCAGATGAGCTACTCCCTAGAGGGATGTTGGCTGGCTTTAACATGTTCGAAGCCACCCACATGGCCAAGCAGGGGTCTCCAGTGCCCAGAAAAGGGGATGCAGGTGCAAGAATGAAAGTATATTGCTGCTCCTGACAGGGAAAGCAGGCCCTATGGAGCTTACTGAGCTGAGCAGAGCACAGGAGGTGGTAGCAAAGCTCAAACATGGGAGGCTCATAGAATAATTGGCGGATGCTAAAAGACACCTTTGTGAGAGCTTCCTATGTGGTTTTTAAGCCACAGATATTCCACAGAGCTGCAAAGAGAAGGGGGTGGGTTTCTGGCCCCGTTCTTCAACTGTGTCCACTCTGCCAAAGCTGGAAGAGACCTTGAGTTCAATTGATCTGGTACATTTTTAAGTTACTTTGGGCCCCAGAATACTTTCTTTTAGAAACAAAAGCTCATTCCAAATCCAGCTATAAAGGACAGAGATGATTGAAAGTTCTTTTTTTTTTTTTTAATTATTTATTTTTGGCTGTGTTGGGTCTTTGTTGCTGTGCACGGACTTTCTCTAGTTGCAGCGAGCGGGGGCTACTCTTCATTGCAGTGAGCGGGCTTCTCATTGCGGTGGCTTCTCTTGTTGTGGAGCATGGGCTGTAGGTGCACGGGCTTCACTAGTATGGTATGCAGGCTCAGTAGTTGTGGCTCGTGGGCTCTAGAGTGCAGGCTCAGTAGTTGTGGCACACAAGCATAGTTGCTCTGTGACATGTGGGATCTTGCGAGACCAGAGCTCAAACCTGTGTCCCCTGCGTTGGCAGGCAGATTCTTAACCACTGTGCCACCAGGGAAGTCCCTGAAATTTCTTTAGTTATCCTTAGCTGAGTGGCTTTTTTCTTTTCTTTTAGGCCAATGTGTAAGTATTTATCAAGAAGGTACCTGTGCATATTCTTTGACACAACAATTCTACTTCTAGTATTCTAGCCTCCAGCAAAGCTCTGACCTGCACAAAATGGTGTGCACAAACATGGTCTTTGCAGCACTGTTTGTAATATCAAGAAGGGAAATAGCTTATCAGTAGAAGAAAATCCAAATAAATTGTTGTGCAATTTTTAAGACAAGTGAGCAAATATCAGCTAAATATCCTCAATAAATATTGAGGCTATCCAATATCAATTGTTGTTAAAAATTTTATAGTATAGGTAATACCTTAATATGATACAAATTATGTCTAATGCTCTCTTCACACATACGTACATGTTGTATACACATATACATGCATATGTATATGTAATATACACACATACATATGTGTATTGAATGTCATTGCCTATGCAGAGGAATATAGGCCTTAACCAGTTCACATGACAAAAATTATTATTCTTTATATTTCCAGATTATTTAAGTAACTTTAAAATTTTTGAACAAATTTGTAATTTTCTCTGTATTGTTTTCATAATGTCTTGACTAGATTTTTCATTTCAGAGATAAATTTCTCCTTCAGATCAATTTTTTCTTTTATAAATTCTATTATTTTGTTATGGTTTCTACTGTTACCTCTATGAATTTTTTTTTTTATTAATTTATTTATTTGGCTGTGTCAGGTCTTAGTTGCATCATGCGGGATCTTCGCTGAGGCATGTGGGATCTTTTGTTGCGGAGCATGGATTCTTCGCTGCAGTGCGTGGGCTTCTCTCTAGTTGTGACATGCAGGTTTTCTCTCTCTAGTTGTGGTGCATGGGTTTTTTCTCTCTCTAGTTGTGGCGTGCAGGCTTAGTTGCCCTGCAGCATGTGGGATCTTAGTTCCCCGACCAGGGATGGAACCCACATCCCGTGCATTGTAAGGTGGATTCTTTACCACTGGACCACCAGCGAAGTCCCTACCTCTATGAATTTTAATTATACTAATTTTGTAATAATTCCCAGATTTTCTCAAGTTCATGGGATTCTACTTCTCTTATTTCTTGTCTTAATTACTCTCCCTTAAGGAGAATGGATTTGTAATTTTCTTTTTTGTTTGAGCTCATCTTTAGCAAAATATTTTTGTTCTCCATGAAAGCTGAAGAAGTATCTTTATAAAGCGGTGTTACATTTGACTCTTTCAAGGATCAAACTGATCCTTCACCAGTTTTTTTTTTTAATGTTAGCTTCTGATCTTGTGATTCCAATACAATATGGATGATAGGAATTCAGACTCTACATGCACATATGACACAGCTCTGGGGTTTTGCTTAATTATAGGAGATTTCCTCTTCTTACTTAGAACCCCAGAAAATTTCTTCCAGATTCATAGACTACAACAAAGTGTTCCTGATATCCTTTCAACAATAAAGAGAACTATGCCAGCCTCACTGTTGTGTCACCTCCCAGTTCCCGCTTCTCATCCCTTTTTGGAGCTGCACAGAGTTACTCTTCCTTTTCCATATGGACAGTAAACTCTCAACCAGTCTTTAGAGCCTGTATCAGCACACTGAACCCCACCCTAGGGAAAAGAGCCTCGTTTGTTTATTGTGTTGGTTTTAAGTTACTTCTTTGGATCCACCACCTAAGTATTTCTCTTTTTTACCCCTTAAATTCTGTTAAATGTTTAAAGACATTTTTGTTATGCTTTTCTTTCTAGTACCTGTACACTTTTGCAGTGAAAAGAAGGATACATAGTAACTCCATTTTATTGTTGGAATTTCTCTATTTTCTCTTCAATTGGAGAATAATTAAAAAATTGGAAGTAGGAATCAACTAATCTTTCCCTAGCTTCCTGAGTTTCTTTCCTGGAATTCTCAGGTTCCAAGGAATAATTTTTTTTTTTTAACATTTTTATTGGAGTATAATTGCTTTACAATGGTGTGTTAGTTTCTGCTTTATAACAAAGTGAATCAGTTATCCATATACATATGTTCCCATATCTCTTCCCTCTTGCGTCTCCCTCCCTCCCACCCTCCCTATCCCACCCCTCCAGGCGGTCACAAAGCACCGAGCTGATCTCCCTGTGCCATGCGGCTGCTTCCCACTAGCTATCTATTTTACGTTTGGTAGTGTATATATGTCCATGCCACTCTCTCACTTTGTCACAGCTCACCCTTCCCCCTCCCCATATCCTCAAGTCCATTCTCTAGTAGGTCTGTGTCCAAGGAATAATTTTAATAATAGCTAATAATATTGATGATTTACCAAGTACCAGGAACTTTTCTAACTAATTTACAGATATTAATCTATTTAATCATCATAACCCCATGTGGTAGATACTATTAATATCATCCCCATTTACTGAGGAGGAAACTGTGGCACAAAGAGTAAGAAACTTGTTTAAGATCGTACACTGTGTCTGAAGCAGAACTGGAATTTGAAGGCCAGAAGTCTACGCTCTTAATCACTAGGCCAGCCTGCCCCTCAAGTAAATTGAAAAATCATTTCTGCAGTTCACCCTGCCTATCTCCTGTACTGATATTGCTAATGAGGGATAGAAATTCACCAGCAAATATTATGAAATTCTTATAATCTGAGCAATCAGAATTAATGGGCACAGAGAATAGTACCCACTAGGACTTTACACCACACGAAATTCAGGGCTACTTTTGAATTTGGGTTACTTTTGGTCATTTTTGGAACCTCTGTAAGATCTTATAAATACCACTCCCACAACATCAGGTAGGTAGGTAGGTAGGTAGGTAGGTACGTAGTTGGGTGTGAGGATGGTATAGAGAAAACTGGGAGGCTGGTGTGTCAGTAAAACATTTTATGGGTAGCATGGAATGCTGTAATTTTTATTCTCTTCTGCTGTGGTGTGCACAGAGAAAAAGAAAAGAAATGCTAAATGAAGAATCTTTGACTCTGTTGATCAAGTACAGTGTCCAGAATATGTTTGCCAAAACCAATTTCCAGCTTCATTATTAGCAACCTTTAGTGAAAAATGGAAGACCATTCTGAATGAGGTCAATAGAGTGATAAATGGTCCAGGGTGAAATAAAAATAAGACTTGGATGGGAAGGTAATGTGGCCACAGTATTTCACCAGTAGAAAACCTAAAAAAGTCTTTCTAGATCAAAATGTTACTAGAGAAATGAGGTGAACTTATAACTAGTTTAGTAGGAGATGAGACTTTGGTGGCACCCTAAAGACTTTGGATACTGAGTTCATTTACAGTGCTTTGTAAGCTTAAGGACATTTATTGATAATTGACAAAAATAATTAGTTAATGGTATTTGAACCAAAACTCTCATCAACAGTGTCATTTGTTCATAACCATATAATGATCAGAACAAGGGCATCATTTTTAAGATATACAAGTGAAAGATTTACTTAGGGCTTCTTAAGTCTCACTGCATACTGTTGTGTTGAGAATAAGCAAGGGTGAAGTAGCACCAAAAATGTTCTTGCCTTCATGCTACACATCCCATACAATGCTTAGCTAGCATTGAAAAGCAAGAGCCTGAAGAAGAAAGCATTTTCTATTGCCAACACAAAGAGCATTGTCAGGACTTTCATGTTCCAGAGAATCACAAACATCTTTATGTAGAACGACCCTGCACAACAGAATTGCCTGCAAGGATGGGATTTTTTCTCTATCTGTGCCAACCAATATGATGGACACTAGCCATTTGCTATTGAGCTCTTGAAATATAGCTAGAGTGATTGAGGGGCCAAATTTTTAATTTTAAGTTTTCATTAATTTAAATGTAAATAGCCGCATTTGTCCACTGGCTGCTCAGTTGAACAGGGTCTCCCAATGATCAGGCTGCAGCTGAAGAGTCTAAGAGGGGAGATAAATGCTGATTCTGGGCTTACACGTGGGCACTGCTCTGGGGATTCTCTTTATCTCTTGCCCACACAGGCACCACTTAAGTGATATCTGTCCTTATCTATGCATAAAAAGTCACTTTACTCTTGGATTAATGGGAGATTAATGGGAGTCAAAACTCTCAGTCCACTAATGCCAACAGAATCCATTTCATCTTGCTCACATGATGAAACATGATAAGGAAACTGAATCTCTCTAGCCCTTGAAACCTTCCTGCTTCTCAGGAACTTATGTTTTAAAGAAGAGAGAAAAGAACCCATGTGCCCTTACCTCAGAGTACTGCTCTCCATGAAAGGTGAAATTCCACTTACAGAGCCCATCTTTTGGGTACAAGCATTATATTCTTGAAAACCTTTTTGAAATGTAAAAATGTTAACTAATGGGGTGAACACATATGATAAGAGGGACTCATTAAAACCTTAGCAGTAATTAATTTATCAGGTAAGCTAGTGTTCTGGGAATGTGATTTAGGACTAGTAAATTGCTCTAAGTACCGCTGTCACTTCCAAAATGTTAGTGGAAAAAGAGAACTTAAAGTTGATTTAGTCTAAACCTCTCCTTTTACAAATTGGGAAACTAGGGTTCAGTAAAAATGGAATGACTTGTCCGGAGTCAGTTCGAGTGGCAGCTTGTGGTAAAATTTAGGTTTCCCAAATTCTAGACTAATTCCTTTTCTAAAGCACTCAGAGTCTCCCCTGGGAATATTCACACCAGGGCAGCAAACACATTTTATGTGAGTGTGCAAATTCTTAGTTATTGTTAGGTATTGGAGCTCTGTATGCTAAGCTCTGAGTATGCATCTGAAGTCGATGGGAAAGACTCCATACCTCCATAATTAATTGGTGGGATCTGTCACGTGCGTAGGAGAAATGGCACATATACCAAGGATTTGCCATCCCTGTTTTCAAGTGTCTGTGGATGTGCCTTGGGATACAGGAAAGTCGGGGCCAGTAAAATTCATAAAAGATATATTTAAGTAATGTATGAGGGGAAGATTAGATTCCATCTTCTGGTAACATATTTTACGGATAACATTGAGAAGGAAAATAGTACTTCTCTGGAATAAGGAAACCTGAATTCTAGTCTCAGGTCCAACCTATGCTTGCTGTGTGTTTTATAGAAAAGTTAATTTACTTGTCTGAATTCCTAATTATTCTTTTGTAAAACAGAAAAACAAAAACAAAAGAAAAAAAACTACCTCAAATTTGCTATGAGAAGTGCATGAGATTGATAGATATAACCCATCCAACAGGGCAAAGCATGTAATAGGTACGTAATAGAGTATTTCCTATTTCTCATGTGTAAGTCTGTATTTATCCACAAGTTCCCTAAACATGGGATTTGCCTTGAAGTAGCATCTTCATCATCATGCCCCAAGCCTACTCACCTCCACATGCCATCCTATAGCACCCATGGGGGATAGAGAACCAAAAACATAGAGAACCATCAACGTATTTATAAAACTCTAACTACAACAAACAACAACACAAAAAAATACATGAAAGGAAATTCCAACTAGTATAATAAATACCCCCAAATTATCTGCGCCCCCTGAGTCTCCTCTTTGAAAGTTCCTCAGGGCATTCTCAGTGCTGGGAGAGGTGGGTATCTCCTAGCTGCTTTTTCCCCAACTGCCCTACATGTTGTGCTCCTTGATGTAGTGTTGTTGACCTCTTATCACCCCTGTATCCTCACTTGGTATCACTTGCATTATTAATCTATTTAGTATTTCAGAAAACTTTACTAAACCCTACACTCTGTGCTTAGTGATGGGAATATAAAGGTGTTGAATACAGACATGGTCCCAAAGTTCCTGAAACTTAAATCTAGTGAGGAAGAAAGCTAATCGAGCTTGGAGAATACTGACACAATCTCACCTGTGTTCTTGATTCCTTGGAGTACCGCCAATTATTCTGAATCCCCACAACTTGACTGAATGGGAGAGAGAACAGCCCTCTCCTCTTTATCTTCCTACATTATAATCTGTTCTCTCGTGAACTACCGCCATCTTTTCCTTTCCTTTTTTATGCAAAATCCTTGTGGTTGTCTGGCTAGGCTTGCCTTCTAAACAATGCACAGACTATCTCACCAAGATGTGTCTTATGCTGTAAGGCATCAGCCATGGTTATGCCACCGACTGCCTAATCAGAGCACAGCCTAATTACAGATGTGTTGTGTGATTCTCTATTTGATCAGATAATCGGAGACAACTCATTACTCAGATATTGAAGAAAAGGGGTGCATTATGGGAGTGATGCTCTACAATAATAACCCTGACAGAGTGTGCAGGATATCTTAGTGGGGATAGGGGAATGGCAAATTCTGGGGCATGCTGGTACTAGACCAGACTAGAAAGAATGGCAGTCCATTGATGAGATGTCCAAAAAGAAAATATGCTGTGTCTAAAATGAAAATTATTGGCATTGAAGGTATTGATTTGCACAGAACATCCAAGAAACGTGTTCTGTTTTGTAAAGGAAGGGTCACCTGTGCTGTGTGTGAGGGCCAGAACCATTACAGCTTTATTTAGATAAAGTGTGAAGGAGCCGTCTGTTCCAGCTCACAAGAAGGCTGGGTCTCCATCACAGGCACCCCACTCAAGGTCCAATCACAGCACCTGATGCGAGAGTTTCCTGATGTGATGCTTGACTGAAAGCTAATGACAGGGAACACTTTATTTTTCAAGGTGTGCTTTTTCTCAGGAGCAAGTGTGCTCTTTGATGATTGCTTTTCTCCTCCCTGCAGCCCATAGAAACAGCACGAAGAACAGAGAGGCTGGAGAATGAGGACGGTTCTCCATTTATTCTTTCTTGTATTTATTCCTTCATCCATTCAATAAATAGATGGTGATACCTGCTATTTTGGATGCTGCAGATATACCTGTGGACAAGGCAGATGAACTTTTAAGGTGATTACATGTAGGGGGAGTAGACAATAATCAAATATGTACAATTTTTTTTTTTTTTTTTTGCGGTATGCGGGCCTCTCACTGTTGTGGCCTCTCCCGTTGCAGAGCACAGGCTCCGGACGCGCAGGCCCAGCGGCCATAGCTCACGGGCCCAGCCGCTCTGCGGCATGTGGGATCTTCCCGGACCGGGGCACGAACCCATGTCCCCTGCATCAGCAGGCGGAGTCTCTACCACTGTGCCACCAGGGAAGCCCAATTTTTTTTTTTTTTTAAGACATACTACCTGGTGGTAATCTGTGCTTCAGTAAAATATATCATACTGTTGAAAAGAGAGACGGGTGGCCACTCTTCACTGTGCGGTCATAGACAGATTCTCTTTAAGCCAAGGCCCTAGTATCAAGAAGCCAACATTGTAAAGTTCTGGGGGAATGTGTATTCCAAGCAGAGGGAACACCCAGAGCCAGCTTCCTAGAGTCAGAAGGATTCTGGTGTGTTTGAGGTATGAGAGCACCAGTGTGGCTGGAACAGAGAATTGTATGAGATGAGGATGGAGTGGCATGTCACATAGCACCATGAACAATAGAATTAGGGGTTTGAATGTTTCTCTGTGCATAATGAGTTCAAGCGTCAGAAGGACATGATCTGATTTAAATGGTGCCAATCACTGTTGGGTTCCCATGAAAGATGTCTGGCTTATGCATCTACTACTCAGTTTGCCCCTCTATAAATGAGAACCCAATATCAGCCTTTAAACTTTGCAAGGGAGAGAAATATAACAAAATAAAATTTGAGGCTCCACTGCATATTTCTGCAAACTTTTCCTGATTTCTCCTCCCTTTCTCTCAGGCCAGGGTCAGTAGTCTCCTCAGGAATATCATTGCTTCATGTACTTTTTTGATACTGGGTTGCTATTGTCTGTTAAGGTCAATGATGAGACTTCTCTTCGTCCCCAGACCTAACTCAGGGTTTGGCTCATTGTGTGTCCTTTGTACTTGGCCCCTAACCATACGTTCAGTTTTATCCTCTATGACTGTCACATCATAGTTTAACCTCTAGGAAGCTCAGAGTTTCCATTTATTACTCTACCTTTCCCAAACTTCTTTCCTTTCCTGAAGCTCCCTTAACTGCCTGCATGGCAACCTAGGATGCTTCCTCCTCTCTCTCCTTCACCGGGTGGCAGATTTGTATCTTGGTCTGATGGCTCTCTGAGTACATCGCTACTCCTACTCCATGTTCTTTCACAGGCACCTCCCCTCATAAAAAACCTTGCACATGTAATCCCATTTTGGTTAACAAAGTAATTGTATTTGAATCATTTGTTAAAAAATATGTATGGAACACCCATTATGTCAGGCATTTTGATTGTGGCAATTCAACTCAACTGAGGTGTGATCACTAGGCTCAAGAAGCTCATTGGGGATAAAGACTGGTAACCAGATATAATACAAAAAGAGGAATGCTAGAGTCAGGAAGTCAGTGGGATATAAGAGCATAGAGAGGCACCAAATTCAGCCTGTATGTCACCTATATGTTGGCTGTAGTGGGGATGCTGCGTGAAACCACAGAAGGCTTCCTGGATGGAAATTGTGGGTATAGATAAGAGTTAGCTAGAGAGGCCAAGGGATGGCAGCACCAAGAAGGAAGGCAAGTGCTCCAGGCAGGACAAATATGAAGGAAGCTTCCAGCAGTAGATAAAGCAAGATGTGTTGTTTATCAGAAACATGAAAGGAAACTGGGGGTAGCAATATAAGGGGATTGGGGTGGCTAACAAAGGGAAGAGTGGTGAACAGGAAGAAGGACAAGAGGGAAGACTCGGGCTAGAGCTTGGAAGGGCTTGCTTTACAAAATCCAGTTTTAGGAGTGTTCCCGATTGACAGAGCTATTTGTTTATTTGGTTGGTATATCTAACCCAGAATCTTCCATGTAGTAAAACAAGTAGTGAGGCATTAAAGGTCACATTGCTTCTAGACCACATTCCCTTAAAGGCAAAGGGAGTGAACTCATTATCTTGAGGGATCTTGGGCGTGGCCCAAAGTGTCTACCACCCAAGCATAGCATTTATTTGATATATAGCTTAGTGGTCTGAATTGTGGATTTGGGAGTTAGACCATCCAGGTTCCAGGTGATTCTCAAGTCCCCTGTCTCTCACTTGTGAGTTCTGATTTGGGGCAAATAATTAAGCCTCTCTGAACTTCAATTTATTCATCTGTAAGTTGGAGATGGTTATATTATTTTTAAAGTAAAAATAAAAGACAGGGCTTATTAAACAAATCTCTGTGCCAGGCAGTGTGATCAGTGCTTCACAGATTTAGTTTATTTATTTTTAGGAGGTATTTTGCAGAATTAGATATTGTAATTGCATGAGTAAGAAATATATCAAGGTCACAAAACTGGTAAATATTAGACCTGGCATTTTACTTGAATGTATTCATTTAAAAATATATATATTTTAAGTTAAATACTCTTCAGTTAGTGATGTGATACTGGTAAAGTGTTCTGGGCTTTCGTCCCCCCGTTTATACCACCTTTCTGATCCTCCCTGTGGGTACTCATATCTTGATTTAAGAGGCAAGGACTTAAGCAGTCAAGGCCTGAGAGCAAATTCAGAGCCAGACTCCACATTCGGCAGGACAAGAATCAAAGAAGGTGCAGAGAGGAGAGGCAGAAAATGTGCTGGCAGGTCAATAAGAGCAGTGATAGACTAATATGAGGCCTCAGTAGAATGAGGAGACAGATATTAACTGGACAAGAGAGAGGAGATGGAGGGAGAAAAAGAAGATTCATGGACAGCCACAGCTAAGCCTTTTACCTGTCAAAAAAATTACTTTGACCTGCACATTTAGGCTGTAAAAATATATCTTCAATCAAGAAAAGCAGGGCTCTTTCCAAGGACAAATCAAGGCAGCATCTTCTGCTTGTCTCATAAAATTAATCTCAGAGACAGACACACACACACACACACACACACACACGCACGCACGCACACACACACACACAGACACACACACACACACACACACACCCTAGAGGACTGGACAGAGTGGAAATCCTTTTATAACCTCCCATCATCTGCGTTAGATGAGAGGCACTAACTAAAGACTGAGATTGGCTGGGTCTGACTTCAGTAAAATGAGAGAGCACATGAAGCAGAGGCAGAAGGGCAATAGAATCTTGCAGTTCTAATTTGCCCTCTGTTACTTTGTTTTTAAACCTATATTAGTAATTATTACTATAAGATATGGGAATAAAGATACATTTATGTGCATATATTTACTGACCTTTCATTATGCATCAAGAAAAGTGCTAAACAAAGTTTTATATGTTATCTAATTTAATCCTCACAATAACCACATGAGACAGGTACCATCATTAGCCTAATTTCACATGTGAAAAAACTGAAAATCAAAGTCTCTCGTAAGGGGCTTCCCTGGTGGCACAGTGCTTAAGAATCCGCCTGCCAGTGCAGGGGACATGGGTCCAAGCCCTGGTTCGGGAGGATCCCAAATGCCGTGGAGCAACTAAGCCCATGCACTACAACTACTGAGCCTGCGTGCTAAAGCCTGCAAGCCACAACTACTGAGCCCACGTGCTACAACTACTGAAGCCCGTGCACCTAGAGCCCGTGCTTCACAACAAGAGGAGCCACCACAATGAGAAGCCCATGCACCACAATGAAGAATAGCCCCCTCTCGCCACAACTGGAGAAAGCCAGCACGCAGCACAAAGACCCAATGCAGCCAAAAATAAATAAATTAGAAAAGAAAATATTAACCAAAAAAAAAGTCTCTCGTCAAAGTATGCCTCCATTTAAAAGGTATGCCTTTACAAGGAAAAAGCAAGAAGAAATTGTACTGGAATGAGGTTTAAGGACTAAAGTTAGATTCCCAGTTCTATCCTACCTTAGCTGTGGGACTTCATGCAACACTATTTACACTTCCTAAATATCTTCCAATTGTATCCATTTCTCTCCATCTGCAACCTGACACGCTAAAGCCTAGCCACTGTGACATTTTGTTTAGACTTTTGCAATCTACCTTAACATTCCACACCAGCACCATTTATTGTGTCTTCCTTCTAATGCATTATACAAAACTGCACCCAGAGTGATTTAGATGGAAAGGTAGGTAGCAAAGATGACTCAAAATGTGTTGCTTGCCAATCTGGTTAGAAGGGAGTGCCATTAACTGAGATGGGGAGGTAATCAGATTTTAGAGGGAGAAGGGTAGCTAGATCTTAGTCATGGTGAGTTTGAGGTATGATGTGCTCTATATTATCTTTTATATATATATATTTTTTGAATTGTACTATTATTTTTTATACAGCAGGTTCTTATTAGATATCTATTTTATATATATTGGTGTATACATGTCAACCCCAATCTCCCAATTCATCCCACCACCACCCCCACCTTTTCCCCATTGGTGTCCATATGTTTGTTCTCTACATCTGTGTCTCTATTTCTGCCTTGCAAACCGGTTCATCTGTACCATTTTTATAGATTCCACATATATGCATTAAAATAAGGTATTTGTTTTTCTCTTTCTGACTTACTTCACTCTGTAAGACAGTCTCTAGGTCCATCCATGTCTCTACAAATGACCCAATTTTGTTCCTTTTCACAGCTGAGTAATATTCCATTGTATATATGTACCACATCCTCTTTATCCATTTTTCTGTCAGTGGGCATTTAGGTTGCTTCCATGACCTACCTATTGTAAATAGTGCTGCAGTGAACATTGGGGTGCATGTGTCTTTTTGAATTATGATTTTCTTTGAGTATATGCCCAGTAGTGGGATTTCTGAGTCATATGGTAATTCTATTTTTATTTTTTTAAGGAATGTCCATACTGTTCTCCATAGTGGCTGTATCAATTTACATTCCCACCAGCAGTGCAAGACGGTTCCCTTTTCTCCACACCCTCTCCAGCATTTGTTCTTTGTAGGTTTTCTGATGATGCCCATTCTATCCAGTGTGAGGTGATACCTCATTGTAGTTTTGATTTGCATTTCTCTAATAATTAATGATGTTGAGCAGCTTTTCATGTACCTCTTGGCCATCTGTATGTCTTCTTTGGAGAAATGTCTATTTAGGTCTTCTGCCCATTTTTTATTGGATTGTTTGTTTTTTTAATATTGAGCTGCATGAGCTGTTTATATATTTTGGAGATTAATCCTTTGTCCGTTGTTTCATTTGCAAATAATTTCTCCCATTCTGAGGGTTGTCTTTTCATCTTGTTTATAGTTCCTTTGCTGTGCAAAAGCTTATAAGTTTCATTAGGTCCCATTTCTTTATTTTTGTTTTTATTTGCATTACTCTAGGAGGTGGGTCAAAAAAGATCTTGCTGTGATTTATGGCAAGGAGTGTTCTTCCTATGTTTTCCTCTAAGAGTTTTATAGTGTCTGGCCTTACCTTTAGGTCTTTAATCCATGTTGAGTTTATTTTTGTATATGGTGTCAGGGAGTGTTCTAATTTCATTCCTTTGCATGTAGCTATCCAGTTTTCCCAGCACCACTTATTGAAGAGACTGTCTTTTCTCCATTGTATATCCTTGCCTCCTTTGTCATAGATTAGTGGACCATATGTGTGTGGGTTTACCTCTGGGCTTTCTACACTATTCCATTGATCTATATTTCTGTTTTTGTGCCAGTACCATATTGTCTTGATTACTGTGCCTTTGTAGTAGAGTCTGAAGTCAGGGAATCTGATTCCTTCAGCTCCATTTTTTTCCCTCAAGATCGCTGTGGCTATTCTGGGTCTTTTGTGTCTCCATACAAGTTTTAAGATTTTTAGTTCTAGTTCTATAAAAAATGCCATTGGTGATTTAATAGGGATTGCATTGAATCTGTAGATTGCTTTGGCTAATATAGTCATTTTCACAATATTGATTCTTCCAGTCTAAGAACATGGTATATCTCTCCGTCTGTTTGTGTTACCTTTGATTTCTTTCATCAGTGTCTTATAGTCTTCTGAGTACAGGTCTTTTACTGCATTACGTAGGTTTATTCCTAGGTATTTTATTATTTTTGTTGCAATGGTGAATGGGATTGTTTCCTTAATTTCTCTTTCTAATCTTTCATTCTTAGTGTATAGGAATGCAAGAGATTTCTGTGCATTAATTCTGTATCCTGCAACTTTACCAAATTCATTGATGAGCTCTAGTAGTTTTGTGGTGGCATCTTTAGGATTCTCTATGTATAGGATCATGCCATCTGCAAACAGTGACAGTTTTACTTCTTCTTTTCCAATTTTTATTCCTTTTATTTCTTTTTCTTCTCTGACTGCTGTGGCTAGGACTTCCAAAACTATGTTGTTTAGTAGTGCTGAGAGTGGACATCCTTGTCTTGTTCCTGATCATAGAGGAAATGCTTTCAGCGTTTCACCATTGAGAATGATGTTTGCTGTGGGTTTGTCATATATGGCCTTTATTTTGTTGAGGTAGGTTCCCTCTATGCCCAGTTTCTGGGGTTTTTATCATAAACTGGTGTTGAATTTTGTCAAAAACTTTTCCTGCATCTATTGAGGTGATCATATGTTTTTTATTCTTCATTTTGTTAATATGATGTATCACACTGGTTTATTTGCATATATGGAAGAATCCTTGTGTCCCTGGGATAAATCCCACTTGATCATGGTGTATGATCCTTTTAATGTGTTGTTGGATTCTGTTTGCTAGTATTTTGTTGAGGATTTTTGCATGTATATTCATCAGTGATAGTGGCCTGTAATTTTCTTTTTTTGTGTAGTATCTTTGTCTGGTTTTGGTATCAGGGTGATGGTGGCCTCGTAAAATGAGCTTGGGAGTGTTCCCTCCTCCACAATTTTTTGGAAGAGTTTGAGAAGGATGTGTGTTAACTCTTCTCTAAATGTGTGATAGAATTCACCTCTGAAGCCATCTGGTCCTGGACTTTCGCTTGTTGCAAGGTCTTTAATCACAGTTTCAGTTTCATTACTTGTGATTGGTCTTTTCATATTTTCTATTTCTTCCTGGTTCAGTCTTGGAAGGTTATACCTTTCTAAGAATTTCTCCATTTCTTCCAGGTTGTCCATGTTATTTGCATAGAGTTGCTTGTAGTAGTCTCTTAGGATACTTTGTACTTATGTGGTGTCCGTTGTAACTTCTCCTTTTTCATTTCTAATTTTATTGATTTGAGTCCTCTCCCTCTTGATGAGTCTGGCTAAAGTTTTATCAATTTTGGTTATCTTCTCAAAGAACCAGGTTTTAGTTTTATTGATCTTTGCTATCGTTTTCTTTGTTTCCATTTCGTTTATTTCTGCTCTGATCTTTATGATTTCTTTCCTTCTGCTAACTTCGGGGTTTTTTTGTTCTTCTTTGTCTAGTTCTTTCTTTAGGTTAGATTGTTTATTTGAGATTATTATTGTTTCTTGAGGTAGGATTGTATTGCTATGAACTTCCCTCTTAGAACCACATTTGCTGCATCCCATAGGTTTTGGATCGTTGTGTTTTCATTGTCATTTGTCTCTAGGTATTTTTTGATTTCCTCTTTGATTTCTTCAGTGATCTCTTGGTTATCTAGTAATATATGGTTTAGCCTCCATGTGTTTGTGTTTTTGATGTTTTATTCCCTGTAATTTATTTCTAATCTCATAGCATTGTGGTCGGAAAAGATGCTTGATATGATTTCAGTTTTCTTAAATTTACTGAGGCCTGATTTGTGACCCAGATGTCATCTATCCTGGAGAATGTTCCTTGTGCACTTGAGAAAAAAGTGTAATCTGCTGTTTTTGGATGGAATGTCCTATAAATATCAATTAAATCTATCTGGTATATTGTGTCATTTATGGCTTGTGTTTCCTTTATAATTTCTGTCTGGATGATCTGTCCATTGGTGTCAGTGAGGTGTTATAGTCCCCCAATATTATTGTATTACTGTCGATTTCCTCTTTTATGGCTGTTAGCATTTGCCTTATGTATTGAAATGCTCCTATGTTGGGTGCATATATTTTTACAATTGTTATATCTTCTTTTTGGATTGATCCCTTGATCATTATGTAGTGTCCTTCCTTGTTTCTTCTAACATGGTTTATTTTAAAGTCTATTTTATCTGATATGAGTATTGCTACTCCAGCTTTCTTCTGATTTCCATTTGTATGGAATATCTTTTTCCGTCTCCTCACGTTCAGTCTGTATGTGTCCCTAGATCTGAAGTGGGTCTCTTGTAGACAGCATATATATGGGTCTTGTTTTTGTATCCGTTCAGCGAGCCTGTGTCTTTTGTTTGGATCATTTAACCCATTCACATTTAAGGTAATTTTCAATATCTGTGTTCCTATTACCATTTTCTTAATTGTTTTGGGTTTGTTTTTGTAGGTCCTGTTCTTCTCTTGTGTTTCCACTTAGAGAAGTTCCTTTAGCATTTGTTGTAGAGCTGGTTGTTGTTGCTGAATTGTCTTAATTTTTGCTTGTTTGTACAGCTTTTGTTTTCTCTGTTGAATCTGAATGAGATCCTTGCCAGGTAGGGTAATCTTGGTTGTAAGTTTTTCTGTTTCATCACGTTAAATATATTGTGCCACTTCCTTCTGGCTTGTAGAGTTTCTGCTAAGAAATCAGCTAGTAACCTTTTGGGAGTTCCCTTGTATGCTATTTATCATTTTTCCCTTGTTGCTTTTAATAAGTTTTCTTTGTCTTTAATTTTTGTCAGTTTGATTACTGTGTGTCTCAGCATGTTTCTCCTTGGGTTTATCCTACCTGGGACTCTCTGCGCTACCTGAACTTGGGTGGCTATTTCCTTTCCCATGTTAGGGAAGTTTTCGACTATAATCTCTTCAGATATTTTCTTGCGTCCTTCCTCTCTCTCTTCTCCTTCTGGGACCCCTATAATGCGAATATTGGTGTGTTTAAAGTTGTCCCAGTGTTCTCTTAGGGTGTTTTCATTTCTTTTCACTCTTTATTCTTTATTCTGTTCCGTGGCAGTGAATTCCACCATTTTGTCTTCCAGGTCACTCATCCGTTCTTCTGCCTCAGTTATTCTGCTATTGATTCCTTCTAGTGTATTTTTCATTTCAGTTATTGTATTGTTCACCTCTGATTGTTTGTTCTTTAATTCTTCTAGGTCTTTGTTAAACTTTTCTTGTATCTTCTCGATCTTTGCCTCCATTTTTTTTTCCGAGGTCCTGGAGTCATCTTCACTATCATTATTCTGAATTCTTTTTCTGGAGGGTTGCCTATCTCCACTTCATTTAGTTTTTTGGGGGTGTTTTATCTTGTTCCTTTATCTGATATGTAGTCCTCTGCCTTTCCGTGTTGTTTATCTTTCTGTGAATGTGGTTTTCATTCCACAGGCTGCAGGACTATAGTTCCTCTTGCTTCTGCTTTCTGCCCTCTGGTGGATGAGGCTATCTAAGTTGCTTGTGCAAGCTTCCTGATGGGAGGGACTGGTGGTGGGTAGAGCTGGGTGTTGCTCTGGTGGGCAGAGCTTAGTAAAACTTTAATCCATTTGTCTTCTGATGGCTGCAGCTGAGTTCCCTCCCTGTTGGTTGTTTGGCCTGAGGCAACCCATCACTGGAGGCTACAGGCTCTCTGGTGGGTCTAATGGCTGATTCCAGGAAGGCTCATGCCAAGGAGTACTTCCCATAACTTCTACCAGTGTCCTTGTCCCCACAATGAGCCACATTCACCCCCCACCTCTGCAGGAGATCCTCCAACAACAGCAGGTAGTTCAGGCTCAGTCTCTTATGGGGTCACTGCTCCTTTCCCTGGGTCCTGATGTGCACAGTACTTTGTGCGTGCCCTCTAAGAGTGGAGTCTCTGTTTCCCCTAGTTCTGTCGAAGTCCTGCATTCAAATCCCGCTAGCTTTCAAAGTCTGATTCTCTGGGAATTCCTCCTCCTGTTGCCGGACCCCCAGGTTGTGAAGCCTGACATGGGGCTCAGAACCTTCACTCCAATGAGTGGACTTCTGTGGTATAATTTTTTTCCATTTTGTGTCACGTACCCAGCAGTTATGGAATTTGATTTTATTGTGATTGCGCCCCTCCTACCATTCCATTGCAGCTTCTCCTTTGTCTTTGGATGTGGGGTATCTTTTTTGGTGAGTTTCAGTGTCTTCCTGTCAATGATGATTCAGTAGTCAGCCATGATTCCAGTTCTCTCGCAAGAAAGAGTGAGTGCACATTCTTCTACTCCGCCATCTTGAACCAATCTCTGTTGTGCTCTATATTATCTTAATTTTCTTCTCACTCTACCTACACCCTCTTAGTTGGGTCATTGTGATTTAAGGAAGAAAATATACACAGCTATGCAATATAAACGTCATATGAATATAGGTGCTGTTACAAGGACAAATTTTTTTTTCTTATGCACCACCCAGAGTCATTGGAAGGTTTTGAAACAAATGCATGTAGAGTGCCCGAGGCTCTTTAGAGGAGAACTGCCTTTGAAAATATTAATTAAGATAAACAAATAAGTGGACAAACATGCTGTTGCTGTGTTGTGAGTCTGTTTCCCTTTCTTGGCTTCCATAAAAAGGATGGTTCTTTTTTGTTCAGTTTATCTCCCATGTACAAGCCCTGTTGTTTGATGCAAGATGTGTGAGGGGCTCATTTTGAGGAGGATATCATAAATGTAGCCACTAAGATGTTCTAAATTCTAACCCCAGTTCTAAGGCAGAATGCAAGACCAGAAGATACTGAAAGGGATGACAATTTGGGTATAAGTAGCAATCCACAAGGCTTGTCACAGAAATCTGCATTATTACAAGAGATTTTTTTAGAGGATAAGAACCTCTTCTTCAAAAGTAGACCAGAGAATGCTATCAGTATTCATTATTCCTCCCTTATCCTCAACATCTTAGATGAACAATATTAATTATTCCTTCCTTATCCTCAACATCTTAGATGAATTACCCCTAGATCAATTTAGCACTAGACTTAGTCTGTGTCATATTAGATAAATATTTTGTTTTTAGAGCTGTCTTCTCTGCTAAATTAAAATAATAAAATTAATGCCTGTTTATCGAGTGCCTACTTTATGCCAACTACTGGTCTAGGAATATTACAAGTGTATACTCATTTAATTCTCACAATACCTCTGCTAGACAGACACGGTAATTTCATTTCATGCACAGAGAAGGTGGGGGTCCAAGATTTAAAGTCACTTGTTCAGAGCTTGCTTGCTAATAAGTAGAGGTACCTTGATGCAGATTCACATCTCTTTGTCTAATATTTTGAATTCATGGATATTTTAAATCTAAATATGTTTCATAGGGCCAATCATATGTAACAAATAGGAGTTTATCACATCCATGGTCAAAATTCCTTCTCAAAATATTCCTCTCAATTAGATCAAGACGATGAGACACAGAAAGGGTAAGGTCTATGTGACAACACATGATCGTGGTAGAGTTGGACTTCAAATTCAATCCTTTTGACTGATTCAGATTATTTCTCTAGGCCATGCCCTCCTTCCCAGCACAGCTGCAAGCCCAGAGAGTTGGGAATTTACCATTCAACACATATCCTCTCCTTGGCTTCTAATTCCCATTTCTTTCCTAATGATGGGAGGAATTCCATAGGAAGTAGTAATTTCTCCATGATCTGAGATCACAGCATGCAGCTAATTATAGAAATAAATAACTGGTGACTGGAACCATCTGTCCTTCCTTTGGCAAACACCTTGCTTTGCTGTGAAATTAGTGCCACCTGCAACCTGTGGGCCCCACAGAGACACAGGGGTTGCCCCTTTCACATTCAGAGGTTGACTACTTTGTTGCTCCCAAGCCACAGTCACAACCCTTGGGCTGTCATGCATCCCCAGAGAGAGACAACTAATGAAGCCAGTTACATTTCTGAGCTCCTTCCATAGCTGAGGGAAAATAGAGCAAAGGCAGGGCCCAGGCCTCAGTCTCTGGGAGTGTTATTGTGAGCAGCACGGATGTGCGTTGCAGTCACTCTGAAGTCTGTTTTTCTGGGCCGAGGGCAACGGGCACTTTACCTCATGCTATTCATTCCCCATGGTGGGGACACTTATGCCCACTCTGTCCAGCAGCAACATGGATTTATAAAATCATGTTAGAAATCCTCTCTGCCTCATTCACTTTGGAAACAGCAAATTCTGCTTCAATTCCCAGCCTTCTAACTGTGTGATATTAGATAAATTGTACTGCTTTGAGCCTCAGTTTCTTCATATGCAATTTGTGAGAAATAATAGGCCTATCTATTAGGGCTGTTTTAAGGATTATATGAGATATAATACATGGTAAATATAGTATAGTATATAGGAAGCACTCAATATCTTGTGGCTTCCATTCATCAAAAGTGAACACTCTAGTTAAAATAGAACATAGGGACTGTTAATCTGGCTTCCAAAGACTCTAAAGAACCTACAAATGCCCTGAAAATATATGAAAAACTTTGTAAATGTGATGATTTTTCTTGAGAGTGTAATGTGATTTATTAGAAGAAATATATATTAGGTCTTTGTTCCCACTTCTGGAACAGAGAACCCTTGGATTTGTGATGCACAGACTGCTCAAAGTGCTGGCAATGAGCTAGGTGTCTTTTGTTATGTTAATGAGGTGAGGTTAGAAAGACCCTAAGGATGGGGGCTGGTTGCCAATGGAACCTGATTAGAGGGTTGGAATTTTCAGTCCCATTCCCTGATCTCCAGTGAAGGGAGAGGAGCTGGAGGTTGAAATAATCACCAAAAGGCAATTATTTCATTAATCATGCCTATATAATGAAGCCTCCATAAAATCCCAAAAGGATGGGATTCAAAGAGCTTCCAGGTTGGTGAACACATGGAGATTTGGGGAGAGTAGCATACTATGAAAAGACATGGAAGTTCTGTGCCCTTTCTCCATACCTTGCCCTATGCATCTTTTCCATCTGGCTGTTTCCAAATTATATCCTTTTATAATAAACTGGTAATCTAGTATATAAAATGTTTCTCTGAGTTCTGTGAGCTGTTCTAGCAAGTTAATCAAATCCAGGGAGGGGGTCATGGGAACCTCTCATCTATAACCAGTGGTCAGAGGCTTAGGTGACAGCCTGGACTTGTGATTGACATCTGAAGTAGGGAGCAGGGAGACAATCTTGTAAGACAGAGCCCTTCACCTGTGGGATCTGATGCTATCTCCAGGTTGATAGTAAAAGAACTGAATTGAATTATAGGACACTTAGGTGGTGTCAGAGCATTGCTTGCTGCTGTGAGGAACCACAACCCTGCCATGGTGGAGTTAGGTGCAGAACTCTTAGAGGAGGTGGAAGTGATTCATCTTTTTAATCAGAATCTCAATGGCATCTTCTGACCTCCTCCCACTTTCGTAATTTAGAGATTGGAAAGTTGGAGGATTTTCCCCAGCTTTTTCAGTTAGATTTCCTCCTGCTGTGGAAACTGCACACTCAAAGCCACTCAGTGTCTCTTAGGGTTGGAAGCGAGCTTAATACCTCTGCTCTCCCTCACATAACTAAAAGAATGAAAAGCAGAACCTTTAGTATGTCTCTGTCACTACCTCTGTGATAGCAGTTCACTCCATGTTGGTGATTCTTTAATTTTATCTGGACATGCCCTGTATAACTTGTCTGGTGTTGGGAACAGTATTGTTTGTGAGCCTCCTGGCATCTATTATTACAGAAACACAACAGATATCTATTATTACTTGAACATAATTTCAGTTATTGTTTCCTTGACAGACAACAGGAACTTAAGTCAATAATTCTACCAGTCTCAGTAGCATGTAGCAGTTGATGAAATGCTATACAGCATCTAGCAGTTAACAAAATAACTTCGTATTTATTATTGTATCTCTCCATAGGTGTATTAGGTATTCAAGGCAAAAAAAAAAAGAAAACTTCATTCCCATTTTATAGATAACAGAACTGAGGCTCAGTGAAGAGAAATAAATGTTAGTACTGAATTGGTTTCTTTAAGAGAACTCTCCTGCCATCCAATATCCATAAAGCTAGACCTATAAAAACACCTGCTATTATTTTTTTGCCTTTGTTTTTGGTGAGAAAAGAATTAAAAAATGTCTCCAGGTGGCCTGCTACTTGAATCCTCTCTACAGTTCTCTTCCCCAGGATTAATTCAATTACATAAATAGCAAAGCTTTGACATTTCAGTTATCTAAGGCTGACTCCATAAAAATATGACTGACTCCATGTAAATAACATTGACTCCATGTAAATAAGATTGACTCCATTTAAATAAATATACACTTATTTATATATGTAAATATATAAAATATAAATATATACTTGCATATGTATTAATCTCAGTAGAAAGAGAATCTCATAATTTTTTTTAAAATTATAGTGTTTTTTATTTGACATCTGGAAATCTACGAATCTGCAGATAGGCTTCAGGATGTCAATAAACTCCTGAGACCCAAACTTTTAAGAATGGCTACATGGAGACTTCCCTGGTGGTCCAGTGGTAAAGAATCCGCCTTCCAATGCAGGGAACGCGAATTTGATCCCTGGTCAGGGAACCAAGATCCCACATGCTGCAGGGCAGCTAAGCCTGCGTGCCATAGCTACTGAGCTCACGCACCTCAACTAGAGCCCGTGTGCTGCAAACTACAGAGGCCACGCGCTCAGGAACCGGCGTGCCACAACTACAGAGCCCATGCACCCTGGAGCCTGTGCGCCACAACTAGAAAAGAGAAAACCTGCCGCCACAACTAGAGAGAAGCCCGTGTGCCACAACGAAGAGCCCGCACAGCAACAAAAGATCCTGCATGCCTCAACTAAGACCCGATGCAGCCAAAAAAAAAATTAAAAAAAAGGAATGGCTACATGGCATTATGATATTCCCTCATATAAACAAAACTCTGCTGGAAAGCTGGAGGAGAAGTGAACATTGACAGAGTAAAGAATGCCTGGGTGGTAAGAAGTTTTATAGAGGGACTAAAAGGGGATAACAAAGGTAGAGAAATAATGTGTATAAACTACTTATATCATGGTTCAGTTTGTCCAAAACAACTTTAGAGCTATGGGTATCAATTCCTCTGGGAATAGATACACCATAGACTTTTCCTTATATATATCTGGACTCATTTGTAGAAGTATTATTTTCATTTTACCAGGATTCAGAGTACTACCTGAGGGAGTAGAAGAATACCTTCATCTGTTCAGTGCTTCTTTCATCCATCCTTTCATACATTCATCTAATATTCATGAAGCATTGAATGTATTATATAGCACATTTGGTTAAAATCATGGAAGCAGTCTGGAGAAGGAAATAGACAAGAAATCGGCAGACACAGTACAGTGATAAGCACCACAGTGGAGGCATGGACTGGGTGCTAATAGAAAGTAAAAGGAAGAAGAGGACACAAATCAAGCTGGAGGCTGCAGAAAATGCCTTGCAAGGGAAGTGTTGCTTGAGATAAATCTTGAAGGACATGTTTATGTTGAACATTACATATTGGGGAAGTGGAGAGAAAGCAGAGATTTCAGGTAGAGGAAACAGCCTATGTAAAGACATAGAGATTTGAGAAAGCCTCCTTGCTCTCAGTCGCCTCTGATTTATCCACCACCCACACCCATGCCTTTAAGCCCTGGTCTGTCCCCATGCTGGCATTAGTTGCTTTGCCTTCAGTGATAACTGCCCAGCTATTTCTCAGGTTAAGCAACAACTTCTTCACAGAAGGTAATTCTTACCAACCAATAAACTATAAGGCTGGTTCTGCACGTTTTAAAATATTCATTTGCTTTACAAAAAGTATCACCACGGGGTTCAGCATAGGATGCACTCATGGTGGGGTGAGCACGTGATGCAACTTATAAAATGATGGCTACTCTCATTTCTATAGAAATGACTAAAGGGAGGTTCACCTGCCTTGTACATATTTTTAATTTACATTTGCAAAATATAAATATTCCAGAGACATATTTTTTAAGGTTCTACCTGTATCTTTCTTGCTTAATCAGAATCAGTCTGATTTCTTTTCTGTGTGTGTGTGTGTGTGTGTGTGTGTGTGTGTGTGTGTGTATTTGTTTGTCTTTTACTGAAGGTCACCTACCTTCTATACTACATTCTCTATTCTCTCAAATTCTCTTATCCAACCACCAAAAAGCTCAGGAGGTGACATAATGGAAGAAGTCTTTTCTTTTTTTGCTTAGTTTTTGATCCTCCCACTCTCAGGCTCAGCACAGAGAAATGGGGCCTCGAATCAATTTTAAAATCATTACGAATTCTTTGTGTTTGACTTTTTAGTGAGAGCTCAAAAATATTTCAGGATTTTAGAGCAATAATTAGACCTATCATTTTAGACAAATGCCACATAATTTGTCTACTCCTGAAGCAAATCTTGCTTCTGGGATGGAGGACAAATATTTAAGAATGAAAGGAGACTGACACTCACATGAATTAAAAAACAAGTGGCTTAAATCTTTAAAATGATTTCCCTGGTTCTTGTTCATTAGTCAATATTGTAGAGTCACGTGCCAAAATTTTGAGCAGTCTGTGCATCTCAAAGACCATTCCTTTTCCTCCCTCTTCATTATTAATGCTAATTTATATGAGCCTTGAGGGAAGCGATTGCTAATGTTTCTATTGCACCAATTCTAGCCACAGAAATCATAAAAAGGAAACACGCAGGAGTCTAATTCATGGTTATTTCTCCTTTCACCTGAGCAACATGGGAAATGCAGCTTTTATTCGGTAGGAAACAGTGAGTGCAGAGAAGGCACTCCGGGAAATGGGAAATAAGGACAGAAGAGAAGAACCACTCAGCCAAAGTGGTAATCAGAGAATTTAAAAATTATTTTTTGACAATACAGACAGCGCTTGTGGAATGCCATTCCCTTTTAGTTGGAGTTACCCAGTGAACCAACACTATAGAACAAGAAATAAAATGTCAGACAATGCATGAAACAAATTATTTCTCTTTACACATCTTATTTCCAAATGATAGCCGAGGCAGTCTTAGAACACGACCCAGAATTTTACATGGCTGGAATGACACCATTCACACAATGACAAGGAGTTCAACGGCTGAAATGAGCTCATTGGCTAAATTCCCCAAGCCTGTCTACCACGTTGTCTGAAAACCTCTTCCCTGCTTCAGTGACGATGATGATGATGATGGTGATGGTAATGATGGTAGCAACAGCATCAGTCCAATAACAATAAAATTACTTATTATATAGTATCTATGAATAATATACATTAACTTAACAGTGGTATATATTGGGGATCAGCAAACTAAGGCCAGTGGACCAGATCCAGGCCATGACCTGTTTTTGTAGGGTCCATGAGCTAAGAATGACTTTTACATTTTATAAGGCTGTGAAAAAAGAAGGCAAGAATATGCCATAGAGACTATATGGTTTACAAAACCTGAAGTATTTACTATTTGGCTCTTTACAGAAAATGTTTGCCAACCCCTGGCATATATTAATATTCATGTAGCACTTGCTAGATACCAGGTTATTGTATAATAAAGAATTTTTGGGGCCTTTGTCTTTGGTTCTTGGAAAGGAGCCTCTGCCTTCTTGGAATTTATTTATGGTGGGCTTCTCCGGTGACATTTGACTTTATACTAATGAGGTGACTTATGGTGGGTTCCAGTGTGGTTTCAGGATGGGGGCTGGCATGCTGGGAAGACCAACATGTGAATACCTAAAGCTGTAGTGAGCTTCTAGATTGCCAGCAGGGGGATGCATGCTGAGGACACAGAAGTTTTATCTTTGGGACTTTCTCAGACCTCACCTTATGTTGGTCTTCATTTCACTGGCCCTGATTTGTATCCTTTATAATAAAACTGTAATCATACTCTAACACTTTCCTGATTTCTGTGGGCTTTTCTAGAGAATTATCAAACCTGAGGGGGTAGTGGAAACTCCCAAATTTGTAACCAGTTGGTCTGAAGGGTGAGCGGCATAGGAACCTGAGCTGGTGTCTGAAGTGAGGGCAGTCTTAAAACCCTGTGCCCTTAGCCTGTGAAGTCCACAATAACTCCAGGGAGTTAATGTCAGAATTACATTGCACAGGCATTAGGTATTTTTCCCAAATTTTTAATGATATTCATCCTGAAACAACTCTATGAGGTGGGTGCTATTTTATCTGTATTTACAGATGAGGAAACTGAGACACAAAGAGATTGAATAATTTTCTCCAAGACACACAGCTAGCAAGTGGTGGAGCTAGGATTCAAACTCAGTCCAGCCTCGGAAGGCAGCTGAGGTTGTAACCATCCCGATCCTCCTAAACTTCATCTGGTGGTAGAAGGATGGTTGTAGAACTGTATGCCTTAAGACTTGGCATCCAGTGCCTCTTTCCCTGTTCTCTTTGCCTTGGCCTTGAAGCTCAGTTCTGGCCCTGAACCTCAACTGGCTTCTTAGATCTTATTACTGTATGTGCCCCACTTCTGCTGACCGGATCCTTGATTTGTTCCATGTGTTTCAAATACCAGGGCAGACTTGGAAGAGAAAAATAATGGACAATGGAATAAGGCAGACTTAGGTTTGAATCCCAGCTCTGCCACACTCTTAGACAGGTTGCCTGATGATCTCAAGGCTCAGTTTTCTCATCCATAAAATGGAAAGGTAGATTAGTGAAATAATAAAAGTGTATTCAGGTGTTCTGATTGGAGCAAGACTGGGGTTAAAACTTCTCTGAATTTTGAAGCTGAGGGTCCTATTTCAGTTTCCATCCACACAGCATCGATTTGGATCCATGGGTTTGCATGGGAGCTGTGAGTCCTCTGGGATATTTACAAAACTACCAGTGGGCATGGAGAAAGATGAACACTGGAAACAGGCAAATCACGGGAGGGTCTACGTGTCTCCTGCGAAAGAAAATTCCTTTTTATTCATCAGGGAAGAAAGAATCTAGAGAGATTGGGTAATAGGGTCTGAAGGTGAGTGGAGAGAAGTGGTTCTATCAAGAGGGTCGTGACTCTTAATTAACCCTGCCCTTGCCAAGGCATGCTGTCAGCATGGGAGCCCACTGGGAAAGAAAGGGCTACACCTGTCAGCTAAGAGATGTTGCATTAATTCGAACTCCTCTGCAGCTGCACAACTTTGCTGTTTGTTTCCCTGTAACTCAAAACAACACAGAGGGAAGGTGGTGGTTCCCTTCTCCATTCACAGCAAGGAAGGGTTTGAAAGCATCCAGGCCTATGAAATCAGAATTTGCACTTTTTTTTTTTTTTGCCGTACGCGGGCCTCTCACTGTTGTGGCCTCTCCCGTTGCGGAGCACAGGCTCCGGACGCGCAGGCTCAGCGGCCATGGCTCACGGGCCCAGCCGCTCCGCGGCATGTGGAATCTTCCCGGACCGGAGCACGAACCCGTGTCCCCTGCATCGGCAGGCGGACTCTTTACCACTGTGCCACCAGGGAAGCCCAGAATTTGTACTTTAGCAATGTGAGGGCAGCAAGCACAGTGGATTTCAAGTTTTATTATGAATGATTAAGCTGGACCACAATGGGGACCCATAATTGTACTGAGATGACTGAGGAGAGGGATTGCAGTAGTTTCACATGCATATCTGCATAGGTTGTTGTGATCTGTCTGGTTATATTTTGGTTGCATTATTTGGCACTTAAGTACTCAAACATTAAAAAAAAAAAAATGTTTCTCTTTTGCATCTTGTTGGTTTCTGTCCCTGTCCATTACTTAGTTCTACCCAACAGCTGAGCTTCATCCTAACTGGGTCTGTGGCCCAGAATCAACTCAGTGTGGACCCACCCATGCCCGAATCTGTCTCACAATAAGCATTATGTTTCAAAAGTCCTTCAAATTTCCCCCACCCCACCCTCGGCCATTCTCTACACCAAACTCTCTTCCATCCACCGCTCTCTAGGCCTGCACTGTCTAGAGATAGCCTCTGTCTCTAGAGGTGGATAGCCTCTAGCCACATGTGGCTATCGAGCACTTGAAATGTGGTTAGTTCGATCAGAGATGTGCTGTGAGTATAAAATACACAGTGGATATCAAAGCCTTGGTACAAACAGAAGACTATAAAATACTTCCTTAACAATGTTTGTATTGATTCATGTTGAAACAATGAGATTTTAGATACATTGTGTTAAATGAAATATACTTCTAAAATTATTTTCAGCTCTTCCTTTATTTTAAAAAAATGTGGCTACAAGAAAATTTAAGATTACGTATGTGGCTCATATTTGTGCTTCACATTATATTTTTAGCAAAGTGCTGTTAGGCAGACCCTCTAAAAACATAATCTGACCATTCTATTCCCCTGATTAAAAGCCTTCAAGGGTTCTTTAGATAGCCATCACATTCCCTAACATGACCTGAGGACTTTTCTGATCTGGGCCCTGTTTGCTTCTCCATCTCTCCCTATGCTCCTGCCCCACTGAATCTCTTACAGCCTTATGAACAGGCTCTGGTTTCTCTACACCTGTACACCTTTGCTCATGCCAGTTTCTCTGTCTGGAAAGCCCTTCCTTCCCAGAATCCACCACTGGCTCATCTTTATATTTCAGTTTAGGTGTCTCTATACTTCAGGTGTCCTTCCTCTGCCTTCCCACAGCATCCAGTGCTTGCTCCTCTCATAGCTCTCATCACAGCATTATCATCCCTGAGCAGGGACTCTGTCTTGTTCACTGATGTGTAACTAATGCCTAGGTTAGCGCTGACACATAGTAGTTACAATGCTTTTAACCTGAGGTACAACATTCACATTTTTATATAAATAAATGAATCAATCAGTACTCGTTCTTTTAAATCAATAGAGCATGTCTGAGATGCTCAATTCATCAACGAGCTGGTGAGAGAGATAAGTAGGATTGCTTTGGAGGCTATCCCTAAAGACTCAGATTGCTTAGAAAAAGGTGTCTGATTCCAGCTTCACAAGGGGCCAGGGAATCA
This sequence comes from Tursiops truncatus, assembly GCF_011762595.2. Taxonomy (NCBI): domain Eukaryota; kingdom Metazoa; phylum Chordata; class Mammalia; order Artiodactyla; family Delphinidae; genus Tursiops; species Tursiops truncatus. Next base: position 99,382,204 of record NC_047039.1, on the reverse strand, counting down.
CTTTTGGCCTGTAGCTCAAATCTAAACTTTATCAAAGTCGTAGGTGCTGGAGGCTGCCATTCTTAACAGGTTCCTGCACAGCTGGCATGTGTCCAAAACTGCCTGGTAAGGAGCGCTCTTTCAAAATGGTCCTTTCTCTTCCAATGTAGAGTAGCAGTGGAAAAAGGCCTTTGACTTAAGACTCAAACCAGTTATGTTTCCAGCAGATCATTCAAGCCTCAGACCCTCCTCTGCATGATGCTCACAGAACAGGGGATATTTCTGACCTTTGGCTTATATGTTTCCATGGTAATACCTGCCCCTTATCCTTTAATGTATGACATTGGGGTATTTGTCTTCACCCACCTTACCATCATGAAGAATTCAAAAATAAAACTTATAGGTCATCTTAAGTCATGACTTAACATTAAGATATGTTTGGAAACCTCATTTAATTCCAGTTCTCACATTTGGGGCATAGTATCCCAGAAACTCATGTTCTCTCATTCTCTGATCCAGCCAGCCCTTTCTATACATTGTCTCTCCGTTTTATTTAAGTTCACCTGTATATTTTTGCTTCTACTTGGCTCTTGTCTGGCTCATCCTCATATTTTCTCTTTACCTAAGAAAAACTTTACCTATCCTTAATAACGGTCAAAGCTCTTTTCCTCTATGAAACCAAAAGAGATCAACTCAATCCTCAATAATGTCTTCTTATCTGCCATAATATTAATTATCCTTATTGTTCTCTTTAGCACTTCAATTTTGTCTTAATGCAGTCTTGTCATATTGATTATGTCACTGTGTTAGTATTATTTAACCTTTCAAAAGTTCATGTCATGTGTCTTCAAATATATCACATGCTCCCTGAGGGCATAGTCTGTCTTGTATGTCTTCATAGTCACCCTGGAGCCTAGCACCTGGGTCAATAAATTATTTTTGATTGACTGGTGGGTAATAAAAAGAAAGCAGGATAATATCAAATATGGATTGAGTTGGTAAAACTAGATCTATAACATTAAAAACTGATATACTTGAATTTGACAGAAGATCTTGGTTAGTGGGAGGAAAATGGGTATAGAATCATTCATTTTTCCAATTCGTTCCTCCCACTGTGTAATTTTGAGCATAGGTTCTACCCAGATGCTAAGGATCCAGTGGTGAACAAAACAGGAAAAAAAATTTTTTTGACCACACCTTGTGGCACACGGGATCTTAGTTCCCAGACCAGGGATTGAACCCGTGCCCTCTTCAGTGGAAGCATGGAGTCTTAACCACTGGACCACCAGGGAAGTCCCCAAAACAGGAAAATTTTGACCTTCAGAGGGATTAATATTCTAGTGGTAGAGGCAAATAAAAGCAAATTTTAAAATATGTATTAAAAATACTAAAAAAAAAACTAAATACTAAAAATACTAAAAAAATACTAACAAAAAACAACAACAAAAAAAACAAGGCAAATAGATATCCTGTCCGACCCACTCATTCTTTCTCTGTAAAATATGGGAGTTAAATTGTAACCAGGTTTTTGTTGAGTCAGAATGATTAGTTCTGTAATTACTAGCATGTGACTTTGGAAAATCAATCACTTTTTGTCTTAGTTTACACATCTAAAAAATAGTGATCATGATAATACCTACCTCTGAGATTGTCGTAGGAGCTGAATGAGTTAATACATGTAAAATGTTTACAATAGTTTTTTTTTTTTTTAATTTTACTCTGCACATATAAGCATGGAGGGAGACATACCTGGTTTGACAATACAGGTATTTGATATGCTCTTCTTGATACAATAGTTTCCTGTACAAGTAGAAGCACAGTAATAAAATAATACTATTGAAATGGTAATTAAAATTTTTAAAATTGTATTAAAAAACAAAACAAAGATAGTATAAGTATTATGAAGAAAAATAAGGCATAGAGTGCTGGGGGACAGATGCTGCAATTATGAATTTAAAATTTTTAAGTTCAGCAGATTTAGGTTCAAAACAGACTCAGTTATATATACAGTTGTGCACTACTGAGTACCTTACTTAAACTCTATAACTTTCTCTTTCTATAAAATGGGTAAAAATGAATATCTACTTGCACATTAAATGTTGCTTTACAATGTATAAAATTCTTGACATATTGTCAGCATTTAGTATATTGTGCCAAATACATGACTATATAAAAATCTATAGAGGTGGAATTACTCACATATCTGCATAGTTATAACTTTGTTCACTCTTCCATCTCTGCATCCTAAAATGTAGCCATATGTTAAGACATGCTTCAAATGCCACCACCTCTGTGAAGCCTTACTTGAGATCCTCTATTACAAACTAGGCTCCTTCTGTGCTCCCCAAACCTTTTTAGATGTATCTCTCTTATTTGTGTGCATATTGTCTTCCTGCTAAGGCTATGAATTCTTCCAGGAAAATCCCTGTGACTCTTGGAATTTTATAATTTTTGATATGTTTCTTACCATCTATGTAAAATCCGAAACCAAGTTCCATAGAACCTACCTGCAAAAGAGCCTCAACACTGCTTGCTTTTCCACTGTGCTACTCAAATATAAGCTGTCATCATGTCTCCCCTGATCTCTGACCTTGCAGCACTCCTTAACTGATCTCCTTATTTTCATTCCTAACTTCCTTCACTTTATTTCTACATCATATCCAAAACTATCTTCTTTAAATATGAATCTAATTAAGTTATCTTTTTCTTAAACCCTTCTATAGGCTCTAATTAGATTTAGGATAATATGCAAACTCCTTATGCAAAGCCCTATGTGACCTGGTCCTGCTTGCATTTCACACTTTACAGCTCACCAGCTTCCTTGCTCATTGCTCTTGAGCTATTTTTTTTCGTCCTTTTTTAGTTCCTTAAATTTTCCGTTTTCTTCCCTCAAAGTATTCTACCAGAAATAATCTTCTTTTTTTAATTTCTATTCTTTGCCCAAATAAGACTATCTGTCCTTCACGTCTCACTTTAAAAGTTATTCCTTCAGAGAAGCATTCTGTAATTATTAATCTAAATTATTCCACCTAGTCTCTTCTCTCTTAAAACTCAATTATGCTTCTTTATAGTTGTTACAATCAGTTTGTGGATTTTCTTTTATCCCCTCACTAGTCTGTAAGCTCCATGAGGGCAGGGCAACAACTATGACAATACAAATTTGTGGAATAAATTACTGTTTTTTTTTTTTTTTTAAACATCTTTTGATACCTACCTGGTAGGGGCTATTAATTATTTGCTAGCTGAATTAATGTTTATCTTGTTTTTAAAGTAATTAATAAAGATGCTTAGCATTAGATATAAACAGAGCCAGTGTCAGTAGAGGCTTTGATGTTTTCACCTTTAGGTTCTGAGCCTCGAATGCCTTCCTCTACCCTACTTACCACCAGCAACCATGTAGCTGGGAACTGATGGTATTTTTAGCCAGTCTTCTCCCTAAAGTAGATCTTCCTTTAGTGTTCTCTTCCAATATCCTTTTACTTGATAATCTGGAAGGAAAAATGTATAACTCATGTAAATTCTTGATTTCTGTACATGAGATTACGTCCTTGTCTACATTCTTGTTAATTATCATCATATTTTAATTTGTGACATGGATTGAGTCATAGTTTGTTGGTCAAATCAAATATGTTGCATGAAAGGATTAGTATGTAAAGAGGTTTCCATAACCTGGAATGAGAAAACTAACCAGATGAAATTTCATATGAAGAAATGTAAACACCTGCCACTATTCACATAAAAAATACAGAGTATAGGAAGAACCTAAGTTAAACTCAGCAGGGATGAAATAGGCTTGGGGCTTTCAGCTGGCTCAAATGTTTCAGGAATATACTACATGTGGAGACCAGAAAAAAAAAAATTTGCTTTGGAATGAATTAATAGAAGTAGAAATTGGAGAATGGAAGAGAGGCTATTCTATTACGTGATCAGACAATCTAGACTAAGTAAACAGTTCAGGGCATGATAATACATGGATGACGTTTACAAAGGAAGAAGACATAGGAAGTCACCAGGAAGGTGATGGAAATGAAAGCATGAAACTGGAGTAATAGAGATGCATATTCTAAGAAAGAGAACATAAAGCACGCAGGAGACATATCAGCACAGTTTAAAGAGCAAAGCTTTGGAATCCTTCAAACACTGATTTATATTTAAACCTCTCTAGTTTCTTGATATATGACCTTGTGCCTTAGTTTTCTCATCTAAGAAGTAGGTATATCAACTTTGTTAATTAGTTGTGAGAATAAAATGAGAGCAATTACTCCAGAGCCCAAGATGTGGCAATTATCTTTTGACTTCATTATCAATGTTAATGCAAATAACCTTAACAATAGAATGACTAGGCTTAAAAGGGAGTGAGCTTCCTGTCCATCTAGGAATTCAGACAGAGATTGGATGAGCTCTTATTGGGGGTAGTAAGATGTAGAAGAAATTCAATATCAAATAGAAAACTATACTGAATTCTAAATCTGATTTGCTATTATTTTAAAATAACGGTATTGGGGGTTGTGGAAAAGGGGGAAAGAGAGAGAGAGAAATAGAAAGAGAGAGATAGACAATCTCTAATTAGATAATCCCTATCTTTCAATATGCTGTGACCTTTTAGTCATCTCGTCATCTGAAATATATTTCCAGGCACTTTACAGACCACTTCTTTACCCCATTTTCCTCCAGCTACCTGGCCTCAGGCAAATTCACATTCCATGCCAGGCCTGTGTGTGGCTGGTACTTGGGCCTCAGAGATAGCATCCTAAGACCTCCAGGAGATCCCCATCTCTGGAGGATTTGGTCCTGCCTGCCTCCATCTCCTTCTCTTCAGCCCCTCCCTCCTGTAATGGTTCCAGTCAGCAAAATCACCCTGGGGACAGATAAGGCTCTCGTAACCCATGGCAACCAGCTGCCTTTGGATAGAAAATGGCTTTTCCATAATTTCATAATGTGCTTCAGTGGAGGGGGCAGCAAAAGAAAATGGGAAAATAAATAAATAAGTCTGGCTTTGAAGGCAGTTGTACTCACACCAGGGAATGAAGGGTTGTAATATTCTCCAAATATGATTACACCACCCTTTCATAGGGATATCATTGTCCCTTCCAATAAACTCAAAAAGGCCCTCCTTACTGTGTGGTTCAAAAGAACTCTAGGACTACCCACATTCTAATTATTTTTAACACAAGTGTGGCAGCGCAATTTGGAGAGATGGGCCGACACCAACTCTAAGTTGCCCCCAAGTATTTGGACAGGTCCTTAAAATGCTATTGAAAAGTTATTTTCCCAAATGATGTACCTTCCTCATGCCTTTTAATTAGTTTCACCACCCATATGTTGAGAATCACAGAATTAAGAACTGAAAGAGGCAAGGACAATTATCTTGTTCAATCTTTAATTGTATTACTGGAGTTCCATGGATAGAAGTGATGGAAGTTCCATGGAAGCTCAGTGATGGCTAAGGAGGGTCTGGAACCCAGGTCTCCTGCTTTGCAATACAATATTCTTATACTTTTTCCTTTGTACAATCTTGTTTACTTCTCTGTCTTTGTCCCCTGCATACAGTTTCTCTTTATTTTCAAATTTTGGTAAATGTAATGGGTAATAGCTTACTGAAGGGGATGGGTATATATTCAGTAATCTAGCTTTAATAGCAAGTAATAAAATAATAATAATGTGATACCTTACATTTATTGAACTGTTTCATTGTTCTAAGACGTTGTGCTCATCTAGGATTTCAGTGGTTTTAAGAACTGATTTCTGAGTTTTCAACAGATGTCTCACCGTTTCACAAATATTTGATTAAAACATCATTTTTACTTGTTCATTTTTCTCTAGATAAATCCTTATTGAGGGCATACTCAGTCTAGAGTCCTGTACTAGGCCTTTAGGAAACATCAAATAATGTATTGCAAACTATAATAACAAGAAGAATGATAAGTAACATGCACCCCAAATGTTGTAAGTCACATTTTATCAAAATGAGAAAACTATGATTCTTAACCCAGGGTACTGAATTAACTTGTTTCAGTGTAAAAGGTAGCATTCAAGTTCTTTTCTTTTCTTTTCTTTTAAATTGCTATAATGTTTTATTACATTATTTCAGAAATAAATGTAAAATATTTATCAAGTTCTTTTCTTAATCCTGCTCACTTGAAAAATATTTTTGATATTGCCAGGTGCATTGCTGAAAGACTTACTATTTGCAAGTACTTTTCTATGCCCTCAGGACCTCATATCCTACCATAAAAATGTAACTAAAAACAAAAAGGATTCTGAGATTGACCCCCAAATAATGATCTTTTAAAATCTCTTATTCCTATATACTTTTTTTGTTTGTCAGAATGACCTGTTTTTCATCTAGGAACTAACATTAATTTTTAATTTGATGTCACCAGTTTTTTAAAGAGTCCTCATATTTTCAATGTACATATGACATGTTTACAAATGAAATGATATAGTGAGGGGGGATCTGCTTCCAAAAAATGAGGTTGCAGAAGAGGAGAGATGAAACAGAATTGGCCATTAGTTGACAATTATTGAATCTGGGTGATGAGTTCCTGGGGGTTTATTTTGAACTTTTCCATTATACAAACATTATATTAAAAACAATTTTTTTTCTTGCTGAGGGGCTTCAAAACAAGTAAACAGCATAATTTGAGTTTATAAAATATATTTATACTAGTAAAATACTGGGTTGGGTTTGGTTTTGCTTTGTTTTGTTTCTGCATTCAGACACTAAGTAAGATTTGTTTGCAGTTTTGCTACTTGTGGGTGGTGAGAACCACTGTGCTACATCAACACTCTCAGAACTGGGGGTCACCAGCATGACAAGCTGCATTTTATGGAAAGGACAGCAGAAGGGCCCAGAGGACTCTATGACTTATCTAAGATCATGCATCCAACTAGGTACAGAGCTGGCACATCTACCATATTTCCTAACCTTGAGCTGTCCCTCACCGGTGAGAAAAAGCATGTTGCCCCTTTACAAGTTCAATAATTGAAAGAACAAAAAGGTGTTGTCCTGTAATGGATTGTAAATGAGGTCTCCACACAATAGAACTTTCCTAAGTAAAATGTCACTATCATATTTTTACCACCCAAAGGTCCATGCTGACTCCATGCCCTTACATGACATCAAACACATTTATAGGCAAAAAGCTATTTCCCATACAAACACACATTTATAGGGGAACAATCAACAGGCATTTGATGTAGTCAGTGGCAAACAGGGCTATCTGTTGACATTTTTTTGTTATTTTATATACTCTGTGTGTGTGTTTATGCAATTTTTTTACATTAACTTCTCCTTTAAATATGTCTTCCAGCCAGCTACATAATTGGATTTTCTTTTGTTACAAGAAGTGAACATAAATTACTCCTGTTGGGTGCAGATTAAGTTACAGGATTTTTTCTCTTCTGTCACTGTCAAAACCTGGGTGTCAGAAAGCTTTAATATTTAGTGCAGGCCTAATTAGTCTCAGTTGGGCCCAGGGCACTTAGCAAAACCTGACACCAGCCATAAAGTCAAGTTCATTTAGAGAGCATAATTACCAGTTATTTCTATACTGCAATAAATGCCCATTATAGAGTAGCCTTCCTCCTCACCCCCTGATTTTACTAGAAATTGAAAAATAAAGAAAAAGAAAAGCCTTGGTGCCTGGTGACAGTGGACAAAGATTATGTTATTTGGTTCCGGGTCTGACATTTGTGAGATAACTTAAAGAACTTGTGAGTATATAAAAATAGAATCAGAAATGGCTAGATAAACCTGGAGAAGATGGATCTGTAACAAGTTAAGAAAGTTAGAGATTCATCAGGATAAATTGCTGCCCATAACCAACATTCTGAAAGTAGGTTTTACGTACATCTGACCAGTCATTCAGAAAATGTGTATTGAAGGCCTGTTATGGGCAGGCATCATACTAAGTCCTAGGGTTACGATGGTAAAAAAGAAAAGATTTCTGCTGTTGCAGCATACATTCCAGCAAGGAACCACAGAACTTAAACAAATCACATATTTAATTCCTATTTACACTTGTGATTACTGCTACAGTAGAGAGTCATAAGATGCTATGACAGCAGGGTGACCTGACCCCAACTGAGATTTCAAGAAAAGCTTCCCTGAGGTATGGACATGATAGCTAAGATCTGGAGAGGGAGAAAGAGTGGAGAGAAACGGGAACAGAGAGAGAAGAGCACAGAGAAGAAGCAGAGCATGTTCATGGAATGAGAGAATGTCTGAGTGATGACTCCCCCAGAGCTCTGGAACTTGAGAGGCTGAAGGAGATGGGCAGCAGATGATGCAAACCCCAATGGGCCATGTTAATGTCCCAATTAAACAATTCATTGTATAGTTTGTTGTAGAATGTCTGTCTTACTTGGTATAATGCCTGTCTTATTTCCCTTCAAAACCTGACGTATTATACATGCATCAACTGAGTGAATCCATTGAATGAAGCAAATGATGAATCAAAAATTACAAAGTCTAATACCCCAAGTCCCACCACTACTTGCTTTCTTTGCTCCACTTTACAATTCAGAAATACCCTGTCCCTCTATGATGTAGTCCTCGGTGCCATCACCTAAGGCAGGTATAATTACTGTCATTTAGACCTTGGGAAGTTGGATTAGTCCAAACTCATTCTACTGCTAGGTGCCAGAGCTGAGACAGAAGAAGGAGAGACTCACATTTACCCAGAAAGGGAGTCTGAATACTGGAGTATGTACCTGGAGAAACACATCTAACCTTACCTCCCACAGCAATTCTTTCTCTTCCTTCATCCCCTTTTTCCTCTGTCACCCCATCACACCGTCAAGTCCTCAGTTCAGGCCTAGACTTCCTTTACGAGGCTTCCCAACTATTGTAGCTCTCATGAGCCTTTATAATAGGTCAAGTCTGAATTACACATTTTATCACTTGACTCTTCATGCCCACCTGTAGTTCTTTTATTTTGTCTGATGGTACCTTTCTGCTTTAAATAGAGCATATATCCCATGAGAGTGAAAAGCATACTTTTGTTTTTGTTTTTCTTGCATCCAGTACACAAAGCACAGGAGAAGCTGAATAAACACTCGTTGATGGGTTGATCCCTGGGAGAAACTGCAGCTCCCTGGCCTGAGAGGGAAGGATTCTTATTTCCCTTTTTGTTTACTTACAAGGTCAAAAAATTCCCATTAGAGACTGAGTTGATCAGATGAATAGTGATCCCAGGGTAGAAGGGTCTGAGGTGAGAGGGTTTACATCCTTGATTTATCTGAAAAACCTTTCCCAGGCAGAATCTGGGGCAATCACAGGTGACCTTCTGAAACAGCCCTCTTGATGCTATCGATGGCCCTTTAGTGGTCAAATTCAATAACAGTTACTCAGTCTTCACCCTGGCTTGAATCTCTGAAGCATTTCTCACTGTTGAACTGCGCCCTCCCCCTGCCCCCCATTTTTCGGAATTCCATCCTCTCCCATCTTATCACAAGAATGTTTGATTATGATCCTATTTTTATCTTCTGGGCCTTTCTAGATATGTTTTTTCCCCAAGGCCCCCCCCCCCTTCTTTTATTAACGTACTTAAACAAAATATTTATTGTTTAAAAAGTCAATAATTCAAGCTTAAAAAAAACACTGTCCTCCACTCCACTTCTCCCCAGAGTTAACTTCTTTCACCATTTTTTAGTGGTTTCTTCAAGTATTTATCTCTATATTTCTAAGACACAAGGCTATGCTGTTTTATTTGTTTATAAAAATGCTTAGCTGTCTTGAAGTCATACTATGAAAGAAAAGAATTTGGTTTTCTGACATGATGTGCTGATTAAAATTATTTTGTCCATTCTTCTAATATATTTATATCAATTTTATATTTATAGTTTATATTATTATGACACTATAAACATTGTTCACAGCTGAGGCACATAGCATACTATGATTATGTGCTTTGTGTTTTGTTTGTGTGTACGTGTGTGTGTGTGTGTATATATATGTAAATACACACACACACACACACATATATATATATATATATATATATATATATATATAAATTTTCCTGAAATTAAAATGGACTCTTTTTTTTTTCATTGGCTTACTTTTCCATGTTCTTATAACTAATTCAATCTCAAACATTTTTCTCAATGACTGAAACACATTAGGTAACACCAGTGCGTTGGTTCTTTTTCCTTTCCTTTGTCTTGGAGCCTTGAACCAGAGCCCTCTAATCAGCACTATTAGTACAAAAGCTGCTCACAGCTTTTGACCTAGGACACCCCTCAACCATTATACTGGCACTTGCCTTCACCTCTCTCATGTTGGATTGCCTATTTCTTGCCTGTGTCTTCCTCCTTCTTGGATTACCTTCTCTTTTAGGTGGCATACATCCTCCTTATAAAGTGTGCATAGGGGTTAAGCTTTTGTGTTCCTCCCTGGATGTCTGAAATATGGTTATTAATATTAAATAATGGTTTGTGTATAGAATTCTAGGTTTGAAATGAATTTCTTTCAGGATTTTTAAGGTATTGCACTACTATCTGGCAGGTTCCAATATTGTTTTTAGAAAGCCTAATGCCATTCTGATTCCCAGTCCTTTTATATATGATCTGTTCTATATCTCTTGGAAGCTTTAAGAATATTTGATTTATTTGTCATGTTCTGAAACCTTATAATGATATGCTTTGATATGCTGGACATTCCATGGGCCCTTGTTGAATTATTTCTTTGGTAAATACCTTCTTTCCATTTTGTCTGTTATCTGTAACTTACTTTAGTCAGATATTAGACTTTCTTTATTAATCTCCTTTCCTATTTCCTTCTGTATTTCCTTCTCTCCTATATCTTTTATTTCCTATTTTATATCTATTTTCTACTTATTTTCTGGGAGATTTTCTTGACCTTAACATTGCATCATTCTTTTGAGTACATATATATGTATACATATTTTTGCTACCATGTTTTCAATTTTCAAGATCTTTTTCCTTTTCTCTATAACATTTTTACAACATATTTTTTGTGTGTTTCATTGATATCTTTTTCTTTTCTTGAAGAAAAATATCTTTTTTTTTTCTCGAAGAAAAATATCTTTTTTAAATTATATTTTTCCAGACATTTCTTCCTTTTTGCTATTTACATTATTTCTATTTCCTTGGAATTCCTTTTATAATATGTATTTGTTTTGATCTCTTTCATATGAGCTTTAATTTTATATCTGTATTTTATCTCTATCTACTATCTCTCTAATGTATCTATCTGCCTCACTAAGGGAGTGTCCATGGAGCAGTGTATAAGGGTGCAGCTTGTCAACTGGTGGGCTCTGCTGAAATGTAGTTGAGCCAGAACCTGGCCTTTATATTTTCAGATGCCTGCTAACATAAGTCTCTTGCATTGGACCAGTCACTTTCCCTAGCAATGAATGTCTGGAGAACATAAGCTTTGTTTCCAGCATTCTGGAAGCCAAGTAGGGGCAGACTTCCATTAATACGTCTGTCTTCCATGCCTTGCCTTTTGACTAGCCTCATTTGTGCCAAGTGTTCCTGAGACTAGAGTCCCTCTGAGTCAACATTTAAGGTACTAAGTCTCCTGTCTTACTTTTTAAAGAGTGGCAGCCTTTTGAAGGTGTTTTTCTGAGGGTCTAACTGCTCAATACACACACATTCAACCAACCGTCTTATTTCCAGTTTTACCCGTTGTTCCTGACTTCAGAGGTGCATGTCACCTGACTACTCCAGATTTCCATGATGCCAATCACTCAGCCTTCTCTGATGGGCTCAGTCAGTCACTACTTACTCATAGGCTTTTACTATTATAATTCCACTGACATTTCTTTTTATCTATCAACTCTTCTCTCATTCTCTTTTACGTCATAGATTTATTTCTTTTTTGGTCCATCACTATCATTTTAGTAGGCTTTGAAAAAGAGTGGGGGAAAGTCTGTGTTCAATCTACTGTGTTTAACTCCAAGTCCATAGTTTTCTCTTCCATATTCTGTGTTTCTTTACACAGGCGTTTTGTCACATTGTGCTCAGAGACACCTTGTATGTACAGTCACAGCCCAAACCAGTTCCATTAAACGTACAATTTTCTTCCAGTTAGAACTCAGATGTTTTGCAAACAGCTCAAGTTTATTGTATCTGAATTAAGATGAACACATCATCCTTCCTGACCACAAAATAAACTCTTGGTTAATATTTAACAGCATAATACAAAAAAGAATTAATCATTTTGCCTTTAAATATGATCAGTAGAACTTGCAAAGCCTCTATTGGAACCTATCTGTCCTTTCTTAGTCAACAAGTGATTACCGAGTACCTCCTGTGTGAACACTGGCTGACAGACAAATAAGACATTTACTCTGCCCTTACAGAGCTCACACTCTCATGAAGGAAACAAAAATGTAAGGAAGAAATTGCCATGTAATGTGATAAATGCCATAATGGAAGGGAGCACAGGGGTGATATGGGCAGGGGTGACTTCCCAGAGAATAGCACCTGAGTGGAATATTGAAGAATGGTTAGACATTCTCCGGGTATTAAAGAACACTTTTAGCTGTAGAGACAGTATGTGCAAGTTATAGGAAGCATAAAGCCTGTGTGGTTCATTCAGAGGAATGGTGAGTAATTCAGTCTTTCTAAAGCCCAGAGTGGGAGGGTTGGATTGATGGGAGAATGAACCAGATGCACATCCTAGGCTACCTACGAAGGGCTTTTACTGCTATTGTAAAGAATTTGGGTGCATGCCCAGAAGGTTTAATTTTCCATTTGTTAAAGAATATTAAGAAGTCTTCCAGGGGGTTTCCCTGGTGGTTCAGTGGTTAAGAATCCACCTGCCAAGGCAGGGGACACGGGTTTTGAGCCCTGGTCCAGGAAGATCCCACATGCCGCGAACAACTAAGCCCATGCACCACAACTACTGAGCCTGCGCTCTAGAGCCCGCGAGCCACGACTGCTGAAGCCCATGCACCACAACTACTGAAGCTCGTGTGCCTAGAGCCCGTGCTCCTCAACTAGACAAGCCACCGCAATGAGAAGCTCGTGCACTGCAACGAAGAGTAGCCCCCGCTCTCAGCAACTAGAGAAGGCCTGCGTGCAGCAACAAAGACCCAACGCAGCCAAAAATTAAAAACGAAAGTCTTCCAGTCTAATACTATGCACTTGCATGTTTATACAAACACACACTTAAACACATGTATCCACAAACACACACACTCACATGTATCCTGTGATGGCCACACTTTTGGATTTTTTTATATACCCTACGTTGGACTAGGTAATGTTATCTGGAAGCAAATGAAGGAAAGGCAGAGATGTCAGGATGTGTGATACAACATAGGCAAATGAAGGAAAGGCAGAGATGTCAGGATGTGTGATACAACACAGCCAGGATAGCCAGTTGACAGTCTGTTCCACACACCTTGGTGGGAATCAGCAGAATGCACATATCTGGGGAATCTGAGGCCCCACAGGAACCAACCCCATCTTGCTAACAATTGGATTGTCTAATTATAATGTGAAGTAAGCTCCTTGCTCCTGGGACTGCCATTCGAAGCTACATGGGCATTCTCAGGGGATAATGCAGAAAGATTTTGTTCCCTGGGTGAAATAATCTTTCCAACTCTAGGAAGAAAAGGGACTCTAAAGCATACAGACAAAATGCGTTCCCCTGTTTTCTGGCTTCTGGAAAGAAATGACATACTCAGAATTGGAGGAAGTTCATATCAGGAGACCATGAGGACACTACCAATAATTGGAAGATGATGAAAGAGGAGACCATATGTGTAGATAGTTTTTCATAGTTATAAAATATTTTCATGCCCAGCTTTTAATTTGATGCTTACAACATTGTGAGAGAGCAGTTTGCATCATTCCTACCTTTACACATAAAGTACATTCCAAGAAGCTGAAATTTGCTCAGGACCACACAAGTAGAATGCCACTGAGCCTGAGTTGGTATCCTAAGTCTCAGGTCTAGTGTTCTAGATCTACCCATCTTTGCCCCAGTTTTCTCTCTTACTGGGCATAGGTATGTGGACTTTGGTTTGGGCTGTGAGGATTCAGAATGGGTGTTGCTTACCTCACAGTTTTTTGGCAGCCGTGGTAGCTGACTCCAGGACTATTTTATAAGACATATACTGTTCCTGAGACCACATCTGCAAGTTTATTAAAGTTGTTAGAGCTTACATGCATTGGCCTTTATGACAGCAGACAACAAGGGGTTGAAGATGGGGCAGGAGGGAGGATAATTGACGTGTGGGCCTGTTGGTCTTTCACGAGGCCATCTGGGAGCTTAAATAGCCAACAGTTAATTAAAAATAAACTGACACTTTACTTTAAGGATAGTTTTAATAACCATTTATAAATGTTACATTAAAAATTCATACACTGTTATCAACTCCTGCTAAGGATTTACAGCACAATGAAGGTGTTATGAATGTTTTATAGGTACTGGGGAAAAGGCTTTTTCTGTAGAGATATTTTCAGAAGACTATTTGTCTTTTTCAGGCCACAATGTAAGTACTTAAGCTTGTGGAATAAAAACAGCTCCCAAAGTTCAGGCTGCAATCTTGTCCACATACTTCTAACTGGCTGCAGCTCTTTCCTTAGGTATAGTGTGTTTTTACCAGAGTGTGTGTTCCAAGTCATAGATGATATAGGGAGGAAAAACAAGCTGGCAGTGACAACTCAAAATGCATGAGTGAAACCACCACCCAAAAGATCTTGCATGTCACTGGTGGAGAAAATGAGTAGAAACTGAAGATGTGATATAAGAATTGACCAGAAAGCTATCATATCTGGTGACCCACAGATTCCACTAAGCAAGTACCTATTTCTGCTTTTGGAAATTCTGTTGTACCGTGAAGCACTAGATTCATATCTGCTCTACTTTGGTCACATCCTGTGAGTCTGTGTAAAATCCCTACATGTTGCAGACATAGTTTTTGACCATGAGTTTGGATATACCTGGGTTCATTTTACAAATGGCAATTGAGCAGAAGTTAGGCTCAGAACTAGGGACAAGTCTCTTCCAGCTGCTACTTTTTTTTTTTTAATCTTCAGGCAGGAGTCTTGAAGCTGCATATATTGCAGGGATTGAGGAAGAAGAACCCCAAACTGTCTGCATCACCGTTAACAAGTTGAAAGTACATTTCCTTGTTCATGGGCCACAAATTACAAACTTTATCTCTTGGCTCTTTAGGGTTTGTGATGTTATACAATGCATGACTGGATTTTAAAGCCCTGGATAGTTGCCTCCAGTGATGACCCAGCTTTCCAGGTAAAGCCAAAGGATCAGAAGTATTGGGTTAGCCAAAAGGTTCGTTCAGTTTTTTTCATAAGATGGCTCTAGTAGCGCTTAGTTGTCTTTAACTTCATTCAAAACAATTTTGTTAGATTGTGTTGTGATAGCTGTCATATCAGCGTGCATTAAAAAAAAAACTTATCAAAACTGGTGAATTTTTGTGTAGCCATTTTAATATTGAAGATGGAAGAAAACATGCTTTATTATTTCAAGAAAGGTAAAAGTGCTACTGAAATGCAAAAACAGATCTGTGCAGTGTATGGAGAAGGTGCTGTGACTGATCAAACACGTCAAAAGTGGTTTGGGAAGTTTTGTGCTCTGAAGGTTTCTCGTTGGACGATGCTCCATGGTTGAGTATACCAGTTGAAGTTGATAGCGGTCAAATCAAGACATTAATTGAGAACGATCAATATTATACCACGCGGGAGACAGCCAACATACTCAAAATATCCAAATCAAGCGCTGAAAATCATTTGCACCAGCTTGGTTATGTTCATCGCTTTGATGTTTGGGTTCCACGTAAGTTAAGCAGAAAAAAACCTTCTTGACTGCATTTCTACATATGATTCTCTACTTAAACGTAACAAAAATATTCCATTTTAAAAACAAATTGTGGCAGGAGATGAAAAGTGGATACTATACAATAATGTGGAACAGAAGAGATCGTGGAGCAAGTGAAATGAACCACCACCAACCACACCAAGGGCTGGTCTTCATCCAAAAGAAGGTGATGTTGTGTATATGGTGGGATTAGAAGGGAGTCCTCTATTATGAGGTCCTTCTGAGAAACCAAATGATTAATTCCAACAAGGACTGCTCCCAATTAGACCAACTTAAAGCAGCACTCCATGAAAGGCGTCCAGAATTAGTCAACAGAAAACACATAATCTTCCATCAGGATAATGCAAGACCACATGTTTCTTTGATGACCAGGCAAAACTGTTACAGCTTGGCTGGGAAGTTCTGATTCATCCACCATATTCACCAGACATTGCACCTTCGGATTTCCATTTATTTCGGTCTTTACAAAATTCTCTTAATGGAAAAATTTTCAATTCCCTGGAAGACTGTAAAAGGCACCTGGAAGAGTTCTTTTGCTCAAAAGGATAAAAAAAAAATTTGGGAAGGTGGAATTATGAAATTGCCTGATAAATGGCAGAAGGTAGTGGAACAAAAGTGTGAATACCTTGTCCAGTAAAGTTCTTGGTGAAAACGAAAAATGTGCCTTTTAGTTTTACTTAAAAACTAAAGGAACTTTTTGGCCAACCCAATAGAAATCAGTGGTACATTTTTTTAAAAAAAGGGTTTTTTTTTTGTTGAGAACGTTTAGGTTCTGTTCTCTTAGCAAGTTTCAATTATACAATACAGTGTTATCAGCTATACATCAGCCTCAGACCTTATTCATCTTAAAGCTGAAAGCTGTACCCTTTTACCAACCTCTCCCTATTTCTCCCATTCCCCAGCTCCTGGCAACCACTTTTCTACTCTCTGTTTCTATGGGTTTGACTTTTTCTTTAAGATTTCACATATAAGTGTTACCATGCAGTACATTTATTTTTATTTCTCTATTTTCCTTTTAGTTCTGTAAGTACAGGTCAGAGTTATCTGAACTTCTTGATAGGGAACTTATGGACTGTGAAATAAAGCTAGCTCTTGAAGCCATTCCAAATGATCAAAATATCAGCAGGAACCTACAGGTGCAGAAACACAACACAAACTTT
Organism: Tursiops truncatus; assembly: GCF_011762595.2. Lineage (NCBI taxonomy): Eukaryota > Metazoa > Chordata > Mammalia > Artiodactyla > Delphinidae > Tursiops > Tursiops truncatus. The sequence goes on along the minus strand of NC_047039.1, from coordinate 99,365,242 downwards.
ATTAACAATAACCTAAAAGAACTTAATATTAGAAATGTGTTTAAATGAGCATCAGTTTATATTTTAGGCACCATTGGTTTCCCAGAGTCTTTTCCCCTTTATTTCATTGGGACTCATTATGTCCCTCCCTTTGTAACCATTCCCTTCTGAGTGGAGTTTGCCTGTGTGTGATTCTGTATATATTATACTTAGTTCCCTTTATTTTATTAATTGTGACATAAGAATACAATATCACAATTATTATCACATGTTACAGGACATAAACCTAGAAATCTTGTCTTTTCTATATATTGTTTTGTTTCTGGACTTCTAGAAGAAGACTTTAACCGTTTAAAATTTCAAATCATATCATTTAAAGTTGGATCAAGCAAAAATATTATCCTTTAATTTCTTCCAGTGGAAGTAGAAAGACTGAGAAAAAGAGAAACTAAAAAATAGCGAGGAAGCCAGATTGAGAGCAAGCATGAGAGAGAGACAGAGGGAGAGAAGAAGAGTGTGAGGACCAGAGGCAGAGGCCATGTGTAAGTGAAGATGAGGGAAAGAGAGAAGGGTAGACAGAAAGTGAGGAATAGAAGAAGGGAGAGAGGCAAAAGCCAATTTTACATTTTTGGAACCAGTTAAAATAATGCCTTTTTCTCACAGGATCAGATCTGGAAACCATTAGGTTGGTGCCGTGTTACAACACAGTTGAAAGAGTACTGGGGTTGAATTTGTGTTGTTGTGTTTGCCCTACCCCAGTGGCCACGCTCTTGCCTCAGCTTCTTCCTTTTTAACATCAGGATAAGTACAAAATCTGCCCCCCCCCACCCAAATAGGGTAATACCTTCCTCATGGTATTGTTGTGACAATCAAATGAGATAATGGATGTAGCTGGAAAATAGCACGTTTTCATATGTAAGATATTATTATCTTAAAAGTAGCACTTTGTAACCTACTATTTTCATATGCAATATACTATCATCCTTCTAAAAATATACCATGGGGACAATAGAATTGTATGTAAGGAAACAAAAACGGTGAACAATAGACGCCCCAAACCATCCTCCACACTGCATCCCTCCTCTTCCTTTACTCCACCTTCCTTCTGAGATTTTGCTTGTAAAGCCAGTTTTCCCTTGCCATCCATGGGCTGCTACTTTGTTCTTTACAAATCTATATCTGAGAGGCCAAATTCACTAAAGCATACACAAGAGGGATTCCTGCTGTTCTAGCTTCAAAAAAGTTTGTTTCATTTGTTTCATCCTTTCATTCAAACGTGCTGGATCAGATTCCCACTGCTCCTCAGCCTTATCAGCTACCATGTCTGTCGTGGATTTGCAGGCAGTGCAGGAAAAAATGGAAGCACTTGCTATTAGCTGCATCCTTACCATGCTCATCACGTATACAGAAAGATTGTCTTCCCAGTGAACTATCTAAACTCCTTCCCACTTGCACGTTCTCACATGGTAGCCTGGGGAAATATACAATATGGATATATCTTCATATGCATTTAAAAATAATAATTAGCCTTTAGCACTCAAAAGGGTTGAAGTTTTATAATCCATTACTCTTAAGACAAGTAGAAAGAATACTGAACTCGGATTGAGGATATTAAGCCTGGATTTCTTTCTGTTCCTGTCAGTAACTGGCTGCTGTCTGTATGATCTTGAGACAATCACTTCTTGTTGCCTCTAAGTTTTTCAAATATAAAGTTAAAGAGAGGAACTCAATGGTGACTAATATTTGGCAAGTGTGTTGCTACTTCTTACCTCCAAGCCCATAGAAGTCAATCTATTATTAGAAATTTTATATATTCACTAACCATTTTGGATTGAATGTTTCTGTCTCCCCAAATTCATATAATGAAATCCTAACGCCCAGTATGATGGTATTAGGAAGTGGAGCCTTTGGGAAGGGATTAAATCATGTATAGGGAACCCTTTGGGAACCATCACGTATAGGGTTAGTGCCCTTATGAAAAAGGTCCCAGAGAGCTCTCTCCCTGTTTGCCATATAAGAGCACAGTGTCAAGACAGCCATCCGTGAACCTCCAGAACTGTGAAAAATAAATATTTGTTATTTAGCCATTCAGTTTATGGTATTTTCGTCACAGCACCCCAAATAAAGTAAGACACCAACTCTATAATGCTTCAGACTGAGAATTTGAGAATGGAAGAATTAAACTTTGAACTAAATTTTGAATATTGAGTAGGAATCATATAATGTATACAAAGATGAAGATTAGTTATTGGTGTTTTCTTCCCTACCAGAGTAACCACATAGGGAAGAACGTTCCTTACAGTGATATGATCTCTGAGTTTGATATGATCACTGAGAGTGCTCACAGAAGATAGAGCTGTAGGTGTGTGTTAGCTGAAGGAAAAGAGAGAGGGGTCCATCCATGGTAGAAATAATTCAGGCTTTGAAGTCAAACTGATACTTACTAGTTGTGGAACTTTGGAAGAGTTGTTTAATCTCTCTGAGTGTTGATTTCTTCCTTTGCAAGATAAAGCCCAATTTATATACTTGTTGTGAAGATTAATTTACAGGACCAGTGTGCTCAAATCTAGCAAAATGCCCAGTACCAAACTGCTCAATTAGTGGTAATGAAATATTTTAGTGCCAGCTTCTCCCAGGTGGGTTGAGAACTTACATGAGGCCTTGGCAGAGGGGAGAATCTTGACAGATGTTGCTGAAGAAGCAAGTGAACAAGGAATTATACTGAGAAACAGAAGAGGAATCCCCCTCCCTAAGCTGAGGAGTCTTGGGGATTGTACCTTGCTTTGCTGAAGAGAAGAAATGAGGGCAAAAGTGGTCTGCTGAAGCATGACAGATACAGAAATCATATCACAAGTACATCTTGTGAAATATTTCCATTGTGAGCTATGAAAAATTTAAATAAAACATCTGCCAGCAAATTACATTCTCTTTATAAAGAATCTGTTCATGAAATATGATCCAAATCCTCAGTGGAAATCTGTGAGGAAAGCAGGGGTAGGTGGTAGAGTCTTTCTTCCAAATTAAGAAAGAGAGAACCAAAAAAACAGGTTCAGATTTTAGCCCATGGCTATCTAGTAAAGTTTGGTTAGCCCAAGCATGTAAGACTTTTGTTTCGGATCCCAAAATTCCTTCTACTAGATCCATCCACATTTTTACTGAGAAGCACTGTCCAATGAGGGATAAGAATGCTTTATGCCATTTCATTAAAACAAACTATTAGGTGGAGAAGAAAATATCAACAAACAGAAGTCGTAGATAATGGACTCATGGATACCATGGGTTGGAAGATTTCAAAAGCCTAGTTTCAAATTTTATCTCTGAATATTACTAGTTACATGAAGTAGATAGGAATCTCATATGTTTACAGTGAAACATGATAATTATATATGTGAAGTAATTTAGCTCTGTGCCTAGCTAATAAGTATATTAATGTAGTATTACTATGTGAAATATACAAATAGCTCTGCTAAAGTTTCATCCAATGAATTGTACTGTACGCTACTCCCTTCCATTTCCCCAAACCATAAAGTCAGCATTGGTTTAGCCAATGATAGATGATTCAGGTCTTTCAGGGCAACTCATTCAATTGCTGGAGAACACTCATGAGAAATGGTCTTCTTGGGACTTCCCTGGTGGTGCAGTGGTTAAGAATCCGCCTGCCAATGCAGGGGACATGGGTTTGAGCCCTGGTCCAGGAAGATCCCACATGCCGCGGGGCAACTAGGCTTATGCGCCGCAACGACTGAGCCTGTGCTCTAGAGACCACGAGCCACAACTTCTGAAACCTGTGGGCCTAGAGCCCATGCTCTGCAGCAAGAGAGGCCACTGCAATGAGAAACCCAAGCACCACAATGAAGAGTAGCCCCTGCTCACTGCAACTAGAGAAAGCCTGAGCACAGCAATGAAGACCCAATGCAGCCAAAAATAAATAAATAAACATACTTATTAAAAAAAAAAGAAAAAGAAAGAAATAGTCTTCTTATTGTTCAGTTTATGTGTGCTAGTAGTCAAATGTGCTCCTTGTTCTATGGAAAATAGACTCTAGAATCTATTTATACAAACGATGCTTTCTTTAAATTCCAGTTCTTAATATGTTCAAATTATGTATAATATCATAGCCATCTTCTTTGCTTTAAGCAAGGTTCCTCACTGTTAGTACAACCCTTTAAAAAACTATTTTTAAAAATCTATTTGATTGCAATCAGTTTTATGTGCCAATAGCAACATATACAGTTTCCTTCTGGATATACAGGTTCACTTGCTAAATACAATCTACTTTATTTTCTGACTTCCATATTACCCTCTCTTCTCCTCTTTCCTCTCTCTCAACTTAATCATGTGTATGCTGGGCCTCTTAGAGTCATGCTCTATTTCCTGAGCCATTTTGTGCATTCAGTGGAATGGATTTACTGTGTATAACATCTTTAGTTGGTCCTATAACTTTCAAACATTTCATCTTTTCAGAGGTTATATCAGTGGGTACAAAGTTCATAGCTTTAAGTTTATCCTTGCTACAAGTCTGAATTTTAATCAGCCTTTACTACTCAGAAGCCTTCTCAATTTTATTCTTTACTGGTGGGTACTGAGAAATAATTTCCTTTTCTAGTTCTGAAAATCCCTGAATTAATGAACTCTCTCTATTCCCTTCCATTTTTATTTACAAGCTAGGCAACACTTTTCTGAAATTATTTCTTCATTAATACATTGCCAAATGGAACCAGAAGTACTAAGTTCTCTTTCATGGCTGTTTCTCCTAGACCCACAAGTTCATAAGGTACATAATTTTCTTCCCAGGTTACCACATATAATGGTTTTACTAAATGATTTGCCTCTGCAAAATAGAGAATATGATTTTTCCAACTTCTGATCAGTTTTCTTACCACCTGTCAGACAATTACTAGGCCAACGCCACGTATTTCAAAGTTTCTGTTGCAGCAGTAGAGAGTTTCTAGGTATCTTCTACTACATCATTCAGGATAAGGGAGGCTATTCTACAGTAACAATCTATATAAAACTCCCAGCGAATTAAAGCCAAAAAATGTATCTTCACTCATGTTCCATGTCTACCTCAGGTCAGTTGAGGGCTCAGCTTCATGTCATCATCAATCTAGGATCCAGAATGACAGAGGAACTGCCACCTGGATTCTGCCAATTACTGTGCATGGTTCTAAAAGCTGCTGGCTAGAAGATATACAATTCCATTGGCCAAATGAAGTCAGATGGCCATAGACAACTTCAAAGTTGGGTAGCAGTGAAAGACTCATAATGCAAAATGAGGAGAGGCAAGGAAGAGAGAATAACAACCAAGAGAGTTTGATATCACAAAAGCCAAAGGGTGAAAATATCTCATAAAGGAGAATGCCATCGTCAAAAACAAACATGGGGGACTTCTCTGGTGGTGCAGTGGTTAAGAATCCACCTGCCAATGCAGGGGACATGGGTTCAAGGCCTGGTCTGGGAAGATCCAACATGCTGCAGAGCAACTAAGCCTGTGTGCCACAACTACTGAGCCTGCGCTCTAGAGCCCGTGAGCCACAACTACTGAAGCCCAAGTGCCTAGAGCCCATGCTCCACACCAAGAGAAGCCACCGCAATGAGAAGCCCGCGCACCGCAACAAAGAGTAGCCACCGCTGTCCACAACTAGAGAGAGCAGCCAAAGATAAATAAATAAATTTACAAAAAAAAAAAGGAGTGAGAAGTGAAGTAAGATGAGGATTTACAGATAAAATGGTGACACAATTAGTAACACTTGAGGAACAATAAGATTATAACAACTCCAAGAACGCTGAGAGACAGAAATATGATCTCACCCTCATTAATACAAGTTTAAATTTACCTAAACTGCTTATAAAATTACCTGTATCCAATATGAGTTCTTCTACAGACTCAGGATTCCAGTGTGTACAAATCAGTCTTTTAATTTTCAAATAAAACAGAGTCAGGCCCCCACTGACAGATTAGCAGTAAGTCCCACCAATATTTTCCATTCAGAGCTTCTCACTTCCCCAGAATTGTGGAAGAAAGTTGGAGGCCTTGCAGTTCAAAAGAGAGTCCAGGTTCCTTAACAGAAGTCAGCTACTACCGTTTACCGTCACTGCCACACACAGTCTTATGAGAATAAGAGATTCAGCCCCACAAATGCCGTCAGTCAACTGCTTATCCAATTCCCTGGTTCTTCAAGGAAGGCTCATTCTACTTTTTTAATGCTAAAACCAGACATAGGTACTCCTTACTAGAGTTCTTAAATTTGTACTTCTGGGTATTTGCTTCTTTTATTACCATATACCGCCATGCCTTGGAAAGCTGGCCTTTTAAATAACTGTAAGTTTTTGTCCCTTGCAGAATAAGAATTATTGTCTCCTTTTTCTAGGGTATCCACCAAGACTTGAGCTATGTCACCTTTCCAACCTTTGCAATCTAAACAGTACTATTTCATCCCCTTTCTCAGATAATACAGATCCACACACGTCCTTCCAGGGGCTGTACACACCTTTCTAAGGTTTTATTTGTGGGGAGGATGGGAGAACACTGCTTTCATGAACTCAAAATGAATTTATTGTACTAAACGTGAGCATGTTGACTTTCTGTCACAGCTCTCTCCTGGGTAAAGCAAAGCAAAATAAAACAGAAATAAATCAATAAACAAGCAATACCTATATATGGCTGGTCTGCTACAAAGGCTTCCTCTGGTTATTCAGTGAAGGTTTTTTTATTAGTGACTATTTTATATTTTATAATTAATGTTTCTAAATGCAATATTTTTAGTAACAGAAAAGTAGATTTAAATATCAAGGTGTACCCTGCAATCAATGATTGGTGAATGAATGAATGAATGAATGAGTGAATTGCATGCTGTTTATAGCTCGAAACAACAGCATCAATGCACAAATAACATGCAAAAATACCTGAATTGCCTGGAAGCATTACAGCAGCTGCTACATCAGCAGTTATTTTGCCAGTTGTTTAGAGGCTGTGAAAATTAACATGAGCTGGCTGAAACACTGGCAATATATCTAGGAGCCATTTTTGCCTAGAATAAAGGTGATTTCTTTAGACAAAACACAGTCTGCAGGATCATAGAGGATGAGAGGCACACTGAGCAGAGATCAGCATCAAACAAGTACTAAGAACAAAAAAAGCACCATACCTAGAGGGGTGGGATAGGGAGAGTGGGAGGGAGGGAGACGCAAGAGGGAAGAGATATGGGAACATGTGTATGTATAACTGATTCACTTTGTTATAAAGCAGAAACTAACACACCGTTGTAAAGCAATTATACTCCAATAAAGATGTAAAAAAAAAAAAAAAAAAGCACCATAGGAGAACCTAGCACCATGTGCTGTTAAGCAGACTGTTCTAAGTTCTGCTACCACACAGGCAAATACATAATTTGCTTATCTATGAGGATGCGATATATAAATATTAAGGTGGTTTAAGAGAAGACTGTTAGGGAGAGGCTGCCTGGGCTGTTCAGTAAGTAAGTGTTTACACATGGGTTCAACAGAATCAAATATATGGTGAGTATTTATTGTGGATCAATCACTGTGCTAGATCCTTATCACACAGGAGTGGACCTATCAGACACAGCCCTGCCCTCTTGAAACTCATAACACTGTATTTAGTGCATACTTTGTAAGAAATTTCATTGAGAAAAGCTAGAAGGGAAAGAAAAACCAGAATGACTGTGAGTGGCCATTAAGGATTGTTCTCTTAGCCCCAAAACACGAGGTCAGATGTTACAACATATTTGCCAAATCCCAGTTCATTTCCATTATTCACATCCTCCTCTCCCCTCTGCATAGCTACACATACACCTTCACACACTCACTTTTGGTGATTGATCCCTGCTGGGTCCAAGTCTCCTTTTTCCTCCTCCCTTCCCGAGTTTGTTACTCTGAGATCACTCACCCAAATCTTCCTGCAGCACTTTTAATCTAACATTCTTGTAACTCCAAGGTGAGGGTCATTTATAGATATTTTTCATAAAAACAATATTTCAGAGAACACAAAAAGCAGAACTTGGTGGTCAAAAAGCCAATTAGGGCAATCTCTGAGGTTTGTCTCCCTCTACTGTTCAACCAAGGGATCAGCAAGACATTTCTGCATGCCTGATTTAGAGTGCCTCTTCAAACAGGGGTGAAACATCTGAGAGGGGGTGAATGAGAAGATCACACTGCTACCTGGATTTCAATTTGCTAACCCTATGTGGCTATCGCTGATGCAAACTCCAATTCTAGAGAGCTGACAATTACATATTTTATTTTCATAAACTCTCTAGACCTTTAACCAAGCTCTTCCCCTTGGTAACAATCTCAGAATCTATCTGGGAGGAAGACTGGCCAAGTGACGGAGAAGGAAGGCACAGAATTAATGAGCAGAAGCAAGGTCACCATTCAGACTCTGTTCCTCTGGTTATGTGACTTACCTGCCTTTGGAAAGCTCTATTCACTATCTAAATGTCAGTCTCTTCACCTGCAACAGGAGAAGGTAATCTGGAAATGAGAAGATGGAATGAACAGAATGGTGCAATTGAGAAATGAGAAGTGAAACAGAAGGTTTGCGGCCCCTTTGCAAACTAAAGAAGCCCACTTGGGAGGTTTTTATACACGTGCCCTGTGCCCAAGTCCATCTTACATCAATTTTCATTTAAATGTTCTGGGAGAAGTTTCAGTGTACTTTTTTTTTTTTTTTTTTTGCGGTACGCGGGCCTCTCACTGTTGTGGCCTCTCCCGTTGCGGAGCAGGCTCCGGATGCACAGTCTCAGCGGCCATGGCCCACGGGCCCAGCCACTCCGCGGCATGTGGGATCTTCCCAGACCGGGGCACGAACCCGTGTCCCCTGCATTGGCAGGCGGACTCAACCACTGCGCCACCAGGGAAGCCCTCAGTGTACTTTTTAAAGGCTCGCTGAGCAATGTAGTGTGTAACCAGAGATTAAAACAAAACAGGGGCTTCCCTGGTGGCGCAGTGGTTGAGAGTCCGCCTGCCGATGCTGGGGATGCGGGTTCGTGCCCCGGTCTGGGAAGATCCCACATGCCGCGGAGCGGCTGGGCACGTGAGCCATGGCCACTGAGCCTGCGCGTCCGCAGCCTGTGTTCCGCAACGGGAGAGGCCACAACAGTGAGAGGCCCGCGTACCGAAAAAAAAAAACAAAAAAAAAAACACCACACACACACACACACACACACACAAAATACATAAAACCAAAAAAAACTGTCGAGAAGGGAAACACTGCCTAATATCTGCTAGAGGAGCTGCAGGAGGGCAGAACCAGCATGTGAATACATATTCTGTATATTCCTATCCAGTGCTGTTCTGTGCCCTCAGGGCACAGATGAGCCGTCCTGCTCCCTCCAGCTGGGTGCAGTTTCTCCCTCTACCAAGCTACCAGAGCACTTACCACTTCTTCCCTCTTAGTCAAGTGACTTACTTCCATCCTTTACATAGGCTCTATAAAAACGTAAACTTCCTAAGAATAGAGACCACATCCACATCATTCTACACCCTCCATACCTCCATAGACAGTGATATGCATCGTGTACAAAGAAATATATGCTGAACACTAGTTTTCATCACCCCCCTCCTCTTCCCACTCTCTACCTTCTTTACCCCAAGCTATATTTTCTTCTGGGCCAATTCACCCAAGTTCTTTTGGGTTTTTTTTGTCATTGCTTAAATTTTTCAGGTCTTAACATCACATCTCTGCCCAACATTGCTCTCTTATTTCCTTTTTTTCTTAGGCAAAGGAATCTAACCCTTTTATGTAACCCCCAAATTACCAGCCACGACGACTAAAACAATTAGTGCCTCTTCAGTATTGCAGGATTAGTTTCACTCTTCACTTACTATTCTTGGGATTATTGTTAAAGGGCCGTGAACGGATAAGTTCTTTCCTCCAAGGAGGCAAATGAAATTCCCTGGAGTCAGCCGCAATTTTGTAATTTGTAGCTACATTTGTAGCTACATTCTAATAGTAGCTAGTGTTCCATTATCCAATTACATGTTGCCCTTTGCTATGAATATTACCTGTTTCCCACCTGCCACTCCATCACACACACATCTGTCTAGCCAGGCACTGATTTTAAATACCTTTGCTCTTGTTATTTACCCAATATCTTCTTCCCTTTTTTCATTAATATACCTCTTGCCCATATTTCCAGGCATAGGTAAGATTCTGGCTCTTTTTTAAAAGAGCCTTTTCTGATCTCCCTAGCCACTATTGACAGCTGTCATCTCAGCACAGCTGATTCAAATCACCTGTCTCATCAGGTGAGCTCTTACATAGTTTTAGTTAAAAACTATTTTCTTACTGTTTTTCCAACAGAATGTAAACTCAACATTAGAGATTTTTCTTCTGCTTCTTTTCTATTTCCGGTGTCTTCCAGTACAGTGCTGGGAAAACAATACTGTGGTTATCAGAGGCCAGATGAACTGCCCAGGACTTTGAACTAGATTTTAGTCTAAGTGTTTTCCATGCTTGACTAACTTAATCCTCCTAACAACTCTAGGAGGTTATCCTCATTTTGCAGAGAAAATGCTACACCGAGAAATCAACTAACTGAAGTTTACACAGCTAGTAAGTGGTAGAGACAGTACTGGACCACCTAACTCCAGAGCCCAAGCTTTAAATAACGATGTGGTACTTCTGTGCTTGTTTTACTTGTAAGCACAATACGTGCTTATTGTGTTGTTAAGAGGAACAAAGAAGATGATAACATAAACTCCTTAGTACAGGGCCTGGCACACAGGTCCTCAGTAAATAGTAGATGTTTTTATTACATGGAACAGTCCTGACTATGTTCCTTAACTACTGTGTGATCTTGCATAGATCACCAATAATCTCTGTACTCACAGGCTCCACACAGGATGGACTTGGACAATCAGAAAGGGGCATTTTAAATGCATGGGAGACTTACTTTCATGTGAAGTATCATTTTTGGTTGTCATAATGACAGAAGTGCTACTGGCCTTGAGCAGGGGAAAAGGCAAGGATGCTAAATATTGAGCCCTTTTCAGGCCTGCACAGCAAAGACCACTCTTCCCAAAACTCAAAACAGCACTCTCATTAAAAAACACTGGACCAAATATTTTTAAGGTCCCTTCAAGACTTTAAATACCAGAGTTTTAATATTGGGCTTTTTGCTCAGATATGATTGCCTGTCAAAAGTTTTAACCATCATCACTTACTAAAAAATTAGCTCAGCACTACTCATCAGCTAGCCAGTATTTAAAACACAGGGTTATTATTTATAATTAATATGGATTAGATACTATTTCCATGCAGTATGGAAGACAAGTCAATTTAGAGAGACATACAGCTGCTCAATAATGCAAATAATGCCTATTTTAAATAGTGTATTACATTGCTTTTTTAAAGTGTGGGAAACAGCATGGCATAGTTAGAGAAGCAGAGTCTGGAAGCAGAGAAACCATTTTCCCATCCTGGATCTATCGATGTTTAGCTCTGTAAAGTTGGACATATTATTTACCTTTGTGGGATCCTATTTCCCCAAATGGGGAACAGGAAGAACACGGTCTGTTTTCTATATGTTGTAAGAATTAGAGGGACTTTATTTAGAAAGGCTGGCACATGTTGGTGGCTCAATACATAGTCTCCATAACGATTTTTATTTTTCTTTTCATCATACAGAAGATACTTATTGTTTCCTCCCCTGGTACTAGAAGAGGAAATAAGATTTTGGATCTGGACCTTGGAAGATAATTAAGTTTTGGTCTGGTGGATAAGTGGGCAGCTTTATGACCACAGAATGCAATGGCCCTAAATGTATGTTTTCATTCATTCCACACATATTTCTTGAGTTGCTGTTACACATCAAACACTGTAATAGGTCCTGCAGATAGAGTGAAGATGGTCTTAGAATTGGCACTCTAGAGGATTTTGCCTTATATCTCTAAGAAGATGTAGTGACCTCATGCTGCATTTTCAAAACTTATTTTTACAACTTTCAGGAACATCACCCTAGACCTACTGACATGTTTCTCTTCTTCAGTCTTACTGTTATACAAAGAGACCATAAATCCTCTGAGTTTTTTTTTAAATCCAGGAGTCGCAGCTTCCGTAACATAGGGCGTGCGTGTGTGCGTGCGCACACACACATTATGTTACCCCTGTGTCTCAATAGCGTGAGTAACAATGGACATGTTACTTACTCACGGTTGCCTTGATTTTTCTCATTATTAAATTTGGTTTGTAAATATCCTTGTTTTATTATTTGAAAAAATTGATTTAACAGTAAAAAATGCTTAGGAAATGCAAGACTTCACTGGGTCTTTAACATGGACTGTGATTCTCTAAGAAGTTGATACACTATATTTAGTATTTCACAGATAAACTTAACCTGGGGAGCCCTCTTAAAAAGTATTTTCCCCATTACATCTGACTTGGTAACAGATGCTGGTAAATTCTAATATACCTACTACTCTCATCTCATGGCTTTCTCTGACATATTTAGTGAACAGTGCTTTGAACACGCAGCTTACAAGATTATGTTCCTCTTCCTGAAAAAGTGGAAAATAATTTTAATTAATTTTGAAATCTGTAGCTAGAGCAAGCTAATTCTGTTTTCAATTTAAGTATATCAGGAGATATTGCAGCCGATATTAAATGTTTGAATTATCCCATTCATTTCTCTTATTTGTCTCTGTGTCAAAATACCAGTGATCTTTGAGTGACAGCTAGCAAATGCTCAATCTTATAAATTCACATTCAGCAAATAAGATTTGGGTATCCACTATACTACAAATGTTATTGTAAGCACTGAAAAAAAAGAGATAATTAAATTATGGCTCATGCCTCTGGGAGCTTATAGTCTAATAGAGAAGACAGTCATGTTAATAGGCAATTATAATATATATTATAAATAAGAATGTATTAGAAATATATCACAGAGGAGGGAGTGATTATCTGAAAAAAATTCTTAGGACCCAGGCAGATTATTTACAACCCCTGAGCCACCACTAGTTAAACCAAATCCCCTCTTCTTGGAGCTTAAAAAGAAACAAGAGAACATCCTAAACAACAACAACAGCTACAGGTCAGGAGACTTGAATTTCTCTTACCCATCTCATTTCTCTTCCAGGAGTGACTAGAAGATTTATTGCTTAATTGAACCTATGAGAACAATTGTACCTTGAGGAAAAACGAGGGTCACCTAAAATAAGAAATTTCTACAAACACACTTTGAATTCCACCTCCGAAGAGCCAGCACTAGATAGTATATCCTCACTCTAAATCACCACCCTCCCTGGTAAATATCAAAGCCATTTTCCCCACAGTATCCCCTAACAATGCCTCCCCTAGTTACACCCAATTCACTGAAAACATGTCACTGGAAAACATAATGATGTTATCGGTAATGACAGCAGTACTTTGTTACAGTTTGTAATGTCCCATATTCTAATATTTAATTTGTGCCAAAATCCTGCTCATTGTTTTATATAATTTACCTTTTATAACTGAGAATACAAAGGCTCAGAAATATTGAATAAGTAACTTCAGGTCATGCAACTACAAAGCAATGAACCTGAGGAGCAATTTTCAGTCATTTGACTTAAGTTTAGTGGTTGTTACTGTTGTTTTTTACTTAAATTTTGTGAAGCTGATATGTCTAAATATTGAGCTGCTAAGAAAGCATCCTAAATATCAGTTGTGACTTAGGGCCATTATGATTTATGAGCTAGAAGTTACCTTTGTTCTCAAGCGATCGTTATGCAGAAGACGGCATCAAAATTATTCTCAGAAAAAGCCTGCCTATCAGCCTAATAGACCCATTAGAATTTTTATAGTGTTTTAATTGAAAATAATAATCTTCAAAGTTATGTAAGTCACTTAACTGACTAGATCATGAGTTCTCAATGTTAACATGAAACATCCTTTGGGCCTTACTCAAGGTTGTGTGAAATTGCCACCCAGTTAGCTATAAATCCACTTCTTTCCCACACCCACTCAAGAGAGCATACTGGAATTCAAGTGAGTGGCAGTATAATGTGTAAACTTCAATCTAAGTGATCATAAAAAGCAAGTCATTGCAAACTCTTGTACCTTAGTTATTATTATTAAGACACTGATTGTAATACCCTCAAGATAGATCAAGACTTACCAGTGTACCACAGTTTAGAAGATTAATTTATACATTTATCACGTAATATTTGTGGCATTTTCTTTGGCTTTTTATCAAGTAATGTTTTAAAAGTACCTTCAGATATTACTCATCCATAAAAAGAAACAAAATTGAGTCATTTGCAGTGAGGTTGATGGACCTAGAGTCTGTCATACAGAGTGAAATAAGTCAGAAAGAGAAAAACAAATGCCATATGTTAACACATATATATGGAATCTAAAAAAATAAAATAAAAATGGTTCTGAAGAACCTAGGGGCAAGACAGCAATAAAGATGCAGATGTAGAGAATGGACTTGAGGGCACGGGGAGGGGGAAGGGTAAGCTGTGACAAAGCAAGAGAGAGGCATGGATATATATACACTACCAAATGTAAAATAGATAGCTAGTGGGAAGCAGCCGCATAGCACAGGGAGATTAGCTCCGTGCTTTGTGACCACCTAGAGGGGTGGGATAGGGAGGGTGGGAGGAAGGGAGACGCAAGAGAGAGGAGATATGGGGACATATGTATATGTATAGCTGATTCACTTTGTTATAAAGCAGAAACTAACACACCATTGTAAAGCAATTATACTCCAATAAAGATGTTAAAAAAAAGTACCTTCAAATATTAACATAGTTATTTAATACTTTGCTTTCACTCAATCTCATTTAAAATTCACAAAAAGGAAACCTGATAATAATTGTAATAATAAAATGAATGACTAGTATGGTTATAATGTTTTATAATTTACCAAGTATTTTCACACCTATTATACTTGATCCCCAGTAATCTTTTAATGTGTTCAGTAATTCCCATTTTACAGATAAAGAAGTTGAGATTCATAAAGGAAATGTTGGAGATATGAGAAATTGTGTTTAATGACAATTTTATCATTCTAAGGCTAGTGTGCCTAAAAAAGAAAGAAAAAAAATAGAAATATACAAATCCAGGGAGAATTACCTCAGCCACGAAATTGGAAAGACTGTCATTAACCTGGGATTCTTAATTCCAATTGGTTTGTTCTGCATCAATACAGTTAATTAATATACAACTCCAAATTAGCTTTTGCAGGCAGGGAAATGTCAGCGGGTTTTTTCTTGTCCTCCTGCTAAGTGGAGGACATTAAGTCATTATTACACATAATAGTCCTAATTTGCAGGTGGAAATATTAGCTTCCAAATGCATAAAAATCATTCTCAGCCTGAAGGTCAACAGTTGCGTATCAGATTGTTTTGGTTCCCTGCTGGTCACTTTACAACACAGTTTAATGGTTACCATATTATCTTTCTTCCAAAGTGACTTATGACCTGAACCTCATCTCTTCATCTTTTTTTTTTTAATATTTATTTGTTTATTTATGGCTGTGTTGGGTCTTTGTTGCTGCACGCGGGCTTTCTCTAGTTGCTGAGAGTGGGGGCTGCTCTGTGTTGCGGTATGCGTGCTTCTCATTGCGGTGGCTTCTCTTGTTGCGGAGCACGGGCTCTAGGCACGCGGTCTTCAGTAGTTGTGGCATGTGGGCCTCAGTAGTTTTGGCTCCTGAGCTCTAGAGCACAGGCTTAGTAGTTGTGGCACACGGACTTAGTTGCTCTGCGGCATGTGGAGTCTTCCCGGACCAGGGATCGAACCCGTGTCCCCTGCATTGGCAGGCAGATTCTTAACCACTGCACCACCAGGGAAGTCCCTCTTCATCTTTACTTAACCATGAGGTAGCTAGGAGATAGAATTGCCAGCTGCATTTTCCTAACAGAGGAAAGGAAGCCCAGAAAGGTCAAGTGACTCAACAAAGGTCATACAGAAAATTTGACTGCTCGGTGGATCTTCCAGATTGGTACAACCTTTGGAAGGAACCAACTGATCTGTTTCTTCTTGCTTTTCTAAATGTCTCTCTCTCCATTATAATTCTACACCCCATGACATTCAAGGGGACAGTGGAAAATGCATGGTTTGACCAGCAGCAAACACACTCTGTAAATAAGACTGTAATTACGGCCTGAGAAGACTGGGACTCACTACTGCAGCATTTTATCTGCTGGGTGGCCAGTTCATTAAAACAGATATCTAGTGTTTTAATCACTCTGCCAAACCACCATCTGTTTCCATCCCAGCCTCCCCCCAATCCTAAACATGCCCCTGTACCTCCTGCCACAGTCCCAAGCAGGTTTTGCTATAGGAATGGACAGCTTGTGAGTGGAGTGCCGAGGGCCTGTGTAATCATTCATCTTTTGGGCATGACAGAACAAGCTGTTGGGTGCTGTGAATAGGCAGAGCAGGTCTTGCTGGGCAAAATCCTGGATCTGAAAAGAGAATGGCTCCCACTTGGTAGAAACAAATGCTTCCTTCCTCTCCCCACCCTCCACTCTAAATAGTTACCAAATTTTCTAGAATGTCTGAGAAATATTTCAGAGCCCAGGAATAAGACTCCTGGAAGAAAGGGTTATGAATTCCAAAACTTAGGAGATGAATCAAGATCAAACACATTGATTTATTAGTAGTAATATGACTATCATTTATTAGGGTCCTATTATGCGTTAGAACCATGCCAAGAACTTGACATAAACTATCTCACTTTAATTCCTAAAATAACCTTGGTGGGTAGTAGGTTGTGTTCCCATTTTACAGATGAATCAACTAAATGAAACTGTACTGCTTGCGTCATTAACCCAAGGTCACAGCTATCAGATGACAGAGACTGGATTTAAATTTGTGTTTCTTTGACACCAAATTTTGGACCCTTAATGACTATATTACCTGCCAAGCTTCATAATGCCACAGAGATGTTAGCAGTCAGCTGCCTTCAGTGACAATATTATGTCAAATGCTGTAGCTTACAATTTTACTGACTTCTTTTTATTCTCATTGCAACCAGTGACTATTTTTTCTTAATTTTCCCTTTTATAAACCAACAAAAACAAACAAAGAAAAGCAAACTCAGGCTCAGAAGGTTAAATTACTTTGTATAAAACCACTTAGCAGAAGCTCAATTAGCACAGGTATTTTGGTGTCCTAGCCCAAAGCTTTTTCTGAGCAATGGTTAGCCATGAATATTTGTTCCAGACCTTGGAAAATTACACAAGGCTTTTCTTTCTTTTTTTTTTTAATGGAAATATAGTTGATTTACACTATATTTTCATTTCATTTCGTTTTCATTTCAGGTGTACAGCAAAGTGATTCAATTTTTTATATATATATATATATATATATATCAGATTATTTCCCATTATACGTTATTAGAAGATATTGAATATAGTTCCCTGTGCTATACAGTAAATCCTTGTTGCTATCTATTTTATATATAGTAATGTGTATATGTTAATCCCATACTCCTAATTTATCCTTCCTCCCCTCCCTTTCCCCTTTGAAAACCATAGTTTGTTTTCTATGTCTATAAATCTGTTTCTGTTTTGTAAATAAATGCATTTGTATTATTTTTAGATTCCACATATAAGTGATATCACATAGTATTTGTCTTTTTCTGTCTTACTTCACTTAGTATGATAATCTGTAGGTCTATCTGTGTTGCTGCAAATGGCAATATTTCATTTTTTTATGGCTGAGTCATATCCATTGTATAGTCCATAAACAGATGAATGGATAAAGAAGATGTGGACAAGTCTTTTCTAAGTTATGATTGAGCCTCAGCCTTGCTGCCTCCCCACATTCCTAACCTGCAGGGGCAAGTACATGCATTCATGGCCAGCAACATACTGGGACTGTCTTATCCGAGCTCAACATTCCGGGTCCCATCGAGTCAAGTTGGTAGGTCAAACAATTGACTTAATTTGCAGGGTACAAAAATGTGAGGCACCTTGTTTCAAAATTACTAAGAATTTCAAGACATCAACAATGGATCATTAAACCAAGCATGGGACCTTCCAAGTGTGGGATCCTGTGCACCTGCACAGGTGACATGCTTGTGAAGCTGGCCCTGTCAGTCTAAGTCTCCAGAAAAGGTCCTATTTTCCTCTACCTTATTCTTCTCATGGAACCCAGAGTAGGAAGAATTCTGGACTGACAGAGTGTAGCTCTGGGTCCTAGTTTAGGTATGGTTAACTGGCTCTTTGACTTTAATTAATTTGACTTTAATAACCTCTGGTGCTGAGAGTCCTCAGAAACTATGGGAGTTGGACTAGGTAACCTCTAAAGTCCATCCAAACTGTCCCAGTCTACAACTCTTAAATCATCCAGTGGCCTCCCTCACTCTGTGTAACTTCTGTGGTATCTTTTTCAATTTCCCCTTCTGCCAGTGCAGCTCTGAAACTAATCGGCTTCCCTAACACGGGCACCACAATCTACCACTGTCTTCATCCTCCCCAGCCTCATCACCATGCTGGAGAAATACTCCTCCCACCTCAGTGACCAGGCCACCACTGATGTTGCCACATCTTCTCATTGACTCAGGTTCCTACCCTGGGCCATTTAGAAGAAGTTATTTTAAGCTTGTTGAAGAGAGAAAAATTGTTCCTATTTAGCCTACCATGGTAGTAAGGGAAGTAGCAGGAGGCTTTCCACCAAGGGACACATTTGTTAAAATCATGTATTTCCTGTTTTCTAAAAAAAGATTTCTGTATCTGGAAGATAAGCCAAGGCGTGGCAGAATTACTTATCTAGATATATTACTGAATAAAAGACTTTTTTTTTGCAAACCATGATCTCTATCCTATGAAAAATTATAGTGATATCAACATATCTACTCCATCTCTAATTCTCCTCCCCTTGTCTGCTCTACCAAAAATAAATAAATTCCTTTGGCTTTTATCTTACTCCCATCTCTGAGTCCAGACTAAATTCCATTCCTTTCTTCCTTTAAAATTCTTCCTGAGTCTTCTTCAGATTCTTCCATCCCCCAGCCACCAGCACCACCCCATCTCCTCTTACCCAAGAGAAGCTTCAGTAACTTTTCTTTTCTCCCTGCCTGCCTTGGGGAGCATATTTCTGTAACTCTGCATTTTAAAATCCTTACTTTTTACTTGAGACAGATTTGGGAGTATTATAAAACTTACTGTAAAACTTACTTCAAAGAGCTCAAATTCCTACTTTCTGGCTAAACTTCCCTGATTTCCACCCATCCAAACTGGTGTGATCTTCTAGCTATTTCAGAATACTTATCACTTCTTAAGGGAGGTTAAAAACATATATGCCCGTGCTTCCCCTCTCTGACTAGCTTATAAGCGATTTGAGGACAAAGTATAAGCCCTCCATGGCTAAAAGCATGCCTTGATTAGATTAGAGTCACAGTGAGTGTTTGTTGAGTGAATGACTGTGAACTATTATCAGACAAGCTAAAACAGGAACAACTGGATTAGAGTTTTATCTCAGCTGACCTCTCCCCCTTGATGTTCCCTGTTCATGTTTCTCAACTTCTGAGTCTATCAAAAGCCAAGTGAAGAGGCTGTTTCTCTGAGATCATTTGTCTATCCTGTTAATTTGTGTTAAGTGGTACTTTATCAGAGCCAAGCTTTTAAGCCCATTAAAAGTCTTACAGCTTGTCTCAAACCTGGGAACACTATAAAAGATAACATCAATCCTGTGGCTCTGCTCTATGCTCAGGACAAGCTGATGCTTTCAGCCTTGGTCCCAAGATCAGCCTCCAGCACCTCCAGAATGATCCCGTGAAATGACAGCAGGCCTTGGAGTGTCACCTCTTCTGAGATACGAAACAGGCTGTCCCCAACTCAAAAATCTCTTATAAAGTTGCCAGCTGACGGAGAAACAAACTTTCATGCTGTTACCCTCAAATACCCTCATTTCTCAAGCCTTTATAGCACACTTTTTAAAACAACAAATTTTACAGACCAGACACACCTCGCTTACCTGGGAGACTTGTTATAAAAATACAGATTCCCACATACCATCTGTGCAGAATATCTGCGGTGAAGCTCAAAATTGTATATTTTTAAATCTCCCTATATGTTTTTTATTTGTAACTAGGGTTTAGAACTTTTAAAAGTCTCTTGTGGAGTGCAGAGCCATTTAACATCGGTTGTTATTTAATGTTCACAGAAATAGCTAAGAGTAGTATTCCCATTTTAGGAAGGAGAAAACTAAGTCTCAGAGAGATCGGATGACTTGTGTAGCACAGTCCCAACTGTGGGCTTAAGTTGGAACATAAACTCAGGTCTTCCGACCCTAGTCCAGGGCCTGCCCACGGTTCACTTTGAGGTTGGCAACTGTAGCTACTAACATATGAACATGAACTAATTTATTAGGTTGCACTATAGGGGATGGGGAAACCAGGGTAATACATTTGAATCAGAAAGAGAACCATATGAGCAAGAAAAGTTCGTATCATGGGAAAGCCCTTGCAAAGCCCCTGCAGTCTGGGAACCAAGGAAGGAAAACATCCTCTCAAATAGTCCTGTAAATGGTCAAGACTTTTTATATTTCTTTTTTTCTTTTCTTTCCCATCTCCATCACACATTTCCTTTTTTTTCCTTCTTCGCTGGTAATAGCTTAGACCCATTACCAATACAAAAAGTGTTAGATAAGATGGTCTCAGCTTAACAGAAAGAAGAGGTTGGGAATGAAGTGTGTGTATAGATGTACTAAGGTTGTTGGTTATGAACTACTACTGCCGTGAAGAGGGTGCCTCATTGCCCCTCTTCTCATGTTTATTGCCTCCAACTCTCTAATAGTCAGCACCTCTCCAACGAGAAAAAAAAAAATGTCAATATGATTGATCAGAATTCAGGGCTTTCACTGGGCCATATTTTATTAGTGCATGAGTTTACTCTGCCCCAAAAGTTAACATTGTGTGCATCTCTTGTCTCTTCTTAAGACTTGCAAATGTACAGCATACAAATATACAGAACTTCAGCTTATGAATAGTGTGTCAGACAAGTGGAGAAAGGAGAGACTACTTCCAACTAAGCAGAATAAAATGGTTATTCATATAGAAAAGGATAAAATTGAACATCTCTGTCACTTTATATACATTATAATTTAGATAGGGAAAGATTTATTAAAGAAAGCTTTTAAAACTATAGGATCATAGAAACACATGCTACAGAGTTAGGTAAATAGATCAGAGAAAAAGTCTTACGGACTGAGTCCTGAGGAATTCCAATATTTATTGATCAGGACAAAGAGGAGACTTTAAAAATGACCAGTTAGACAGGTGGAAAACCAAGAGAAAGACTCCAAAGGGAGAAATTACCATTGCATTTGGCAATATGGAGGCTATTGGAAAACCTGACAAGAATAATTACAGTGTGTTATTTGTGAATAAAATTTGCAATAAGAATAAAATAGGGGAACTGACCTGAGGTAGCTGGGGAAAGGTAAGTAATTGATAATCTGAGATTTGATGGATAAGTAGGACTCATGTTAGTGAATTAAAGTATAGGAAGTATGGGTAAGAACATTGCAGGAAGCAGGAACACCGTACAAGAAGACCTCAACAGGGTAACAAAGTGTGGCCAAAGTGATAAGAATAAGGAAGTGAGAAGTATAATATAAGTTGGAGGAATAGGCTGGGACCGTATTACACAGGACACGGTTAAAAGTTCATTTTTTTTGATAGATATTGAAAAGAAATTGAAGGGACTTTAAGCTATGGATCAACTAGAGCAGATTTGTGTTACAAAGGATAACTGTTTTATGAAGAAGGGATTGAAGAAAACAAATACATATGTAGGGAAACTGGTTGGGATATTATTAAAGTTGTTCACATGTAAAATGATGGTAGCACAGACTAAGCTGGTATATGGGTATATGGATGGATGTGAGAGATATCCAGGAGTTTGGATTGATAGGATATGGCAGCAGGTGGTTGGTGAGAGAGAGAGACAGATACTTTGAGGATGACTTCCAGGATTTGGGCTTGAATATGTGGGTTGATTTGGTGCCCTTACAAAGAAGAGGAGGTTTTGGAATCATAAAAGTAATGAGTTAATATTAGACATATACAATTTGTGATGTCAGTGAGATTTTCAGGTGAAGATGGCAGGCAATGGACCAAATTCTGCCAAGTGCTATGCTGGGTTCTGTGAATACAGAGATAAATAAAAGTAACTTTCTAGCCTCAGAAAAACTCACAGTTTACGGCTTCCCTGGTGGTGCAGTGGTTAAGAATTCGCCTGCCAATGCAGGGGACACAGGTTCGAGCCCTGGTCTGGGAAGATCCCACATGCCTCAGAGCACCTAAGCCCGTGCGCCACAGCTACTGAGCCTGCACTCTATAGCCCGCAAGCCACAACTACTGAGCACTCGTGCCACAACTGCTGAAGCCCGCACACCTAGAGCTCGTGCTCCGCAACAAGAGAAGCCACTGCAACAAGAAGCCCGCATACCACAACGAAGAGTAGCCCCTACTCGCAGAACTAGAGAAAACCCGCGCAAAGCAACAAAGACCCAATGCAGCCAAAAATAAAAATAAGTAAAATAAATCAATTTTTAAAACAAATTTAAAAATTCACAGTTTAGCAGCTCGTATTCTTATATGAGTATAAATTTGCTATAGCACTTTCCTCATTCTGAATCTGCTACCAGGTCTGAAAGCTAAACTTTGCCCAGGAATAACTGGAAGGAAGGAAAAAAAATATTCCAAGTTGATATACTTTAACTAGGCAACAGTCACTCCTAAAAAAGATCAGAATGTGGTTTGAAATATGCTAATAGCATTTATACAAATGAAGGTTCACTGTATTAACTATAAGAACAAGGGATAACTGCAAGTAATTTGGTAATGGGCTGTAATGACCCTTCCAACTATAGCATGGGGGATGAGGGTGATGCATGAATCAAACACTGTTACTAAATACTTTCACATTTCATCAGTGTCTTCTCTTTATCATTGTACTTGAACATACCTGAAAAGCCACCACAAAATGAACATGTCTTTTTTTTTTAAGATGTTGGGGGTAGGAGTTTATTAATTATTTATTTTTGCTGTGTTGGGTCTTCGTTTCTGTGCAAGGGCTATCTCTAGTTGTGGCAAGCGGGGGCCACTCTTCATCACGGTGCGTGGGCCTCTCACTATCGCAGCCTCTCTTGTTGCGGAGCACAGACTCCAGACGCGCAGGCTCAGTAGTTGTGACTCACAGGCCTAGTTGCTCTACGGCATGTGGGATCCTCCCAGACCAGGGCACGAACCCGCGTCCCCTGCATCGGCAGGCAGATTCTCAACCACTGCGCCACCAGGGAAGCCCTGAACATGTCATTTTTAATATCAGGTTAAACAGGGAAGAGAATAGTTTATTCTCACTTTTTTCCTTTTCCCTTTTTTTTTTTTCTTCTTTTCTCTTCTTATTTTTAACATGGTAATGTCTGAAGAGAAGTCTTTCTTAAAGTATTGGGTTGGCCAAGAAGTTCGTTCGGTTTTAAGTAAAAAGGTACATTTTTCATTTTCACCAAGAATTTTATTGAACAACGTATTCACTAACCAAACAAACTTTTTGGTCAACCTGATATTAGCAACTAGGGCTATAATTCCAGGTCTGACAAGTACTACTCTTTGACTTTGAGTAAAGTTATCAATATTTTCCATTTGGTTTCCCCATTCTGTAAACAGAAATGTTAACATTTGTAATGACCTCTTCAAAAGGGTATCAGAAATGACTGAGTTTTATCTGTTTAGAAATGTTTAAGACAAATTTTTCTTTTTGACTTTTTATTCTGAAATACTTTAGAAAGTTGTGGAACAAAGAGCTATTCTCCCCTCACTGAATCATTTCAGAATAAGTTGTAGGCATGTTGCCCCATTACCCCTAAATACTTAAGCATGTTTTCCTACAACCATGATTTTATCCTGTATAGTTATGGTATGACGATACAAGTTAGGTATTTAGCATTGATACTATCTACTCCCTGCTACCAAATCCACTGAACACATTCAATTTCTATCAGTTGCCCCAGTGATACTCTTTGTAGCAAAAGAATTAAATCTAAGATCATTTAGTCCACATGTCCCTTTAGTCTCCTTCAATTTGGAACAGTTCATCAGTTTCTCCTTGACTTTCATAACATTGATACTTTTGAAGATTAAAGCCAACAGTTTTATAGAATGTCCCTCAATTTGGATTTGTCTGATCTTTTCTGATAATTAGATTCTAGTTAAGCCTTTTGGGGGGCAGAAATATTACAGAATGATGTGTTCTTTTTATTGCATTCTATCGATTGGTACACAATTTCAATTTGAACCATTACTGGTGATGTTAATCACTCGATCAACACGATTTTTGCCAAATTTCTCTTTTGCAGAGCTATTCTTTTTCTCTTTGAAATGAATAAGTGTTCTGTGGGGAGATATTTTAAGATATATATAAACATCCCCTTTCATCTTCAGACTTTCATCCACTAGTCTTACCGTCAATTTATTTTGTATTTGACTGATTTAATTATTACTCTGATGGTTGAAATAGTGTTTTAAAAAATTCCATCATTTGTTTGAAATGTATTGCTTGGCATTTTGCTGTAATGAGAAGCTTTCTCTTCTTCCCATTTGTTTATTCCCTTAAGTTGTACCAGTATGAAGTCATGGATTTCTATTTAATGTAAAGTAGTATAATCTGTTATTATTTTTATTTATTTAAATTATCTTAGATTTGGCCAGTAGGAAGGATCCCATTGAAGATGGATTCTCCTTTTTTTTAAACATGTTTCCATGGTTCTCTGAGCTCTGCTTTACTGTTGGCACAATAAGATGTTCTAGGCTCATCTTGTACTTCTCTTTCCCCAGAGCTTTGGCATCAGCCATTTTTCCCAAGGTTCTTTGTTCATTTTAGTGGAGGATGGTATTTTGAAACTAAGATATGAATATAAGATGTACTCACTGTGCTGGATGATGTAATATACTGCACAGATCCTAGCTGCTCTGGGAGTGCTGTCCCCAAACAGCCTTTGTCTGTCAAACCCTTTTAGCTGTCACCTCAACTGAAGAAAGCTATCTTGCCCAAGGTCATGTTTGCTATTAGAAGTGTCCGTGCAATGAATGACTTGTTATTAAAGGCTTGGGCTCCTTGCTCCAAATTAGGTATATTCTAAATTACTATCCCATTTCCTGTGGAGTCAGCTGAGGCCTTCATGGGGTCTTCATACCAGCTTAATTTCTCCCTTTGCCCAGTCCTGCTTCTTTTCTCTTCCTTCCACAAGTATAATTTCCCAAAGCACTCCCTACTAAATGTTCAAAGTCTGCTTTCTGGGGAATACAACCCTAGGAGATGTTGGGTATTGCTGTGCCCAGACCCTCTCAATGAACAGAGCTAGGGAATATATGTATGTATTTACCTCTACCTCTACCTCTATCTATATCTATTTCTCTGTATATTGAACATCATGAATGTGGTAGAGAGAAAACGCACACCACCACCACCAAAGATATCCACATCACTGGAGGCTATGAATATGTTACGTTACATGGCAAAGGGGAATTATATTTGCAGGTGGAACTAAGATGGCTAATTGCTGACGTTAAGATACAGAAGTTATCCCAGATTATCTGGGTGGGCCCAATGTAGTAACAAGGATCCTTAAAAATGGAATAGGGAGGCAGAAGAAGAAGGGAGGCTGAGGAGATGTGACTACAGAAGGTCAGAGTAATGCAGTGTAAAGACTTGACCCACAGATGCTGGCTTTGAAGATAGAGGAAAGGGGCTATGAACCAAGGGATGTGGGTGGCCTCTAGCAGTTGGAAAAGGAAGGGGAAAAAATGGTCCCTTAAAGCTTCCAGAAAGGAATCTAGTCCTGTTGATACCTTAATTTTGCCCAGTGAGACCCATATTGAACTTCTGACTTAAAAAATATAAGATTGCGGTAATTTGTTACAGCAACAATAGAAAACTAATATAATGAATTTATGCTGATTCCACTAATTCCAGTCTAACAGCACAGGGTTTATTACAGTTTTGCCTCTTTCCATATTTGTAGCTCCCTTTTCCAGCATTGAGAAACTTGGCTCCCATTTTGCTCAATATATGTACTTGTTGGCTCAATCCCAAGCCCACTGGGCCACCTTTCTCATCTGGGCTCTCCGTCTCTGCCCAGCCACCACTGCTATCTCATGCAGATGTCTTCCTTGCATGGCCCCCAACTAATGGGGGCTTAATTATTAAGAAAGGACTTAATTATTTTTTTTTAAGAAAGGAAGGAAGTATGTATGGAAGGAAGGAAATTAGGGAAGGAGGATAGGAGGAAAGGGTATGGAAGGGAGAGAGGAGGTTGAGAGAAAAGAAGAGCAGCCAAGACAGGGATTTTTCTTCTCTTTTTTTTTTTTTGATCCAAAGTCTGTGCGTAGAGTCTATGGATGGACCTCGTGGAGCCATTGTATTACGTACCCCACCCCGCAAATATTCTGAAAAATCAGAGCTTATGTTTACTTCCCCAGGGTATAGATCCATATAGTCTTGTTTTTTTTTTTAACATCTTTACTGGAGTATAATTGCTTTATAATGTTGTGTTAGTTTCTGCTGTACAACAAACTGAATCAGCTATATGTATACATATACCCCATATCCCCTCCCTCTTGCATCTCCCTTCCACCCTTCCTGTCCCACCCCTCTAAGTGGTCACAATAGATCCATATAGTTTTCATCACTTTCTCAAGAGACATGCCTGAGCTCTAATAAGTTAAAAAGCACCGAGTTTGTAACTATTTAGTTGGAAAGTAGAGCAATGACCTAAGTGTCCTCCTTAAAATCCATTTACAAGCCTCGTGATAGACTATAATAGATCTTCAGAACACTCACAACACAACCACTGTTAGCAGGAGCTGTTAAAAGATGTATGTTCTTTATCTCAGTTTTGTCTGAGATACCAAGGATCAGAAAAATTCGGATAGGTGCTCAGAGACAGATAGTAGGCCATTTAAAGGGAATGCTATAGGATTGAGAAGCTAGTTTTTCCAGTTAGTGTTCCTAACTTCAACTTCTACAAAGACCTAGATTAAAAAGACCAGGAGAATGAATTTATTGAAGAAAAATTTTAATGTGTATGTGTACTTACCCTCCCTATCTTCAACCCCCAACGATGAGTCAATTTTGTAAAAGGTTCCAGTTAGAGGTCCTGAAACTCCCGAGGAAAGAAAAAAACAGCTTTCAGTATCAGCCAGGTACAGACTACAATGGTCCTTACCACCAAATACTGTGCTTTCACTTTTCTCTTCCTTCCCCAAGGCCCACCTTAGAGGAGTCAAAAACCAAGCCCTTCAAAGGGGACAGAGATGGAGCAAGGAAAAGGAGAATTAGTTGACCACAATCCCCTTGCCCACTATAGGTGTCTGGGATAAAAACTGTATCAACCTGCAGGGGGAGAATCTCTAAATTAGCTAAGAGTTGGCAGGTTTAGGATACATGCACTGGGCTGCAGATTTTAATCACAGAAACAAGACTCTTTCTACAAATTACAAAAAGACTACTTTATTTTCTAAAAAAATGGAAGAAAAAATATGGTACCTGCCCCAAATTCAATACAAGAAGTAGAGGAAAAAAATATGTCCATGTTTTGTGCTTGAATAGGCCATGGAGGAAAAATAAAGTTGTCTTTTGCTTATTTTCTTGGGTCAGCTCCTGTCAAAATGGCTCGTTTTTATCAAATATGATATTGAAACAGTGGTAGATATTGAACAGCTCATATTTTTCTATTGCCTGGTGGAAAAAAACCCTAAGAAACTTATTTATTCTTTTCTTTTCTTTCTTTTTTTCATCTGATGCATGGGTGGGCAAGTTAGCTTAACTCTAAATCCGGCATCCAGCTGTAACATCCTGCAATCCTAAAAGCTGTTACTCAGGGGTCTCAGTGCCCTGCAATGAGAGAGGTTGAGTAAGGAAATGCTTCTCGAACTTTGAAGGCTAATTGTATATACATCAGATACCTTGGGATATTTTGGTTAACTTATTTGGCTTTCCTCACCTGAAAAACCACCTAAATACTTTTAAATTTTCTAGGATTGATTATTGTTCTTATTCAAATTTACTTTCCCTCTAATGGCCAAGGCTATTTCATGAGTGTATACTCCCCTCCACTTGCCTCCCCAATCATCAAGTTCCCTTTTATTCCATGGAAATACAATGATTATTAGGAGTAAGGGCAAATGAGATAAAGATTCTAGAAATCATAAATCCTTTTGAGGGATGATTTCAGTAGTTCTTCTGCCTTTAAATTGGTAGTCTTAAATGTGCTTCAAGATATAAGATCTAGTCATTGAATAAGTAAATATTTGTGGGAAAACTATTTTGTGCAAAGTCCTGAGCTTGGGACTCAGTAGAGAACCTTTTCAATTGAAATTATTATTGTCATCATCATCATCATCTAAAGCAACTCCATAAACCTTGTAACATTCCTTTCATAGTCTGACAACTCTTTTTTTTAAGTTGTTTCTTTTTTTTTAATATAATTTATGTTAACCCTCTTATTTATTTATTTACTTTTGGCTGCATTGGGTCTTTGTTGCTGCACATGGGCTCTCTCTGGTTGCGGCAAGCAGGGGCTACTCTTCGTTGAGGTGCACGGGCTTCTCACTGCAGTGGCTTCTCTTGTGGTGGAGCACGGGCTCTAGGCACACGGGCTTCAGTGGTTGTGGCACACAAGCTGAGTAGTTGTGGCTCATGGGCTCCAGAGCACAGGCTCAGTAGTTTCGGTGCATGGGCTTAGTTGCTCCATGGCATGTGGGATCTTCTTGGACCAGAGATTGAACCCGTGTCCCCTGCATTGGCAGGAGGATTCTTAGCCACTGCACCACCAGGGAAGCCCAATCTGACAACTCTTGTGATGAATCCATTTCTAGGTTCTATATACTATGCTCCAATCCTGGATTCA
Organism: Tursiops truncatus; assembly: GCF_011762595.2. Classification (NCBI taxonomy): domain Eukaryota; kingdom Metazoa; phylum Chordata; class Mammalia; order Artiodactyla; family Delphinidae; genus Tursiops; species Tursiops truncatus. The sequence goes on along the minus strand of NC_047039.1, from coordinate 99,336,393 downwards.
CAGGGCATTGCTGTGTACTGCCTGTGTATATAGGCTTGTCAGATATGTGTAGGCTTGTCAGATATGTGTGTCTGTGTACTCATACACATACATTCATATACACACATATGGATTGTACTAGCTATAGCATGGGAAAGGAACACATGGGAAAGGTAAGGGTATTCTGAAATAGGCTTTACTTTACAAGTGGGTGGTTGAAGGAGACTTTGCATTTATAAACATTATTTAGAAGTACAATGGCTAAGATCCCTAACTTGTATATCAAACTGACCTAAGATTAGTCTTATCTATGTTTATTCACCAGCTTTATGACCTGACCCAAGTCATTTATCTTTTGTTAGCTTCACTATTCTCATCTGAAAAATAGGACTAATAGAATTATAGACATTCACAGAAAGATAGACAAGATGAAAAGGCAGAGGGCTATGTACCAGAAAAGGAACAAGATAAAACCCCAGAAAAACAACTAAATGAGGTGAAAATAGGCAACCTTCCAGAAAAAGAATTCAGAATAATGATAGTGAAGATGATCCAGGACCTTGGAAAAAGAATGGAGGCAAAGATGGAGAAGATGCAAGAAATGTTTAACAAAGATCTAGAAGAATTAAAGAACAAACAAACAGAGATGAACAATGCAATAACTGAAATGAAAACTACACTAGAAGGATTCAATAGCAGAATAACTGAGGCAGAAGAACAGATAAGTGACCTGGAAGACAGAATGGTGGAATTCACTGCAGAATAAAGAAAACAGAATAAAGAAAAAAGAATGAAAAGAAATGAAGACAGCCTAAGAGATCTCTGGGACAACATTAAACGCAAAAACATTCGCATTATAGGGGTCCCAGAAGGAGAAGAGAGAGAGAAATGACCCGAGAAAATATTTGAAGAGATTATGGTCAAAAACTTCCCTAACATGGGAAAGGAAATAGCCACCCAAGTCCAGGAAGCACAGAAAGTCCCATACAGAATAAACCCAAGGAGAAACATGCCGAGACACATAGGAATCAAACTGGCAAAAATTAAAGACAAAGAAAAATTATTTAAAGCAGCAAAGGAAAAGTGACAAATAACATACAAGGGAACTCCCATAAGGTTAACAGCTGATTTCTCAGCAGAAACTCTACAAGCCAGAAGGGAATGGCATGATATACTTAAAGTGATGAAAGGGAAGAACCTACAACCAAGATTACTCTACCCGGCAAGGATCTCATTCAGATTCGATGGAGAAATCAATAGCTCTACAGACAAGCAAAAGCTAAGAGAATTCAGCACCACCAAACCAGCTCTATAACAAATGCTAAAGGAATTTCTCTAAGTGGGAAACACAAGAGAAGAAAAGAACCTACAAAAAGAAATTAAGAAAATGGTCATAGGAACATACATATCGAAAATTACCTTAAATGTGAATGGATCAAACGCTCCAACCAAAAGACACAGGCTTGCTGAATGGATACAAAAACAAGACCCATCTATATGCTGTCTACAAGAGACCCACTTCAGACCTAGGGACACATCCAGACTGAAAGTGAGGGGATGGAAAAAGGTGTTCCATGCAAATGGAAATCAAAAGAAAGCTGGAGTAGCAATACTCATATCAGATAAAATGGACTTTAAAATAGAGAAGGTTACAAGAGACAAGGAAGGACACTACATAATGATCAATGGATCAATCCAAGAAGAAGATATAACAATTATAAATATATATGCACCCAACATAGGAGCACCTCAATACATAAGGCAACTGCTAACACCTATAAAAGAGGAAATCGACAGCAACACAGTAATAGTGGGGAACTTTAATACTTCACTTACACCAATGGACAGATCATCCAAACATAATTAATAAGGAAACACAAGTTTTAAATGACACAGTAAACCAGATAGATTTAATTGATATTTATAGGACATTCCATCCAAAAACAGCAGACTACACTTTCTTCTCAAGTGCACATGGAACATTCTCCAGGATAGATCACATCTTGGGTCACAAATCAAGCCTCAGTAAATTTAAGAAAATTGAAATCATATCAAGAATCTTTTCTGACCACAATGCTCTGAGATTAGAAATCAGTTACAGGGGAAAAAAATGTAAAAAACACAAACACATTGAGGCTAAACAATGCATTACTAAATAACCAAGAGATCACTGAAGAAATCAAAGAGGAAATCAAAAAATTTGACGATCCAGGGGCTTCCCTGGTGGTGCAGTGGTTGAGAGTCCGCCTGCCGATGTAGAGGACACGGGTTCGTGCCCCAGTCCAGGAAGATCCCGCGTGCCGCAGAGCAGCTAGTCCCGTGAGCCATGGCTACGGAGCCTGCGCATCTGGAGCCTGTGCTCCCCAACAGGAGAGGCCACAACAGTGAGAGGCCCTTGTACCGCAAAAAAAAAAAAAAAAAAGAAAGAAAAAAAAACATGATGATCGAAAACCTATGAGATGCAGCAAAAGCAGTTCTAAGGGGGAGGTTTATAGCTATACAAGCCTACCTCAAGAAACAACAAAAATCGCAAAAAACACAATCTAACGTTACACCTAAAGGAACTAGAGAAAGAAGAACAAAAAAAAAACCCAAAGTTAGCAAAAGGAAAGAAATAAAGATCAGAGCAGAAATAAATGAAATAGAAACAAAGAAAACTATAGCAAGGATCAATAAAACTAAAAGCTGGTTCTTTGAGAAGATAAACAAAATTGATAAACCATTCACCAGACTCATCAAGAAAAAGAGGGAGGACTCAAATCAATAAAATTAGAAATGAAAAGAGAGAAGTTAACAACAGACACCGCAGAACTACAAAGCATCCTAAGAGACTACTACAAGCAACTCTATGCCAATAAAATGGACAACCTGGAAGAAATGGACAAATTCTTTGAAAGGTATAACCTTCCAAGACTGAACCAGGAAGAAACAGAAAATATGAACAGACCAATCACAAATAATGAAATTGAAACTGTGATTAAAAATCTTCCAACAAACAAAAGTCCAGGACCAGATGGCTTCACAGGTGAATTCTATCTAACATTTAGAGAAGAGCTAACACCCATCCTTCTCAAAGTCTTCCAAAAAATTGCAGAGGAAGGAACACTCCCAAACTCATTCTATGAGGCCACCATCACCCTGATACCAAAACCAGACCAAAATTCTACAAAAAAAGAAAATTACAGACCAGTATCACTGATGAATATAGATGCAAAAATCCTCAACAAAATACTAGCAAACAGAATCCAACAACACATTAAAAGGATCATACACCATGATCAAGTGGAATTCATCCCAGACATGCAAGGATTCTTCAGTATATGCAAATAAATCAATGTGATACACCATATTAACAAGTTGAAGAATAAAAAAACATTTAATCATCTCAATAGATTCAGAAAAAAACTTTTGACAAAATTCAACACCGATTTATGATAAAAACTCTCCAGAAAGTTGTCGTAGAGGGAACCTACTTCAACATAATAAAGGCCATATACAACAAACCCACAGCAAACATCATTCTCAATGGTGAAAAACTGAAAGCATTTCCTCTAAGATCAGGAACGAGACAAGGATGTCCACTCTCACCACTATTATTCAACAGAGTTTTGGAAGTCCTAGCCACGACAATCAAAGAAGAAGAAGAAACAAAAGGAATAAAAATTGGAAAAGAAGAAGTAAAACTGTCACTGTTTGCAGATGACATGATAGTATGCATAGAGAATTCTAAAGATACCACCAGAAAACTACTAGAGCTAATCAAGGGATTTGGTAAGGCTTCAGGTTACAAAGTTAATGCACAGAAATCTCTTGCATTCCTCTACACTAATGATGAAAAATGTGAAAGAGAAATTAAGGAAGCACTCCCATTTTCCATTGCAACAAAAAGAATAAAATACCTAGGAATAAACCTACCTAGGGAGAAAAAAGACCTGTATGCAGAAAACTGTAAGACAATGATGAAAGAAATTAAAGATGATATCAGCAGATGGAGAGATATACCATGTTCCTGGATTGGAAGAATCAATATTGTGAAAATGACTATACTACCCAAAGCAATCTACAGATTCAGTGCAATCCCTATCAAATTACCAATGGCATTTTTTACAGAACTAGAGCAAAAAAATCTTAAAGCTTGTATGTAGACACAAAAGACCCTGAATAGCGAAAGCAGTCTTGAGGGGAAAAAACAGAGGTGGAGGAATCAGACTCCCTGACTTCAGACTATACTACAAAGCTACAGTAATCCAGTCAATATGGTACTGACATAAAAACAGAAATATAGATCAATGGAACAAGATAGAAAGCCCAGAGGTAAACCTACGCACCACTGGTCAAGTAATCTATGACAAAGGAGGCAAGGATATACAATGGAGAAAAGACAGTCTCTTCAGTAAATGGTGCTGGGAAAACTGGACAGCTACATGTAAAAGAATGAAATTAGAGCACTCCCTAGCACCATACACAAAAGTAAACTCAAAATGGATTAGAGGCTTCCCTGGTGGCACAGTGGTTGAGAGTCCGCCTGCCAATGCAGGGGACATGGGTTCGTGCCCCGGTCCGGGAAGATCCCACATGCCGTGGAGCGGCTAGGTCCGTGATCCCTGGCCACTGAGACTGCGTGTCCGGAGCCTGTGCTCCACAACGGGAGGGGCCAGAGCAGTGAGAGGCCCGCATACTGCAAAAAAAAAAAAAAAAAAAAGGATTAGAGATCTAAATGTAAGACCAGACACTGTAAAACTCTTAGAGGAAAACATAGGAAGAACACTCTTTGACATAAATCACAGCAAGATTTTTTTTGATCCACCTCCTAGAGTAATGCAAATAAAAACAAAAATAAACAAATGGGACCTAATGAAACTTAAAAGTTTTTGCACAGCAAAGGAAACTATAAACAAGACAAAAAGGCAACCCTCAGAATGGGAGAAAATATTTGCAAACGAATCATCAGACCAAGGTTTAAGCTCCAAAATATATAAACAGCTCATGCAGCTCAATATTAAAAAAACAAACAACCCAATCCAAAAATGGGCAAAAGACCTAAATAGACATTTCTCCAAAGAAGACATACAGATGGCCATGAAGCACATGAAAAGCTGCTCAACATCACTAATTATTAGAGAAATGCAAATCAAAACTACCATGAGGTATCACCTCACACCAGTTAGAATGGGCATCATCAGAAAATCTACAAACAACAAATGCTGGAGAGGCTGTGGAGAAAAGTGAACCCTCTTGCAATGTTGGTGGGAATATAAATTGATACAGCCACTATGGAGAACAGTATGGATATTCTTTAAAAAAATAAAAATAGAATTACCATATGACTCAGCAATCCCACTACTGGGCATATACCCAGAGAAAACCATAATTCAAAAAGACACATGTACCCCAATGTTCATTGCAGCACTATTTACAATAGCCAGGTCATGGAAGCAACCAAAATGCCCATCGACAGACGAATGGATAAAGAAGATGTGGTACATGTATACAATTGAATATTACTCATCCATAGAAAGGAATGAAATTGGGTCATTTGTAGAGATGTGGATGCATCTAGAGACTGTCATACAGAGTGAAGTAAGTCAGAAAGAGAAAAACAAATATCGTATATTAACGCATACATGTGGAGCCTAGAAAATGGTACAGATGAACCGGTTTGCAGGGCAGAAATTGAGACACAGATGTAGAGAACAAATGTATGGACACAAAGAGGGGAAAGCGACAGAGGGTGGGGGTGGTGGTGTGATGAATTGGGAGATTGGCATCGACATGTATACACTGATGTTTATAAAATGGATGACTAATAAGAACCTGCAGTATAAAAAAAATAATGAAATTAAATTTTAAATAAAGAAAGAAGTAGGCAATAGTTTGCCTTCTCCTTCCTTAAAGGTTTATATATTTTTTATAGCTAATTCTCATGCAGTTGTACAAAATCCTAAAATAATCAGAGTAATTCTCATTCACATTTCTTTTCCCCAGGTACCCATTCCCATTTTATAAAACGAAAAACTGCTCCTGGCCTCTCTCTATTCTTCCAGAGACATGCCTTGGCACCCACAAACACATGTTTGTTTTATCGTGGGTCCCTTGTCCTGTGTTCTTCCATTTCTCTTTCTTGTTTTAAACAGTGATTTGATGTTGCAAATCCTTGAGTAAGTCCATGAGCAAGGGACGTCTTTATTTAAAATTAGCTTATTCGCACCTGAGAACACCTTTTTATCTGCCAAGTGATCGAAGCCCAATGAATCCTGCTAAAAAAAAAAAAAATATATATAACCTGCCACATTGCGTTATGAGTTAATTAAATGAGGGGATACACAAGTGCTTAACTACTGTTGGCACATAGTTTATGCTCAATAAATGGTATCTTTCTATCTATCAATCAATAAATAAATGTATGCTTGTGATCATTATAACTTTATATGGTAGTGTGAATTCACTAACCATGATCACTTTCTTTTTCTAGATGAAACAACTTAAACTTAGAAAATTTAGATGCTTATCTACTTTTGTGCAGCTACTAAGTGACAGAATCCCAGACTCAGCCCCACTCCTAGCCATGACATTCTGCTAACTCTCTCCATCTCTCTGGTGCACAAGTGTGCCTGCACACACACAATCACAGGTGAGGCTAGACCTTCCATCCTCTTGTGACATCTTAGGATCAGGGAATCCTGGAACTGTAGAGCTGGAAGGAACCATCAGTTGTAATATTGGAAATGTAATTCTAAATTTTTCATAGTCCCTTGGAGATATATATGTTTAACAGACTTTTGCATGTTTTATGTATTTCAGTTCTCAACTTCCCAAATATATCTTGAGGTGGATAGAGAATCGTCTATTAATGCCAATTTACGGAAGAGGAGAAATAAGGACTCAGAGTTTTCTTTGACTCTGCTTGGTTCTCAACAGAATGACTTGCTAAAGGCCACACATCTGGTAAGTGATAAAGCTCTTATTCCAACTAAGCCCTTCTAATTCAAGTGCAATGTCCTTGTATACACATTTACTCAACATGTGAGTTATAATACCTCTCATTTATTGACAGCTTCAGTATTTGCTCAACACTCTTCTAAGGTTTTATGTGCCTCAACTAATTGAAGCTTTGAAATAAACTTTTTGAGGTGTGTATTAACACTCCTTCATTTCCCTGATAAGGAAAAAGGGAAAAAAAGCCTGGAGAATTTAAGTAAATGACTCAAGATCTAATAGAAAAGATGTTTAGAAGCAGGTACATGAACTCAGATCATTGCACTGTAGAAGTTACTGCTCTATTACTCTACCACAATGCCTGAAGACTAAGAGATAAGAGAGCTTCACCATGGAAGATTTTCATAAGGCCTTGCTGAAAACCGTTGCTACTTTCATGCACAAATTGTTTTCAAGCTTAAGTAGGTTGTGCAAGTTCAAACTGCTATTTGGTAGATTCCTCCTCTCTATTCTGATTCAAGCCATCACCTAATGCACATAATAATTGAATTTAATTTTCATGAAAAAATGCAATGTACCCAATCTCCTGTCACTGCACTCTTTCCTTCATCTACACACTGGCTTGATTAAAGTTGGTTCAGAGTGGTGGAAATCATTTTTTTTTAAAAAGCACGGGGTCCCAAATCCTAGAGTTTTAGTTTTCTTACCCTCTAGGTTCTAAGTGGCCACTAGCTGAACCTGAAAGATATAACAACTTCCTGTGGAACCTCTCTGAGTTGTTGCTTTAAAGGGGCAAACTGAGAGGAAAGACACTGATTTTAACATCCACTTATCCTCTAACCCACTGGGTATCCTTGCTGTAATGCATGATGGAGCAGAAAGTGTTTAAAATGACAGCACATCTTGGTGGAAGTGTAAATGGGGGGGAGAATTTCTGGAGGACAGTCTGGCAACAGAGATCAAATTGAAAATGTGCAAATCCTTTAACCCAGTGATCCTACTGTAGAAATAAATTATGAGAAGGAGTTTGTGTAAGAGTAAGAGAGAGAGATTGAAATATTGACAAACTGGAAGCAACCTAAATATTATTCAGTTAGAAAACTAGTTCAGTAAACCATGACAAATCAATTCAATGGATTTAAAAGGTTTTTTAAAAAAGAATGATGTACACCTATATGTAAATGCAAGAAAATGGATGTTTAAGAATTTTTGATAAGTGGAGAAACAGAATCAAAAATAGAATTTTTGATAAGTGGAGAAATAGGTTACAGGTAAGTACGCACATGTATTTATAAATGCAATGAATGTTTACTGTTCTGATGCAATCAAATCTGTATCACAAGTATATTGTGTGCACACACACAGTGGGAGATATATCTAAAGGGTTTCTCATATAATGATAAAAGTATGGGATTTGGGAGAGAAATTTTACATTTGTTCTATTTTCTTGTCCAAATTGTTTGCATTTCAAAAAGAGTTTGCGTGTACTATTTTTATAATTAGAAAAGTCAAATAAATTCATTTAGAGAAAAAGATGAAAGAAGAGCCTACTGGTGGATGGACTTTTTGCCGTGATAGTTCTGCTCCAATAAGAATGGAGAAGAAGGCAGGGATAGAAATTCCACTGGTGCTCTAGTTTCACAAGAAGTGAAAAGATAACCCCCCTTCCAGTCCTACTCTGGAGGGGTCATCTTTTAGGCACAGAGAGGGGGTCCAGGAAATGTTGTACTCACTGGTGAGACAGTAGGGCATCGGGTGCCTGGAGTTCCCTGAGTTAGAGAAGCAGCTGCTTTAATTACAGCTAATGAAGTTTGCAAAAAGAGGCCGGACGAGGGTTGCGTCAGCAGTTGTCCCTAGAGCTAATGTCACTTCATTATGCTCAGTCTTAGCCAGAGTCTTTGGTCTTTGCCAAAAACAATGGATTTGGGTGCATGGTGAAGATCCCTGCTCTTGAGTATTAGGTACATGGATCTAAATGGATGGGGCCATCTGCTAAACTCTAGTGATTCTCGCCTCTGGTTTTAAAGTCATTTGCAGGAAGATTTTTAGAAAACACCAAAGCATGAGTAAAACGCGTCCATGGTTCAATTAGTCTGGTTTAAGTCTGGCTATGAGCATATTTTAAAAGCTCATTAGGTGATTCTAAACATATAGCCAACATAAGCATACAGCCAACACTGGCCTTAGAGAAAGAACTCCTACATTCTTGTCTTATCTCTAATACTTAACCGGTTGGGTGGCCTTGGGCATAATATTTAATCTCTCTGAGCTATCACTTGAAAACCAAAATGAAGATAAAAATATTCACTTTACCAAACTCATGTGGTTGATGTGAGGATTACATAAAAGAATGTATATTAAAGTACTTTGTAAAGTGCTAAGTAAATAATATTATTTTGTAAGTTTCACAAGCTTCTGTTCTCCCTGCCCAAATATGTCACATAATTCAAGATCAGCATTATTTCTCAATGTGTGTAATATGAACTGTCTGCATCAAAATCACCTGGGCCACTTGTTAAAAATGCAGAGTAAACATGAAAAAGAATGCGTGGAAATAGGTTCCAAGATCTGCCTTTTAAACAGGCAATCCTGTGTGCTCCTGTGAAATAAGATTGAGAACCAGTGCTAAATTCTTGCAAGGGGATGCAGCTGACTGTGGTAGCTCTGATATAGGGCAAAGACTGGCAGCAGTTCAAAGGCCAGTAGTCCTAGAAGCATTTGGTTAATATTAACAGCAAAAGCAGATCAGAAGATACAAATTCACCCTCAGCCCTATCCATGTCAGGGTGGATTCTCCTCGTGCCCTTCTGACATCCTGTGCTGTGTCTTGTAAAAACAGGACTGATCTCATCACTGTTTGGCCTAAGACAAAAGAGTGGCTTGCCACTGGTGAAGTCTCGCATGACTTAAATGCATGGGATTGGTTGTCTTTACACCACTCCCAATTACACTAAGTGTACACCCTTCAGGCCCTTGTGAGTGGGCGACTCTGCTCACTCTGCCTTTGGAGCTCTCTCACTCCATGGAGTAATTCAGCACCTTATCCAGCACAGTGCTTTTTCGTGGCTGGTCTTACTGCTGTTCTACTGAGAAAGACATCTGTACTTGGATTCAAAGCGCTCTGAGATCTTCCACAGGAAATGCTTAATTCTTAAATGTTGTATCCTGCCTCCAGTAGCACCCAGAATCCCCCAGAACAGAGAAGGAGCTTAAGATATTTGCTTCTCCTATGAATTCTTACTTTTTTTTACTACTTGTAATAATTGCCTAAGAGATAGCTCGCAGGGCGCAAGGTAACACATTCTGGCAGAGTCTGTCAAATATGCCTTTTGTAGAAATAAAGTATCCTAGGCTGGGTAACTCAAGACTTGGGATCATGTCCTTGTACCTATCACTTATGAGCTAAGTCACTTCACTTCTCTGAGCCTCAGTTTATAAACCTAGAAAATGAGGACAGCAAAACTTTTTTCAAGCATTTCTCAAGAAACGAGATCGTGCGAGATTAGATTGAGAAAATGAAAGGATAATGTTTGGAAAACTACCAACTATTTTAAAAAGTTTTATAGGATTTTACATGACTGCAAACAAAGATGTGATAGCTAGTCATCCTTCAAATAATCAATGTTCTCATCTCAAAATTGTACCCTTTGCAAGTGCTCAATGATTACTGAATTTTTTTTTAAAAGAGGCAAATCCCATCCTACCATAAATTGAAGTCATAGTTCGGAGTGCAAATGACTTGTAGCATATCTGCTATCATGGGGTAGTAATGGCATAAAGCACTAAGAGCAGATGGTTTCTCAGCACTTCCATGGACAGCGTACAGACTCACAGAGCCCCAAAGTAAAGCTGATAAAGGAGGCAAAAGAATAAGGGTGAGGAATGTGCAAATGTACAAGATTCCTGAGTGCAGGCAAGTTAGAGATGCTCTTTGGTACAAAATTTAGATGTTTTGAAGTAGATAATAACCTTCCCTTTCAAAACCTCTTCTGACTTGAGAGAAGCCTGAATGTGACTCAGGACCCTGAAAGCATCTTGCCTGGAACACATAGGACATCTTCTCTCTGGGGGTCCTGAGGGAGGGTTGCTGGGCCTGGCATTAGCAGAGCAGATTAGTGGCAGGTCAGCCCTTTCACAAGGATAAGCTATTTCTCGATAGAAGTATGCTGCCTGACAGGGGCAGGAAACACTAATTCACAAGCTTTTAGTGGCTGAGAGACACTTCACATTCATATCTTACTCTCTGCTTGCAACAGCCATTGACCCAGTGGCAGGAGGCTTGCGGCTCCAAAGAGAGCAAGATGACCTTGGTCAGGGTTAGCAGGGAAGAAGAGAAAGAAACAGCATGGAGAGACATTGAGATCTACTCTTGTAACAGTAAAAATAGAATTAAAATAGTCCAAGACCATTGCCACTTAAACACAGAAACCTCTCACCAAGTTAGCCTGATATTCTGTGTTTCCACATTACAGGCTTTTAGATGGTCAGAGTCAGTACAAGACAAAAAGAGAACCTAGTTAACTGCACTCCTTTACAAAGTTCTAGGGAGAGTGAGTGGTCTTTTCTTAGATACCAATATATTCAGTGACATATTCAGAGTGGAGATCATGGGATATGGATAATTCTTGAAATATTACATCATGAGGCAGATCTGAAATTCCTGCAAAGTAATTCATCATGCTACATTTTGAATATACCTTGTCATTTTTAAATGCTAAAAAACGTGAAATATTTTATTTAGCTATTTCAATTACAGGCAAAATAAAATATACATATAGTTATAATAATGCTAGTATTAAAAATGTGTATTAGATACTTATATACCAGGCATTGTGCTAAGCGCCTCATGTGGATGTTCTTATTTACCCTCACAAGAACACCACAAGACTGGGTGATTTGTCTTCCTATTTTGCAAAAAATAAGACCAAAACTTAGTAAGGTTAAAAGACTTATGATCACACAGTTAGTGGGAGGCAGAGCTGGTATTCAAGCTCAACTTATAGGCCCTCCATAATCCTGTGGATGTATTCAGACTCTAAAGAGAAGTACTCAAGCAAAATGGTCATAAACATAAACCATGGTGGCCAAAGTGTCTGGGTTCAATATGGGCTTTGCCATTTACTAGCTGTGAAAGCTTGGGCAAGTTATCCAATCACCTTGCCTTAGTTTCCTCATCTGTAAAAATGTTGTTATTTTTGGCACCTATGTTAGATGGTTTCTGTGAGAACAAATTAATCATGCAAAGGAGGTAGAGCAGTGTCTTTCATGTAGTTTAGCCTTCGTATGTGATAGCTAGTATTACTATTAAAAGGAAAATCAGAGAAAAATAGTTTAAGTGAAATACAGTCTAGAATATGGATTTATTCCTTATGATTCAAAAAATAAACACTGAAAATCTACTATGAGCTAGGCATTGTATACCTGCCAGGAAAATAATGATGAAAAAGTCTGATATGGTGCCTGATAACAGAAGTACAGTTTCAATAATAAATAAATGAAGCCTGTCCAACTTTTACAAAATGTTAGAAGTATTTTATAGCTATTATGCAGATGAGGAAACTGAGGCCTAAGAGGCATACTTGCCAAAGGTTACAGGAATGAGGGGCTGAATCAGAATTTAAATCTAAGTCCTAATTTTTCTGATTCTAAAAATCTGTGTTCTCACCTGCTTCTTTATCTTGTATTATAAATGTGTGTTTGTGCATGTGTGTCCTAACTTAAAAAAAAAAAGAAAAAGACAACTAGTGGCCAAGATGATACAGGGGGCCCGAATTTTTACTTTCAGTTCAATGCCCTTTTTATCCACATGAATGGTAAGGGATACAAAAGTACTAAAAATTATAAAGAAAACTCTGAGATTGTAAAAGCTAGCTGGATATCAGAACTGAATTAGGTTTAGGTTAAGTTACAAAAAAAAAAAAAATGTTTACCTTTACCTGGTGGATAGCCTATCCATCCACACTGTCTGCCATGCACCTCTTCTCACAACCAGGAGGCACAAAGCCAAGGACCTTAACGATGTAAAAATTACATCCCACCCTATCCAAGGATGATTCAGTTCCTAAGTGGGAAGGATAAATTAATAAAAGTTTAACAGGGAATAGCTTTATGACCTTAAGATTAGGAAGGATTTCTAAAATCAAGACTCAAAAATCACAAACCACAAAGGAAAGCATCAATGGATTTTAATAGATCAAAATTAAAATAACGGTTTAACAAAAAAGATAGCATAGACAAAGTTAACAGACAGGTGCCAGACTAAGAAAAGATAATTTCTAAATTAATAACTGACAAAGAATTAATTAGAATTCCTGCAAAACAGCAAGAAAATGCTATGAAACCTGAAAAGAATGGACTAATTATTTGAATAGCGCATGAGGAAAAACATGAAAGAATACTCACTTGGAAGAGATGCTCAGCTTCAACACTGATCAGAGTGATGCAGGTTACAACAAGCACAAAACATAATTTTACACGATTAGAATGGCAACAGTTAGAAACACGAATCCCACACGCTTGTGATGATAGGTCAAAATGGAAACCCTCATGAACTCCGGATATGACATAAACTAACAAGCCACTTTGGAAAAATATCATGTTACATTTATCCCATTAGTTTTGCCCATACTCTAAATATAGCAATTCTGCTCTTGTGATAGGTCTCAGAGAAGCTTTTACTGTTGCACAATGAGCCATATACACTATGTACATCTGCCCTTTTTTCACATGGTAGTAAAGAGTTGAGAGCAATCTATGCTCTATCAATAAGAACGCAGATTAATAAAATGAAACATTCTTAATAAAATGAAACATTCTATTCATTGCATAAGATTTATACTGTGCAGTGATCAGAAGGAGTGAATTGTATCTACGTGTGATGATGTGGTTTGTTCCCCAAAATATGATGTGAAGGGAAAAATTATAGAAACAATACTTACAATATAATAAAATTTATCATAATTTAAATGTCATACAACCACTCAGCGAGGCATATATATTCCAGACTTTTATATATGTAAATAAATATATTAAAGTATATTAGAAGGAAATAAATACTTGAATAGAAAATTTATTGGTCCCCATCAGGAGAGGGAAATAAGGTTATAAATGTAGAATGCAGGGGAAATAATGAAACACATGATGACTGTGTACTATGAATATTGGAGTGGCTGTGACTATCTGAAGTAAGAAGAAAAATAGTGAAGGAGTCATATATAATAATACTTTACCATTTTTGAGCACTTGCTATATGCCTAACTCTGCACTATGCACTTTCCATTAATTATCATATTTAACTGTCACTAAACATAACCAAGTGAATATTGCATAGCTCTTTTATGAAGGAGGAATTTGGGGCAACAGAAAGCAAAATTGCCAAAGTTTACAAGGATGATAAGAGGTTGATCCAGAATTGATACCTCGGACATTATTTGTCTGAGTCCAAACCCTGTTTTCTCATCCCCATTGTCTTAGCTCATGATTGTTTTAAGATAGACTCCTATGTGAATGTGCACAGAAGACAAAAGTAAAGTAAAAGCTTATTTCAGCCTAGAGTATCTATGAATCATTTTAGTTTTGAATTTCCAAATACTAATCACCTTGGAGAATCTTAGGTAGCACAATAAATCTAATCTTGAATATGCTGTGCTCCATTTTGCATAAAGAGGCAGTGAATGGGGATGAGACCTCCAACCTCTAGCATTATGTCTCACACATGGTAGATACCAGGTGATCGTTCTCCAGATGATACAGTGGCTCAATCAAGAGATATGCTTAAGTTGGGGCTGAAGAGTATAAAGAAGCTCAAGTTGTAAACAATAGACATGTCTAGACAAAAAAGATTGGACTCAAACTAAAGATTTTGTCACAGATGGTGAAATAACAAAGGGTTTAATTTATTTGGACATGTGATGAGCCATTATAAGCAAGTGCCAAGACAGAATCAGTGGAAAAATTAGTTGTGGTTCCATCAATGAATAGAATTTAAGACAACAGGTCAAATGCCAGGGTTGATGTTCAATCAGAACCATGGACAGCACAACAGGTCTTACTGAGACCATTGCCCTTTGTCTACCGCATAATAAATTTTCTGCCAGCCTAATCCATGATGCCATCCCCTGGACAGTAAGGGGCCCATGTTTCTAGAGTCAGGTCCTGTTCTTCAGTTTAAGAGTTTGCATTTTCTTTCTCCTAAGAATTCACAGCCTGTTTTATGGCTACACTCTAGGGGTAGGTATACATTTTAGCTTGAGGA
Source organism: Tursiops truncatus (assembly GCF_011762595.2). Classification (NCBI taxonomy): domain Eukaryota; kingdom Metazoa; phylum Chordata; class Mammalia; order Artiodactyla; family Delphinidae; genus Tursiops; species Tursiops truncatus. The sequence goes on along the minus strand of NC_047039.1, from coordinate 99,321,224 downwards.
GTTTCATGAAATAGGTAGGAGCTGATTGTAGAGAGTATCTGAGGTTCATCTACATCAATACATCATTACTCTGGGGACTTGTAACAGAAATGCTCAGATTCTAAAGCCAGGGTGTGAAGTGTGTCTCTGTGTTTCCATTCACCTGTCAATATGCAGTGTTTCCCAACTTAAAGGATGACAGGAAAAGGAAAGAAAGAAAAATCTTTATGAAGGAGTAAGCAGAGGCAAGTCATGTCATCAGGTAGCATGGAGATAAAGAGAAAGCAACCCCAGAAAGTAGCATGCAGCTGGAGAGAGTACAGGGGCAGAAATAAGATGCGGATTATATTTCTGAACTTTCCAGTAATGAGCTGAATGACTTTGGACTACTTATTCAACTTCACTCTGCTTCACTCGGTGAATGATCACTCAGTTTTCTTATCTGTCAAGTGGGAATAATTAGACTTATTTTGTAAGACTGTTGAGGGGAAATAAGATAATATGTATGGAGGCTATTTGGAAAATGTTATATAACTGCGATTAGAACCCAATAATTATTAATGGCAATATGTGGCCAGAGAAGGTGTAGCTTAATTGACAATGGCTTAAATATATCAAGAGAAAATTTTATTCTCACCTATGTGGGAGTGCAGTAATAGGGGAAGTGAAGGTGTGAACATGAGAAATTCAGGAAATAGTCATTCAAAATGGAATGGAAATATATTTTGTCACACAGAGAATCATAACAATGTGAGAAGATCTAACAGGAGATGTCTTTAAAGCCAAGAAAATATATAGAGAAACACTAGGGACATTCAGGAAATAATTAGATGGCTCCCTGGGGGAAATAAACTGTATTTTGCGAGAAAGATATAAGGGAGCACAAAGATAGAACATGAGAAGTGAATAATAAGACAATCTAGGAAGATCTGATGGAAGATTTCTTGCTTTGTTCAAGAGAAGTTTGTTGGATGTTGTTAATGAGTGTGTGGATGCATGAAGGAAGGATCACATTCCGTATGGCCACCTGTGTATCTTTCCTAAAATTATAGTTTGTGTCCAAATGTTGAGTCTAAGAGTTGAAAGGGTCTCAGAGATTGATTAGCAATTCCCTACTTCATGCAGGAATATAAATATGCATTTACTGTACTTTCAGAGAAGGGAAGCTCACTACCTCCTAAACTACTCTCTCCCATTATCCTACAACACCGTCGGTCCAACCTGGAGCTGGCATTTGCTGCTGTGCCATGTCTAACAGATGGCTTTATTCTTTATATCAAAAATATACTCTGCCCATCTCCCAACATTTTCTGAGTCCCTTCTCTGTGCCAGGCACTAGACGAAGCAGTGAGGATTTAAAAATGGAAAACATATCCTTAAATGATTCATAGATGTGGAATGCAAAAATGATTGTAACTATTGGGAAAGCAGGACACACCTCCTCTGGAGTCCTTCAAATACCTGAACGCAATATCTGAGTCTTTTCTTGATCTTTTATTCTACTACATAAATGCACAGTTTACCACCAATCACTTATTTAATATCATTTCCAGATCTCCTCATGCTCTTACTTTTTTTTCTTTTCTGAACCTGAACCAGGTTTTGAAAGTTTTTATTAATATATGGTATTCAAAATGTTAAAGGTAAATGAGCAGTTAATTTTTTAGGGCTTTGCATCCTCCTGAAATAAGAAATGTACTATTAGAAATTTATGAAGGATACTCCATGATCATATGGAAGAACAAACTTGGGGACTCACAGATAGCCCAGCTTTTGCTGGCATCATAGTCAAACCCTCAACAATAGAAAACAGTTGTAGATTTTAGTAATTTGGGCAGCATGATATAATGAGACAAACCTTGACCTTAGAGTTAAAAAAAATCTGGATTTGAATTGTCTCCGTCATTTATTAGCTGTAATAACTTGGCCATAATACACCATTCTCTGAGCATATTTGATCATATTTAAAATAGGAATACTATCTACACATTTCACGTGGTACTGAGAAGAAAAAATGAAAACAAAATGAAGTCATATCTGTGTAAGTGCTTCATAAACAATAAAATGTGATGCAAATGTAATATGGCGTCACTATTCTTATGATCAAACGGGTTGACACAGAACAAAAAATTCCATTCTTTAATTACCTGAATTCAGTAAACATGTGTTATAGTCTAACAAATTAAAATCCCAGTGGTGGTAATAGCTACCATTTATTGACGTTTTACTATGTGCCAGGCAGGGCCAGGTACTTTACAAACATTATCCCATTTGGTTCCTGAGATAGAGACAATGCTATGAGTTTACCCAGCCTGTTTCATTTTCTTTTTGAGCACAAACAAAGGTACATTTCCCACTTTACTTGTAGTAAATTGGGGTCATGTCATTGAATACTGTCCTATCCAGGAATGCCCATGAAATGCTCTGCATGATGTTCTGTCTTGTTGCCTACTAGCTGGAAGGATAGAAAGGCTCAAATGGATCTCTGGTGTCATGCACGGAGAATCACTGAAGATTACAGTTCCTCTGTCAGCTCTTGGTTCTTGAATGATGTTATGGGTCAGAGTCTCCTCTCCAAAGCCCCCATGCTCACCTGACATATTGGAATGGGTTGTGAGCAAGAAATAAACTTCTGTTGTGTTAAGCTACTAAAGTTTTGGAACTGTTTATTATAGAACCTAGCATTAATTATCCTGATTATGAGAGTTCCTTAAAACATTTACTTTTTGCCACAATCAGGAAAGAATGGCCATAAGATCCCACCACTGTATCTATCAGCCTACAAGCAACTGGGCTTATGAACTTCATTTTCCTCCTTTCCTAGCCATAAGGATTTTTGTCTGCTTTGTTCATTGCTTTATCTTAATTTTCTAGAAGAGGACTCAATCAATATTTGTTGAATAAATCTGTAAATGTATAAAATTCTTTTGATGTAGATGGTTGCTTTTAATCCCAGTTTTACAGGTGAGGAAATGGTATTGCTGACTTACACACTCTCAAACACTCTAGGGAACTGCCTCATTTGACCACACCAAACCGCAGTTAAAGACGATGATCATGTTTTATCAACTGCAACTTTCTATTATCAAGATGTTCTCTCTACTTAAGAACAAATTTTGTGGCTCATAATGATGGACCTCAAGGGCCAGTAGTTAACTTCCAGCTCATCCAGGGAAGTTATGGGATCAATATAAGCTTAACATTAATAAATTCCATTTCATTCTCTTTAGCCAACCAGACAGAATTTGGCATCTCATGGACCATCATTCCCAGGAGACCAAACAAAAAAGATCAGAGAAAAAAATAAGAAAATGAAATGTTTAAAGGGAGGGCAGAAAGCCTTACTGATTTCCATTTTCTCTAAGCCACTATAAGAAATAAAAGGAAAGAAAACTACTACTAATTAAATGCAGTAAACCACATTTAGTCCTAATAGGGACATAAAAAGTTATTTTCCTTATTTTTCCAGATGAAACCTCAAGAGTTGACAAGTTGAAGGCTGTTATATAATTTCACAGAGCCATTACATAGTACACCCTGGTTCTAATCTAGTTCTTTCGTTTTAAAGACTTCAGCTGGTTCAGTTAATATTATTTCCATGGTTTATTATCATGCATTTGCTACTACCAGCTAGTAGCAGAAACACTGTTGTAACGGGCAATAGTTAAGGGCAGAGTTTGTAAGAAAGTCAGAATTGGGATTGAAATTTGACTCTGCTATTAACCTGCTGTAACATTAACTTCTCTAGACTTGAGTTTCCTCAGGTGTATGATGGGGGTTGCTAGTACTAACTGAGTTAATATATCACAAATATATCACATTTACTATGTGACTTTCACATAGTAAATGCTCAAAAAGTGCAACTATTTGCATCATTGTTACTAGTATTCAAGTCAGTATGTCATTGAAAGCTTTTCGATACTAAAGATTTACTCTTACCTCAGTAGGACTTTGAGTTTAATAATAGACACTTTTCTTTCTCTGGATTTAGTTCATTCATTTAATATAAATTTATCAAGGACATGCACAATGTTAGATATCAGAGATAGACATATAATTAAAGTATGCTTCCACCATGAAACCTCATTGAAATTACATACCATTGGTAGCAGTTAGCAACAAAAAGAGACAGGGAAAAATAACAAAAAATATCACAGACCTAACACAGCAGTTCCTTAAAAGTACAAAACTCCTTTCTGTGAAATGCAATTCAAAACCACCATGAGAGGAAACTTTGGATTTCAACTCCACTATGTAAAGAACTTGGAAGTCAACATTCATTCTTACAAGATAAACAAACTGAATATCAAACTGAAGATCAAAGACTTTTCTTGGAATTAGCAGAGAATAGAATTTGCAGGGTAAACCTGTACCCTGAAATATGGAGAGACAGGCTCTTACAGAGAGAGTTAACCAAGTTCTGCTTACCTAGAGCAGAAGCTGCTGAGAGCCATAAACTGGTAGGAACACATAAATGGTAATTTTGATAAGTAGCTAGAGATAGTATAGATGAGCACGAGAGTGAGAAACTTCTGATTACTGCTGTCTTAGGGGCATCTCCACACATTTGCGGCCTTTACTTTGAGAACCCCACCAGGTTCTCAGGGTGAAAACACGAGAAAGATCTCCTCATGACTCTGGCAGAAGAATTCACATTAAAGTTGAACACCATGGGTTTGAACTGCATAGGTCCACTTATATGCGGATTTTTTTCAAAAAATACATGATCCTCAGTGGCTGAATCCGTGGATGTGGAACCATGGATGGGGAGGGCCTACTGTAAAGTTATAAGTGGATTTTCAGCTGCACAGGTGTTGGTGCCGCTCACTCCATGTTGTTCAATGGTCAACTGTAAAATATGTAGATACTCCACTTTCAAGGTGGTAGAGCATAACTCCCAACCCCTTAAGTATGGGCTGCACACAGTGCTTTCTTTCCAGAGAGTACAGTATTAAGGGGGGAAAATGTAACCTCATCAAGAAGAAAGCTACCCCTGCCCAGTGATCAAGGTTAATATCGGTAGTGATAAATCATGTTGATGGTATGTACTCTTTTTTTTTTAATTAATTAATTTTATTTATTTATTTATTTTTGGCTGTGTTGGGTCTTCGTTGCTGCACGGGCTTTCTCTAGTTGTGACAAGCAGGGGCTACTCTTCATTGCGGTGCATGGGTTTTTCATTGCAGTGGCTTCTCTTGTTGCAGAGCACAGGCTCTAGGTGCGCGGGCTTCAGTAGTTGTGGCTCGCGGGCTCTAGAATACAGGCTCAGTAGTTGTGGCGCACAGGCTTAGTTGCTCCGCTGCAAGTGGGATCTTCCCAGACCAGGGCTCGATCCCATGCCCCTTGCATTGGCAGGCGGATTCTTAACCACTGCGCCACCAGGGAAACCCTATGGTATGTACTCTTGATGTGATGTGATGAGAATGATGCTTTACCCCTATGGTCTTCCACCTCAAAACCTATAATTCCACTCTAATTATGAAATGCCATTTTTAACTTTTGAAAACATAAGACGAATCCCAATTGGAGAACTTTCTACAAAATTCCTGATTGGTACTCAAAACTGCCAAGGTCAAAAACAAAGTCTGATGAGCTGTTACTGCCCAGATGAGCCTAAGGAGATAGGATGACTAAATATAATGTGCTATCCTGAAATGGATCCTGGAACACATGCACAAACAGGATATTGGGTGAAAACTAAGGAACTCTGAATAAAGTATGGTCTTTATTTATTTATTTTTAAGTGAGATACCATTAACTACACATTAGTATGGCTAAAACTAAAAAGAGTGATAATTCTAAATATTGGCGAGTTATGTGGAGCAACTGTGCTCTTGCAAGCTATTGATGGGATGTGAAATGGTACAACCACCTTGAAAACAGTTTTATAGTTTCTTACAAAGTTAAACACACACCCTACTATGAGACCCAGAAACTCAACTTCTACATATTTACCTCAAATAAATGAAATCATACAGCCTCACTAATATTTGTACACGAATGTATATAGCAGCTTTATTTGTAATGGCTGAAAAACTGAAAACATCCCAACTGTCCCTTTGCAGGTGAATGAATGAACAGATTTTTGCATATTCATATAGCAGAATACTTTATCTGTGATTTAAAAAAAAAGCAAACTGGTATGTGCAACCACATCAGTGAATCTGAAAAACTTTATGCTGAATAAAAGGAACCAGAAAAAATGTACATTGTGCATAATTTCATTTGTATAACATTCTAGAAAATGCAAACTAATCTGTAGTGACAGAAGTCAGATCACAGGTTTTGTGAGAGTGGGAGTAGAGGGGTGATTGATTACAAAGGGCTCGAGAAAATTTTGAAAAGTGATGGAAATATTTGTTACCTTCTTGTGGTGATTGTTTCACAGGTACATGTGCATATGCAACTGTATATAACTGCATAATTGTATATGCAGCTTATTGTATGTCATTTATTCCTCACAATTTGTTTAAAAAACAAGAAATGTTTTGAAAAAACTTATTCCCTACTTTATTGTCATTCATTTCTAATGTCACAATCAACAGATTCCCTTATTAACACAATAGTTGGAAAAATATTTTAATCCGTGTTATCTATCTCTAAATGAAATATTAAAAGGAAGCCATATACATAGAGTAGATTAAAATGAAGCTGCTCTGCTTTAAGTGAGGTTAGGTGTCCTGGAAGCCTTGTACTCTTACTGCCCCCTGCTTTCCACCCCAGCCCTAACGCTACTTCATTGCCCCCCACAGAACCTGGACTGTTACTAAATAAACGTCTGACTCCATGTTTTTTCTAAGTTTAAATTTACAGGTGTGATTATGCCAATCAATGATCATAGCAATCTTAGCTTTGACAGTAAATTATGATTGCTTTGGATAAGTCATTTCATTTCTCTGGATCTCAGTCTACTCATTTTTTTAAAAATTGGGGTGATGAACCACATTTCTTATGGTTACTTACTTGCCCAGTAGTAGCACTAAAATAATATAATTATATAAATGAAAAAAGTACATATTAAAAACTTCTCAAGGTTCAGTGTGGGAAAGGGAAACTAAATATTTCAAACAGGAGAGAATTTAATGCAGGAAATTAAATTCTGACAAAGCATTTTGAAGGACAGGGATAGAAATGGTCAGGGAAGATGCTGATACCACTTGGGAATCCAAGAAGTACAAAAATCTCAGATAATTTTCTGCCAATTATATCAGCTGCTGGGAGCACTGAAGTAAGTAATTTACAGGAGAATGTATGCAAGTCACTGACAAAATGTCACATCTGCCTTGTGTTTAAGCCTAGAATCAACTGCTGCGAGAGTGTGAGTGCCGTCTCTTTCTTTCTAACTTTCCAAATATCTTGCCAGTACCTCTCACTGGTAAAAACCTAAATTGGAATAGGCTGACAAAAATGTCTAGGAAATATGGATTTTAGCCTTCCAGTTGCTATGATAGAGGAAATAGCCTATCATGTGGTAGGATGCTAACAGATAGCCTGATACAGGCAGTGTTAATGTGATAAATGAAGCACCAAAGTTTACTAGCAGTAAAAATACTAATGGACAGTCACTAAGTGTTTGTTCAACGAATGAATATGTTCAATGTAGCTTAAAATGATGAGTAGACTTTATGAAGAAATGGAATCCAAGCAAGTTGTGAATGTGTGAAGATTTTCATAAGTCAGGTAGACAGCTCCGTGTATCAGTTTGCTTTTGCTGTATAACAAACCATTCCAGCTAAATGTTAATTTAGCTCACAATTCTATGTGTCAGCAATTTAGTTGGGTCTCCTCTGAGCTCACTCATTTATGCAGTGTGGTCAGCTGCCCGCAATGGCCTGAGGGTTGGTTTGTCTAGATGACTTCAGCTATAATGTCTCAACTCTGCTCCATGTGGCTTCTTGTTCTCCAGCATGTTATACTGAGCTTGTTTTCCTGGAAGCTTGTCAGGTTTCAGAGAGACAGAGAGAGAGAGAGTAGAAATACACAAAGCTTTTTGATACCTAGGCTATGGGAGATACACCATGTCAATTCCATGACAATCTATTGATTAAAACAGGTCGCAAGGTGAGTTCAGATTCAAGGAGTAGTGAAACAGTAAAATTTCTTAGGGTCTAGATACAGAAAGCCTGAATAATCATGACAATTTTATTTTTTATTGCACACTACTACAGTCTGCTAATTAATTCAGCCAGTAGTTTAAAGCTTTGTAGACAGGAATGTTGTTTGTAGCTTGGAGGATCAGGAAATGTTGGAGATTAGTTATGTGAATATAGTCTGATTCTGCAGTATTAGGTAGTATTAGGTTTATAGAATCGTGTGCTCCCAATATTAGATACAACAGGAAGAAAAGATAATCTTCCTCATGGTCTTGTTTTACAAGACAGATATTTGACCCAGAAGTGTTAAATGAATTTTTCTAGGTCTTACGTCCATCAGGTGCTTTCAAACGGAACTGAAAACCTACCACAACGTCTGTTAGTCCAGGGCCTTGAATGTCAAGGAAAAAATGTTTTGACCTCTCAGGATTATAGAGTGGATTTACAAGACATATGGGTAGGAATGTGTATGTGTGTGTGATGTGTACATTCAGTACATGCATACATGTGTGCACACACACACAGTAGGAAAAGGAGGCAAAAGAGTACCATTTTGCGTAGGCCTGCTGCCTAATTTTAATTTGGCTCACCTCCTAATTTCTTTTATACCCTGAGTAGAAGTTATTCCCAGAGCTAATTCATACATACACTGTTTAGCACATGCCATCTGCTTCTGGAACCTGTGGCTGCACGTGACACATGTCCTGTAAGGTAACTAGTTTCTGATATTGTCCTAGAATAAATGCAGATGTTACCTTTCTTTAAGAAAAATAAGTAATCATACAGCCATCCCCTCCATCTTATGGAAGACACACAAGATGTACCTTCCTCAAAACCTCATCAGTGTATTCTCCAAAATGCTTATTGATTTGCACTGAAGGATGTGAAATTTCCAATCTAAAAAACTAAAGTCTGAATTAGGGACAAGTCCTACTTATGGGAAATTTTTAAAGAAAAATGTGATATTATTTGGAAGGACGTTAAAAATTAATAATTGTATAGTGTAAATTTGCTGAGTCAAACAGCTATGGTTTTTCAATCTTATTTTCTGGAGTTTTTAGTTTTGTGATCTTAGATAATTCATTTGACACCTCTGAGACCCAGTTTCTTCACCTTTAAAAACAAGGGGGTGAGAGATAATTGCAGTTATGCATCCTCTTTATTGTAATCATTACTAGTGAGGATGCATATGAAGCCTTTAGTGTACTGCCTGACACGGGGTAAATACTCAGTATATCCTCAATACTCAACACATGCTAGCCAGATTATATTGTTATATTATTAAACTCACAGCAAAATTTAGTACAAGTTTATAAGTAAACCACTGTGACTGCTGTGATTCACAAATTAATTAAGGGTATTAGTTAAGGGTAAATAGGGGTGAATATTGGATAGCAGAGATCAAGTCAAATTGTGAGTAAACAGGAAAAAATAGCTTTCCGTTATCATGCTAGGTATGTGCTAGATATTATATCGGGGCTTCACACATTATTTTACTGAGTCCTCTTTATTAATTCTGTGTTACCAATAGGAAAACTGAGACTTAGAGAAGTTATATAAATTGCCTATTGTCTTAGAGTTAAGAAGTGGGACTTGAACCCAGATATGGCTGACTTCAAAGTCTTTGATTTTAATGAAGATTGGAGCTTTATCAAGTGTTTTTATTCACCCAGATCCCTTTCTGCTGTTGTCATATTTAATCTAGATAAGTACTCAGAATATGAGTCCTGGATCTGGATGGCCACACATTGTGCCAGGAAGTCTTGGGTTATACAAAATTCAGTAAAAACATTTGTTGTGTTTTCTGTCTAAATTGACAGTGAAGTTCAAGAGGTCATAAAACTTGGGCTGATGCAGTCTTTTCCTGAAACAGAAGCCTGATACGGAAACTAGAGCTTAGACAATGCTGGAGAGTTAAGTAGAATGAAAAATGTCGGGGAGGGCCCAGAGACATAGAGAATGATGTTGGGGTCAGTGGACTAAAGATCAGATTTCTCTGTGCCAGTCCCTGAGTGATAGGAAAAGATATGGCCACTGGAATGTCCCAGCAATAAGAGCAAAATTATGTCACAGTGTTCTGAGGATGGGATTGCAGGGCCATAAATGCTGTTTTCAGAATTTTTACTCCAGGAAGACTTGTCTTTTTCACATCACTGTAGGAAGCATGAAAGAAACAACTGATCGTTCCAATGTGTTTCCTCTCAAGGGCATTTTTGTCTCTGAGCTCGAAAACCGATCAGCTGATAAAATCATTGCTTTCACAAAACTAAACTTCATAGATTGTAGAAGGTCTACAGACATAGTAGGTGCTCCCTAAACACCTGTGGCCAATGAGACAATTCCATGTTCATTTGGAAAGATCAAGGAACTCAGACAAAGACCTAGTTAACACCTCATGTGTACCAATTCATTAACTCTTTAACTTCTGTTTTCTCACCTCTGAATCAGGGGTTAGAGCATTGTTAGGGTGAGAAAAGGAGGTAAGGATTATGAAAATACTATTTCTATTTTCTATATAAATCCCTCAGGCTATTCATACATGTTATATACTACTGGACAGAAGACCAAAGTCTGCACCCAATAGGTCCAATGCTTGAGTTCAATTTTCAGATTATCGAAGAAGACCCTGCCACCATGATCCATTTGATAGACATGCAATAAGTAACAGCCACCTGCCTTCTAAGGAACTCTGTTACCTTTACTTTGGGGACCCTTTTTCAGTGGAAGCTAAAATGCTTTGTAACTACTCAGTAACTCAAACCAGGAAGCTAGTATGCATTTTTAATTTGACATTTTAATTTTTTTTTCCATTTTTATTGAGATATAACTGACTTATAACATTGTAGAAGTTTAAGGTGTACATAATGATGATTTGATATATACATATATTGAGAAATAATTACCAAAATAACTTTAGTTAACATTCATCACCTCACATAGTTACTATTTTTTTTTTCTTGTGATGAGAACTTTTAAGATCTACTCTCTCAGCAACGTTCAAACATGAAATGCAGTGTTGTTAGCAATAGTCACCATGTTGTTATTACATCTCCAGAACTTATTTATCTTATAACTGGAAGTTTGGACCTTTTTTATATTTATATTTATTTATTTATTATTATTATTTTGGCTGTGTTGGGTCTTAGCTGAGGCATGTGGGATCTTTTGTTGTGATGCCTGGGCTCTTTGTTGTGGTGCGCATGGGGCTTCTCTCTACTTGTGGCGTGCAGGTTTTCTCTTTTCTAGTTGTGGCACACAGGCTCCAGGGTGCATGGGCTCTGTAGTTGTGGCATATGGGTTCCAGAGCACGTGGGCTCTGTAGTTTGCAGCACAGGAGCTCTCTAGTTGAGGCGCATGAGCTCAGTAGTTGCGGCACGTGGGCTTAGTTGCCCTGTGGCATGTGGGATCTTAGTTCCCCAACCAGAGATTGAACCCACGTCCCCTGCATTGGAAGGTGGATTCTTTACCACTGGACCACCATGGAAGTCGCTGGAAGTTTGTACCTTTTGACCGCCTTCACTCATTTTCCCCAGCCTCTCCACCCCTCACCTCCGGCAACTACCAATGTATTCTCTGTTTCTGTGAGTTTTGTTTTTGTTATTGTTTGTTTGTTTTTTAGATTCCACATATAAGTGAGATTATACACTATTTGCCTTTCTCTGACTTATTTTAGTCAGTCCTCATTTTAAAATTCCCCTTTTCTCATCACACACATCCTGTCAATCACCCACTCTATGAAAATCTACATCTCTGTCTCCACTGTTCCTTTCCTAGTCCTCTAGGATTTTCACAAGGATCTTCAACATAGTCATTCTATTTCCAGCCTTACTACCTTCCAGACACTTCCTTACATTGCAAGTAGAGTGATCATTTAATGATAACATGAAAAATACCATGTCTATGAGGGTCATGAAAACCCTTAGCTTAATATCCGTACATAGCTTCTGTTAGCTTTTAAGACAAAATCCAAAACTCCTGAACATCATTACAAGACCCTACATGTTGTGACCCTTTCTTCTTTCATCACGTCATCTCTCCATCTTGCTCTACAGTCCAGCTCTACAGAACTCTGTTCCATGTACTTTCCATGTCCCCCTCGCCTACAATGTAATTCTCCTAATACATTTACCTTTATTCTGTCAACCCTGCAGGTCTCAGTGGAAAGGTTGCCTCTTGACCTGACTTGTTGAGCCCTTGATCAGTTGAAGAACCTCTGCTATATCCTCTTAAATCTTCCTATACTTTCTTTATCAAAAAATGTTCAGTAATTCACACATATTTAAAACTGGAAAATTGTCTTCTAAATGAAGAATCAATAAATATACATGTGAACTGAACTTTTTTTAAGTCATGTGGGTTTATTTTTTTCATGACAGAGATGACCCATGCCCCACAAAGGATCATTTCTTCTATCTCTAGAAAATGTCCTGGCTCTCAAAAATTCAGTGAATGAATGAATTCATATGAACTAGATTCAACAACAGACTTCATTAGTTCAATTCTTCCTTTTCAGTGAGTCATGAGATATGCTCAAATACAGTCCAAAGTGATTATGAGTTACACAAAAAAGTACACTTTTGGTTCTGGTGGCCAATCTGAGCGGGAAGAGACTCAGGGGACAAGCAGACGGGTATTAAATGAGGTCCTGCATTTGCCTTCTCTGAGCTCACTCTCCATCTCTGGCGTCATAGGCTGGAGTCCTGGAAAGATCTTGCTGGAAAGATGTAAAGCTGTGAGTTAATTTATAAGATCGTAGACAGCAAGAGAGTTGGTTTAATTGAAAGATATAATTACCAGGTATTGAAGGTGAAGGGGTTCATTAATTTCACAGACACTCTGTTGACTGAACTGTCCTCATTTTAATTTTTCAAGACACATCAAGGAGGGGGACACCTGTGGTTCATGGGAGTGGACCAATCCTGGGCTTGCAGACACTTACAATTCCACCCCAGGGGCAAGCAATCTTTTGGAATTGAAAGGCCAGCTTGTTTTCTCCTGCTCAGAACTCCTCTTTATAAAACTCTGAAACGATCCTCACTGCCCCCTCGGTCCCTGCAAAGCCCTTCATAATCTGGCCTTTGCCTGCTTCTCTGCCTCCATTTTCAATACGCTCCCCCATCGCTGTGGTGTCTGCTTCTGACGTTTTGAACTGATAATAATACAAATAGTAATTAATGTTATCATAATCATTTTTCACCATTACTACTGCTACTAATATTTACTGCACTCTCACTATGCACAAAACACTGCTCTGAGCATTCATTTCCTTTAGTGCATGAGGTCCTCCTGATGACCTGTGGTAGGTACTCTCCCCATTACTTGTCCAATTACTTGTCCAGACCAAGCAGCTAAATAAAAGCAAAACCTGGATTAGACTGCAGGTCTGTCTGACTTCAAAATCTGTCCTTTAAACACAGATTTTATTTTATTGAATCCTGTTGTCTTTCACCTTTGTTTGTGTGTTTTTGAGGGTGAATACTACATCTTGTTAATTGATGTGTTCCCCTAAAACAGCAGGGTGCTGGGCAGTTAGAAGATCCTCAGGAAATCTGATGGATGAGGGAATGAACAAATGCACTTTTCTTCCCCTACTCAGTGATAGGAATAGTGTTATCTAGAAAGGAAAGATTGGTTATACCATTGTCATTGCTTAGGTAGTGAAGCAAATGACAGCATCCACTGAAGTAAGTGACTCAAAGGTCCATGGACCTTATAGTGAAGTCCCCAGAGATGCTTGGGTAGGGTCAGCATAGTTGTATTTGAGGAGAGGCTGAGCAGATGGAATGAGCTTTGCAGACCATCCTGCTTATGTTGGCCCTACAAGTCAGAGGCTCTCAAACTTGATAATACACTTTTGAAACAGACATATCAGTATTCCATGGGAGTCATGAGATCATCTCATATGCCTGGAATTATGAGATTTTTTTTTTTTTTTTTTTGCGGTATGCGGGCCTCTCACTGTTGTGGCCTCTCCCATTGCGGAGCACAGGCTCCGGACGCACAGGCTCAGCGGCCATGGCTCACGGGCCCAGCTGCTCCGCGGCATGTGGGATCTTCCCGGACCAGGGCACGAACCTGTGTCCCCTGCATCGGCAGGCGGACTCTCAACCACTGCGCCACCAGGGAAGCCCATGAGATTTTTTGATACTTGACTGTAATCAGGAAAACTGAGAATAAACATAGTGGCAGTAATAAAAATAAAAGTAATAATAGCAACTAATTATTACATATCTGTTATGTGTTCGGTGTTATCCAAACATTACCTCTAGTCTCTCACAGCAGTACTATAAAGTATCAATTAATATTAGTTCTATTTGACAGAGAAAGAAACTGAGAAATAACTTTCCCAAAATTAGCTATTACCCAAAAGAGCAGGGATTCACGTTTAAGTCTTTCGGACTCTAAAACTTTTTCATATATTTTTTCAGTAAATATATCACTATTTCAGCATTCTTTGTCTTAAATTTTAAAATACATTTTTAGAGTGTGGCTGTTGACTAAAGATGTGTTTCACACAGAGGATGAGAGTTCATATTCAATGTAAGGAGGCTGTTTCAATGGGGAAATGACCTTGAGTTTGAATGTCCCTGATGCTGCTGGCCCAAATTATCCACATACCCCAGACCACAGTAGAGGCTGACAGTTCAATTAACCAAATATGGGGGGAAATAGCATTGATTAAGTAGGAATCTTAGGAAGTGGTTAATTACATTCCTGGATAACTGAAGACATTTTGTGTTCGAGCCCATCTTAATGAAAATCTAAGTATATCAGGCCCTTTGCAGAGGACAGATCACAATGCATTTATTTCTGTGTCCTTGAAGATAATTTAATCAGGCTATGCAGAACATACACACTGTCTTCTTTGGCATCTCAACAATTATTATAGTGGTTAGTAATGATTCCTAATTCTAGAGAAGAGATTGTTTTCTAATGTTTGCAATAAGACAACACCATGACATTTTAACACTTGAAAAAGTATATCACATCAGAGAATTTGTATTTAATGACTGGAAATCCATAGATCTTTCATTTCATTCTTCTGAGTCTCATAGATGTCTTCTTTTGAACTTGTTTTCACCTTGTTCTAAACCTCAGTCAAATCCATATGGGGCAGTAGATGCAGAGTTGTAAATGATTTCCTGGAAGGTAGACTGATCTCAGAAAATTGTCAGGGAGTTGTTGAAAGCTACTGATCCCTGGAATTGGTTTAAACAATAGATCCTTGGCATTTATATTCTTAATCTGCCTATTGGTTTCTTGTTATTGTTACTTTTACGTTTACTTGCTTTCAACTATGCAGCATATTTACAGAGCACATTAATTTCTGTGGTTGTAACCCGATTATCTCACAGTCCATCAATTAACATGTACACATGTGGCAACACTGATATCAGTGCCCAGATCCCCATTACTCCAAACCTATTCTGCTGTATTACTCCAGCCCCTCCATCACCTGAGTAGTGATGTCTCATACGGGTTTAGGAGAAAGTCTACAAATTCTCCCTCCTCTTCAAGGTGTCTTCTCACTGTACCTGCTTCATTGGGTATAGTTACTCTTACTTGGTAATTATCCAAGCACAGAGATTGATCAGGCTGCCCTTCTGTCGACTGTGATCTGTTAGGGGAAAAGTGATCTGTCCACACTTCAAAATTCATCAGGTGGCTTTCAAAGTAGTGTTGCTTTAGCTCAGAGTCTTAAAAGTTTTGCTTAACCATTCCCTCTACTTTATACTCTTTCCTCAGGAGTTCAAATCCAGTTCCTTCACAGGGTGGAAAGAACACAAGCCATCTCTATTGTCCTTTTCTCCTAGAAGGTTTTAGGGGGAAAATATACAAAACCCAAAACAACAAATCCCTCCTTATTCACTTAGCCCTCATCACTGCTTGGCTTCTTCAGAAGCAAGTGCTAAGACAGAGTTTTGGGGAGCATGATCTTTCTTAGAAATTAACATCTGTGAAAGAAAGAGAGTGGAAGCAGAATTGGGTAGAGGGAGAAGGTGAACTGCAATGCAGACCCAACAAAGTCTCTATCTACATGGCAGAGAGCTCTAGAATGAGCATCACCCATCAGAGATCCAACAGTGGGATGAAATGGTCAGGCATTTACACCTGTCTAAGCCAATCACTACATGTGAGCTTCCCTAGGAAGGCCATGATTTCAATGAGGTGACTCTCTGCAGTCAAGGCTGACTCTGAAGAAGATGACAGCTAGAGGATGTTTGCAGACAATGTTTCCTGAAACCTGGCAGCCACTCCTTTCTTGCAGGGGGATCTGGGCTTTTTTTATCATGACCCCCAACAAAATGGCCTCATGCAGCTCTTTGGATGGAAATAAACCCATGGGTATTTGGGTGACGTCTAACTCTTCTTCCAGAAGCATCTGAGCCCTATTCCCACAAGGAAAACAAACCATTGCCTTCATATTGGATTTATGTGTGCACAAGTTTGAGAGCGTATCTGTGAAGAACATAAAGAGTATACAGCATTCTTTGGACTTCCCTGGCGGTCCAGTGGTTAAGAGTTCACCTTCCAAGGCAGGGGGTGTGGGTTTGATCCCTGGTCGGGGAGATAAGATCCCACATACCTTGTGGCCAAAAAAACAAAACATAAACGGAAGCAATATTGTAACAAATTCAATAAAGACTTTAAAAATGGTCCACATCCAAAAAAAAAAAAACCTTAAAAAAAAAAAGGACTATACAGCATTCTTGATATGTACGAAAGGTCTCAATCGTTCTCACTGGTTGCCCTGGAATTGTGATTGTTCATGCCCCACCTAGACATAGAGTGAAACCAGAAAGGAGTTATCCATTTACCAGACATGAGTTAGATACACAGTGATCAGAACTGGAGTGTTAGATTATACAGAACAGAGAGAAAACATGGGAACTCAAGTGGTCAGAGCCAGATTTCTAAATCAAGGACATTAACACCTACAATCAGAATTAAGAGGGTCAGAGACTCATTCCAACATATAGACTCATTATTTGAAGCAACATAAGACCAGAAAGATACATTTTGATAGCAAAGAGATAACCTGGACTCCTGCGACATAAACCTTGGCTTTCTGGTAACATTTTTATTAGTAACATTGATATAGGGTTTTTTTTTTTTTTAACATTTTTAAGAAACATATCATGTATAAGGTACTATGTTGGATGCATTCTACATGTTATCACATGAATCCTCAAAATAAAACCATGATTTAGGACTTATCTTGTCTACTGTAGAAGCACAGAAATTTATTCTTATTTGTGTTAAAAATTTGCCCTAAGTCAGCAGCCAGTAAATGGTCAGGCCTCTCTTCTCAGCCACATTCTATTGCATCCAGTGAGTAGAACAAAAACCAATAACAGTGAGTCACAGAGACTAAATTTGGGTTAAATACAAGAAACATTATAATGATAAGAATTGTCCAAACAAGAATTGGCTGCCCTAGTGGACATGGCTCCACCAATGGAAGAAGGGTTCCAGCAAAGGCTAGGTGGCCATCTGTCATGTTCATTGTAGAAGCAAATTCTGATTGGTTGGGTGGTTGAATTTAATGATTTTATGATGCCGTTTCCAATCCTGAGGCTCTGATTTAAAATCCCTGGTAACCCCTATGATTTCCATTTCAATCCAGTTTATAAGCCTTTATACAGCTGACTTGCTTCTCCAATATTTTGACTTCCCCTTAATTTAGAGAGAATATTTCCAGTTAAGAATGGAATTTGGATAATTTACACTTTAATATAATTCTCATTGGAAAAAAGATAGATGCCTAACTATACACTATGCCAGCATAACGAAGATACAGCTAGAACACTCCAGAGCCTGCCTCAGCACAGTGTCACATTCAGAAGAAACTGTAATTTCATATAAACAAATATTTAAAACTTTTAAAAGCCATCTTTAATGTTTAAAAAAAGATGCTGAGCATAAAACTAAGAGGAGGAGATCGGTTCAAGATGGCAGAGTAGAAGGATGTGTGCTCACTCTCTCTTGCAACAGCACCAAAATCACAACTAACTGCTGAACAGTCATCGACAGGAAGACACTGGAACTCACCAAAAGAGATACCCCACATTCAAAGACAAAGGAGAAGCTGCAATGAGATGGTAGGAGGGGCGCAATCACAATAAAATCAAATCCCATAACCGCTGGGTGGGCGACTTACAAACTGGAGAATAATTACACCACAGAAGTCCACCCACTGGAGTAAAGGTACTGAGCCCCACGTCAGGTTCCCCAACCTAGAGGTCCAGCAATGGGAGAAGGAGACTGAACCAGACCTACCTGCTAGTGATGGAAGGTCTCCTGCAGAGGTTGGGGGGAGGGGGTGGCTGTGGCTCATGGCAAGGGACAAGGACACTGGCAGCAGAAGTTCTGGGAAGTACTCCTTGTCATGAGCCCTCCTGGAGTCCACCATTAGCCCCACCAAAGAGCCTGTAGAACAAAAACCACATTCACAGAAAGATAGACAAAATGAAAAGGCAGAGGACTATGTACAAGAGGAAGGAACAAGATAAAACCCCAGAAAAACAGCTAAACGAAGTGGAGATAGGCAACCTTCCAGAAAAATAATTCAGAATAATGATAGTGAAGATGATCCAGGACCTTGGAAAAAGAATGGAGGCAAAGATTGAGAAGATGCAAGAAATGTTAAGCAAAGACCTAGAATTAAAGAACAACCACCTGGAAGAATTAAAGAACAAACAAACAGAGATGAACAATACAATAAATGAAATGAAAAATACACTAGAAGGAATCAATAGCAGAATAACTGAGGCAGAGGAATGGATAAGCGATCGAAAAGATAGAATGGTAGGAATCACTACCGCAGAACAGAATAAAGAAAAAAGAATGAAAGCAAACGAAGACAGCCTAAGAGACCTCTAGGACAACATTAAATGCACCAACATTCACATAATACGGGTCCCAGAAGGAGAAGAGACAGAAAAAGGACCCGAGAAAATATTTGAAGAGATTATAGTCAGAAAATTCCCTAACATGGGAAAAGAAATAGCCACCCAAGTCCAGGTAGCGCAGAAAGTCCCAGGCAGGATAAACCCAAGGAGAAACATGCCGAGACACATAGTAATCAAACTGGCAAAAATTAAAGACAAAGACCAATTATTAAAAGCAACAAAGGAAAAATGACAAATAGCATACAAGGGAACTCCCATAAGGTTAACAGCTGATTTCCCAGCAGAAACTCTACAAGCCAGAAGGTGGTGGCACAATATATTTAAAGTAATGAAAGGGAAGAACCTACAACCAAGATTACTCTACCCGTTAAGGATCTCATTCAGATTCGATGGAGAAATCAAAAGCTTTACAGACAAGCAAAAGCTAAGAGGATTCAGCAACACCAACCAGCTCTACAACAAATGGTAAAGGAACTTCTCCAAGTGGGAAACACAAGAGAAGAAAAGGACCTACAAAAACAAACCCAAAACAATTAAGAAAATGGTCATAGGAACATACATATCGATAATTACCTTAAATGTGAATGGATTGAATGCCCCAACCAAAAGACACAGGCTCACTGAGTGGATGCAAAAGCAAGACCTGTATATATGCTGTCTACCAGAGATAGACTTCAGACCTGGGGACACATACAGACTGAAAGGGGGGGATAGAAAAAGGTACTCCATGCAAATGGAAATCAAAAGAAAGCTGGAGTAGCAATACTCATATCAGATAAAGTAGACTTTAAAATAAAGGATGTTACAAGGGGCAAGGAAGGACACTACATAATTATCAAGGGATCAATCCAAGAAGAAGATATAACAATTATAAATATATATGCACCCAACATTGGAGCACCTCAGTACATAAGGCAAATGCTAAAAGCTATAAAAGAGGAAATCGACAGTAACACAGTAATACTGGTGGACTATAACACCTCACTTACACCAATGGACAGATCAACCAGACAGAAAATTAATAAGGAAACACAAGCTTTATATGACACAATAGACCAGATAGATTTAATTGATATTTATAGGACATTCCATCTGAGAACAGCAGATTACACTTTCTTGTCAAGTACACATGGAACATTCTCCAGGATAGATTACATCTTGGGTCACAAATTAAGCCTCAGTAAATTTAAGAAAATTGAAATTATATCAAGCATCTTTTCTGACCATAACGTTATGAGATTAGAGATAAATTACAGGGAAAGAAACGTAAAAAACACAAACACATGGAGGCTAAACAATATGTTACTGAATAACCAAGAGATCACTGAAGAAATCAAAGAGGAAATCAAAAAATACCTAGAGACAAATGACAATGAAAACACAACTATCCAAAACCTATGGGATGCAGCAAAAGCAGTTCTAAGAGGGAAGTTTATAGCAATGCAACCCTAACTCAAGAAACAAGAAAAGTCTCAAATAAACAGTTTAACCTTACACCTAAAGAAAAGCTAGAGAAAGAAGAGCAAAAAAAAACAAAGTTAGGAGAAGGAAAGAAATCATAAAGATCAGACCAGAAATAAATGAAATAGAAACAAAGAAAACAATAGCAAAGATCAATAAAACTAAAAGGTGGTTCTTTGAGAAGATAAACAAAATTGAAAAACCGTTACCAGACTCATCAAGAAAAAGAGGTAGAGGACTCAAATCAATAAAATTCAAAATGAAAAAGAAGTTACAATGGACACCGCAGAAATACAAAGCATCCTAAGAGACTACTACATGCAACTCTATGCCAATAAAATGGACAACCTGGAAGAAATAGACAAATTCTTAGAATGGTATAACCCTCCAAGGCTGAACCAGGAAGAAATAGAAAATATGAACAGACCAATCACAAGTAATAAAATTGAAACTGTGATTAAAAATCTTCCAGCAAACAAAAGTCCAGGACCAGATGGCTTCACAGGTGAGTTCTATCTCACATTTAGAGAAGAGCTAACACCCATCCTTCTCAAAGTCTTCCAAAAAATTGCAGAGGAAGGAAAACTCCCAAACTCATTCTATGAGGCCACCATCACCCTGATACCAAAACCAGACAAAGATACTACAAAACAAAGAAAATCACAGACCATTATCACTGATGAATATATATGCAAAAATCCTCAACAGAGTATTAGCAAACAGAATCCAACACCACATTTTAAGGATCATACACCATGATCAAGTGGGATTTATCCCAGGGGTGCAAGGATTCTTCAGTATATGCAAATCAATCAATGTGATACACTATATTAATAAACTGAAGAATGAAAACCATATGATCATCTCAATAGATGCAGAAAAAGCTTTTGACAAAATTCAACATCCGTTTATGATCAAAACTCTCCAGAAAGTGGGCATAGAGGGAACCTACCTGAACATAATAAAGTCCATGTACAACAAACTCACTGCAAACATCATTTTCAATGGTGAAAAACTGAAAGAATTTCCTCTAAGATCAGGAAAAAGATGAGGATGTCCACTCTCACCACTGGTATTCAACATAGTTTTGGATGTCCTAGCCATGGCAGAGAAGAAAAATAAATAAAAGGAATACAAATTGGAAAAGAAGAAGTAAAACTGTCACAGGTTGCAGATGACATGATCCTATACCTAGAGTATCCTGAAGATGACACCAGAAAACTACTAGAGCTAATCAGTGAATTTGGTAAAGTTGCAGGATACAAAATTAATGCACATAAATCTCTTACATTCCTATACACTAACAACAAAAGATCAGAAAGAGAAATTAAGGAAACAATCCTGTTCACCTTTGCAACAATAATAATAATATACCTAGGAATAAACCTACCTAAGGAGGTAAACGACCTGTACTCAGAAAACTGTAATACAGTGATGAAAGAAATCAAAGATGACACAAACGGACAGAGAGATATACCATGTTCTTGTATTAGAAGAGTCAATATTGTGAAAATGACTATACTACGCAAAGCAGTCTGCAGGTTCAGTGCAATCCCTATCAAATTACCAGTTACAATTTTTTCAGAACTAGAACAAAAAAATCTTAAAATTTGTATGGAGACACAAAAGAGCCCTAATAGCCAAAGCAAACTTGAGGGAAAAAAGCAGAGCTGGAGGAATCAGACTCCCTGACTTCAGACTATACTACAGAGCCACAGTAATCAAGACAATATGGTACTGGCACAAAAACAGAAATATACATCACTAGAACAGGATAGAAGGCCCAGAGATAAACCCATGCACCTATGGTCAACTAATCTATGAAACAGGAGGCAAGGATATACAGTGGAGAAAAGACAGCCTCTTCAATAAGTGGTGCTGGGAAAACTGGATAGGTACATATAAAAGAGTGAAATTAGAACACACCCTAATACCATACACAACAATAAACTCAAAATGGAGTAAAGACCTACATGTAAGACCGGACACTACAAAACTCTTAGAGGAAAATATAGGAAGAGCATTCTTTGACATAAAGATCACTCTTTAACAGCAAGATCTTTTTTGACCCATCTCCTAGAGTAATGGAAATAAAAACAAAAATAAAAAAAATGGGACCTAATGAAACTTAAAAGCTTTTGCACAGCAAAGGAAACTATAAACAAGACGAAAAGACAACCCTCAGAATGGGAGAAGATATTTGCAAATGAATCAATGGACAAAGGATTAATCTCCAAAATATATAAACTGCTCATGCAGCTCAATATTAAAAAAAAAACAAAGAACCCAATCGAAAAGCGGGCTGAAGACCTAAATAGATGTTTCTCCAAAGAAGACATACAGATGGCCAAGAAGCACATGAAAAGCTGCTCAACATCACTAATTGTTAGACAAATGCAAATCAAAACTACAATGAGGTATCACCTCACACCAGTCAGAATGGCCATCATCAAAAAATCTACAAACGATAAATGCTGGAGAGGGTGTGGAGAAAAGGGAACCCTCTTGCACCGTTGGTGGGAATGTAAATTGATACAGCCACTATGGAGAACAGTAAATTGATACAGCCACTGTGGAAAACTAAAAATAGAATTAACATTTGACTCCGCATTTCTACTTCTGGGCATATACCCAGAGAAAACCATAATTCAAAAAGACACATGCACCCCAATATTCATTGCAGCACTATTTACAATAGCCAGGTCATGGAAGCAACTTAACTACCCATCGACATACAAATGGATAATGAAGATGTGGTATGTATATACAATGGAATATTACTCAGCCATAAAAAGGAATGAAATTAGGTCATTTGTAGAGACACGGATGGACCTAGAGACTGTCATACAGAGTGAAGTAAGTCAGAAAGAGAAAAACAAATATTGTGTATTAACGCATATATGTGGAATCTATAAAAATGGTACAGATGAACCAGTCTGCAAGGCAAAAATAGAGACACAGATGTAGAGAACAAATGTATGGACACCAAGGGGGGAAAGTGGGTGTAGGGGGTTGTGGTGAGATGAACTGGGAGATTGGGATTGACATGTATACACTAATATGTATAAAATTGATAACTATTAAGAACCTGCTGTATAAAAAATAAATTAAATTAAAAGAAATACATAGAGGAAAAGAAACTCCATAAAGTAATTTTTCTCAATTCATTTTTCTTATACTTAAAATGAGTAACAGATAGTCCCTAAATATTTTCCCTTTTCCAAAGCCCCAAAATCTTTAACATTTAGCCCATGCTGAACTTTACACCTCTTATATGGATCTATCATTTTATTCTAAGAATACTTCTCTGCCCTTCCTGTTTAAACAAGGTTGATCTTTCCGCTTCCTCCAGTTCTTCATTTCACCCATTAACCCTGAGTATCCCTCTCACAGAAGGCAGGAAAGACGATAGCATCTGAATACTCACATTTTGTTACAAACCTTCAGTGAAATATTCAAAAACCTCCTCAAAAAGAGAAACATGTCTACTTGTGCCACCTGTAGATCCACTTTCTCATTCATAGCTTGAATCCCCTCCTTCCCGGCCTTTCTTCTCATTCTCCTACAGGGTCCAGTGAGGTCTTCTAAGGCATAAACATTGACTGTATCCATTAAAGTCATGTCTAACCAACTGAGGTATGAATAACTTAGACAAGTTCAGAGTAGCAACCATGTTGGCTTTCAGATTCAGTCCCCTCCCAATCCTGGTTCTATTCCTCCTTAGAAAAGGAAGACAGAATGTCTGTCAACTTTGTTGTCCCCCAGTTAACCATGGCTGACTTGGTGTTCCTTTGTGTCTCTGGTTTATCCCTGACATTCTCCCATCCATGCTTGTGTCTACAGTATGCCAGGGAACATTCTCCACTGGGGCCAATTTTCCATAGTGGAAATGATTCAGGAGATGGTGCTTCTGGCAGTCTTTGTGGCATCAGTTGATGGAGTTGAAACCACATATCCGTGTCTACCTGGCTCACATTTTAGGGAATACAAATTCAGGAGGCTGTAGCACCTTCAGATTCTTATATATTATCTGAGTTTCAGTCTGAGTTCTCTTACTTGACTTGTTCCCAGGGAGACATTATGATCACCCTTTTTCCCCCCTTTTCCTCTTTCTCTAATTAGCTTTACTAACAGCATGAATTCAGGCATCTCATATAGGTGGTGAAGTCTGAAATAGTTTTGTAACTCTTGGCTGTAAATTGGTACTGTACTGACCTGATCTAGGAGTTTCTGATCCTCCTCCAAGCCATCTTCCACCACCTGCTGCCCATTTACCAGCCGCAGAAGTCCCTCCAGTTCGGAAGATTATGCACCTTGTTAAGTCTCTTACCTGACAATGTGCAGCTATCAGCCAGACACAAACATCCCAGCCCCTCTTCATTCGTTTTAGGAGGTTCAGTCAGGCAGTCCACTACCAAAATAGATTGCACAGAGCACATAAATAAATCCTAATCCCGGGGCTTCCCTGGTGGCGCAGTGGTTGAGAATCTGCCTGCCAATGCAGGGAACACGGGTTCGAGCCCTGGTTTGGGAAGATCCCACATGCCGCGGAGCAACTAGGCCCGTGAGCCACAATTACTAAGCCTGCGCGTCTGGAGCCTGTGCTCCTCAACAAGAGAGGCCGCAATAGTGAGAGGCCCGCGCACTGCGATGAAGAGTGGCCCCCACTTGCCGCAACTAGAGAAAGCCCTCGCACAGAAACGAAGACCCAACACAGCCAAAAATAAATAAATAAAATTAAAAACAAACAACAACACAAAAAACTATTCCCTTTAAAAAAAAAAAAATCCTAATCCCAAACCCGATAGACTCACTTAATTGAAAAGATTTCTCCTCCTTCCTCCACCTCTTGGTTCACTGCAAGTTTTATGTACAACTCAGTGTTTCATTTGTTTGTTTTTTCTTCTCACATGCATTCTAGTTATCCCTGTACATTGTTAAATTTCTTGGAGTAAAAGAAGATGCATGGATTTTTTTTTTTTTTTTGTACAAACACTGTAACTTTAAAAACATTACATAATTAAAGATGCTAGGTCATGATTAAAGGATATTAGGCCTTCCTGTTTAACAGCAAAAGTCATGCTGCTTGGTGGCCCTATCAAAGACACAGTTTATAACTCACTAAGCCAACTTTGAAATTATGAAATACTTGATGAATTGTTTTTAATTTGAGCAAGTCATGTAGTGTTAAATATTGTGCATAAAGTGAGACATTGATATTTTATGTGATGGTATTTCTAATTTGCAGAATTCAGATTCACATAAAATGCTACTATACTGTAGCTTGTAATATTGTTTCCAAAGTGTGCTTGATGGAATACCCCAGAGATGGAGCTTAATTCTCAGGGATTTTGTCTACACAATTTGGCCAGTGAAAAGCCTTGGGTTAGTCCATTATGTCTACTACTGACCACCTCTCCCTTTTGAAAAAAGGTCTATAATTCTTTAAGATATTGAACATTCATAGGAGCCAGGTTAAAACAATAAATGTATGTAACCTAAAATTCACTGTGGTAGCCATGCAAATATATGGCTCAAATCTCCTTCTGTGGGGAACCTAATTGACAGATGGCCCCGGCCATTGTCACACTGGCTCCATCACCTCAGAGGTCACACATTCCATGGGGTGCTACCAGCCAGTGACTGCACACAATGAAGGTAGTAATGCTACCCCATTCTTGTGAGATGCAGGACTCCTGTAATGGGTGATTTGGGCCCTTCTGGAAACCTCCTTAAACAACTGCAATCTGAAACAGTTCTTACCCAACCCTCCGTCCTGCCTCTCCTCCTGCCCTGGTATTATACCTGCATCCCAGTCTGAAGGCTCTCCCTGCCCTCTCTTGCCCCCTCCCCTTTATCCTTCATAGGCATTTCTTCCCCAGTAAACCTCTTACCCTGCCTTACCCACATCTTACCCTGTCGTTGCATCTGCTGCTCCACAATCCTGTTCTTTAGACTTCCTCAATTTAGTGAACCTCCACTTTTAAACTCTGTTGCCCATATACCATAATTCTGACCTCACAGAGGCATCTGCAGTATCCCTCTGTCAATGAGGAGGCATCCTCAGGACCACCGCTGCTCATATTGCTTCACATCTACCATACGTCCATTAACTTGGCAGCCAGAAAGAAAATACACTCTTGGCTCAGTTGCAGGGTGATGACTTAATCTGAGTTGAATCTGAATATTGCACTTTTTATGCCAGATCCCAGGTGTGTATTCTAGAATGAAACCGAATAATGTTTGGCTACTCCATAAATCTCAAATCTTTAACTTTTCCATCAACTGTTAACTCTTCCCGCCACTCTCCAAACTTGCTAAAATTCTTCTTTCAAACTCACCCAGCCCATGATGGCTCATCTTGTTCTGTCTCTGCACTCACCCTTCTAGATCCTTCCTTTTCTCCCAAGAGTAGCTCTGTCTTTCCAGTGTCTGTAAAGCTAGCATGTGGGTTCTCCATTTCACCCTTCACTCATTGCCTTTTTATCTTAGGAAACAGAAAATGAGAAAGGATGTCAACATTGCATTAACAACTGCCTTTGTTCCTGTAACCCCTTCATACAAGTAAATGGTTATTCCATATAAAAGGGTCTTAACTGCAGCATCTTAACTCCAAGCAGCCTTTAGGCCGGTGAGAAATTCTCAGGCTGACTTTTGGGTCCTTCCAAGTGAGGGACTCATGAAACTAGCCCAAACATTAGCAATTCAGCACCTTTAATGATGAAAAATCCTTTCATCCAGGAAAATTTAAGAGGCAGCAGAATGCCTGGCCTTGTGGCTAATTCAGCAGTGATCTCTCATTCATACTACTGAGGCCTGGCAGCTCAGTCAGGAGTTGGCTAAGGCTGGAAGAGAAGTACATCCCTGCAGGCTGGTCACGGTACTCCTCCTGACATCCCTCCCTGCTTCACACCACATAATCAATCCTGGCCACCACTACCCGCTTGCTGCTGCTTGGCCTGAATTGGTATTCTTCTTGCCTTACCAGTCTACACTTAGATTTATGATGTATTTAGAATTGGATTACATCAAGTCTCAAGGCCAAGGCGCCATAATCCGTCACCGTCTCCACTGTGGCCAAACACAAACATTTGTTTTAGCTGCATCAGCATCCCTAAACTCTGTTGGAAGGATACCCATTGTTAATCGCTATAGCAACTGCATCTTCTTATGTTTTTTTCTTCTCCAACCCCAACTTCTTTGCCTCCCTCCTTCCTCATTCCAGATAAAAGCACTGACTCCATCAAGTGATAGATATTCATAATTTAACAGAATGGTGGCAAGTCTAAGTTATGCTGTTGAAATACATCACAGCCAGAGTTGCTTTGCTATTTGTTTTTGTGCTGAATAGCAGCAAGTATTTTAAGTTATGGGTCTCACACACACACAAGGAGAAGAAAAGAGGTGAATGTAATTGTCTCTAATATTGATGAAGGCTTCTTGCCTGCTTAGTAAAGTCTTAAGAAGCAAAATTAGGGTGCTGCTTCCCTAACTGGTGTACATATTTTTATACTTTATTATTATTTATTAACAATAGTGAAAAGAACCATATTTGATATTTCTGTGGCTCACCACCATTAACAAAGGACAAATATTACCTCATCCAAACTTTACAGTATTTTGTTAAATAGGATATTTATGTTCTGTTTTATGGGTGAGGATATGTAAGTTCAGAGAAGTGAAGTAATGTGCCTAAGCTTCTAAAGTTTGTCATGAATAAGCAGAGAACTGAAAACAGATCTTTAGATTCTAAGCTGAAAGTTCCTGTTATACCATTATTGCCTGTTTAACAAAGGAGATATCTATGTGGACCAATTAACTAACACATTAATGTAAAATGGACTTACTGAAGGGCATCAGAAATATATCTTAGTGAGATATATCTCTTTTAAGGTATACAAAAGTGGAAGTACAGGGCTTCCCTGGTGGCGCAGTGGTTGAGAGTCCGCCTGCCAATGCAGGGGACACGGATTCGTGCCCCGGTCCGGGAGGATCCCGCACCCGGCG
The DNA here is from genome assembly GCF_011762595.2 of Tursiops truncatus. NCBI lineage: Eukaryota > Metazoa > Chordata > Mammalia > Artiodactyla > Delphinidae > Tursiops > Tursiops truncatus. The sequence continues at coordinate 99,292,771 of NC_047039.1, read as the reverse complement.
GAGCGGCTGGGCCCGTGAGCCATGGCCGCTGAGCCTGCACATCCGGAGCCTGTGCTCTGCAACGAGAGAGGCCACGACGGTGAGAGGCCCGCGTACCACACACACAAAAAAAGTGGAAGTACAGTGGGTTAAGTGACCTGTACTTTTGAGGACCTGGGTCATGCCCTCCAGGTATTACAGAAATAAAACAAACAATAAATAATATAGAAAATGAAATGGATAGAGGAGACCTTGCTTTTAGTCAGACTCAGTCATTAACTCACTTGGAGTCATTTTTCCTCTCTGAGACTTATTTTGTGTGTCAATTGTGAGGATTGAAATAGATTATTTCCAAGTTGAGAAACTTGTAATATTCATGAATTCTACCTTAAGTGCACATTGCATGCTTAATCTTGTGCTTGAATCTGAGGAGTGAAAACAGAAGAAAAGAAGGAAGTTTCTATCTTCCAGCATCTTATAACATAATTAACCTTCACAAGGCTTAGATAGTGTCACAAACACACAACGCCAAACAAAGGGATACGAAACTGTATTTAAATGTTATGTTTTAGGGTTCAGTTGTAAGAGATGCAGTTGGCCAAAGGAAAGAAAGTTCAAAGAGGGCTTGAATGATCAAAGAAATGTTCATGGTATAAGAGAAATCTGAGCTGGTTGATGAAGGTGAGAAGAATGTGAAGGGATAGGAAAATGGAAGTCCATACCCAACAGGGAAGATGATACAAATGAAATCCCAGTAAATGGAGTGAAATGGGGCATTTCCATTTAGCTATGAGTGTTGACTCTCTGTACCATAGTTTTCTGCTTTGTTGTGAACCTTTGAAGTTGGACCAAAAGTAGGTACAAAAGGGGCTGAAATGACTATCCTCCATTTATTCAAAATTCAATTTTCAAAAGCTTAACCAGAGAGAGGAGGTGAAGGAGAGGGAAGAAGAAGAATAGAACATAACAAAATATAAATCAGCATGATATAAAATGTTAGTGTTGGAAGGGAGGTATAATCCTATCTAACCCAATCAACTAAATATGGGGGGAAAGATGCAGAAAAATGAAGTGAGTCTTCCAATGGCATGCAATGACCCCAACCATAATGATCTGTCCACACTCTCTGTCCCCATTCTGGTGCCTTTAGGCTCTTGGGAGCAGTGGAAGGAAACCAGAAAGGAAGATAGAAAAGAATGACTAAGAGGGAGGAGAGTGGGGAAGGGAGAAGGACTGAAAAGTATGCCAGTAGGATTATTGCAGAAGAATGTGCTCGCTCAGATGTGGCAAGACTGGTTCAAAACTGCCAAAAATGATGTGAAACTGGAATGCTGCTCCTGTTCTCCCCTCCTTGTCTTGAGCACTTCCTTGAGTCTTTCAATGGCTGACAAAGACAAGCGGTCACCAAAATTAGGTCTTCAGTGTGTCAGTCTGCTTGTGTCTGAATTAGATTTCCAGCTTGGATTACTGTAGGTGGCACAGGAGCTCGAATCAGAGTAAAGCTAATTTTCAGTGAATGGGTGATCTAGACTAGTTGGTCTCATCCTGATCATTGAATCACCTCAGGAGATGTAAAAAATGCCCAGGCCTGTGCCTACCCTCAAAGGTTCTGATTCAACTAGTCTGGGGTAGGAATCAAGATTAATACGTTTCTGTTTACCTAGATTAAAGAACAAACTTCAGAGTGATCTTAATCAGAACAAATATCTGATTGTCCCAGACAGTTGCATCAAGGAAGAAAGGAAGGGAGGGAGGAAAGAAGGAAGGAAGGATGGGAGGGAGGGAGGAAGGAAGGAAGAAAGGATGGGAGGGAGGAAGGAAGGAAGGAAGGATGGGAGGGAGGGAGGAAGGAAGGAAAGAAGGGACAGACTCAGTGAGATAGTGGAAATCCCTCTGTGGGTCATACCCTTAGTTTCCCCAGGGTGGCCTTGTACTTAGTAGAGCAGAGCTGACTTTTCTAGGGCCCATATCCCAAACCTGAATTGGACCTGAATTTCTAATAAGAATGGACCCGGGAAAAGAGAAAGACATTTATCTTTGAGACAGAGGTGAAACAGGGTCCTATTGGTCAGTGGGATTCCCCTGCCTGTATTTTAAGCTGTGAATGTCAGCACCTTGATAAGAGCCATCAGTGACTCTGACTTGTCATGGACTCTGGAGTCTTGAATCTCAGCCTCTCTTCTGGGGAATGCTGACCTCCATCAGCCTCATTCTGTCTGAGGGGGAGCTTTACAGAAGTTCTTTTTCCATGAACTGAATGGGATTGCCAACAGAGTAAGAGAAATTATGGCTGTGCTTGAGGATATTCTGAAGGCAAAACATCCCAGCTGCTGTCCCAGCACCTATGGGAACGCTCACTGAAAAATTCTTGTGGTTTTATCTGTTGGTCACATTTGATGATGATAATAATAAACCATGTGTAAGTGTTTACTATTTGTTAATACCTTGCTGAGTATTGTATACGTATACTAACTTGAAAATAATGGATGTTTTTGCCACTAACATGCATATTAGAAGTTGAATGAGAGAGTTGCATATATATGTATTCATAGAGTTGCATTATTATGCATATATAAATATGCATAGTATAAGTTAAATTAGCGAGTTGAACAAAATGTTTTGGAAGCACTGATTAGGCAATCCATTCTTATAGGGCAGTGGTAGTGGTACTAAAGACGTTTCAAAGAGCCTGTGACTTCTGAATGAGAATTAAGAACGTTGAGGTATTTAGCTGGGTTGGAAATACTAGGAAGAACATCTTCATTGGAAGAAACCCTGGGGAGAGAGACAACTCAAGAGTTTCTGGATTCTCCTACTGTCTTGGAAGGCTTGTTTAGTATGGCTTGAGCACACAGCTGGGCAGCATAAGCTGAACTGGTCACATCACTTCCTGAAACCCTTCCATGGCTCCCTCTTGTCCTTGGGACAAAGTTCAAATTCCTTCCTGGCCAACAAGGCCTTCAAGGTTCTAGTCCATGCTTCTCTGTCTAGATTCATCTTACACCTCATTTCCTATCTTCTCTTTACTTTAAATACCTCTCAAGCACACTTTTCGTTTCACAAGCAATCTTTTTGTTCTCTCATCTTTATGAGTTCCAACAGGCTTTTCTCTCTACCTGGAATAACCCTTTGCCCTCAATCTTTACCTTGTTAATGTCAACTCATCCTTGAGACTTCAGCTTAAATATCACTTTCTTAAAAGAAGTTTCCAGATGAGCCTAGATCTCCTCTTACTTCCCTTTTTGTAACATTCATCATAAAATTATTTTTTTCAGGATTTCTGTCCCCACTAGACCTTAAAATAGACTGTGCCTTGTTTACCAGTATGTCCTTGTTACTTGGTATTTTCCCTAGCACCTAGTAGGTTTTCAAAAGTCTTGTTAAAAGAAAGAGTAGGACCAGATTGTGAAGAACCATGAGTGGCGGGGTCAGGACATTATCCTACAGGTTCCAGGGATTCATTGTAGATTTTTTTAAAGCCAGAAGAAGCACTATCAAGCTACAGAGAGCTCTCTTAGTGTAGATAATGCCAAAATTGGAGAGAGCTGAGATTTCCAGCGTGAAGAGACTCCCTGACTGTATATCTTAATAAGCCGTGTTAGTCAGTCTATTGCTGGACCAGAACCCTGTGTTGTTGTTGCTGTTGTTACTGCAGAAAATGCTTCTTCTCCACCCTTCCTCCCCCATCATATTCCCAACTGATGGGAAGTACAGCCAATCAGGCGAAGCAGGGATGAAGGAAGAGGAAAAACCCTTTCCTCAATTGCTTCCAGAATCTCCCCAGTGCTTTGATTTGCTTTCAGAGAACACTTTAGCTCAACAAACAATTGCAAACTACCCAGTTGCAAGGTACAATGAAAAGCCCACAGGCATTAATTATATAGAGAGATATTAAAAAAAAGGAAGCTACTGCTTAATTATTGTTTGTAAATCTCTGTATTTAAATTGACTTATTTGCAAATGTCTGTTTAGAAATTGGCTTTGTAATTATAAAGTCAGTGCAGGAATGTCTCAGGCCCTGGAGGAGTCTCTAACGAGGAATGATAATGTAACAGCCAGAGTGAGACATCCTGAGCTGCATTTTAATAACTAGAGGTAGTTGGCAGGGGGGCTGAGATGTTTAAAAGAAAATCCCTAAACTGGCAAATGAAGGGGCCAGGGTCTCCCTGGTTGGCAAGGGATCACTGGACAAGACACGAGGGGACAGACAGGGGGCATAGTATTCTAAGGGCCTAGCAAGGGTGGGGCTTGAGCTCTGGGAGAGGGTAAGAATGTGTTGTGTTGTACATGAGAATAACTTCTCCTTAGGAACCAACCATGGAGGTTTCAAGAGGTCACCTGCCACCATCCAGGTCCTTCCCCATTGCTGCAAACCAGGTACTGGTGTAATGGATTCAGTTGTGCCTCCCGCCAACTAAAATTCACAAGCTGAAGTCCTAACCTCCAGTACCTCACAGCTTGTGACCTTATTTGGAAATAGAGTCTCTGTTGATGTTGTTAAGATATGGTCATACTGCAGTAAGTTGAGCCCTTAATCTGATGACTGGTGTCCTTATAAAAAGGGGAAATTTGGACACAGACACACACACAGGGAGAATGCCATGTGAAGAGGAAGGCAGAGATTTGGGCAATGCTTCTACAAGACAAGGAATGACAAAGATTGTCAGGGAACCACCGGAAACAAAGGGAGAGGCCTGTAACAGATTCTTCCTCACAGCCCTCTGAAGGAACCACCCTTTCTGATGCCTTATCTAGGACTGTTAACATCCAGATCTGTAAGACAATATATTTCTGTTGTCTAAGCCACCTGGTTTGTGGTGCTTTGTCATGGCAGGTCTAGGAAACTACTACAACTATTGTGTGTGATTCTCAATGACATAACTGAACTCTCCTAAAGAACTGGAGATAGACCAACCTGGAGATATCTAGAAGTTCTCTTAAAATACTAGAATATTAGCCATGAAAGTCCTCTGAATTTAAAATCATCAGATGATCAGTGGTTCTTAAACAGGGTTATGTTTGGAACCTGGGGAGCTTCAAAAATACCGATGCCTTATCCTATCCTCAGAGATTCTGGCTTAGTTAGTCTGGGGTTCCTCCTGGGCATCAGGCTTTTGGAAGCACCCTGGGGGTCTAATTTGCAGCCAAGGTTGTGTCGACTGAAAAAATTGCACAACCTAAAAGTTGAGAATTATGTTTTATTAGCCAGATATACTGAGGACTTATGGCTGGGAGACGGCCTCTGAGATAGCTCTGAGGGACTGGTCTGAAGAAGTAAGGGAGGAGCCAAGATATATAGGAGTTTTTGCAACAAAAACCCCAGATAGTCAAAAGATTACTGTTGGGCTTCCCTGGCGGAGCAGTGGTTGAGAGTCCGCCTGCCGATGCAGGGGACGCGGATTCGTGCCCCAGTCCGGGAAGATCCCACATGCCGCGGAGCGGCTGGGCCCGTGAGCCGTGGCCACTGAGCCTGCGCGTCCGGAGCCTGTGCTCTGCAACGGGAGAGGCCACAACAGTGAGAGGCCCACTTACCACAAAAAAAAAAAAAAAAAAAAAAAAGATTACCGTTAATTAAAGAAAACCTGGGACTTCACTGGGTGTCCAGTGGTTAAGACTCTGATCTTCCACTGCAGGGGGCCCAGGTTCAATCCCTAGTCGGGGAACTAGGATCCCACATGCCTTACAGCACGGCCTAAGAAAAAAAAAAAGAGAAAAGAAACAGACATCTCAAGTTAATGAATTTAGCACTTTGTATGGGAAGATGCAAGAATCTGGACTCATTGAAATCATTCCTTTGCAATGCACCTTAGCTATCTAGGGCGGATAAGTATCCTGTTTTTCTCCATCCTGAATCCCCTCAGGGTGCACAGTTGAGGTGGCTGCAGTGGTTGAAAGCTTGATGGCTGCAACATCCTTTGTCTCCTAATATGGCAGGTGACATTTTTCATCAACAGTTGAGAGCCAGTCTTCTAGGTTTTAGATGATCTCCCGTATTTAAGAAAGTGAGCATCAGAGAGGTGAAGGGATGATTGCCCAGGCTTACCTTGCTAATGAGTAGACAAGATGAGAGGCAGCTCAGACACCTTGACCTTCAGTTCACAGTTCTCACAGGCAATGCTTCTGTCCTCTTGACTCTAGATATAGAGTATAAGTACTGATTTCCTTTTTCCTAGGCATCCTCTAGTTCTAGTTGAATGGTGACCTTGGGTGTTATTATTAAAGGAAAGTTGTCACCTCTCCATGTGCATAGTGAGTTTACAAAATTATTTCACAAACACTCCATTCTATTTCTTCATAAGAACTCTGTGATATTAAGTGGGGCAGATATGTTCCACCTTTTAAAGAAGAGGGTAAGTACAGAGAAATGAAACTGGGCTGCAAATGACACCATTGGTTAATGGCAGAACAAGGATTCAAACTCAGGACTTTTGAAACTATTCAAGTATCCTTCTTTTTTGCCCCCTGCAGTGGAAGTGCAAGTCCTTACCACTGGACTGCCAGGGAATTTCCCAGTTATCCTTCTCATCACTTGCCCAGTGAGAGTGAAGTTAAATTGTCTTGATCTAATCTTTGTTTAAAATCGTTCTAAATACCCTTCATCACTTCTCCGCCTTCTAGGAGACAGTTTCTGAACAAATATGTACTGGGTTCAACTCAACTCAAGTCTGTTCTTCCCCCAAAGATAAAAGTCTTGCCATGAACTGTGAGCCTTCATTCCAAATTCTCAAGACTCAGAATAATGATGGACAGTCTTCCCATCACAGTGTTAGAAGGGTACCAAAGATAGGCTTGTTAACCTGCTACAAGATGACCACCTTGGTTCTCATTCTACTCACCCCCGATACCACTGCACATGGGTATCAGATTAGAGCTACTTAATTCCTATCTGCAATTCTAATTGAACTCCACTTATATCCTTACATAGCAGATTGAATCCAGGCTTAGTACTTATGCAGATATAGGTCCAGCATTCAAGTCTTGGCTCCAATATTCACTAATTATAGAACAGTAGGGAATTGAGTACTTTGAGCTTTAATTTTCTCAACTGAATAATGGAAAGAGTAATGCCTACTTCAAGTTTTCTGATGAATAAATTCAAGTAACACAAATAATATTCCTTGTATATGTTGAGCCCTCACTCAACAAGGTCCATTTGAATCTCCCCTCCCTGCAAGAGGAGTAGCTAAAAACAATGGTTACAAAGCAGTCATGTCTTGTCCTGTTTTGGGCCATTACATGGATTGTCCATATTCCCAAGCCCTATCTTTCAATTCCACCTTGTTTGCTTCCTAGTTTTAGAGCCCCTGCTTTAGCAAATTATTTAGGACTCAATTTCTCTGCAATTGGATCCAGCCTTCTTCTCACTAATCCTTACAGTGGCTTAAATCCAGCCCCCACCCCCGCTCCTATTTCTTACTATCCTTCTGGACCTGCCTTATTTCATGTCCTTCCTGCCTTCTGTGAATCATCCTACGCCTTCACACTAGAGATCTAGGCCCGAGTTTTGGTTATTTCCTAAAGAATAAGAACATGAATGGGGGAATATTGATAGGATAAAGATCCCAAGCTCTTTAGAGAGATGACTTGTCATCAAAGGAAAAAGAGCAAAGTAAAGATGGTAGGATTCAGAAAACCAAGGGAGAGTTAATTCTCAAATTGTTGAGGATCAAGTGCTCAGAATAATACTCTGGGTACATGTTATTAATTATGGGGAAGGTGGTCTTCAATCTCTGTTGATGGATATCCCTCTCCTCCTAAGGAGCCCCTGAACTTACCTTCTTTTATTGTATTAAATCAACATGGGGGACTTCCCTGGTGGCTCAGTTGGTAAGACTCCATGCTCCCAATGCAGGGGGCCTGGGTTCGGTCCCTGGTCAGGGAACTAGATCCCACATACATGCCACAGCTAGGAGTTCGCATGCCACAACTAAGGAGTCTGCCTGCTGCAACTAAGACCCGGTGCAACCAACTAAATAAGTAAATATTAAAAAAAAAATCAACACGGGGAAAGGTGGCCTTGGCCACGGGGGATCCTTGGCCCTCAAGGATTACAAAACTAAAAAGTGATGATTGTTGTAGGAAATGTTATCACTTTTGATATTTTGCAATTTGACTTGATTCACCAAAAAATTTTAAGCAAAGCTTCTAATTCAGAAGGACATCCTCAACAATAATCACATATTCTATTTCTGCCTAGTATAAAGGCTATAATATTTGGAATCCACATATTAAATAAAGCATGTTAAATCTATAAATATGGGGCACATCCTATGGGCCCCGCATTTCTTGAATCCTCGTAATGTTCTATGACAAAATACATGTTGTTATTCCTATTTTATAGATAAGAAAACTGAAACTTAGAGAAAATACGTTTATTAAGTTTTATTAAAATTTATTAAGGCAAGTTTGCTCGTCCAAAATCAGTAAGCAGGCAGTGAAGTGGTCAGCCAGCAGTGAAGGTGAAACCTGATCCAGTCCTGCGTGATTTCAACATCTATCTGTGCCCATAACTCTTGAGTGATACAAAGAAGTCAAAGAAACTCCACATTCCTTCCACCACTTAACCCCCCCACCAAGGGCCCCTTCAGGAAAGAATAAGGTAGGGGATTCAGCACTATTATTTATCTCTATACCTGTAATTTTTCCAATCTCGCTTCCTCATTTGTAAAAGTAGAGGGCTGAACTCATCTAGAAAACCTCTTTAAGTCCCAGTGTTTTATTATTTGGATGCAAATACTTCCAATCAAAACAAGCAGCTACTGCTGAAGGGAAGGAATTAACACTCCAAAATTAATACTCCATTTCATTAACAATTAGATATGTTAAATGCCATTCAGTTTGTTTGCACCATCAAGTCCTGGAAAGGTGTCCACATTTCTTGTGACTTTCCAATAACTCTCCATCACCAACTGAGTTAATTTCCCAGGCAAGCAGGCTCAGATTTTAATTCCCAACCTTTAATATTCTCCAGCCCTTGGGCCATTGGTGGACTTACATGAGCTGATGTTTATCGGCTGCCATCTGAATCCAAGTTAGGACTCTTTGGGATAAAGGCTATGTGAGTCCTTCCTGCACTGAGAAAAAAAAACTTAGCAGAACCCAGGTATAGAACTGTTCTTCTCCATGTCTATCCCCTACCATACCCACAGTGATTTTCAGGTGGCAGGCATCATAAATTTATGAGAGAGTATGTTTTCAGATCCAATACAACTATCATCTCCTCCGTGAAGGCTTCACCCATCAATATAGACTGCAGTGAAGGAATCCTAGAATGCCAAGTTTGGAAGAGATACCAATAATAATAATAACATTAACAGCAGTAACAGTAGGAACAACATTCATTTATACATTTACCACATGCCAAATACAACACTAAATGCTGTATATATCTTTTTGCTGTTCATCTTGATAACAACCCAATGAAGTGGATATTACAGTTATCCCCACTTTACCTTTGAGGAAATTAATTGGTTATTTACTGAATTGGTTATTGGTTATTTATTGCTGTATAACAAATGACTCCAAAATTTAGAAGCTTAAAATAATAATTATTACCTCACACAGTTCCTGGGGGTCAGGAATCTGGGAGCAGGTTAGGTAGGTGGTTCAGGCTCTGATTCTCTCATGAGTTTTCAGTGAAGGTTGCTCAGCACTGAAGTCATCTCAAGGCTCAACTGGAATTGAGGATTGACTTTGAAATCCAGTCACATTGTTACAAGAGGCTAACTTCACCCTATGGGCCTCTCCTCACAACATGGTGGCTGGCTTTCCCCAGAGTAAGTAAACCAAAAGAGGGCAAGTAAATCGAGAGCAGTGTCTTTTATGACCTCGACTCAGAAGTGACATACCACCACTTGTGCAGTGTTCTCTATCAGTGACACACACCAACCCTGAAACAGTAGGAGAGAGGACTCTACGGGGCATTTACCAGAAGGTAGAGGACATTGGGGGCCATCTTGAAGGCTGCCTGTCACATAAACTAAGGTGACACAACTAGTGAAGAGGCTGTTAGGAATTGGATTTACAAACTCAAGTTAGATCTGACTCCATAGCCTGTGCTTTTAACCATGTGTTGGCTGCCTTTTCAAAAGGTTTTCTTGGACATCCCTGGTGGTGCAGTGGTTAAGAATCTGCCTGCCAATGCAGGGGACACAGGTTCGAGCCCTGGTCTGGGAAGATCCCACATGCCGCGGAGCAACTAAGCCCATGTGCCACAACTACTGAAGACCGCACCTAGAGCCCATGCTCCGCAAAGAGAAGCCACCGCTATGAGAAGCCCGCACACTGCCACGAAGAGTAGCCCTTGTTTGCTGCAACTAGAGAAAGCCCACGCACAGCAACAAAGACCCAGTGAGGCCCAAAATAAGTAAAATACAAAATAAATAAGCTAAAATAATTTTTTTTTTAAATAAAATGTTTTCTCATGCAGTCCACCTTCTGGGGCCTCTTAGTACCAATCAAGGTTTGATCAGAGAAGCAGAACCACTAGAAGTGATCTGGAATCAAGGAGTTATTGTAAGAAGCTGACCTTATATAGGTCTGGATGCTGGTTATACAGTCTGTGAAAGGCAGTTTCTTTGGAACATGGTACAGTGGCCTGAGGTCTGCATGGCTGGCAGTCAAGAAGGAAAAAATGGACATGAAGCGGGGAAGAGCACGGACACACTGGAACCTGCAAGGCAACCTGGATCCACAAGGATGACATGGAACCTACGTTGGGCTCTCAGTGCCTCCAGCTCTCCAAATTTGATGGGATATGTGCGTAACCTGCAGGAGAAGCCAGTGCCCTTCCTTATGAGAAGCTGGAGAAGCTGGAGAAGGAGATCTGATGGGAGCGGAAGGAGCTGCAGGGCTGCTGCTGCCTCAAGATAAACTAGGAGATAAGCAACAATGTGGATGGTTGGCCACAGCCCCTGCTGTCCTGCACAGACCTTCTAGGTCTAAACAGAATATGGTGACTACTTCACTTCCTCCTTTCAAACGTTGTATAAAATGCCTCCTGTGGCCCATAGTAACCCTGAATTTTTCAGGGAAGGGAATCCTTGGAAAGTCAGTACGAGCTTAGCTAAATTGACACAATACAAACTCAGCATCTCTTCCGTTTTGTTGCCCATCTCCATAGTAGCACCTGCAAACCCATATAAACACTGTATCGATGTACACACAACATAATCTAACGAGATTCCAAACACATCAGGCCTCTGCATGTCTCCATGCGTTTGTATGAACTAATTGCTCTATCTGGAATATCTTACTCTCAGCCAGGACTGGCTTTATGGGCATGAGACCTGTGCACAGGTCCTGTGCTGAAAAGAGCCCAGAGCTTGGTTTAATGCTCAATGCATTTGATACCTTCAGTAAATATCAGTTGAGCTGAATACTTTACAGCAGCTTTGTCATCTCACTTTCCAGCCTCTACATCCTTGTCCCCACTGATGGCCAATTCATTACTTCACTAAGGAGCCAATTTTGGACAGGTTGAATAGCTGTAATTGCTAGAAATTTCTTCCTCATGAAGAAATCTAATTTTATCTGCATTTGTCTTTGTATACTTTCTACACACTGGTCATAATTTCACCCAGCTAGCATAGAAAAAAAATAAATGTGCTCTCTCTTCTAATGATGTCCTTCAGGTATGTGAAGGCAGAAATTATATGCTACATATTATTTTGCTTATATTTGCATATTTAACTGTCTCTGTGGCCTGGATCCATATCTAATATATCTCTGTGTTATTCACAGGGCCTATGATTCCTTAGGTTGGCAGCAAACCTAGGCTCTCCTGGTCAGGGGTCATTGGAATAACTTGGCTCTCCCTTGTGTTTCTAATTCTCCTGCAGGATACCTTGAGTATTTTTACATGGTGATGGAGGAGGCACAAGGAGAAGACAAGCCTACTTAGCGAGTTCTTTCCTAGTCTCTGCTTGTGGCATATCCCTTTGGCCAGTAGGGTGATCAACCATCCTGATTTTTCTGAGTGAGGGATTTCCCTGAGATGAAAGAAATTTCCAGAATGTGAGATCCTCAAAGCTAACAGCAGTCCAGGGCAAGACAGGATGGTTGATCACCTGCCCTGTCATACAACAAGGTCCAGAGACAGAGTGGGAGGCACAGCAAAGCTATGGGGCAAAGGGTATGGATTTGAGGGGCAAAGGGTTGGAGCCATTAGTGTAATGAGTCTTCTGCTGATGGGCTGTGTGTTTTTGTATTACTCCTAAAACAGCCTTTAGACCAAATCAGTGCATGTTGTCTCCATTCTATGTCTTTAACTAAAAAATAAACTACCAAACACAGCCAAGGGAAATGGAAGGCACGTTGCTAAAAAACACAGTGAGTTTTTGTTTATTTTTTAAATCCTCCCTCATGCAGCTATGTTTCAAGTTGATAGCAAAGGTCTCTTGGTCAGCCACTCCCTAGAGCATTTCCAAAACAAGCTTGTGCAGTTTCCAATTAAGCCCAGGTGAACTTAGCCCTGGCCTGTAGCTCTGAGTGTCAGTGCAATGTCAAAACAACTGGATGAAAAATGTAAAATGCAACAAGCCGAAGTTTTTTTTTGATTTTACTTTGTCTCCACTGTTGCAAGCAATTTTTGATTGGGTATTTCTCTCAAATCAGGTCAAACTCATGCATGATGACCTGGTAGTCAGAGCCTTCATTCACTGCAGCCACCTACCTCTCCCACTTATTTCTCTATTATTGACTCTCCGCTCCCAACAGGAAGTGCTGCTTCAGCCAGTCGTTCATTCTTCATCCACTTACTGAGCACCTACTACTGACTGTATACTGTACTAAACTCATGGACTTTGGGGGTAAATACATCTAACTCAATGATTTCAAACAGAAATAGACTTTTAAGCAGGTAATGAGTGCAAATGTTTATATACAATAAATGGAAAATGTGCCACCATAGAGGTACATATAAAGTAAATGTAAAGGACAGAATGGTTCTCTTTGCCTAGACAAGTCAGGGAAGATTTCAGAGATGAGGTGCCCTTGGATTAGGCCTTGAAGGATGACTAGAAGCTCACTTGTCATAAAGCAGAACAGTTAAGAATATGGGTTTTACACACCATTGTAAAGCAATTATACTCCAATAAAGATGTAATTAAAAAAAAAAAAAAGAGTATGGGTTTTAGAGTCAGACCAGGTTTGGAACAATACTCTGCCACTGGCTCTCTGTGTGACCTTGGGTAAGTTAATTAATTTCTCCTTTTCCATTTCAGTTTTCTCATAAATAAAATGGTCTTTTAAGAATTAAATGAGATTAAATTATGTGTGTGGGTGTATCTACATACACTCACATATAATACTAGCCTTGTGCTTCTCAGAGAGAAATCTAAGTGTAGCTACTACTGTTACAGTTACTTCTGATAGAGAAGAAGCAAGAGTGGCTTGAACAGAAGTGTTTCCACATGTAGGAAACGCTAAATTCAGGAGCATGGAAAAGCATGGCATATTCTTGGAATAGAAAAAAAAGTTAATTAGGGAATTGAGGTTACATGTCAAGATGCATGGCAGAAAGCCCAATAGATTGTTAAGGAGATGATGTTGGAGAGATGAAGAGATAAGTGAGAGTGAAGGACTGTGAATTCCATGTCCAGGAATCCTGTATGCACTTGGGGGAGGGTGGTCACTAGACAATAGAGAGGGGCCAACCTAATATCCAAGACCCACTAGAATATAAGAAGATGTGTAAGAGCAAGGGCCATATCTGGTTTACCACTTCCTCTGCGGACCTAACAGAGTGCCTTTCTCAGTGTACATGCTTCACAAATACTTGCAGAATGAGCAACTGAGTGAGTGGCAGTGGCATCCAGAAGGCAGTCAGGCAACAAAACTAGCTGCAGCAGTTCAGCTGGCTACCAACCACTTGATCTATGTCAGTGGCAACAGTAGTATTTTAAGAAAAAACTAGGAGGCAGAACTGTTAGAACTTGGTTACTGACTATGGATGATGAGAAGGACAGCATCAAGGTTGATCCAGACTCTAGCATGGATCTCTGGGCAGAATCCCAAGGCAACAGGATTTATAGTGAATTATCCCTTTTTGCTGGTGCACTTAGAATGATTTGCCATATTTGTGTGTAACACTGCTGAGGGGATCAAGTGAGATCATAGATTTGTGAGTGCTTTGTAAGTTGTAAAGCAACTGTGTAATGGTGAGAGAGATTCATTCATTCACAGGAGTCTGATTGCCTGTTTATGTGCCCCTCATAATTTTAAGTGCTGGGGATACAGCCTTAAACAGACAGTGATTCATTATTCAAGGAGTTTACATTCTATTACAATAAGAACTAGTCTGATTTTAGGTTGGGCAAGAATCCCACATGCTCCTCCACTCAGTAAGAACTAACGTGAATTCAACTCTTTCATTAAACAAGGAGATTTCTAAACAGAATTTTATTTAATTATGGGAGAACCCTCAAAATAAATATATAATTCCCATTTTGATGGTGAGAAAACTGAGACTTCATGTATTCAAGTAACCTGTCAAGGTTCACAATACTATAAAGTGGTAAAGCCAAGATTTGCAACTGGGTTGGGCCGTGGGTCATGATGTAATTTTTCAGGAAGGTGGGGTGGAAAACATGGTATAATTTGGAAGAGCATAATAAATATTACAAATGCATATTTGGAAACTAAAATGAAATCCTTTTATTTTCATAACAAGGTATACATTTAAAGCTCAGGCAGTCTCCTTGGGGGCATGGGCTTAAAAGACTAGGGAACTCTCTCCTAGATAAGAGCTTGATGAGGCTTTCGTAAAGACCCTTCCCAGTTAAGAACCTCAGCCACCTACATTTTCAACATAAAACTATTAAAAACAACATCTCAAAAACCCCGTGAAGTAAAATACCTTTGTTAAAGTGATCACATATATTTCAGTTAAATAATAGCCGTAGGCGAGGGCAAGTAGCAGATAAGGTCAGGAGAGAAAAATATATGTTTTCAGATGAGATTGGAAATGAGATGGAAAGTCAATGAGGCAGAAATGTACAAGACATTTTTTTTTCCCTGAAGTTTCTTGAATTCTGTTACTAATGATACCTTAAGATTCTGAGGCCTCTGACCGGAAAAAGACACATTGCATTCAAGGAGGTTCAAGGAGACTGACACAAAGTCCAACCACAGTCTCTTTCTGCCTAGTTCTTTCTGGACTGTCACCACAATCTTGCTGTATCGCTGTCATGTGTCTATCACTTGAACTGAAAAGGAATCAGCCATTTTGTTCAGGTACCTAATCCAAAGGGAAGAAAGAGAAGTCTGCTCCCCTGCCAACCCAACCAGTGAGAAGGAAGTCATCAACCTGGGAACAGCAAACAAGACACACAGCCCAAATTCTATTCCCCAAGTCCTGCTTTAAATGCCACCACTATTTTGCCATGACTTGGAATTTTGACATTTTTGGGTCCTCCAGACAGGCTGCAGAAATGCAAATACCCATCTGTGGTCTTCTGCAGGATATGCTATACTTGTAGTTAAGAAATGCAAAGGAACATAGAAGATCTCTGTTGGTCAGTGAAGGAAAAAGAAGGCTCTCTGTTCATATGAACTGGGTTTAAATTCTGACCCCTACCTTTATTAACATGTGTCATGTGTTCAACTTGTTTATCACTGTACCCCATGAACCAAGAACACCTCATGGCATTTCAATAAATATTTATTAGAAAATGAATGTGTGACCTTGGACAACTCTCTTTATCTCTCACTCTCCTTTTCGCACTCATCCTTGCTCTTGTGCGTTCTCTCTCTCTCTCTCTCTCTCTCTCTCTGTCCTTATGACGAGCCCATTATTAAAATAATGTGAAGCATTGGATGAAATAATATGTAAAATTCTGACCCAGCTCCTGATCCATAATAAATATTAAAAATCTCATTTCCTTTCCTTTCATAATTAGGAAAGTTCAACCCAGCTATACTACATACTAGTACTACCCTTGACCAGATCAACCACCATCTCTGAGACTTTATTTCATTGCTACAAGAGAATGATAGAGACATTTCACCCACCTCTCAGAGTTGCTCTGAAGATTACAAGAGTTTACGGAGTTGGATACATTTAGTAAGCAGTAAAGTGCTGTTTAAATATTTATTATCATTATCCCTATCATGTCTTTATAGATTTGGGTCAAATTTTGTCAGTGGAGACACGTCTTCCTTTGGTTGTGGGAGCATCTACTGTGTCATGGCAAACTTGGCGTCATTATTAAAAAATCCCACTATGTTTTTATTAACGAAGTCTACCTCTAAGCAGCCAGTTGCTTTCTAGTGCATCTAATCGCACAAAGCAAAAGATCCTGGAGGAATTTATGTGGCCTCAAGGAACATTATTAATGGGGGTCCCTTTTAGGGATGTAATTTTGGAAGCAATTTTCCATGAAATTGCTGAATGTATGCATCCATATAAATTTGAGCCCGTTTGGTATAATTTTCATTTAGTCCAATGATTGCACTAATGATATTTTTCAATAGATATTCTCATTTAAGAGGAGAGGATACATTTATCTATTACACGTGTCTAGAAAATATACTGCAAGCTGGATTGTCAGATAAATGTTTCTATGAAGTTTTCCCTGTTTTTTTCTATTCACCTTCACTGATATACCACCACAGGCCTTTTACAATTGAGTAAGGAAAAGGTCTGGGTCACTGAGTTGTCTTCAGTTAGGGTTGAAACATACATCAAGAAAAGGAATTACATTTCATCCTATTTTGTAACCCAACAGACTAACATTGTGAGTGGTTTAAAGGATGGATTTTGGAACCAGGCAGATACAGTTTTGAATTCTAGAGCTTGCCTATACAGCAGATTGCACTGAACTTTACGTTTTCATGCTTAAAAAGGGGTGTAGTAATATCAGTCTCCAAAGTTCTCCCAGAGTTGTTTTCAGAATTAAAAAAAAAAAAAAAAAAAAATTAAAAATGTAGTAATGGCTTAGTACACTGACTGGCGTATAATGCACTCATTAAACAATTGATGTACATGACATCCTCATGGTATTCAATTTTTTAATCAAGGTGTAGTTAGTTTACAATATTACATAATTTTCAGGTGTACAATATAGTGATTCACAATTTTTAAAGGTTATACTCCATATATAGTTATTATAAAATATTGGTTATATTCCCTGTACTGTACAATATATCCTTGCTTATTTATTTTATACATAGTAGTTTGTACCTCTTAATCCCCTACCCCAATCTTGCACCTCCCCCTTCCCTCTCCTTACTGGTAACCACTAGTTTGTTCTCTCTCTGTGTGAATCTGTTTCTTTTTTGTTATATTCACTAGTTTGTTTTGTTTTTTATATTTCACATATAAGTGATATCATACAGTATTTGTCTCTCTCATTTATCTCACTAAGCATAATAGCCTCCAAGTCCATCCATGTTGTTGCAAATGGCAAAATTTCGTTCTTTTTATGGCTGCATAGTATTCCTATATATATATATATATATATATATATATATATATATATATATATTTATATAAAGCATCTTCTTTATTCATTCATCTATCAGTGGACACTTAGGTTGCTGCCATATCTTAACTACTGTAAATAATGCTGCTGACACTCTTTGACATAAATCTAAGCAGTATTATTTGGATCTGTCTCCTAAAGCAAAGGAAACAAAAGCAAAAATAAGCAAATGGGACCTAGTTAAACTTAAAAGCTTTTGCACAGCAAAGGAAACCATTGACAAAATGAAAAGGCAACCTACTGAATGGGAGAAAAGATTTGTCAGTGATATGACCAATAAGGGTTAATATCCATAATATATATAAACAGCTCACACAGTGCAACATCAGCAAAGCAAACAACCTGATTAAAAATGGTCAGAAGACCTCAATAGACATTTTTCCAAAGAATACATGCAGATGGTCAACAGGCACATGAAAAGATGCTCAACATCACTAATCATCAGGGAAGGCAAATCAAAACCACAATGAGGTCTCATGTCACACCTGTCAGAATGGCTGTCATCAAAAAGACCACAAATAACCAATGTTGTCCAAGACGTGGAGAAAAGGGACCCTTGGTGCGCTGCTGGTGGGAATGTATGCTGGTGCAGCCGCTGTGGAAAACAATATGGAGGTTCCTCAAAAAATTAAAAATAGAACTACCATATGATCCAGCAGTTCTACTCTTGAGTATATGTATGAAGAAAACAAAAATGTTAATTTGAAAAGATACATGCACCTCATAGAATTTTGATGCTGAATAGAACCAAAGTAAAATGTGTGTGTGCGTAACCTGAAATCCAAAATGGTTACATAATAAGTCCAAATGAATCTAAAGCTATACAGTTAATGAAGCAGTGGTACTGGGAGTAGAATGAGTTTCAAGGGACCTTGGAGATGAGTCAGGCCAGGCTCCTCTATTTGAAGCGAGGAAACTGAAGTAGAGAGGATACATGACTTGCCATAGTTGGTGGAAGTAACAGAACTAGACTACTGCTCTTAAATTCTAATTCAGTAGCACCTTATTAAAACAGCCCTTCTCCCAGAGTTCCCGCACAACTCTTTTTTCCATCTGCCTGCCTTCAGCTTATCCTCACTCCATACATATATCAGGCTGCTATTTTAGAAATGCAACCCTGTATATTACCCTGAACCGTGTCTTACCTAATTTTTCCCAAGACAGAAAGAAGGGCGTGGGGCGTTAGAGATTGTTTTTTACGTCTTTCACTTCCAGAAAGCCAAAATACCATTCTCTTTGCAGCCTTATTGTGTGTGTGTATGTATGTGTGTGTTCACATATGCACACACAAGCACATGTGTGATGTCCCCTCCCAATTATACCAAGTTTAGGACATCAGCAGCAACTTACAGGTTGCCAAGCCCTTCTGCTTTCCTCAAAGATATCAGTATCAGTGATGATCATGGTGATGGTAATGAGCCTATAAATATTGGATATTCATAGTTACATAACTCTCTTGACCCCACAGAAAACCAGGTTCTTTTGGTCTCAGTCAGCAATCATCATGGCCACACTGTTACTGAGTCACAGGCCTGCTACATCTCCCACTTAATTCCTCTAATTCCCCAAGGCAAGGTTTATGCCTGGTCTTTTCTGATGTTGATGTCTCACCAAGATAGCAGTGGTTCCTCATTAGCAAAAACGTTGCTAAAGGCAATTGTTTTTCTATTCTTTGTTTATTTTGCCCTTTAGAGCATGTCACACTGTTGATCATCCTAACCCCACCATTCTCTAAATTTGAAACTTACATGGGAAAAGTTGCACCTAAAGGAAAAAAAATAAGCATACAAATTTACTGATGTAAACTACCAAGAAGCCTAACAAGGAAAAATGCCTGCTTTTGTAGCATTGCACACTGGTAAAATGATTCTTCAACTTGAGCGTGAACACTACATCTTCCTAGTCAGTTTCCATTATTCAGGATTATCTCAGAAATCTGGTGATTTTTTTAGGGTTTAATTTTCTCCCAGCCTTCTTGACACTCACTTTGAAATCAGAGGCCCTTATTCCACATTAGAGACACAGCACTGAGAGCAGAATCTGGATCTTCAGTTTGTGTTCCATTTGCTTGTTTAATTTCATTTTATGTTTCACCCTTATACAATTTATATTTAAAGAAAAAAATATTTTCTCCAGTTAGATATTGTTGATATGACATTTCAGCAGCTGGGTTTTGCTGTTTTGTTTGGGCCTGAACACCTTGGTGCTTGACTATATCGATATTGTTGGACCTTGTCCAAACCACTTGAGTGTCTGCAGTTCTCAATGACCCTTACCACTAATATGAGATCAAAGCATTGTTTTCAAAGTTCTAGACAACAGAAACACTTTTTATAATAAGAATTTTTGTCCATGATATCAAGATTTTACTGACCATCTTATCTCATTTCCAATTTTATTTTTTCTTTATCAGAGAATGTCAGTATAACATACAATTTTTTTGGAATTTGCAGAAACTTCATTTGGCCTTTATCTGTCAAGCTTGTTAGCTGGAGACAAAGGTCATACATGTTTTGTCTTCTGGCTGTATTGTTAGGTTTATTAATATGAAATATTCTCTTTTCTCACTTTTTTAGCCCTAAATTTCAGTCTATCTGATATTAATATTGCTATCCAAGTCATTTTTAAAATTTATATATCATGGTGTATATGTGTTTCCTTTTTATTTTGAAAGACATATTTCTTATAAGTACCATATTACTGGATCTCTTTTTTATTATTTTTTTTCTTCACCATTTTCTTCTATTTAAAAAAAAAAAATCTTTCCTGCTTCTGTTAAATTGATAATGTTTTGTTTCTATTTTTCCCTTTTCTAGTTTGAAAGTTACATATTCTGTTTCTATTATTTTTCTTCCTTCCCTAAATTGTTACTAAGCATTTTATTTATTTTTTCTAACAACATCTAATGTTAATCAGTGTCTACAGCTTCCATGTATCCAAGACACAAAATTGAGTTATGCTTTCATCTCCTACTCCTACTTCATTTCTACTCTCATTACGTAGTTGGAATCATTGGAATTTTAATTCCAGATTGTTATAGTAAATATGCATATATGTATATTTTTCATGTCCAGTGGAGGCACTAATGTGTCATTAGTTTCTTTTCTCATAAGTACTTATTACCTATCATTATGTCCTTCTGTATTCATTATTCTTTAAGTATATACTCTAATCATTCTTTAGAAATATTTTTGCTGGTAATTTCCTAAGTCCTGGTTTGTCTGTAAATATCATTATTTTCTCTCATATTTAAATTATAATTTAGTTGGATGTATCATTCCTATTTAAATTTATTTTGTAATATATTCACATGTTCTGCCTACCACACCTGTATATTCATGCTCCATGTTTCTTAGCTTCTCTTTTATACTTTCCATTTCCTTACACCTTCCTGATGCTGTGGCAGCTTTGGTTTTCCAGGAATCAGATGTTGTGGTGAAATTAAGAATGCAAAAAATTTAATGAGGAATTACACTACACCTGTGATATCAAAAGGGCATGGTAGGATCAGGGGAAAGGGGGGAGCTGTCAGAATACTGTACTTGCCAGACAGTCCCTGTCAGCCCAAACAGTACTCCAGAGCAAACTGCTCCTCAAAAGGAGCCCCACATTACCACTGCCTTGCTAAAGCATCGGCTGGGGGCTGGTCTGAGAATAGCATGACCTTGACTCAAATGCCGAGGTAGCCACTTATGAAGCCAACCACTGAAGACAGCTAAGCACTCCCCCTACAGCTGGACTTTTAATCCTTTTTGAAGGGGATCTGGGTGTGCATCTCACATAGCAGAGAAACATTCTGGGAGATTTTTACAGCTTCCAGATCACCAATTTCTCCTTGACTCTGTATATTCTACTGTTCAGTCTATCTGTCTTGTCGTTCCTACTAATATTTCCATTATATAACCGTTTTCATTTCATTAAGAAGATCCCCTGCTTCCTCTTTAATACAGTCTCTCAGTTTTGCTTCATGTGAGCTCCACTTTCATTTTTCACTGAGAATGGTAATTATGCTTATTATAAATTGCTTTTCCTGTCAGCTCTGTTTCTCTGTTGTTTCCCTTTTATAGTGCAAGTGCTCACATATTTTGTAATCCTTGCCTACAAGCTTATGTTCACAGTTGAGTTCAACCTCAAGACCATCAGCTGACTCTTCTAGGGCTGGAAGCTTCTACTGAGGTCTTTCCTTTGCTGTTTCCAGTAAGATTAAGAATTGGGTGATAGGTAGCAGCAGGAGAAGAGCTTCTCCCACTGTCTCTCTGGAATTGCAGACTATTCTGTTTCTGCCTTGTCTCCCATCTAGAAATGGTTCCTCTGACCACAGCTGATTGTTCTGAAGGCCTGGAGTAGTGGGGAAGGTTCACAGAGCCTGGCCACCCTTCAGCCCCTGTCAATTTCCTCCTTCCCATGCAGGCTTGGCATTCACATCCAGGGGTATGAAACACCCCTACTGCTGCCCCTTTGCCTACTAGTGCTATCGGTATTTACCTACAAGTCTCTGGAGCTTCTGCTTCCTTTGGTCAAATCCTACCTCTTCTCAGCCTCTCATATTCTTCCCAGCCTCTATTTTGAATATGCCTCTGTAATAATTCAATTAAAAACCTATTTTCTGACATTTCAGATATTTGAAACAGATCATGGAGAAAATGGCATGAACCCCAAACACCATGTTGACTAGAAGTCCCACCTTAATGAAATTTCAATTTTTTCCCCAATAGGAACATGGATTCATGTTTATTGAAGTGAATGATGGGGAGGTCTGAAGCCTTTCTCTCCAGAGGTCCCTTTGCATCTCACCTATGGCTCCATGGAACACAGTGCTTAAAATCATTGTATTAACGATCTTCAGGGTCACATTACTCATGCATTTTATGATTCCAGGGCGCAGGAATCACTGTGTTATTTGTAAGAACTCCAAAGTCTCAAAGGGCAGAGTGAATAGAATTCTCCCTCTTTTTTTCTTATTCTACAAACATAGACTGTTGAAGAGCTGGAAAATCCCATAGGCTGTTTCCTAAGTCCAATATTGAATAAAGACAGGATCCTCACTTCCCTTTAACATTTTAAGCCTCTTTCTCCACATCTGTCAGAGAACAACTCTCCATTTTCCACATTCAATCAATCTTTCTCCCATTTCATTATTGATTATATCCACGAGAGTAATGACCGATAGCTTGAGGGAAAAATGCACAGAAGCAAGTTGTGAATATCAATTATATGCTTAGTCCAGGTCGGGGAAACCATTTTAGAAATGGCTGACCACTTGTGAGAAGCTTGGTAAGTTTTTTTTTTTTCACTGTTTGATAAAATTCATTATGTCACATCTTGGTTTGCTTTTTTTTTTGGTAATTTCTTCACACATTTTAGTTTTGAAAGTTGAGTTCACGGAAAGGACTCTGAAAGATACCAGTTGAGTGGCTCTGTTAAATGTCTCTGGCTGAATAAAAATGTCCCTTAATGTTTGAGAAAAAAAAGTGAGAAAGAGAATCGTGAAATTTCTTGCAGGGGAAAGTGTGAGTGCCATTAACATTCCCCACACAGCATGGAGTTATAGGAAGACAGGTCTCTTCCAGATGTTCAGTGAAACTAACAGCACATGCAGGCAGAACGAAGTCTGGCGAAGATAATGTTCTATAAGAGGGCTGATTGCCTGATTTTGCCTACTGTGAGAACCTATGTTTTGGAAATAATTATTAAGTAGAGTTTACTCCATTGAACGATCAGTCTGTAAAAGCATTTCCCAACGCGTCTTTTGCAGAACAGTTGTCTTATGAGATGTGCTGTGAAAAAAGACCCAGTAGTCAAATAAATTTGGCAAGTAATTCTACATCCACTCCTCCTTTGGGCGATCTCTCATGCATATTTTCATATTTAAGCAGTTTAATTATTATTAACCTGGCATTTCCCAAAGCTGTTTACCATAGCACCCTCTTTGGTAAGGTTACTTGACACCTGTTGATGTGGACAGGTATAATATATCCTGTTAATTAAGAGCATGGACCACAGAAAGAGGGACCATTTCCAGTCCTTCCATTTACAGGTTAACCTCTTTCAGTTTCACTTCCTTATCTGTAAAAGGGAAACATTAATGGTTATCTTGCAGAACTGTTATATTCACATGCACTAGCTCAGAAACTAGCTCAGTACCAGCAATGTGCAGAGGGATCAGAAAATAGTAGCTGCATAAGCAGTGATTATCCTAATGAAATTAGTATTAATAACAGAAACTCAACAAAAAGGAGACCTAGAAGACCATAAAGCTGTAAGCACATGGATATTTCACTTTTCCTTTATTTGATCCTAGAGATGTAGTAGAGTGAGATTAAAGACCCAGAAAAAGGTTTGCTATGGAGAAAAATAAAAAAAATAGACATACCCCTTAAAGTCAATTTCTGTTATTGTTCCTCTGGTGGAGCCCTCTCTGCACTCATGTCCTGCGATGCTTTCTATTTCCTTTCTGACACTTATTTTGTATTTACCCTGACAAGGAAGTTGCTTTCTATAATCCCTATGTCCTTCCTGCCCGACTGTCTCTTCCTCAGTGATGAACTCAATGTCCTTAAACACAGCCACTGTTCTGTGTAGCTAAGGAGGTCTTGGAGGAGCCTGGGGAGAGACATAATTTTTCCCTAAGTTGAACCTCAGATCAAATTTGAATTGAGGGTTTCCAGCAGCTGTGTTTCAATAGAACAGCAGACCCTAGTAGGAGGTGGTAGGTTTAAATTTTCCTGTTAGTTTCTATTCTTTACTACTGGATTTGGTAAAAAATAAAACAAACAAAACATTCGAATTCATTTGGCAGCTGTTCTTATCACTCCAGCACGGGTGCTCAGAATTTCAATGTTAAACCTGTTTACACGTTAATCATGATTCAGAATTCAAGAAAAGTATAATGATTGAGTACATGAGCTTCGCTGTTAAAGACCGGGATCTGCTTATATTAGAATAATCCACTTGGCCTCTGCAGGCCTCACTTTCCTTATCTGTAAAATGAAAAACAAAGGTACCTATTTATGAAGATTATAGTTAAGATTAAAAGAAATAATGAAGAATGTCTGCTATTCTGTTGGCTTAGGAGACTGTTAGTTTTCAGGAAAGAGTGAAAGTTGACAGAGTTTATCAGTTTTTGCATGAGTTAGATTACTATCCCAGAATGGGAATTTTGCTAACAATTCTTTGTCCATAAATATATTAATGCATCTTGTGTCCATTAAAAAGGTTGCAGACCAGGTCATAAACAAGGAAATGTTATGTTCCAAAGTCAGAAATGTCAGAACAAAGACCAAATCTTATCCGATCCAGAGCAGACCTTAAAATTTCAGAGTCTATTAGCAAATGGGCATTTGTTTCTGAGGAAAAGTTGTAGAAGCCTTCTAACATCAAAGAATTTCAAGGCTATTTTGCTAAATGGATGATTGAGGACAGTCCTACAATAATGTACACAGGAAGTAGCATCTGCTTTAATCTCTGTCTCCTTGGCCCAGGTTATTTTCAAGCCCATGGGAGAAACTGACACAGCATTCTAGGGATTGGGTCATAGTTGACAGATAAGGAGCCAAGGTCCTGTTCATCAGTTCTCTCTTTGGCTATGTCTAAGCTGCTATTCTACTAGTGTGATAAGTATTTGCTATCAAATGACTATATTAACATTTATTTTTCATCTTCCTGCTATTTTTCATGTATTTTGGTAAATTCTTATGGTTTGAATTCCCTTTGTACACCCTTATTTAAAAAACATACTTATACTTTATATCATATGTTTCTATTAGTTGAAATCGTAGCAGATCTATTTCAGCTCACTCTTATATCTGTTGCCTCCTATTCGTGCTGGATTATTTCCTCCTGTGTTTTGTAATTTGAAGTTCTAAACTCCTCTTCCTTTGCAGTCTGAGTTGAGGGCATATCTCTCTAGCAAGGAACTGTATAGGAATTTTCCAGATACCCAAATAAGACCAAAGACCAGGGATCATTAGTACGTTAATAGCTAAGCTTGTGGCTTCACAAATCATAAAGATGTTTAAATTCAAGTCCTACACCCAAAAGTGAAACAGGGTTATGATTTTAATTTCAGAGATTCTTGAAAGATGTTTTTTCCATCCAGAGACTAGTGACAGACGGACATATTTTCTTAAATTTTTACTATGCTGAAGGATGGTTTTGAATGCACTCTTCTTTTCATGAGGGAGTCCCAGTTTAATGAAACTTAGAATCAATTCTCATCTTTACCCCTGGTGAGCCCAAGGTCATATCTGCTGTCTCTGAATATGTGTTAGCCTCTAGTTTAGGGGCCACACTCACTCCCAGCTGTGGTGTTAGCACCTGCATGTCTACTCTCATTTGTAGTTCCATTTTTATTCATGGCACTGGGAGATTTCCCTTTTGTTCCGACAAGCTGGGCTATGCATTTAGAAGAAAGTTTGCATCATTTGGTTGAGGATGTCTAAGTGTTTATTATTGATGGGTTTTGGTTTCTGCAGTCAACTATTTTGCCCTAACCCAGAGTCAAGCAGTGTTGTTTCAACCTTGGGTTCTTCTGTGGTTCTGGGCAGCTGGCAGCACTAAAGGGGTATGTAGTATGGTGGCTCTCAGTCCTTCCCTTGCTTTCAGCAGAACTGCTTTCCTTTTGTCTGTTTTTTATGCTGGGCTTCTGAATAAGAATAGGTTTCAGCGTTTTTAAAATAAAGTTTTTTAAATCCTGCATTAAATTTTGTAATAGAAAACGTTGATTCATGAAGAACATGAATCTCATTGTCCCATGGCGTGAGCACCTAACAAATTCCAAACAGCTACAATCATTCTACAAACAAACATACACTCTTTTTATGTTCCTGCAGCAGAAGTCACCTCAAACGTAAGATGCAGTTGAGGCAACCACACTTCCCCAGGGAGGAAACCACTCCAGAGAGAAGCTGAGCAAAGTCAGAGGCCCATCAAGTTTTGTGAACCAGGAAAAGTTCCTTCATTAATGCTGGCAGAAGTGGGGACCTCACGTCTGGAAGGAGTCAATAATGCATTAGGTTACTTCAGCTGTAGAAAGAGTTCATTACACCATGGAGGCAAGAACTCCTCTAGTCCCCAAGAGGCTCCAAATAAGGTGGAATATTGGCTGTTGGGATCCTGTCCTAGGTAAAGTATAGCAAAGGGAACAGAACAAATACAGGGGGTTGAAGAAGTTTGGTAAAGCATGAGAAGAAGGTAAAGGTAGAGAGAGGGACCAGACAGTTACAGAAGAGAAAACAAAAATATGCTAACAAGGACAAAATCTCCAGATGTTGGATGTGAAATGTTGCATGTCTTAGAGTCACAGACTTGCTAGAATCGGCAGCGCAGACTTCACCAACGAACATACAAGTAGAAACATTTTCCATGTCTGACAGTTCTGATTAATATGACCTCTAGTGAAGTTCCCTCCCACTGCCTATGGGTACACTCGATTGGCCTTCACCCTGTCTTTACACCAAGCCAAGCTTGTTCTGACATTGAGCCATGGGACATCCTATCACTTCTGTCAGTGGTACTTCTCCACTTGGACTTCTTGTCTTACTTCAAATGCTGCCTGCTCAGGGATGCTCCCCCTCCTCTTCAGCACACACCTCCATACAAAACTAAAGGAGGTTCCCCTTTGACATGCTTTCTTAGCACTCTGCAACTCCCCTTTAACAGACTTAATTCAGTTGTAATGATATAATTATTTTTATCATCTTTTTAAAAATATATTTCTTTCCTTATCAGAAAGTATATGCTATTAAGCAGAATAAAAGCAGGGACCGTCTGTTTTCCATATCTAGGATCATCCCTGGCACTCAAAAAAAATATGTCTCGGGGAAATAAATGAAAAGTTTAAAAAGTAGAAGACACATTTTTTACAAGTTAAAAACAATTAGTCTTATAATAAAGTACTTTACGGAGTCAACTCTTCATTCCCCCCAAGACCACAAAAAAAGTCAATTGATCAAGAAAAGCTAAGTTTATTAGATTTAGTGCAGGAAAGAAGACAGAGTCTTAGCACTGTTTTCAAAATAGAAGTATATAAGGTTTTAGGGCCTGGGGTGGGTGACTGTAAGGCAGGTCTTACAAGATGGAAATCTGCTGGGTTAGGGCAGAGATTGTGACATCATAGATTTGGATTGATAGGCACAGTGAAGTGAGGGTCTTGAAGTAATTCTTGAGAGTAGGGTATCAATCTTGATAAGTAAGCTGTTGGTTCACAGTTTTATCTTCCATGAGCATGTATTTCCTGGAGCAAGCAATTGAATTATTATTATTATTTTATTCTCAGCATTGTTTAGCAAAGAAGCAGTTAAGCATACAACATCCCAGAGTTGTTTAGCCCAGAGAGAGGAAAGTATAACTATCTCTAATATTGTCAAATACAGGGACAGGGAATGATTTTGGTTTGAATTCTCAGTCCGCCCTTTTTTGGTCATACTTTGGCCTGAGCTTAATGATAAACCATAATTGTCCGGAGACTTGATGGATCCAGATTTCCACTTATATTTGATTGCTATGTTATCACACTTTTTAGACATTGAAAGGTTGCAGATTGTCTTGTTCTTTTTTGCTGGAAGATTGTTGAATCATTTAATGGGACAGTGGCTTCACTTGGGTACTTCAAAACTAAGAGAAGAATTATAATCAGATTGTACAGTACATTTCTAAGCCAGGAGTCAGAGGGCCCACATGAAACCAAGAGAACAGATCCTGTCCCCAGTTTGGAAGATCCCACAGAACCACATACATGGTATTGGATAAATTATCTAATGTCACCTTCTTTCTTTATGCTTGGTCCATGAAGGTTATTTGCTCTTCTCAACCCTGCTTCCAGAAATAAAACTACAGAAACTCCAAGAATTTTTCTTTTACTTTGCCTGATTGTCCATATTTAAATTCAATCATTTAAGCCTTGAGGGTTGAATTTAGAGGGAAAGAAAGGTTGCCTCTGAGAACTAGTACATGCTGGCATAGCAACCCTGTGAGTTCTGACAATAAAAAGTTGAGGTGTAGAAAAGAGAAGCAATTTGCTAGAAGTGGGACAAGTAGAATATGTCGAATACTGGATATGAATCTGAGTCCCTCTGAGTCCAGAGATTGTGTGCACCCCACTGTACCATATAATCTCCCTTTGAGGAATAACATGAAATGCAATTATGAGTTAACTACATACGTTTTTCCTAATAATACTGTTATAGTCATATCATTCTCACTTTTGAAGGATAAATGGGGGCTTGGGTTTTTCCTGGAGACAATGCGAAGCCACAAGAGGGACCAGGAGGGGACTCACAGGATCAGTTGTTTTTCTTGTGGTAGCCACATGTGGGGTGAGAGCAAACAAGCCTGAACACCCAGAGATCCCTGTCTATAACCATAGACGGTTAAAAACAAACTTCTCCTTAGAGATAAAGGTAGCTGAATAGATCCACTGTCAGATGGGAAGGACTGTTGTTTTCCAACTTTAAGAAGGATGTATAATTTAGGCCAAGATAATCACCAGTGATGCAGACAGCAGAGATTAACTTGAAAATTTAATATCAAAAGATTGGAGGACTTGCTTACAAAGCCACAGCTTCTAAATTATATTGAGGCAGTGGTTGGTTACAAGTGCTCAGGAGCCTCAATGTGCAGAAGAATATTAAAAGATACCACATGTCCTCTAATTAAAATCACAGCAAAATGGAGTAATGATTGCAGATATGATGTTAGCAAAGGGTAGGAGGATGATTGGAGAGCAGTGCCAGGAAGCCAACAGGGGCTGGAAACCATGGCCTCCGTGGAGAGAAGCCTTTGTCCAAATTGCAGCAAAATCCCTGGAAATTAGCAAGAGCTAGAGGGAAAGCTAATGTTCATTGCTGGCTTTATAGAGAATGAAAATATTGCTCTATCACACATGATTTGGACA
This sequence comes from Tursiops truncatus, assembly GCF_011762595.2. Classification (NCBI taxonomy): domain Eukaryota; kingdom Metazoa; phylum Chordata; class Mammalia; order Artiodactyla; family Delphinidae; genus Tursiops; species Tursiops truncatus. The sequence continues at coordinate 99,263,416 of NC_047039.1, read as the reverse complement.
AAGGTTTGGTCTGTTTGTTCAGTGCAAAGTGGCAACTGGGAGCAATTTAAAACTGAGCCTGAGCTTGCAACTCACACCCAACAATAACAATCAGATGTTCCCAAGCACTTGATGCTTTTTTTTGGTTGGTTGATTGTATTGTCTTTGTGTGATTATTTGTTTGCTTTTTAATTTTTTTAGGGGTGGGTTAGTAGAACAAAGCCAGCAAAATGGAAGGTTTCCACTCATTCCTAAGAGGACAATATTGGGGCTTTTCAAGAGGACTGGCAGGCATTGCACATACGAATCTTTCCCTAAAATTGGCATAAAAAATGTGTCATTTAGAACATGTCTTGCATTTTCGAGGCATAGATTTCTGAGATGAAGTCACAGTGTGAGGTTTTCTGATAGCTTCTCTCCAAAGTGGAGAAAGCTGGTTGGAATTAATATGAACCATAATGGCTAATGAGAGAATAGAAAGACAGGTGAGAATGATCATTCCGTTCATCAGCCCATCCCTATTCAACCCTCATAACCAGATTTTCCTCCTCTGCAGTTGTACTTCCCAGGTCCTAACCAAAAAATGGAGTGAAACCCAGACCAAGATGACTTTGTAAGCAGAGGATATTCATGCATATTGCACATAGGCTGCCACCTCCCGTATGATGGTCACAACAGACATCATTAATCCATTACAGCACTCTTTCCCACTGACTCCAGAGCACGCTCAGAATCCTTCTCAACAGAGCGTTCCAAAAGTCACTATCAGTCTTCAGAGGTGTCATGCAAGATGCTAGCCTCATGCTAGGGAAATTCTAAAAATTTAGGAGATTCCTGAATACATCTCATCTACAGGAAAGGAGGATATAGATAGCGAGGTGTAGGAAAGATGACTGAATTAACCATCAGAAGTCCAGGGCTTCTGTTTCCTCTCCTGCTTATCACTCTTGTGATTTTGAACAAGTAACGATACTCTTTGACCCTCAGTTGCTTCATCTATAAAACTGGAGTAATGTGTACCAGTAATACAAATAGTAGAATACGTTTTGAGCCACAGCAAGGTGTAAAAGCAAATTCTATTATTGGTATTAAACTCTGGTAATTACTAACTCCATTGTTTGACTCTTTTATAGCTGCAGCACAGTTGCTGGCAAAAGCACTTTTGCCCAAACTTCTGTACCCCACTTTATACCACATTCCATGCTTCAGTTGTCCTCAAATGTGTATGGCCATCAGAATTGGAGGGGGTGCTTCTTAAAATACAGATTACTGGGCTCCCCGACCAGGGTTCCTGATCCAGTAGAACCGAGGGGTTGGGGCCCATGAATTTTCAGTTCTAACAAGTTCCCCAGTGATTTTGATGTTGCAGGTCCCAGGACACTACTTAAGGGAGCTCTGCCCCACCTAAATTCTACATTATCATGTTTAGCCCATTTCCCATATATTCTAGGATGCATCTACAACAAACCCAACCCCAGAGATCTCTCAATTCCCAGAACCGCTACACCACTGAGAGTTTTCTACCATTCCTATGAGCCTTAGCGTGTTTATGTAAATATTTTTAGGAATCTTTTCATTTATACATGCCTTGCCTTCCCAGAGAAACTGGGAAGTTCCTGAGGCTTTGGACTGATGAATGTTTAGATCTTTTTCTACCATTACTGACACTGGTCTAAGCATCCACCTGCCCCCAAAGTAACCCCCTCAAAACATCTCCTGGGTGGTTCTTGAGGACTCCCTAAGTCTGCCTAAAGGGTGCCAAGGAACAGCTCTCAGGCATCCTTTTCCTGTAGACAGCACACCTGTCACCACACAGCTGCTGTCCTAGGGAGATTAACCTTCCACTGGACACAGCTACCCTTCCCTTTGAGGGTGACCACAGTACTTCGTCACTCTTGCCTCAGGAGGAGACTTGCCCCCAAATTCCAGGCTTCTTTGTTTGGAGAGCCCCATAATTAGGCCCAGCCATTTCCTTAATTTTCTACAGTGGTAGAGATTAGGCTATAATGTATTTAGAAGTTTATCTAAAGGATAATACATATAGAGAAAAAGTAACTGCAGAGATTAATTTACAATTACAGCACAGGCCCAGACCCATACTACAGTCCTGGCCTTCTGCCTTGTTCCCACTGAATCTTCACATGGCTAGGTCCTGCCACTGGAAGTAATCCAGTTTTCTTTGCAGCTTGGACTCCTAGGTCCAGAGAAAGAAAGACCATTCCCCCTCACTGCATTCTCCATCCCACCTCCTAAGTTCTTGCATTCCTGTCTCCACCTCTCTTCATCACTCTCTGAGAGTAGAAACAGCCAATTCCTTCAGGGAAAGCCTTGCCTTTACCCAAAAGGAATAATCTGGCTCCATGGCCCCAGTGATATAGTCATAGGGTAGCTGGATATCAGTACATTCCCAAGTGTCTAATATTTAGTCTTAAAAACCACTTTTTTTCTTAAAATATCAATGACCCATTCCTTTTTCATTCTCTGTTTACCCAGAATTCCAAAAATTTGGGGGTACAATTTCACCCACAGTCATCTTGTTACATAAGTAGAAATGTATTGGGAATGTGTTAATAAATAAATGCATGTTAGTTTGACCTGTTTGTATCTATCTAAAGGCCACTGTGACTTGAGAAACACGTTTAAACAGCTAAAACAGAGCTCTAGAATCTCCAGTTTCTCCTCTGCTCCTAATGCCATTTCTCTTTACACTTAACCCCCCCACCCCACTGCATCAACGTGCTTTTGCAGCAGACGAAAGTCCTTGAGCCTATTTATCCACACAGTAGGCCAACCCTTTATCTATTCTGCCCCCCTCCTGAATAATTCTCTGCTTTGCATCTGCCAGTATTTTTACCCAGGCAACCGCAGGTGCTCACTTGGAAGGCTCTGCCTTGAGCAAAGATTGCTTTGTTTGTTCCCATTGCTGATTTGTTAAGATGAACCCGTCCATCTGTCCATGTGCCACAGACCCTGGATGGCGGGTGAAAAGCAATAAAAGGAAACCACTCTTTGATGGCCCTTCCAGCAGCATAATGCCGGCGTGAGCAGAGGTTGTTATCTAGTAATGTCACTGCTATTTCCAATGGGCCACCGATGGATCTGCTGACTGGTGAAACAAAGGGGAGACAGGGTTAACACAGTTCCTGAGCTTTGTAAGGGGCAACACTGTGCTGAGCTTTGAGTGGCTTTTACTGCCTATCGATTGGTGTATCGACTGCAATTTGATGCTCCTTCTCCCATGGGGAAGTTGTCACTGGTGTATTTATTTAATAAATCCCAACGTGGGCAATGACCACTGCAGGGCTGACTTAGCTTCTGTGCTTCTTGATGGACTGGCGAGAGAAATAGGCTAAAAGTGTGAAGGTGTTTTCCAGCCCCAGGTCTGTCACGAAATTGCTCTATGACCTTGGCTGAATCCCTTCTCCTTTACTGCCCTCGAGTCCCTCCTCTGACCCACGAGATCCCAGGTCTGACCCAAGAGGAGTCGATGAATCCGTGATTCTTATTTCAAGACTTCCAACTCCCTAGAGTTGCAGCATGAACTGTTTCAGAAGGCCCCCAAAATAGCAGCACAGTAATTGCAATGTATATTCTAATAGCAGCAGCTGTAGTAACAGAGCCACCCCCTCCCCGGGTTTCCTCTTTAGGGGTGATATGCTAGAATGAGAAACAAAATTACTGTGTCTGTTCAGCAAATTCCTCCTGACAAAATCTTTAAGCGTTGACAAGAGTAATATACTGAAAATTAGTTTAGAAGTGTTTCAAGTTTCAAAAATCAATCAAAATCAAATTAGGTTCTGAAGACGCTGTCTGTTGAGTTTTAGGAAAAAATAAAGATTTGCTTCAGCAACTCGGGAAAGTGGCTTTGACCCCGAAAGAGATGACTCTTGCACAGAAAGCAATTGTCCTTCCTTACATCTACCTTTTGGGCCCCCTCCAAGCAATGGGCTGAGTATCCCTTTGTTCTGTTGTCCCAGACATTTGTAAATAACTCCCCAGTTGACCTACATTGTAATCCCATTTCTTTCCTTTCATCTCGCAACCTCCAAACCCTATCCAAAACTGAACGAGAGAAAAATTTGAAAAAGTAAAAGAACTAGTCTTACCTCCCAGTGTAGTAAAAAGGGCTGGTGGTGGGAAGAAAAAATAATTAATAGCCCATGATCTCCCTTAACTTGGTCTGATTGTCAAGTGCAAAAGAGCAGATGGTGGAAACAGAGTCATATTTGGGACATGGGAAGGCAGGTTTCTGTGGGGGCACGTAATGAACAGGAGTTCCAGGTTTGGCTTCAGTCCTTCTCCATATGCATGGCTCATAAATCAGAGTCTTTCCCAGCCTGGGAGGACAATAGTGATCTCGTTGACATTTATGTTCAAATTACAGTGGCTCAGTTACCGTCTCACAGTGACTCACCGCCCCCCCCAGCTCACCCTCCCCCCTTCTTAGCTTTTTGGGGACTTCTCAGAGAGATTAACATGTGTCCACAAACCAGGTTGGAAGCCATAGTCATCACAAAAAGACCCTCTTGTTTTTTACTCAGTTCTACTGAGTAACAGGTTCTACTCAGTGCCTTTATTTATATATGACATTTCCATGGTGACCTCTTCATGCCCAAGTCAGTAGTTTTTAACCCATTAATTTGGAGCTGTCTACCTATACACAGGCTCATCTGAGCACAGAAGAAGAGTTGCATTATTTGGTTGCCATTTCCATCAGACCCATAATTTCAGATAATCATATCTCCCTATTCCCTAGAGAGTTTACACTATTGAAGATTCCATTGACTTTTCAAGGTAATAGCAACTTCTCTTAGGTTCCCATAGCCCTCACCTTTGGCACCTATCCCAATTTCTTATAATTGTCAACATGTTGCTTCCTCACTACATCAAAGATATTAGCTCTCACCCTTCCCAACTTCGTACATATGAAGGATTTATCTGTGGTTGTTTTCAGTCTCTGCACAGCTAGCTCTTGAGAGCTGAATGTCCCTTCTCCTGAGCCTGATGTGCTTCCTGCCTTTAGCAAACCCTGGGGCCAGAAATACACTAAGCTGGTTGATGCTGGCTCTCCACCAGTAACTTTGTGTCTGGGAATGCCTAGATGGAGGACTCATCTATTTATCCTAGCAGCCTAGAAAAGAACTTGGCACACAATGTGGACTCAGTGTTTCTTTATTTAAGATATGTATGGATGGATAGATGCGTGGGTAGCAGAAAGGATGGAAGGAAGGATAGAAAAGTCAATGACAAAATTAATATGTATTTTCTGGAAATAATAATAATCAAAATTATGCTAAAAGAATTGTCCCATTAAAAATCTTGCCTGCTTAATAAATACCACATGGGCATTTGGAAAATTCAATGCAGACAAAACTAAAAGTTACAACTAATTTGCTATCTGAATAAAACTACTGTTAAAATATTGTTGCATTTTCATATGGTTGTTTTTCTGTGCATATAAGGCAAACATATTTTCCTTAACAAAATTCTTGTTAGTATATTCTGATTTATAACACCTCTTTTTTTTTCACACTTAAGTTATACCATGGGAGGGTTTTCTTTAATATGTTTTGAAGTTTTCTCGTAAGACATGATTTTTAATGGCTTCACAGTATTCTATTTTGTTGGTGTAATCAATTTTAATTTTCCATTCTTTGACATTTAGGTTTTTTAAAATTTCTGTAGATTATAAATAAATGTGCTACAATACCTTACACATATATATGCATATTTTAGGAACTATTGGGACACACACACACACACACACAAACACAAATCTATACCCTATCGATCTATCTATCTATCTACCTGTCTGTCATCTATCTATATCTACACCATGCAGATGAGTGCCAATTTCAAGGCGTTTTTACTTCTCTCACTTTTGGATACTTCTTGAAAGCAATGAAAAAAAAAAAAAGGAACACTTCAACTCTAATAGATTTTCATAAATAAATTACTTCAGTGTCAAATTATATAAATAGAATAAGACCACAATTTTCCTGAAATTCAAAACTCAGGAATCATTTTGATTCTTCCATCTCACATCAGTGAATCATTAATTCTTGTCCAGATTACTTTCGTAGTGTGGCCCCTGAGCCTTTCTTCTTCTCCAACCCTTCTGGCACTGTTGTAGTACAGGTGTACTGCTTGGTCTCCTGAGTCATCTAAATTGCTTCTTGTAAGGGCTTATTGCCTACAGTTTCTCTTTTTAATCTAACATTTCCCATGGTGTTTTCCATCAAACACTGGTGCCCATGGGATACATGATGAAAAAAGTTCCATGACAAGTAAAATTATGAAAGCTCACCTATTCTCTCTCCTCTTCGAGATTCATCAAGCATATCAGTGTATTAGATGTTGTAGGAAGTCCAATAGCTAAATCATCAAAACAAGAAAAATCAATAACAACAAGCTTAATTAGCTTGGCTGAACCTAAAATTTACTAACCTAAACTCATTCATTCTTCCAACAAATATTTCTTTGTATAACTACTGTCTGTGATAACCATGTAGTTATGTTTGTAGGTTTGTAGGTGAGACACCTTTTAATAACCAGTTGAACTTGTGCCTTAAGAATACACTTTGGGGGTACTTTTATATTGAATCTTTCACACAGATGATGAATTAATTTTCTAAAGACTGTATATATATATATATATATATATATATATATATATATATATATATATATATACACACACTTTTAAACTATCAAAAATGTTAAAAAGAGAGTTCTCCAGTACAATATAAATTCTGTATCCCTACCATGGCATTAGAGACTTTCATAGTTGTCTTAATTACAATTTTCCAGCCTTCAGTTGCTCTCCTGAATCACCAGAAAATCCAAGCGTATCAAAGTTCTCTCTCTTATCTGAACATGCTGTAGATTTTCATCTTTTCATGGCTTGATTTCTGGTATTTCTTTTGTTGATCTTCTCTAGTGGTGATATTTGATTTACCCCCAGCAGCAAATATCTAAATCTTGCAAAATCTTGCCCACCTTCTCCAATGGTCACTTCTTTTTTATCCTTCAAATTCTAACTAAAATGGCATATCTATGAAACATTTTCTAATGTCCCAGGAAAAACTACTCATTCTTTCTTAACAGTCTCTAAGGTTGGCAAGCTAGTAACCATTATCCTCATTTTCTAGGTAAGGAAACTGAGGTCTAAAGAGAGATTTGCCAAAATGATGGACTGAGCAGGGAAAATAAGCGAATTTACCTGTTTGCATAGTTGTGGGCTCTCTGCATACACTATGGTCTTTGCTAACCATGTAATAATTGCTTCAAGGAGATCAGAGATTAGAGAATTGAGGGGGTGAAAGAAGTGAGTGTCTAGGGACTTCCTGGAATCCCAAGGATGCTGAATGCTTAGCTCAGACACAAGAGGGCTTAACTAAATCCCAAGATTGTTTATGTCCATCAGAATTGTGCCTGGCATGCTCAGTTCAGATTTTCAGGGATGTAGGTTTTAGCTGGCAAAGGAAGTTGGGAAGGGAAAAATAGAAAGCCAGCTAATCAGAAGCTATTAAGCCCATAAAAAAGTGTTGGTCGAGTTATAGTTTGTGGGGGAGATATTAGTTTCAGCTCACTATTCAGTAACTATTGACATTTTAGGTCTCCAAATTAAATGTTGACTAACTCACTTAAGCCAAGAGTTAAATTTTCCAGGCTCTGAAAAACTATAAGGATCCTGGGGTATGCTTGACAAATGCTGTCATTAACAGTTTACATTTTCTAGACATATAATAACAATAAATTGAACTATTTTGCATCTGTCTGCTTATTTACTAGAATAGCCTTCATTATACCCATTTTAGAGAGTGGAAAACTAAAATGCAGACATGTCAAGTGGTTCTCTGAAGTTGACAGGAAGGGCAGTGTTAGGACTTGAACCCATATGTTCTAAATTCTAGTGATGCTAAGAGGGCCCTTGAGCGTGGTTTGACTTAAGGTGATCATGAGTCAGCCGCTGTGTCTCAGTCTTTAGGACTTCCCAGGTATTGAGGGAGCAGAACAATACATGAGACAGAGAACAGGGAGGGATAGTCAGGGGGGAAATGCAGTTCTCATTGGCAAGTTGGACTGCAGCTCTGCAGACATGACCTTACGGGCAGAGTGCAGGGGCCACAGTCTATGACCCTGGCTTCCTCTCTTTTTCCTTCTGACTCTTGAACCTTGCATTCTTTTGTCAGGAATGATGGCATTACCTGGTTATCTGCACAATGGTCTAATCTCTTTCAGCACCTGGTGCTGAGATAGATTTGGCAGGAACACATTGGAAATGGTTTGATGTAAAACTTGAGTATGTTATTAACTATGGGTAGCTGGATTTAAAAAAATAATGATGATGCCTATTCTGCATTTTAACTGTGTAGAGTGTTATATGTGTTCATTACCTTAATTACTGATTTCACACACATTTATTGAAAGCTTACTTTGTGTCAGATACCGTGCCAAGCTCTGAGGTATATAAAAAAGGTAAAGCCCTCAGCACTGAAGGAGCACAGAGTCTAGCAGACATAGTGGTAAGATGGGTCTCTCTGAGGGATCCTGGAATTCTTCAGTAACAGTAGTGATATCTTCATGTCTTCTCCCACTGATGGGAGGGGGAATATTAGCATCCATTCAAACCCTCTAAAGACCAAGTACTGTCCTCCTAGAAGTCCATACACCTCAGGTTAAAGTATTCTGGAACAGAGTATCATTGGAATGCATAAATATTCACTGCACGTCTACATTATTCAGGAAAGTGGAAATAAAAGAGTAATATTCCAATGATTGTTGTCAGCTCACATCACTACTGCCCCCTTCTAAGTGTCCTTTGCATCGTGGGGGAAAAAAAACAAACTTCACTTCCTAGAAATCCATGCCCAGTATGGTTCTAGCTTAGAATTTGACAATGGAAAGGAGAAGGGAAGGAGAAGCTCTCACCATCTGGGATAGTTACAGCTATATATGTTAAGATGTCATGAGATTTACAATGGCTTCCCAGAAAGGTTGCACAACCCTCATACTCACTGCTGCAGAATGAGACAGATGGCAGGCGCTTCTCAGAGATTCCTGTGAATTGCAGTAGGATCATGGATAAGGTTTGAGAACAGCCCATTTCCCTGTGTCAGGATGAGTTCTTCTGTGACAACTTCCAGAGCTTTGATCCCTTAGCTACCAGTGGTTGGGTAACCCCTTAATTTCCACATTCAGTCACTAGTACATGGAGTAGATAGAATGGCTTGTTTTTTTTTTTTTTTAATTTATTATTTATACAGCAGGTTTTTCTTAATTACTTATCTACTTTATACATATTAGTATAATCCCAATCTCCCAATTCATCTCACTACTACCCTCCACTTTCCCCCTTGGTGCCCATACATTTGTTCTCTACATCTGTGTCTCTCTTGGTTCATCTGTACCATTTTTCTAGATTCCACATATACGCCTTAATATACAATATTTGTTTTTCTCTTTCTGACTTCACTCTGTATGACAGTCTCTAGGTCCATCCACTTCTCTACAAATGACCCAATTTCATTCCTTTTGATGGCTGAGTAACATTCCATTGTATATATATACCACTTCTTCTTTATCCATTTGTCTGTCGATGGGCATTTAGGTTGCTTCCATGATCTGGCTATTGTAAAGAGTGCTGCAATGAACATTGGAGTGCATGGGTCTTTTTGAATTACGGTTTTCTCTGAGTATATGCCCAGTAGTGGGATTGCTGGGTCATATGGTAATTCTATTTTTAGTTTTATAAGGAGTGTCCATACTGTTATCCATAGTAGATTTGCTGATGATACCCATTCTAACCCGTGTGAGGTGATACCTCATTGTAGTTTTGATTTGCATTTCTCTAATAATTAGTTATGTTGAGCAGCTTCTCATGTGCATCTTGACCATCTGTATGTCTTCTTTGGAGAAATGTCTATGTCTTCTGCCCATTTTTTGATTGGGTTGTTTGTTTTTCTAATATTGAGCTGCATGAGCTGTTTATATATTTTGGAGATTAATCCTTTGTCAGTTGATTCGTTTGCAAATATTTTCTCCCATTCTGAGGGTTGTATTTTCATCTTGTTTATAGTTTCCTTTGCTGTGCAAAAGCTTTTGAGTATCATAGGTCCCATTTGTTTATTTTTGTTTTTATTTGCATTACTCTAGGAGGTGGATCAAAAAAAATCTTGCTGTGATTTATGTCAAAGAGTGTTCTTCCTATGTTTTTTTTTTTTCCTCCAAGAGTTTTATAGTGTCCGGTCTTACACTTAGGTCTCCAATCCATTTTGAGTTTATTTTTGTGTATGGTGTTAGGGAGCGTTCTAATTTCATTCTTTTACATGTAGCTGTCCAGTTTTCCCAGCCCCACTTATTGAAGAGGCTGTCTTTTCTCCATTGTATATCCTTGCCTCCTTTGTCATAGACTAGTTGACCATACGTATGTGGGTTTACCTCTGGGCTTTCTATCCTGTTCCATTGACCTATATGTCTGTTTTTGTGCTAGTACCATATTGTCTTGATTACTGTGGCTTTGTAGTATAGTCTGAAATCAGGGAGTCTGAATCCTCCACCTCTGTTTTTTTTCCCTCAAGTTTTCTTTGGCTATTTGGGGTGTTTTGGTCTCCATACAAATTTTAAGACTTTTTTGTTCTAGTTCTGAAAAAATTGCCGTTGGTAATTTGTTAGGGATTGCATTGAATCTGTAGACTGCTTTGGGTAGTACAGTCATTTTCACAGTATTGATTGTTCCAGTCCATGAACATGGTATATCTCTCTGTCCATTTGTGTCATCTTTGATTTCGTTCATCAGTGTCTTACAGTTTTCTGAGTACAGGTCTTTTACCTCCTTAGGTAGGTTTATTCCTAGGTATTTTATTCTTTTTGTTGCAAAGGTGAACAGGATTGTTTCCTTAATTTCCTTTTTGATCTTTTGTTAGTGTATAGGAATGCAAGAGATTTCTGTACATTACTTTTGTATCCTGCAACTATACCAAATTCATTGATTACCTATAGTAATTTTCTGGTGGCATCTTTAGGATTCTCTATGTATAGGGTCATGGCATCTGCTGCAAACAGTGACAGCTTTACTTCTTCTTTTTTTCAATTTGTATTCCTTTTATTTCTTTTTCTTCTCTGATTGCTGTGGCCTGGACTTCCAAAGCTATGCTGTATAATAGTGGCAAGAGTGGACATCCTTGTCTTGTTCCTGATCTTAGAGGAAATGTTTTCAGTTTTTCACCATTGAGAATGATGTTTGCTGTGGTTTTGTTGTATAAGGCCTTTATTATGTTGAGGTGGGTTCCCTCTATGCCCACTTTCTGGAGAGTTTTGATCATAAATTGATGTTGAATTTTGTCAAAAGCTTTTTCTCCATCTATTGAGATGATCATATGGTTTTTATTCTTCAGTTTGTTAATATGGTGTATCACATTGATTGATTTGCATATACTGAAGAATTCTTGCATCCCTGGGATAAATCCCACTTGATCATGGTGTATGATCCTTTTAATGTTGTGTTAGATTCTGTTTGCTAGTATTTTGTTGAGGATTTCTGCATCTATATTCATCAGTGATAGTGGTCTGTAATTTTCTTTTCTTTTTTTTTTTTTTTTTTTGTATCTTTGTCTGATTTTGGTATCAGGGTGATGGTGGCCTCATAGAATGAGTTTGGGAGTGTTCCTTCCTCTGCAGTTTTTTGGAAGAGTTTGAGAAGGATGGGTGTTAGCTCTTCTCTAAGTGTTTGATAGAATTCACCTCTGAAGCCATCTGGTCCTGGACTTTCACTTGTTGCAAGGTTTTTAATCACAGTTTCAGTTTCATTACTTGTGATTTGTCTGTTCCTATTTTCTATTTCTTACTGGTTCAATCTTAGGAGGTTATATAACTTTCTGAGAATTTGTCCATTGCTTCCAGGTTGTCCATTTTATTGGCATAGAGTTGCTTGTAGTAGTCTCTTGTGATGCTTTGTATTTCTGTGGTATCCATTGTAACTTCTTTTTTATTTCTAATTTTATTGATTTGAGTTCTCTCCCTCTTTTTCTTGATGAGTCTGGCTAAAGGTTTATCAATTTGGGTTATCTTCTCAAAGAACCAGCTTTTAGTTTTATTGATCTTTGCTATTGTTTTCTTTGTTTCTGTTTCACTTATTTCTGCTCTGATCTTTATGATTTCCTTCCTTCTCCTAACTTTGGGTTTTTTTTGTTCTTCTTTCTCTAGTTCTTTCTTTAGGTGTAAGGTTAGGTTGTTTATTTGAGATTTTTCTTGTTTCTTGAGGTAGGATTGTGTTGCTATAAACTTCCCTCTTAGAACTGCTTTTGCTGCATCCCATAGATTTTGATCATGTGTTTTCATTGTCATTTGTCTCTAAGTATTTTTTGATTTCCTCTTTGATTTCTTCAGTGATCTCTTGGTTATTTAGTAACAAATTGTGTAGTCTCCATGTGTTTCTATTTTTTACCTTTTATTCCCTGTAATTTATTTCTAATCTCATAGCGTTGTGGTCAGAAAAGTTGCTTGATATGATTTCAATTTTCTTAAATTTACTGAAGCTTGATTTGTGACCCAAGATGTGATCTATCCTGGAGAATGTTCTATGCACACTTGAGAAGAAAGTGTAATCTGCTGGTTTTGGATGGAATGGCCTATAAATATCAATTAAATCTATCTGGTCTTTTGTGTCATTTAAACTTGTATTTCCTTGTTAGTTTTCTGTCTGGATGATCTGTCCACTGGTGTAAGTGAGGTGTTAAAATCCTCCACTATTATTGTGTTACTGTCAATTTCCTCTTTTATAGCTGTTAGCAGTTGCCTTATGTATTGAGGTGCTCCTATGTTGGGTGCATATATATTTATAATTGTTATATCTTCTTGGATTGATCCCTTGATCATTATGTAGTGTCCTTCCTTGTCTCTTGTAACATTCTTTATTTTAAAGTCTACTTTATCTGATATGAGTATTGCTACTCCAGCTTTCTTTTGATTTCTATTTGCATGGAATATCTTTTTCCATCCCCTCATTTTCAGTCTGTATGTGTCCCCAGGTCTGAAGTGTGTCTCTTGTAGACAGCAGATATATGGGTCTTGTTTTTGTATCCATTCAGCAAGCCTGTGTCTTTTGGTCGGAGTGTTTAATGCATTCACGTTTAAGGTAATTATCAATATGTATGTTCCTATGACCATTTTCTTAATTGTTTTGGGTTTGTTTTTGTAGGTCCTTTCCTCTGTTGTGTTTCCCACTTAGAGAAGTTCCTTTAGCATTTGTTGTAGAGCTGGTTGGTGTTGCTGAATTCTGTTAACTTTTGCTTGTCTGTAAAGCTTTTGAATTCTTCATCGAATCTGAATGAGATCCTTGCCAGGTAGAGTAATCTTGGTTGTAGGTTCTTCCCTTTCTTCACTTTAAATACATTGCGCTACTCCCTTCTGGCTTGTAGAGTTTCTGCTGGGAAATCAGCTGTTAACCTTATGGGAGTTCCCTTGTATGTAATTTGTCATTTTTCCCTTGTTGCTTTTAATAATTTTTCTTTGTCTTTAATTTTTGTCCATTTGATTCCTATGTGTCTCAGCGTGTTTCTTGTTGGGTTTATCCTGCCTGGGACTTTCTGCACTACCTGGACTTGGGTGGCTATTTCCTTTCCCATGTTAGGGAAGTTTCTGACTATAATCTCTTCAAATATTTTCTCAGGTCCTTTGTCTGTCTCTTCTCCTTCAGGGACCCCTATGTGAATGTTGTTGCATTTAATGTTGTCGCAGAGGTCTCTTAGGCTGTCTTCATTTCTTTCCATTCCTTTTTCTTTATTCTGTTCCCTGGCAGTGATTTCCACCATTCTGTCTTCCAGGTCACTTCTCCGTTCTTCTGCCTCAGTTATTCTGCTATTGATTCCTTCCAGTGTAGTTTTCATTTCAGTTATTGTATTGTTCATCTCTGTTTTTTTGTTCTTTGATTCTTCTAAGTGTTTGTTAAACATTTCTTGCGTCTTCTCGACCTTTTCCTCCATTCTTTTTCCGAGGTCCTGGATCATCTTCACTATCATTAGTTTGAATTCTTTTTCTGGAAGGTTGCCTATCTCCACTTCATTTAATTTTTTTTCTGGGGGGTTATCTTGTTCCTTCATCTGGTACATAGTCCTCTGCCTTTTCATTTTGTCTATCTGTGAATGTGGTTTTCATTCCACAGGCTGAAGAATTGTAGTTCCTCTTGCTTCTGCTGTCTGCCTTCTGGTGGATGAGGCTCTCCAAGAGGTTTGTGCAAGCTTCCTGATGGCTTCTGTCTTCTTAACAGAACCCTGACTGACGTACGGAGTAATGTATGGTCTCTCTTCTCTCTTCTCTCTTCTCTAGGATGCAAACATATTTGTGGGGGAGTCCTGTCTACTGCAGCTATTCAATTTGCCATTGTATTGCAAAAGCAGCCATAGATAATATGTAAACAAATGAATGTTTTATTTACAATAAAACATTCTAAGAGATAAAGCTTTATTTACAAAACCAGGTGGCAGGTGGTATTTGGCCCCTGGGCTATCCTTAACAAAACTCTTCTTTAGATATTTGAATTAATCATAAGTCTCAGCTCATGCCTTATGGTCTTCATCTGATGTGAGGCTATTTGCTTGATTTCTTTTTAATGTATACAGTTCTTATGTATCTATTCTTCACTTCTACTTTTCTCTTTATGCTGATAGACAGATTGATAGGTAAACAGATAGATAAATACATGGGTAGATATAAAATGGATATATGTAAATTCATTTTAATATATTCAATGTATACTTTCCTTTGTGCGCATTCTTGCAAAATGTGTATTGTTTTATTGCACATACTTTAACTGAAATTAAATTTTATATCATGCTCTGTTTCTTTCTTCATATAATACTGTGTCTTTAATAGTCTTTCTTATTATAATGTGTCCATCTAGTTCACTACTTTTAACTGATGAATAGCACTCCATGGTGGGGGTGTTCACCATTATGTGGTTCTTGTTTTCTGAGTCATCAAGTGATCAACTGAAGAGTCTGTCTAGACACCACTGCACTCTGCAGGAGTAAAAAATAAATTTTTTAGTGCTCATTTATTACCATGACATTACCTAGCTATCCTAGTATGTTGCTCTAAGTATACCATGATATACATGCAAAACATGACATCCATCTACTCTCCTAGTAATGGAACACTGAATTGCTTAGGTAACATAGCACAGTGATTAAAATCACAGTTTCTGGAACCCAAGTGACTGGATTCAAATTCTGGTCCCATAACATACTAAATATGTAATTTGGGGTAAGTTTCCTTACTTTCTTTGCCTCTGATTCTTCATCTATAAAACAGGGATATTGCTAATGCATACCTTATAAGGCTTTCATTAAGATTATCTGATTGGAACAGTATTTTAAAAAATTAAAGTAGTTTTTCACATTTAAAAAGTACACCGTATGTGTTTTTAAGTAAAAAAATTAACTGCTTGCCACTAAAATGTTCAGATACAGGATTTAAGATCTAGGGCCTTTCCATCATAAATGCTCCATGCTTACAGGGGATGAGAGGGCAGATATTGTTGCCCCCAATTTGCAGGAAAGGAAAGCAAGACTCAGATAGATGAAATCAGTTATCTAAGGTCATGTTGCTCATCATAACAGAGCAAGATTCAAACATCTGTCTTCTGGCTCAAAGAGAGAACTCCTTGTTTTCTCTGGTCCAAAGAAATAGGGGACTCTGTGTGGGAAAAGAAATCCAGCAGAACCCATTATGATGGATATTAACATAGGAGCTCCAAAAGGAAGACATGCTGAATTCTAACCAGGCCGTGATGGAGGTGGAGGGAGTTGGGGGGAGAGGAGAATGAAAAGGCAGGAGTGTGGAAGGGAAGAAACTGCCAGGGAGGTGAGAAGAGACGTTTCCTCAAGGATAAAGGGAAGGAAGGTTAAAGGCATATTGATCTTGACTGGGAAAACATTCTCTTCACTTTCCATCCTGCTTTCAGATCATCTGGCATCAAAAAAGGTGTGTTACTGAGCTCAGCTTTGGAGATGGTGCAAGAGATACAACAGCTGACAAACATTTGCTGACATGGAGGGCACCAGAGTGGTTTTTGATGATATGAGCTGAGCTGCAAGGTAGAGGTGATGTGAAAGCTGATAAAAGACACATCCAGTGATGGGCAGGCAGCAACCAAGCTCAGGCATCCTGTAAAAAAAATAAGCTATTTCCTGATCTGAGATGAGGCTGGCTTTCTTTTCAGAAGAAGTTGCAAAACTACCCAGGTCGAACCCAGGGTGGGCAACAGAACATGTTACAACTTCCAAGGTGCTTCCCCCAACAATTTCCTTGTAGGATCCTCAAAGCTACCCTGTGAGAGTGGGCTGGGCTTCATTTATGATCTTCGTTTTGCACACGATGAAACTGAAGATGAGAAAAGACAAGGACACACAGCCAGAGAAGCAATGGAAGAGGTAGGAGCAGATCATGGCTTCCCCATAATTACCCGATTATCTTCTCACCAAAGCACATTATATCTGGCCAAGTTGATTTTTCACAAAACAGCGTTGGTAGTATCCCTGTATGAATATATATATGAACATACCTATCAATCTAACTCAATTATATATTCATGCATCTTCATTTCCCATTCATCTTTATAATCTATCACCTATGATCAATTTATATTACCTATTAACATTTTTATAATTATCTGTATCAATGTATCTATAATTTATCTATTATATCTTCTGATTAGTCATCTTTGCATGGATACACTGACTGATGTGAAAAGTTCACCAGCACTGAAAACATCAATGCATGGTTTTAAACCTTGTATTCTTTTCATTGTCTCACTGATTAATCTCCCAGAGCCTCAGTTTTGTACTTTGCCAAGTAGAGATAGAAAAGATAGAAATGCCCACCTCCCAGGGCTGGGAGAGATATATAATAATAAGACAGTGGTTATAAGATGCTGAGTATAGTGCCTGGCTCATAGTAGGCCCACAAGTATACTTGTTCCTTCCTGCTCACTGTCATCAGAACCTTGCTTTCCCTCCTGGTCATCTAGCTTTTGCACTGATTTCAGTGGTCTTAGTTTATCTTATCTCTGAACTTCAATGTTATAGATCATGTGAGTGTATTATATGAGCATTTGCCACACATATGATTCCAAGGATTGTTCATTTTAGACCAGATGTCATGATTTGGCAATCTGGCTATAAGATTCTTAAAATAGAGCTTCCCATTTACCATTTAGGAAACCAAGAAGTAATTCTCAATCCACACTTCTGAATCATATGAAGAACTCTGCACAGGGATTTTCTCATAATCGGTGCCAAGTAAATATTTGATAAATTAGAGGAGTTCCCAAGTAGCACCCTTGAGCCTGCGAGAGTTTGGGAGTGGAGGCACATAGGAGTTGATTCTCCATGTACATAGAAGAACTGGGATAGCAGAGTCCTCTTCAGTTTTAACACATTTTATTTATTCATTCTTTCAATCTATATTTATTGAGCAACTAATCTATGTTAGGTCCTGTGAGATATGCTAGAATACAAAAGTGAATCGGACATATATATGCAGTCTGGAAGAGTCAAGAAACAATTCCATTCTGTGGAATGTGATAGAGGGATACACAGGAACTTTGGGAACACAGACGTGGTAGACATATGATATTTTTCCTCCAGTATTTCTTTGCACCTTCCTCTAGTAATAGCACCCCCTTACTTTGAAGAGCTGAATATCTATCACTCTGTGTAGTTCATGGCGTTCATGTGACCAGGTCTGGCTAAAACAGTTTCCTTGGCCATAGTCATTGACTCAAATAGGGGTATGTGATCCAAGGTGGTCCAATTAGAGTCCTTCCTTGGAAATTTATAAGCAAATGCTGATAGAAGATCTCTCTTTACATGACTAAACTCGCTTAAAATAAGCCAAGAGATATATGTTGTTTGCTGCCTCCACTCTACCCACTGCATAGAAAACCTCCTTGTGGTGTAAGAAAAAGAAGTCGAAAAATAGGGTGATGCAGGTAATAGGAATAAAGAAAAAAAAAGATTCTGGATAATTCTGAAGTAACTAGTGCTCCCTGGGGCCATCTGTACCCCAATTACATGAGCCAATAAACTCTCACTTTTGCTCAGAATTTGAACTTTTTTATACAGACATTTTCATACAGCTCTTCTATTACTCTAAATATGCACAGACCGTACACCATTTTAAAACCATTTCATTTATATCATCTTGTTGACTATCAAGACAATATTGTGAGAAACACTGGTATTGTATTATAATTCTACCTGATGAGAAAAGTGAGATTAAAAAAGGAATGAAAAAAAAGGAATGAGGCAGCTGAAATTGGTCAAGTTAATTGTGGTTGAAGCTGAGAGAGAAATTAAACTTTCTGATATTTAGAGCAGAGTTCTCACTGCATTCATCCTGGAGTCTGATTACCAGACCACATATTTAAGTGTTCATTTCTGACTCTAATTGGCCATTTGAAGCCTATCACAATATCCTATTATTTTGTGTCCAGGAGGGTGGGGATAAAGTTCACTCAATTCTTCAACATTGCTGACTGTATGTGGGGATATACACACACACACACACACACACACACACACACACACACACACATACATATGTGTGTGTGTGTGTGTGTGTGTGTGTGTGTATTATATCTATTGCTCTTACTCAGTGAATTTCATTAAGAGAAATATTTGGGGGTATTGATCAGACCCATGGATAGATTCCTTTGCAAATATCACTTATTAATGAGACTTCTTTTTTGTTGCTTAAAATGTGACCTGTCAGCCCTAAATTGAAACCAGCTGATGCAACTTGATCACATAACCTCAGATTGACTTTAGTTATGGTGCTGCTTTTGAAATGTAACATGAAATTGGTTTCAGCAATATATTTTAAAGGTTTGGTGAATCACTTGTTTCTGGGCAACCCAGTCTCTGAATTCCTGAGCATTCTTGAAGTACATGGTCAGCCCAAGCCTAACCTCTGCTGAGAAGAGAACAATTACCTGACTGCAAATGATGCCAAAGTGCTTTTAACTGACCTCAGTCCTGGAAAGGAGCTACTTGAAAAGTTTGTTATTGATCCATTCTTCCAAATATGCTATCCTCGAATCTTTTATTAATTAGACTGTCAGAATCTTGTTAAATTAGAAACAATCCACAGAGATTGATTTAGTCTTTTATAGTTGTTAAAATATGCATATATCTATTAAGATTTTAATGCCGTTATCAGTGTTGTTATTACGTGGATGTATTTGCTGGTGTGTTTGTTAGTTGTGAGGCAAGTGCATAAAAAAGAAACACTCTTGGAAAGATTGATTTTTTTTTTTTTTTTTCCAGTCAAAACCTTGTCTAAGACACCATTTAAAGTGATGTTCATTGACCCTTTTGAACCATCCAAGTGATAACATCTATCTCAAATTGAATAACAGAAAAAGTTTGTGTTATCTCAAGAATGGGTATGCTTACTTGTGTCAGGTTTTACCTGTTCTTTACCACCTTCCTTGAAGTTAAAGTCCAAATTTAATGCTAAGTCATAAACTTTTTCCCAAACTTATTTCTTCAATACTTATTATATCAAAACTCCCACTCACTGAATGATAACTCTCTCCTAAACACTTTGCTGATTTCTTTCATTCATTATCTCATGCATCTCCTCCTTGGAAGTTTTATTTTTGGCTTTTTATTTTACAATTTAATAAAAATATATACATGCTCATGGCTTGAATAAATGGTCAGAAAGTTTTATAATAAATCCCAGCAGCCCACATCCTGTTCTCTATTCTTGTTGCTCAAAAGGAACCTCATTTCTTAAAATCATTGTTAACATTATTTTCTAGTATGTAGCACTGTATTTCTAAAGACTATGTTCCTAGTAATATTGTTTGATTTATCAACTTCAGGCATTTTTTTCTCCACACCTACATCTTTCCATAAAACAAACATAATTATATTTTAATTTAAATAAAATACCTGTGTTAATATTATCTATTTATACAAATGGACATGGAATTTGCTTTTCCTTTCTTGAATGTTTTTGGAGTGCATTTTTACTAGATTGAGTAATTGCCTGTCTTACTTTCATAACATTCTGTAAACTTAACATCATTGTTACATTGATATATTCTGATTTTTGTTGCTTTTTATAGATGATCTTCCCCATCCAAACTGGAAGTTTCTAGAATCTTCTATTTGCCCTTAGTAAAGATCAAGTTATAAAAGTTTATGATTCTGTAGCTTATAAGGGTCATTTTTAGCTTTTTAAAAAATCTGGTCACTTATTGGGAACTTTCAATCTGGAAACTCTTTTATCTTTTAATTCAAGAAATGTCCTTTATTTTTTTTCAAAAATAGAATTCCTATTATCTGTATATGTTCTACATATGTTTTTTTAATGTTCTTTTGTCTCCTACCATAACCCATCAGGTCCAATCAAGAGACAAAAATCGCACAGTAATTTTAACCGGGGGTGGGATGGTTTAATATAAAAAATTATTAATTACAACATAGCATTGTAGTAATGGGGAATTGGCTAACAAAAGGTAAAGACAACTCTAAAGAATATTGGAATAGCAGATATAAGTAATGGCCACTATCCCTAGCACTGTGATAGAACCCATAGGAAGAGTCCCCCCAACCCTTGAGTGAGATCTAGATCTCATTGGAGAGGATGTGTCTCGCATGGCTCAATGGATAAGAGAGAAGTTCACTGAGGTGCTTCACGAGCAGGACCCTGCAATTTGTCCTCTGGAGTGCCAGGAGGAAGCCCTTCGCAGGGAGACGCTATGCCTAAGAACATGTCACAGAATCACACAAGAGGGTCCTGGGGGAGATTCCATGTCCTGCTGACCACTGGGCATTACTGGCTACCACGCTGTACAAGAACTGGGTGCTGCCGAAGCTGTGTGCCCACAGGAATCTGGGGACAGGAGCAAAGTAGAAACCGAAAGGAAAGCCCCTTCATTCTCCAGTGTCCCTACAGTTCCCTCTACTGACAAAGTGTAACATTATGTCAGCTGGTAAAGGAGAAATATTTATAAGACCCACCTCCCTTACCTTAGAAAAGACTGTGAAGGTTACATTTGGAGCTGACAAGCAATACATGGATAATGGCTGACACTTTTTTTTTAATAAACTTAATTTTTTTAGAGCAGTTTTAGGGTCTCAAAAGTTGAGCAGAAGGTACAGAGATTTCTCATATATTCCCTGCCCCACATATGCATAGCCTCCCCCATTAAAAGTATCCCCCACCAGAGTGATGCACCTTTTACAACTGATGGACATTTATTGGTACATCATTATCATCCAGAGTCCGTAGTTTACATTAGAGTTCATTCTTGGTGTTGTACATTCTATAGGGTTAAGCAAATTCATAATGACATACAACCACCATCATAGTATCATACAGAGTGCTCTCACCACCCTAAAAATCCTCTGTGCTCTTCCTATTCATTCCTCCTTCCCCCTGACTCCTGGCAACCATTGATCTTTCTACTGTCTCCATATTTTTTCTTTCCTAAAATGTTACATAGTTAGAATCATACATACAGAATATAGCCTTTTTAGTTTGGCTTCTTTCACTTAGTAATGTGTATTTAAGTTTCCTTAATGTCTTTTCATGACTTAGTAGCTCATTTCTTTTTTTTTTTTTTTTTTTTTTTTTTGCGGTACGTGGGCCTCTCACTGTTGTGGCCTCTCCCGTTGCGGAGCACAGGCTCCGGACGCGCAGGCTCAGCGGCCATCACTCACGGGCCCAGCCGCTCCGCAGCATGTGGAATCTTCCCAGACCGGGGCACGAACCCACATCCCCTGCATCGGCAGGCGGACTCTCAACCACTGTGCCACCAGGGAAGCCCGCTCATTTCTTTTTAATGCTGAATACTATTCCATTGTCTAAATGTACCACTGTTTATTCATTCACCTACTGAGGAACATCTTGGTTGCTTCCAAGTTTTGTTAATTATAAATGAGGCTGTTTTAAGCATTCGTGTGCAAGTTTTTGGGTGGACATAAGTTTTCGACACCTTGGGGTAAATACCAGGGAGTGCGAGTGCTGGATCTTAAAGTAAGAATATTGAGTTTTGTAAGAGACTACCAAGCTGTTTTCCAAAGCGGCTGACCATTTTGCATTCCCAGTGAATGAGAGTGCCTGTTGCTCCACATCCTCACCAGCAATTAGTGTTGCCAGTGTTCTAGATTTGGGGCGTTCTAATAGGCATGTAGTAGTATCTTGTTTTAATTTGCATGTCCCTGATGACATATGATGTGGAACATCTTTTTGTGTGCTTATTTGCTCTCTGTATATTTTGTTTGGTGAAGTCTGTTAAGGGTTCATTTTAAAATCAGGTTCTTTGTTTTCTTTTTTTTTTTTAGCATCTTCATTGGAGTATAATTGCTTTACAATGGTGTGTTAGTTTCTGCTTTATAACAAAGTGAATCAGTTATACATATACATATATCCCCATATCTCTTCCCTCTTGCGTCTCCCTGCCTCCCACCCTCCCTATCCCACCCCTCTAGGTGGTCACCAAGCACCAAGTTGATCTCCCTGTGCTGTGCGGCTGCTTCCCACTAGCTATTTTATGTTTGGTAGTGTATATATGTCCATGCCACTCTCTCACTTTGTCACCGCTTACCCTTCCCCCTCCCCATATTCTCAAGTCCATTCTCTAGTAGGTCTGTGTCTTTATTCCCATCTTACCCCTAGGTTCTTCATGACCTTTTTTTAATTTTCCTTAGATTCCATATAAATGTGTTAGCATACGGTATTTGTTTTTCTCTTTCTGACTTACTTCACTCTGTATGACAGACTCTAGGTTCATCCACCTCACTACAAATAACTCAATTTTGTTTCTTTTTATGGCTGAGTAATATTCCATTGTATATATGTGCCACATCTTCTTTATCCATTCATCTGTTGATGGACACTTAGGTTGCTTCCATGTCCTGGCTATTGTAAATAGAGCTGCAGTGAACATTTTGGTACATGACTCTTTTTGAATTATGGTTTTCTCAGGATGTATGCCCAGTAGTGGGATTGCTGGGTCGTATGGTAGTTCTATTTGTAGTTTTTTAAGGAACCTCCATACTGTTCTCCATAGTGGCTGTATCAATTTACATTCCCACCAGCAGTGCAAGAGTGTTCCCTTTTCTCCACACCCTCTCCAGCATTTATTGTTTCTAGATTTTTTGATGATGGCCATTCTGACCAGTATGAGATGATATCTCATTGTAGTTTTGATTTGCATTTCTCTAATGATTAATGATGTTGAGCATTCTTTCATGTGTTTGTTGGCAATCTGTATATCTTCTTTGGAGCAATGTCTACTTAGGTCTTCTGCCCATTTTTGGATTGGGTTGTTTGGTTTTTTGTTATTGAGCTGCATGAGCTGCTTGTAAATTTTGGAGATTAATCCTTTGGCAGTTGCTTCATTTGCAAATATTTTCTCCCATTCTGAGGGTTGTCTTTTGGTCTTGTTTATGGTTTCCTTTGCTGTGCAAAAGCTTTTAAGTTTCATTAGGTCCCATTTGTTTATTTTTATTTCCATTTCTGTAAGATGTGGGTCAAAAAGGATCTTGCTGTGATTTATGTCATAGAGTGTTCTGCCTATGTTTTCCTCTAAGAGTTTGATAGTTTCTGGCCTTACATTTAGGTCTTTAATCCATTTTGAGCTTAGTTTTGTGTATGGTATTAGGGAGTGTTCTAATCTCATACTTTTACATGTACCTGTCCAGTTTTCCCAGCACCACTTATTGAAGAGGCTGTCTTTTCTCCACTGTATATTCTTGCCTCATTTATCAAAGATAAGGTGACCATATTTCTTATTATTTAGTTTTAAGAGTTCTTTGTATATTTTGGATAACGGCTCTTTAAAAGGTATCTTTTGAAAAATATTTTCTCCTAGTCTGTGCCTTGTTTTTTCATTTTCTTTATAGTGTATTTTGCAGAGCAGACCCACACAACTTTCTCTTTTTTGTCTTTTTCTACTCTCTGAATATTTTCTCAACTTCACCTTTTAATTCTTCTATTGGAGGTATACACACACATACATAATTTATAAGACTTATTTCTTCTTTCCCATTGTTATTTTTTCATAACGTTCTTTTCTTTTTTATAGATAGATCTAGCTTATATTATTAATAAGCTTTGGTTGCAAAGTTTTATTCTATTGCCTGCCTCATCTGTTTTCTTCCAGCTTTTTCTCCTTCCTATTTATTTGTTTAGGATTTTCTCCTTTTCTCTGAAGTTTTTCTGAACTGTCAGTTGATTCTTTACTGCCTAGGCTCATAAGATAGATATAAGCTTTGTATACATGGCAGAAGCATATCATTGGGCTTCATATCAGAGTGAAGGGGTGTAAATCACTAATTTTATTGATTGATCACAGTAACCATATTCTTTTTTCTAGAATTATTCAGTTTCCCTCCAATCTCCTGCCTTTGGTCTCTATGCAAAACTGCTGTGGGGTTGATGAGAACTCAGGGACTGGAGTGATGTTCAATTCCTTTGTACATAAACATTAAGTCAGTCTCCCAATTTTCACCATCCTCTGTGATATCTGTTGCCTTTATGTGTTGAATTCTTAGGACAAATTGGTTTGTTTTTCATCAGTGTCTCCCTCTGCATGAACTTATTTTATAGGTTGTATTCCTAGGTTGAATCCTCCATCTTTAATTTCTAAAATTTATTGAAGTCTCTCAAGCAGTGCCCTTTCTTCTTCTTTAAGTCTCTTGTTTCTTGTGCATTTATATGATTCTTTATTCCTTTACTTTCACTTGAGAGATGCATCTGGAAAGGAAAAGGTAAATGTATTTTCCTATTGAATTTCATTTTCTAATTCATCAACCTTTTTGAGTAATCATTTATTGAAACCAAAATTCTTCTTAGAAATGATCGAGTCACAACTGATAAATAAAATTGACCCTTGAACAACCTGGAGGGGCAGGGAGCTATCCCACTGATCCACTGCACAGTAGAAAATCCATGTATAATTTATAGTCAGCCCTCCTTATCTGCGGTTCCCCTGTATCCATGGTTCTGTATCCATAAATTCAACCATAGGTCAGGTAATACTGTACACTTAACTACTTTAAAAAATCTGTGTATAAGTGGACCTGCACAATTCAAACCGGTGTTGTTCAAGGGTCAACTGTGGTGTTACAGATTCATGAGAGAAAGTGATAGTGTGGGACAGCAAGGAAGAATAAGTGAATGGGAAAGAAATTGAATGACTAAATGGGGAACAAAATGAAACAATAAATGATTATATTAGTGGACAGCAAGGTGTGGTGGAAAGGACATTAGGCTGGCAGGATTTTTGTCCTGGGCTTGTGTCTCATTTGCTGTAAAGGCCCAGGCAAGTCACCTCTCCAGCCTTATCTGAATTGCCTCATTTGCACAGTGCATCAGGGAAGGTTGGGACTAGAAATAGGAAGGATCCCTTCAGGACTTATGTACATCTCTGCTCCTTATCCTTTATCTTCTTTTTAAAAAATTAACAAATTCAAGGCTAGGGAAACCCTGGATTTTCTTAAATCACTGGCTTTCAACTATTGGGGTGACACAGATTCTGGTGAGAACCTAATAAATCTTTAAACATCTCTTCTTACAACAATGCACATAAATAAACACATAATCTGTATACAGTTTCAAAAGCTCACATGAGGACCCCCATGGGGTAAAGTTAATCTCAGAACCTTTGTCCTCCTTCAAGGTGACCTCTGGTCTTTGCCTTCTAGAGGGGACTGCTGATGTCTGTTTCTTTGGCAATTTGAGGCTTCCTAGAACACAGCTAGAAAGTAGCAAAGAAGAACATTTCCCTTGCATGCAAACCTTGTCATTCAGGTGAACCAATCTTCTCTTTGTAAATCAGGACATTTGCAAATGTTTCATTAGCTTTGGCCCAGATAGCTCTGTAACAAATGCATTTGCTGTGTGCTGCAGATGATGTATCAGCACAAACAGCTCACTGGGCCTCCATTAATTATATGCAGAGAATGAAGGGACTATTTAAATGGAGCCACAGAAATTTCATTTGTGGGGTGTGTTTTGCCTGGGAAAGGAAAGCATTCCCATGTTGCAAGAATCCTATATGCTTTCTGATCTATTTCTTTTCAATAAACATGACGCTGAATCATTCACTCTTTCTTTCATTCATTTACCTAATATTTATTGAGCACCAGGAAAGATGCCAGATGCTGGAGATAAAATAATAAACAAAGGCAATACAGCCTCTGCCCTCATGGAACTAACTTGTGGAGGTGACAGTAATAAAATAATCACAAATAAAAATATAAAGTTACCGTAAGTATCAGGAACCGTGAGAACAAATAAAGGAGTGTGGGAGAGAGCTGATCTAGCAAGGAGAGGTCAAGGAAATTTTCCCAAAGGGAATGACTTTAAAGCTGAATTCTGGAGGACAAGTAGGAAGTAAACAAGCTAAATGGGGGGAGTGGGGAGTAACAATACCCTGGGCTGAGGTATGTGTGCAATATTTGCTGAACAGAAAGAACTCTGGTGTGGCAGAAATACGAAAAGACTATAATTAGAGGAGGCTGGGGAGGTACATGGGTCACCTATGCAGGGCCTGTAACCTCCTGAAAATTTGATTTTTATTGCAAGGGTGACAATAAGCCTATAGGGAATTGAAGGGATACAGAAATTAATCAGAAACCTGTGCAAGGAATGTCCCTCTAAATATTGGCATCTGAAAAGCATTTATTGAATGATTTCTGTGTGTTCCATTAGACCAGGGAAACTTAAACTCTTTTATCAAAGGACAGTTAGTAAATGTTTTAGGCTTTGCAAGTTTTTTTGCATTTATTTATTTATTTATTTATTTTTAAACAACCCTTTAAAAATGTAACACTGGACTTCCCTGCTGGCACAGTGGTTAACAATCTGCCTGCCAATGCAGAGGACACAGGTTTGAGCCGTGGTCCGGGAAGATCCCACATAACACGGAGCAACTAAGCCCGTGCGCCACAACTACTGATCCTGCGCTCTAGAGCCCGCAAGCCACAACTACTGAGCCTGTGTGCCACAACTGCAGAAGCCCGTGCTCCTAGAGCCCATGCTTCATTACAACTGAAGCCACTGCAGTGAGAAGCCCGTGCACCGCAACGAAGAGTAGCTCCCGCTCTCCGCAACTAGAGAAAAGCCCGTGTGCAGCAACAAAGACCCAACGCGGCCAAAAATAAATGAATGAATGAATGACTGAAAATGTATCACTAATCTCAGCTCAAGGACTGTGCAGAAACAGACCGAGGGCAGGATTTGGGCCATAGACTGTGCCATAAGTTTGCCAACGCCTAGACCATAAGCTCTATGAGGGCACAGACTATATTTTTCTTGTTTATTGTAGATTCTCCAGTACCTGTCACAGTGCCAGGCACATAGCGGATGCTTAATATACATTTATTAAATGAAGTAATGCCTGAACTAGGTGAATTAAATATTCAGTGTCTACTTATGACTAAAACCAAGTGAGAAGCTGGTATTGCTGTTAATTTTGTCATTGTTGTTACCATTATTATTCTTGCTGTTATTATCGACATAATGCAGATAAGGAAAACATAGTTAAATTTGCCCAAGATCATGTAGCTAGTAAGTGACAAGAACCAGGATTTAAACCAGGTCTGTAATATTTGTCAGCCTGTTTTCTTCCTTCTAGTCATTCTGCCTCTTTTGTAAACAACACACAAAGAGCTATGTATAATACAGCTAAGCAGTAAATGACAGAAGCATGAGCTAATGTTATGGGAGAGATATGCCATTCAAAGTAGGGGACAGAAAACCTGCATCCGTCTCCCCTTCTGTCTCAGCCAGCTTGGGCTGCCATAACACATTACCATCACCTGGGTGGCTTAGACAACAAATATTTAATTTTCACAGTTCTGGAGGTTGCAAATCTGGATTGTGGGATCAGGGAGCCAGTATGGTTGGGTTGTTGGTGAGGGCCTTCTTCCTGGGTATGTGCTCAAACGCCCTTTCCTTGGTGTGTGCACACAGAGAGAAAGAACCCATGTCTCTTCCTCTTTTTAAAAGGGCATTAATCCCATCATGAGCGCCCCACCATTTGACCTAATCTAACCTTAACTACCTCCTCCAAACCCCACCTCCAAATACCATCATGCTGGAGGTTACCATCACATATGAATTGTGGGGATTCCTTAGCATTCAGTCCATACACCATTCTCTGATAATAAATGTAAAGAGATGTCTGAAGGCAGAAAACTGAAATAAAAAAAATAGAGAAAGTGAGAGGAAGGAAGGAAGGAAGAGAAGGAGGGAGGGAGGGAGGAAGGAAGGGAGGAGAGAAACTAGTAGATGCATCATGGATGAAAGAAGTTAAACACTTTTTAGGATCAGTTGGTACTGTTGACTAATGAGACAAAGAGAGAAAGCCACATCCTAGGGTGTGCATGGAGGAAACTTGAGCTGAAGAAGGGATTGCCCTGCCCAATAGGTTACAGATAGGAATTCTTCTCAAAAACACCTACCACTAGGTGTTCCTGCAGGTTCTGTGTCTTGTATCTATCAGGGAGGGAATTTGTCAGTCTTCCCTTGCAGGCATTCCTAATCTTTATTAGTTATTTACTTGGCTTGGGGGATGTTGAGAATTTCTTTTTCCTTGCCTCCTTAAGATTTCCTTGATAAGGGAAAATCACTTATCAAGAAAATTACACTTTTCACAAGGCTAGCAAGGACTCAGGTGACTCAATGATCCCTATGCCCATTACCTATCCCAGTCGTCGTCTTATGTAGACTGAGGAATAAGGATAAGAGATGTTGGTGTCCATGATAATAGGGTGGATTGCTGCTGCTTGGAAACACCTAGGGGTCAGTGGAGGAGTGTGGCTCCAAAGTTGGTGATTCTTAGGTTGCTCTTTAGAATATGAGTGAATTAGAATATTTTAACTTCAGCTTTCAGATTTAGATACACCTTAGAGACAACAAGAAATGAATGTTTCGTCAGATATCTTATTATAGAAATATTCAGTTCAGCTTGGAAAAATAGCACAGAAAATTTCAGGAAGAAATTTTCTGAAGGATATTGATGATGGGGTTGATTTTATAGACACTATAACATAACTGTAAGCTTGAAAAAACTTGAAGATACAGTGACGGGACAGAACAAAAGAAAAAAAGGAAGATAATCAGAAATTGTAGAAATAAACACATAAACCAAAAGTTAATAATAACATGTTTCACATGAAGCTAACTGAAACATGACCCGATTTTGAGCTTTTTTTTCTTTTCTAATGAAAAAATAGCCTCTACATTTATACTATTATTAAGAACATTCTCCTTGGAATAGGCTGATAGTGGTCAATGACATCATAACCAATGTGAAGGTAAAATCTCTGGCTCTATATTAATTATACTTCTGGCTCTATGTTAATTCAGTTTTCAAATTCAATTGTTGGAATCAACCTGGAAACAAATCACAACAGCACTAAACTAGGAGGCCCTCCTCTCAGGGTCCTAAGCGTGCAAGTTCAGCACAGGCTCTACTTTGCTTCCGTAAATTTTGCTCCTTCATTGCCTTGCTTTCTTGACCCTAGTTCCGGTCCTGTTTACACATTCATAACCACTATGCATCGCTACCTTTCTGTCATTGCCAAGGTGAACTGACTGGCATCCCCTAGGCTTGCTGCTCAAAGAGTGGTCCAAGCACCAGCAGTATAAGCTTCATTTGGAAACTTGTTTAAAATGCAGAATATCGGATCCTTCCCCAGACCTACTAGTATCTGCATTTTAACAAAATTCCCAGATGAATTGTATGTTCATTGAAATTACAAACCACTGCTCTAACCCACTTTCCT
Source organism: Tursiops truncatus (assembly GCF_011762595.2). NCBI lineage: Eukaryota > Metazoa > Chordata > Mammalia > Artiodactyla > Delphinidae > Tursiops > Tursiops truncatus. The sequence continues at coordinate 99,233,621 of NC_047039.1, read as the reverse complement.
TCCTTGCCAAGGACCTTCCCACTCTTCAGTCTGTTAAAACTGGCCATCGTTGTTATTTTAAAGCAGTCACTGTAGAATACAGGAAAATCTCATGGGGCCAGGATTGTACAGTAAGAGTAACACAGCAGTCAAGATCACACAATTTAGAGTAGGACAGAGTTGACTGCAGTTTCAGCTGCATCACTTAATAGCTGAGCATCTTAACCTCTTTTAACTTCATTGTCTTCAAATGGTATGTTAGTTGGTTTAGGCTAGCTTACCTTGTGTAATAAGTGCTCCCCAAATCTCAGGACTCTTTTCTATATGTCCATGCGTGGCTATGATGTTCCTTTGTATCATCTTAAATTTGAGACCCAGGTTGACTGGGCAGCCTCAGTGTGGGACGTTGTTGGTCTAATGGCAAAGAAAAAAAGCGATATGAAAGAACATACACAAAAGCTGAAAGCTTCTGCTTAACAGTGACACCTGTTACTTCTACTCACACCTTCCACATTGCTGAGTCAGCCTTCAATGAACACAAAGCATAATTCCTCCCACAGGGAGAGGTGCTGCAGAGGGGGAAACAGGGAAGAACAGTAATACACTTGACAATGGAAAGAGTAATAGTAGTCGCCTCATATTATTGTTTGAGATTTGAATGAGTTAAGGCATGAGACAGCCTTGATTCTTTGCTCAGTAGCTGGATGGCTACTTCACCTTTCTGAACTTCAGTTTCCTTATCTGCAAAATGGGGACAATAACACCAGCACTTAATGAAACGTTGAAAAGAATGCCTGGGTGGCACGGAGTAGGCACTTAATGGGAAGAGACCATGAACATAGTAAGAACAATTATCTCCTTTCATGCTCTCAGAGGTAGAAACTGCCTAGTCCACATAGAAAATCCTGAAATAGAGATACTGGGGGAAGCAGAAACAGCCATGAGTTGCTTCATTCTCTGTTTCCTCTGGGTCTGCATCCTTCCTTGCAATAGTTTGACAGGAAGTCTGCTCTCCTTTGGAGGCATAAGTTGGAAGAGGGTTTGTGTTCTGAGAGATAACATGGGGCAAGTTCAGGTGTTACTATTGAGTTTCTGCTTACCTTTCATATTCATTAAGAATCCCAACCAGAACAGGGGTTAGTTATAGCAATCTCCCTCCCTCCCTTTCCACCTCCTCCCTCATCTGCTGACAGCACTCATGTCTCTTCCAAAGTTGCTTCCCAGCTCAAATTGTAACCCTAATCAGAAACTGATGTGACGGCAAAACTGGGGAAAGACAGACATGTGGTCTATGAGAATATTTTGAGATTGGATTTGCTAGCACTCATGCAAGGAATTTTAAAGTCTCTCCCAGAAATTGAATCCACTAGAGCTCAGACCCGCTCTGTGGTCCACATAGACACTACTTGTGGTTTGACGCTCGTTCACAGAATCCAGAACATTATGCCCAACTGTAAAGTTCTTTAGAGTTTACAAAGTGCTTCAGTGTGATGTGGCTTATTTAATTCTCCCAGAACTCTCAGGAAAGGAACATAGCTGTCATGGTCCCACTCCATAGATGAGGACTCAAGAGGTCCTCAAAGTAAAGGGCCATGCCCATGAGGGCACAGTTAGAAAGCAAGCAGGACAGAAGTCTATATCCTCTGCCTCCTGTCTTATATTCATTCACTACACCATGGTTTCTCCAAAATCCCATTACCCTTTGGTGTAGAGAGATAAGATAAATTTCTAGAGCCACAAAACTGAGGGGCCAGGCTTTGGAAAGCAGTGACCCCTCCAAGGCTACCTCTCCATCCTCATGCTCTACTTTACAGGATTTTCCATTTCCTCATCCCCTCTGTCACTGCCACCGCCTAGCCTTCTGGCTCCCAGCCTTTTTTGACAACTGTTGTTATCCACAGAGCAACCAGAGGAAAATTTGGGATGCACACCTGATGGTGTCACTTCCTCCTTAGAGCCCTTCAAAAGATTGCCTTCAAAATAGGGACTTTTGGGGACTTCCCTGGCTGTCCAATGGTTAAGACTCCATGATTCCACTTCAGGGGGCATGGGTTCAATCCCTGCTCGGGGAACTAAGATCCTGCATGCTACAAGGTGTGGCCAAAAAAAGATAAATAAATGAAATAAAACAGAGACTTTTTGACATGGCCTGTGATGGCCATTATGCCTTGCCACACTCTCTAAACGTGAACTTTTACATTTCTCCCTTCTCACATTTGCACTCAGGCCAGATTGAACTACTTCAAGAAATTGGATCAGCTCAAGTTTCTTCTTCCTCTGCATCTTGCAAGCACTATCTTCTATTTCTCTTCCTAGCCAATCACCACTCACTTATAGAAGTGTCTCCTCATCAGAGCAGATGTTCTTATAACACCCTGTGTCCCCTCTAACTCAGTACTTCCTGCTGCACTAGAGCTGTTTCTCTTTCCCAACCCCCAGCATACACACTAGACTAGATTTCCTTGAGGACAGAAGCTTTCTTATCCATTTCTGTACCCAGAGCTCCTAGTGCAGTGCAGAGTAAAGCCTGGTGAGACCTCCCAATAAATGTTTGGAATGAACAAATGAATGAGAAGCCCTAGAGTCAAGGGTATTTGATTTTCTAAACTTCACACTCACTACCTCTCCTACAAAAATCGGAGGACAGATTTTAAATCACCTTTTCCCTCACCTTTTTTTTTTTTTTTACATCTTTATTGGAGTATAATTGCTTTACAATGGTGTGTTAGTTTCTGCTTTATAACAAAGTGAATCAGTTATACATATACATATGTTCCCATATCTCCTCCCTCTTGCGTCTCCCTCCCTCCCACCCTCCCTATCCCACCCCTCCAGGCACCGAGCTGATCTCCCTGTGCTATGCGGCTGCTTCCCACTAGTCCCTCACCTTTTGAAGTCAGCTGGAACCAGATGTTTAAGAGCTGAAAACTGGAGAATCTTTTAGTATTATATTTTGCAGGAAGCTAGAGAGAGGTTGAAGATAAAATTCAGAACACTTAGTCTCTTTCAGTCACTGGGGGCAAAGGAAACGGGGAGACACTGAGCGTCTGTCCTTTGAAAAACTCTCTAAAAATCCAAAACCTGTTCTGCTCTCACCAATAGTGATATCCATTCTTCCAGCTGTGTGACATTCAGCATGTGACTTCACCTCTCTGTATCTTAATTTCTTCATCTGTTATATGAAGTGAAAGTAATACTCTTTCACGCCATGACAGGGTAAAAGAGACTTAAGAGACATATTAGTCAACTCAATGTGTGGACTTTGGCCTGATTTGAATAGGCAGACCATAAAAAAGATGTGTTTGAGGCAATGGGGCAAATTTCAATATGAAATGAGTCCTAGATTCTAAGGAATTATTGTTAATTTTGTTAGGTATAATTACAGCATGATGGTAGAGAGAGAGAAAAAAAAATCATTATAGACACACACACTTATCCATTAGAGATGCATACTGCATACTAAAATATTTATAGGTAAAATGACATGATATCCTGGATTTGTCTTAAAATATTACAGAAAAGTAAGTAGAAATCCATAGATAAAACAAGATTGGCAAAATGTTGATAATTGCCGATGATGGGAAACGCGGACATGGAGGTTCATTATAAGTTATAAATTTTCTCTAAAAGTGTTTCTATAATAAAATGTAAAAATATAATACCCTCTCAGAGTTATGAGAAGTTCATATTTATAAAATGAATAGAAAAGTACTTCCCATATAGTGTTATTAGGGTATATTAAATGCATATACCTCAATTATTCTCCCTCACAATTTACTTGCATTTACAGACTTAGTCACATTCCTTATTTGTTTGCTTATGCACAGAAAGTTGTGACGTGATAATGAGGAATGACAGCTAATATTATTAATAACAAAGAAGGACAGGTAATATTAAGTGGGCATTTGCTCTAAGCCAGAAATGCAGCATGTCCATCATCTTCTTTCCACCCTCACAGAAACCCCAGAAAGTAGACCCTATTTTAAACCCCATTTTACAGATGAGGAAGTTGGGGCACTGAGAGATGACACCATTTGCCCAAGGTCACCTAGCTAGTCAACATTAACCTGGAGCTCAAATCCAGTCCTGTCTGATTCCAAAGTCAAGACTAGCACAAACAAAATGAAGCTCATGCTACAAATGAGAGCAAAACTGGATTTAAATTAAATTTAAGTTTAAATATCCTCCCTCAGTCCTCTCGTTGGCTCGATCTAGTGTGAAACCCAACCACTTAATAAGATTATGAGGGAAATTCTTAACACTCCTTCCACTCTCATGTGACCCAGTCATCTGGAGGTGGATTGATGTTAAATAGTCTGAGAGAAGTAAGCCTGTAAATCTCTGTGTCAATCAGTCTGATCAAAACTCCTAGGATGGTGGATCCCTCTATTTAGTCCACATGACAGAAATGCAGAACGTGGAGCTACCTCAGTCTTTATGTCATTACCCTGCTTTGAACCATCCACACTGCCTTGAATTTAAGGCCCCAAATGATTTATGTATATGCCAGACATTCCAGCTTCATCTTCCTCTCTCCCTGTTTATCTACCTCTTCCTCCATCTAAATAAGGGGGGACACATATCCTGTGAATATGACCCCTAGTGCTTCTTCTCCTGTTGGTTCACCACTGCATCTCTAGAACATAGAAGAGTGTTTTTCAATCCTGGCTGCATATTACAATTCCCTACAAGGTTTTTAAAACATACTGATGCCAGGGCCTCACCTCTTGAAAATTAATTAGAATTAGTTAAATGGGCCAGGGATTCATTTTTTTTTTTTTTAATGCAGTAGGTTATTCTAATATGCAGCCAGGATTGATAAACACTGGCACAGAACAATGCCTGGCAAAGAACAGGTATTTAATAAGCATTTGCTGAAAGAATGAGTAAATGAATGAATAAACATTCTAGCTTAAGAAGTACTTACTAATGTGCATTCTTTATCAGTCCCAGCCCGCAAGCATACGTGCATATACCAACCATGAGCTGCGTGGGGGTGCATACTCTTTTACATATTTTTGGTTCTTTCATTTCTAGCATATAATAAAACCTCAGTATTTATTAAATGAATGTGCTGTCATATATATCCAAGACAAGGAACAGGAAGATGTATTGGACAGATGGAGAAGAGTGATATAAATGAGAATATGTGGAAAGAACACACTTTGGGAGTCAGATGGAGCTGAATTTGGACTCCAGCTCTATTACCTATCGACCCTCTGAACTCTGAGCAAGTTTCCTCATTTTTAAATGGGGTTAAATTACCCCTGTCAGCATTATTGTGCAACTTAAATGGAAAGCATGAATGTATTTAGCTTAGTGCCTAGTGTATTGAAGATACTTAAAAAATGTCACCTTCTCTTTCTTATTCCTTTATTTTCCCTTTGACAGAGGTCCAGCTAGACTGATTAGGTTAGACCTTTGGGAGTTGATTAGAGAAGAGAGAGAGGGAGAGAGAGAAAGAGAGGCAATGAGCAAAGAGTAGAAATGAGTGAGGATAATGTCATGATGGTTATGGAATAAATACTTACTATTAGCCACAGCCAATGAAAGCCAAATCTTCAGGCATTGCATTTGTCATTCTTCCTCCTCTGACCAATCCAGACATGTAACACAGCTATAAATTACTCTCCTTCAGCATAAGCACTGGATGGTAAGTGCCATGAACTCTAATAACAACATTCATCACCAGGTAAGCAGCTGCATATTGAGGTAGTTTGGGCCAAGCTTCCAACCATCTGGAAAAACGCCAAACACTATGCCTCATACCTTCTGTCCTAGGCTTTCTTGGAAAGAGGGACATGGTGCTGTTGAGACATCCCTGGCTTGGGATCTGAAGCAGCTGAGTTCTTATTCAGATCTAATGTGGTCACAAATGTATTCACCTGCAAAATGGAGGCAAGGACTCAAAGAAATTGTCTCTTGATGTCCCTTCCAACATTGTGTAAGTCTGGTTGGAAGTTACCCTTCTCCCATTTCAGCATTTGGTAATAGAGTCAACTAACAATACTATCCTTAAGAAATTTTATTTGGTCTCACCTTTGGTGATACCAGAATTGAACCAGTTCTCGTTTCTAATGGATTGATCTGCAAACTTGGGTAGAAATAAGGTCCTTTATCTTTAATTTTTCTAGTGATTTGCATAAGTTTTCACCCACCTTAATAGCAGGAATTCTAGTATCCACGTCTTGAGACTTCTCTCATCCTCTGATTTGACGAAAAACTACAAGGTTGTTCAGGTGTCCCAAAAGGGAAAGTTAGACCAAGGTATATCATGGCCCCAGAGCTGCTCCCAAAGAGTTATTGGTTATTAACTTTATCCTTGGAGACCTGGCGTAAACATCTTCCTCTATGATTTTGGAAGCAAATGTTCTCTCTCTCTCATCTTCCCTATTTCTTCTCTGTTCTATTTTTTTTTTTTTTTTCTTCCATCTCCTTTCCTTGAAAAGGCTATAGTTGAAATCTCCCAATTCTCACCCACCTGGAAACTAGACAGAATCAGAGAAATCCCATATGTTGACAAATTAGATCAGCTAAGCTATCAGCCTTAGGGAGAAAGTACTTTATCTCTGATATAGTCTTGCTTGCTTTTCTCCTTGGACTTGCTTTTCTCATCACAGTAATTATACCTTGACATGGGTAAAAGCAGTCACCTATGTAGCCTGGTTTAGCTCACCCTGGAACCACCCTGAGGTTTTGGATAAAGAACATGGAGAGTGCACTTTGCTCCTTTTCTGTCCTCTGGGAAAATAATCTTTTTCTTAAAGCTCTCGCAGGAACCAGTTGGGTCATCAAGATCAAATTTGAGCATTCAAGGATCCTGAGTCACATCAATTGCTATCACTCTCACCACAATTTATGGACATTAGAGAATAAACAGTGTAAGTGATAAGAATTTAGAAATCCAGTTGATGTCCAACACCTTTCCAAAGGAATTTATTCTGGGCTTCCCTGGTGGCGTAGTGGTTGAGAGTCTGCCTGCCGATGCAGGGGACACGGGTTCGTGCCCCGGTCCGGGAAGATCCCACATGCCGCGGAGCGGCTGGGCCCGTGAGCCATGGCCGCTGAGCCTGCGCGTCCGGAGCCTGTGCTCCGCAATGGGAGAGACCACAACAGTGAGAGGCCCGTGTACCGCAAAAAACAAAACAAAAACAAAGGAATTTATTCTGCACTGCCTGCCAAAGAATTTTCCATGGATCTTTAGTTTTGGGTTTATTTGTTTGCTTTTTCCACTGCAGGACGCTGTCTCTCATACAACTTGATAAGGCTTGCAAGAGCCCCACGGTCTCTGGCTTCTATCTTTTTCTCAATACTCATCTCCCACCCCTTGCTCGCTTTACTCCAGCCATGCATACCTCCCTATTTCACAAGTGCTCCAAGATCTTTCCCACACTAGGACCTTGAGGCATGCTTTTCTCACTGTCATGCAATGTTTTAATGCTGCTTATGCCTCCCCACAAACACACACAAATTTTTTCCGGGATGTTTCATTCCAGAATGAAAATATTATTGACTACCCTGTCATTGTTGTGTCTCTGGTATTTAGCACAGCTCTTGGTACATAGTAGGCACTGCATAAATATTGGTTGAATGGATGAACGCTAGTACATTTCTAGTCTCTATTTAGGAAAGAAGGTAATTGGGCAATTGGACAGAAAGAAAATTATAAATTCAATAATAGGCAGAGGCAGCTGGGAAAGGGAAGGCAAGGAGACAAGCTCAGAGGTCTGTGGTCAGAAAAAAGGCCATTGTCGAGAGTGGAAGCTCCTCCCAACAATCTGGCACCAGTCAGAGCAGTGAGTGTTTTCTTCACAAGCAGCAAATTCATTTGCAAGTGAAAATAAATAAAACTTTATTGAAATACGAAGTTGCAAATGGGAATGGCTGGTTGGGGCCCTTTGTAGTAATTATGCAAAAAGACATCTATTTGCTTGTTTTTATATGCAAGTAAAAAAAGATTCTTTATTTTTGCAATTTATTTACTCAGGGAAGCTTAGCAGGGCTAAGAGGTTTGCATGAATCTTGGGAGCCTGGTTCATCTGATTTTCCAGTCAGCTAGAAGGGCAGTGTGGTTTCATTAAGCACCAGGATTCTTCCAGTGTAGGAAGTGGCTGTGACTCTTTTAACTTCAAACTCACGAACCCTGTGGACTCCATGGATTTGATGAATGTCATACTCAGTTACCAACATAGGGTCTCCTTCATACCACTGGATTGAGTATATTGGTAATGCACATCTTTTTTACATTCTGCCCTTGTTGCCCCCAAACTCGTGTCATCCTAATGTCTTCAGGCAGCATTTCAATAGCCATGTATATCTTTAATAAGATGGGGTTTGAATCATTGTATTGGGTATATGGTGACAATGTTGGCTATTAGTGGCAGCTGTAGCTGGATATGGTAGTGGCTGAGATAATCATCCCTGCAATCAGAAGGACCTGGGTTTGAATCCCAGTTCTGCCTCTTGCTCACCAAAGGACTTTGGGCACACTTCTCACCCATACCAAATCTCAGTTTCCTCATTGGTGAAATGGGCACAACAGTGATAAGTGTATACACAGTGCTTGGCACATGGTGAAGTCTACATTGGTGGTAACAGCAAAGAGTAACAGTAGAAGCATGTCGGTGATACACGGGAAGGAACAGATTTTAAAGTCCAGATAGACCCTGTTCACAATCCCAGAAGCAGAAGATTGCTGCTTGGTCTTGGACAAGTCACTTGATCTCTCTGAGATTCAATTATCCCATTTGTAAAATACAGATGATATCTAACTTTATCATTGTTGCTTTTGAGATTAGCTTTGTGTGATTTGTTACTTGTAAAGATTCCTACTTAGAGCTTGATTCATAGAAGGTACTAAAACAAAAAGGTGGTCACTGTTGTTATTGCTACTTTTATCTTTTTAGTCTCTTTGTGCCTTACCTTCCTTATTGATAAAATATAATGATGATGAAAATCCCATTCCAATACTGCAATTTGTCCACTCTGTGATTCTTCCCTCCCAGATGTAACTTCACTGTTCGGAGCACTGGCCTTCAGCCCAGACTCTCAGCTCCTGTTTTACCCTCTTCCCCTGTGCTCTCATTAACTACTACTCTTCACAATTAAATTGTGCAATGAATGTCAAGTACCTGGATTGAAAGAATTCTAGCTTACCACTCTGAGTATAAATTTCCACCAACAGTCTTTCTGGTGGGATCATAATTCAGGGGCCATTAATCACCTACCTGGCCTCCAGGATCCAGCAGAGGCAGAAGAGTTAATAAAGACCTCATAGAGAAGAGAAAAAGCATCACAGCCAGAGTTGGGAGATCTTTTGATAATCGTAGAGTGGGCTGCAGATTGCTGAAAAAAGTCCTGGCTAATTAAAGACCTTAGAGCTAGATGTGGTACTGTTTCTACCAGATGTAGCAGAGGTTACTGTCTTATATGGTGGCATAGACAGTGTCTGTCTCTATGGTCTAGTTAAGAGCCTTTGGGCAAGAATACCCTCATCTAGCTATAAATCTATCCCCAACTACTTATTGTAACAACTGTAATTCTACCAATACAGATGAGTTTCTCTGAATCATTGATATTAGTAACTTTAATTATGATGATATCAATCCTACATGGTATTTTAAAGCACTTGATAGTTTATAAACTGCTTTCGTTTTTTCATATTTAACTGTCAAATCAGGTAGGCAGGAGATGCATTGTTTTCTCATTTTATAAAGGAAGAAATGGAGGCACTGAATGTTTAAGTGATTTTCCAGAGTTCTCACGGCTACCAAATGGAAGATCGGGGATTCCCAGCCACACTGCTGGACAGCACATCCACTGCTTTTTCATCATGTACCGCATTGTTCAGACCGAGGAAGAATTTTTCAGGTCTAAGTGTAGTTAAGCACTGACAACAACAACCCAGGGAGGTGGTAGGAGAATGTTAAAACACACAGAATAGTTGTTGATCTCTTAGAAAGAAATTAGCTGCAGCTTTGTCCAGAGACAGAGAAATAGTGTAAATGCCTTTGGTGCCGTGTTTTTTTGTCTCATGAGCAAAAACACGGTGAATAGGAAAAAGAGTAAGCCCTGGTTTTGACCGACCTGGTTTGCTTCTTGGCTCTTTTCTTGAGATATTGAACCTCAGTTTCCTCAATAAAAGACTAGTATATAATACCAACCTTGCTGCCTATGATGAAGCTTAAGAGAAATAGTCAATAGGAAGCAACGGGCACATAGTAGGTGTTCAACTAATGACAGATGTGATTTGTTTTACTGAGCTCTGTTCTTGGCTAGTCATAGTAAGGATACTTTCAGCTCAAGTGAGAGAACCCTAACTAAAATGGAGTTAAGTAAATAAAAAATTATTGGTTGACAAAACTAAAACTTTCAGGTACCACTAGATTCAAGTGCACATCTGATGTTATTCTTAGGATGAGCAAGAATTCAAGTGTTATAACAAAGAATCCCCAGATATCTCTGTGGTTTAATATTCAAAGTGTTTTTTTTTTTTTTTGGCTTATAGTACATATATGTAATAGTTTAAATTATTGTTCAATAAATATTCATTTTCCTTCCCCTCCCACTGTGACTGACTCTATTGTCCGTCATTAAAGTTGGGCTTAAGTGACTTGCATTGGCCAATAGAACACTGGCAGACATCACACAAGCAGAGGCCTCACATATAGTTATCTAGTCTGGCTTGGGCTCCCACACTGTTGTGACATACTATGAAAAGGATATGGCCCAGGTAACTATTGCGCATCCACCTGCCCCCAGACTGAGACGTATCGAGCGGACATTATGACCTGGATATTTGTTGCTCTGAGGAGGGCAAGAGTCACATGGAACAGACCTGAACCCAACCTTCAGCCTACATCTTAGAGTCCAGCCTAGCCCAGCCAAGTGGCAATCAACCCCAGACCTGTAAATGTGACAGTAAGTTGTCAAGGTTTAAACAACTGAATTTGGGGATGATTTATTATGCAGCATTATTGCAGCGAGACTCATATCCAAAATGGGTTAGCTGTTGGTGGGATGAGTCCTCTGCCCTACTAGGGGATTCAGGTCAGCACAGGCTCTATCTCCCTTGTTTTTAAGGGCTTTATTGCAACATAATTGACCTACAATAAGCTACTCATATTTAAACTGTACAATTGATACATGTTGACACATGCATCACCACAGTCACCATCCCCACAATCAAGACCATATCAATCTTTTTAAAAAATTTTTTTTAATTTTATTTTTGGCTGCATTGGGTCTTCATTGTTGCATGGGCTTTCTCTAGTTGCGGTGAGTGGGGGCTACTCTTCATTTCGGTGCGTGGGCTTCTCATCACGGTGGCTTCTCTTTGTTGTGGCGCGTGGGCTCTAGGGATGCTGGCTTCAGTAGCTGCAGCACAAGGGTTCAGTAGTTGTGGCACACGGGCTTAGTTGCTCCACGGCATGTGGGATCTTCCTGGACCAGGGCTCGAATCCGTGTCCCCTGCATTGGCAGGTGGATTCTTAACCACTGCGCCACCAGGGAAGCCCCCCACAATCAAGACAATAAACATATCCATCACTTCCCAAAGTCTAATCGTACCGCAATGTAATCCCTCCCTAACTCAATCTTTCCCCTCCACCTCTGTCCTTAGGAAACCATTGACCTACTTTCTGTCACTATTGATTGACTTGCATTTTCCAGAAATTTTTATAAATGGAATCATTCATCTTGTATTCTTTTTTGTCTGGCTCCTTTAACTTGGCACAATTATTTTGAGATCCACCTCTGTCGTATATATCAATAATTTATTCCTTTAAATTGCTGAGTAGTATTCTATTTTATAAATCAATTATAATATTTTAAATCCATTCATCTATTGATAAACATTTGAGTTACTTCCAGTTTGAGGCTATTATGAATAAAGGTGCTATGAATATTTGCATAAAAATCTTTGTATGGACATAAGCTTTCATTTATCTTGGTTAATACCTAGGATTCAAATAGCTGAGTCACATGGTAGTTGTGTGTTTAACTTTTAGCCACCTCCTTTTTTAGATATGCAATGCATCACCTCCTTGGAGGGTTTGCCACTTCTGCTTCCAGAGCACTGACTTGACCTTGCCACACTGCTCTACCTCGCTACAGGGGGGCTGAGGAATGTGGGGTACCCCTATCTCCTCCTCATCAGGTTTTTGTCTCTCAGCATCTTTGTTCTGCTTTTCTCTCTGGTGGCTTCATTCTCAGGCAGGTTTTTATAAATAATAAGATGGCCAGAAAGTCACTACAATATCAACCTAGTATCTCCTTAGATCAGCATCTTAAGGGAAAAGATAGTGAGTACCTTCTTTATACACATATTACCAAAGTCCACTGTTCACTCTCATTTGACTGGCTGGGGTGCTATGCTTATTCATGAACTATGGCTAGGGGGATGGAATAAGTCAGTTATTAGGCTGGGGCCAGGAAATTGGATTAGTCTTCCTAGATAGTATTGTCAGACAAGGGCCTCTGCCAACATAAAGAAGAAACAACAAAGACACACTTAAACAGACAAACAAACCAATCCTGCTACAGTGATAATGGTGGAGTCATGTCAGTATTTATGTCTTTGTTTTGTACCAAGGGCCTCTCAGCACTGAATTGAATTCTTCCACTTTACCCAATCTCTTCTCCTCTTCCTTTCCTTTAGTGAGCTAGGATGCCCATTATTATGTTAAGATAATATTAGACTTTGAATTCATCTATCCTTAAATATCAGTACCATATAAAAGAAAGCTAAGGCAGTGGGGTGCAGGGGCGGGTGAAAAGGGGGCTGCAAAAAGAAAAAGCAAAACAATACAGGAAAAACCCTAAGGTTCCATCCTTCTCTAAGAGTCTATTAGTCTATGATTTGATAAGTCTTGTTCTATTATTGTAGGATTCTCTGATATTAATACTTCAGTATGCCTTGATTCTTGAGGCAGCCTGTGCTCCTGAGCAGTCCACACTCTAGTCTTGTTACTGAGTTCAGATCATGAGGTTGATACCCCCTGAGGACAGATTGACATTTTGATGCTCCTAGTTAGCAAAAACATGAACTGGGGAAGCTGCATTAACAAGCAAATAAATTTATGGTAGGCTGGCACTAAAACGAATCTCGCTGTTCGTCGGCAGCTTTTAAGAAGTGAAATGTGTACGTGGCCAATAGAACTGGGCGAGCTCTCTGCTCAAAAATATCTTTCTTCTCTGTTTCCCTAAGATGCAGAGAGAAGGAGGAGAATATGGCAGACTCCGTGAAGCCACTAGATTATTAATGAGAGGCCACTTTGAAGAATTGAAAGGACCTTTTATTATTATCTTTTCTGCTCTTGATTCAGCTTCTGTAGCACAGACTGTATCACCCTTTGTTCTTCCTATAGACCCCAAAGGTTTCAATCCAATTCCTTCTCCTCACACTGAGCACTTCATATTCAATCTCTTGGTATTTCTTTTCTACAAGAGGATAACACCTTAAAGGTCTTTGCTTTTCTGAGAAGTAGCATTGTATACTGGGAGTATAGGGCTTTGGTTGTGGGAGACCTAAGTTTGAATCTGTGATCTGACCTAGCCAGCTGAGCCCTTGAGCAAGTGGTAGCGAGCCTAGGTATGGTCATCTATAACAGCTTCACTGAGAAGATTTAGTGAGCCATCAGACGTAGGATATTGAGGAGAGAGGAAGAATATGATAAAAGATAATTCTCTCCCACCACTCTTTACTATACCCAGGGAATTTAAACAAGTTCCCTAAGGGACTTAAACATTCTTTAAAGAAGTTTAGTGCAGAGCACAGAAAGTAGATGTGTAGACAAACCATGTAGGCATGTTTTAATATTTAAACAATATCTCAGTATCCTCAGACTGTTTGATTTTGTTTGACACAGAATCGAGTAGAGCTTTCTTGCCGCAGCGTGGTAATTAAACCAACTGGATTTTCTGGGACAATCTTAAGTTCAAATATCCACTCTTTTGTCTAATAAACCAGTATAATATCCCTGAAAATCCAGTATTTCAAAATCTGAACTATAACGAGAACTCATACATTGAGGTAGTTCATAAATCTTTTTTTGAGGATTTGGGGTTCAGGAAATATGTTCTCCTCTAGACTTTCCTTTTTGATGCTTAATGAAAAAAAGTCACTAAAGTCTTATAAAATTGGCCACTACTAACCATTTCTAGATTGTCCTATTGGATTTTCAGTAACCCTATAACACAGCAAGAGCAGAACATTCTCTATCTTTTTTTTTTTTTTTTTACGTTACGCAGGCCTCTCACTGCTGTGGCCTCTCTCCCGCTGCGGAGCACAGCCTCCGGACGCGCAGGCTCAGCGGCCATGGCTCACGAGCCCAGCCGCTCCGCGGCATATGGGATCCTCCCGGGCCAAGGCACGAACCCGTGTCCCCTACATCGGCAGGCAGACTCTCAACCACTGCGCCACCAGGGAAGCCCCATTCTCTATCTTATGAATGAGGAATCTGAGGCTGAAATGTATGAGACAACTCACCCTAAGTCAATCACTTAGTAGGATATATTGCTAGGGGAATCAAAGAGAGAAAAGGTAGATATTAAAGAGCTCTGGAAGCTGGAAAAAAGCCCATGCATTTGTTTTATTAGTTATTACCATAAGTGATAATTATTTTGACTGCAACAAGGTCAGCAAGAATTTAGATACGATGGTAAAAAAAATACCCCTTCTACAGTTTGGTTGGACAAAAATTCCTCTGTGCATGTAGCTTTGCAATGCAGTGTTGCCCACCCTCCCACCAGGAGGTAAAGTCTATTTCTCTACCCCTTGGATACGTTGAACTCCCTTAAGTGTGCACTAGCCTGTGGTACACTTGGTCCAATAGACTAGATGTTGTATGATTTCTCAAGAAGGCTCACAGCTGCCTCTCACCATCTCTTAGAACCCAGCTTTCATGTGAGGAAGGCTGAGCTAGCTATGTGGGGAGGTTTCTTGGAGGAGAATCAAGGTGCCTAGTTCAACATCCCCAAAAAACTGACAGGCATGTGAGTGAGGTCACTAAACACCCTCCAACAAACCTGCCAATATACTAGTCAAGAAAATTTGTATTTCAGGGTCCATGAAGCTCTTAAGAATAGGCCATTTCTCACTTCTTTATAGACAACTCCTCAAAATGTATTATCCACAATATCATTAGAAGTTGCTAACTTAAATTCATATAATAATGGAATCTTAGAATTGGAAGAAGTCTGAGAAATCACTAAGTGTGTGCATAGGATGACCCTAGGTCCCTTAGTATGTCTTATTATCCTCACAAAATTATTTATATGCCTTCCTCTCATCTCAAAAAAGTATTCCAGTTTTGATAACATATTTGATCATCACTCTATGGAGAATCTTATCTGTAGAATCTTTGGTAACTTCTGCTTGAGTCCTTCCAGCCACAGGATCATCATGACTCCAGAAGCCCAACCACTCCATTGTGGAGTAGGTGCTCCTATTTATTGACTTGAAGTATTTCCTTATATGAAGAAGACACCTGCTTTCTCATACCTCCCACTTCTTAGTCTCTGATATTTGAAGACAGTTATCACAACTAACTTCTCTCCCATCGCTTAAATCATGTAACCTCATATAAGAGGTTACATGCACACACAGATACACACACACAGACACACACACCCAAAACCAGTCCCTGAGTTAACAATTTCCCTGAGTTAACAATTCTAAACCCTCCAAAATTTCCTCTGATGTAAGAGTTGAAGGATTCTTGATTATGCTTCGCCACCCTCTTCTCTGAATATAAGCTTTTAATAAAATTTGAGAATTAACCATTGGACAGAAATGGTAGGCCCATTATCTTTGATTCACTCATTACCCAGAAATTTCCCATTTCATGGAATTCTTAGTGAAACTTTCAAATTCCTTGGCAGCCACATTCAAGTATCATAGATTTTGTTTATAGGATTATTGAACATGATATTGTTATCTATGGAGAATGGAATAAGAGGAAATAAGTTCATTTCTAAATTAAAACAGCAAAACCTTGACTGGAGCAAAAAGTTTTCTGGTGCCGTGGAATTCTTTGAGGCTTTGAAAGAGTGTATGAGACGTGAGTCAGCAATGATGAACATGAGCTTCAGAGTCTGATAGAACCAAGTTTAATCTTAGCTCCACTCTCTACTCTCTGTGTGTCTTCGTGTGAGTTCTTTAACCACTCTGAGATCATGCCACTATGTCTGTAACAAATGGATTGTGATAATATATTTATAGGATGGTTGCAGTGTAAACCCTTAATACATTTGTGGTACCTAAAAGTTCTTAACAAATGCTTACTTTTATTATTTGTAATTAGATATAGCTGAAATCGAATTGTTGGCCTTATCTAGTAGTTAAGTTGAATAAGTTTCTTGACCTTTCTAAACTGGAATAGTTTCTTAACCTCTTTGAACATTATTTTTTGTTTGTATGATCTGATTAATACAACTTACCTCATAGGGATGTCGATTTAATTAGGAGAGTCAAAAGCTGACAAAGCATGGAGAAGAATTCTGTAAACTAGGGAAACATATAACTTTGACATTAGTCTACAACAGATACAGTCATTGCTCTCATGGATTAGTATCTGGTGCAGGAGATGGCCAAGAAAGTTTCCATTTTAATAAGAGCTATAGGGCTTCCCAGGTGGCACAGTGGTTGAGAGTCTGCCTGCTGATGCAGGGGACACGGGTTCGTGCCCAGATCCGGGAAGATCCCACATGCCGTGAAGCGGCTAGGCCTGTGAGCCATGGCTGCTGAGCCTGCGTGTCCGGAGCCTGTGCTCCGCAACGGGAGAGGCCACAACAGCGAGAGGCCCGCATACCGCAAAAAAAAAAAAAAAAAAAAAAAAGAGCTATAATGGGGAAGAACAGAGTGCTTTAGGAGCCTAGAGAGGGGTCTCTTATCCAGACTTAGGAAATAATCAAGCAAGATCTCCCAGAGGAAATGGTGTCTAAACTTATCTGGGAAAGATGAGTAGATGAGAGCCAGATGCAGGGGTATGGTGGGAGGTGAGGAACAGCAGGCAATTGTGGAGGAGTAAGAAAAGCCTTGAAACCAGAAAGACGCTGGCAAATCAGAAGTCCAATACAACTGGGACTACAAGTACATACCAGAAACTATTTGAAGCACCTTAAAGTTGTTATTGTAATTGACCCTTCTGTAGCCCTATGAATTAAGGTCATAATGTCCATTTCAAGAATAAGAAAACTTAATCCCAATTAAAGGTCATTATTTATGTAAGGTTTCAATAAAATAAAGAGCCAAGATTGAAACTTGAATAATTGATTCCAAAGCCATTGTTCTTTCCTTTGACCAAGAGCTGAGAAAGAGAAGAAAATTTTAAGGATTCAGTGCTCTTAACATGAAGGTTTCCAACCATCAGTCCTGAAGGAAGGGGTGGGCAGGTAATCATGTGCCTTTGATGCATCTTTGTTGAGGTTGGCATGGTGGAGACAGGTATAGCCAATGTTGTCCTCCCCAGGGATCACTTAAAGCTTAATCCTTCTGGGAGAAAGGGATAGTCTTTGGCAAGCATGATTCTCAGATGGTCCAGATGCTTAGGAGACTGAAAAGAAGCTGTGGGAACAGAACAGGCAGGCTGCGCAGTGACAAAGTGTCTTTAGACAGGATCCTGGACATTTAGACCTGATCGGCAGCTGCCATCTTGCTGAGAACTTTTGTCCCACCGTGAGCGATTACGGCTTTCTGTAAGCACAAGTGGCCTTCCTGATAAAATTCAATTTCAAGGAATTAAGGAAGAGGCCCTCATTTGGTTATTTATCAAGGCCTTCCCTATCTCAGGCCAGCAGCTTTATTGTTCTATGGCTGCTTCAAAGGACCCTCTCTGGAAGGACTTGTGCCTTCTCTCCCTAAGCCTTATCGGCTTCCCTCAGACCAGCTCATTTGCCTAATGGCATCTCCACAAAGGCAGCAGAAGTCCAAATATGAGCTGAGCAACTTCTCACTTTTGGCCAGCTGCAGGAACTCCCCTGGCCTCCCTCTGTGTTGGATGCTCAGAACTCGCTGGATATCCTGTTTCTCCAAATCTTGACCTGGCAGCAGTCAGCTGCAGACCTGAAATTTTCTTTGGACCAGACATTCAAGACCCACTGGGTTCTCTAATGTGTCACGTTCTCCAACATCCACTGGGCTGGCTTGCACCTAATGATGCCATGGACAGCCTGCTGCTTCTCTCCTATATTGGACATTGACAAGGGATCAGGGAATAGATAGAGGAAATATTGTGCGATGGATAACGGTTTTCTGATCATACCGATCTAAGGGGGATCTCATAGTAATTAGATGTTTGACCTTATATGTTGCTTAAATTTTCAAAGCCTCATTCTCATTTATAAAACAGGAATACTAAAACCTACTTTATGGGGAGGATGTGAATATTAGATGATATTATGCCAGGAAAAAATGCAAGGCATTCACTTATTTAGTCAAGAGATATTTATTTTTTTAGTGAGTCTAAAATATGATTTTCCTCTGAAGAAGAGGTGACAAAGAAAGATACCATCGAGCACAATAACTATGGTTTATTCATCTCCTCCATAGTATCGATGTTTGAGAAAGTTGATGTTTGATAAATGTTTGTTTAAATTTAACTAAACATCTACAGAAGACCTTGGAACTACAGAGAGGGCAGTTAGCTTGTAGTCAGGACATGAGGGTCTACTTTATGTGACACTAAGAGACTTGCTGGGGGTCTATCACTTTGCAACAATATTTGACATTGAGCAAATCACTTCACTTCTTTAAGCGCCAGTTAGCCCTGCAAAATCGGTGTCATGATGCTCTCAGATATCTGGAAATAATAATCATGGAACCAAAACCATTGGAAGTCCTCTACACAAAAGAATACTTTCAATTCACTAATGAAGAACAAAAATATATTAAGGTATTGAATTTCTCCTGTCTTAGGCACTCCATTTATATTCTCTCTGACACCATAATGAAACTCTGTGGAGCAGGACTTAGTACCTTTATTACAGAGGTAAAGAGACTGAAAATGAGAAAAGTTGTGTCTTGCCAAATGTCACACAATGGTACTCCATCCTTCCAGTTGCTTAGGTCAACATGGGAGACATCCCTGGTGGCTCTCTTTCATTCTCCCATATCAAGTTCTCCTAAAAATTATAGTTAGTTCCACCTTCAAGATACATCCAGAATCTGATCATATGCCATCTATAATACTTAAGTCCCATCATCTCTTGCCTAGATTTCCATGTGGTCTCCCTAACCACATCTATTATCTTCTCCAGAATCAGTCTTTTGAAACCTCAGTCAACACAAGTCCTCAAGTGAAAACATCCTCATGTTTTCCATCACGATCAGAACAAAAGCTGAAGCCTAGCAATGGTCTCAGATGCCTTGTGTGTTTGGATTCTTTTCTGTCTCTGAGACCTCGAGTCAAGCTTCACTCTCCACTTTGCTCACTCTGCTCAATTCTACCAGCTCTGCCTCTTTGCCTTTCCTTGGTGAGGAAAGGCGTGTGCCACTGCCTCGGGGCCTTTGCACTTGTCTCTCCCTTGGTCTGGAATGCCTTTCCTCACATTTTCCTCACATGGATCACATTTGTACTTCGTTCATGTATTCTCAAATGTCAGTTTATCAGAGTGCCCTTCTCTGATTGCTCCACATAAAAAAGCAACTCTCCCTCTCCTGTCATTCACTAAGCCCTTAAACAACTTGGATTTTCCTCTTAGCACCTATTGCCTGCTATACTAGTTGATGAGTTTTAAATTTGCTTACTTTTTGTCAACCTAGAACACAACTCTGTGTGGGCTTGGACTAAATCTCTCTTTTCACCTACTTCGTAGAACTACACTTTACATGAAATTAAATGTATTCATTTTAATGCATAGTTTGATGAGTTTTCACAAATATAATCAGATAGAGAACATTTTTATTACACCAGAAAGTTCTCTGTGTCCCACTCCCCATCCTAGGCAACAACATGATCTGATTTTTAGAACTACAGATTAGTCTCTCCTCTTCTAGAATTCACATAAATGGAATCATACAGTATGTACACTTTTGCATCTGGCTCCTTTTGCCCGATTCATAATGCTTTTGAGATACATTAATATTCTTCTGAATATCAGTATTTTCTTTTTATTACTAAGTAGTATTCCCATTGTAATGAATATACCGCAATTTGTTTACCTGTTGACCTAATGATGAACATTTAAGGTGTTGCCAGTTTTGGACTATTATGAATGAAGCGGCTATGACCATTTGTGTGCAAGTACTTTGTGAACATATTTTCCTTTTCTTACGTAAATACAAAGGAGGAGCATTGCTGGTCATAGGCTAACTGTATGCTTAACTTCGCTCTAAATCTTCATTTTTCACTGATATATCCCCACCATCTAGAACAAGAGTCTAGCATGTAGTAAGCACTGAATAAATGTTTATTAATTGAAAACTTCAACAGTAATACTTAGAATGGATACAAGTCCATATCTCCCTGAGCATCAAGTTAGAGTGTTCTGTTCATGGATTCAAACTGACTGATCAAGGTAAAATTATTGGTGCATAGGATTCATTTGAGACTTCTGTGGTCAGTGCCTGTGTGAGTAACCTCATGAGATCCTCAGTGAAATTATTCACGATGGAGCATGAATGGAGACAACCCTGACACGAGGCAATGTCTCTCTGGCCTTGATATTTAACAGGCCTTGCCTGGCTGTTTCCTTCCCACCAGGGAGCCGCTGTTATAATCCCCAGAGTTCTCTCTCTCTCTCTCTGTCCACTCTCGCAATCCCATTATCCTCCTGCCTGGAGAGTCGAGTTCCTCTGACAGTCCTGCCAGCACAGAGACTTATGTGGATGTATTGAATTCACCACCTGGTGACTACAGTGAAAATTTCTCTCCTTTGATTTATTTTGGCTAGGAGAAAGAAATCATTTACGTTCTTGGAGATGCAGATAAGAGATGATACATGTCCCATTCATTTCCCTGATAGCAACACTTCCTGTCACTCACACAGATGGAAAAGAGACTTCAATCACACCCACGCCTGTATCAGAGGAAAGATGAGGTGGTGGAGGGAGCGAAAGGGAAGAGAAGAGAAGGAATAGTCCAGAGGAAGGAGATAATGAGAAACATGCCTGATATTCCTGGGAAGAGGATTTAAACCAAAGGAAGATGTACTTCTGCTTGATTCACAACGTTGTCTTTTCTACTGAGAATGCAGCCCCTCTTTTCAATCAGTTGAATAGAGTCAGATATCATCTTGAAGACAGTATACAGTCATCCGTTGGTATCCACAAGGGTTTGGTTCTCCAGGTCCCCCACAGATACCAAAGTTTGAGGATGCTCAAGTTCCTTACATAAAATGGCATAGTGTTTTCATATAACCTGCACACATTTTCCCATATGCTTAAAATGATCTCTAGTTTAGTTATAATAACTAATGCAATATAAATGCTATGTAAATAGTTGCTGGGACGTGACAAAATCAAGGTTTGCTTTTGATGACTGTCTGTAATTATTTTCAGAATATTTTCGATCTGCTGGGTTGAATCTTTGTAGATAGGGAAAGCCAACTGTAATCCAGGAGTTCTTATCTTCGGGGGGCGGGGTCTGTGGATAGACTGGTAGAAGATTCGTGAACTTCCTGACATGGGGGGCAGAGCAGTAAAGGCACCTATCTTTCCTCAGACACTCAAAAGGGGTCTAATGACGACAAAAAAAGTTTAAAATAAGCTG
This sequence comes from Tursiops truncatus, assembly GCF_011762595.2. NCBI lineage: Eukaryota > Metazoa > Chordata > Mammalia > Artiodactyla > Delphinidae > Tursiops > Tursiops truncatus. The sequence continues at coordinate 99,211,932 of NC_047039.1, read as the reverse complement.
ACCCAGTAAAACTTGATATTTACAGTTAAGAATACTTAAATCTAACAAGATAAGAAACATACTCAAATTCATAGTGCCGATCATATTTATGTCAGAGTCAAAAGTAGCACTCAAGTCTCCTGACTCTCATATTCAGTCTATTTCATCCTGTTCCTCATCTGTACACCTGCTAGTAGGAGGTGGTGCAATTTGCTCTGTATTCCAATCAGACCACCTGTAACAGCTCCTGGAGGTGGGCAAGGAAAGTGTGACTGATACCATTTGACAGATGAAACAGAGGAGCTCAGTCAACTCACTTCTTCAAGATGTATTTAGTAGACCTAAGTTGGTGTAGCTTCATGAATCATAATTCTAATCCCTCCTCTGACAGCAGATCCTTTTACCCCCACCTCCAGACCTACACATGAGTGGGCGTGTCACTCAGGCTGAGCCAATCAGAGTATGTCCCTCCCTTCGTGAGTGTAGGGGTAGACGCATGATCCAAGCTGGGCCAATCAGAAACCTCCTCTGGAATTTTTTAAAACTGAAATTGGAAGTGGGTTCTTCTGTTTCCCTCTGGTAATACATTGAGGAAGAGATCTCAGATGAGATGGGAGCTACATAGAGAAGTCTGGGAGAGTAAGACCTACTCAGCAAGAATGAGGGGAAAAAGACAAAGCCAATAAACAGGGTTCTGACATCAATTCCTTGTTTTTTTTCTTCCCAAGGCTTACATTTCCGTCACTCCCTTATCTGCGAGCTATCCAAGTATGCTCTGAATAATTATCTTTTGCAGGGAGGTGAAATAGGGGATATGCCATTTGTAACTGAATGCGTCTAAGTGTGACTCAGGTGATCTTGTCCCTTGGAATCCATCTCTTCGAAAACATCTTTAATATCATTTTAGACAACTACTTATACCCTTTCAGTGCCAAAATGGAGCAGGAAGATGCCTGCGGGGGAGTTAACCATAGCACTGAATGTGGAATCCCAGAGGAAGAGCCATTTCCTGTTCTTTCTAATTTCCAAGTTATGAGGAGGTTTTCTCATCCCTTTTCTTTATCTCCTTTTTCTCTCTCATTCTCTCTCCTTGCTTTCTTCTAATACTCTTTTCCTCCCTCTGTCACCTTTTAATATCCATAGAGTTCTGATGCCCCCTGCTGCTGGCTGTGGGCTTCTTGCTGGCTGCAAGAACCATGTTTCTCTGGTTGCTGACCTCTCTCATTCCTGGTTTTTCCAGCCTCTGTGTCATCTGTGCTAGTTCTTTCTTCTCTCATTACATTTTTCTCCTATGTTATCTAAGTGACTGTCTCTATTTCCTCACCATCTTTCTGTGCCACTTGTATTTTATTACCCGCATCTTTGTTTTAGTGTCTTTCTCCCCACCCACTTTCTCAATTTCACTTTCTGATTATGTTCTCTCTGCCTCACTCTATATCCCATTTTGTATTTCTGAATTCCTGGGTTCCTGTCTTTTGGTCTGTTTCACAGGCTCAGTTTCTGTTGCACACCCTCACCCACTCACTGGTGGAATGTTTTCTTTCACAGAGAAACACACCAAATGTTCCCCTGACTGTCCTAAGAAAATTTCACCAGGAGGTGGTCAGCCTTCCTGAACAGCTGGGTAGCCCTTTGCACAGAGCTCCTCTGAGAAATAAATCTCTTTCACTAGGTTACAGAAAGTTAGATTTCTTCTGCAGTCTTTACCACCAGCTTGCTTTTTGAGATTGGGCAAGTTATTTAACTTTTCTGAGCTGTAGGTTTGAAAACTGTGTGCCTGACAGTCACTAGAGATGGGGAGGGAATAAGTGTCAGAAGACTCTGGATCATCTTCTGAATCAGAGAAGGAAGTTATGGTTCTGAAACTCCCTGTAAGAGGGTAGTATGTGTCACAACTGTGCTGTGGAGCTCTCAGTGTGAGGTGCCTGCTTAGGAAGTCCTGCTGACGGATAGATTCTTTTGCTAACAAATAGGACTAATATTCCAAGAACCCCACCGGCCTGAGTTTGTTTTTCTGCCAAAGTGAGCTAGTATTAGCATTTGAGATAAACACCCAAACAACCTAACCAAAATGTATTACCATCCATCTGGGTTCACAGAAGGGAACCATCAGTGGTCTAATGAAACTCTGAATGACTGAGGCTCACCTCTGAGTCATCCCTAACCCCTCCTTCTGCTCAGCTTTTCATAATTCGTCATCTTCCTTATGTTTGTCCTGCCAATCTTTCCCCTCCTCTCCATTACCTTGGCCTCTACTCTGGACTAAGACTGTTGTTTATGACAACATATACATGTCTGTAAATTCTACATCAGTGGGTTTCTCTGATGGCAAAAACTATGTCATAATCAACTTTTGATTTCCCATGATGCTTAACAGCTTGTCATTTTAAATGCAGTAGACACTCCATTTCTGTTTTCATTTTCTGAAAGTCAAAAGAATGGGAGCAGACAATTCAAGCATGAAGGAGAGAGGAAGAAGACAAGATAAAAGACAGGAAGAAAGGAAGGGAAGCAAGGGAGAGAAATATTTTAAAGTGTTTTTATTACATTACAGGACTCCTTTAAGACATAAATCTCACTTTATTATTGGTTTACTTATTACATTTAAGCACTGATTACAGAGAAGGAGGACCAAAAATATGGAAAGGTAAAGAACTAGGAGCCAACTGAATATCAAATTGGGAATGAAATTATAAAATTTCTCAAATCAGAGAGTAATCCAGTAAGAAAGCAGCACTTGCTTTACAGGGTTACACCTCTGAAAACAACTTTTGTAGATGCACGTTTATCCTGCAAAGCAAAGATGCCTTCGTAACCCAAATACATCCTTTCCGCCGGCTTCAGGGAAACCACTCAGCATGCAGTAGTCCCTGGTAGCGCTGTTCCCACCATTCCCATCACTTTCCCCACAGTGCAGCCTCCCCAGATCAGATGCTGGCAATCGATACCAAACACCTCACGCTTAAATCCATCAGTGAAAAGGCTGTTACAATAACAGCAGCTATTTTATGTGGCTACTGATTTCTTTGGGGCCTCCCAGACCCAAAGGTAGGAAATAATAACTGGTCATTTTTCACCAAGACAGACAATACAGGAGGACAGTTGGAGCAGAGGTGCTTCCTGTGAACTGTACCGTCCATGCAAGTGCTGCCAGGAGAAAAGATAAAAACCCACCTCCTGATAGGTTTTCAATGCTTGCGCTGATGACGAGCACCAATAGGCATCCTCACCAGCACAGTAATCAAGGCAACACAATCCTGCATCCCTGTGCAGACCCATCACTGTGGTTTCATGTGAGCCTCCAGGTGAGGCTGTGTGACTGGTAAAAGAAAACCATCATCCTCATTTCACAGATGGACAGAGACACACAGGGGAGGGAGTTATTAAATGGCAGAACTAGGGGTAGAACACAGAGCTTCTTTCTCTTCACCCAGTTCTTCTGTTTCCTTTTTTCCCCTCAGATTGAATAGCAGTGAGATGATATAGTGATACAGATCCAGACATTGATGGAGTCACACCAAATTGTGGTTTTGAGGAATATTTAATGACCTGGGGAAATGTTTATGGTATAAAGTTAAGTAAAAGAAGAACTATGTATGTATTAAAATCCTGATTTTGTAAAAATTTTGTATAGATATATCACACATAATATATTAACCAAAAATACCTCTGGATGGTGATATAATGAGTGACTTCAGCTTCTTCCTTATGCTTTCTTGTGTTTTATACATTTCTTATAGTATACATATAGTCCTAATATTTTTTAAAAGTTAATTTGAATATATAATTTGAATTAATAATGTATTTTACACACACACACACACACACACACACACACACACACACACACACACACATCAGAAGCAGATAATCCCAAGAAGAAATCCTTTTTCCACTTTCTCTTGTTTTCTTCTGTGGAGGCAATAAAACCAGGTAGCAGTAGAAGCCAATGACTCTGCTGGACCATATCCCTGGTCAACTCCGTAACCTAAGTCCAATGCTTTCTCTCTAAGCGTCACAATCTTCACCAATCAAAAAAGGCATATTTCTATTTCTTGCCTAATTTATATGGTTTTTGAAAAACAAATGAAGAAATAAGATTTTGTGCCTGGAGCCCAAGTGTGCAGGCAGACAGAAAGCAGGGGTATTATGCAAGAGGGGGATCCCTGCTCTTGCAACCAAAAATGTATTCAGAATTACTGTCTTCTGCAAGCTGTAGGCCGTAGCAGGCCCCGTGATTATCTCTTCACAATCAAGTGGGTGCAAATCTAGGGCAGCAGATGTAGCTCCAGTGGAGGGGGGCGGGAGTCTCTAATTGCAGGATTTACATGAGATGAGATTTCCCAGAGAAACTGACTTCCCTGGAGACAGTGGGAGCTATTTTCCCAAACAGAGAAGGATAGGGAGGCTTTGAGAAGAGGCTGCCTTGCTCTCGGCCCTCAGTGTCCTTAGAGGAAGGAAAATAACTTAAAACTGAAACTTAGGGGCTTCCCTGGTGGCGCAGTGGTTGAGAGTCCGCCTGCCGATGCAGGGGACACGGGTTCGTGCCCCGGTCCGGGAAGATCCCACATGCCGCGGAGCGGCTGAGCCCGTAAGCCATGGCCGCGGAGCCTGCGCGTCCGGAGCGTGTGCTCCGCAACGGGAGAGGCCACAACAGTGAGAGGGCCGCATAACGCCCCCCCAAAAAAAAAAAAAAAAAACACTGAGACTTGGTGGTGAGCGATTGAATTAAATTTAAGGAAACTTTATTGAACAGCTACTTTCTGCTAGGCACTATGGGACTAAGAGGCAAACAATGCCATGGTGAAGAAATGAGAATTGAGAAATATTTTTCTGTTGCCGTTTGTGTGTCAGGTACTCTGTTAAACTCTTTATTTAAATTATCATGTTTCTTTATTACAATCAACGTGTGAGGTAGAGATGAAGCTAGGTAACTTCCTCAATGCATCAAGCACTCATGCAACAAGAGCCTGTTAGAACATCTGAGGTCTGCACACATGCCAGGCTCTCTGCACTTGGCTTCCTTTTCAGAGGCTGTTCCTTTTACCTAGGAAGAAATCCCTTCTCACTTTCCCCACTTGAACTAATACTCCTTCAAGAATTAGTTCAACTGCCATCTTTTCCAAGAAGCCTTCTTCCACCCACCTAATCTAGGCTAGTTGAGATCCCCAACTCTACTCCTAGTGCATTGTTTCCACGTAATTATGTACTTGCTTGTCTGTATCCCTCACTACACTGCATACATTTTTTTTTTTTTTTTCTGTTAGAATCTCTGGTGCCTAACAGAAAACTAGAGAAAAGAAGATGCTCAATAAATGTTTGTTTTCTAAGACTTCATGGAAAGAAAGAAAAAGATAAACAGATGACTAAATGGATGGGTAAATTAGTAAGTGAATTAAAGTATCAATGAAAGACAGCATGAATGTTTCTGATACAGCTCTGAATGCTGCAGATATAGATGGTGAGAGGGCATAGAAATGACTGGAACACAGCAGAGGTGGCAAAAACAGTTAGGTCACAAATACCAACATGAAAGCAATGCCACATCCAGGAAAACCATGACTCTTTTTAGCTTGTCGTTTCCCAAAAGTAGCATCCGATTTCTTGCAGTTGACCTATGCATTCTGAAAATGTCCAGCCATCCTGCCAGTTTCTTATCTGGTGCATCCTTTGAGGCTCATGTAAAAGCTTCAGGCCCCAAAATCTGGACGGGGGCAAATACCTGCTCACAGCCTTCCGACTCAGACTGTGCATGAGTGTAACTTCCCAGCTGATTCTGATAGTTAGTCATGTTTAGGATCTTCTACTCTAATGGAAATTCTTGTACTGTAGAGAGAAAGCTATACCAGAGAGTTTTTATACCCCATAAATCTGGCATTTTATGGTTTCACAGTAATACAACTGCCAATTATTAAAACCCTATTCAGTTTTTTTGAAAAGTCTTGCCATTGACAAAGGGTTAAAGTTACTGCATTTTCTTATTTAATCTTCCTGATACCCTTAGTGTTGTAGGTGAGATCCTCTTTCTTGGATAGATGAGGAAACTGAAACTAAGTGAGATTGCTTAGTTTTCTTCTGTCGTAGCCCATCAAATATTTTGTGTGTTTCTTCTCCTTTCTCACTCTCTTTCCTCCAATATTAGAAACTATTAGTACTAACACATATCTGATCCTCGTCTCCTTCTGGATACACTGAAGGACCATCCTTCTTAGCTCTTTATAATTCAGAAGGGCCATTTGACTACTTCTGGCCAGTGAGCTGTGAGCAGAAATACATATGTCACTTGGGGACATAAAGCATTTTAATTGCTGGTGCAAGATCCTTCATCACCCCACACCCCTCTCCAAGTCTCATGCTCCCTTCTCTCCCTATTGAAGCCTCATGTTGATAAAATAGTCACAAGACTAAAGCTGCCTGGATAGCTACTGCCCTGAAGAGAGGCATGGACTTTATATAAGTGAGAATTAAATTTTATCTGTGTTAATCCTAAAACCTGTGGAGGTTGTCTCTTAACCCATTTTCACCTGATAAATGTAGATGCTCCTATGAAGAATAACAAACCTAACTTCTGCCTTCTGAGCTCCCACCCTGCTGACCCTGCTAGATCAGAGTTTCTCTGCCCACACTTTCCGGAGGTTTTTCCTGTCCTCTACACATAGTGCTCCCCTGGTGAGCTTCTACAGACCATTAATCATGACCCTGTAATCATCTCTGGAAGTGCACTTAAATTCAGTCCCCGATCAATATTCCTCCCCGCACTGCCCCACGCCTACTCCCTTCTCACACATCACTGAAATAAACAAGCTAGGCTGTCCGCAGGTGACCTGCACTCCAGGCGGCTTTATTTGCCGCATCCCCATCTGCACCATTCCAGACCCATGGACCTAGGAGTTACCAAAAGATCACAAAGTCAAAGATCTTTGCAAATTTGAACACCTGTGGAGCTGGAAGAAGTCATCCAGTGGAAGAATTAAGAATATGGGGAATGGAAGCTGCATGCTTGCATGTCCTTTACAGCAGAGCTGCAAGAAAACGTTCAGTTTCCCACAGTAACACCTCTAGGGGCAAGGCATTTACTAAGCTCACAAGACATCTTCTTTAACCTTTGGGCACTGCTGACTCTTTAGCTAGATCTTCATTGTCTTGTGCCTATGTATTTCATCCAGGGCCCTGAGTGTACCACTTTAGAGTCAAACAGAGAAATCTGTTCTACGCCACAACAGTTCTTTAAGAATTTGAGAAAAGTTGCAGGCTGTTCCTCACCTGGCCACAGTATCCCCTCCTTTGAATTTAAGCCTTCTCATCTACACATAAGGAAAATAACCCCCAGAGAGAGAGACAGAGACAGAGAGAGACTGAGACTTAACCAAGATCGCACAGCTTCCAATCCAGGGCTCTTTGTATTTATTTACGTTTATTTAGCAAACATTTTTAAAGCACATAGTAGATAATGCAGGACTCACAATTTGAATATGATTCAAACCCTGCCACAGAGGTGCAAAAATTCTAGTAAGATATGTGGACAGTTGAAACTGCTATAGTGAGAAGAAGGTGGGGAAAATTATATTTATTAAATGTCTCCTAAATGTCAGGCATTGTCAGGTACCTCTCATATATTATTTCATCTAATTTTTCAAGTACACTCTTAAGACTGGCAGTATTGCCCGATCTTGCTGATTTAAAAACTTTACCAGTTGCCTATTGCTGCAGAACAGACTACCCAATAGTAGTGGCATAAAACCATTTTATTCTGCTCATGGATTCTGTGGACCAGGAATTAGGACAGGGTACAGAAGGTATAGCTTGTCACTAGACAAGCTAGAAGGAGTTGAGGTTGTGCTCAGCTGGGACTGTCTATCAGAGACACCTACACATAGCCTCTCCATGTGGCTTGGGCTTCTAGTGGCAGCTGTGTTCTACAGACTTAGCACTGGAAGTCATGCAATGTCACTTCTATTGGTGTCTATAAGGCGAGCGTGGATTAATTTAGAAATTAGACTTCAGTTTGTAATGGGGAAATGGCAAAGTCACCCTGTAGAAGAAGCTGTGGGATGGGAGATATCACTATGACATACTCTAGGTTTAAGTTGTATGACTGGCAGATTTTGCTATGTGACTTAAGAAGATGGGTAGATCTTTATGTTCTTAGAGACGTCTCCACGGAGAAGATGCCATTTGGAATGGGCTTGGAAGGAGGGGGGAGATTTGCACATGGAGACATTCTGGATTTGGAATAAAGTATGACTAGAATCACAGAGGCGCCATCATGTACTTCCTTGACCATCTCTGGGTCGTTTTCTGTTTCCAACAAGGAGACATGGATAATTATCCTCCCCAACAGTGACCAGGAGTTCTAGGTACTGGAAAAGTCTTACAACCAAAAGCTGGCATTGTTTGCCAGATGGCAAGGTCCCCAGTTGGCTACTGCACGTTGCACAGGCAACTGAGCTTTTGACACAGTCCAGCTACAGAGAGAGGATGGGGCTAAATGGAAGAAAAGAAAAAAAAAAGCTCAATTTTGGAGGCTCAGGCAGGCTGAAATCCTCTATGATAAGGCAAAGTGGATGGCAACTACAGCCCATTGCCTTGTGGCAGTAACCCTTCGAGCCTCTGAGTAACCAAAATTAGCTCAAAAGCATTTGGCATGAGAATCTTAGGAAGTTTTCTGGGCTAATTGTATACCTCATACTTAGGGAGTAAGACAAAAGTTCTGTTGAAACCTAAATTATAGAGGAAGAGACTTACGTGAAGATTTTATGAGCACCCAAATTGTAACAATTGCCAATGTCTACTTTCAGCAATCCCGTCACCTACCCAAGACATTCCTGTAGCTGCTGACACCAGTATCAGACCCATTATGTCATACATGTACTTCATTACTTATTTATTGACTATTAACCCCACGAGAATGTGAGTTTCACATGGAGAGTCTCTTGGTGCTGTATCCTTAGCCCCAAGGAAAACGCCTGCATGTAGTCACCGAATGTTTGTTAAATAAATCAGACCCCAGGGAGGGGAAGAGGGGGCTGACAAGCTGTGGCTACAACCTTTCTCCTTCATCTTGGGGGTACATGTGACCCTGTAACACTGTCAATAAGCCAAGACTGGTTTTCTTGTCACCCACACATCCATTCTAAATTTTGACATCAGACCTATTTGGAATGCAACCCCAGATCTTCTACTTAGTATCTGTGTGATCTTGGCCCATCATTTAGCTTTACTGAGCGTTAATTTTTCCACAAATATTTTCATCAGAAGGTTGATGTGTACATCAAATCATGAAGGTATGTTGAAGGTGACAGTGAGGCAGGGGGCTCAGTCATCTGGTCCAGCCAACCCCAGGTTACTTCCTGCTAAGCTTGGATAATGAAAGGAAAAGGAAAAGGAGAAAGGAGAAGCAAAAAGAAAAGGAACAAACAGGAGGAATAGGAAGAAGAGGAAGAGAAAGAGGGCAGGACATAGGAAACGGAGAAACACAAAAAGTGAAAGAAATGAGAATAGAAGAGAGAAAAGGGAGAGGAGTGGGAAGGAGATGAGAGGTGAGGAGGACGAAGGTAAAGAAAAAGGGAGAAAAGAGAAAGGGAAAGGGAAAACAGGAAGGGAAAACGTTTTGGAAAAGATTGAGAAGAGAGAAAAAATTGGGACAAAGAGAGGGGAAGAAATGGAGAGGTCCCTCGGAGAAGCATCCCAGGATTCCAACAGTGACATCAGGGCTCAGGGCTCACTCACTGGCCCCAGAACCCAGGCTGTGGACCCCCCTGCAAGAGCATTGCCCCTCTATCTGGCTGTCCCTGTGTTGGCCAGCCCTCCCACTGAGGAGCTCTAGCCAGCCAGGAGGCAGAGCCAGGATCCCCAGAGAGGCTGGGGGCTCACCTCCCAGAACTAATTCTTTGTTTCATGCTCTCCAGCCCCTCTGATTGGCTTTGACAATTAGTACAGCCTTGGCTTCCTGTTGAGGGCATGAGGTGGGTTCCAGCAGACATCATTAGCCCTGACTTTATGGGGATTTATTCAGACTGTTACCATGACTCATACTTTAGTAATGAGGTCTCTCTTCCAGGCGCTCAGTGCTTTGCTACTGGTGTCCCTCCCCGTGTCTTCCTACAGTGGCTCCATTTCCATCTTTCCCCTGAGAATTTCCTGGCTTCCCTCCTGGTTTCAACCACCTTTCAGGGGTGGAGAATGGAGAGTGGTTTCTATAACTTCTGTCTTGCAAAGAGCCTCAGAGAGCTACCCAGCTAGACCAACAAGTAGTAAGAAAACACACAGTATGAAGAGTTGTTTTTTGTTTGTCTGTTTTTTTCTAGAGAGACAGGAGAGAGATCTTGGACCTACTACCAAAAACCCAGATCTGGAAAATTGTTTATATCCCTTTACTCTGCTTGATGTAATTTGGAATGTCAGAGGAGAAGTAGAACTTTAAGACTCTAGACAAATATCTCAGTGGAGAAACTAAGGTTCAGGGTGGGAAGAAGGCTTGCCCAAGATCTCACATAGAGTGGTAGTTAGACCTTGAACTTGTAACTTCTGACTCCTCTTTCCTCCCTATTCTTTCAATTTATTAATTCACTTATCTATTCAAGTAAATACTTGAATCAAGGATCAAGGGCCAGCTCTGCTGTGAAGCTTTCTAAGACAGTTAGGGCCGGCTTGGTCCTACCTCCCCTTTGTACCTCCTGAGCCCTGAATACATATACCAACATTATGGACTTCGATGCTGCATTATTCAGTATAATCTTGTGTCTCGGGGGACTAGAATCTTTAGGATGGAGATTCACTTGTGTAGCCCTGTCACTGGCACAAGGCCTGGCACAAAGTAGATGCTGAGTAAATGTTCCATGAATGAAGGAATGAACAAGCTTCAATCTTCTGATCAACTGCCAAGTATCAGAAAATACTATAGATTCGAGAGATTAACCCCTGTCCCAACTGCCTCCTTGACTGTGGTCCTCACCCTTTAGTGGGAAGACATCACCCTTTCTCTTGTCCTCCTGATTCTTGATTTTCCCAAAGTCCCTGGGGAATGTGCACTGCCTTCCTTTTGAGAGACCGATTAGTGCTGATTTAGAAGTGTATGGACGTTTATTTGAACTTGAAGGGAGAAACGATAAACACTTGATCCCCCAGAAGCTGACATGACCATTTTCAGGGTTCAAAGTTCTCTTTGCCTATTTCAGTGAATCACTGAGGGCTTTCCTAGGCAAACTGAACCAAGTAACAGCTTTTGAAAGAAACAAAGCTGGGCATCACTCAGGGAGATCAGCTCGGTGCTGTGTGACCACCTAGAGGGGTGGGATACGGAGGGTGGGAGGGAGATGCAAGAGGGAGGGGATATATGTATACATATAGCTGATACACTTTGTTAAACAGCAGAAATTAACACAACATTGCAAAGCAATTATACTCCAATAAAGATGTTAAAAAATAAATAAATTAAATAAATAAATGCAAAAAAAAAAGAAAGAAAGCTGGGTTGTTAAATCCCAGGAAAATAAAGTGGGGAAAGGAAGGAGCTAGAAGGATGTTTAACTCACCTGACAATCTGATTTGGATGCTCTCAGGGTTACCTGATGCATTTTAAGTCCAAGGTAGAGAGACGGCTCCAGAGGAAAATATCCCACTTCCAAGACAAAGACCCTCAGTGGGCTCTGAGTGGGCAAGATACAAACAGGCAGCCATTTCTACCAGGTAGGCTATAAATCCAACCTTTATTACCTTTTATTATGTTGTTTCAACAGACTCTTAAAGACAGCACAACAGTCGGTTGATAGCTGCACTAAATCTCTTTCATTTTCTCCTCATATTACTTTCACCTCCTGGATTTTTTTTCCTCTCTCTCTCTCTCTTCATGAGTCAAATTTTATTGGTCTTCTCTAGAGGATGGCAGTAGAATAGAAACATCGTTTATGATTGGGAAACAAAACCCAGCAACTCCCAAACCCCAAAACTGTGAGCAAGCAATGAATGTGTGTGTGTAACCTGTATATGTATATGTTTTATTTGTGGATATATATATATATATATATATATATATATATATATATATAGCAGAAAGCAGAGGAAAAGCGTAACATGGCAAAATGAGAGCAGGGGGATTGGCAGGAATGAATTTAAAAGCAATTTACTGCTAAGATGTCAAAGCCTAAATTGGAATGAAAATAAACTAAGAGTCACCATTTCTAAAAGCCCTGCTTAAAGAACAGAATTCTGTTAAGGGCTAAAAAGTAGTTCCAAGAATACTGTGAGGTGGTGAAGTGAGGCAGAGAGGTAGAGAGAAGAGAAAAGAGAAAATGAATAGGAGTTAGGGAAAAGTAAATTCTAGAATCTTTCTGTCTGAGCTCTAAAGTAAGGCTCAGAAACATTTTCATTGCATCTGAAGTAGTAATTAAGTAGATATTGAACAAACATCTTCAACCAATTTTCCTTTCCTTTATTGATCAATTATTAGTGCCTCTAGGGGATTGACTACTAGGTGCTCATTTCCTTACTACCCATCCTTAACTATGACTCACATACATGCAAACACCCCCCCCCCCCAAGCTGATGATGACAATTGCCTTTTTGAAGACCCCTTAACCTACCCTCCGCTTATTCTTAAAGAGCTAACTGTTCCACCTCATTCTTGAAACTGCCCCGACAATTCTCATCCTTCTTTGAGCCCCTTACCCTCTGTTCTCACTGCCCCATGATGTCTCTGGTCCACCAGACCTGGAAGACTTTTTTTTCACCTCTGTATTGTCACTTCTTTTAGATCTAAGTGTTAGCTCCTTGAGAACTGGAATCATGTTCACCCTTGAGTTAGACTGCCTTGTTCACAGCCTGGCTCTACCATTTACTGGCTGTGTGATCTTAAGCAAGTTACAATCCCCTCTGTTTAGCAGATGAAGAAATCTCTGTTTCTTCATCTGCTAAATGGGAGAAGGGGACTTCCCTGGTGGTCCAGTGGTTAAGACTTCACACTTCCAAAGCAGGGGGTACGGGTTAGATCCCTCCTGGTCAGGGAACTAAGATCCCACATGCCGCGCAGCGTGACCAAAAAATAAAAAATGAATGGGGGAAATACTACCATCTACATCATAGGGTTTTAGCAAGGACAGAATGAGACAACAGGTGAAAACTGCTGGTGCAGCTATGCCACTTTCTGGGTAGGAGGCAGTAGGCTCTGAAGTTGTCTTTATTCATAAGAAAAAATAAACATAACGACCAAGCGTTTGGAACATCATGAGGTCATAAAACATGGTGGTCATAAGCTCAGACTCTGAAGCCAGACTACATGGATTCATTTGCAGTCTATGCCACTTATAACTGTATGACTTTGGGCAAGTTACTTGACCTCTGTTGCCTCCATTTCCTCATTTGTTAAAGATACTAGCAGTACTTACTGTATAGAGCTCTTGTGGAGATTAAATGAGCTAATTCAAGTAAAGTGCTTAAAACAGCCCCTGACACATGGGAAAGGTTCAATACATGTTAACTGGTATTACTGTGATTTAAATAAAATGATGAACATGAAGGCACATAGTAGGAGCTTCATGAAGTAATCTCCATTCAGAAGGTAAAGTCTTTCCACTCCTAGAACTAAAGTGTGTTAACTCAGGTAATGCATGCATGACAAGAAAACGGAATTTTTATCTCCTATAGTCAAGGCAAATGATAGATCCCATCATTACCAAGTATTTGCTTTTCATTTATTATCCTTATGCTTCGATATTCTGTTCAGGTAGAGAAACCCCATCAGATCAGTGCCCAGAGCTTGCATATTCACCAGATAGGAAACTTCCATTGTTTCTAATGAGGAAACCAATTCTTCAAGCCTTGTTAGAATTGCCAAACAGGGTTTCCTGCTGGGCAGTTTCATTTACTTGGCATCTCCTACTGAGAGATACCAGTACCATTCACAGAATGGGGAACAGAGAAGACAGACAACTGAATGAGAAATACCAACTGAAATTTGTCAACACCTTCCGGAGAATAGGAACACATTGTTTTTTAACAAAATGAATTTTAGGAGTTAGACAAACTCATTGCATATATATACTCTGAAAGTGTCAGAGTTAAACAATGAAATCTCAGAAATCATCTAATGCTCCAACAGCCAAGTTCCAATTGATTGATAGCAGCTGCTGGGAACAGTAAGGAAAGAATGATTCTGAGGCTCCTTCCTAGCTCAGTGGGAAAGTGCTCTATTCCACTAGTGACGTCTGCCGTGGGCAAGGAGTTGAACAGTATTGGACCAACTTGCCATGTTCTTCCTATTCGTGATCTGGTTCAACTTCCTAATTTTACAGATGGGAAGACTAAGTCCTACTACTCTGCTGACGTTTTCAAATTCTCTATGTTGGGAAAAGAGGGGCTTAGACTATGCTCATTTTTAAATGCTGTTTTAGTACATGCAAATTTACTGCAATATCAAAAACTGAATATAAATTAGAATGATTTGTGTATTCTTGGCAAGCAGTTGGATACAGCTAAATAGATTTTATGAGCTCTTGAATAATGTCTGATTTCTTGAATAGTTTAAACCATCTTTTTTTCTGCCTCCATTGGTAACTTTGTTTTCCATCTTTATTGCCTAGAAAACCTATTAAAATAGTCTGGTATTTGTTAAAATCTTTACTGATTCCAAAATATTAAGATGTACAAATAAATTAGACTTTACTAGGAATTTATGGATAAGCATAACAAGAAAAGCATATATTATAATACACAGGCAGTCTCCTAAGAGTTTTAACTTAAAGAGAAGTTTTTCAGGTAGTTCATGGATTCACGGATTTTTCTTGTTGCCCTAACAGTTTTACTAACTACAGGATTTGGATTTTTTAAAAAGCACTCTCCCTTATACTATCTCGTTCGATACATTAGCTTGGTGAAAGAGGCATAAAAAGTAGTATTATTCCCATTCATTTAGCAGAGGAGGAAGGAGCTTCATAGAGAATTGGTTTGAAAATACCAATTAAATAATTTTCCATCTCTCTCTGGAAATCAGAGATTGAAAAAGAAATTAATGTCATTGATTTGATCCTAAATTTCAGCCTCCTACATCTCTCTGATCAACCGTAATATCCCTGGGCAATAAATAGGTGTAAGTCAAGTTTCAAAATATTAAATGCTAGATGAAATGCACTAGGAGTCTAGGATAATAGAATGAACAAAGTTACTTACAGTGGTGGAATCAGAGAAGGATTCATGGTTTAGAAGGGCTGAATTTGCTTCTCAAAGTTAGATAAAACAAAAAGGAGATAGGAATGGAAGACATCTCAGAGAAGTTTCAGAAAAGTGCTATCAAATCCTTATCTTGAAATTAATAGAGAAAAAGACACTGCACAGTCTCTTTGGAATTAAACAAATGAAAGACTATTTCCAATGACTCATGTTTCTTGGTTGTTATTTTCAAAGTTGATGTGCAGCCTCCATAAGAAGTTCTACTGCAGGCAGTGACCCTGCTCAAACATATGTATGGTTTTCAGTTAGAAGCAAACCTGTTTCTGATTTTATTCTTTGCCATTTGCTACATATGTGACCTCAAGCATATGATTTCAGTCCTTCCCTTTTCCTTTTTTTCCCCTGCTTTTTGCTTAGTCTGCCTGAAAGGAAAAATGATATCTATCTCCCAGTGTTGGTGTGAGGATCATTACTGGTATACAAAGAGAACCTTGCAGATAGCATGTGTTCAGTGCATTCGTTTTCCTCTTCATTTCTCACAGCCAGAAGTACCTATCTGGCTCAAGAGGAAAGAAAATATTTGATTTTCCCTAAGTATAACCAAACGTGTAGATGAGATTATCAGTGCTGAAATTGAACTTTGTGTGTATATGTGACATAGGGTAGAACATTTCATCAATTTCTACCACTGTTCAGCTAGGGATTTAGGGTAGATCTACAAGAAAGCATGGAAGTGACTAAATTAAATCAACCTGGTGAACTGTTCAGGGCTTGTGATGCTTTGCCATTAAAAAAAAAAAAAAAAAAAAATCACGTTAAGTCCCAGTAGTTTCCAGCTTGATCGAGCAACAATCATTCTTTTTTTTTTTAAACTTATTTATTTATTCATTTATTTAATTTTTGGCTGCATTGGGTCTTCGCTGCTGCACGCGGGCTTTCTCTAGTTGTGGTGAGCAGGGGCTACCCTTTGTTGCGGGGCGCAGGCTCCTCATTGCGGTGGCTTCTCTTGTTGCGGAGCACAGGCTCTAGGCGCGCGGGCTTCAGTAGTTGTGGCACATGGGCTTCAGTAGTTGTGGCTTGCGGGCTCTAGAGCGCAGGCTCAGTAGTTGTGGCTCATGGGCTTAGTTGCTCCGCGGCATGTGGGATCCTCCCGGACCAGGGCTCGAACCCATGTCCCCTGCATTGGCAGGCGGATTCTCAACCACTGCGCCACCAGGGAAGCCCAACAATCATTCTTAAGAAATGTTACTAAATACTTATTTAATGAGTCTGAGGCAAGTGACACAATATAACATGTATAAGAATAGATAACGCATGTTATCTATTTAATAGAACAAAACTTAGTTCATATGAAGTCTATGGGTTGAGGTAAGAAAAGCTGAAATTTTTTAATTTTATGAAGCAAAAAACAACTACACATGCATCATTGCCTTTATCCATGCCTATGTATGTATGTGTGCATTTATTGTTTTAGATATAAGTGGCAAATCTACCTACCGTATCAAAATATTTTCTCAATAAAGATCCTTGCAGATAGATAAGATGCTATTATATTTAACACACCACTTAATGCCATACCTGTGGATGTTTCTAAAGTTCAGAGAAGTAATTTCTGCTGTTAAGCTGTCTTATCATTACCTACCCCCCAATCTTTTAAATGCTACGTTAAAAAGGCTTGCTAGATAAAACATTTTTAATACTGTGTGTGAAGGCTTATTTCAGCCACCAAGCTATGATTGTACATATTGACCACCACTATTAATCAGTGTTGTCTGGATGCAAATATTCAATCAGATATTAGAATATAATTTCTCTCTAGAGAAGTAACATGTTGATCTGTTTTTATTCATTAATAAGGACTTGAAGAGGCTTATCGGGTATCATCAGGGCCTTAATAGAAACTAAAGACATAAGAACAGATCATGTTTCTCTGGAGGATGGTGGAACATAAAAGTTCCCTAGAGAGGGTCAAGTGGATGGCTGGAGTGGGAGGTTGGGATAGTGTTGATCATCTGACGTGGAATAGAGATGAATAGGAGGAGAGGACTTGGCCCTGGGGATAGAAGCGCACAGTGGGAACAGGTGGCCACCTAGGTTCTTTCATTTATTCAAACAAATATTATTTGAGAGTATATGTAAAAATATATATATGCTTATATGACAGCATCTGTATGTAACAATAGTAAATGTGACAATCAGAGTCTTTGCCCTTTACAGTTTATGGTCTAATGAGCTCCTGGACCAGCAGTATCGATATCACCTGGGAACTTTTTAGACATGAGGATGCTCAAATCCCACCCCAGACCACTGAACCAGAAACATCGAGGCGCCCAGTAATCTGAGTTTTAATAAGCTTTTCCAGAGATTTTGAGAACCACTGGTCTGATGGGAACTGTTCTGTAATTTCACTCCCTCAAAGCTATCCTGCTACAGAAAGTGTGAAGGAGAAGCGGGAGTGTAAAGTGGCAGGAAAGTTATCAGTAAGTTTTCTTGATTCTTTGCTTGTCTCTTTGCCTACACAAGCCACTTGGTACTTCTGTGACATCATCTGGTGCATGGAGTCCCAAACTTTTCTGCTCACCAGAATTATTGAAGGGCTGTTTATTTATTCAGTTGTTCATTTAGTCATCCTACCAGCATTTGTGGAACATTTATATCAGGCACTGTTCCAGGCATGTTGATGCAGTGGCAAAAAAGACAAGCATTATCCTTGCTCGTCTGGAGTTCAGAGTCAAAATGATACTTCAGAATATAAACAATCACAACAACGAAATAACCACAAATATTACAAAAGAAAATAAGATGTTATGGAACAGAACAACCTGTATGTGTCGAGGGCGGGAAGGACAACTTAATTTGAGAGTCCTTTAGTACATCTCTGAAGAAGTGTTATTTAAACTAAGCTAAAGGATAGAGAGGCATTAACCAGAAGAGAGATGAGTCTGTGCAAAGATCTGGAAAGAGGCAAAACCTCAGGGTGTTCAAGGAACTGAAAAGGACAAGTGCAGAAAACAAGGGAGGAGGTGTTTGGATTGAGACTGAAATCAAACAGGTTGGTAGAGACCAGAGTGGGCAGCTTGGGAGGACACTGTGAGCAGGAAGAAGATTTACGTTAAAGTGATCACAATGGTTGCAGGGAGGAAAATGGATTAGATCAGAGCAATGGAAGCAGGAGGACCACCTTGGAAGAGCCTGCCTCTCAGATGCCCAAGTGATAGATAAATGGCTTATGTGTGGAGGGAGCTAACGGGTAATGCAATGGCTTAAAAAGCAGGATTCCTGCGTCTAGAGAAGATATCACTCACTGGAATGGCTTCCAAGCTGTTTGGACTCAGAGGCCCCCCTCTTCCTCCCAGCCCCAAACCTTGACAATTGAATAGAGAGAAGGGTGTTCACCTCCGCGGTACTTTCACTGACCTCGCTCAGAAGTCCCTTCTCTGTGCCACCAATTCGCTCTTACCTCTCACTTTCTTTTTCCTAAAAGTGTTGCCCTCTCACTGTTCTTTTAAAGTGCAAATCTCCTGGGAAAGTAAAGCTCTGAACTGTCTTTGATAATGCTGAGAACATCAGTTCCCTCCTGACAGAGGCAGGTTACAAGGTTCCTTGGTTACGACGCTAAATGCTCTGACATGACCTTGGTTTCCTTCTGACCCAGGTCAGGACAGGGATGTGATGTGACTGACACCTCTTACCCCACACATAGCCTCTGGTGACTGGAGGTTGACACCTTCACCAGCCTTCCCCCCAGGGTGCCCAGTCATCTCTCCCTGTGGAGCTGACAGCGCGTTGGCATTGCTGACAAATGACTCATTTCCAGCCACATAAAATGCCTTCAATCTTCTCTTATTTGAAGTCTCACAGATTACCTCCTCCACCCCCTTCTTTTCTGACAACTTCACTCCAGCAGTTCATTATGTTAAAAACCACACTTATTATGCCAGAGTGGGTCTGGCACAATTAGAGTTCAGTTTTAATTACAGACCTGGATCTACTGTAATACTTGGACTGATGCTTCTATGGGCCTGTGACTCCCACAGTGGACGCCATGGGACACCTTGTTCTCCCCACCGTATAGCCCCTCCCCAGGGGGGTGGGAAGAGACTGAACGTCCTTCTTCATTCTCTTAGTTTTATTTGATTGTGGGGTCCCCCCATGAACTACATCACCCAAGTCAGAATTCAGGGTACAAACTCAGAGGCCTTCCCCATCTTTTTTTTTTTTTTCTTGGCCAATCAGCCACCAAAATTCCTTCTTGCCTTTGGCTTTGGCATCTCTCTGATGCCCCCTGCCATGCCCGTAGATCACACTATCATCACCTTTTTTTTAGAATATTACAAAATCCTCTAGGTCAGTCTTCTGCCTCCTGTCCTGCCCCTTCCAAACAGTCCCCCAAATAATTGTTTAAAAATGTAGGTCAGTTCACCTGATTCACTGTTCTCAACCCTTTGACAGCTTCTCAGTGACCTTAGCATAAAGTCTTCAGCTTGGAATTCAAGGTTCTCTCTAACTCCCTCCCATGCCCCTCTACCCCAGGCCACCTTCACCTGAATCCTGTGATGGGAAGATCTCTAAGTAACCAGGTTACTTAGAGATCTTCCCATGCATCCTACTCTTGGATTCCTTCCCATCTTTGCTCAAGCTCATTCTTATCTGGAATATCTGGTTTTCCTTCTCATCCTGCAGGGCTCATTTCACGTCCAAGAAATCCTTCGGGACATGTCATCCCAAAGGAATTAAGGACCTGTTTCTGAGGTTCAAACACTCTGTGCCTCCCTTTATCCTGCCATGAATCTCATTAACATGTTTGTTCTTTTGCTTGTCTTCCATTCCACTGAACTATGAATTCCTTGAGGACACAAGTAGTGCCTTAGGCAACTCTGTGTAACCAGAGACACACACACACAGTGAAATGTGACTGACTATAGTGTGCATCCTTTCTGCCTGTAGTTCAGCTTTAATAACAGTTAGTGTGTGCATCCTGGTCCTCCATATAGGACACATTTCAGCATCTCTCGCCCCATTTAATCTTCACAACACACCTGTAAGGAAGTCAGTTTAACCAATTTTACAGAGGAGAAAAATGAGTTGCAGGGAGGTTTAGTAACTTGTTTGTTTTCATTCCACTGATACCAGTAGTGCCTGTGTACCTGCTGTCAGAAATCTACATGGATTTGGGTATGAAACAGATATGGTTATAAAGCTACACCATAAGGATCAGAAGGAACTTGTCAGTTGAAGTGGAGTGATTGAGAAGTTTATTCCAAGCAAAACAAAAAATGTGTCCCTACACGTTGACCTTAATATAGTCACAGGGCTATAAAGGAGGGAGGTGGTTAAGAAAAAGTTCCAGTCTGGTACATCTCTGCTAATTAGTAGCTGTGTGATCTAAGCCAGTTTCCTCACTTCAACTTCCTCATATGTATAATGGGGATAATAAAAGCTCCAAAGTCCTTAGATTATTGTGAAGATACAATGAAATAGTGTATATAATTTCCTAAGAACAGTCTCTGACAAATAGCAATGGCTCAACATATCATAGCTATTTCTAGCACTGCTATTCCAGCTGTCCATTGTTGTGCAAGAAACTACTCCAAAACTTAGTACTGTCAACCATTTTACTTTGAGCGTCAGTTTTTTAGAAAGAGCTCACCTGGGCGGATTGTCTGTGTGACACTGACTGATATAATATGTCCACGTATAGGGTGGCCTCTTCTCTCACTTGTCTGGCACCTGAGCTGGGATGGCATTTGTGTAGGAAAAAAGATGCTAGTTGTCAGCCAGATGCTTAGCTCAGGGTGTTGACCAGAGTGCCTACAAAGGCCAGATAGACCAGTGTGGTCTCTCCAGGGGTGTGGACTTCTCAGAGTTGCAACTTGTTTCCCAGAAAGGAAAGGGATCTGAGCAGAAGACACAAGGCCCTTATGAGAAGTTACAGAAAGTCACTTCTGACATATTCTCCTATTCAAATAAGTCACCACAGCCAGTCCAGATTCAAAGGGAGACAATTAAACGCCACCTTTCAATGGCCTACAATATAGCTAGTACTACTGGTAGTATCATAACTTTTAGAAGCAATCACAGATACTCCACTGCTATGAACATGTAGAGAGTGCATGAAAAAGGGATGATTAGGGGCATGGAGATGCTGAGAAAGTACTGCATCAATGTGGTAGAGTAGGAGGAAGAACACTATTCCAACCGCTCTGCTACACCCAGCAAAGCCAGTGAGAACTAAGCAAGTGAATTTCCCAGCCCCAGGGGGTGCATGTGTAAACCAGGGACTCAGGGGCAGCACTCTGAAAAGGAGTAAGAATGCCAAGAGCATCCCTGGGATTTCTTTCCTGAATCACCTGAAATGAAGCAGCCAACTCTCTCCAGCAGCCTTTTTCTGTCTCTTACATGACGGAGGTCACGCTGAGCTATTTTTCCAAACTGTTGAGGTAAGAGGATAAAAGGTCTCAGCTATCTTGGCCATCATAAGCTGAAGTTACTCATGGGGAACAAGGCAGGAGGCATAAAGAGGACACAGCAAAGCGGATGTTGTACATGAAAGACACTTTCTAGCACAATGTAGTTCACATTTCTTCTCCTCACTGACTGTGCTCATTTTTTTTTTTAACCATGTGGGTTTTTTGTCACCACAAGATATGTATGGCCTCTTTTCTGAGTTCATTGATCTGGTTAAAAAAAAAAAAAAAAAACTCATCTCTTTGTGGCTGACCTGCTCTTACCTATCAATTTTATTAATGCTTCTGTTATACATCTACCACCTGAGAAAGACCTGAATAATTTAACAACTTCTACTGTTCTGTTATTCTTATGAATTCTTGACACCAATAACACACACCAAATTAAATACACACAAATGTCTATTCAGAGACATAACTTTCATACACCACACACACACACACACATGCACACACACACACACACACACACACGTGTCAAAATATCCTGGATTGCCTGTGTTAGTCGTGGGTCTCTCCTGTTTTACAGCTGTAATTATCAAACACACACACACATTTCGTTCTCAAATATGTTCCATACGGATGATAAATTTTACAGTTGCCTTAACTTTCCAACATACATGGTATACACCCCAATAAAACATACATACAAACACATACCAACACACTGAATCTCCCTTCTCTCCACAAACACACATGAAGATATTCAACCATTCTAAAATGTACACACACACTTACCAGAATGCATAGACACCCTCAAATTCTAAACGTACACCAACACTTCTCCCACTTTAAATGGGGGTGAACTACTGCATACTAGCAGGTAACAACTCTTACTTTGATTAAATAAAGGCACTGAATCCTTCTGCCTGAGTGGTACAGGAAAAGGCATGGAAAATTTGGAATTGAAAAACCTCAGTTCAAACCCTTGCTCTGCCCTGAGTTAACTAAATGAGTCTATAGTTGTTTATTTAGCAGCTACCATGTGCCAGGTTCTATTCTGGGTGCGGGACAAGAGACACATCTGGAACAACCTCAGTCTTCACAATTTAGATGGAGAGAATGATACATCAGCAAAGAACCTGGGTATAAGTTATTTAAATGCTATGGACGAGGAATTATCACATATAATTATCAAAGCATATTGCTATATTTATTGTTTTTCCCATATTATTACCATGTTATCACATCCATAAAAATCCACCTCCATCTTCTTTTTTATATTCTCCCACTTTTTGTTTACACACGCCTCAACCTCCGAAAAGCTCAAGGCAAGCTCCAGAGTGTCTTCCCAACTCATCCATGTCTTGGCATGGATTCTCTATTCCTCCTATGGCAGGAAAGGCTGAGCGGCCCATAACCCATTCTTGAAGTTGTGCAGCATCGCATGGCACTGATACTTAATTGCATTACTTTTATTCATCCAGCCTTGGGTACTTCAGCTCGTTGGGTTCCAGCCGCGGTTAATTGGTATATCTCCCACTGGCTCCTGATTAGCTGCTTCTGATTAGGGCCTAATGACTTCATTCGGTCCCTAATTCAGGGGGATGAGTTGCAAAACTGCCAGCAAACTGCTCAGACAGAATTACATTTTCCCAAGCCCTGAAGACAGCACTTAAACTCTACATAAACAACATTCCCCCACCCTCGTTCCTCCTCATTGCCTCCGGACCTCGCTGCATAGAAGCAAGAGAGGAAGGAAGCTTGTGACCCAGCTCCTGGCTGCTAGAGCAGATGTCCCAAGAAAAAAAAGGCCTGGAAGCTGACAGCCTGGCTCCTAGAAGGAAGTCGCTCCCCACAGTACTAACTCCTGCATTGTGCCTGAAGGGAAGACTTGGTGTGTAAGACCTTCCCTGAAGTCTTCACCTTTCACACCTGCTGCTTGCCTTCTTCGGGAACAAGATACACCCCTGAGCTTTGCCTTGAGCTTTGGCTACAAACACCTGGAAGCCCTAACCCATTCCAAATTCAGAAGACACAGAGAAAATAGTCTCTACCCAGGATCCAAACTGACCATAACTTCCCCTGGTCCCCAGTGCTGACTCTGACCTCCCAGACCACAGCCCCTGACATCCTACACTAAGGAGCAAGATGGTCAGAGATACAAACTTCTGCCTAAGGATGAGAAGCCCCTTGGGGTGCATCTTTAATATACAGATTCCCAAGCTCTAGAGACCCACTTCAGAAGATTTTTGTCTAGTCCAGTATTTCATTCTGCAGATTTATATATTTTTTTCATGATTTCATTTTTAAATTTTTAAAATTGAGATACAGTTGATTTATGGTACTATATTATTTTCAGGTGTACAGCATAGTGATTCAGTGTTTTTACAGATTATACTCGATTAAAAGTTATTACAGGATAATTGCTATAAAACCCTGTGCAATACAATATATCCTTGTTGCTTATCTATTTTATACATAGTAGTTTATATCTCTTAATTCTGTACCCCTATCTATCTTGCCCCTTCCCTCTCCCCACTGGTAATCACTAGTTTGTTTTCTATATCTGTGAGTCTGTTTCTGTTTTGCTATATTCATTTGTTTTATTTCTTAGATTCCGCATATAAGTGATATCATACAGTATTTGTCTTTCTCTCTCTGACCTATTTCACTAAGCATGATATTCTCTAGGTCCATTCACCTTGCTGAAAATGGCAGAATTTCATTCCTTTTTTTCCTTTACCTTTTTAAGGTAAAGTTCCATTGTATATATATAAATATATAAATATATACACACACACACACATACACACACACCCCACATCTTCTATCTGTTCTTCTGTTGATGGACATTTAGGTTGCTTCCATATCTTGGCTATTGTAAACAGTGCTGCTGTAAACATTGGGGTGCATGTATCTTTTCAAATTAGTATTTGTGTTTTTTTCTGGATATATAGCCAGGAGTGGATTTGCTGGATCATATGGTAGTTTTATTTTTAGTTTTTTGAGGAACTTCCATACTATTTTCCATGATGGCTGCACCAATTTACTTTCCTATCAAGAGTGTAGGAGAGTTCTCTTTTCTCCACATCTGTGCCAACATCTGTGATTTGCTGACTTTTTGGTGATAGCCATTCTGATAGGTGTGAGGTGACATCTCATGGTGGTTTTGATTTGCACTTTTCTGATAATTAGCAATGTTGAGCACCTTTTAATGTGTCTGTTCGTCATCTGTATGTCTTCTTTGGAAAAATGTCTATTAAGGCCTTCTGCCCATTTTTTCATTAGGTTGTTTGTTTTTTTGATATTGAGTTGTATGAGCTGTTTATATATTTTGGATACTCACCCCTTGCTGGTCCTATCAATTTGCAAATATTTTCTCCCATTCTGTAGGTTGTCTTTTCATTTTTGTCGATGCTTACCTTTGCTTTACAAAATCTTTTAAGTTTAATTAGGCCCCATTTGTTTAATTTTGCTTTTATTTATTTTTATTTTTTGGCCTATCAAAATACCCATGGCATTTTTCACAGAACTAGAACAAATAATCCTAAAATTCATATGGAAACACAGAAGACTCCAATTGCCAAAGTAATCTTGAGAAAAAAGAACAAAACTGAAGGTGTCACCATCCCAGACTTCAGAGTATACTACAAGCTACAGTAATCAAAACAGTATGGTACTGGCACAAAAATTGACACATAGATCAATGGAACAGAATAGAGAGCCCAGAAATAAACCCATGCACCTATGGTCAATTAATCTATGACAAAGGAGGCAAGAATATATAATGGAGAAGAGACAGTCTCTTCAATAAGCGGTGCTGGGAAAACTGGAAAACTACATGTAAACCAGTGAGATTAGAACATTTCCTCACCGTGTCCACAAAAGTAAACTCAAAATGGATTAAAGACTTTAAATGGATTAAAGACTTCTGTGGTGGCACAGTGGTTAAGAATCCTCCTGACAATGCAGGGGACACGGGTTCGAGCCCTTATCCAGGAAGATCCCACGTGCCGCAGAGCAACTAAGCTTGTGCGCCACAGCTACTGAGCCTGCATGCCGCAACTGTTGAAACCTGCGTGCCTAGAGCCCATGCTCCACAGCAAAAGAAGCCACCACAATGAGAAGCCTGTGCACCACAACAAAGAGTAGTCCCTGTTCACCACAACTAGAGAAAGCCTGCACACAGCAATGAAGACTTCACACAGCCAAAAATAAATTAAATAAATAAATTTATTTTTTTTAAAAAAAGACCTAAATGTAAGACCTGAAACCATAAAACCCTAAAACTCCTAAAATATAACATATGTCCTAGAACACTCTCTGACATAAATTGTAGCAATATTTTTTTTGGATCTGTCTCCTAAGACAAAAGAAATAAAAGCAGATTTATATATATTTTTTTTTAAAAGAAAGGAATTTTATAAACATTTATTTAACACTTACCAGTTGCCAGATCCCATTTTAGGCTCTAGGGAAACACAGGTGACCAAGACTTCATTTTTGCCCTCTAAGAGTCACTGGTCACTGGGGAAACAAATCCTTTGATTGACAAGTCAGCACACTACAGTAAGTGTCTGGAGCATGATAGGTGGTAACCGTAATCTGATCTAAAATCTCTCTCTCTACACACACACACACACACACACACACACACAAAATACATATATATGAGAATATGCTAAAATGCAAACCATTTAAAATGCAATAAAGGGGACTTCCCTGGTGGCGCAGTGGTTAAGAGTCCACAGGCCAATGCAGGGGACACGGGTTCGAGCCCTGGTCCAGGAAGATCCCACATGCCATGGAGCAACTAAGCCCATGCGCCACAACTATTGAGCCCGCGTGCCGCAACTACTGAAGCCCGTGTGCCTAGAGCCTGTGCTCCTTAACAAGAGAAGCCACAGCAATGAGAAGTCCACGCACCGTAACAAAGAGTAGCCCCAGTTCGACGCAACCAGAGAAAACCCTCACGCAGCAATGAAGATCCAACGCAGGCAAAAATAAATAAATAGATTTATTAAAAAACAAAACAAAAAAAGCATATAGACCTGGTCTCTAATTCCAGTTTTGCTATTACACCTGATAAACATTGGGAAAATTACAGAGCTTCTATAAAATTCAGTTTGTTTGTGTAAAAAGAGAATGATCATATTTAATTTTCAAATTCTTTTGAGGATTATGTAACACAAGAAATTTGTAATAGGGTCAAATGCATAGCGTATGCTCCATAAATAGTAAATAGTTTAATATTTTATTTTAATTTTATGAATTAATGTCTACCTCACCTAGTAGAACATAAGCTCCCGAGGCCAGGGACTACATTGTTTAGTGGACTTGTGTACATCCAGCATCGAATGCTGTGCCTGGCACATAGTAAATGTTTAATAAACATCCACTAAAAGAAAGAATGAGGGCTTCCCTGGTGGCGCAGTGGTTGAGAGTCCGCCTGCCGATGCAGGGGACACGGGTTCGTGCCCTGGTCCGGGAAGATCCCATACGCCGCAGAGCGGCTGCGCCCGTGGGCCATGGCCGCTGAGCCTGCGCGTCCGGAGCCTGTGCTCAGCAACGGGAGAGGCCACAACAGTGAGAGGCCCATGTACCGCAAAAAAAAAAAAGAATGACTGGAAGAATAAACAAATGGTAGTTTCTAATTGTCAGCTCAACCTGAACTAAAATGATAAGCCTTGGTTTTGATCTTGGAGAAGGCTGGAAGGCATTTCAGGCTAGGGGAAGTTTACAAGCAAAGGCAAGTTCGCATGAGGACCCAAGGCATTTTAAGGGATTGTACGAGAATCAATGCATTTGGGATAGAAGATACACACTACTAATGAGTGAGATGTTGCCTGTGACACATCCCATACAGAGCACGTCCTTAGTATGTGTTTGATAAATAATGCTGAGAATAAACACACACCAAACTGATGAGAAGATCTGAGGTCACTACAGCCGCTTTGTAGAATTCACCCAAAATAGTCGCTTGGGAAGCCACAAAATGGGTCCACTTTGTGTCATCTCCTAGGACCCCAAGAGGCTGACACAGTGCTCCAGGTAAATAAGTGAGAACCACACACGCTAGGCAGCGATGGGACAAATAGAAGGGCAGTGGTTGCTGCTGAAATTGGCAAGGGATAAGTATACATTTGGGCCCCGTACAATCTCAAACGTGCTATAGCTTGCTCTCCATGTCTTTACCTCTCCTTCGGTGCACAAATTGAGTAGTTGAGGTGGCAGTAAATTGATGAAGTGTGCCAAATTACCTTTTCTTCCGTGTGTGCAGAATTAAAGTTTCTCTCCCAGCAAGTGGAACTAGGGGGATTTCAACCAGGCACTATCCCTGGGGGAACTAGCGATGCACTCTTAACAAATCAGAGACTGAACGTTGGTATTTTTTGTGTTTGGAGACAGATTGGGCAGAGAGTCTGCACTGGAAGGATGAGAGAAGATAGAAGGGGTTGCAGCAAATAAGCTGGCTTTTGCCAAACCCCTGCTATTCTTCAATGACTCATGTCTTCTTCAATAGCGTTATTGTAATTATATCTGTCATTTACGGAACACTCACCAAGTGCTAGGAACTGCACTAAGCACTTTTGGCACATTATTTAACTTAATCTCCATAACTACCCTCTGAGGAATACATTATCACCTCCAGAAACAGATAAAGAAACATTAAATCAGAGAGGCCAATTTAGTTGCCTGGTGTCACATTGCAAACTGGTGACAAACTGGCATTCTAACATGGGTCCTTATGATTCTGAAGCCCAAATCCCAACCCTTTCACTCTTCTCCCTTCCATTGCAAGGCTTGGTGTGAGGTCTCACTTTAGAGCAGAGTGAAGGTGTTTGCTTAATGATAGAACAAACGGACTATAGTGAGGAATTATATGTTGGTCTGTATCCTAGTTTGTAACCCAGCCAATTTGAGACAGCTTTCAAAAATCACTACAATGAAATTGAAAAGCACACAGATACAAGCAAAACAGAAGGACCAAACCGATGTAAAAAATACTGGAAGTAAATATGTGGTATCTAGCAGATAAAGGTTATTAAAGTGAAGCAATAAATCCAGCTTGAGCATCCTGTCTGCTGAAGCAAAACGGAAAACACAGTAGTTTGCTTGATATCTAACACTTATAAAGGAAAAACATGCCAGTTCTTTAGAGGAAATAAATTAATAAAAGTTTAGCATCCAGAAAAAGATGATTGTTTAGTCAACAGGCACACACTGAGAGCTTACCATGTGTCAGTCCCAGAGGTAGGGGCTAGGGGCACACTGAGGAGCTAAACAAGCACAGTACCTGCCTCTTAGACCCTTAGGTCTAGGTGATAGACAGCCCTAAAACAAATATAAGAAAATGTTCAACTCTTCAAAGAGG
Organism: Tursiops truncatus; assembly: GCF_011762595.2. Taxonomy (NCBI): domain Eukaryota; kingdom Metazoa; phylum Chordata; class Mammalia; order Artiodactyla; family Delphinidae; genus Tursiops; species Tursiops truncatus. The sequence goes on along the minus strand of NC_047039.1, from coordinate 99,183,006 downwards.
TGTTGAGACAACAGGATTATCTAATTCATTCTGGGAGGAGCATGGACGATTTCCTGGTGGAAGTGCTATTTAACTAGAGGCAGAAATGATACTTAAGCAGGGCTGTAACAATGAATATTATTTAGGCAGATACAAGGTAAGGGCTTGGGGCATTGGACAAGGGGAATGTGACAGGTAGAGAGATAGTATTTGCAAATGCCCAGAGGTGTGGAAGAGCATGTTATATTCAAGAGTCAGAGAAGTCCAGTGGCTGTAACAGAGTAGGAGAGAACAAGAGATGAGACTAAGACCCATATAATCAGAGTGTGCTGGGGCAAGCTCATTAATACCAGTGGGCAAGAACCCATTGTACACATCTGTTTCAACTAGGGTAGTAGCTTGAAATCAGCCATAGTGGGAATATTTCTACCATGGACATTGACAAACATCATATATGTAGAACTCTTTATCTCCTTTACAAGCATTGATCAGCTCACCACTGCATATAATCGTATTTCAAGATGGTAGTCCTGCCAAGCAAATACCTTGGAGGGAGAATCAGCTGAAACTGAAGGATGGGAGAAGGCTTCTTGGAAGAGATGACATTTGGGCTAATGATAGCATCAGGCAAAAATCTAATCCAGCAGGTTGGAACACTGAATCCAGAGAGTTAGTCAGCAGCCAGCAGGTGGTAGGAAAGCACAAATGATCAACCTTAGAGAGAGGCAATGTACGGAGACATAATGCTCTGCTTAGCTATGAGGGTCTTCAAAGAGAAGTTAGTTTTAGGAGACCTCATAGGCAATTATTACCAACCAGTCAGCAGTCCAGTGTTCCAAAAAAGAAATCTGGTCCCATGAAAAGAGAAGGCAGGACTATGAGATACCAAGCAAAAATCAGTCCTCTGGTTATGTCAAGCTGTGCAGGTAATTCAGACAGGGACCCAGGGATGATATCTGGGACCTACGGTGTAAATCTCCCTCTTAGCAAAATGCAGGAGCCCAAAAGCTAGGTCATAAGGCAAGCATATGACCTGGTTGGATGCGGAATGCCCTAATCTCTGTTTTGCATCTCCTTACTTTGTGATGTATCAAATACATTGGGACTGAGGCTGCAGGTGAGCTTCCAGGAGCCCCAGGTGTGTGGAGAGAGGAGGCAAAGCAGTAGTACACTAAGATTTGGTGATCTGGGCATAGGGAGGACTGGGTGAACAAAGAGGCAAAAGCAGGGAAGGACAGGGGAAATAAGTCGTTTCTCCTGAAGAAGAATGGCAGTTCTAGTAGGTAAACTTAGAAAGGTTAATTAGGGCCACGATATTAAATGCCTTAAATACTTGGCTAAGAGGCTTTGACTTCATGCAGCAGGCGATGGAGGGGAGAGGCGTGGCAATGAAAGTGTCCAAGCAGGGCCATCAGTGATGTGTCCAGGGCCACACTTTGAGACTAGTCTGGTACTGATGCATGTATGTGGGACTGAACAGCAGGGAAACTGGGCCTTGTATTCCTACAGAACTCAAGCAGCACCACACTAACAAAATATACACCTAACAAGTGGTGAGGAAAATGGTGTCTGAGCTTGGTGCATACCATTCCTCATCATCTTTAACCCTTTTGCTCTTCTCATGTATCCTTGCTCTGTCCCAACCCACTCATCAATTTACTGAAATCCTCTCAATTAGGAGACTGTCATATAAGAAACAAATGCCCTAGAAAATCTGACTGTCTCATAGTTTCTCCCCAAATATTAAGTTTTACTCTAAATGTGACCATGGTCTTTTGCAAAATGCATTTACCATTTTTCTGTATTTTTCTTTCTTAAACTAAGACAAAGTGTTGGAGGTAATGTTGTTGATTTGACAAGGGACTTTTTTATTCCTTCTAAAATGCTACAAGAAATGTCCTATTACAATTTCATTGAAATAACTTGTAAGCAACTTGACCTCATAACTCCATCCTTGGCAAACTTAGATGGCATCACTATGGAGATAAATACTCTCACAGAATTAAGCATTGATGGGTATAGTAATATTCCCACATTTCAGTCAGAAGGTCTGGGCTTAAATTTGGGCTCTGCCATTTCATAATTGTGTGATTTTAGGCAAGTCCCATAACCATATTGAACCTCAGTTTGCCCCTCTGTGAAATGGGGTGCTTATCTCTATCTTCCCTGAGGGGATTATTGTAAGGATAAAATGAGATTATGCACAGGAAAGCTGTTTTGTTTTGTTTTGTTTTTTTTCTCTACAAAGTGCTGCTCAAATAACAAGGAGTGATTTCCTCATCAGTGGCTCCTTTTATTTGGGGGTTTCCATGTACTTCCAAGCTCAAATGAGAAGCCTCATATTGCACAGTGCATGCTCACATAAGTTGGAGGGGCTGGCTGACCTTCTTGTTGACTACAGGGAAGCCATAATTGTCCTTTCATCCTGGTACAGCCTCTTTTCTCACTTGAAAGGCAAGTTCCAAAGGAGAGAGAAGGAAAGTGGCCTCATATGATAGACTCCCTTCCCTCCCCCACTCTCCTGCCTTTGAGTTGTAGATGGCTAAGAAGGGTCTCCTCCCTGGCTCTGGAAGCTCTTCCCTCAGCCACTGTTGGCTCTGCTTATTTTAGCCTCCTTCTTGAAAGCTGAGGGAAGAGGAAGGGCCCAGCCTCCGGTCCTCCTGTCTGGTTGGATCTAGAAGGGCTAGTGTAGGCTTTTCTCCCAGGATGAGGCATCTCTGTCATAAGAATTGAGGGGACATTTATCTTCCCGAAACACACACTAATCTGCCAGCCACAGATGAAGATAAGGGGATAACGAGCAGGAAGTGAAGGAGAAGTGGCCATTTCGATGGGCAGGGAGAACATTCTTGGGATCATGCATCCTCCCCATGCTTGCTTGAGAGGGACAGCTGATGCAGTGCTCGTGGAGGTAGAGGGAAGAGGCTGGGGAAGCACAGCAGTACCCGTGGGAAAGCAAGTAAGTAGACCTGACTTCAAATGCCAGCACGGCCACTTCTCAGCTGGGTGACTTCTCTGAACTTCAGGCTCTGGTCCACAGAATGGGTACACTGCTGGTAGTGATGTGACTTTCCCAGCATCACAGGTTGGTCTGACAGTACTGTGATATAAGAGGTGTGAAAGCATCCTCCCCCGTGTTTCCCTACACCACCATCCCACACCCCTGAACTCTATCCCACTCCTTCCATCAAAACTGACCTGGCAGTGTGGTTGATAAACCTGCCAATCCTGGCTCTTAAGTATGTTGGTACAAATGGTTACTATTTCACCCTTCTAATGAAACAGGGTTTCACATTTTCAACAGCCTTGTGTCATCTCAATACTTTAGTTCCTAAACTAAAGGACGTTCTCCAGAATCCCTTGCAAGGCTACATAGGATAAAAGCCAGGACTGAGGAGACTGAGTAGGCAGACTCCATGAACCTGACCCCCCACTTCAACTAGATGTGTTCTGAATAGTGCAAACATGCTGCAAAGGGAAAAAATGGTAATAGCAATACCATTGGAGACTATGTTAGGAATGCAGTGGCAGTAAGGGGAAGCCTCTCCAGGAATTTGTCCAGAGCTGAGCATATCAAACATAAATATGTTACAGGAAGACAGATGGACGAGCGCATGCTTTAAACAGGGCACGCATCCCAAGATGAAGGCAGGGAAGCTCAGATGTTACTGAGCTGATCGTGTGTCGCTGCCACCATGCATACTCTTCACCTGTTCTGCTCACTCTTCCAGATGTCACCACTGCCGTCCCACACACATGGGCTTCCAGCTCCCCCACTGGAAGTGATGGAAGGGAAATCTAAAGTACCAGCAGTTTCGTTTCATGCTGAAGGTTTCCTCAAGGAAGGCCCATTTTTCACGTTTTCTCTTATGAGAGCAACAGAGTATCTGTGATTCCCTAGAGGACACAGGGACTCATCAGCAATGGTATCCAGCTGGGTCCAAACCTACCTTCACAAATGAGCTGTAATAATAATACCAACCATAACAGTGGTGTGCCAGGACCTGTTCTAAGTACATAGAAGGATTTTCTCTTTTCCCATGATGCTTCTGCAAGATAGATATCAGCACCTCTTTCTTATAAAGGAGAACAGTGAGGCTCAGAGCAGTTAAGTATCTTGCCCAGAGTCAGATCACTGCTAAGTAGCACTGCTGACATTTGAACTCAGGTTTTTCTTTCTCTCCAAAAACTTTCTTTGTATATTACACTAAGCTGACTTGCTCCTTAAAGACAGCCTTAGACCTTGAAACAACCCTGGATGAACACCTCTCTGGGAAATGCAGTGTTACACAGATTTTAGGTGATTGCATCAGCCCCCTCCAGATATTTTCACTAATTCAAACAGGAACGTGCATGCAGGAGTCCTTATATTTCTGCAATGATTCTGGTCAACATATTACACATGAAGTCTCCTTTGGCTCCGTCAAATAAAGACTGAAAATGGGACAAGAAAGTGAGTGAATGCTGGAAGAAATGCACAGATAAGTGAGTGAAGGAGAAATTAAATGAATGAATAGATGAGTGAATGAATGAATGAATGAGGCTTCCCGCAAAACACTGAAATCCAGCTGTTAAGTCAGTGAGTCATATAGCTGAGGCTGAGATTTGGGACCCATGGGGATAATTATGCAGAGGGTGGGAGGGAGCAGTTCTGGAAGGGAAGCATAGAAATTCTCACAGAAATCTTTGAAAGCTGAGAACACAGGCCTGTATTACCAAACAGGGAGATGACCACAGAGACCAGGGCTGGGGCTGCTCCAAGTGTAAGTGACAGCTCAATATACACAGGCAGAGCTTTCAGTGGTGGTGGAAAGAAGGGAGAGGGGAGCGGCTGTGACATCCTGCTTGGCGCCTTTGGGCACAAGTCTCATTGCAGGCTTCACTCCAACCTGCGTCGTCAGGAACAGGACTCAGATCATGGGAGAACCACAGGTCCCGGGAAGATCAAAGACACAGGCTTTTATGCATCAATTAATGTTCTGCTTGTACGGCTTTCAAACACAGTGTAGCCTTTCTGTGCTGGGCTGGGCGAGACACAAAGACGTGTGCTGGGTCTTTTTGGAACACAGAGCCCAGGAGCATCTATAATGAACAGTTTCTCCCTGCGAAAGGGAAGACGACTTTGGTACACAGCGTAGCTTGTGGGTGAGAACGGAAACTACTATTCACAGGATACTGAGTGGGCTGTCTGCCCAGGACCGCCTGTCACAGCCTGATAAGGCTTCAGGGCACAAAAAGTTTGAGGTAAGGAATTAGGAGATAGAGTTCCAGCCAGGAAGAGAGAGGAAGAGGGATGGGAGTGAGGAGGATGACAGTTCACCAGGTGCGGAAAGAAAGAGTCAGAAGGCCTACATTTGTTGTGTTCCGGCTTCACCACTTTCTGTGTTGCCTTGGGAATTCATAGAGATCCTTAAATCCCACTTTCTTGTAAGAAGGGGATAATGAGACTGCCCTTGAGGACTGTTTCCTTGAATCTTTATTCCTTTTCTGAGAAAGTTTATTTCAGTATGCTCTTCCAGGCTTATACTGATTCACTGATAAACTTCCTATGAAACCCTGAGTAAGAAATTGTTCTTCCAAACCAAGGAGTGTCCTGGAGCAGAGTACTTACATTTCCTTTTTAACCCCGTATGATCTCCTGAATGGCTTTGGTTGTCCTAGGAGTGGAGCCATGCTCCTAAAACCAAGAATTGGGTCCCATATAGACAGGGATGACTTGGAACAAACTGGGTTTATAAAAGTACCCATAAGAATATTAAGGCAGTTATGCTAAGGAAGGGTGCCACAGTAAGTGCTGGTGCAAAGGAAAGCATTGGAGACCTTGTGCAGTGTTAAAATCTCAACCTTTGTGCTGGAAAGAACCTGCATAAACAGGAGTGAGCAGAAACACAAGGTGCAAGGGCAAAGGACCACTTTCTGGTGCTGAGGGAAAAGGCTGGATGGCTGCTGTGTGTCAGGCATCTTCTCAAAGTTAAGCAACTGCAGAAAATTCAGACCCATCTCGAGGGTTGCAGAGCCTGCATTCTCACCACTGAATTCCCTACCCCCTCCGCTATAGTGTGGAAAGACTGCTCATTCAACTAGGGGCCACAAGGCCTGAGGCAAAAGCAAGGAAAAGGGGGTTGCGTGGCAGTGACCCTCCCTTTCTGAACCATCCTATCTCTACATGTATCTGCGTGTTTTTCCCCCTTCCCGATCCCCAGTACCCTAAGTAAAACGACATCACTGAGTTTTGAGAGAGAGACAGAGAGGAAAAAAATCATGTATCCTAAAGGAGAACTTTCAGTGCTCTCACTTCAGACGCAGCCCATTCATCCCGCAATGGCCAGTGAGAACTCCAGGAGTCGGAACGTTTCCTCTGTAAATAAAGGGATGGAAACCGTGCACACGAACACCCACCGAAGTCTTCCTTTTATTCTCGCTATAAACGCAGGCGAGCGCCGCAGAGGCGGGCACGTGTGAGCCGGCACGGCCTCCCTGCAAAGCCGAGTTCCGTTCTCTCCACTGCAGAGCCAGGGGAGCGCAGCCTTTCAAAGCCCCATTTTGAAAGCGGCCGTCGACTTGAAAGGCGGTTCAGATGTAATTTGCTCATTGGCGCCGGCTGCACAATAGGCTCCGCGCCAGCCGGGGCCCCGCGGGCCGCTTTGACCCCCGCGGGCCGCCTCGACCCTGCGAGCTCGCGGGTCCCCGCAGCCTCGCGCATGCCTGCGCATCCCTGCCAGGGCGCCGGGAGGGCTCAAAGCCGGGCAGCCCTGGCGTGGCCGACCTGCGTGGCGCTGGTGAGAACAGCCTGCACTAATGAGTTCCACCCAGAGTGGTTACAGTGGCAAGGCTGCCCACGGGACTTCGGGGCATCGGGCTGAGTTTTCAGTTCTTTAAAAGCTCACTTCAAAGTTTTCCATTTGAAGCTGTTGAGAAAGCCTGATAGACACAAGAGAAGAAAGAACAGCAAGGTTTGAAAAAATAATTTTTTAAAAAAACCCCAAAAAACCCTGAGAAACAGGTAATTTAAAAAAGTAGTTTAAGCAACTGAAAAGAAAACCATGAAGGCATTAAGAGCAGCCCGCACCCACCCCCATACCTGACTCACTACATTCTAGCTACAGAGACTTAAGTGAAAGACGGAAGCTTTGGGCTGACTAGGAATTAAGGCAAACCCAATCCAGGGGGACTAAGAGGGGAAGTCACAGACGAGAATTGCAGTGGCTTTTTAGCTTAAACCACATATTTCCTCTTTGGTAGTTTTGCAGATTAGCAAGTAAATGTGAAAATTTTCCACCCGCAAAGAAGGCTGCCCTGTTAGTCACATTCCCACTTATCACTGACCAGTCTTCAGACTTAGGTTTTACTTTGCTTCCGTCACAGACCAGGGACCAAAGCTCAGAAAGGTTAGGTTAACAAGGCCTGTAATGTCAGCGGCTTGGATTCAGACACAGCCCCTGTGTTTTCCAACATGTTATTCTGACTGCAAACAAATAATGAAATAGATAAATAAATAAACAAATGAAATAAAAGAAGAGAAAGGAACAAGTTGGCTGAAGTAGGATTCCAGTCCAGTACTCTAAAGAGATTGAAGCCTCAATGAAGATACCTAACATGTAAACAGCATCTATCAAGTGCAAAGGCCATGTGGGACCCTCTGGAAGAAGTAATAAGAAATCAAAGTCTCAGCGCTCTGGAAATTCATTGTGCAATAGAGTAGTATGTACACATACATGTAGCAGAGATAGAAAGGAAAGGGAAAACTGGAAACTAGCCTTTACTGGGAGAAAGGTGGGAGTGACAATAACACAAAAATGATGGTCAATGCTTATGAAGCAGAGGCTAATAGGGATCAGGAATGTTGGCTCAGAATCCTTGTGCTACTGTCTCCTCACTGTGTGACCCTGGGCACATCATTTACTCTCTGTTCCTTAGTATTGTATTCAACAACAGAGGTATTATGAATCTTAAAGTAAATAGTATGTGAAAAATTCATAGAAGAGTGCTTGGTATGTTTTAAGCGCTGAATAAATATCTGCTACTTTTTGTCAAGCTGTTGTAAGCATTTTGCCTTTATAAGCCCATTAAGTCTTCATGGCAGTGCCATGAAGTATGTGAATGTATCTCTATTCTATAGATGAGGAAACTGAGGCTCTGAGAGTTTTTGCCACCTGCCTGGGTTCACTCACCTAGGAAATAAGAAACCAAGCTATAGACTCAGGTCAGTGTAATTCAGGTTTATTCTCTTCAAAACTGTGTAATATTGCCTCCTAGAACTCATACCAGAAGTGTAAGTTTAAATTTGACTCAATCAAAAGCTTTTCAAACATGTCTCAAATACTGTCTCTGTGCGGAGCATCTGCTAAGTATTGGGGATGCAGAAAAAAAAAAAAAAAAAAAACTAGTTCCTAGTTCCAAGTTCCAAAGAGAGTGTCATATCTATCATATCCCTGTGGCAATTGAAGATTTAAGAAAAAATAAGTATTCCAACATTAGCTCTCACTGCTCTCCCCACCCCACCTATTCCTATGTTGTCTCTAAAACTGAAAACTTTGAAGTAAGCCAAAGATATTAGTAAAGCAAGACCCTAAAGAGGGGCAGCTACCTATCCAAGATGATTTTAATTAACCTCCCATCCAATACAAAGATTGCCTTACAACATCCTCAGAGGTTCTTGAGAACCTCCAGAGACAAGAGACTGACTACATTTGGGGGAATCCCTTTCCATAGGCACACAGTTCCAAGTCCCAAGAAGTTTTTCTTCTATGAAACTGTAATTCCACCCACAATTCTAGTCTGTCCATTGGAATACACAAAATAAGTCTTTTCCCTTTTATCCTAACTTTTATTTTTATTGTACCCGTTCCTTCCCTCCACCTTAATGTTTTTCTCTGAATTCAACATCTCTGAATTCTCCGATCCTTCCTCAGAGAATATGATTTTCAGTCATGGCAACATCCCCAATCACTCTCCTCAATAAGGTCGAGCTTGTCAGTATGCATCTTAAAGTAAAGATGCCAGAGAGACAAACCTGGGTCCCACCAGAGCCTTATAACTAATCTTCTGTTTCGGCATTCAACTTTTACCAATGCTGTCTGAGTTATCACTAGCTTTCCTCCACATTGGGAAGGGAGGATTCGGTGCCAGCAGCAATATTGTTAGTTCATCTGCATCTCTGTTGGGGACAGGGGAGCAGGTAATTAATTGTTTCTCTCCTGCACTAGGCAGCCAGCTTTCTTTGGAAAAGTTGAGCATCCCTCATCTAGCAATGGTTTCTGCAATTAAAGCTATCCACAGCCAGGAGTTTGATTAATAGCTGGGAGATTTCTCCTTTGCTGACAAATGAGAAAAAGAGAAATCAGATAGGGAGAAGCTGAATGCATTTGCTTAGCACAGGGCTTGGCTAATGTTCTTTCCAAAGAAAGAACTGCAGCAATTTTCTAGGGACCGAAAGGGGAGAAAATCCCTTAAAAGTTTGCAAAGTAATGGATCCAAAAAACCTATGTGCCAGTTCCTTGGGAGCAGAGCAGAAAATGCTGAATTGGTGGTCTCTGGAGCTGGAGAGGATTACTACTCACATGGCACAGGTGGGAAAATAAGGTCCAGAAAAGGGGACCTGGTTTTCCCAAGGTCGCACAACTTGCCAAGAGAAGCAAGGCCAGCTGTTGCCAAACTTTACGTTTCCCAAAGTCACAGAGTCACTTTGTTCCAGCAGAAGGGAGGATAAGACCGTTGGGCCTGCCTGTCACAATTGAAGCAATTAAAGACCTGAATCCAGAAGCCTACGCCCCTGGTCCAGTCCCTCCATCACATCACAGCTGCTTGTGGCACAAAGTGTATTGAGTGACCTAGAATGAGATCTGCCCCTTTATAAATTCCGCTCACTGTTTCTAGTTTTTCCCTCCAGGAGTGTCCCGAATAATTAAAATCTCCTGCCTCCTTGGAGATTAGAAGACAATGATCCTCTGCTAGGAGCGCTGAGCATTCTTCTCTCCCTTCCAAGCATCCCAAATTCCCAGAACCTCTCCTTGAAGGGCATGGAGGGGATGGCATTGTGAGTTGAGAATAGCTGGTCAAGGAAGGAAGTCTGTGAGCCATGAAGCTAAGCAATCAGTACCAAGCCAGGCCAGCAAAGGCAGGGAGGAAGCAGAGGCTGGAAAAGTGGATGAAGGGTGCCCAGAACTCTAAGGGCTGTTCCTGGGGCACAGCCAAAGCCAGGAAACGGCAAGGGTAAATATCACAATACATCGTCAAGGAAAAGGGCAAATCGGAGATTAAGACCATCCGGTGATCGGGAGGAAGAGGAGCTGGGGTGCACAAGGCCATTCCCAGTGAACTCTCGTGGATATTGGATCATCGCAGTGGGGTGGCTCTTGAAAGTCCTGGGCCCTGTTCCCACCGATGTGCTTTTGTTAGGCTTCATGGCCCAGCGCTCTGAGAATAGGGTGTGACAGAACCTGTTGGATGCAGAAATTCTCCCAGGCTGGAAGGCTGACCTGTCAACAGAAAGAAAGCTATACCGTGTCGCTAAGCATCAGACAGACCCTGTGTTTGAATGTCAGCTATTCTTATAAGCTACATGACCTTGAGCAACTCAATCTCTAAGCCTTGTAAGATGGTATATTTACAGTACTTAACATACTACCTGACACAATAAAAATCATAGCAAATAGTATTTGTAGTACTTAATACTACATATAGTAACAATAATAAACTAAAACAGGTGAGAATAATGAAAGGCACTAGTGTGGAATGCATTGTTTGTGGCATAGATTAAATGAGGAATTGCAAACTATGGCCTATGGGACAAATCCAGCTCACCACCTATTTTTGAGGAGCCCAGGAACTAAGAATGGTTTTTATATTTTTAACAGATTGGAAAAAAAAAAAAAACAAAAGAAGAATACTATTTCATGACACATGAAAAGTATTCAAAATTCAGATTTCAGTGTCCATAAATAAAATTGTATTGGAATACACCCTGTCCATTCATTTACATTTTGTCTGTGGCTGTTTTTGAGCTGCAAAGGCTGAGCTGAATAGTTGCAACCAAGATGATATGGCTCTCAAAGCCTAAAATATTGTCTGTTTGACCCTTTATAGGGAAAGTTTGCTGGGCTCTGGATTAGATCCTCCTCCCATGCCTCTTCTCTGCCATGTCTTTTAAGTTCAGTGCAGCCCTGGCCTCCTGGCTCTACAGGCTGTACACAAGGGGTGGTTTGCAAGCTTTAGATGTACACTGTAACTCCCAGGTACGGTGTCTGCATCCTGTGACACAGGTCTGGTGATAATTCTCCATGTGTATGTGGACTGGTAGACGATGGTCTCCAACTCCCCACAGGAAGTTGAAATAACTGTTTTCCCTAGAGTGCGTCTTCCCCCTCCCCTGTGCAGACGCACGTGCTCTTTGCAAAGTCCTAACAATTCAAGTCATAATGGAAGGGAATCTCACCCATTTTATTGCCATAGTTACCGGGATTGCAAGTTTAGATGCTGTATTAGCAGTAAGTGTGTAGTAATAATAGAAGTCAGGGAGGAGGGGACAAAATGGATTCTGGCTCCTGTTTCTCCCCACAGCATCCTTCAGGGCAGATATACCAGAGACAGTTTGCATTAAATTGCAGAGTTGGCAGTTTTCTTAAAAAAAAAAAAATCCAAATAATTGCTTCAAAATCTCCTGTCTTCCCCTGACTGATTAACCCCTCACGCAGCTCACCTCATCCTGAAACAATGAAAAGGAGGTTAAAAGAAAAATAAGTGGCCAGGGTTACCATGGGAACCAAAGTCGAAAGCAAGTGAAAGTCAATTGAAGCTTTAAATGCATATGAAGCAGATGTATGTGCGTGGACATATTTGCATACGGATGTCCATCTCCCCTCTTCTCTGCTATCCATAAAGTGTTTTTCCTTCCGGGCCCACCTCAGGACCCTCTACCTCCAGAGAGATTGTCCTGACAATTTCAAGCCCCAGTAATCTCTCTGTTCTGGAACTACATTTGAACTGTAGTCTGAACTCAGGAATCAACCTCTTAATATACACAGCCCTGGTAAGGAATCATAAGAGCCTTTGAGGTCACTGAATACTTCATGCTGTCTTATCTCTGTGCCTCTCCTCTTGCTGTTCACACCACGTGTAATGTCCTTGCCCACTCCTTTCATCCAGCTAACATCTATTATCCTCCCAACCTCAGTGCAAACAGCAGTTTCTGTACATTGCTTTTCTCTACCCCTTTGCCTCATTTCAGTGACCCCCATACTGGGCTAGGGGCCTCTTTTCAATGCTGGCATAGTCCCTATCATAGCTCTAATTATATTCAGTTGTGATCTCTGCTTACATGGTTACCACCCTCATCCCACCCCTGCTGTCCAGACCGTGAAGCACTGGAGGGCAGGGACTGTGTTTTACTTTGTGTACCCTCATTGCTCAATAGAAATATATATGGTGAATGAATGAATATTAGAATAAATAATTAAAATTGCACAACCTAGGTCAAAACATCCATTTCCATATGCCAAGAACAGTTTCAACTGTTATCATTATGGTTGCTAATTGTGACTGTTATCTTTAGATGCACACTGTACTATTTCCCCCTGTTGATTCTAAGGGGAATCTTGAATATATGAGGAAGGTGCAGAAAGGCAAGATGGAGGGTGTTGGGATGGCAGAAACCTTAGCCTATGAAAAGTGGGTAAAGGACCCTGGAACTTTAGCACAGATAAGAAACTGAAAAGATATGATTCACTGAGTTCCATTCTCAGAAGGGAGTCCTGGGACAGAGCCTATTCTGTGGGATCCAGAGATCAGACATGGAGCGGGAGGCAACAAATGAAAGTTATGAAACAGAGTTTGTGTTTCATAAGGAAAGATGAAGCTTTACAGCTGTTCAGTATTAGAAAAGGCTGTCACGTAAGGTAATGAGTCCTCCATCACAGGAAGCATCCAAGTGGACACGAATGACCACTTATATATCAGGACATTAGGGAATGAGAATTATGGTGTATGGTTAATAAGATACAAAGAGAAAACTGGAGTTTAAGGTGATGGAGGTTGGTGGTGGCAAAAAATGATGCGAAATATGCAGGACTGAGCGGAAGACGCTAAAAATGTAGCTCACAGACCGAGCACAGAGCACTGTGTTTGGCATTAATGTTTGACGTTAATTTTCCTACAAGAATGGGGAGCCATGGAGGGGTTTGATGTGGAAAGTGACATGACCATTGATATGCTTTTTGAAGATCATTCTGTCAGTTGTGGACAAGATGGATGGAGGGGACAAGCTTTAAGAATATTATGCAACTGTTATCGCTTCTTGACCTTTTGGCTAAGATCAAGTGAAGAATATTATGCAACTGTTCCAATAGCCCAGGTGATGGAGGCCAGGATGAAGGCAGGGGCAGCAGGGATGATGAAGAGCAGGGACATGTATCAAAGCAGAAGAGACAGGCTGTATCAACCCGTCCTTCTATGTTGGTTCCACTCACTCTCTGCTACCCCTATGTCTGCCATCCTGCTAAAGAAACGTGCCTTCCTTGTTTGCAAGAGCAGGCTCGGACTGCTGGCTGGGCTGCGAAGGTTGCAGTCACCTTGAGTGGATTCCCCACGCAGCTCAGCGAGAAGCAGAGCCTTCCCTCTGCTGCTCTGTCAGCTCCACTTTACATCAAAACTGCTTTGTATGTCACCAAGTTATTAAAGTTGCGGATTGCAGTGCTGTGTCAGGCGATGTTGTGCTGAAACTGGGTCAGCGAGGCTGTCTCTCTGGAAAGACGTGGGCTCCTGGTGTCCCCACATGACAGCCCTGGTTGCAGTGGCTCCTTGGCCGCCTCTCCCCAGCTGGCTTTGAGAGGAGGACGTAATAACCACACAGCTTGGCCCTTCTATTCAGCAGCTCCAGTGGTAAATAATTCCCAACGCGAAGATTGAAGGGGCTTCTCTGTTCTCGTGGTCATTGTCTGTGCTGGCAGGGATGCCAAGGTCTTGCTTTTTCCAAGTCTCTTTTGAATCATTCCTTTTCATGAATAGAATGACTATAACAAGTGAAGAATCTGCTGTTTCAAAACCCAGGCATGCATGTTTCCCCTCTGCTGCTCCAGGCAGCTCAGGGACAAAGGGGAACAGAGGGGCACAAACAGAATCTAGAAACGTGGTCAGGGAGAATGGGAGCACTTCAGGAAGAGACACAAAAGTGCACTGTAGAAGGAATGGTCACGCAGCATAGGGGGCACAGAGATGAGGATTTGGGGTCAAAAGAAGAAGTTCCTACTGGGCCTGTTCAAAGACAGAGGGCACTACTTCTATTCATATTTCTTTTCCAATTCGAGCCAATGCATATTTATCAAACACATAATATGCAGCAGCTTTGGGATGAACAACACAGACAGAACAAAGTTTCCTGTCCTCATGGAGTTTGTATTTTAGCTGGGGGAGAAGGGAAATAAATCATGAATATAGTAAATAATTAAGTAATATAAATTACATAGTATGTTAGAAGGTATAAGTTATGGGGAAAAAAAATATGTACTTATAGAGAGACAGAGACAGAGAGGTACAGAGGCAGAGAAGTGGAGGATAGGAATACCAGGGAACAAGGCTGTAACTTTTAAAAGGGTGGCTTTTAAAATACTTTAAGGTAAGTGTCATTGAGAAGGTGATATTTCAATAAGGAAGTGAAGAGGATAAGAGAGTTAACCAAGGGGACCATCTGGGGGAGCATGTTCCATGCAGAGGGAAGAACCATCTCGAAGGCAGTGTGTCTGGCAGGTCCAAGACACAGCACAGAGGACACTGAAGCTGAAGCCATGTGGGTGACGGGAAGAACAGTGGAAGCGAAGTTAGAGCATTTCTAGGGGCAAATCAGAGAGCGCCTTACAGGTCCATGTCAGAACCTTATCTTTCACCAAGAGTGATATGGAAAGACATTGCCCGAGAAGACAATGAGCTCTCAGCAGAAGGTAGAACGTCCTCTAGAAAGACTGTTCTAGAATAGTGTTTCTCAAGCAGGGAAGATTTTGCCTCCAAGGGGACACTTGGCAATGGCTGGGGACATTTTTAGTTGTCACAACCAGGGCAAATATACTACTAGCATCTAGTGGATAGAGGCCAGGGATGCTCTTAAACGTGCTCCAATGGGCCAGCCCCCCACAGCAAAGAATTACATGGTACAAATGCCCATAGTGCCAAAGTTGAGAAACACTGCTCTAGAAGGGAGGCAAGCGTCAGTCGACTGTCAGGCTCCATGTTCTTTGAGTAAAATGTGCCACAACTTTTAGGAGAGCCTAGCAGGGCTGACTTATCCATTAGACACAGTAGAACTAGTGCTTAGGGTCCATGACAATTTTATGGGGCTACTAAAAGGTTTACTTAAAACTTTTTACTTAAAAGAAAAAATATATATATATATATATAACTTATCTTCGACTATGTTCATCTTTGTAACAATACAGTCATAAAATATACTTTTTTTTTTTTTTAATGAAGGAAGGAACCTGTGATATGCCTAGGGCCCCAGAGGTCATACTGGCCTCTTCTGATGTTCAATTTAGGACATCTCTGCCTTCCCGAGTCTTCCATCTACCCATGGTGTTCCTAGGCCTAAAGAATGCAGTCTTGTCCTGCCATCTTTCCTGCCCAGGTGGGTAGGGTTATAAACATGACTTACCACCAAGTTCAGTCATTTTCACAGAATCACAGAACATTGTCAGAGCTAGAAGAGCCTTTAGATCTCATCTGGTCTGGCCACCTCATGTTGTAAGGTAAGGAGATTGAGGTAGACAGGGGAGGTGAGCTGACTACAGTCACAGAGGTAATTTGTTCCAGAGTCAGAACTGGGAGGCTCTTCAGAGTTCACATGATCAGCTTCCATTTCTGAGTCTCACATTTGGTTTACACCAATTAAAAAAAAAACAGAAAAAACAAAAACCCTTAATGCCATTCTTTGTAACTTCTTAACATTTTTCACTTTTCAAAGCTCTTTAAAATACTACTCCTTCACTTGATCTTTTCAGTAACTCTATGAGAGGCAATTAGAGAGGAGGCAATTCTTATCATGCCTATTTCTGCGATGCAAACACTGAGACTCAGGAGTCCCTGTGACTTGTCTTGGATTACAGAGCTCACAAGGGCTGGAGTCACACACTTACATTCTAAGTTCTTGACTTCTCTTTCAGGGCTGTCTTCCAAGCCATCACTTTTTTTTATTATTATTATCCTTAATAGGTCACGTGATGCCGACATCATACCTGGTATTATGTAAATGCTTATTAAATGAATAGCTGAACTGTTGTGTTCCATAGATTAAATCATGCTCCCAGCAACACAACAACTCACATAGTGAATGTCTGATACATCACAGTCAGGAAGAAGTTGGTCTTATTCATAAAAGTGCCGGCATAGAATGGGGGATGGGTGGCACTGTAATTTTAGTTCACTTTCGTTTCACTAAATACCATTATAGTTTAGTTATTTCCCCTGGGTTATTTTTATAAGTATAAGTATGAGAAAATAAGTACAAGTATAGGGAAATGAAATGAAAGATGATAGGGTGTCAAAACTCCAAATTGCCTGCGAATTACTACTTGAGAGAGCCAAATAAACCAGATTACTCTGCTGACTTGCTTGTCTTCCTTTTCTGAATTGCTCTTATCTTCTAGGCTGAGACCAGTTAACCCTATTTCCATGTTCCAACCTACTGCACACCTGGGAACAAGCCCTGTGTCTGGCCTATAGAAATATGAAAAGATCCAGTCAGCTCAGGGCCTCAGTAACAAGGCATTCAACCTGCTGGTCTGAGTCTGACCTGGTGTTACACACTGGAGTTGAAGCCTGGATGTCCTGTGCATACGCCCTTGCGTTACGGCCGATGCTAGATATTGGGTCTTTGTCTTCATTCATTCATACATCACAAACTTAGAGTGAATGCATACCATTTGTCCACATCCATCCTCCTAGTTATTTATAAATATGTATTGAGCACCTACGATTTGTTAGGCATTGTGTCTGGTGCTGAAAAACCAAGAAAAAAAGACATAGTGTATTGTAGCTTTCTAGAAATTCAAGATCTAGAAAAATGTGTAAAAGGTATACCTGTAAGTAAACTGACAGCTGCAAAATAAGGTGATTAGACCTACAAAGGGCATGGACAAACTCCTCTGAGAGTAGACAGTGGAGAATGACTGGTTCTATCCAGAGCAATGCGGTGGTTGGAGAAGGCTTTGCAAAGATGCAAGAGAAAAAAAGTCACGGAAGAC
Organism: Tursiops truncatus; assembly: GCF_011762595.2. NCBI lineage: Eukaryota > Metazoa > Chordata > Mammalia > Artiodactyla > Delphinidae > Tursiops > Tursiops truncatus. The sequence goes on along the minus strand of NC_047039.1, from coordinate 99,165,802 downwards.
ACTTTTCAGGGTGAAGTGAAAGAACATTCCAGGTGGAAGGAACAGTAAAAACAAAATCAGACATGCATGAGGGGCTGTCACTTCTCAGAAAGGTAGAAATATTCCAGTAACAATACATCCCAGGACTGAGTACCTATGATGGCAAAGACAATGGGTTAAGTATTTAATGCACATGATCTTATTGAATCCTCCCTTCAATTCTGAGATTTACCTGTTTCATAGATGAAGAAGTGCTTGCCAACATGAGGAAGTGGGTGACCTAAGATTGCATAGCTTGTAAGATGAACTGGTAATTGGGCATTGATGTGTCAATCTCCAAAGCCTCATTCTTAGACCCTACACTGTGCTGCTCCCCCATTTTATTGATGGGGAGAGCGGGCCCTAGGGAGGTGAATGCCTTTTCTTAGAATCACACAGCTGTGACAAGTTGAATCTACAACTAGATTGGTCCATGTTTATGTTCTTTTCATGACGTAAACTGTCATGCTGTGCAGAGATTTATTAAAGAGTTTTCAGTGTAGAAACAAGCATTTCCCCCCCACAAGTTTGTGATGAGAACCCAGCTACTCAGCCCCCAAAACGAGTGTTACCTTTATGGCACAAACAGATATATCAATGCAAACTGCCCCTGAGTCCATTGCATTATGAAAAGGAAAACTACCCAGCTAGAGGAGTTTCAGGAAAAATGGAAGGGAAAGACAAATAATGGACTGATGGAACGAGAATTCGATGGTCTTTGGGGAAGAAATGGGAAAAATAAGGACAATGGATTTCAAGTTGAGGCAGTGGAAGCCCTTGAGGGTTGAAGGAAATGTAGGCAGGAACAAGAGATGTACAAGATGCAAGAAATAAAGAACACAGCGAAGACTGCTCTTGCATAGAGAACCGAACAGAACGCACATCAGTAAAGAAGGCTTTGTGTGAAATCCGCCGAAGAGAAATAGGGAGGGGTTTTGTGAGAAATTAATAGAGAAAAAGCAAAGAGTGGAGACTAAGAGTCCCACGGTGACGGAGCCCACATCCCAGTAGAAGGAGAAATACATGACTTGAGGAAGTTACAGCCCGAGAAAAAAAAAGGAGTAACACAAAGGGGAAAAGCTAAGAGGCTTAGAAAGGAAGTCTTGAAGGATGATAATAGAATTGCACAGATACAAAGAAATCACAACTCAGAGTAGGGGACATGTAATACCAAGAGGAAACAAAGCATGTGGGCTTCGAGTGAAGAACAGTGGAGATAAATTGAGCATAATAAAGGGGGAAATGTGGATTGAGAAAATATAAATGATTCATGAAAGGAGCAGGAGTCGGTAGCTAACATTTATTGATCATTTGTAATGTGCCCAGTATTTTACTTATGGTCTATCATTTAATTCTCCTAACAGCCCTATGCTGTCAGACGTTTAGCCATATATTCCAGATCCAGTAGAGGTTACGTGTCTTGACTGAGATCATACCTCTAGTAGTACTAGAGCTAGGACTCGAATTCTAGAATTGTGGTGCACCTGTGTCCAGAGACACTCCTTTCCCCACATTTCAACCTGCCTCCATCAGGATTGGTGGGTTATACACTGGTCAGCAGAGAAGAGCATCATAATCTAGTTCACATACTCTTTGATGTTAGAATACAACCAATGGTAACGTTAAACTATATCAAGTGATTTGCATACTCCCTGGAACAGAGAGATCACTCCATAAATATTGGTTTCTGTGATTTCACTTAGCCAGAAATTGGACCTGGGAAAAATGATGTGATTTGTGTGTGAGCAAGAATAAATAAGTATTTTAAAGGTTAGAGGAAAAAAATGCTACCATTTCTGATCATTTGGCTACCGAAAGCTGATTGTAAGCATCCCTTCTCAATTGCATGCTTAGTGACTTCATATTGGTACCTTGAAATTAGCCATGGTGGAAATATTTACACCACAGAAATCAACGAACAGTATCAAGGCTTTCTATTCCCCACCCCTGTCCCCATAGAGCTCATTGTTAAACATTCATCAGCACATCAATGAATAGTCCCCACCTGGGTGGGAAGAGGTATGATCTCAGTTATATAATAGGGAAGGACAAACATAATGTGTTTTTTTTTTTTAAATGAATGTGCCTTTCCCCAAAACACACACACACACACACACACACACACACACACACACACACACACACAAATATACTTGTAGAAACAAGGTGGTTTTCTTGAAACAGTAAAACAGATTTATTTGGAAGAAGATTTTGACTGTCTTAGGGAAAAGCAAGGCATTGGGAAGTGGTTAAGTATGAACTGTGAAGTTACACGTTTAAAATTGGAATCGGACAAATGATATTCAGACATATATTAAAATTCTGAAGCGTAGTCGTGATATTTATGAGAGTACCTTCTGGAATAAATGCCTCAGGGTTTAATTCTGGCTTGGCCCCTTATTAGCCAGGGGATCTTAGGCCAGTTAATTAACTTCTCTGTTGCAGTTTCATCTGTAAAATGAGGATAATGACAGTGCTTCTTGGAGGAAGTCAATAGGAGTCTGTGAAGCAACGCAGGTCAAGAAATTTGCACAGTGCTTGGGATGCAGAGATCACTCACTAAATGCTGGCTTCCAGGATGTTACTGAACCAGAAACTGGGCCTGGAAAATTGGTACAATGTATGTGCAAGCAAAAATAGACACAGTAAGAGTTGGAGGAAATTATGCTTTTTTTTTTTTTCTGATCATTCTAGTGTAATAGCTAAATTTAATCCTTTAAATGTGGGAATATTTGACCCCAACATATAGGAGATGCTTCAGCTCCTCTTAGAGGAAGAGAAGACTGAAAATGTACTATGACGTTAACAGTTTCCTTCCTGTGTTGTGAGGTGGATGGATGGATTCTATCAGTGCTTCTCTAATCTGATGGTTTATTAGAATCACCCAGGTGGCTTTAAAAAATATACAGTTCCTGTCCCTAACTCAGAAAAGTCTCGTTAGGTGTTGGGGGTCTATGAATTTCTCTCTTTCCCAAAGCACCCTCTCCCAAGGAGATTTTGGTGATAAGCCAGGGTTGGTGACCACTGAACTACATCTCAGCTCTGCGTCTGTAACTAAAGCTAAAGTTATTTCATATCTAACTGCAGCCTCAGCCTCACCTCTGGATGTTTCTCTTGCACTAGCCCCTGCACCAGTATTTGGGGCCAATGACAATTAAGGCTGAGCACTGTTTGGGAAGTCACTGCTTGTGGGGAAGCTCATTCCAATATTGGTTGGTTTGGTTCCCATGAGAACGCTCGCATGTGCTGAATCCATGTCTCTCTGTTCCCCTGTCACTTCTATCCATCACCTTAGCTTTATCTTTCAGGGTCAGAGTCTTTGTAGAGTGTAAGTCAGCACAGAGCCTGGCATCTTGGGAGTACTTGGGAAATATCCAAAGGAGCCTAACAGGCCAGAAATTCTACTCGAGTTCAGTGTATCTACAAATACAGGTAGACGCTCTGATCAGAGAAGGCTTCCGAGAAGAAATGGAGTTTTAGCTGGACCTTGAAAGATAGAAAGGCTTTGAGGAGATGGAAATTGGGTGTTGGGAAATGGTGAGGCTCCTTATTGTAGGAAGGGGCAAGATCAGAAATGAGCTTTAGATCTATCAGTCATGGGGTGGTGTAGTGGATGCATCGAAGGGGAGAATCCTGGAGGCAAGAAGTCTCCCTTGCATGGGCTTTGCAAACCCGGAGAAGCCCATGGCACAGGATGATGGGAGGATTTTCAGGCCGTGAGAGCAGTGGGGCCATGCAGTCACTAGTGGGGATCTAGTGTTTATAGGACCTCTATCACATGGCCTCATTCTACCTCTGTTATCTCAATCCATCCCACCTGAACCTGAGAAGGTACGCATCCTTTATTTATCCTCACCTTACATGGAAACAAATTGAGCATGAGGAAGGCGCCATGACTGTCTCAAGGTCACACATGCATGAAGTGGTAAAATCAGACCCAGGCTGGCCTATCTCTAAATCTCAGGAGCCTTGAGGCATGTGATTAAAATCCAGACAAACAAAGGAGAAGGTGACAAAGCAGCCATTTGCAGAGGAGGAACACGTAGATAGAAAAGGAGGAAGGGAAAAAAGAAAAAAGCAGAAACACACACACACACACACACACACACACGCACGCACGCACGCACACACACACACACACACACACGCGCCTGAACCAGTACTTATTATACTCTAAGCAGGCCTCCCCACTGTCCTCTGGCTAATGTATTCTGCAGCGAGTTTCGGGGATTTAAGAGAGAGTGACGTGTGAGCTCATAAAAAGTAAATGATAGCGTGGGGATTACCGGTAATCCTACCCTTTCTCTTTCCAACCCTCCAAGGGACTGAGAGGCCTGTATATATATTTTTTCTTTTTTTCAGAAAAGTTTCTTTCCTTTCATAACCCCTGGCCTAGATTGTGTCTCTTTTTCCTCTGGTGTTTGGCCAAATGCAACGGGAGACGTGACAAGACTGAGTCTTTGCAATGGGATACAAAAATAATAATAAAAAAATAAAGTCGGTCATGTTACATCTGCATTCAGAAGGGCCTCCTGTCTCTTCCACTTGGTGCCTTTGCTCAAATTAAAGTACCGTCTGCCTCTTGTCACCACGGCTCTATATGTATCTCACGCTCGGCTGTCGAGATGAATGAGTAGGGCCCATGTTGTTTGGTCAGACCACGGGAGACATCACTGCTGCTACCTTCTCCCCAAAAGAACAGACTGTGTTTCTGGCCCTGAAGGTCCCCCAACCCCGTGCTTTATGAGATGGGATACAAAGGGGCCAAGGATTCGAGGGCTCCTGAACTTTCAGTTTCTTCTGTAACAAGATCAGGAATCTCTCTGACATTCATCAAAGCAGTTGAGGTGGGGGCTTCCCTGGTGGCGCAGCGGTTGAGAGTCTGCCTGCCGATGCAGGGGACACAGTTTCGTGCCCCGGTCCTGGAAGATCCCACATGCCGCGGAGCGGCTGGGCCCGTGAGCCATGGCCGCTGAGCCTGTGCATCCGGAGCCTGTGCGCCGCAACGGGAGAGGCCACAACAGTGAGAGGCCCGAGTACCGAAAAAAAAAAAAAAAGCAGTTGAGGTTATGGCCTTCATGTTCTACTGACTGGTCTTTTGGTTCCCATCTTTTTCCTTTCAATCCATCTGCCATACCATCCCCTGAGTGACAGAACTAAAGATTATTTCTGATCTTATGTCTTCTTAGTAGAGTTTCGCCATTTCCCGATACCTTAAGCAATTTCAGGTCCTTCAGATCTTGTCTCCTGCCTCTTTTCCAGGTTTCTCTCTTCTTTGTCTCACCCATATTTTTATCATTGAAAATAATTATAATAATAGGTATCACTTACTGAGGACTTACTATGTGACAGTGTACCAATTACTTTCTAGTCATCATCTCAATTTATTTTATGCCATTGTAATTCTCTGAGGCAAGTATCTGCATTATTGTCATTTTACCAGGCAAGGCAATGAAACTTAAGAAGAGAGGAGTTCAATAACCTGGCCAGGTCACACAGCTTCCACTTGGTAGATTTAGGTATGTCTGTCATTAAACCCCCCGTTATTAATCACTAATCTTTGCCTCATGTATGTCACACTACAGTGTAACCCACAAGTTCACATCTGTCTCTCTCTCCACTAAATCAGCAACTCGAACAGATTAAGAATAGTGCTTTTGTTCATTGTTCTCATCCCTAGCTGGAACAGAGCCATGGCAGACATTCAGAAAATGTTTTCTAAATTGTATTCTATTCTGTTCTATCTCCGAGTGGTAGATAGAGGCATGGTAAGAACTACACTCTAGACGCAGACTAGTTCAAATCACATTTCTGTGACCTCTGGGTTTGTAATAATCTAGGGCAGAGTTGTTAGCTGCTCTGTGGTTTAGTTTCCTATTTGTATAATGGGATTTGAGTGAGAAGTAAATGAGTAAATTCACATCAAGCTTTTGAAGAACGCCAGGCATAGAGGAAGTTATCTACAAAGGTAAGCCCTAGTTATCAGCTGGCTGCCTGATGACCCACAGCACCGTGTACACTTTTAGGAATGTGCCGTCACGCTATGCTTCCCTGTCTGCTCTGCTAGACCTTGACCCTGCTGAGTGTGGAGGTCATGCCTTGTTTGGGTTTTTACACCGCTCCCCTTCAGGGCCTGGCCAGTGATGTGAGCTCAGTCAAGGACTTTAAATGAGTAGGCACAGAATTCTGGAATTATATCTATTCTGCTCTCCAGTCTATGGGGGACAAGAAGGCTGCCAGATAGGGATTCTCAGTTGCCTCCTCCAGTTTCCATGCCTGTAAGAACTACATACGACTGCTTCCCGATGCCCCATTCAACGTTTGCTCAGCAGCTAGTTACTGAAGCTGACCACATGGGCAACTGTGCAGGAACCATGTGCTGGGCACTGCTGAGTGTCTTACATGCATCACCCTGTTTCATGTGAACACATTACATTAAGTACCCCAGTGTACTGGAGAGAAACTGGTGAACAACACGGACAAATGACATTCCTCATGGAGGTGGCAGAGGAGGGAACCTCTGTGTGTGATCATTTAGCATCTCCTACCTCCCAGAGACCTCAGTCAGTGTCTTGGAGAAAGTCAAAGAGGGAAGCCAGAAAAAGGGGAAGTCTCTGCAGGAGGCTTCTCCCGGAATGCTGTCTCTGCCCCAGGGCAAAGGCTTTCTGCTCCAGGCCAGCCAGGAGCTCCTGCTGAGCAAAGGGCAGGCTCTGGCTCCAACTGCCTTTCTGGACAACACTTTATCTTACACACCAGTGCCTGTAAAGCAGCAGCTCTCAGCGCTTCCATATCACAGGTGAAAATGATAGACCAACTCTCATGTATAGGGAGGTGGACTGGGGCTCGATTTAAATGTTTGTATTTATATATCTGTCAACAGACATGTCAAACAATGAAATGAGGCACTTGGGGGAATAATTAGCCCCATCACTGGCGTTTTGAGCATAATCTGAACCATTATGAATAATAGATATTTGAGGACGGGATTTGAGAGCCCACCCAGTATTGGTGATCAGGCACACATGGGTTACAGCCTTACTAACTGCAGTTCACTAGCTGCATGATTTGGAAGAATCCGTTCAACCTCCCTAAGCCTCAGTTTCCCCCTGCTCAATGGGGATGATGAGGACACCTACCTCAGGGGTTTTTGGGAACATTGAATGGGGTGATTCACATAAAATGCCCAGCATAGGGCCTGGCACATGGTAACTGCTCAAAGACTGCTTTGTTAGTATAAGTGGAGTTAATAACTTTTTAAAAATTAGTGTGGTTTTTATTCTTATTGTTTTATGGTAGTGGAAGGAATTTCTGCACTGGATAGAGAGTTGAGCAAAAGCTTTAGAAGAGAGAAAGAAAGAAAGAAAGAGAAAGAGGAAGGGAAGGAGGGAGGGAGGGAGGAAGGAAGGAAGGAAGAAGGAAGGAAGGAAGAAGGGGGAGAAAATAAGGCTAAAACCCTTAACCAGAGCCCTGAATATAAAACAGATTGAAGTGGAACCACTCCAGTTAATCCCTCGCGTGTTTCCCCACCCTTTTTCCTCCATCTCTGCCCTTTTGTATTATCATCAGTAGGGGTAGTGTTCCTATCATTTTATGACTGCTACTACCGCACTACTCCAGTGGTCTCTCCTTCACACACAGTCAGCTTCGTTCAGTGGGATCAAGCAGATCTGACTCGAATCTAGGCCTCGCCTCTCACTGTTCCTGCGACATTAGGCAGAACAGGAGGCCAGCAGAGAGAGACAGGGGAGCCTAGGCCTGAGACTGCTGTACTCATACAGAGTTCTTTGGAAGATTTCTTTTTCTGGTGTTTCACGTTCTGTCTCTACCACCCAACTGGCATCTCCTTGAGGACAGGAGGCAGCTGTCTCTTCTCTTTGTACCTTTTCACCATCTGGTATAAAACTGCATTCAATGGATGTTCTCTGGTTTCTGGCTCCGTACGCTGCTAATTTCTAGGTGATGGATTCTTTTCAGCTGGAGTGTCTACTCCAGAGAAGCAAAACTGCCATGTCATGAATCTTTGACCCTTTGTCATAAAAATAGGGGAAGGGGAAATTATGTAACTCCGTTATACAACTGACAACAATTTTATAGCCAGTGACACAGTCCCTTTACAATGGTGATTCTCCAGCCCTGATGTTGTAACATTCCAATATGCTATTTTGTTTCCTGAAAGGGAGGGTGAAGTCATGGCAATTCCCGGAAAGTATTTAAAGCAAACCAAATAACAAGTCACATTACCTCAAGTCTAAATTATAGCTTCACCAGTGTCACACAGCAAGTGTACAGCAACATCAGGATGAGAACTTGGGCCTCCTAAATTCCAGGAACCACAATCCAGCGGAGTTAATGCTAAATTACCAGGGCTTTCAATCTGATTGTATCCTCCCTGCCTCTTAGCATAAGCACATACCAAAAGTTAGTATTTTTGAGTGATTGCCAAGAACCTTGCTCTTTGCTTGTATTAACTCATTTAATACATTATCCTTAACTGAAGGATGAGCCAACTGAGACTGATTAAATGACCTTGCCAGAGTCTCCTGATGCCAGTTAACTCTCGGCATCTACACAATTAACTATTTCTACTATATACTTTCCACCTCTTTGTGCTATAGCTGTGTTCTTCTACCTGCTGTTTCCCAGATTTCAGCTTTGCATTCATGCTATTCTTTTGTCTAAGAATTCCCCTCCCTCATCATCTTCCACCATGCTCCACCTGCAGAGCTATTCTTTTAAAATTTCCCGCTCAAATAGCACCTCTTCTGTAAAGCCTTCCTCAACTGCTTCTAGGCAGAACAACCTGGCTCCCATGTTGGCATAACAGTGTGTGTGTGTGTGTGTGTGTGTGTGTGTGTGTGTGTGTGTGTGAATTATCTGTTGACACATCACCCCCACCAAATTGAATCTGAACTTCTCAGTGTTGAGAGCATGTCTTTGTTATTTATTCCTGCACCCTTGTGTGTCTCGCACTGTGCTAACAGCAGTGTAGCTTCCCCATGAATGTTAGATGGAATGATGAGTAAAAAAGAAAACTTTCAAGAAGAAAAAGGAGAGCGAGAGCTTTACTTTAATTAAACTTCCAACAAATCTGAGAGGCACGTATTAGTGTCCTCATTTTACCGCTGGGTCAGACAAGGCAGATACTGTAAGACGTAGCATCAGAGCAGAGATCTGTCTGATTCCCAAGCTGGCATTCCTCTCCTTCTTTTAGAAGAAGAAAAGGCACATTCTTTGGGGTAATGCAGTCAGCACTGTGACATGCAGAAGCGGTTAATGAAGATCACAGAAAGAAGGGAAGGAAAAGAGCAAAGGGAGAAAAACATCAAAAAGTAAGGAAGGTGGAATATTGTCAGTTCAGGGCAGAGAGGGAGACAGGATTTCCCAGGTAAGAATCAGCTTAGCACCCAATAAGAAGGTGCAAAGAAAGGAAGATTGCGGTGACATTTAGACAGGCTAGAATGACACCAGAATTGAACCCCAGATAATTGGATGAGTTTTCTTCAAAACTGTTTCAAGAGCCAGAAAAGAGTGAAGAGCAAAGACAAGGGTCTGCGTCAGGCAAAGGAAAAAGAATTATTTAAAGGCAGATGCCACGGCTCAGGAAGGGAACTGCTTGACCTCACTGCTTGAGAAGGGAAGTGCCTGGGAGGTCTGGCAGCCTGGCCGCTGAGTACATCTTTGGTGGCTGTTTGCAGTGGCATATGGTTGAGGGATAATAGCAGCCCCACAGTGATAGAAGGGATAATCACACATGACATTTTAAGAAAGAGAGCAGGAAGGAATGAGGAACCAGAGGTCTCTGCAATTACCAACCGCCAATTGTGAAATTTATGCAGAGTGTTTACTCTTAACTGGCAAGAATTTGCAGATGGTGAGAGGCACGAGGGGTCAGGCAGTGCCTCCGTAGCTAACCGTTCAGGAGCCTGTGAGATATCACTTTAAATGTCAAGTATGGGAAAGGAAAGGACAATTGCAAGCATTATAGTATAAGAAATGGCTTGGATTTAGACAAATTGTAGTTTTCTCCTTAAGATAATTCAAAATAGTCAAGTATACACATTGCTAAAATTTAGAAGAATCTTATAAAGGTGACATGGATTAATTTAAAAGATTTTTAAATGTGTAGGCAAGCTGGGAGGTATTTTGGGGATTATACAATTGGACAGAAGAGGAACCCTTCTTTCAAGGAGTTTTCCATCCAGAATGATACTAACCCCTCCCATGTAATAGCACTTCCCTAAAATGTCTTGAATCTTCTGTTTCATTTGCTTCTCATATCTGTCATAGAAGTGACTCCATAAACCATCACTCCCCAGACAAAGAAACAGAGGCCAAGGGACAAAGACATCAGCGAGTGTTTGTTAAGCAGATAGTGGTGGAGGCAATTCACCATCCCATTGTCTTAACCCCTGCTTCCATAGTCTTTCTCTAGTCCTCACCTAGATTAATAGCTGAATCTTTTCCATAAGTGAGGGAGAGTGGAAAAAATTATAAATGCATGAATAAAACTGCTTGATTAGTGTTTCCCAATTTCGTATAGTATCAGGAGTTTTAAAATGCTAAAACCACATGTTAAGGGTGCTGGACCATCTGCCTGATAGAGTTACACCTCTAGTCATAGAATGGAATTGCTGGAAAGGACATTTACTCCAACTCCTGCATTTTATAGATAAGGAAATAGTCCTGGAGAGGTGAACATGCTAGGATGTCAGAGAGCTGGCCTGACCCTCAACGGCTGTTTGGTTCATTGCTTTCCAATAGACAGTTTTTTCATGGCACTTTTAACTTCTCCCCACATCTGCATATCTCTTATATTATTCATTTTGCTCTCTGTTTTATTTTTCCTAAAAAGGCCCACATTATAAACTTACATATATATTTTAATGGATCATATTCCTTACTACTCACAAACTTACTACAAATAGAAAATAACCATGAAAATATATACATAATCATTGAAGGTAATATACTCATCAGTTATCCACATAAAACCATCTTTTTTAGCAACATACCACTCTTTGGAAAATGCTGATCCAGCCCAAGTATCCCATTTTACAGGCAGGAAACTCGAGTCCAGAGAGGAGTTTTGAACTATGCATCTACTGCCTCTGCTCACTTACCTGAGCTCAGCAGCTAGTATTCCAGTAACCAACAACAATATTCCCTGCTCCTTGAGGTGCTCGGTTCTCAGACCTGGACGAGACACAGACCACAGCCAATCCAGTCAAAGGTGATGTGTAGAAAGGACTCAGCAGGACCCGGCAGTGAGCTGAACAGTCAGAGATTTATCTCCTGCCATAATTTCAAAACTGCTCCTTGCAAGGTAGAAGTTTTTACAGCAAGTATTTCCCTCTGGAGAGCAGTAGACTCTTCCAGAGATTCAGGGTCTCAAGTTTAAAGGTCAAATCTATTGAATATCAACCTTCAATGCCCACTGCTACACCTGCCCTCAACAGTACCAAAAAGAGGATCCTGGGAAGACTGATAATGGCCCAGCAGGTTCTTGCCCAGGAGATCCTGGTGTTTCCCAGAGAAAACCATTTTTGGAATCTTGAGAGTCAATGGCAAGCTGAATAGTCAGTTTGCAAAAGTGGAGCTGACAAGTTTTATTTTGATTTATTTTGCAATGGAACATCAGAAAAATAAAATAGGCAGCAGATGCCTCAGAGAGTTCAGGGCAGACCGTGACGTTTTTCTGGTATACGTTTATGCTAGGTCTCAACTATCCTGGAGCATGAAGAAAGGAAATTGGCAACACACTAAGAGGAACTAGGAGAACTAAAAACTTGCCTAGGTCACAATGTCTAAATGGATACTGTAAACTCAAAATCAAACAGGCCCGGCTAATCTCCCAGTGAGTCTGATCTGGTGGGATTGAGAAGAAGCAAATGTAACCGTGTGAAAGAAAGAGACATTTTCTGACCAGTAAGGGATGTTTAACAAGAAGGATCACATGTTTCATTCTGTTGGTCTTGCCTTGGTTGTTATGAATCTTAGCAATAAATCTCAAGGACGAAACCAGCAATCATATTAAACGTAGGGTATTGTCCTCCATTTTCTATTGTAACTGTGATTCTCAGATCTGTCAGTGCATTAAAATCACTTGGGGAATATTTTAAAATACAGATTCCTTAGGCTCAACCTCTGATACTAAATCAGAATTTCCAGCAATAAGGATGATAAACAAGGCTAGAAAAATAGATAGAAATATATAGTTAAAGACCTCAAGTGATTCTTAAGCCAAGCACTTTTTTAAAAGTCAGAGTTGGTAAGCTTTATCATCTTGATATATTATTCCCACTTTTAATAGTTCTACTGAAAGCACCTCAATTGTAAGCTGCCAGAAGTCCTTGGTGAAAACAGACTGAGTGCAAATGAAGGGTGAGGGAAGAGGCTAGAAGAAGAGAGAACAGATGAGAAAGAGGGAGAGAGACCTAGAGACCTTAGAAAACATGTTGGATTAAGTAGCTTAATCTAACTTTAGTATCTTGGAACAGAGAAGGCTTATCTAACCTTTGGAGAGAGACTTCTGTTACCCATCTAAGAAATAAAGTCAAAGACAGCTTGTCTGGAGATTTTGTGAGAAGTTCAGAGCCTCTGAAACTTTTTCTTATAATCCTCCCTTATTTTCAACTTCCTCTTTCCAAATAATGCCTCCCAGGGATTTCCTTAAACAGGAACAGTATTCATTCCTCTTTTGTGGAGATGGGAAGAATCTAAAGAAGAAGATAAGACTGAGTCCCAGAAAGAAGGTGGGCCATGTGACCACATCTCACAGCGGGGCCCTGGAAAGATGGAGGCATGACGTCCTAGGGAGCAGTGGATAAAAACCAGGCTGGGTTATTTCAGGTCAGTCCTGTCTTGCTTGGCTCACGGGAGATGGGGTGTTGTTAGTGTGAGACAAGAGCTCAGATTGGCGACTGACTGGTTTTGATTTAATTACATAGTGAGATAGTTTCTTAAGAGCATACATCACCATCCTTTCTCCTAAACGTGGGTTTCATTTTCAACAAAACACTTCTCGCATAAGCAACTTGTCGTTTCTAAACCCTTATTGCCATTCCCAGAACTGCTTGCAGCCTTTCAGAAACCCATTATTTTATAATTATAATCAAGACTATTAGGACAGGACAATTTGTGCCAAAAGCACATTTACACTCAGAATTGTCACTTAGCACTGTCACAGGGAGGTAGCATCTCTATTTCTGTAAAATCAAAGAGAGTAGCAGACACTGCCTTATAAACTTTCAATTTCTAGATGGCATGGGAGGTACTGACCTTGTCTGAATTTTTCTCCAATCAGTCCTCTGAATACCCCTGGTGAATAGCTGTTACTTGGTGGAAAGAATGCAGCCCTGAGAATCAGGCCAACTTGGGTTCACATCCTAATTTTCTTCCTTCCAAGTGGACAATTCACCTTTGGACCTCAGTTTCTTCATCTGAAAAATGGCAAAGCTATTAGTATGTGCCCATTTAATTTTAACAATTAGATGAATTAATATACATATTGGAACAGTCCCAGGCATGTACCAAAAGCTTAGCAAATATTAGTTATTTTTGTGATTAATGCATAGAAGCTGTGTGACCTTAGACAAGTTACTTATCCTCTCTGGGCACCCATTTCCTTTTTGTCCAAGTGAGGAAACTGGTAGTGGCAGCAATCAGATAAGCTCACATGCCGCTCAATATATTTGATTCCTTTTGATCAGCCATTTATTCCACAGGTTTCACTATGAGTTGAAAACTCTGTGAGTTCCATAACGGAACCCAGAGCGTGTGACCTTATTCCAGCCGTCTGGAAAGTCCTTAGCTTTTGGAATTTCCCCATAACCTCTGTGTTCAGTCATAGGTCTGTGATTTCCATCAGGAAGTCAGACTGACTGGAAAAATGATACAGCAACATAGACATGTTGTCTACAGGAAAGGCATGATCTAGTGGACCTGATTTGTCCATTGTTAAGAATCTTTCATCATGTGTATTTTTTTTTCAGATTAGTCCAACAGCTTTATTAAAAGATAAAACCCTTCTCCCTCTGCGGTCCTGGTGGCATCGGCCTTAGGCTCTGAGCATCCAGATGTCCTGCAGCCCGAGAGGCATCATGTGTATCTTTAATTTACTTTTTTTACTTTTTTTTTTTTTTTTTGCGGTACGCGGGCCTCTCACTGCCGGCCGCGGCCTCTCCCGTCGCGGAGCACAGGCTCCGGACGTGCAGGCTCAGCGGCCGTGGCTCACGGGCCCAGCCGCTCCGCGGCATGTGGGATCCTCCCGGACCGGGGCACGAACCCACGTCCCCTGCATTGGCAGGCGGACTCTCAACCACTGCGCCACCAGGGAAGCCCTAATTTACTTTTTCACAGGTTCTTATGGCTGTAATAGTAATCTTGATAAGTAACAATAGTAATAATTCTCTGGTCAATACCAATCAAAATTATGATGATGAGATGGAAGGCTCTATGCATTTTTGTGGGAAGAGAGTGCTCTTGACATAGTACAGTGCTTACTTGTCTTAGTTATGGAGTGAAGTAGACTTACATCCTAACCTCAGAGCTGTCATTCATTAACAGGTGACCTTGGGCACATTACAGAATGACTCCAAGTGTCAGTCTCCTCATCTATAAATTGGAAATAATTAGTATCTTCCTAATTCATTGATGTGACAAAGTAAATGAGATAGTATATATAAGGCCCTTGCACAAAATGATTGCTCAATTGAAGATAACTATTGGTTATTATTATCAGTATTGTCATTATAGCTCAGTGAGGTCTGCAAAGAAGATAGTATCACCCCCATTTTATGTATTGAAATCTGAGCCTCAAGGCACTTGAATGACTTGCCCACAATCACACAACAAGTAAATGAAGACCCTGAACCAAGTCTTGGTTTCTACTCTCACAGGAAGTTCAGTGTCCCCTGCGTCAGAATTCTGCTCCATTATAAATGGACAGAGTCTGGCTTTTGCCCTTTATTTTTAGACATATATACATTCTTTTTTAAATATTCTTTTCCATTAAGGTTTATCCCAGGAGATTGGATATAGTTCCCTGTGCCATATAGTAGGACGTTGTTGTTTATCCATTCTGAATGTAATAGTTTGCATCTACCAACCCCAAAATCCCAGTCCATCCTTCTCCCTCCCCTCTTCCTTGGCAACCACAAGTCTGATCTCTATGTCTGTGAGTCTATTTCTATTTCATAGATAGGCTCATTTGTGCCATATTTTAGATTCCACATATAAGTGATATCATATGGTATTTGTTTTTCTTTCTGACTTTACTTCACTTAGTATGATAATCTCTAGTTGCATCCATGTTGATGCAAATGGCATTATTTTGTTCCTTTTTATGGCTGAGTAATATTCCATTGTATATATGTACCACATCTTTATGCATTCATCTGTCAATGGACATTTAGGTTGTTTTCATGTTTTGGCTATTGTGAATTGTGCTGCTGTGAACATTGGGGTGCATATATCTTTCGGAATTATAATTTTGTCCAGGTATGTGCCCAGGAGTGGGATTGCTGGATCATATGGTAGTTATATTTTTAGTCTTCTGAGGAACCTCCACACTGTTTTCCATAGTGGCTGCACCAACTATGGCCATTCTGACTGGTGTGAGGTGCTACCTCATTGTAGTTTTGATTTGCATTTCTCTAATAATTAGTGATGTTAAGCATCTTTCCATGTGTCTACTGGCCATCTATATGTCTTCTTTGGAGAAATGTCTATTAAGGTCTTCTGCCCATTTTTCAATTGGGTTGTTTGGTTTTTTGTTGTTGAGTTGTATGAGCTGTTTGTATATTTTGGAGATTAAGCCCTTGCTGGTTGCATCATTTGCATTTTGCCCCTTTTAAAATTCTAGCAATGGTGTCTGATAATTCACTGTGTTTTTCAGAGCTAGGACCCTGCCATCTCTTTCCATTCTCCCTCCCTGAGAGTGAAATCACTGAGTTTGACTATGGATGTGAGCCTCCTGCCTTAGAGACTTTCAGGTTCCAGTTTTCTATGTCACCTTCATGCCAGGCTTGGGATATTTCTTGCTCATAAGGCAGCCCCTTCAGGCAGGTAAATTTGGAGCTGTGCTCCATCTCCCTTCCACTCTCTATTTTATCTTTGTAGTAGCCTTGTAATATAGGAGAAACTTACCCTTCCTATTCAAGAAAACAAACTGAAATTAGAGAGATTAAGAAACTTGTCCAAAATTATCTTGTGAAGGTGTGACAGGACCTTCAAATCCAAGTCCACTGTATGCATCTGCTAGAATAGTAGCCACATAAAGAAGTCCATATAGGATTTTTTAAAACTTGTCCTCCCTAGAGACTTCCCTGGTGGTCCAGTAGCTAAGACTCCGCGCTCGCAATGCAGGGGGCCCGGGTTCAATCCCTGGTCAGGGAACTAGATCCCACATGCCGCAACTAAGAGTTCACATGCCGCAATGAAAAGATCCCTCGTGCCACAACAAAGATCGAAGATCCTGCATGCTGCAGCTAAGCCTCGGCGCAGGCAAATAAATAAATAAATAAAAACTCTGTCCCCCCTATATTTAGCAACAATGACTAGACTATTCCATTGGAAGAAAATGAAAGCCAGATTTTCTAGCACTCCTGATTTTCAAAGCATCTGTATTCTTCACTTAGCAAAATAGATAATTGGCATTCTAGGTACTAGGCTGAAATTCTAAGTCCAAATTCTCAATTATTTGGGTCCTCCTCTCATTAGACAGCCTGAAAGAAGTGAGAATAATGGTGCCAGTGGGAAAGTCAGTCCAAGAGGCACGCTTTGTTGCTCCTCCTGACAGTCCAACTTAAATTCTGTGTCAAGGTGCATTGCTAAAGTTGATGTACTCAAACTACATCAGTTAAGTCTCCTTATTGTGTTGATGTGTTGTGTTTCCAATGACACATCCCTGCCATTTAATGAAGGCATTGAAAGGAACAGCCTTATTCCAAGTCATGTGGCAGAAAGGTATCTCTGAGTACAGGTTGGTGGGTAATGGCTATAAATACAGAAACAGTTGAGCCTATCTGGAAGGCCATTTGAATAGACCTATTTGCATGGAGTCCTGGGAGCCTCATTGAAAAGAAATTACTACATCAGAAAAGATAATTAAAGTGGGAAAGGCTTAGTTCGTCATTGTTGGAGGAAATGGTTGATTTCAAGTACTGCCTCATGTCTCTCACACAGCTCATCTTTCAGCCCAACACACATCCTTTGGTTTAACCTTCATATCTGGATTCTGTTGAGCCCTGGCCAACCAGTGGAACCATAGGAGGACTAATTCTAATTAGGGAGTTTCTTTCTGACTTGGCCTCCACCCATGCTGTTGTCAGAACCCCAGCCTCCTTCTGGACTCTCACTTTTCTGGAAATTACCAGCAAGTTCCTGGAAGGTACTACATGAACTCATAGGCGTCCTAAGAAGAATGACTGAGAGGTCTATTGCGTTTAAATCCAAGCTCTGCCATTTTCTACCTGTGGGACTTGAGATAAGTTACTTATAGAGCCTTCATTTCCTAATGGTTAATAATGCTGGTATTACCAGTGTCCATCTAATAGGCAGAGTATGGGACTTAAAATTAGATACCATACACAAAGCAGTAGAATAGGGCCTAAAAACGGCCATTAAAAATAATTATTATTAGAGAAGTCCTCTTCTCCCATTCTACAAAGTCTTTTGTAATACTTGGAGTTAAGGAACGAAGTGGAGGAGGTGGCTGAGAACATCGCTTCATAAAGTCCCAGAGGATTACTCCCCTTTAAAAGTGTTCCTTATATTGAACATGTACTATTTTTAATACTTAAAACAGTTTTGCAAAGTAATAATCTACCCTCCTTTTATATTTGAGTTAACTAGATTCTCAGGGAGGTGAAGCCAATGTCCAGAGGGTAAGTGGTGAATGTGAGTTTTGGCTTTCTCCAAAAGCCATACTGTCCAAAACACCAGGGGGTCTCCCTGGAGTTAGGACGGGAAACCACTGCTAACGCTTACTCTAAGGGTCTTTTTTTCCTTGTCAAGATTTTCTAGTTCTAATTAACTAAACTTGTCCATGTATTGTTTTTTTGAATCTCCCTTGTGCCCTTTATGGAAAGAAAGGTGTCATAAATAAATCACTCAGTATATATAATATATATATGCATATGTATTTACCTAATGATTCATGGTTTCAGTGAAAAACCCTTGACTACTGTTAACCACACAGAGAGGTTCAGGAGTTTCACTTCCTGTCTTGTGAACCTGAAGCATGAAACAGTGGGGTACAATGGAAAGTGAGCTGCCCAGTGTAGGCTGGAAGCCAAGTTCAGGCCCTGCCACTTTACTCTGTGGCCTAATAAATTTACTTCCTGGAACTTCAGATTTTACACCAGTAAAATGGTGAAATGACTTCTTAATCTGCTACCCCCCCCCCAGATCATAAGAGATTCAAATGTGGTTATAATTGTGTGAATATGTTCTAAGTTGTAGGGTAGTACACAAATTTAAGGCATTATTATTAATTTTTCTTTTCTTTTTTCTATTCCACCCTTCATCTCTGTTTAACCCAGAGAATTTAAATGGCTGCAAAGAACCTGTCCTAGGCCTAACTTTCCTTTTTCTTCCCCTTATGTTTCTGTCATATCATTTCTTTCCTTTCTTGTCCACCTCACCTGCAATTTTCAGAATTCCCAGCTGGGAGAGGGGACTGATAGGAAGAAGACCAGTGACAGCCTTGGATCCAGGAAATATTCCAGTCCTATTTTGATTTTCCTCCTTGGAGTCTTGTGTATTTGCTTGAACTAACACACAGATGAAGCATGCATATTTAAATATGAAAAGAAACACACTCACATATAGCCTAGACACACACAAAAATGCATGCCTTCAAGCATACTCAGAATATAGCACAGACATTTGTCTATAAGGAATCACATACCAGCACTAGAGTGAGGACCTAACTCAAACATCTGGAGACATCTATGTCAAATGCAAATATTCCCCTTGCAATATAATCACACTTTCTTCCATGCAGACATGATCACACGAAGAGCAACAGGAACACATAGAGGCGTGTGCACAAATACATACATCCACTTTCACTAGCACATAAGACCTATAAACACACCCAGGCATGTTCAGCAACTCCAACCATGCTCCAGCCAAAATGCACTCTGGAACACTCAGTCACAAACACACTCCTAAATGTGGCCATATTTCCAGTTTTTGACAACAGTATTTTCCAAGTGTCCTCATTGCCCTTTCTTTGACTGCACCGTTCTGGGAAAGCTGGCTGCATGTGCTTTTCAAAGAATTTCCCTTAGCATGACCCACAGTAACCTCAAGGACATTACTTTCTCAATGATAATATCTACTCTTTCCTAAACGTAATCATGGAGTGACATCCAACAGGAAACAGCAATGTGTGCTCCCCACCTCGAACCATTTCAAAATCCCCTGAAAGATTCAGTGGACCATCAAACAATACTCATTTGCTGCAGAAGAATCCTTTGCTGCAACTCCCATCATGCAGTCACCCCAGCTCTATCAGCCCACATGTTTCTGGGGTCATCAAGAAGAGCTGACCTCCTGAGGTCACCCCACCTCCTGCCCTGCCTCTAGCCTGAATTGCTCATGATGAGACCAGGAAGCTGGACTTGTCTCCCTCTATTACAATAAGTGCCACTTTCAACCAAATTATTTTAATGCTTCCTTCATGACAGTCATAACTTGGTAGGTAATAACTTCAGAATGGCATCAAGTGACAAAGTGACAGAGTATATTTTACATATTTGCTCAAAAGTTAGTGGTTAAGTATGGATCTTTCCAGCATGTCTCTAACAGCCTTATTTATGATATGGGTTTATAGAGAAGACATGAAAAATGAGAACTGGATTTATAAAGACAAAAAATATCAGGGACTAGTCGTTAATAGATAGAACATGCTAAGGTATAACCAGGATGCTTGTGAATAGACTTAAAGTAGGGGGTGTGGATCTGAATCTGGAGCCTTTTGAGTCACAAATAGAATTTAAATTATATTCAAAAGAAAAGGGAAAAGTGAGCCAAGACCTAGATCAGTTGAAACTACCAAAACCGCTTTGTTTTAACATGGCTAGCACATATAACATGAGATGGTTTCTACTCAAAAGATGAAGGAGAAGAAGTCTGTCCTTTTCTAATCTCACTGAGGCCCAATCTCTTAGTTCTAATTCAATTTGACGGGGTAAGAGTTGAGTTGACTTTCCCTGTCCTGGACTCCTTAGCTGAGTTGGTTGAAACATCCACCTGGAAGTTCTGTATTTCAGTACAGTGTTTATGCCCTCTGCATTGTAAACTCCATGAGATTAACAGTCCTGAATATCTTGTGCACCACTAAATCACCAGCCTTTAGCACAATGCTTGGTACGTTGCAGCATTTAATACTTGTTAACTGAACAATCACTGTGTCCAGCTGGGCAAGGAGCACATCAGGAGATTTTCCTCCTCAAGTGGAGGCTGTTGCTTCCTGCTGTCTGCTGTCTGCATCTGCTGTTCCTTCTGGCCTCCATGGTTTACCGTCCAGCAAGGCTTTTCTGAGTCGTCTCCAGAATATGTGCCGCCCCAGGACACTGTCCTCCCACTCCAGGTAGGTATTCCTGTTGAGAAGGCGATATAGCTCTACCTGCTGCCGCAGCAGGGACTTCTCCAACTTCTGCAGGACTATGAAGATGATGCCAGCACGGCTGCTAAGAAACTGCCAGGTCTGGGCAATCTCATACTCAAAGATACACCATCGGCTCTGGATGAAGTGCTGGGACACCACGACAATAACCTTCCGGCTTTTGTGGAAACCTTCCTGGATGATGTTGGCGGCAATGGCTACCCCAGGAATAAAGTCTCTGTAGTGAAGGCAGAGCTGAAAGGGGGGCACCCCCTCCTCCAAGTTCTTTACCAATTCATTCCTCACCCAGTCTTCGTCCTGGCTTGAGTAGATTACAAAAGCATCATAGGTGCTTTCACCTCTGCCATACTTTTTGCAGCCAGCAAGAAGCATTAGGTGGAAATAGAACTTATAGACCAGGGCTCCTGCCACAGATACCAAGAGGATGGTGAGAACCGACACACTAATGATCATCTTGTTCATCTGACAAGTGGCATTCCTGAAACTAAGCACGGGCATGTCCTGCATATCTAAAGGTTGTGTACACATCATTTGCTCAGCTCCCACCAAGAGCTGCCTCTGGTCCTTCACCCACTGCAGGAAACTCTGGTGTTCACACACACAAGCAAAGTCATTCTGAGTAAGATTTAACAAAGCAAGGCTCCTTGGCAAATGCTGTAGTTCTTGCTCCTTGGACTCCATGATACGGTTGAAACTGCAGTCCAGAATCTGGAGGGAGTGGAGTGGTTTATAAGGAAGTGTATCCAATGACAAGAGTTTGTTGTGACTCATATTTAGCACCTGAAGTTTAGGGAGGGAGTGAAATGCCATCTGGGATACCCGTTCCAGTTGACACTTAGAGAGGTCCAGGATGGTTAAGTTAGTCAGTTCTGTGAAGATATCAGGAAGCAAGTTGTTCTGAAAAGAATTGCCTGCCATTTTCAAGGTTTGGAGGCTGACCAAGCCAACAAAGATGCCATGGAAGACAACTTGGGTGTTGGTATAAGAAATGTCAAGGTAACGGAGATTTCTGAGTGATAGGAATACTGAAAAATCGTTGGCCTGTTTCAGATTGGAATGCTGAAAATCCAGATGTTCTAGTTGCTCTAAGCCCAAGAAGTTTGAACTCATAGTAATGACATCATTGAAGCTCAGATCTAAATGCTTCAGTTTGCTTGTCCCAAAATTAGTGTGAGAACAGCAACCCTTGAAACTCAAGTGATTTCTTTTGAGATCTAGAAACTGAAGGTTTGGTAGCTTAAATTTAGTAAAAGTGCTCATATGTTTGTTGTCTGTGAAAACAAACTTTTTGAGAGAATTGAGCTTCAGTGTGGGAAATTGTTTAAAATTACAGTTAGTCAATTCTAAGTGTTGCCATCTGCAATCTTTAGGAAGGGCTTCTAGACTGTCTAAATCCAGACTCAACAGAGAAATCACAGAAACATTTACCAAACAATTAAATAAGCCTGTATCATCCTTTGGGAATTCACTGAAGTATGCTATCCGAAACTGTTCGAAGGTCAAATTGCACAGTCCCTCCAGGACAGATCTGTCAAAACTTTCCAAGATCCTTTCATTTTTAAATTCTCCCAAAACCAACCGATTGATTTTTAAACCAGCCAGACCTTGAATACAAATTTTCATTACATGTGTACTATTAAAATTACTTCGCAAAGTCAGTTCATTGAGCTTAATTTCTTTAAAGGTGCCTGGTTCAATAAAGTCTAAAGGGTTCAGGGACAAATCTAAAGAGAGGTTGAGTAGGGGCATTTGATGTAGAACCTTCAAGTCTTCGTGATAAATATTTTGGATTTTGTTATTAGAAAGATCCAAGTGCTCCAGGTTGGGCAGGTTAGAAAAATATTCAGGAAACTTGAAGGAATGGATAAGATTGTGAGCCACATTAAGCTCCCTCAAGGTTTTGAGATGCCCAATGGGGAAGTCCTCTAGAGATGCCAGGTTTGTCTCCACAGCTACCAGCTTCTGTAAACTTGCTAGCCCGGAAAAGGCTCCCAGGGCTAAACTCTGTATAGGGTTTCCTGTCAATATCAAGGTGGAGAGGTGGTTTAGGCCCTGATATGCATCATCTTCAATCATCTGAATTTCACATCTACAAGGAAAAGAGACACAGATTACATAATATTTCGGCTGAATTAAAAAAAAAAACAAAATGAAATATCAACACAGTCATCTAGGTCTTCACACAGACATGACATGACATATTATGATGCATAGGCAGAAATATCAAGCAAGGCAGATGAAGCAAAGAAGAAGCCCCACACATTTGGTGCTATCGTACTGGCCCCCATGACAGTCTCTTTTTATCACACTAGGCACTCATGCTAAGCAGAGGCAGCCCATCCAACAGAGGGAAATCAGTTAAAGATCAATGATTGGGGCACGTGAAGACTGAACCTCGGATCAGCTTTAGCCATTTCCTGACACACATAATTGTGATTATATATCTGATTGGTACAGATGAGGCAGATAGCTGTTAGTTGTTAGGCATGATAAATGACTAGTGAATGTCAATTTCAAAGGTATAAAAAATTACACCGAAGTGTCACAGATATCCTTAATGTTCATGAAAAGTTCTCCATATAGGGCTCATCGCTTAATATTAATCAGAGTATTAAGATGAAGAGAATATTTAACTTGGAAGCAGGAGATGTGAACATGAATCTCTGATCTGCTGTCAACAAGGCATGTGCATGTATATGAATCCCTTAAACTCTCCAAGCCTCAATTTCCTCATCTACAAAAGGAAAAAAATGTATCAATAGATTTCCATAGGAAAAAAAGGCTGCCTGGTCTATCACAAAGCATCCTTAAAAGATAAGTGGAGTTACTGTATATGAAGAAGCAACATGAGAAGTCAGAGTATCTATTGCACTGTAATCTGTCCTTGCCCTAATCCAGAATCTCCTCCTGGCTAACCAGGAGGGGGAGCTAGCCTCTCTGCAAGCACATATTTAAAGCCTCTGAGGGTAGTTCCTTGGGTATGTGTTGCGTCGAAAGTGAATTATAAGGGACATTGATGAGAAACTTTTGTTTAAAAAAAAACGTTGGTCTGTCTACCTCAATTCAGTATATTTCTTGACAAAATTCTTATTCAGAAAACTGAAATTTATAAACTAGTGGAATGCTATAATAGTATTTTATGCTTATAAAGTCTACTTTACAAGGTTTTTAATATATATAGCGTGTTAACATTTAGTATCACAGTTAACCCTATGGGGTAAGGTTCACCATTTATGTTTCACAGATTTGAAAACTGAGACTCAAGTCACACAAAGTGACATGCCTCAGGCCACATGGCAGTATATGTTGGAGGAGGACCCAGCTCAAGTCTTCTGACCTCCATAAGGCTCTATGTCACTGCCTTCAAAATGCTCGATCCCCCCTTTGTTGTAGTCTATCAATATCCAAGTTAGAGTATAAAACATAAGATGATCACTCTTCTGCAGAAATATCTACTATCCTCTTATCCTTTATTAAGAGTTTCTATAATAAAATGTCATACATAAAATGTTTCTCCATTTTTCACAAACCCTTATAGAGATTATAGTCCATTATCTATTACATTTCTAAATAAGGTCCCTGATGATGAAAATGATTTTAGGATTCAATTACCCCCAAAATGATGATAATAACTTCACCTGTTCTAATGAATGATATACTTCCCTATATCAGAAAAATAAAACATTAGTCACTGTTCTGTCTCACAGCAGATGTTTTCCTTTGATCTTGTTATCTTTCTCTTTGGGTTACTTGTATCTTTCTAATTCCTTATCCTCTACCCCACTTCCAATATTCTAAACATTATTTGAATCCCACTCAGTTCATGAACTCTATATTGATTATTCACTGTATAGAAGGCCCCTTTTCTGTACAACACAATGTCTTGCCTCTAGTTTGCAAATAACTTATCACCTCCTCTTATATATTACTATCCTTATTATCTCAGGTTCAAAAGCCAAAATCAGAATCATGTAGCATGTGTTGAATGTCTACTATGCTGAGCACCATGCTCAGGATTTAAACATATCAAGTCTTTCAAGTGGATATGCCCTCCTTAATAGCTAGGGTTGTATGTTATATATCAACACACTCTTGTTTCCTAGCAGAGTGAACAACATATAGCAAGTAGTCAATAAATATCTGCTGATGAAAGAGTTTGAGTCAATCTACTCCCCTAACTTAAAAGAAAATCAAAGATAGAATTGTCCTTAGAGACTGTCTCATCCAACTGCTCATTTCACAAATAAGAAAGCTGAGACCTGGAGAAGGGAGGTGGCTTGCCCAAAGTTATATAGCAGGTAAGATGTCTGTTGAATGAATAAATAGGTGAATGAAAATGAGACTTCACTAATCAGGCTTTCTGACTTAAGAATGAAATGATAAAACAACGAACATTTCTCCGTGTACAATGGTAAAACTCATATATTACCTGGATAAATCCAACATCTGCAGTTCTGGGAAGTTGGAGAAGCTATGACTGTTTAAATGATTCAGGTGGTTAAAGCTCAGGTCCAATATCTTGGTCGATGTGGGGATGTTGTCAGGGATTCTGTAGAGATTCAGCTCCATGCATTGGTAACTAATGTTAGGAACCACCTGAAATGGTCAGACATTAGATGCAGTGTCTTGCTGCATGCATCTTACCAGACCTCCCAGCAACTCTCCTCTCCTAGGCCAGAGCCTGGGATGCCACTGGGTCAAGCACAGGGGCCAGTCAGCCGTCTTTCATCCATCCATCCATCCAGTCGTGCATCCACCCGATCATCTGTTCATCCATCCACCCATCCATTCATTTATCCACTCACTTCATTCTTATAAAATGTCTTACTCTAGATTAGGAAGGGAAAAGCACCTACCCAGTGTTTAACCTCTACTATCACAATGGCAGCGTTTAGCGAGAAGCAGTGGAGTCAAGTGGTGAAGAGCTGAAGCTCTAGAGTCCAAAAGCTCTGGGTTTCACCCTTCCCTGTGATTTGCAACAAGGGATTTTGTTGTTGTTGTTGTTGTTTTAATTAATTATTTATTTATTTAGGGCTGTGTTGGGTCTCCGTTGTGATGCGCGGGCTTCTCACTGCAGTAGCTTCTCATTGCAAAGAAGAGGCTCTAGGTGTGCAGGCTTCAGTAGTTGTGACACGCAGGCTCAGTAGTTGTGGCTCACGGGCTTAGTTTCTCCGCGGCATGTGGGATCTTCCCGAACCAGGGATCTAACCCGTGTCCCCTGCATTGGCAGGCAGATTCTTAAGCACTGTGCCACCAGGGAAGTCCCATTGTTGTTTTTCTAAATACACGTCTTGTTGTATACAAGCTTAGGGAGACTGCGAGTCAGGTGTCCAGACCTTCCTTAATCATAGCCCAAGTTTTGCCAATTGTATTCTTTCCCTTGGATCAAGGACCTTTGAGCAGATGAGATAGAAATGGGGACAAATCTTTGAAAATGGGGACAAATCTTTGAAGTGCGTAGACTCCAGTGGTGGAACCTAGTGAGTAAGGTCAAGCGCTGGATGCTGTTTTGGTTCCTCTGCTGAGTTTATCAGACTTTCCCGAATTCTTTGTAAGCCTCGTTCTCTAAACTCCCATTTAATTTCCTAATTCTCTGACTCTTCAACAAAATTCCTTGCTTAAGCCAGCTAATTTTGGTTTTCAGTTTAAAACCAGTAGAATCTTTTAAAAGGATTAATGAGATACGGTATTAAAGAGATTATCTCAAAGCCTATGACAGTGTAAATGATCAATAAATGTTAGCATGTTTTATTATTGGCTATTATAATTCCCCACTATATGCAGGCTTGTTTCTTATATGTTACATGTTTGAACTTAATCTTCAAATAAACCTTTTTAAGAAGAAAAATTCAGTGAGATGAAGTAACATGTGTAACGTCTCACAGGCCATAGTGCAGCTCTTTGCTTTATTCGCTTGTCTCCTGAAATGGTATTCCTCACAGAATCCTCACAGCCCGTACCGTCTAATAGAGGATGGTGCCAGACATCCTCCCTTACCCTCTTTTATCCTCCTTCACAGGAGTCATCACTATCGAACATTATGCCTTCTGTGTGATTGTTCCATACGTACTGTTTGTTTCCCTCACTAGATCGTAAGCTTTGAGACTCTAGCTCTCTGTGTCCAGCACTCAGAATGATGCCCGGAAAATATTTGTTTGAACAAATGAATTGACAACCGATTACATGGAAGTTTATTCAAATCCCAGTTGAAGGCATTTTCTGCTAAGTGCTGTGGGCAGCACAAAGGCCAATGTGATAAGGCTCCAGACTTCAATGAGCTCACAGTCTAGAGTAAGAGCTATGATAGGAGCACAACTCATTCCTGAAAAGGGTCTTAAACCAGGCTTGGCAAGTATTCCCTTTGGTTCAGAAAAGGTAGAGATCAATCCTGGATCCAGGGATTGTAGATTGTAGAAGGCTTCCAAGAAAGAATATTTCCAGGTGGGTCTGGAAGGATAAGTGAGATTTGGATATGGAAAGAGGAAGAATGAGGGAAGAGTGTGAGTACACAGGGGTAGAAAACTAGCTCAGATTAGCTGGTGTGTGGCAGGAGTGGTGAAACCTAAGCCAGAGGGGAAGCCAGAGCCAGATCAGGAGGGCCTCATACTTTGTCCTGTGGCAATACTTTTAATCATTTAACACGTATAAATTGAACAACTACATGTGCCAGGCACTGGGATAAAGTGATAAATAAAACCAGCAATGATCTTGCCCTCTTACAGATTCCATTTCAACAGAAAGACAAACAGTGAACAATAAATAAATATATATATATATTCACAACATTATATGTATTTTATATATATAGTATATATATGTATACCCAATGATGTGATATAAAAAAATAAAGCAGTATAGGAGATTAGAGTCAAATATAGTGAGTGGGGAGCTCTACATGAGGCAATCAAGGAAGACTTCCCAGAGGAGGTGACATTTAAGCAGAAATTTGAATGAAGTGAGGGATTAAGCTATGAAAATATCTAGGGCTGCACTGTCCAATATGGTAGCCACTGGCCACACACAGTTGTTGAGTATGAGAAATGTAGATAGTTTAAATATGATAAATGTAAAATATATACAAATCTCAAGGACTTAGTACCAAAGAAAGAATGTAAACTATCTTGTTACTAGTCTAGTATATATTACATTTTGAAATAATATTTTGAATATACTGACTTAAATAAAAATATTATTAAAGTTAAATTCACCTGTTTGTTTTTTATTTTTTTAACTACTAGAACATAGTTTAAAACATAGTTTTAAATTCAGTTAGTTAAAATTAAGTTAATTTGGTTAAATAAAAATTTAGTTAAATTTAGTTTATTAAATATATCATTTAAATTTAAATAATATCATGTGACCCATTGAGCAGCACTGATCTAGGGGAAAAGCATTCTAGCTAGAAGAACTAGCCAGTGCAAAGGCCCCATGGTAGGAAAAGGTCCTAATAACAATGGAAAGTTATTAAAAGTTTTTAAGGACAGTAATTTGTTAGATCTGAACCTCAGAAAAAACAACAACAGTGACAAAAAAAACAGCAGACGAAAATGAGCAGAGTAGATTAAAGGAAGGGGGCTGAGGGGTCAGGAGACAAGTCACTGCCCAAAAGTCAAGGCCAGGGGAACTGAGGATCTGCCCTAGGGTGGCACTGAGGTGATGGGCAGGGTTGGACAAGTTTCAGAAACAGAGCATTTGGGGCATGGGAAATGGGAGGAGCCAGGAGTGGCTGTAATTGTATCCTGGGGTGACCATGATTGGAGGATCCATACCCACTAACTGAACAGCAGGAGAGACACAGGGAGGAGGACAATGAGCAGGGAATGGGGGGAACAGAGGACGTGGAAATAACAAACTTGTCTTTGTTACGTATTAAAGTACACAATTTCCCCCATGTCCTCAATGTCAGGACTGCTGGTTATGCGTTTCTTGAATTTCTGCCACACCCTAAATCCCAGGGCATTCTTCTGGCTGCTTGGTTCTGCCGTGGGCTTTCCAAAGCAATTGTGAAGTCCATGCAGGGGAAAAACAAAGGAGATCCTTCATGAATGAGATTACAAACCAGCTGGTTGATGTTTCACAAAGAAAGAAAGCATTGGGCTTCCCTGGTGGTGCAGTGGTTGAGAAACCACCTTTCAGTGCAGGGGACACGGGTTCGATCCCTGGTCCGGGAAGATCCCACATGCCGTGGAGCAGCTAAGCCCATGTGCCACAACTACTGAGCCTGTGCTCTAGAGCCCGTGAGCCACAACTACTGAGCCCACGTGCCACAGCCACTGAAGCCTGCGCGCCTAGAGCCCATGCTCCACAAGAGAAGCCAGTGCAATGAGAAGCCCGCACACCGCAACAAAGAGTAGCCCCCACTGGCCGCAACCAGAGAAAAACCCGCGCGCAGCAATGAAGACCCAACGCAGCCAGAAATAATAAATAAATAAAATAAAATAAATAAATTTATTTACAAAAAAAAGAAAGAAAGCATTGCCTTAGCTGATATTTTGCATCTCTCCCTGTCTCTTTTTCTTCTCTCTCCATCGCTCTTTCTCTTTCTCTGTATCTCTGTCTCTCCTTTTCTTTTCCAACTCCTTTTCTTTTCATTTTTTGGACAGAACTATGACTAGATTCAGAAGTCTGAAGTCCACTTAGAAAGTTGTTTCTATTAAGAGACCAAAAATATCTTCTTCCTGAGATCGAAAGGGGCAAAGCAACAGCTTGAAGCAGAGTGTACAGACCACCAGCGTTAAGCAATGACAGGAAGCAGGCTTCTTACAACTTTCTGTTAAAGCCTATAATTCTTTTATCGATGTGAAAACTCGTCTCAGAGAGGTTTAATAACTTCTGCAAGGTCACACACCCCGAAAGTGAAAGAAGAGTGATCTTTTTTTCTTTTTTTTTTTTTTTTTTTGCGGTATGCGGGCCTCCCACTGCCGTGGCCTCTCCCGTTGCGGAGCACAGGCTCCGGACACGCAGGCTCAGCAGCCATGGCTCACGGGACCAGCCGCTCCGCGGCATGTGGGTTCCTCCCGGACTGGGGCACGAACCCACGTCCCCAACCACTGCGCCACCAGGGAAGCCCCAAGAAGAGTGATTTTAAGCAGGTCTATCTGACCTGAAGTCCCTAGGAGCACTTTAACTCCTAAATGGGACATGACCCTATGGGCTGCTTGTTAATGTCCTATAGCCATGAATCATTTGGTCCCTGTGGTTTCTTAAGTTTTTAAGGTAATTTGATGTCTGTTTGCAAATGAAACTAACTGGGGCCCGTCATGGGAAACTGAGCTGAGAGCAGTTTTTCAGAAGCAAGGTAAAGCTCCAGGAAGCCGAACTGACTCCAACCACGTACCTGTACACAAGGGTCCCAGCTCTCCGACCTCAGGCAGAAGAGGAAGGCCATGGCTAGGATCAGAGCTGCAGCCAGGCGGGTGTGAGGCATCCTCCTGGCATTTTCTGTGACCAAAAGTGGCCTTCTGGAAACATGACGCTCTGTGTCGGCCGGTCAAGGCAGCCTCCGAGGCACTGTGCTTTCTTCTCTTTCCTGCTCGGCGCCCCAGGACACTGACTGTATTCAAAGCAGTGCTGGGTTAAGGGAGGAGAGGAAGTGAGAGTGGCAACCTTAGCATTCTGGACTTTTGTTTCTCTAATATTTATCTCCTCTGTCACTGGAGGGGAAGTTAGAAGAAGAAGAAGAAAATGTCTGCAGACCAGGGGCTGGAGTAACAGCAAGAGGAAGCTGGCTGTTATCCCAAGAGGTCATCTGACCTCAGGATTAGAGAGTTTAGGAAAGTAATCAGACTGGTCATACAGCACGTGTGACTAACTACCTAGGACGGTGGCTTCCCACTTTTGTTTTAGTAGTGGAAACTTACTGTCTGTATTAATTTCCTAGGCCACTATATATAAAAAAAAAAAAAAAAAACAGACTAGGTGGCTTAAACAACAGACATTTATTTTCTCACAAAGTTCGGGAGGCTAGAAGTCTGAGTTCAGAGGGTCAGCAGGGTTGATTTCTTCTCAGGCTCTTTCCTTGGCTTGTAGATGGCCGTCTTCCCCCCTGTGCCTTCACATGGTCTTTCCTCTGTGTGTGACTGTGTCCTAAGTTCTCTTCTTATAAGGAAATCAGTCAGTCAAACTGGATGAGGACCCACCCTAATCCATTACCTCATCACCTCATTTTACCTTAATTGCCTTTTTAAAGACCCAATCTCAAAATACAGTCACATTCTGGGGTAATGGGGTGAAGACTCCAACCTATACATTTTGGCGGGGGATACTCTTTAGCCCACGGCACTGTCCAATTTTGTGAAATCAAGATTCATAAAAGATAAGCCCACATTTATGAAACATTGAAAATAATGCTCCAGTGAAACACATTTTGAAAAGTACAGGAATATTGGCAAAAGATTGGGATGAAAAATCAAATATACCGAAATTCAAATCCAGCCTAGGTGATTTATGGTCTTGTAGCATTGATCAAGTCACTTAAACTATTGAGACTCAATTTCTGGTCTGTAAAATGGGACAATAGTTCCAATCACAACAGAAGTTCACATTTATGAAATTTCATAAATAGAAAGCCATGTGATGCAAGCCACTAAGCATTAGTTTTCTGGTCTCTCAAGTGGAGATAATCACATTTGTCTTGCATGATTGAATTAAGTTAATTTACATAAAATGCCTAGTCTAGTGCATGGTTCATCAGGATATTCCATAAATTGGTAGCTATTAAGGTGATTAAAAATATGAATGTAATGAGGATAATAATTCAAAGTACTGTTATGGGATTAAATAAGATGGCATTTGTAAAGCTTTGAGGACAGAGAGTGTCTAGGGTGTAAGAAGTGCAGTGTAAGTTTCTGAACGTAGGTTAAAATGGGGATGTTATTGGTATTGTATCCTAAATAGTTCTACCAAGATGTCCCCTAGGCACCTCAAATCCAACACATCTAAAATCAAGCTGTGAGGAAGCATGTCATAGGGGACGGAGCACAAACTCTTGCAGACTTCTTCAACAGCACTGCTGTAAAATTAAGCTAAAGAGAGTCCCCCTGTCAAAATGTTGCTTTAAGGATTGATTGAGACTATGTAAAGGTCTTAAAGCAGTACCTGGCACCGAGTAGGTGCTCAGTAAAGTTTAGTTCCCTTGGAAGTTAACAGCATTTTACTTCCATAGTCATCCAAAATGGAAATCTTTTTGACTTCATTTCTCTCATCAAATGTATATTAACTGTATTTTCATATTGTCTGTATTCTTGATGCTCTGGCATTGGTGGCCTTGCTGATGAGGATAGACTGGGCTGCTCAGTTCTTAGAGATAGCAGATGATTTGCCCTGGAGCATATTTTCATATGCAAACTAACCAAACCAGAGCCCATGCTCTGAAACACCTCCTCTATCTGGCTTTTATACAGTAAGTCCCCTACATATGAACCTTCAAGTTGTGAACTTTCAAAGGTGAAAATGTGAGTTTGCACGTCCAGTCACGTAAATTAGTTCATGTGTCTGGCGTACATTGTCACGTGCGTGCATCCTCTGCAAGTGGTTGTGCTTTTGTGTACTTTACAGTACCGTATAGAGTACAGTAGTACAGTATCTTTATTTCAAGCTAGATCTGCGAGAGGACAACTTCATTGAACTCCTTGCTGTGCAACACGAGGAGCTTACTGATGAAGAACTGATGGAATTGGAGGCCCAGAGAAAGGATGAAAAGAGACAAGAGGAAGAAGAAGTAACTGAAGAACCAAAGAGATTCACAATGCAGGAAATAGCAGAGGGATTTTTTTATTTGAGGAGGCACTGTTAGTATTTAAGGCACAGGACCCAAACATAGAATGGTACACGAAGGTTGTAGCAGCAGCCATTCAGAATGCAATCCAGTGCTACCATATCATCTGTGACGAGAAGAAAAGAGCTACTACCCAGACATCACTGGACTGTTTTTCAAGAAGGTACATAGTATTGAATCCAGCAAGGAACCAGAACCTGTGCCATCAGCATCAGGCATGAGTGAAACTGCAGCCTGCCCTCCGTCTCCTGTTGCTGACGATCCTTCAGCTCTACCATCTCCCACCCCCTCTCCCTCCTCCAGTCAATAACTCTTCTTGCCTGTTCACTCGATGCCAGTCCCTGGATGCCAGCTGTTGTACTGTACTACTGTACTTTTCAAGGTACCATACTGTAAGATTAAAAGTGTTTTATTTTTTGTTTTTTTTGTATTATTTGTGTGAAAAGTATTATAAACCTATTACAGTATAGTACTATATAGCCAATTGTGTTAGTTGGGTACCTAGGCTAACTTTATTGACTTAGGAACAAATTGGACTTTAGAACGTGATCAAATGGAACTCATTTCTGAGTAGGGGACTTACTTACTGTAATATAGAAGGCAATGTTCTTCTGCCTTAATCATCACAGGACCAGGTACCAGACAACTAGAGAAAGCCCGTATACCCCAGAGCCTGCTGAACTTAAAGTATCCAATCCTAAGCCTGCTCACCCTGCTCTTTCTTGCCTTTCCCACAGAAGCCATAATAAAGGCTCCTGCTCACGCCTTCCCCTTGCTCCTTCTGCCTCCTGATGGACTCTGGTGCTTCCTCATGTGGCTCCTCAGGGTATCACATGCCCCCTCCTCTTGGGAACTGTGAGTAACAAACTATCTTTTCAATGGCAATTGTCTCCTGATCTGTCAGCCTCACAACACCTGCATAATAATAAAATCAGCATTTTAAAACAAAACATTCTACCAAGTTCTAGAGATTTTTATCTGTAAAATAATTCTAAAACGTC
Organism: Tursiops truncatus; assembly: GCF_011762595.2. Lineage (NCBI taxonomy): Eukaryota > Metazoa > Chordata > Mammalia > Artiodactyla > Delphinidae > Tursiops > Tursiops truncatus. The sequence goes on along the minus strand of NC_047039.1, from coordinate 99,132,372 downwards.
AGTCTTCATTTCTGTTAGTATGACCATTGAACACATCCCTTGGCCTAGAGTATTGCAATGCACAGCTCAAGGGTCTTCCAGGGTCCAGACACACTTCTTTCAAAGTCTCAACGCTTGTTATCCACCCTTTATCCCCAAATCAAAGCAATCTTCCTAAAATGCAAATAAAACTATCTCATGCCATGTCAATAATATTCTGAGGCTGTGTATTGCCTAGATCCCAAGCATCTTGGCCTACCCCCCACTACACACACGCACACACACACGCACACACACACGCACACACAGAGTCACTGAAGTGTTCAGCTCCACAGCACCAATTCTATTCTACACTATGGAAGGGGAACACAAATCTGTGTTGATTAGGGGGTTATCAGTGCCACAACCTTAGCACCCTATAATATCCATTTCGTGATGATTATAAGAAAGTAACAAGAGTGAACAATCAAAACATAGCCTGGCTCAGGGAAGAAAGCCCCTCACAGTTTGGCATATCTAAGAACCAAACCTGATTCCATTCAACAATTCTAAGTTTCACATTTTTTCATACGTTACCACCTCTCAAATCAGAACGTGTCTCATAATTGACAACATGTTACAATTATCATTGGCAGAGTTTTTTTTTTTTCTTTCCTGGTGACAAATAAGGTAATGGTACATCTAACAATCAATGGTACCTTATATTCAATGAGGAAAAGTTTGTCAATAAGAAGACAAAAACAAACAAACAAAAAACCCACAAGCTCTGTTCAAATAAATAAAGAAAACAAATGGTTGGAGAATAAAGAGATTTGTTTCTTAAGTACTCCTTAGAACATGTACTAGAGTAATGGGCATTTTGCATCTACAAAGAAAAATAGAGTACTCAATGTTTCCTAACCTTTTTGACCCACGGTGAATCTCTTTTATCCTTGGATACCCATTACCAGGCCTGTATCCATTAGCGTGCTGTGGAAGCATGTTCCTGTGATCTGTAGTACAGAAAATGCTACTCTTAAGCAGAATCATGAAGGATATTCTCCTGGCACCCAGCGACCCAGTCCCTGTCTCTAGGGCTGGGTCATCACATGAAGTATTGCCCTGTATTTTTTGTCCAAATACCCCTCCTACCAGCGGTGAGTGAGTGCACCCCACAGGGGCTATCAAGGTAAACAGCCTAAGTAGTGCCTACTCCTCCCCAGCCTGAAATGTCTGCGGCACTTCTGTGTTATTTTAAAAATTACTTTGAATTTTCTATCTCTGTATTGTTTGTCTCTACCAGTAGACTGTAAACTCCATGAGGGTAGAAGCTTTGTCCAGTTTCATATAGATTGAATGCATGGGTATATACTCAGTAAGTAATTAATGAATGGATCAATGAACGATATATCTGAATTTGTTCTTAATATGCAGCTAGTATTTTAGAGTATTTGTCCCTTTCCAGTAATGTGATTCTCTTATAATATGTTCAGTGATTATTCTGGGGCTTTCTTACTATTCTCATACTTTTAAATACTTGTTCTTTATACTTTTATTATGGTTATACTTTTCTACTCCCTAATATTCCCTGAGGGTACATGTGCCCCAGTTTAAGCAACACAGAATAATAGAGTCACAGCAAGTGGGTTGGGATAGAAGTCCTCATTGCATTAAACACCATGCCTTGTCTTGGGTTAGAAAAATCTTCTTTGTCTTTTCGAGTGATGAACCTGAGGCAGAGGCTGGTTGATTATGAACAAGAGAGTCTTTCCTCTTTGCTCTGTCTCTGTACTCCTCCAAATCATTCAGTGGATCTCTGCTTGTCCATCCAGACCCTGGAAAGGTATGGTGTAATATATAGAAGGCTATATTTTTAAATATTTAATTATTCTATTTACTTTCTGGCATCATCATTTCTTTGTATGTGACTTACCTTTAACTTCGCCGAGTTTCCTTAACTGTGTAATGGAAATAACACTGTGGCCTAATCAATAATATTGTTTGAGTGTTAAATGAGATAGTATTTGTGGATGTACTTGTAAATGTTACAGTTCTACACAAATGTTGACTACCATTCACTCATTCAGTCATTCACCCAATATGTAGTAAATGCTTAACATCTGCCAGGCACTGTTCTAGGCACTAGGATACATCAATGAATAAAACAGACACCCCTGCTTGCATGGAGCTCATGTTCTAATGAGGAGAGAGCCAAGAGAAATTATAAATAAGTATGTTACACAGTATGTTAGAGGATGTTAAGATCTATGGGTGGAAAATTAAAAGAGTAAGTGGTAAAATTCAATGAAGAGTGGTAAGGGTACTGAAGTTTTAAATAGGACAGTCAGTATGGGCCTCCTTGAGAAAGACATTTCGAGCAGATTCCTGAAGGAGTTGCTAGCCATGCAGGTATCTGGGAGAACATTGGGAGCAATTTTGCCCCTAGGGGACATTTGGCAATGTCTGAAGACATTTTTGTTGTCACACTTGGGAGCAGTAAGTGTTGCTACTGGGATCCAGTGAGTAAATCCAGGGTTGTTGCTAAACATTCCACAATGCACAGGACAGGCTCCCAATCCAAAATACCAATAGTGCCAGGGTTAAGAAACCCTGAATTAGAGGGATAAGCTGGTGCAAAAGCCTAGGGACAGGAAGTTGTCACAACCAATAAGGAAGCCAGTGTAGAGATGCACAAGTGACCATCTAGATCACTTAGCGTGAGGTAGGCCATTGTAAAGGCTTTTGAATCTTCTTGATACCTACCCCAGGCTCCCCAGGCAGGCACTGCCACTCTCTTCTCAGTGCTCCCACAGTAACCAGCTGTCATGCTCAACAGCGATTAATTTTCTGCATGTCTCACTAGGCTTTCAAGTCCTTGATGATAGCAGTCAAATCTGGTCCATCTCTGTACACCCTGTGCCTATCACAGTGCTTAATACCCAGTAGGAGTTCAATGTATGTTATTTGCATCAATGATTATGATAATAACTTTGGATGATAATAGCAATTGATTTTATTTTTATTCAACATACAGGCTAATAAGATCCATGAAAGGACAGATTTTGTCAGTTACATTCAGAGCTGTAGTCGCAATGCCTAGTCGTTACCAAGTACATAATAAGTGCTTAATAAACACCGATTGAATAAAAGAATGAGTAGATTATATACATAATCAGCCCTTCCCTTGATTTCTGGTCAGTCAGATTTCTCCTCTTCTTAGCAACTTCTCTTGAAAAAGAGGAAAGAGAAGTTGAAAAGGAATATCTGCTCTTTTTTCTAGAAGACAACCTATGACAAAATACTCTGAGCCGGTAAGCTGATGCGACCATGCTACACTGGCAGGTCACATTATAACACGTTAAGTGTAGACAGCACATGCTTGCATAACCCAGGGTAATCTTTGGAAAAGGGTGAGGACATAAATCAATGAATCAAGCTGGTTGATTCCACAAGTAGCTCCCCTTTTCTCCTATTTCCCACACTAGAGGAATCCAGAAATCTGGAGATGATCCGATGGGGAAAGGATGAACAAATATGCAACCTGGGTAAATAAATGCACATGGAGCACTGAAAAGTATCCAGTGAATGCTTTCCTTGAGGTTCAAGAGGTACGGTTCAATCCATACAGAGTGGAAAGGATGGTGCAAGATTCAGCGTGACATTCCTAGTACCCCGGCTTTATCCTTAGCCTTTGAGAGAACCCTACTTATAAGCTATCCCTTCCTCTGCAAAAAGTATTATACCTAAACCCTGCTCCTCACGTGCTCTCCCAGTCCCCTGCAGACCCTTGGTCCTTAACTCTTCTCTTCCTTCCAAAGTCCAGGCATTGTGTTAGCTACAGACTTATTAATATGAGTTGTTAGTTTTTCCCTGTTTGGCTTGGTGGTGTTGATGGGTAGGGGAAAGGGAAAAATCTACAGGTTCTAAGGAGAAGAGCATAGGACAATAGGACCCGTGTGGATTGACCACCAAGTAGGAGGAAAAAAAAAAAAAAAAACTAAAATGAAAAGAAACCCAAAGGATGAATACTTACATGATGAAAGTGAAACTCATTCCAATCAATTATTTTATATTTGATGCTTATATAAGTACTTGCCTCCTTTCCTGGTCTGAGTCAAAGTAGGGGAAAAAAAATAGGGGAAAACCTTTCCTAGTGCCTTGGTCTTAGATGGTTGAGGCTCTAGGGAGCAGGAAGATGAAGAGAGAAAGAGAGAAAATAAAAAGGTTTGATGTAACATTGTGGAAAGGGATTGTGCTTGGGGTAGCATAAGATATGTTTAGAATACTAAACATAAACATGCTTCTATTTTGACTCTGTCCTTTTGATCCACGCCAGAGACCATGCCTTTTTCGTCTTTGACTCCTCTAGAGCTCAGCAAAGGAAATAGCCATCAAATGTGTCCTGAATGACTCAGCAAAGGAACAACTCTCAATGAGTTGGCATAGAATAATAACTGAAATGTACGGACTATGCATTTGATTGGGAGTTTTTGCTTCTAATGCTTCATCATGTCTTAGCTGTGTGACATCAGCCAAGTCATTTAACTTCAGTAAGCCTTAGTTTCTTTCTCTGTAGAAAGCTTCCTATAAAGACAAAATGAGATAATGTAGGCTAAGACCACAACAAATTAAGTCTGTTAGTACTTGATGAAGATTTCTCACTGCTTGTGGAAAAGTAGCACCCTATGCTCCTTTCTGATCACAGACAGCTTTTTCTGGGTTGACTTCTTAATATCTTTGAGTTAGTCTGAGTTTCCCACAACTTGAGAAGATGCAAAGTAAATGGGTGATGGAGCTCCTGTAACTTTGTATATTGAGGTTTAATTCCCACGACCTGTTTCCCCCACTGAAAGAGCACATGTTACTTTATGAGGCCTACTGGAATTGAATGTGAAAAGGAGGTGGTGACTCAGGGTGTTTGGGGAAAAAATCTTGTTTTCCAAGGCTTCAGACTCAGCTCAAAGCAGATCACCACATGGTTCTCTGTTTCCTTCTTCAGCTTCCTCTATTCCCAGCCCCTCACACTCATATATAGCAGTCAAAGTGACTTCATTTTCCACCGGATTTTTTTAGAAATATTGTTCTGGCCCTTATGCATACTTACTTAGTTTTTTTTTTTTTAAATATTTATTTATTTATTTGGTTGCACCAGGTCTTAGTTGCAGCAGGTGGGCTCCTTAGTTGCGGCACATGGGCTCCTTAGTTGCGCTATGTGAACTCTTAGATGTGGCATGCATGTGGGATCTAGTTCCCTGACCAAGGGTCAAACCCGGGCCCCCTGCATTGGGAGTGTGGAGTCTTATCCACTGCACCACCAGGAAAATCCCATATACTTACTTGTTTCAAAAGACATTTTCTCATAGCTTATAATCCTCTCAAAGAAACCCTCCAGGACAAGAACCTTACTTTGCACATATATGTATTCTGCGTAGCACTTTACCCTGTAGTAAAAATCAACTAATGGAAGGCAGGAAGAAATAGAGGGAAATAATAAACGGACTTGATAGCAGAATAAATTTTTTAAAGTAAGGTTTGGAAAGCTATCTATAAAATTATTTGACATTATCACAAAGCATAATGTGAAGCTCAAAAGCAATGCAACTAAAAGAAAAATTCTCATTGCCTAAGAACTGAAGTGAATCCTCTCTCCATTTCCTGCTAGTAAGGTGCTCTGGGACTGCACAGTCAGGCCTACACAATGAAGCCCATGGGTTCAGCTGCCTTGGGCCTCTCAGAAGGCATTTGCTTCATTTCCACCAACCACAAGCCTTTGCTTCTGCCTCTGTCCCAGTCCAGCTGGACAACACATGCTAGAGGACTGGCTATTCTAAAATCTCTCTCCTACTCTTGATAGGTGGTTTCCATGGAGGTCCCTCAGTCCCATCTAACTCTTTCACCTTTAAATGTGCTGAAGGGCGAGTTTGAAATTAGACCCAGAGCCATATGGGAAAGCTGAGGGCAGCATATGGTTGCAGATTGCTCAATGCTGATTGATAGCATCTTTAAGCTCACCTTCCATCTCTCTTTACACAGGAAACAGTGATAGGGTCGGAGTTCTGTATTTTGAATTGCTCTGTCCTTCATGTGGGAAAATGAGACTCAGAATACAGCACCCATGTTAAAACTTGTTTTAGTTTCTTGGTCATGGTGGAGGTAGAGTACAAAGAAATATCTGTATTCCTACTTGTGATCAATGGGAAGTAAACTGATAGGGATAGAGATTCAGTCTGTGAACTTGAATGATGGTCTGTCCTGTAGAAATGCGACTTTAAGTCAAACCTAACTAGGTCTCACCTGCAGATTTAGGTCATGCCAACATAAACTGTAGATGGGGATGAATCAGTCCCATGGAAACAGGGAGCATATTGCTATAGTTATTACAGTGAGATGATAAGAGGAGGGAGAAGTTCTGTGGTCCAAGCAGGGAAGATATTTTTTTTTAACAAGCTGAAAAATCTGAAAAGAAGAGGATGCCAAAAAAAAAAAAAAAATAGCGGGGAGTCAACTGCAAAGAATCAAAGAGAAAGAGTAAGCATGCAGAAGGAAGTAAATAATTCAGGATCTATCTCTGCAAATTCTGGGCTACAGCATGTCTTACCTCACTTCACAAACAATGCCATCATTATTGCAAGGACAAATACTGGCCTTATGACAAATTATGACAAATGCTGTCATAATTGAGCAAATTTCAGAAAGCTCCACTGGGTCAATTGGTAGTGGTTTGTCTCCTTTATGAAGTCAAGTTTTCAAGAAGGAAAGCTCTTGTTTCCATGAGTAAGTACATTTTTTTGTTTGTTTGTGAAAACTAAAACTTAGCTATACAAATGCACTTTTTCATATAATTAAGTCTGGCAGAGCTGGAACCCAAAACCAGATTTCTTTTTTAATTCCAGCTGCATAATTATACTGTATTATCAAGTGAATAAACCAACAAACAAGTAGACATAGAAAAACCCTTTAACATGGAAAAAGGGAGAATCATCACAGAATACCCTGGGAAAGAAAGACAAACAAGGAGAGAGAAAGGGTTTTAGAACTTTGAAATACAACAAATCAATGTGATTCTTATCGTCACCAGTGACATCATTAATTGAGGTCCAGTTCATGTACCAGAGAGTAGCTTTGATAACAATATGTCACTGAACCATCACTGGGGCCGTAAACAGCTTTAATGAGACTTACCACACCATTCACTTAAACTGTACAATTCAATGTTTATTTTAGTATATTCACAAAGATGTTCAACCTTCACCACAGTCAATTTTAGAACATTTTTGTCACTGCAAAAAGAAACCCTGGGTCCTTTAGCAATCAAGGCCCTACCCCATGTCCATTGCCCTAGCTCTAAGCAACTATTATTCTACTTTCTGTCTCTATAGATTTACCTATTCTGCACATTTAATATAAATGAAATCTTATAATATGTAGTATTTTGTGACTGGCTTCTTTCACAAAGCATACTGTTTTCAAGGTTTATCCATGTTGTAGTTGTATCAGTACTTCATCCTTTCTGTGGCTGAATAAAATTCTATTGTATGGATATACCACAATTTGTTTATCCATTGATTAGTTGATGAGCATTTGTTTCATTTCCACCTTTTGGCTATTATAAATAATATTGATGTAAACATTTATGAACAAGTTTTTGCGTGGACATGTTTTAATTGCTCTTGGGTATATACCTAGGAGTGGAATTACAGAGTAATATGGTAACTGCATTTTTCCTCATCTGGGGAACAGCTAGACTATCTTCCAAAGTGACCATTCCTGCCAGCAATGTGTGAGGGTTCAAATTTCTGCACATCTTCACCAACACTGGTTACTGTCTTTTTTATTATACCCATTCCAGTGAGTGTGAAGTGGTATCTCACTGTAGTTTTGATTTGCATTTCCCTAATGGCTAATGAGGTCAGGCACCTTTTCAAGTGCTTATTGGCCATTTATATATCTTCTTTGGAGAAATATCTGTTTAAGTTCTTTGTCTATGTTTTAACTGAATAGTATTTTTATTATTGAGATGTGTTTTATTTATATAAATATATATTCTGGATACTAGTCTCTTATCAGATATATAATTTGCAAATATTTTCTCCCTTTCTATGGGTTGTCTTCACTTTCTTGATAGTGTCCTTTGAATCACAAATATTTTAAGTTTTGAAGTTCACATTATCTATTGTTTCCTTCGTTGCTCATGCTTTGATGTCATATCTAAGAATCCATTGCCAAATCTGAGGTCATGAGGTCGTGAGAATTTATCTGTATGTTTTCCTATAAGAATTTTAGCTCTAACATTTAGGTCTCTGATCCATTTTGAGTTAATTTTTGTATATGGTGTGAGATAAGGATTCTTTTTTTTTTTTTTTTTTTTTGGCTATGTTGGGTCTTAGTTGTGGCACTTGGGAATTTTCATTGTAGCACATGGGATCTTTCGTTGCGGCACGTGGGCTCTTCATTGTGGCACGGGCTTCTCTCTAGTTGTGGCATGTGGGTTTTCTCTCTCTGGTTGTGGCACATGGGCTCTGTAATGTGCGGCACGCAGGCTCTCTAGTTGAGGTGTGCGAGCTCAGTAGTTGCAGTGCACAGGCTTAGTTGTCCTGCAGCATGTGGGATCTTAGTTCCCTGACAAGGGATCAAACCGATGTCCCCTGCATTGGAAGGCAGATTCTTTACCACTAGACCATCAGGGAAGTCCTAGGATTCATTCTTTATTTGATTTTCACACCACAATTTGCTGAGAAGATTAATCATTTCCCATTGGCATCCTTGTTGAAAATCAGTTGATCACAGACACATGGGCTTATCTCTGAACTTTCAATTCTGTTATCATATTGATCTTTATGTGTATCTTTATGCCAATACCACACTGTATTGATTGCTGTTGCTTTGCAGTAAGTTTTGAAATTAAAAAATGTCAGTCTTCTAACTTTGCTCTGTTTTGGCTCTCCTGGTTCTCTTTAAATTCCATGCAAATTTTAGAATCAGCTTGTCAGTTTCTACAAAGAAGTCAGCTGGAATACTGATAGAGATTGCATGAATCTGTAGATCGATTTGGGGAATTTAATCATTTTATCTATTTTAAGTCTTCTAATCCATCTAACAATCTAGTGATATTTTCATTTCAGTTATTGTACATTTCAACTCTAGAATTTCCATTTGGCTCATTTCTATAATTCTCTGGCCTACAGTTTAGCCTATATCTCCAGTGAATCTAACAATATCTTCCCAACTGCCATCCATCACAAGCTCCACTAGTTTTTGTTGTTGTTGTTTTTGTTTTTGTTAGTTTTTCCCATCTTTATTGGAGTATAAATGCTTTACAATGTTGTGTTAGTTTGTGCTGTACAACAAAGTGAATCAGCTATATGTATACATATATCCCCATATCGCCTTCCTCTTGAGCCTCCATCCCACCCTCCCAGTCCCATCCCTCTAGGTCGTCACAAAGCAACAAGTTGATCTTGTGCTGTGCAGCTGCTTCCCCCAGCCAGCCGTTTTACATTTGGTAGTATATATATGTCAATGCTACCCTCTCACTTCATCCCAGCTTCCCCTTCCCACCCTGTGCCCTCAAGTCTGTTCTCTACGTCTGCGTCTTTATTCCTGCCCTGCCACTAGGCTCATCAGTACCGCTTTTTAAAATTCCATATATATGCATTGGCATACATTATTTGTTTTTCTCTTTCTGACTTACTTCACTCTGTATGAGATTCTGGATCCATCCACCTCACTACAAATAACTCAATTTCATTCCTTTTTTACGGCTGAGTAATATTCCATTGTATATATGTGCCACATCTTTATCCATTCATCTGCTGATGGACATTTAGGTTGCTTCCATGTCCTGGCTGTTGTAAATAGTGCTGCAGTGAACATTGGCTCCACTGTTTTTGTGAGAGCTCTTGAGCTTGAAATTCCCCCACTCTCTTGTAAATAAGGTCAGTTCCTTTGGGAAGAGATTAGGAACTCCCTGTTTTAAGACCTGCTTCTTCCCCTAGGCAAAATCTCTGAGGCAGGGCTCTGAAGCTGGGGATTGGGGCAATGCTGTGATTCTCTCTGAGTTACACTTCCCACTTCAGGAGCTGAGTGCTCAGTGGATAGGAATGGAAGTAGCATCAGGTCTTCTTGGCTTGCCTCTCTCAGCATGGAACCACTGCCTTACAAGCTGGGACAAGGAAGATTGGCTTCTCAGTATTCTTAGTGATACCTGCCCAAGGTAGAGCCTCCATGGCATTAGTCGGGACTCAGCAGCAGAAGAAAGAAGTCACCACTTGGCTGCACTCACACAGAACTTAGCCTCAGCAGCAAGTAGCTGGGGCAGGATGAAAAATGCTTCCCCCTGGGAAGGTAGCCCTTCAACAGGGAGCTGGGGGAGATGGAGTCCTGTATTCTTGACAGCATAAATCTAAAGTCCAGTTTCTGTTTCACTGAGCTGGGAGTGGAGAGTGAGTGAGTCTTGCTTTTGATACTATGGATTCTCATTGTTCCTACCAAATTTTAGTAGATTTTCTTGAATATATGTTTCTGCATTTGCTATATGCCATTTGGACCATTTCCAGAGACTTTGAATGTTTTCTTTTTTCAATAATTTTCGCCATTTTCTATGGGGAGTATGTCTACACAGCTCCTCATGCTGTCATTCCAGAAGTGGATCTCAAAAATATGTAATATTTATACCAATGTTAATAGCCTAAAAATAAGACCAACAATCATAGGAGAGGCAATGGGCAAGAAGAAGCGGTAAATGGGGCTTAAAGAAAGGAAAGAGGAAGAACAATAAGAAATGCATACAATGGGAGAAGAAATGACAGCAAGAAGAGACAAAAACAGATGGAAAAAAATAAACAGTGCAAAATAGCCATATTTGACCCAAATTGGTCAGAAGGAGCTTGAATGTGGAATAACTGATGTAAAGTTGATATCCCTCACACTGACCTTTCATCACGTACTGACTTACGTTCCAACATCGTCCAACTGTTTCAGGTGTTCACATATCAAGTTTCCTACAGGTGATCTTGAATTCGTGCAAAAATTATGCTTTTCCCCCTTCTGTCTCAAAATATATAAATCCTCTCTATCTTTGAAGGATCAGCTCAAATGCCATCTCCTCCAAAAAGCATCTCCTCGTTTACCCACAGCTGCCTTGATGTCTGTTCTCTCCATTCTCTGATTTTTTTTGAATAATTTATCTTTATCTCTTCTGTGAAATTATCATTTTTACCTCTCCTCCAGAGTTCCTTGCCTCCTGCTTATTCCCAAATCTAATGCTCTGAGATATCCTCAGAGATTCTTCCAGTGTGTTTTTCTTTTCTTACGTTAACCAGGGTAAACTTACAATCAATAACCCTAATCAATACAGATATATGCAATTTTTTTTCAATTTTTTTAACATCTTTAGTGGAGTATAATTGCTTTACAATGGTGTGTTGGTTTCTGCTGTATAACAAAGTGAATCAGATATACATATACATACATCCCCATAGATATGTGCATTTATAAAAATGATGGAGTGAGATTGGCACAACGATATACTCATAGTCTTCAGTCCATCAACTGAATGAATGACACTGAATGAACAAATTGAACAAATGAATGTCAGAAATAATGAAGTGTGCATATTATCAGATTGGGAAACTGATAAAGAAAAGCAACTCAGTAACCTTATGGAGAATGGAGTAAATACAGACAGGGAAACTAGGATTCTATTCCTTATGGCTCTGTTACTAAATCTTGCTATGTGATCTTGAGCAAAGTATCTAAACCTCTACTTCAGTTACTTCATCTGTAAAGATAGGAGGTATCCTAAGTTTTTTTGTTTTGTTTTGTTTTTTCTGCTCAGAGTCTCTTAAAAGAGACTATGCTATGAAAAGTGGTCTACGATAAAACAAGTGTAACAAATTCTCAGGTAATTATAAATGTAAGTGCAAGACCATTTTTTTAGTTAAGTGAAAATATATAAAGAGAAGGTGACTATAACTATGCGATGCTACACACTCCACTTCAGCTTCCAAAAAGACATTTCCTTTCTCCTCTCTCAATTACATGACCAACTCAAAGAGCCTATAAGTTAGAAATGTTTATTTTTAACAAAGAGAGAACACTGGACATATCACAGTTTAGAAAATCTTCTCTCTCCAGAATTTTCATCCTAGGTAATTGGATTAGCCTCATGTCACAAACACTACTAGCTCCCAAGTCTATGGAGAAATCTGGTTTAAAATTTCCACTCGGGGGGCTTCCCTAGTGGCACAGTGGTTAAGAATCCTCCTGCCAGTGCAGGGGACACGGGTTCGAGCCCTGGCCCAGGAAGATCCCACATGCCGCAGAGCAGCTAAGCCTGTGCGCCACAACTACTGAGCCTGTGCTCTAGAGCCCATGAGCCACAACTACTGAAGCCCGTGGGCCTAGAGCCCGTGCTCTGCAACAAGAGAAGCGACGACAATGAGAAGCCTACACACTGCAACGAAGAGTAGCCCCCACTTGCCGCAACTAGACAAAGCCCGCGCACAGCAACGAAGACCCAACACAGCCAAAAAAAAAAAAAATAAATTAAAATTTAAAAATAAATTAATTAAAAATATAAATAAATAAATAAAAATTTCCACTCAGAGCTGTGAGGGACCTTAACATCTCAATTAAATAGTCGACATAAGAACAAGATGAGAAGAAAATGAGGAGGTGAACTGGATAATTCTGGGAGGAAGGGAATTCGTTTCCTTCACTACAGAAAACATAATCTTCATTTAAACAGAGGTTGTTGGATATTATCTGCTCCAAATAAAAACATATAAAACTACAATAACAAATAATTCAATGAAAGGTGTTCAATTTCTCCATGAAGGATTGAAATTTCAATATCTAACTATACAAGGGAAACCAAGGCACACTGGACTTCTCCTAGATCATAGAATGAATTACTCCTGGGTTTATGCTAAGGAATCCTCCAAATTAGGCCGGACTTTTAAACAACAATTTGCTAGCAACTATCTTTGCCAAATGCCAATAATATATCAGAACCCCACTGACATCAAGAAGGGAATATACCTCCTAAGGGGGTGCCAGGGATATGCATCATCACATCAAAATCTGACCTTCAATAAATATTTTCATCCAGAGCCTCTTCTCTGCTCAGAAGTCATGTGGAATTACCTACTGAAGAAAGAACATACTTCTTAGCAGAAGCGAAGGAAATTGTAATCTTGCCCTGAAAATAGTTCCTTCCCAAACAGTTAAGAATCATTCCTTAGCCCTTGGATAAGAAGTTATGATCAAATTTGGGAAAAATAAATGATGAACTTTGGAGAACAATTCATACAACAGATTTATTCCACTTGAATGAAGGCACAGTGATAGAGTGGAGATGGAATGTATTTTGGACACAGGCATATTTGAGTTTGAATCTCTGCTTCCCAGTTGTCCCATTGTGGAACTTTGGGTCACCACTCTATCTCCATGTATAAAATGGGGATAAAAGTACTTTTTTTACAATGTTGTCAAAAGGATGACATGAAAAAATAATATGCAAAACATCTAGGACAACACCTGGCACACGGTAGGTGCGCTAGACGTGTAAAATACCATTGTTTTCATTTTTCTTTTTTTCAAACTACAAATTAGAGTATTAGAGTTTTCCATGCCCCTAATTTTCTTCTCTGGGTATTAGTAGTGGGGATACAGCATATAATGATGTTGACCCATAACTGAGACTCTAGTCTACCCCTCTGCACTCTGTTTAGCCTTCCTCTTTGCTTGGTTGTATACTTGGCCATTGGTATTAGGGTTAGAGGAAAGGGTACTGGACCCAGTGTCAGAAGACTTGAATAATTCCCTAACTCATTTGCAATGTGAACTTGAACACATCACTAGGCCTTTCAGAGACTTAAATACCCCGTCTGTAAATAGGGACTCATAATCCAAGCTCTGCACTCTGCTATCTGTTTTTTTAAAGTTTTCACTAACCTGAGTCTACCCCCCAAATTACCCACCTACCCTACATGAAATTCCCAACACTTTCCTTAAGTCCATATGGCATTTTATAATTTAGAAAATGATTTCCAATTCATCGACTCATAACAAGCCCTATTAACTAACTAATCTGCCCAGTACTCTGATGTGAGGAATAATCAAACTTCTACCTGAACTTTTCAACTGAACCAATTAAATGAGATAACAAATCCAGAAGTGGGCTTAGAATAGTTCCAGACGTATAGTAAAGTTAATAAATGCAAGCTGGGCTTCTCTGGTGATGCAGTGGTTGAGAATCCACCTGCCAATGCAGGGGACACAGGTTCGAGCCCTGGTCCGGGAAGATCCCACATGCCGCAGAGCAACTAAGCCCGTGCCCCACAGCTACTGAAGCCCACACGCCTAGAGCTCGTGCTCCGCAACAGGAGAATCCACCACAATGAGAAGCCCGTGTACTGCAACGAAGAGTAGCCCCCTCTCGCCACAACTAGAGAAAGCCCACGGGCAGCAACAAAGACCAAACACAGCCAAAGATAAATAAATTAAATAAATTAAAAAATAAATGCAAGCTACAGCTGTTATATCTCAAAGTAAATTCTGATTATTGATAAATGGGACCATGTCTTATATCTCCTAAAGTGCATCTCTGCAAATCTCAAAGTAGATAGGACAGTGCTGGGTATAGAGGGGATGCATCCAACAAATCAATAGTGACTAAATGGATAAAGTGGTTCTAAAAGTAAAGTAGTGAGGAAAAGAGAAATATCTTCCGAGAACACAAGTACGTTAAATAATTGTGTGTGGGGATGTGTGTGTGTGCATGGGTATGTATTTTAACAGCACTTCCTCCAGTAAATGTCTAGCTAACAAAAAGATAGCATATCTTCAGAGAAGTCTATGCCTCTTTATTCCAAAGCACTCAATACTAAAATTGACCACAGACTTCAAGTGGAGAACAAAGACCTTTCTAGGCTCCTACGACCCCAGGAAGGAGTGAACATACAAGTTCACACACCGGAGCTGCTTAGCCCTTTTCATTCTACACATTCAATTCAGATGTCATCTCCATTAAGCTTTCTCTGAACAACCCATCTAGAAGTATTGAACCCCTCTTCTGAGTCTGAGAAAAAAGACATTATCTGTGCTTCACCTAATTTTCACACTTGAGCCTTCTCTGATATTACTTATATACATCTTGTCTTGAGGCGGCATGATGCAGGGGCAAGAGCATGGATTTCAGAATTAGGCACATCATCGTTTAAATTCCAATTCTGCTGCTTACCATCTGCATGTCCTTGGGCAAATTCCATGAGTTAATGTAACCTACACATAAGAGCTATCATTGGGAAAGTGAAATAAAATAATAGATGTAGGCATTCAGCAACTGTTAGTTTCTTTCTTTTCATCCCCTTCTTTTTCTGCTAACCATAAGACTGTAGGTTCCTGTGAAATGCCCTCTTCAAAGAAGACTGAACATTTTAAAAATGTGTTATTTTATTCTAGGCACACTTTGAGCATCCTTCGCAGAGTTAAATACTCTTAAGACACAGCAACTCTCTTTCTACTCCCACCTATCCAAAAGGAAATGTATGGACCTTTCTGTTATATAGTTACCCTTAGAGGAGTGGACAGGAACTGATTACATATTTTGGTGTCATTCTTTTCTGATTCCCTCAAGCATCAATTAATGCAAATAAGTAAGTACATACACACATAAATAAATACCCCAGGTACATACAGTGCTTATTTCTGAAGAAGTAACATCAATTAGTTTATAGAGGACTTCAAAGAATTGTTGTAGAAGATATAAGATTAAATGAAAGAGAATCATAGATTACACCTGACTTTCAGCCTTCACATTCAACAAGAAGTATACGGTTTCATAGATGACCAGAGGTTAGGAATACTTAATTGAAATATAGTTTTCCTTTATGAAATGGTAATTGGTGTCTAAAAGCAACACATACACACATACACACATGCACACACACACACGCACACCACAGTCAGGGACCTGAATCAGTCTGCACTCCTGGGGAAAAACAAGTAATTAAATTGACGGGTAATGAACATTCAAAGATAATTACCGGTAGTACTCAGACACACATCAGATGATTAATAGCAATAGATTCCATGGAGGTGATTAATAAAGAGGCAGACAGAGTAGCACTAATACATAAATGATTAATAATGAAACTCTTCAGTCCTTGAAGGAAGGAGGAGAGAGGACTAAGGAGTCTGTCTTTCCCCACAGCTGCCACTAAGAGGGTTTGGGGGCACTGAGAAAACCAAGGAGAAGCTGAAGGTAGAAACCTACAAACAGAGATTATTCACAGTAGTCTTGAGTAAGTCATTGAATTGCTCTTTTTCAAAGGCCTCATCTGAAAATGGGACAAGATGATTTCTCAAGCCTTTTATTGAAAGGTTGATTGTCACTGATTTCTTTAGGTGTCTGTTTTTAGATTAGGAACACAGTGAAAGAGAGTGAAAGAAGATTGGGTCAAAAAGGTTTAAAGGTTAAGAGAGACAAATATAAATATTGAATATTTCCCAAAAACTGAAAGTAAGGACCTCTGAGATTCAGGGACTTCCCTGGTGGTCCAGGTTCAATCCCTGGTTGGGGAACTAAAATCCCAAAAGCCGTGCGTCATGGCCAAATAAAAACAATCTCTGAGATTCAAACCTCAAAGTACTGATTCATGCACCAGAAAGCATGTGTTGAACAATGGTCTATTAAACACATTTATCTAAATTCAGCAGTTGAGCATGGCTCCATCATCCTACAACGATGCCTTTCAAAGCCTGCTTCACTGAGAAATTTCAGCAAAATCTTTTCTTTTAGAACAATAATCATTCTTGAATGGAATGGAGACCAGTAAGAAATCTGTCTGTTGCTCAGCATGTTATAGGAGGTATTCCCAAAAGTTTTCCTCCCCCCAGGTTTCCTTGATTCCTTTGTTAAGTCTTTGTAAACTTATTTATTTATTTGTTTATTTATTTATTCATTTTTGACTGCACTGGGTCTTCATTGCTGCACGTGGGCTTTCTCTGGTTGCGGCGAGCGCGGGCTACTCTTTGTTGCGGTTCGCGGGCTTCTCATTGAGGTGGCTTCTCTTGTTGTGGAGCACGGGCTCTAGGTGCGTGGGCTTCAGTAGCTGTGGCACGCAGGCTCAGTAGTTGCTGCGCAAAGGCTCTAGAGTGCAGGCTCAGTAGTTGTGGCGCACGGGCTTAGCTGCTTCGCGACATGTGGGATCTTCCTGGACCAGGGCTCGGACCCATGTCCCCTGCATTGGCAGGTGGATTCTTAACCACCATACCACCAGGGAAGTCCCTTGTAAGTCTTTGAATCTGATGCATAAAATAACGAAACATGGAGGAGAAACATTTCTCTATGAGGAATGGCTCAAAAGAAGTGGATCTAAATAATGGCGTGGAAGGGACATCCTTGACAAAGCCACTGACCTAGTCCTTCCATTTTGCTGACAAGGAAAATGAAAACATTACAGTGATTTTCCCAAAGATAAGCCATTGGAGGGAAAGCTATATTAAATCCAGTTCAATACTGGACACTGGACTTAGAATAAAAACGTCTGGGTCATTTGTCCCCATTCTGTTACTGTGTACTTGAGAAACTGACATTAACTCTCTCTGACTGTCTCAGGGTGGTCTTCAAGGGCTGTCAGAACAGACATTCCAGTATTCTGGTCTCTTTTCCAATTAGATACATTTGTGAAGAATAAATCATATTAGCTTTAATCCCAAACCTATGAGGATAGGGAGTAGGAAGGATTTTTTTTTCTTTCCAAACAAATTTTCCTGTAGTATTCCAGATGGAAAGAGAGCATCATGAGGAACAGAGCCCTACTCTTCCAGGATTTTTTTTTTCCCCTGATGCTTTTAGGTACTTGACTTTAATTCTTGTTTTTGTTTGTTTGTTTGTTTGTGGGTTTTTTTGCGGTACACGGGCCTCTCACTGCTGTGGCCTCTCCCGTTGCGGAGCACAGGCTCCGGATTCGCAGGCTCAGCGGCCATGGCTCACGGGCCCAGCCACTCCGCGGCATGTGGGATCTTCCCGGACTGGGGCATGAACCCGTGTCCCCTGCATCGGCAGGCGGACTCACAACCACTGCGCCACCAGGGAAGCCCTTGTTTGTTTTTTAAGTGTTCTGTTTTCTTGCTATGTGGGGATGTCTCAGGAAAAAAGACATTTGGCTAAATATTTTGAGACATGGGGTATTTATTTTCATTATTTACAGGATTTGCAGCATTTTTAAGGTTTTACCCTGCTTGAATAAGTTAATAAAAAGATTACCTGTTTCGGGCTTCCCTGGTGGCGCAGTGGTTGAGAATCTGCCTGCCAATGCAGGGGACACGTGTTCGAGCCCTGGTCTGGGAGGATTCCACATGCCGCGGAGCAACTAGGCCCATGAGCCACAACTACTGAGCCTGCATGTCTGGAGCTTGTGCTCCGCAACAAGAGAGGCCACAACGGTGAGAGGCCCGCGCACCGCGATGAAGAGTGGCCCCCGCTTGCCGCAACTAGAGAAAGCCCTCGCACAGAAGCGAAGACCCAACGCCGCCAAAAATAAATAAATAAATAATAAATAAGCTTTCATTTAAAAAAAAAAAAGAAAAAAAAAAGATTACCTGTTTATGTAGCTGCCCACAGAATGCTGTTCCCAGATTGGGTCATTTTGGCCATATCTTTTGCCAGAATTGTAAGCCAGATTTCTCCTCCAACTTTTGTCCCTTTAAGTAAAAGCTGTTCTATATTTGACAGTTAAAATGATGCTGGTGGAAGACAGACAAATCTTTCTTGCACACTTCTCATTAAATCCCTCAGACCTCTTTGCAACTCACCCTTAACACTTTATACAAAATTATATTACTAAGAATGTCCAGCATTGCCAAAAGTTATTACTTTCTGCTCTCTTGGTCATGAGACCTGAAACCTAGAAAAGGTCTTCATTAGGATGTAAGCATTTTGGAATACCTTGCCGAACCTGTTGTTGAGTTAAAGTAGGAGAAAGGAAATATACAAAGAAAAGAAATACCCCACAATTTTGACAGCATCATCATCATCTTTATCATCATCATCACCAGCATCCTCATAGCACACTCTCATAGCATCATTCTCTTTCAGGCACTGTTTTGAGTACTTTACACATACATTAACATCATGAAGTAGAAATGAACAGGTATTTACAGCTTGAGTTATAAAAACTCAACTTATATATGTCCTATTCAAAATTTCCTCTTTTGCCACTTGAATACAGATCTACCCTGCAAAAAGCAGTCTTGGAATAAGAGTACCACCCAGTGGTGATTTTTTTGTCCATTAAGTTTAATATATCTTTCCTATTAAGATTGTTTTTACCCTCTCTAGTAGGGATAGTCATATGGCCTTTCACTAAGTAGCAGTTAGTTATTTCAACCTCAGGTGGCCTCTTTGTGGTAGTCTATAGTGTTGGATCATTATTTTCCTTCTTTCCCAACCTCTGTCATTATTCACTGAGAACAAATTGTACTTCTCCACTCTAATGACTTGGGGGTTGGCCATGTGATTGTCTTGACCAATGAAATGTAGGTGAGTGTAAAGTGCACCATAGCAACTGCTGTTTGGCTTGGTCTCTTGCACTCCTGCCCTGCACCTTAAGAGGATCATACCCTTGTAGGCACTGTTCTTTAAACCTGAGTTGTGGAACGAAAGATGGATGGAGCCAAGCTGAACAAACTCATAGTATGAGCTAGAGCCTCCCAGTGAACTTGCAGACATGTGAGAGTGAAATCAACGTTTATTGTAAACCATTGAGATTTGGGGCATAGTTTGTTACCCAGCATTGTTGTATCAGTGGCCACCGAATACATTTTCATATGTCCGTTAGTGTGCAGATTAACTCCATCACTCCCTCCTGCTTCCCCTCCCAAATCTTGTTCAGTTACATTCAGTAAATCTACGTTCTCCCTTCAATTATTTCTCCAGATTCTATCTATGAGCCTTTGAAATCTCTAACAATGGTCAGTAAACATAAATAAGTTTTCCTGATAAACCTTTGTCAAAAAAAGAATTAAAGTATACTTAATTAGAAATTTAAGAGGTAGCTTTAGGGACTTCCCTAGTGGTCCAGCGGTTAAGACTCCGCACTCCCAATGCAGGGGGCCCAGGTTTGATCCCTGCTCAGGGGACTAGATCTTGCATGCCACAACTAAAGATCCTGTGTGCCACAATGAAGATCCCATATGCTGCAAAAAAAAAAAAAAAAAAAAAGAAAAAGAAATTTAAGAGATTGCTTTAAATGACTTTATATACAATGTTATTGCTCTCATATTTTCTTTCAATGCTATTATTTTAACACTCAATCCAGATTACCTGGGTTTGAATCCTGTCTTCAACCCTTACTAGCTACAAGGTCTTAGACAAGTTTCTTAACCTCTTAGAGTCTTAGATTTCTCACATGTAAGTGGGAAAAACAGTGGTATCTATTGTGCAAGGGTCTTGACAAGGTAAAGTTAGTCCATGGATGTAAAATGGTAAAACAGTCTTGGGAATTGGCAAGATCTCAGAAAGTTTGGCAGTTAATTTCATCATCATCATCACCATCCATCACCTTTCAGAGTTAACGTATGGTGTTTGGCTTCCTTCTGGTTTAATTAGTTGTTTGTGAGTATGCTTGAAAGGAACAGATACCTCTGGGTGGGGGGATGGATTGGGAGATTGGGATAGACACATATACACTACTATGTATAAAATAGATAACTACTGAGAACCTACTGTATAGCACAGGGAACTCTACTTAATGCTCTGTGGTGAGCTAAGTAGGAAGGAAATCTAAAAAAGAGGGGATATATGTATACGTATAACCGATTCACTTTGCTGTACAGCAGAAATGAACACAACATTGTAAAGCAACTTGACTCCAATAAAATTAATAAAAAGAAAAGAAATGAACAGATACCTGTAATTCCTCCTAATGGGAAGATATTAACTACTACCTATAATTCTAGACAGCACATTACTATATTTGAGTGCTCTAATAGTCTTGAAATAATACAGTTCTCAAAAGATCTCTCTACGGGAAAAAAAAAGGGCAAGCAGTAATGCTTAAATTTTAACGATTAAAAGCATAAGGCTGAAAGAGGTTAAAGGATTTATACTGAAATCTCATGAGTAGTTGACTCAGAGCCTGGGTGGTAAGAACTGGTTTATAAGTAGACTGTTGGGAAAAATATTTGTTAAAAAGTGAAAATAAAAGTCCCTAACAGGCTTCTAGTGCCTGTGTTTATCTAGGAAAGCCTAGATCCTTTTCCTTCTCTTCTCTCTGCAATATGGGCCCACCTCTCACTGTCAATATGTTGAGTGGCTTTGAACAAAGTGACTAGGGAGTGAAATCAGGCCTTGGATATTTGGTCTCCAGGGATTCAACTGTCCCTACTGTACTGATCACTCCTGATCTTGAAACCCTCTGCTAGATGATTGTCCTAGATCCTGTAATACTGCAGCCTTGCATCTTAAATTTCGTAACCTGTCCCCTCTGATTTAGCCTGTTTAGAACCTATCTGTGTGCATCTTGCTGTTTCTCTCTCCATTACGCATATCATACTCCTCACCAGCTCCTCTTCAGCAGGACAGCATTCTCCTGAACACCTTGTTTGAATCTTGCAGCTTCCAGAAGGTATCCCTGATTTGCCCCAACTCATGCTGACCCACCTTCTTAGTTTGTGAGCCCTCAGTAATTCTATATAGTAAATACCAAAGATAGATATGAGAGCATAGCTATTACAGTTAAGAGGAAAAAATTTTATATGCATCTGTGCAGCCATACGTGTGGTTATAAATTTTCAAAAGAATTAAAAATATAATAAAGTACTTTGAGGAAAATTAATCTTTTTTTTTTTTTTTTTTTTTTTTTCTGCGGTACGCGGGCCTCTCACTGCCGCGGCCTCTCCCGCTGCAGAGCACAGGCTCTGGACGCGCAGGCTCAGCGGCCATGGCTCACGGGACTAGCCGCTCTGCGGCATGCGGGATCTTCCCGGACCGGGGCACGAACCCGTGTCCCCTGCATCAGCAGGCGGACCCCCAACCACTGCACCACCAGGGAAGCCCAAGGAAAATTAATCTTTGATGAGTCATATTTCAGTATTTTTTCACTTCTATGACTTTGATGAGTCATATTTCAGTATTTTTTCACTTCTAAGTAAGAGGAGAAAAGTAACAGTAGTATCAATATCTTATATTTGATATTCTTCATGCTTTCTTAAATATCCCTAAAGCAACCACATGAGTAAAGCTGAATAGACATTAATATTTTAAAATAAAAGTATTCTTCCTATTATAGAATGGAAATATATGGCCATCCTAGAAAATTTGGAAAATACTGAAGAAAAAATAAAGAATAAAAAAACCTCTTTGATACACCCTACTCTGACACGTGTGGTACAATATTTGACATAATTTCACTAGCGTCCGTTTTATTTTACATACTGCATTTTAAACTTATTTTGTCTGACAGTATAAGACTTGAAATATGCAACAATTGCATGGACAGATATGGTCTTCATTTCACATATAAAGGAATTTCCACTTCCAAAGATAAGTGACTCATTCAAGTTTGCACGTGGGAATAAGCCAGAAAGACCTGTCTCTTCAATGCCCTGTAAATACTGTGCTTGTGTCCCTGTTTTTGTATTTTGCCTACAGCCTCCCTCTTCCTTGCCTGGAGAATTTACTCTTCCTTCTCTGCCTAGGAAGTTCTATTCATCCTTAAAATCCACATCAGTGTAGTATATAGCATTTATATTTGGAGTCAGACCTGTATGACCTTGGACAAGTTGCCTATGAACTCTGAACCTTAGATCCCTTGCTTATGAAATTGACCTAAGAAGCGGTCATGAGAATTAAATGAGACAGTACATGTCCATGACTAGGAATGGGTGGAGCAAGGATTTAAACATGGTTTGCGTGATTCTATCGTATCATGCAGCCTCACAAAGATTAGAAGTTCCATAAAAGTGCCTCTGTCCCAACTGCTCCATGACTCTCTGCACGAAAACTATGTCTGTCATGAAGAAATGCTGTTTCTAGAAATGCCAGGTACCAGCTCTGTGACCTCAAGCCAATTCTTACCCCCTTAGCCTCCTCAGATCTCATTTGCAGAATAGGGTCACCCGTAGTGCCTACTTCTGGAATTGTTATAGATGCATCTATGTGATGCATGCATCTGGCACGTACGAGAGCTCAATAGATGATAGATTCTGTTATTTTACCCTAACAACAGTAATAAAACAATAATGGGTGATTACATCTAGGTCCTTTTGTGTATTCCATGACTTTCTTCGGCCTCCGCAATTTTCAATGCCTGGCTGGAAAATACCCTGTGAGGGATGTCAGCAACATTCCCTCGAAGGAGAGCAAAATAATTTCTAATGCAGGCACCTTCCTAAGAAAGAAAAAAAGGAGGAAAACAGGAAAGGTATGGGGGTGGGGTCAGGTTATCACAAGAGCTCTCCCCCAGAGCTGGCTGCTCACCATCTGGCTTCTTGCCCCGTTGCATCCTACACTTACACATCTGCTCTTAGATGTGTCTTTGCAGGAAAAAGATAAAGGATAACACAAGGGACGGGACAGATGGGATAAGGAATGAGGCTACAAATAGGGAGGAGTAAAATAAACTGCAAGAAGATTAGGGAAAAGACAGAAAAAGGAAAAATGGAAAGGGAGAGAAGAAAGAAAAGAAAGAGGAAGTGAAAAACAGAGGACATGAAAAAGTGAGGAAGAGAGAAAAATATGAGTAAGGACATAAATCACAGGGAAGAGAACTGTGAAGAGGGAAAAGAAGGACAGATGGAAATGATGAAAATAAATGTGGGAAAAGGGGAAAAGAAAATGAAAGTGATTAAAAGGAAACAAGGAAAAATCAAAGAATAAAAGGTGAATTAATGAATGAAGAAAAATGAAAGTGATGGAAAATTAAGTGGCAGTTGAAGTGAAATAAAAGGAGAAAGGTAAGAAGAAGAGAATGGAGAAGATCAGAAGGAAAATATTAGATAATGAAGTTGAAAAAGTGATGAAGCAGGTGCTGGGAATTAAGAAAACTACTACTGATGCTGCCTTAGTCAACTGCCATAAGAAAATACAATAGACTGTATGGCTTAAATAAAACACATTGATTTCTCACAGTTATGCAGACTGGAAGTCTGAGATCAAGGTGTCAGTATACTTGGTTTCTCGTGAGGACTCTCTTCTTGGGTTGCAGACAGGTGTCATCTTGCTGTGTTCTCACATGGTGGAGAGAGACAGAGACAGAAACAGAGACAGAGAGAGAGAGTTCTCTAGTATCTCTTCTTACAAAGTCACTAATCTCAGCCTGAGAACCCCACCCTAATGACCTCACCTAAACCTAATTAACTACCAAAGGCCTCATCTCCAAACACTGTCACATTGGGGTTTAGGAATCCATACATGAATTTGGAGGGGAGTCCAAAGTCAGTCCATAACAACTACTATAAATAATAATAAGCATATTAACAATGGAAAATGGGAAGAATGGAGTTATGTAGTTTATGTACTTTGTGTTCCAAATGAATGATTCTGGGATAGTCACCCTAATAATGCCATAAGATATACATGGTAACTTTACAAATTATTAAAGAAAGATGTCCATATTTTCTTTCCTGGCTCTGACAGCAAATCAGAAATTATTTTACCCTGAATGCCTTTCTGTTAATGTCACAGTGACACAGCCCTCTGTTTTACTTTGTGATTTTAAATATAAGATCTTGGTTGATTTTATTTTGCAGGGTCATGAAATTTTAAAACATTTCAGGATATCGCACAAATACCTCAACTTCCAGGGTCAGAATAGGTATTTCTAGGCAAAAATGCAAAGGGCAGAGGAGAAGATGGGCCTCTGTTCAAGAATGTGAGATAATGTTTGGACTTGAATCATTTAACAAACACACAAAAAATATTTTGTAAGAGAAGGACTCTGGAAGAGATAAGAAGTAATTCCGGATAAATGAAGAATAGTCCACAAGAAGGATGAAATCTCAAATCATGGACTGAATGAGTTTATAACCCCACCTTTCATACTGGATCAAAACAGTGCTACATAAACAAGCCATCTCTTTCCACAGCCTTGAGTGATAATTGCTAAACTTCTTTGAAAAATGTAGCAAGTTAAGATCTGCCAATTTTTTATTTAATTTAAGAAAAATAAGAAATATTAATTTCATAAAAATTTAAAATTTGCTTATATTAATTTGATTTCAATTAATAACACTGCAAACACTTTGTTAATTTTCATGTAAAGGAAATTTCTGAAAACATCAGCAGATGATGGAGTTGAATATGCCCCGAATAAGCCATATTATGTGTTATTACCCAGTACTGGGTCTAGAATATACTTCTGGTAGGGAAAACATATAAGATATTAAAAGAAGGTTCAAAAAAAAAGAAGAGATGATAAAAACTGAGCAAACTTGCTTCTGGGAATTAATCCTATGGTGACTCACAGAGTGGAAAGCACCTGGAAAAACCCAAGATCTTTAAGGATAGGGTTAATGCAGGAGTAATTTACTCAGTTCCGTATCCTTGCTGGAAATTCCTGGACAGTCAGAACACCATTCCTTACCTAAACTTTTGAAACCATATACCAATAAAAACAGTATTATCGGTTAATATTTATTCAGTACTTTCTACATATCAAGGACTGTTCTGAGTCTTTTATAAGTGTTAATGCATTTTTTTTTCTTACAATAACCAAATGAGGTTATATCATCCCCATTTACAGATGAAAAACCTGGGGCACAGAGAGGTTAAGTCACTTGCCCAAGTTTGCACAGCAAGTAAGTGGCAGAGCCAGGATTTTAGCCAAGGAGTTCGGTTGCACAAGCAACACTCTTAGTATAATCTGCTACCTCTTTAGACACAAAGGAACCAGTCGAGGCCCATTTGTATACTTTTGCTGTTTCAGACAAATGCAATGTGCTTGTCATGAGTACTTTGGAGACACAAACTCCTAGCCCAGAGACACTGCCTCTCACTTGACCATGATCCAATGAATAACCCCATATGTATACAGTTAGATCAATGAAAAGCAAATTATAGTAAATGCTATGATGGCTGTACCTATAAAGAGCACAAATAAAACAATAAAGGAAAATATGTTCTAATTGGACAATCTAGAAATACCTTATGAAAGTGGGGCAGGCAGTCCAGGCTCAGAAGTATAGAAGTTCATGTGATAGTTAATTTTATATGTCAACTTGGATAGGCCATAGTACCCAGATATTTGGACAAATGCCAGTCTGCACATTACTGTAAAGATATTTTTGATAAAATTAATACATTAATATATAAATCAGTAGACTTTGAGTAAAGTAGGTTCCTCTCCATAATGTGGGTGGGCCTCACTCTATCAGTTGAAGGCCTAAAGGAAAACAATTGAGGCCCCCCTAAAGGTAGAGGGAATTCTGCTTCCAGACTGCCTTCACACTTGAGCTGCAACCTTAAGTCTTCCCTGAGTCTCCAGCCTGCTGTCCTGCCCTGCAAATTTCAGACTTGCCCAATGAGCAAATTTCAGCTCCCATAATAAGTCAATTCCTTAAAATAAATCTCATTCTCTCCCTCTCTCTCTTTCTCTCTGTGTGTGTATATATATATATATATATATATATATATATACACACATATGTATACATGTATACGTTTACACATATACACATACATACTTCCTATTATATCTGTTTTTCTGGAGAGCCCTAATATAGCTCATATTGTGTTTTCCAGCAGTAAGTGTTCTCATATGGGTGAAATGTAGTGCTTGTGTGATGATTTTGTAATATACAAGGAAGGAGTGATAGGTCAAGTCCAGATCATAGAGGATCTTAAATGCCCTTTGGAGGAATGGAGAGTCACCAAAGAATGCTGAGCGGGGGAGTGACACAAGGATTTTTAGAAAATCTGATCTAACACCAGGGTGTAGGATGGATTTGAGGAGGCAAAGTAGGAGGCAGGGACACAGTTCGTTGAATGGTTTCAATAACCACCCATGGGAGCAAGTCAGAGGATCCACAGGCTGCAACAACTAATTGGTTGGAGGTAGTGATGGAAAGAAATGAAGAAAGGATGGAAGTTTCAGAAGGTTGTTTTGTTGCTGAGTCATTCTGGGAGATTGTTCCCTCAAGATACTTTGCAAAAAATACACTCTATTCATAAGCGTGTCAAGTCTTAAACCATCTCACCAGGACATTATTTTCCTTCTTTTCTACCTGAATATGAGAACTGGTCGATTCTCAGATGTAGGAAACCTTCTATGCCCCCATTACTCACTAAGTGTGGAGAATAGACTTGTAGCCCACCTCCTACAAGAATCCTGCCCTGACTAGTGCAGAAGCATATTCTTTCTAAGCCCTGAGGGTGGAAGGGAAACAAATGATGACATCTTCAAGATATTATGTTAAGAACCTTCGAGAGAACAAAATATCCCTTAGTTGGAACCTTAGACCTTAAGAGTTGAGAAAGGACTTTGTTGCTGCTTAACCTCTGGAGGTTATGACATCCTTGAAAATCTGAAGAAAGCTGTGGACTATCTCCCTGGAAAAATGCACATTTACGAATGTATGCTATTACTATACATAATTTCAGGGATTCACAGAGCATGCCTCCTCCTTCCATATACACTTTAGGGGTACACGTTAAGGTCCCAGTTTCTAGCCCAGTGCTTGCCAAGAAAATACTCTGGAAACTGACTGAATAAAGTAATTTGAAAGTAGGACTCTGACTGAGAATTTCCTCACCCATATCCAATGAACTGGTCTGGGAGTTGTTGATCCATACATATTAATGAGATAAAATGAACCAAAGATCCTGCTATGAATTAAATTATGTCTCCCCAAAACTCAAATGTTGAAGCCCTAACCCCCAAAATGACTGTATTTGGAGACAGGGACATTAAAGAGGTAATTAAGGTTAAATGAGGTCATAGGGATGAGGTCCTAAATCAGTAGGACTAGTGGCGTTATAAGAAGAAGAAGAGACACTAGGAGGGAATTCACCCAGAACAAAGCCCATGTGAGGACACAGAGGGAAGGCAACCATCTACACGCCAAGGAGAGAGACCTCAGGAAACAAACCTGCTGACACTTCGGTCCTGGACTTCCTGCCTCCAGACTGTGAATACATTTCTGTTGTTTTAGCCACCTCAGTCTGTGGCACTATGTTATGGCAGCCCTAGCAAACTAGTATAGATCCCTGCTCCAAAGAGCAATATTAAGAAGGTGAGGGAAAAAAAGACTCAAGAGATATGATGTTCTGGAGATTTAGGAGAAAAGGATGCCCTTGGGCTTGGCTGACCTGGGTTCAGACCCCGGCTCATCAGTGAGATGAGCAGAAGACCACTTAGCCCCTTGGAGATGTGGCTTCCTCATTTGTGAAACATGAATACTTTCCTGGAGAAAGTGTTCTGAGAGTTAAATGGAGGATATAAGGAACCTGATGGACCGTACTTCATGCTAGCATCATGGACATCAAATACAGAGAATGGAAGCCAGGAATGGAGGTAGTTTTTACCATCTCTAGTCACTTCCAAGAGCACCAGAAATGCACACATCTCTGTGTGTCCCTCATTGCCGGATACAGCCCACCCTCAAAGACAGTGGCACCCCCCTGATCTTCCTTGGGAAGACCTGCAGAGGGGATGTCTCAGGAACTTGCAGGATTTATGATGAGGTACCATGATTTGTAAAAATCAAACCTGGTCGGTTTAAAAACCCTAACTATATATAATCGATAGAATTACCTAGAAACAAATATCCAGGCTCTCCCCTGACCTCTGAATCTCAGAGGCGTGGTCCAGGTGTTTATAGTTTTAATTACTCCCAGGTGATTCTAATGCACCAAGAGGATGGGGATCCACTGTTCCTGCTCCACTTTCTCCTGTAAAAAAATGCGAGAATGAGGTGGGGGAGGTTGCGGTCCAAGGGCACAGAGCCAAGTCTCACGTCCAGGTCTCCTGATGCCCAGTTCTACTGAGTAGGACATACCAGTGTTTCTCGAAGGCCACCCTGTGCCATCGACATTAGAATCATCTGGCTCACTGTTAAAAATGGGTATTTATAGGTTCCACCCCATGTTTACTAAAACAAAATTAACAAGATCTCCAGATGATTCTCAAGCCTAAATTTTAAAACTGCTTTATGACATCATGCAACTGTCCTCCTGTTTGAAAGACCCCTTGCTCTTTGTGGACAGAGTATAACGTTCTTTGCAGATATAAAAGACAACACAGAGGAGGGAGATTCTTGGACTAGGAACTCAGGGTCTGTTGCTAGCCATGCCGCTAATTAGCCCCCTAAACCAGCTACATGATCCTGAAGACTCAAAGGAGTGGATGAGAAAGTATTTACTTAAAACAAAAAATTAGATTAGAAACTGCTTAGCAGTCATTAAGACTTAGTGATGATTGTCATTGCTTTTTGCAGCGTAAGTGACATCACTTCTGTTTCCTCAGATATGCAATGACTGTTAAACTCAGACCTCCCCAAAATGTTGACTGTCAGACGTGATATTGTATGTTAAGTGCCGAGCACAGTGTCTGCCATACAGCGGATGCCCAGCAAGATTCCAGCCTCCATTTCCAGTTTTGGAAGACAGACTCCAAAAGACTGCTGTCATGGTGCTCCCCCGACTATGGGGATCTCTGGCCTGACCACGACGGGAGTGAGGAAGCCCTCCCTCCAGGCAACAGAGTATACTGCAGCAGCAGCAACTCCAGGATTTCTACAGAGGGGCCACAATTTGATTAGTGATGGAGTAAGGAAGGATTTGTCTTGAGGTTGTGTTCATGCATCAGAACACATTATAATTTCTCAAAGGATTGTCCACATACCAGCAACATCAGCATCACCAGGGAGCTTGTAAGAAATGCAGAATCTCAGGCCTCAGTCTGGATCTATTGAATGAGAATCTGCATTGTAATGAAATAACCAACTGAGTTGTGTGCACATTAAAATTTAACAAGTCCTGGCTTAGGCTACATATAAAAGGCATGGCTTGGAAGGGCATGGATAGAGATAAAGGTGCAAGGGATTTCCACCCCACTTCACACCAAAGCCATCCTTGGACACCAACTCTGTGTTAGGAGCAATACACCAAACATCTGTGTATGTTTGGAGAAGCAGAAGACTCTACGACCACCAGATCTAAGAGGGGAAGGGAAGGATTAAGAGGGGAGAAAAGCTGGAACAATTACCCTAAAGTGTTGTTTCTAAAACTGAATACATAAATGGAATCAAGAATACTTTTTCAAAATGAAATTTTTTGGAGAAGCAAAATGCAAAACAACTATAAGCAGAGTTGTTCTGCCTGAAACAGTGGAGGATCAACCAGAACCTCATAACTGCCTGACTCTGCCTCCACGCAGGCTGACTTGAAGTCACTTCTACGGAACCCTAGTTTGAAAACCGCTGGCCTAGATGCACTAGCTTTTATGGGTCAACTGGAGAATGATGCCTCAGGCTGGGAGAAGTGGCCTGAATTTATGGACTTGTCCTTAGCTAAACCGAGGGAGTGAATCAGTCACACATCAGTGTTCTGGGTGATTGCACCTAGATTAGGGGTGAACAAACCAATGTTTACCCCATGTGACTTCTAGGCCAGCTCCACACCAGGATCAGAGATCTGTGGGTGGCTTCAACACTCAGCTATGGAATTAAGGTATTCATCACCTCAGTGTCTATTGAGGTATTTCTCAAGACCTACTACACAGACCTAATACACAGGGAAACAGATGGACCTAGGAAGGAAATGAAACTCACAGTTGCTGGTGCAATCGTTTAATTCAAGAGAGTTGGGCTAAGAACCAAATTACCATTTCTGATCCCTCAAACACATTTTCAGAAGTCAGTGAGAGGAGCAAATTCATTGCAAGGCGTCATCGTTTTTGTAAACACAGATGGAAGTAAAAGGATTTCCAGGGGTGAAGGTCTGATTTTCCACTCAGCTTCTTATTAAATGTAAATTCATAGGCTGGAGTTGAGGTCAAATGCAAGGTCCCATGGAAGATAAAACACATGCAAATGTCTGGAAATTCAAATGTTTGGTCCCAGTGGTCTCTGTAACCTGTAATGGGCTATTCAGACTGTTAGTCTATTAAAATCACACATGCACAAGAAGATAAATATATCTAATAGGGACATTGGTAATGATGGATAGATAATATTAATGCTAATTATAATTATAACCAAGTTTGATTGAACAGTAATAGCAGATCTGTTGCAATTTTTAGTAACATGTGGTTAGCTTACATTTAAGTTCCTACTGTCTGCCAAGCACTTTACATGTGTTGTGTCACCCTTACTTACTGCTGATTCCCCAGTAACTAGAACATTTCCTAGTGCATAATAGGGGCTTGACATAGATATATGAAATAAATGCATAAACAAATGAAAATCCCCTCGCTGGCCCCAAAAGGTAGTTCTTATTTTCTTTATGCAGAGAAAGCAACAGTTTTGGAGAAACAAGGTGTCTTTCTCAATATTCAACAGATATTGCTGATATCCATGTGTCAGAATCAGCATGGGGGAAGGCCTCTTCCTGACATGCTGCAGGGATATGTATACATGTATGGATTTCCATGACAACTAGGATTTTGAACACTTATTTTGTGCCAGATACTGCACTAGCAATTTTATACATTGTATTTCCTTTCACCCTCCTCCTAATTCCTTGCAAGGTAGGGACCTGTACTCCCATTTACAGAGAAGGGAAATGGACCTTTACAAGATTAAATAATTGCCCAAGTCCTCATATAAAAGTCTGTGATAGAGGCAGATGAGGCTGACTCTAATGCCAAGGTATTCATCACTGTGCTACTTCCCATGTGCTCCCCCAGAACGCACAGAAAACTCACACACACAACAAGCCATGAATTGCAACACCAACATGTGACTGTACACTTTGCTCTAAAATGCCAACTAAGGCATCCAAGCCTTAAGTCTATTTAAATGTTTGCAAGGAGTTAGTGAGGCGAAAGCTATCTACAAACTTCTCTGGATTAGAATGTTCCAGATTGGTTTTCTTTGATCTGGCCATGAACTAATAATTATACAGCCTTTAGTAAACAACATGTGGACTTTACAAAATGTATTATATTTCTGCAGACTTTGAGACCTTAAAGAACAAGAACCTTGCTATCCCAGCTTTGTCTTACTGATCTATAGCATGATGCCTGCCACACAGAGGTTCTTTTTTTGTCAGTTTATTTTATTGAAGTGTAGTTGATTTACAGTGTTGTGCTGATTTCTGCTATACAGCAAAGTGATTCAGTTATACCTATATACACATTCTTTTTCATATTCTTTGCCATTACAGTTTATCGCAGGGTACTGAATATAGTTCCCTGTGCTATTCAGTCGGACCTTGTTGTTTATCCATTCTATAGATAATAGTTTTGTATCTGCTAATCTGAAACTCCCAGTTCATACCTCCCCCCGCCGCCCTTGGCAACCACAAGTCTGTTCTCTATGTCTACAAATCTGTTTCTATTTTGTAGATAAGTTCATTTGTGCCATATTTTAGATTCCACATATAAGTGATATAATATGGTATTTATCTTTCTCTTTCTGACTTACTTCACTTAGTATGATAATCTCTGGATCCATCCATGTTGCTGCAAATGTCATGATTTCATTCTTTTTTCATGGCTGAGTAGCATTCCATTGTATATATGTACCACATCTTCTTTATCCATTCATCTTTTGATAGACATTTAGGTTGTTTCTATGTCTTGGCTATTGTGAATAGTGCTGCTGTGAACATAGGGGTGCATGTATCTTTTTGAATTATAATTTTGTTCATATATATGCCCATTTATCTGAACTGGGAGTGGGATTGCAGGATCATATGGCAATTCTGTTTTTAATTTTTTGAGAAACCACCATACTGTTTTCCATAGTGGCTGCACCAATTTACATTCCCACCAACAGTGTAAGAGGGTTCCCTTTTCTCCACACCCTCTCCTGCATTTGTTATTTGTAGACTTTTAATGATGGCCATTCTAACTTGTGTGAGGTGGTACCTCACTGTAGTTTTGATTTGCATTTCTCAATTAGTGATGTTGAGCATCTTTTCATGTTCCTGTTGGCCATCTGTATGCCACACAGAGGTTCCTAATGAAGTTTGGAATTAAAAAAATAATAAAGCAATGATGAGTTGATCTGTACGTTCTTCCTTCCAGTAGCAAATTATACTGTATATGAGTCTAATATGCTTAGAATTAAAATAATTCCAGCTAAACCATCCCATCTTTTGTCCTCTCTATAATCCTACAGAAAATGTAATAAGCATCCCACACTTTCTAGCCCAGATTATAAAGTTAATATACTGGGAAGCTAGATAAGCTCAGTCCTCCTAAGCCTACATACCGAAAGCGGTAGATGCGCTGCCATTAAAACTAGATTATACCATGAATCCAACAAAAGTCTGATAAACAGGTGGCCACTTTATCTGAGATTTAATTGGTACCAGTCATTACCGAGAACATAAGTGGCTGGTTGTCTTATGCCAACCAACTGGGTGAGGCGAAAATGCTGCTTTATGGAAGTAGCAACCGAGTGATGTTCTCACCTGTACCCTCTTAAACATCAGACAAAATCTGGTGAGGCCTCCTTGGATAACATCGATTTCAGACTTTCATAGAGCCCTTGACAGCCTACCAAGCGCTTTTGCTTTTGTTATTCCACTTGATCCTTAACGAGCAGGGCAGATATGCAAGGGTGGGAAAAAAAACAGGGTCAAAGATATTATATGAATTTCTCAAGTGTAAAAAAATGACAGAAACATGCTATGATACATGTCTTACGATTCCTTCAGTGGAATCCTCTGCCCCTTCCTGAACATGAGGCCCGTTCCACCTGCCTCCTGAAGTCCTGAGGGGGAGGGCTGGACTAGTGGAGCCACCTACTTAGATGACAGAGAGAAAGGCTTGTTAGATCCGTCTGTGCCCGTTACATCAGTGCTGCGTAAATTAAATGATTTAGGAGCATCAGTTCCCTCAGCCATGATACAGGGCTGTATTCTGTTCTTCGCAGGGTCAGTCTGAGGTCTAATTATGTTGGAGCATGACATGTCCATGCACATGATATGTTAGTTCTTTGTCTTCCTCCTGAAGAATGTGCTCACTGTGCACAGTGATCTTTCCAGAGAGAGAGAGAGATCCTGCAATACTGTGAAAATAATGATATAGGCCAATGGTGGACAGGACCAAAATGAAGAATCCACGCCGGCTTGCCTAGGAGGCTGCCTGAGCTGGGTCCTTCTACAGAGAGGAAACAGAAACAAGGTTTTTCCTTTATCGTGGATGAGGATTAATATAATTATAGACAGTCTACTTCAAGGCAACACAGAGTCACAGATAGATGGGTGGCTGTCTCACTTCAAAGAAGCCTCATTAATGGTTCACTAAATTCCATTGGTGACCCTGATCCCCTTCAGTTATGTACACCTTAACTCTCACCTACATCCAGATGCTGATATGAAAGGAGATTCAATCTTGGAAAAAATTCTAAATAATACTAAGGAAAAGCATATATGGCATATTGAACTTTCCAAGATGTTTTCCCCAGATACATATTACTGCATGTAGTTCTCCCAGCAATGATCTGAGTGACGAAGTCCTTACTTCCTTCTTCCACTTAGAGATACAATTGGAAATCACTTGTTGGAAACCGTGAAGTTAGTAGGTGATAGAAGTAAGGCCTAGACCTGAACCTTAGACCACCTCGTCCCTGATCTTTTGCTATTTCTATAACATGCTGAGTTTGCTGTCACCCAGATTAGTGAGACGAGCCACAAGTCTAGATATGGAGCTCTCCTTTTAAAGTCCCATATTGTTGTCTGGATCATAGTTATTGAAGGAAGATCATCCTCAGATAAGGTCCAAATGAGAAGAGATGACCCAAGTTCCAATATCTAAGTCATATAGTAATATACCCTTTCTCATAAAAATTCCATATAGCCCAATATTATGGTTCTTGTATCATCTCCAAACTCAAGGTTTCTATAGAAATGTCTATTCACAGCTCTTGGGATCACCAGTGTCTGCCAAAAAGAAAGAACTGTGAAAAAGACTCTGGA
The DNA here is from genome assembly GCF_011762595.2 of Tursiops truncatus. Taxonomy (NCBI): domain Eukaryota; kingdom Metazoa; phylum Chordata; class Mammalia; order Artiodactyla; family Delphinidae; genus Tursiops; species Tursiops truncatus. Next base: position 99,097,319 of record NC_047039.1, on the reverse strand, counting down.
ATCAAAGAGTCAGCATCCTAACCTATCAGCCCTTTCTACATAGCATATGGCATTCTAGCAGATCCTAATAGATATTCAGAAATGTTAACATTTTATTTCTTTATTCATATATTTTATTATAAATGCAGTAAATCTTATTCTCAGATATAATCCCTAATGAATCCTGTGAACAACTTATATTAGGCTATGACTAACTGCAGTTTTCATAAGGTTTAAACAAATTTTATCAGAAGCCTGTTAAAGCAAATATATACCCAGAGGTACAAACCATTCTAGGAAACCTTTTTAGGCACTGTAGTAAGTTCGAATGACATGCGTAGAGTTACATGTTGTTGAAAGTCAAAGGTTAATTTCTAAAAGATTAATTAAATGCTTAGGCATATTAAATTCTGATAAGCAGTTATTACCTTCCTGTCACCTGTCAGGATCAACATGTATAAAATAAGAGCATGTGCTTTTATTTTTCCCATGATAACTGGAAGTTCGTGCATTGAAGGGAAATTGAATAGAAGCCCAGCCAGGTCAACTCTGTAAATGGAAAGAGCTGGCTGACTGGGGCCTCTAGGCTTTCTCAGCTTGATCCCACACTCCTGCCGGGGGCGGGCGGTGGGTCGCTGCAGTCCTGAGTCACTGTAGGATCTGAAGTGATGCATCCATTTTATAAATCCAAACAAACCAACAAGACTCGCATTCAGACCCCAGCTTTCTTGCTACATAATCCTGTGAAGTGTGGTTTCCAGGTTTTCTAACACATAGAGGATGAAAAGAAGAAAATTAGAAGCTGGGTAAGAGGTGGTTTCCAGACAATAAGCAAGGGGACATAAAAATCATAAAATGCAGGCGCAAGACTTTAAGAAGCAACATAAGTGGAACTATTTGGTGAAAGGGCACAATCCCTGCCTCCCTCAATAGGAGGTCCCTTGTGAGAAGCCAGTGAGATAATAGATGGGATCATTAAGTACAGTGCAAGGTCCAGTGTAAGCATTCAATATATAGAAGTTGCTACAAGATGCTAAAAGGAGACATCATGGCAGTACTGCAGAGGGGTATGGTGTCAGAGCAGATGCTTATCAGGCCAATTTCAAACAACCACACAAAGGTAAAGTGAAATCTGTCAGCCTCTACTGAAGCCTTTAAAAATGTGTAATCTTCTGTTTAGAAAGGTTTGCATAAAAATTATTAAAAAGGAAAGTGTGTTCTCTTAAAAGGACCAAGCTTCCGTTTTTGAAAAATGTCACTTAAGTAGAATGCCTCATCTTCTGGATCAATAAGCACAGTCTTATTCATGTTCACCACTGTAATCTTTTTTTATGCCTTTACATTTGATGAGAGGTTATATGTCTCTTATCCCAAATTACCCATTTTTCCTTCCAGCCGGTCAGCCAAGTTTTGACTCAGGGAACTATATGCACGTGGCCCTTATCTGCTCTCCATAATCTCTTCACGTACTCGCCTAAAGTGCAGATTCATTCATGTTTTTATCATCTATCTCACCCCACAAAGGGTTCAAGGTGGCTTACAGGAAAACATACAAACTAATAGTGAGAAATAAATACATAAAAATGAGAATCAGGAAATACATTTCAGTGGAAATATTTGCTTGCAGGTAGACTGCATCCAAAAGTAGAGATCAGATCAGTGCCATAGTGGGCACTTCTGGCAACAAGGTGGCCCAACTCTACCCTAAGTGGTAAGAAGCACCATAGGGTGGCATAGGGAGACAGCAGGCAGCATGTGCATGTCCTAAGGAAAGAAAAGCTGACCAAGAACAAAGTTGAATGATCAGAGGGAATAATGATCTCAGTTACAGTACTATGATTGTTTCTCAAATCCATTGCTGAGCCAGCCAACTGGAAGGGCGCATGCACTATCAGTAAATAATGAAGGCTCTGATTCAGCAAATTCTTTTAAGCATATGGTGGAACAGTCTTCACTGCTATGGCCTTTCTAAGAGAATGTAACATAAAGGAAGAAGGGGAGTTAAATAATCCCTTCAAATCACCTAAGGCTGCTGAGAATCTTTTGCTCTGTAGTAGCTCAAGTGTCAAAGGATGGTGACACCTGGCAGGTCAATGGCAACCACCCCTAGGAAATTGTAGAGCAACAGGAGAAACTGTGGTGCATGGTGGACAGAGGAGCAGAAATACCCTCCCAGGAAAGCCATGTTGCCCAGAAAATGGGGGGCACTGCAGGGGTTGGTGAAGCGACCAAGTGCTAAATTAGTGACAGTGCCAGTTGTGTAGACTGCTGAATCTTCTGGATGGAACCAAAATTCTTAGCCTTGCCCTTTCTGCTGCCCACAAAGGGGGTTCAGGCTTCTTCCACCACGTTACCTCTTGCCCTCCAAGGACTGTTTTGTAATTGCCTTATTGGTTCTCTAGGTTTTTATGATACCGAAAAATGGAGAAAGAACCACAGAGATTCCAGGAAAGCAGAAAAGAGCAAGAGGTACATGAACTGTGGCTGGAGGAGTTTTGTTTTGTTTTGTTTTGTTTTTGAAGCACAAAGCAAGTCTGCACGGAGATGGGATGGAGAGGGCTTTTGGAGTTTGTGTGTGTGCATGATTTTTTTAAGGGAATGGTGCCAGAAAACTGATAGGATGAATGGACGAGGCTAGAAGGGAAATAAAGAAGACAAATGTGTACTGAAAATGTGTTTGGGGGGCTGGACCATATTGCCCACTATGGTGCTCTAAGACTGGACCATAAAAATCATGGTTTTGTAAGTGCTAGCCTAGCAGTGGCTTTTTGGTCTTCTGTGTGAATTCTGCTGTCCAGCGCAACAGCAGTTCCTAATGGAGCGGTGGAAGTTGCAGAAAATGTGTCCAGGAGCATATGTGAGAAATTTCCAGGGACTCAGAAAAAAAAAAGCAACAACCCCCCCCCCCGCCCCCCAGAAAAACTCCTAACGAGAGAGGGGAGGAGGAGAGGAGGTTTTGCAGGAGGGGAACGCTTTGCAGATCCTGCGTCAGCAGGTGGAGGCAGGAGTTAGTACCACTTGAATTATTGCTGTTAATGAACTCACAGGCTGGTAAAGTGGCAAAATGTGCATTCTCTGTAAGTTACAGTAAGAGGATTCCCCCATGTACTTATAACAAGACTGTTCCCCATCACCTAAAGAAAAGTAGAAATTACTTTAGTATGGCAGAAGTTGGCTATGATCTGGCTGTCACTTCAGCTTCATTTTTCATGACTCCTTCCTTGCAATCTACATCCTAGACCCGTAGTTTTCAACTGTGGGAGATCCCCCTACCCCCAGGGACATTTCACAATGTGTAGAAACACTTTTGACTGTCACAGCTGGTGGGGGAGGGAGAACTGCTATTGGCATCTAGCGAATAGAGGTCAGGAAAATGGTAAACATCCTTCCATCCACAGGACAGCCCCCAGAAAACAGCCCCCACAACTAAGCCAAATGCCAGTAGTGCCGAGGGTGAGATACTCATGCTTGACTGGCTCCTCCTCTCTGACTCTCTGACATGACTGTTCCCTCTTCCCTGAACGCACCCCCCAACCCCAAGCATCAGACTTGTTCCTCCACATGTCCATTCAACTCTGATCATCTCTTGGAGAAGTTCCTTGGCTTTTAGAGAATGACTTGGGTGCCACTTCCTGGACTCTGCCCCTACATTTTGTGTACACTATCATTAGGGCAGTATTATAATTATTGGTAATTTCGTATTATCTTCTCTTCCCTCCCCACTCCCACCCTACTACGCTATAAGTTCACCAAGGCAGAGAGGGACCAGGTCAGGTCTTTGTATCTCCAGCTCTTGGCATTGTGTGATCAATAAATATTTGTTGAATGGAAAAAAACAAATAAGACGTTTAATCCCTGGGGCAGTTTCTTTCCTTTTCAGAATTGGGCATAATATCTGCTCTGCCTTCTTCACATAATTCTTGTCATGACTGAATGAGAAAAATAGATGGTAAGTTGTTTGATGTTTCACAATGATAACAGCTTCCGTGTACCAGGCAGCTTCTCTGTTCTTGTCACTGAGTGAGATGCTTTACACATAACACATCTAATTTTTTCATATTGATAAAAGGAGTGCTATTATTCCCCTCCAAACCCACAGGGATGACTGAGCATAAGGAATTCAAGTGACTTGTCCAAGATCACAGAGTTAGTAAATAGTGGATTCGAGACTCAAATCCAAATTTTGGAAATGAGAAATTTTGGAAGTGTTTTAAATATAGACTGATATCACTGCAAAAATCTAAGGGTTCAAAGTTAGGGAGATTCCCAAAGATAGGAAACTTATCCAAATAGTCAAGGAAAATAATGTGGTTTTTGTTTTGTTTTGTTTTGTTTTCTGTCATCTGACCAACACTGAGACCTTTCTCAGGGAACCTGGCGTTTTAATAGCAACATTACCCCACCTGATTAATCAGAATCTGTTTGTTTGTGCATAAAAGACAACTCATTACGGCAAATATGCATTAGGAGGCCATAATATATGCGTTTATTCAGTTAAGTCTAATGTATTATTTAAGGCTTGGTGTGTGATATTTATCACTAGCAAATGCTAGTTTATACAGATTATCAGAGTGTAATTAGGTGCACAGCTTGCAAGGGTAGCCTGTACTTGGAAGGTGCAGCCATGACTTACTCTACTCTGGGCCAGTATATTAGAGCGTCTGTCAACCTACACCATATGTACACTTGGGCTCACAAACAGCTTTAAAAGTTAAAAAAAAAAAAGTAAATGATTGCACACCCCATTACCATGGCCCCTCCAACTGCTAGTGAAAGCCACTGCCTGTATCTTGGAGAGGTGCCACTCACTGATGAGGGTTTACTTAGAGTCATATACCTTCTTGAGCATCAATGCCCCCATCACTCCACCAACCAGAGGTAGTGCTGATGAAGTAGGTGCCTTCCCCATTACACCCACCCACCTCTATGCTGGAGACAAGGGAGTCATTGAAACGTTCACTCAATAAACAGGCACTGAAAATCTGCTCTGTGCCAGGCTTTGTGCTGAGCTTAGAATATGTGAAGATGGACGAGGCAGAGGCCCTCTATCAGGGGAGAAGTGTTCTGCAGGTTTCTAGGGGACGGAGTTTAGCATGCCACAGTCCAAGACAGAGCCCTGACTGTCTTTATCAACTACGTGATCATAGGCAAGTCACTTTTACCCTCCAATCCCCAGTTTCCTCACCTCTTGCAGTGGAGAACCTACACCCACTTATAAGATGGCTGTATGTATAAAAGAAGCCACTGTTTCTGACACTAAATGTAAACCTGCCCTTCCACCCACACTCTTTCCTCCAGATACTCAATCACACCCAACATCACTTGATTTTTTGATTTTTTTTCTTTCCTAAGACTTTACTATAGGTTTTCCTATGGAGACAGAAATAGGGTGTTAACATTTCTTATTCCACAGCATTGACCCTAAACATCTTTATCAGGGATATTTGTTTCCCCAGTTTGTGTTTTCCTGCTCTCTGTACCAGCAGGTATTGCTTCTCTGTCTTTCCCCAGATGGAACATACCTTGTTCCCTGTGGTTTGCACTCTTCCCAACCTTCCATGCCTGGCATTTCAAAAACAAGTTCCTGAAGTTTACAGAGCCCACCTGGGCCAAGGGAGCCTAGAAAAATCCTGCCTCTGCAGGCTGAGATCCTTGCCTATTTACATGAGATAGACTGTATATACCTGATTTGGGGAAAAGATTCACTTGATAAGCTATCACTGAATATGGCCTTTTCCATTATGAAGAGATCATTTCTTTGTAGCTAAGAGAGGAAGGAAAGAAAGTATTAGATGGCCTTCAAATGAGGCAAATACCTTGCCAAATTTAAATCTTGTAAAATCTGTTTCTAAGTGGCTGGGGTGAAAGTAACAGTGCCTTATAGCTGTGAACTATTTTGGTTGTCAAGATGGAGGGCATTTTACCAGAAACAGTTGTTGAGATGAAATATGTAGCAAAGTGAAAGAGAACAAAATAGGCCCCCACTATCATAGTATAACTATTTCTCCCCAAAAGCAAAGTTAAAATAATTGTACTTACCACCATACACTCCCCATCAGAACTCTACAATTAACATTTTACTATACTAGTGTCATCAGTGAAGTAAGCAAACCACCAAAAAGAGGGAGGTGTGATCTCAGCACATCTTTCCACCTGACCTTCCTCTATTCCTCACTCATCCTTTTCTTCTGCTAAAAGTACTTGAAATTCCCCCAACTTTTGCTTTTTCTCTTATTACTGTCTTGGTCTAAAATGACCTCCGTCTAGTCATGCCCAAATCTCATCCATCCATCAAGGCTCAGCTCAAGAATACTTAACATTTTTTTTGAGATCATACTACATACCAGACACTGATTAGTTGCTTTCTTTGCATCAACTCACTGAATTCTCATATCAACCTTAAGATGAATACTATTATTATCCCCATTTCACAGATAATGCAACTGAGGCCCAGAGAGGTCCATGGGCTTGCCCCATATCAACCAGCTAATACCAGGCAGAGCTGGGATTTGAACCCTAAGTTATGACCCCAGAGCCTCATGCCCTTAACTTCAATGCCTTCTTTGATTTTCCCCTGGAATAGTCTTTCCTGGGAGCTTCACTAACATTTAATGTTCATTTCTCCTAAGACACTCTTCATATTCTACCTTGCACTGAAATTATGCCCCTCTTCCTTTTCCCCTAATAGATTAGATGAGGGCTGAATCCCTATTAGTTTTATCAGTTTGCCTTCTTAAAAAAAAAAAAAAAAGACACAGTAGGGACTCAGTAAACATAAGGGCATGGAAATGGTGGACCAGAACCAAACCTCATGATTTATCTGCAGAGTGGATGTGCCCATTTTAATAGCCAAGAGGTCACTCTTGTTTTTTTTTTTTGGCTGCGTTGGGTCTTCATTGCTGCGCACGGGCTTTCTCTAGTTGCAGCGAGCGGTGGCTACTCTTCAATGCAATGTGCAAGCTTCTCATTGCGGTGGCTTCTCTTGTTGCGGAGCACGGGCTCTAGGTGCGTGGACTTCAGTAGTTGTGGCTCACAGGCTCTAGAGCGTAGGTTCAGTAGTTGTGGCACATGGGCTTAGATGCTCCGTGGCATGTGGGACCTTCCCGGGCCAGGGCTCGAACCCATGTTCTCTGCGTTGGCAGGTGAATTCTTAACCACTGCGCCACCAGGGAAGTCGAAGAGGTCACTCTTGAACAGTGGAAATCTAGGGAAATATTATTTGGTTAAACCAGGATCTGCCCCTTCATTTCTTTCCTCTATGCAATATTTGAGCTGAATATGTCGGTTTATAAGCAGACTGATTATGCGTGCGTGTTGGGGACTTAAAAAAAAAAAAAGTAGGAGATTTGTCTCCACAGCAGGAAATAAAGAGAGAAAGAAAGGAGGCAACTGTAAAGAAGCCAATTTGTTTCTTTTTTTTTTTTTTTCAAACATGAAAGGAAAAAATACATAATTTAACCAAGAAATTATCACCAGACGCCCAGGGAACCTCCTGCCTGTCCAAACAGACAAAACACACAAACATTCTATGTGTGTTTTTGTGGGCTGTTAATTTGGTGCTGGCAGTGGAGGGGAACAGTATTAGAAGTCCAGAAAGGCATATATACAAGACAAGAAGCAGAAGAGCCAGACCTTGGAGGATGCATGAGGCTGGCATAGCCAGTGTGTCCAAGGATCCAGGGTTGTGAGCAATTTCAATGCACATGTGGTGTGATGAGGAGACAGACTCAGGTCTTGTAAGTCCATCAACTCTTTACTAAAGTACCTTAGGCCTTCCCAAACTTGATATTAAAGTCACCTGGGATGATTGCTAGAAATACAGATTCCAAGCCTCCATCCCAAGCTTCCTAAGTCAAAATTTCTCTGAGAGGCACCCTGGAATCTTTACATTCAGTAAGTGCTCCTAACGATTCTCAAGAACAAAGGAGGCAGGGAAACAATGCTTTGGGGGATAGGAGCTGAATGCCTGCTTTGTGGCAGGCTGGGGTGCAAGGATTAGAATGTCTGGGTGCCCAGCGTAAGGTGCAGAAGGAAGCCAGATTGGAAACTGCGAAGCCAACAGGTCACGTAAACTCTCTGGGCCTCACTGTCTCGGTCTGTGAAGTGTTACTGCCCGCTTCACCTATTTGCTGCTAGGTCCCTGTAGTGCTTTCTGAAGTTGACCCCCTGGTTTCTGAGGGGTTATTTGACAACGGCTACCTCATCATGTCCACCTAACTCTCCAAGGGCTGAGTGCTTCCCAAAACAATCCCTGATATAAAACTGCTAGTCCTTGAGTCTGTAGGAAGGAGCTCCATGGCAGACAGTTTCCAAGGTGGCCTCTGATGATTCTACAGTAAGTCCCGATACGAACCTTCAAGTTGCAGACTTTCAAAGATGCGAACGAAGAGCTTACTAATGAAGACCTGGTGGAATTGGAGGCCCTGAGAAAGGATGAAGAGAGACACAAGGAAAAAGAAGTAACTGAAGAACGAAAGAGATTCATGATGCAGTAAATGGCAAGGGGATTTTCTTTATGTGAGGAGGCACGGTTAGTTTTTGAGGTACAGGACCCGAATGTAGAACGGTACATGAAGGTTGCAGCAGCAGCCATTCGGAATGCAATCCACTGCCACCGTGTCATGTATGATGAGAAGAAAAGAACTACTACCGAGACATCACTGGATCATTTTTTCAAGAAGGTACATAGTATTGAATCCAGCAAGGAACCAGAACCTGTGCCATCAGCATCAGGCATGAGTGAAACTGCAGCCTGCCCTCCGTCTCCTGTTGCTGACGATCCTTCAGCTCTACCATCTCCCACCCCCTCTCCCTCCTCCAGTCAGTAACTCTCCTTGCCTGTTCACTCGATGCCAGCCCCTGGATGCCAGCTGTTGTACTGTACTACTGTACTTTTCAAGGTACTGTAAGATTAAAACTTTTATTTATTGTTTTTGTTTTTTATGTATTATTTGTGTGAAAAGTATTATAAACCTATTACAGTACAGTACTATATAGCCAATTGTGTTAGTTAGGTACCTAGGCTAACTCTGTTGGACTTGGGAACAGACTGGACTTACAAACGTGCTCTTGGAATGGAATTCGTTTGTATGTAGGGGACTTCCTATATCTACCTGCATTCATGCCTCCATGTAGCCTGCTTCCATACTGGATAATCCATGATTGTGGAAAATTATTTTGCGGAAATAGCGAAGTGTGGCTTCTGAGGCTGGTCATCCATGACACTGCAGCTTCCACTTTGCTCTCTTGGATCATTGGGTCACTCCCTCTAGGGGAAGCCAGCTACTATATCATGAGGGAACTCAAGCAGCCCTGTGGAGAAATCCGGGTAGCTAGGAACTGAGGCTACCTGCAACAGCCACCATCATCCTGCCACATGAGCCAACTTGGAATCAGATCTTACAACCCCAGCCAAGACTTTAGATGATGGCAGCCCAGGCCAACATCTTCCCTGCAATCTCTGAGCTAGAACCACCCTAGTCAGCTTCTCCTGAAATTCTGATCCACTGAAACGGTGTGGGTTATTGTTTTAATCTGCTATGCTTTGAGGTAATTTATTATGCAGCAATGGATAAATATACAGTCTCTCTTTCACCTGTGTCTGATAATGGCTTGAAAAGGGTCTAGGAATTGATGGTCCATTTGGATTCTATTTGGTGTAATAGCAACTAGAAAGTATTGGATGCATACTAAGAACTTTGCACGCATCATTTCATGTAATCTTCTTAAGAGACAGATACCATTATTCCCATTTTATAGATAAAGAAACTAAGATTTAGAGAAGTCAATTAAAAGTCCCAGGCCTCTGATTTAATACAGGTGAAGTAAGAACTTGAAAGAAGTTCTGCTTCAGAAAAGATTCTCACTCTTTGTTTTCTAAGGATGAGTAATATTCCATTGAATGCATAGACCACACTTTTTAATCCATCCGTCAATGGACATTTACTTTCTTTCCATATCTTGGCTATTGTGGTAATGCTGCAACAAACACAGGAGTACAGACAGCTCTTCACGATCCTGATTTCAGTTATTTTGGATAAATACCCAGACATGGGGTTACTGGATCATAGGGTTATCCTATTTTAATCTTTGAGGCCTTAAGAAGAAGGACATTCTCCAACGTGTGACAATATGGATGAACCTTGAGGAGACTGTGCTAGGTGAAGTAAACCAGTGACAGAAGGACAAATAAATACTGTACGATTCTATCATATGAGGGATCTAAAATACAGAGTAGAATGGTGATTGCCAGGGGCTGGGGAAGTGGGGAGATGCTATTCAATGAGTATAAAGTTTCAGTTATGCAAGATGAGTTAAGTTCTAGAGATCTGCTGTACAACACTGCACCTGTTGTCAACAACGCCACATTGTACACTTAAAATTTTTTTAAAAGGATAATCTCATGGTAAATATTCCTATAAGAAGGAAGGGAAGGAAGGGAGGAAGGGAAAGGAAAGGAAAGGAAAAAAAAAGAAAAGGAAAGATAGGAAAAAGAAAAGAAATTGTCTACTCAGGGTCACTATTTAGAGCCTCCAGGCAGTTTGTATCCATCTCAGCTCATTCTGTTTGAGGATTTGCCGGCTCACTTGGCCATGGTCCTTATCTCTGTGGAAAGAGAATGTGTTAGGCTGGCCCTTGATCTGCATGGATAAAGTGGGAGGGGTAAATTCAAGCTGTCTGAGCCTCAGCTGCCTCATCAGTCACATGGGGATAATCATTAATTCACAGGGCAGTTGAAAGAATTCAATTTCACAATGCATGTGTCATCGTTTTGTAAACTCTAACACCAAAGCAAATTGTTGTTTTTATCAGTATTATTATCTTAATTTATTCCAAGCACATAGAGATTATTGGATTAACAGAGCCAATTATGACAGCCCACCCAGGGTCTATGGAAAGGTCCCCAGCTTTAAAGACAGTCGATGTGTCTTTCTTTCCCAGAACGTGAGAGAAACACTGAAGAGCTATTCATTGTCTTCCAGCTGTAATTGATTATGGGATGAAAGTTGTTTTGTCGATCTTCCATTGCAGTCCTTGAATAAAAGGTTAGTAAATAATAATGATTAAAAAAACCCAACACATTCTCTTTTGAGTCCCACCCACGCAGGCTCTCCTACTTATATCTCTTTGAAAATGGTCTTTATGAATATCAATGTCTGAAAAAAAACATGTTTCTTCTGTTGTATCATCAATAGTAAAGAAAAAAGCAAATTAAATATTCTCTTGGCTCCCCACCCTTGGGGCCCTCCCTGGTGTAGCTGGGGTGGCAGGAGAGGGAGTAGCAAAGAAAGGAAAAGGGAAGAGAAAACCCATGCCCGGAATTTCCAAGCCAGAGGGACATCTTTTTTTTTCTTTAAAATTAAAAATACCCATCAATTTCACTCAAACTCTAAAAGCAGAAAGGAATGGGGGATTTGACTGGTAATGTTTAGAAATAAAGGATTTCTGGGAATTGATTGTGACTTGAAAATTGAGACATTCTGCTTTTTTAAAATAAAAAGAAGAACTGCAATTTCTACACACACACAAGCACCCATCTCATAGGCTCCCCCGCTCCCATCTCCTGGACACAGTCGTGGTTTTCCTCCTTTGCAGCTGTGGAGTGGGCTTTCTCCTGGACAGCAGCCTCCTGCACCTGGGGCTGACCTGGTCGTCATCGCTCTCCTCCGACACTGCTTCCCCCGCCACCTCCAGCAACACATGTAGGCAAGTGCTCCTCCAGCGCTCTGTTCTTTCTCTTCTCGAGAGGACTGCAGATTCTGACCCTCTTCCCTCTCTCTCCCACCATGTTTTTATTTGAGAGCAACAGAAAGGCGGATGGACACTAGGGGTGATGGAAGTTGAAAGAGAGAGAGAGAGAAGCAGGTGGCTATTAAGACAGAGAAAGAGCGAGACAGACACATAGAGAATGTGAGGGGAGAGGTGGAAATTAAGGAGTAAGACGAGCAGGGGTTAAAACATTCTAATTGGAAGCTGACTCTTTGCCAGAGATTTCAATCAAATCATTTCCCTAACCCTAGGCATCTTCTAGGAACTCCCTCTTCCTCTCTCCTATTCTCCTATTCTCTCTCCCCTTTCTCTGTCCCTAACCCCACGGAGCCAAAGATGACCTCAGCTATGGCTCGTGCCAGCACCAGCACTTTCATTACTATCACCTTCACACACATGTGCACACACATCACACATACAATCACACATATGCACACAATTTCACACGCACACAATCTCACACACACACAACTTCACACACAACCACACTCCAGTATCTCACACACAATCACACACACACCCTCACACTCCCCTCATACATTCCACAGATGAGCAAACACTGAGGAGGGGCCTGAGGAAGGCAAGCCTGGATGGAAGGGTTTGGGGCTGGTCCCCTCCCACTGCATCTTCTCACTGCATCTTCTCTCAGGGGCCCTGGCAACACTTCCTTATTCTTTTTTCCACCATCACCTTTTATTTTCCTTACCCCAGGTGGCGACAAGCCACTGCCCCTCAAGCACCACAAACACAGTCCCAAGAGAGAAGAAAAACATTTGGAGAAACTGAGGGATGGGGTATTACAAGCTTTCCTGTTGTTAAAAGTGGGTCTAACTCAAGGGGGCATCGTTCTTCACCAGCTACATCTGGGAAGACATCTAAATTGCTTCTAGAGATTCCAAACAAGCCAGAGATTTAGAATGGCAGTACATGCCTTCCCAGCTTCGAAAGCTACTGTCCTCTCCTAGAAGCCCATCCCAGCAGATCTGGCCCTGGTCTGAGGCACCTCACCCTCTTTCCCGGCGTTTTTCACAAACCCTTCAAAAGCAGTACAGAGGTTGTTCAACCCTTCTGTGGCCCTGCACTGCCATCATGTGGCTAAAGTGAGCACTGCAACCAACTTAAGCGGCGAAAAAATGACCGCCTCAGTGGTTCCGCGGTGTGCAGGAATATCAGGGCTGGTCTCTAACGGATCATAAATGGGATATTTTCACGTTCCTGTAAGGAGTGCTGGGATATTTTGCAAAACATATTTGGATGCCTTTTACACATCTTTCCATCCGCTGGTCCCTTTTCATGAAATGCCTTCCCCCTAATCTAAGTACTACCCTGTGTTGTAAGAAACTTGCCCAGATATATAAGCACGATTAACCTCTTTCACCTTCAAACACACGTTTCACTTCGTTTGCTGTGATTGTACCGCTTACTAAAATTCTAAACCGTATGGAAATTAAATGCGTGTGTATCTCTCTTCCCTACCAGGGAAGTGAACTGGCAGATGGCAGCGACCCGGTTTTATTTTTTCACAATTTGCAAATACTAGGAAGTCTTTAAATGCATGTTGCAAATAAATGACTCGATACCTTAGCTACCCCGCAATTACTTACCTACTGACTGCATCCTTACCCTTCTCAGCCCAGTGTTGAGCATCATGGGGGATGTGTCTGCAGAGCACCGTTTGGGTGTGTGTGTGTGTGTGTATATATATATACATATATATGTACATATACGTGCCACATATATATGGAAAAATATATATATATGTGGAATATTATATATGGAAGTTATTATATATACATATATATGGAAGATATATACATATACATATATATATATATATATATATATATATATATATATATATATATATATCTCCCAGAAAAAAAAAACATTTCAGTAAACTGGGGATGGGGTATTATAAGCCTTTATATCAGAGCTAGACTTTTCCCGTATGATGAGCTGTGTGTCCTTGGGCAAGTCACCTTCCCTCTCTCAGCCTTAGTTTTCCCAACTGCATGGAGAAGAATGAGTCAAACTATCACTAAGGTCCCATTCAGACAGATGGCACGGGGCATTTTAAACAAACCTACGACATAACTAGTGGAACTCTGAGTGTACAAAGAGAGATGAGATGCACCATGGTTTTCATCTTTCTCCATTTACCCCAAGGCATAGGGCTTGGATACACAAAATAGGCACTCAGTCAATATCTGGAAGAGAATATTAGATGGAACAAAACACATAGCAACATCAACAACAACAACAACAACAAAAAAGGAAAATGGCCACAGAATAGATGTGCACAGCAAACATCACAGCTCCATTTGTAATTCACATTTAGATTTTCTATCTTCTGACACAAGCATGCTGCAAAAAAACTATGTCAAGAGCTGGTGACATTCAGTGAAAGCTGTGGTGGACTTTTCCGAGAAAGCTTCTTAGAGGGCAAGTTATATTCCCAGCCAAAAGAAGCTGGCTCTAGATTAAAGGGGAAGATGGCGTTTGAGATGCAGTGAGGACAGCCCAGGGAGGGAGTGACGAGGCAGACATGAACCTTGAGCAACAGCTACACAGCCACGGACCCTCATCCTGACTTCAGAAGCCTCTCTCCAGCTGTAATCCAGATGGGTATCACCTGAAAAATCGCCCTGCTCCTGCGACCAGAAACCCGATCGGAAGTCTGTGGTTGGTCACGTTCTATTTCATAGATTGCTAGACATGGTTCAGCCCAACCTCTTCTTTTCACAGATGCACAGAAAGCAGCAAAGAGCATGTTGTGTTTAGGGAAGCCTCTTCCTATGCCTTGCAGTGTCTCAGGCGCATTCTGTGTGCTTCATAAGTTGTTCAGTATCATGATCTGTTGGCACTCTTCCTTCTACCAGTATTATCAGACATTCTAGTTTAAGCCAGGAACAAGGCTGGGCAGACATCTACTCCCAGTGCAACCACCTGAAGAAGCATTACCCTGGAAGCGCAGAGCCAGGAGCTTGGATATTCGTGGTCTCAAGTGAAACAGTCACCATGAGGCCCTCTGAGTTAGTCAATGAAAGGCTGGAAGCCTTAATACTAATTGCTGGCTTATGCATCTCTTCTGCATATGTTTTCCTGATGAATAGAGTTATGATTATTTAATTTGCAATGGACCAGAAGGAACAGATTTTACCATGGCTGATGGTCAGGAACTGAGGGTGTTGAGACTAAGGATTTTTCAAAATGTATCTCAAATAAAAAGAGAGTAATCAGGAGTTTTCCTTTCTTCTTGCCAATATCGTATGTGCTTCCTTCCCTATTGAAGTGGACTAAATTGCTGCATTTCATCACCCTGCTGTCCTTTGGGGTTAAGCTACAGCCCAGAGGTTGTGATGGGAATCCTAGGGGTATGGAGTTTACAGAGACCTCAGAGGTGGACTCATCTGGGAATGGCAAATCTATGGTGTTGCTGTGCTCCCAGCTCCCACGTGTGACAGATCTTGCTGATCCGTCAAGCCATTTGTGTCCTGCAGCATCTCCTCAGCACACTCCTCCAGAGGAATCAGGGTAGGCACTTAAGATGCAACCTATTTTTAACCTTTGAACCTGAGACCTTAGGAGGCTGACTTCTCAAGTTGCAGTTAGGATTAGAACTATAATTCAAATTTTCTGATACCTGAAATCTTTCTCCTTTCTCTCTTTCAGTTGTAAGCTGCCTGAGGATGAGCATTATTTCCTCTTTTACCTTGGTATTATTTTTTAAATATTCAGTCAATACATAGGTTGCATTCCTGTCTAGCATGTGACTACCCACAATGGGATCCAGAACAGAAATCTACACTCCATCTTCAGGTTACCACACTCAACCCTCTCTATGCTTGATGCCCTTTCTCAGGTAACTGTCATCGCTAACAATGTCTCCTTCACAACCTGTACCTGAAGCTCTGCTCAGATGCTGTGTTATCTGCAGGGATTCCAGGTTTGTCTTAACGTAGCACCATCTTTATCCTTAACGGGCATTAACTTTTGCATTCTCTTTTCTTCCTTAACATTTGTTTTGAATCTAAACTAGACTTCTGCTCAGTTATTATGTATCTGCCTATCACTTCTCCCAGACTGTGAGCATAAAACTAGAAAACATATTTTACTTCTGTGATGAATAGAGGGTGCCTAGGATGCCATAGGCTTCCAATAAAGCTTAGCTGGATTCAATGGAGTTCCTAGAATCATCACCGTTAAATACAGAATCACAGAACTGAAAGCTGGGGTAAACCTTAGAGATCATGTGATCCACAATGGGAAATGTTTTTTTTTGTTTTTTTTTTTTTTTGTTTTTTTTGTTTTTTGCGGTACGCGGGGGTCTCACTGTTGCAGCCTCTCCTGTTGCGGAACACAGGCTCCAGACGCGCAGGCTCAGCGGCCATGGCTCACGGGCCCAGCCGCTCCGCGGCATGTGGGATCTTCCCAGAACGGGGCACAAACCCGTGTCCCCTGCATCGGCAGGCGGACTCTCAACCACTGCGCCACCAGGGAAGCCCAGGGAAATGGGTTTTATTTTAAAGCTAATCCCAATTCATGGTTAGTGGCTGCCTAGAGTAGCAGGCGAAGTCCAAGTTCCGTAGGAAAGAGTGTTGAGCTGGGTTTGGGATGTCTGCCAAGAGTGAGCAAAGGAGCAGCACAAAGTGTATGCCTCTGCTGCCATCAGGGATCAAGGCCACTCCCTACTATTTAATTTTTTTTTTTTTTTTTTTTTTTGCGGTATGCGGGCCTCTCACTGCTGTGGCCTCTCCCGCTGCGGAGCACAGGCTCCAGACGGGCAGGCTCAGCGGCCACGGCTCACGGGCCCAGCCGCTCCACGGCATATGGGATCCTCCCAGACCGGGGCACGAACCCATGTCCCCTGCATCAGCAGGCAGACTCTCAACCACTGCGCCACCAGGGAAGCCCCCTACTATTTAATTTTAAAGCCTGGGTACTGCAGTGGATGATCTGGGATTTGGACTAGAATGCTGAATTTGAATGCTCTACCGCAAGATGTTTGTATGGTTGTATTCAAATCTCTTACTGTCTCCAAGCTTTAGTTCCATTGTTTATGAGATGAGCATAGTGGCTCTCCCCCTCCTTGCCTTGCAAGGTTCTTGTGATTGTTGAGGGCATGGCCATGAAAGGAGTTTACAAACCATAAAGCAAGGTACAAATGGGTGATGTTCCCTTAGAGCACTGAACTCAGCGATCATTCCGTAAGTGGAAAGAGAGAATCCAATCCTAAAAAAGATGACTGGGCACTTTGATATTCAAGCATCCTCCTGGTCTGAAGCTATCATTTATTTACCGTGTAAGAAATATTCACATCTGGGCATCATACACCCATTAACTTGGGCACGTATCAGGATCAGAGACCATTCAGTCCAGAAAATAAGTGTCTTGTCACGGTCTTACTCATTGGAAAATAATTATGTCACTGGTTATTAACCCAGGGTATTTGTACCAGATGAAAATTTCTGTGTTCTGTGTCTTCCTCTAGTTTCTTTCCCTTTCTTGTTCATGTCCTTTCCATTTCTTGTTCATGGTCTTCTTACCTCTATTTCAAGACATGACTATAGTTCTAACTGGGCTCCTCTCTTTACTATGATCCCGCTGAATCTAGTCTCCACAGAGCTATCAGAATGGTCCTTCAAAAGTACAATAGGTACCCTGTTATTCCTCAGTTCATCAGTCTTCAGTAGCTCCCTACTGCCTTCAAATAAGGTCCAGAATGCTTGGAATGGCAACAAGCCCGTTACAAAGCGACCTCTGTTTAGTCTTCCAGACTCGCCCCCAGCTATTCTGTACTCATTTAATCCTCTACAAAGAGCCTTCTTGTCACCTCTCTCTTAATGTCCTGCAAATTTCATGGTTCTGGGTGTTAGTTAGAATTGTCCTCTCTGTCTCAAGGTCCATCCTTCCCCGTCTAATTGGTAAAATCCCATTAATTATTTAAGATAAAGTAGGAATGCCAGAGCTATTAGGACTCCATTGTTAAATTCCCCTAGACAGAATTAATCCCTCCTACCTCTGTGCTACTCCCATCACTTTGTATACACTCTACCCTGTTTTCCACTAAGTTTTGACTCCTTATGGGGTCCACTTATCAGTAAATATATCGGATTGTTCACCCTGTATTTCCGTGTTCTGGAAAATTCTTTCAGCATATTTTGAATCATCCCACTGTAGCATAGTCATTTACTCCAATGTTTATCTTGTCTATGAGACCATGATCTTACTAAGATGAGAGACTTCTTAATGTGCAGTCAGTGTCTACACAGCAGACAACCCTTGACTATAAGTTGGGTTAGGCTACGCTCCTATGCAAAACCCTCCAAACTTAAAATTCAAACTCCCCACCATGGCATCAGGCATCTGCCCCACACAATGGTGGCCCCTTTCTGGTCTCTTAGCCTCCTCTAGTCTCACCTTTGTCTCACACACTGAGCTTTGTGTTATTTCCCAAAGTAAATTCTGTTCCAGCTCAGGCCTTTGCATTTGCTGCTTTGCTGCAACCCCCTGCCCAGAAAGCCGTGCCCCAGACTTTCACAAAACCCAGTAGATGCTGACCCAGCTCCAGAGGAGAGGCTAGATACGAAAGAAAAGGTTAACAGAAATCGAACTCACCCAGGCTCTGGAGAGATGGGTGAGTCAGGAGAGAGTATTTTTTAATGACTAGAGATAGACTGGAAAGTGAGGTCACTTACTAGTTTTTGGTCCCAGCCCTTTCTCTGAGTGGCTCAAGGAGCCTTAGCTTTCAGCTCTCATTTCAAACACCATCTCCCTGGGAAGGGATCTGCTGAACACCATGTCTAAACCAGCTCCCACTCTAGTCACTTTCCACCTGGTTTATTTTCTGCAGATCACTTACCACTCTCTGAAATTTTCCTATGTATGTTACCTGTTCACAGTCTATGCTTATCTCCTTCCACTAGAATTCAAGCGCCATGAGGGATGACACTGTCCTTGTCTTGTTCATCATTGTGTTCCCAGGGGCCAGAAGAGCACACACAGGGCACTCGATGCGTAGGTATTAGTTAAATGAGAAAATGACTTCATCTGGCTGCTCAGTAAATGTCCCTTGAACAAACTAATTAATAATTACTTTTCACGTAGCAGCAACTGACTTTTTTTTTTTTCATTTTAAACTTAAATTGTTTTCCGTAATCTAGGGATAAATTATTCCAGTTGTAGGATATCCAGAAAGGTTCCTTTGGCTCCCTCATGTGTGTCCTATCTCTGTTAATTCATCTTTTTAAGCAGAGAATGAACAGAGCCGGTAATTCAATCCAATCACAGGAATAGTTTCTTAGCAGTTCTGGAGAGTAAATAGATAAACTAACTCTCTTATTGGTGCCAGGATTGAACCTGCAGCCAGAAATAAAGTTCTTACATTTTCCAAAGACTTTCTTTCATTTCCCCCTTTTTCCTCTTTTCACCTGCTTTATCCTACCCTCCTACCCCACCCATATGTAAGCCTAGAGAGAGTTTATTTCACTGAATGTTTCACGAGCCAAAACCAGCAACTCATTACCTGAGGACAGCAGGAACAGGGGGGAAGCAGGGCACCAGGTGAGTGTAGGTGGAAAAAGGAGTCATTTAAGAATACGCAAATCATCCGTCTGGCATGCAACACGACTTCCTGCCGTCTGAGATTTCTCTAGTCCAACTCTACATGCAGGGAGAAGGTTAAAATGGATTAGTTCCTCTTCAAAAGCAGAGAGCAGGAAAACCCAGAGAGAGAAAGTAACTGGCCCAAGGTCACCCAGCACTCCAGGTGGCCAAGTCCAGCTGTGAGACCTGAAACTGTCCCTTCAATCAGCAGGTCTCCCTAAGGCTGTTCTGGCACTTGGCTCCTTGCTTGTAATTTCCATGGCTCTGAAGGGGAGGAGGATTATAAAAGAAAAACAAATTTAATAAAAATCAAACTCACCCAGACCCTGAAGGGATGGGCAAACCAAAGAGGTTGTTTATTAGAGCATGAGATGGCACAGAAAGTGAAAGCACTTATTAGTTACTGGTTTACACTTACCTGAGTCTTTCCCAGAGCTGCCCAAGGCTCTTGCTGACTTAATTTTAAAGTTCTAAATTCTCTCATGGACCTCTATGAGCCTGGGAGTATCCAAAACGCAGAGCAAAATAATGCTGCAAAGATTGTGGGAACAAAGCCTGTTGTGGAATATGTTAGGCATTATGCTATTTGGATGTGGGAGCTGAACATCTTCCCCCAGCCAAGCCTGGAGGGGTGTCCATGGTCCAGGCCGGGTCAGTTAGAGACACCTTAGCTTCTGTCATCCTGGCCACTGCGACTGGTTCAAAGACAAGCACACGACCCACACCAAGCTAATGAGAACACTCCTGGGACATTTTAGAATTATCTACAAGGATGCTTTCTCCTCTCTGGGATTTTGAACTATAAGAACCATGCAGGCTTGGAGCTCTGAGGTGAAATCCCAAGGTTCACAAAAGCTCACTGCAGGATGTAGAGATGGGCTTCAACCAGGCTAAAGAAACAACATCGGGGATTTGGGATTCTGAAGGAATACGTAAGTGCTTTCTCTACAGAGCTGTAGATCCTTCACCACCCGTCTCACACGCACACACTCCCAGAAGTGCCCATCTTCCTTGTCAGTGGCAGAGGCGCCTGCTGCACTCTCCTGAGGATGAGGCTCTGACAGTACCTCTCCACGCTTTTCATCCTGCATCCCTTCTGGTCAGTGCCCTTGTCTTCTTGCTGCTGCCTCTGACCTCTGCTCAAAAGTTCTTCTGTCCTCATCACTGCCCCTGACCTTCTACCCCCCTCTACGTCTGCTTCTCACATCCCCCGGGAAAGCGACCTCTTTTCAGGTCCTTTTTTGGGTACTGGCGCCGTTGCTTACACCCTGTCCCTGTCTTTAACTGCTTCTCCCACAGAGTGGTAATGCCTTCTCCCCACTCAAGGTGGAGGTCACCAAGCACAGCCCATAGGGGTCATGTCAGGCTTCCAGCTGAAAGTGACTTACAAGCTGAGCCCTGACAGATGGGTGATAATTGGCCGCTGAAGGATAAGGGGAGTGGCAGAGCGTCCCCGGTGAAGGGGACGGAATGTTGTGAGACCTTGAGCGGGGAGAGCTCTAAGGGTTCCCTCCATCGAGATCGATAGAACATAAATGAGGAGAGGCTGAAGTTCCAAATAAGCAGTGGATTTTGAGGGTCATGCTGAAGTGGCTGGCTTTTATCTTAAGGGGAGTGGGGAGCCACTGCCGTTCATGTAGACAGAGCCTTCAGCTGACTCGTCCAGCTCACTTTGGGCTGTCATCTCTGGTCCCCATCCGGCAACCTTCCTCTTCGTTCTTAGCTCCCCTTTTCTGTCACTACCTGTCAACACACCCTGGGTCTTTTTATTATCTCTTGCACCTTTCACTGCCTCTCAGGTCCTACCAAACTAGCTCTGTGTCTCCAAGTCTTATGAATTCTGGTCTAGACTTTTTGATCAATCACCACCTTTCGGAATCTTTTGGAGCCTGACAATCTCTCAGGGTCTTTTCAGAGCCTCTTAGGACAAGTCACAGGCTATCGTGACTTTTCATGTCCTATGAGTGACTCTTTTGGCTTCTCAGGGCCTGCCAGGGTCTGTCACACATCTAGGTGTCTTTTGGGGGCTGCACTTACCTCTGAGGTGTCACTACCCTCCATTTTGGACTGTAACCCTTTGGTTGGTAAGTCTGTTTCTGCTTTCAGAGGCTGGTTTGGTGTTCCCTCATCCATGAATCAGTTAGAACTGACTCTCTTCCTCTGTCCATAGAAGATGGAGCTCCAAGAAATTAGAAAAAGTCATGCATTTCCCAGGACAACCCTCCAGGCACTGAGTGTTTTTTACAACCTACCATAGGGCAGGTTTCATCACCCACTGGGTTAGGTGCATGTCAATCATAACATCTTGGCCAATGAGCTGTTAAGAAATGTGGAGGCTGAACTCCTAGAACAGAACCTGAAAGCTCATTGGGCCGGTGAAAGTTAGCAGGGGTATTTTTCTCGGAGACTTTGCCAAGAGGCAATATGAGGAGATTACTTTGCAGTGGGTCAGGAAGCCACCCTTCACCCAGGGAAATTGAGACCTAGAGGAGCTTCAGTGGGGGCAGTATTTAGTGATACCTTCTGGACACAGATCCAGTGTGGGGAGCCAGGAGCACAGAGATAACCATGAAGTCCTGTGGTAGGATTGGGGTGGAGTCAGGGAGCTACAGAAGGGAAGACAGGAAAGACACCCAAACGTTCAGTCAACCGTTGTTTTAAGTTGCTCTAGAGAGACACAGCAGAGATAAGATAGACACAGTCCAGTCTTCACGGGGGTACAACTGCAGGGGGAGATAAACATGCTGAGTGAGGAGACAGAAGACTGAAATGGAATCCTAGGAGAGGCCACGTCTGTTTACTACAATGGGGAGCCACTGACAGTTTAAACAGGGAAGTGACTTTGGAAGGACATTCTGGCTGCATTGTAGAAAATTGATAATAGAGGTCAAGAAGGGAGCCAGGGAAACAGAGACTGCTGTTGTGGGTGGAGGCTAAAGATGACAGCCCTAAGTGACGTGGATGCTGCCCACTTTCTGCAAATCGTTTTTTCGTATGTTCTGTCTAGTGGGCTGTGATGAGAGAGTAATTCTGCACTCTTATTTCCTCATGGCTGGAAGTGGAAGTATCCTTAAAAATATTAACAATAATCTGTATTTTTTTAAAGATTGTTTTTTGATATGGACCATTTTTAAAGTCTTTATTGAATTTATTACAATATTGCTTCTGTTTTATGTTTTGTTTTTTTGGCCACGAGGCATGTGGCATCTTAGCTCCCCGACCAGGGATTGAACCCGCACCCCCTGCGTTGGAAGGCGAAGTCCCCAATAAACTGTATTGATTATGTTATTTTATCCTCATGATGACACATAAAGTATATACTTCATTTTCCCCATTTTAAAGATGAGGACACTAAGACATAATGTGTTTCAGTACTTGCCTAGTGTTATACAGCTAGTAATAACAGTTTTGAGATTTGAAACCGGTCTTCTGACAGTAAGTACCATACTCTTTAACACTACAAAAGTAATCTCAACACTGAGAAAGAGATCCTGGTTTTTTTTATTATTTCCTTTACAAAATTGTTAAAGAATAATATGTATTATTTGATAATATTTTATTTTCTCTTCACATTAGAAGAATACATGTTCTGTAACAGAATTTAGTAAATTTGCCTGATCATTAAACTCACCTGGGGCACTTGATAAAACTTTGTATTTCCAATTCCCTCTCATGGATATTTTGACTCATTAAGTCTAGGGTGGAGCCTGTGCTTTTATAATTCATCCCAGGAGAATCCTACGATCAGATAAGTTTGTCAAACATTCTGTATAAGATGCTTTTTATTGGCTGTATATGATTTAATCATGTAGATATTTCACAATTTAATTTACAGTTCTCTGCTGGTCGATTGTGTATTTTAATGACATTTTAATACTGAAACAACACTGTGATGATAGAGAAGTGCACGCCTCTGATTATTTCCTTAGAGAACCATGGCATTTAAACCAATCTCTCCAGCTCTGTGATTGAGTGTCACATGCTTGGGAACCTAGCACAAGTGTTTCTCTACTGCAAATAATTCTAAGAATATCGTCATTCGGGGGGTGGGATGCAGGCTACAGACTGGGGAAAAAGAGGCACATAAAGCATAAATGTATAAATTTAATTGTGTGACTTTGTCTTAACATTTGTCAATTTACATACATTAAACACCCATTAACATTATACTGGGTGCTTTCCTGTGTATCACATTTTATCATCTCTGCAATCCCACAGGAGAATATTATCCTTATTTTACAGATGAGTAAAATAGAGTTTAAAAATGTTAAACCTCCCTAGCTAGTAGCAATATATATATATATATATATATATATATATATATAAAATATATATATATATATACGCACACATATACACACATATGTATCATATCTTTGATATGTATATATATATACAGTATATACATACTGTATATATACATACATAAGACATACTATGGGTCAGTTCTAAGTATGCAACTATTTTATATCATTGAATCTTTAAGACAACAATATCATTAGGTGTGTGTTATTATTATTATGTCAAAGACAGAGTCACTACTGTTGTCCTTTTTTTTTTCAGATGAGGAAATAAAAGCTCAGAGTGATTGAAGATTTTGTTTACAGTAACCAAACCTAACCTAACCTAACCTGAGAGGCAGTTGTAGTATTAGGACCCAGATATAGCTCATTCCTAGACCATTTCTGTTTTCCAGAACACTGTAAATGCCTTCAATTCAGCTATCATCAAATTCCTTTTTTTTTTTTTTTTTGGCCGTACCACACTGCTTGAGGAATCCTAGTTCCCTGGCCAGAGATGGAACCCAGCCCCCCTGCAGTGGAAGCCTGGAGTCCTAATGACTGGACCACCAGGGAATTCCCAAATTCTTATTTTTAGTTTTAAAAAATATTCCCCACACCTTCCCTAAAACTCTCGTAAAATTTCTAACTTAAAGAAGTCAAGGAGCCTTCAGCAGGCTTGTATTTCTAGAAAATGAGAGATGCTGAGGCTGAAAAGCCGATGAGAGACGAACAGGTGGCAAAGGAACTGTATGGATTTAATCTTAATTTTAGTAGGAAAATAAATCAGGTTATCTTCATTCCTGCTCTACTGCTCTCAACAGAGTGGTCCGGAGGGAGCATAGAGCGAGCGTAGACTTGGCACCACAGAGGAAGAGATTCAAATCTCAACTTAATACCTGCATGAACTTGAACTGATCATGACCTCTCTCTGAGCTTCTGTTTCTTTATTTGTAAAGCAAGGCAAAATCCAATCAGTGGATGATTGTGATAATTAAATGTGATAATGTGACTAAAAGGCTAAGCACATTTGAGTTCACAGTGTACTTTTATAATTAGATCGTTCCTTGCCTTCCCCAAAAGCTCCTTCTCAGAGTCTGTCTGCCTTGGCTCTCCCAGGAGACTGCTTTCAAGAAAGCCCACTGGGGTACATGGGACAGTTTCTGAGGAGGGTTCATTAGGCAGAGGAGTAGTTACCAACCCCAGAACAGGAAGACCCCCTTAGTTTTCAGCTCTTATTTTATAGACAGTATTGAAAAAAAATCTGGGCTTGTAACAGGGAGACCAATTCCAGCATTGTGATTTCATCACTGATACTGACTAAAGGATTCTGGTTAAGTCACTTTGGATACAGATGGCATTGTTCTAAAATGGAGATAATAATAATAATACCTGTATAGTAGGAACATCATGAATACCAAAAGAAATACTGGTTTGCAAGTGCAGTGTTAACACATCTTGATTCTAACCCTGACTCTGCCACTCCATAGTTGTGGCCCAGAACTGTGCCCCTCTGGACCAATGTCTACACCATCACAAATAAGAGACTTGCAACTTACGGTTAAAATCTCTTCTTTCTCTGATATTCTGTGATTCTGTGACTTGACTAAGGTCTTGCCAAAGTCTAGGTTGCCACACACCTAGTCTGAGTGTTTTCACTTTGTATGGTTGTCCCAGCTCACAAGTGTGTGTCTTATGGCCTTGGGGAAAGTCTTGGTCCATAAAAGAGCTGCCTTGGTATGGTATCTCCAAACTGCAACCTTTTCTAGATCCCTAGAAATCCCTCATGTGATCTGTATTCTAGGGAATTTACCTACCTGCCCACCCAACTGTGGTATTCCCTTCCTGTGAGGTTTATTGAATTTTGATTTACACTATATTGATAAAACTGATCACTCATGTGTCAAGAGATCTAGGCCCAGCTATTCTGCTGTGTGGTCTATGGCTAGGCTTTCCCTCAGGAAAAACAAAACAAAACAAAACTCTAAAAGGACGTAAGTTAAAAACTCCTAGGCCTACTAGTCAGTCAGATGTAAGAGAAGAATGATTTATCACTGGTGCAAAGCGTAGTTCAAGACCCAGAACCTAGACATTAAGTTTGGGTGACCAGGATCAATGAATAGCAGAATTATTGACTAAATTAAGTTATTCTTGGGAATAGATATCGCCGGGACTATAAAATCACACATTTCTAGATTCTTTCATCCTGGAAAACATTAAACTTTACACAGGATCTAAAAGTCAGTGAATCTCGAGTACTTTTATGTGATATAATAGAAATAATAAGGATCCACACTAGCCCCTGAACCCTTATCTCAGGATTCAGGTGCTGGTGTGAATCCTGAGAAGCATTTTCTCTTCCAAAAGAAGCATTAGAACTGACGTTAAAGCAAACTTGAATAAAATCCACATTGTTGTTTTCTTCCCTCTTCAATCTCTGCCTAATCCTGTACTTTGGGCAAGTTCACTAAAATTCCTTTAAAATTTCTCAACACCTAAAAATTTCTGAATACCTAATCTGAACTAACATTTCTCCTGCCCAGGATCTATTCACCTGGATCCACCTATGCCTGAAGTCTAAATCTGGATTTTTTTTTTTTAATCTAAATACATGAGCCATAATATGTCTTATTTTTCCCAGGCCAATTTGAGTTATAATCCTGTCAGTTGCAATTGGAACTACATCTGCCCAATGGAAAAATTACCTGCCTAATTAAAAAATAATATTTGCTCTTTTCACATCATGGGACTGATATAAATATCAGATAAATTAACAGACTCTGATCACTAACCATAGTTGCGGTGCCAGCTACTATGCTAGGAGATGAGAATGCAGTGATGACTAAGACATAGTCTTTTCCCTAGAGAAGTTCAGTCTAGTTGAAGAGACAAGCATTTACAGAAATAACTACAGCAGAGCGTGCTTGACCATAGTGAGAAGGAAGTTATGGGAGGAAATCAGTCAGTTTTCCTAGAGAGGTTAGAGAGCCTCTGCAGAAGAGGTGGCATCTGAACTGCATAGTGAAGGCTGGTTAGAAGTTTTCCAAGTAGAGCGATGGCTCTCAGTCAGAGACATTTTTAAGCTCCAGTGGACATTTTCATCTGTCATACTTGGGATGTGCCAGGGATGCTGCAAAACATCCTGCAATGCACAAACAGCTCCCACACAAAGAATGATCCGTCCCCAAATGTCATTAGGCATAAGGTTGAAAAACTCTGAAGTAAAGCTATTAAGAAAGAACATCCCAGAACAAGGTGAACATAAAGCCAGGGGTCATGATTAGTTCAGAGTGATGGAAATATCTTGATGCAGAGAAAATAGGTTGAAGGCATGTGACAATTTTTGATCTTTGAAAGTGAGGGCTTTGAACATTATCCTATAGGTGTGGGAAGCTATCAGAGTTCCTTTAAGGTTGGGATTAGAAAGGCCTCCTGAGTTGAAAATCTTGGAAGAGAAACAGGTCTGAAAGTTTCTTAGCTTTGACTTTGAATATGTGGGGCTACCAAAGATTAGAGGAGATAAGGATTCCCACGGGAGACAACCTTAGAGAACTGTGAGGCTAGAAAGATCAATGGGTTATTAACATTACTGCTGAATTTGGCCAAAATGATGCTACTGATATTGGTGATGAAGAAAACCATTGGGTTTGGCTTCCCTTCTAAAAATGTTTATTGGATTCTGAGCCAAGCAGAAGCCCTCTCTGAAAACAGCCTTTTCCATCTCTCCTGTGCCTTTTATTCCCTCTCTTTGGACATTCTGCCAATTCATCTTGGAAGAATTAAATATTTTTATAATGAATCAGATGCTGGTGACAGGTGTCAGACTGATGACTCTGGAGGAGGAAGCTTGAAGCGCTCACGTTCCTCACACTGAGATGACAAAGAGAAGAGTTATGTGTGTTGAAAGATTTATCGTCAAGCTGTCCACAGGCACCTCTTTGGCCTCCAGAGAGTGGTTTAAAATTAGACACAATCTGGAAGCTTTTCATAGCCAAAAAGGAGTGTCATCATGTTGATGTTCTTTGCTCTTGTTACCTTTGGTAGAAGTAAATTGGAGCTCGTATTCAAACACAGTCTACAGTTATGCTGAAAGGGTTGCATGTGGCATTCTCCTACCTCTATTCTGTGCCATCTCCACTTTGGAGAGTCTCTGAGCTTTAGAACTAAAAGATATCCTAAAGATCACGTAACTCATCTGTTCCTTTTTACAGATGGGGGATGTGAAAACCAGAATCAGATTCATGACTTACCCAGGATTACGCAAGATGTCATAGAATAAACTAGAGAGAACTTCTATTGCTTTCTTCTTTTATGAGTGCTGTCCTACTCCATTTCTTTTTTTTTTCTAGCTTTATTGAGATATAATTGACATAACATTGTATAATTTTAAGGTATAAACATGATGATTTAATACACATATATATTGTGAATTGATTACCACAGATCATCTCACATAATTATCATTTTTTTTGTTGTGATTATGGTGAGAATGTTTCAGATCTACTCTCTCAGCAACTTTCAAATATACAATATTGTATTGTTAGCTATAGTCCCCAGAACTTATCCATCTTATAGCTGGGAGTTTGTACCCTTTGAACATCATCCCCTATTTCCCCATCCCCCAGCCCCTGGCAACCACCATTCTACTCTCTGTTTCTATGAATTTGGCATTTTTAGATTGCACGTATAAATGAGATCGTACAGTGTTTGTCTTCCTCTGACTTATTTCTCTTAGCATAATGCCCTCCAGGTTTATCCATGTTGTCAAAAATGGAAGGATTTCCTTATTTTTGTTTTTGTTTTGGTTTGTTTTGTTTTTTTGCGGTAGGCGGGCCTCTCACTGTTGTGGCCTCTCCCGCTGCGGAGCACAGGCTCCGGACGCGCAGGCTCAGCGGCCATGGCTCACAGTCCTGGCCGCTCTGCGGCACGTGGGATCTTCCCGGACCGGGACACGAACCCGTGTCCCCTCATCGGCAGGCAGACTCTTAACCATTGCGCCACCAGGGAAGCCCTCCTTATTTTTCTATGACTTAATAATATTCCATTTTGTATATACACCACATTTTTTTTTATCCATTCATCCCTTAATTGACACTTAGGTTGTTTCCATGTCTTAGCTATTGTGAACAATGCTGCAGTAAACATGGGGATGCAGATATCTCTTTCCGATAGTGATTTCACTTTTTTAGGGTATATACCCAAATCCACATCTTAAGTGGGTGTCCCCCTAGGCAAGCTAACTCCCCTCCCATCCTATCATCCTGCTCCCCATAGCTATGAATAATAGTAAAATTATTATTAGGAAGTGCCTAATCTGTTCCTGACTATTGACCATGCTAAGCTCTTCACACATACTAACCCTGACTCTGTAACAACCTTAGCAACTAATAATTGTTATAATAATTCTACAGATGAGGAAACTAAGTATCACAAAGCTTAAGATGCCCAAAGATCATACCGCTAATAAATAATCATTCAAAATTTAAACCAATACTTGTATAATTGTGTTATAGCATGCAATCTACCCAGTTCTGCTTCAAAATTTTTCTCTCTGTTCCTTCCAGCCATAACAATTTCTGTGTCCATCGAATGGCTCTTTTCAGGGTGGGGTCAGAAAATCAAGGTAATTGACAAAATTCACACTTTTGTTTAATTTTTAGGGAAGAAATTTTTCCCCTATTTCTGATGATGTTTCCTTTCATGTGAAGAAAGCTCCAATTGCATTTTGCATATGGTTTTTCTCCCCTAGTTTGTTGAGTGTTATTATGAAGAAAGGGTATTGAATTTTGTCAGATATTTTCTTCTGCATCTATTGAGATGATCATGTGTTTTTTTCCCCCTTTATTCTAGTAATATGTGTACTAAATTGATTGCTTTTCATATGTTGAACCAACCTTGCACTCCTGGGATTAATCCCACTTGGTTATAGTTTATAA
Organism: Tursiops truncatus; assembly: GCF_011762595.2. NCBI lineage: Eukaryota > Metazoa > Chordata > Mammalia > Artiodactyla > Delphinidae > Tursiops > Tursiops truncatus. The sequence goes on along the minus strand of NC_047039.1, from coordinate 99,067,750 downwards.
TCCCTTTTATATATTGCTGGATTCAGTCACTAGTATTTTGTTGAGAATTTTTGCATCTATATGAATAAGGGATATTGGCCTCTCATTTTTTCATGTGTGATGTCTTTGGCTTTGGTATCATGGTAATAGTGGTGTCATAAAATGAATTTTTCCTTTTCTTTTTTTTTTTTTTTTTGTTTGTTTGTTTGTTTGAGAAGGATAGGGGTTAATTCCCATATAAAAGGAAGTGGAGTAAACCATTTGCTGAGTTTGAAAAGAACACCTGGACATAAACAACCTCCCCTTCTCTCTCTTTCACTTGTGAGCGATCCACTTTCAGGGAAGGAGGGGCAAGCTCTTCTCAGTTTGCAGTGCCCTAAGTTTCAACAAAAACTTGGCCTAACATACCTGTCACTGGATGCTGGACTCAGCATTAGAAAGATTACTTAATGCAGCACAAACCATTTTCTTAATATTAACTTTATCTATAGCAAAGTTAATATTTTGAACTCGTTTGCCTTAAGTCCAAAACCTGGTCTGGGAAGAAGGACTTTACAAATCTTTCATGTTCTCTTAGACTTTAACACTATGAAAGCAGAAACCTCTGAATGTGTGTTTCAGAAAAGGATTGAAAATAATCAGAGGTGCCTAAAAGTTATCACAGAAATTAACAGAAAGAATATGGGATTTGGAACCTAAACACTTGAATGAAGATTAAAAACAAAATATACAATGTAGTGTTTTGTATGTGTAACTACTGTTTTTAACCGCCTCTCTCCCCTATGGGCTAGCGGCATAAAATTAGGCAAGGTATTTCATCCTGCTAAGCTTCTGCTTCCATCTCTGAAATTGGGAATCAGAACATTCACTTTCTAAACCACAAGTTTCCTTCACAACACATGCTAGAGCCTGCTCATGCTGGCTCACAAGGCTGATGGTTTACATCTCTGTCAACTCCACTCTCACTTGGTAGACCGAAGTCCGCCACAATGGAAATCATTTTTCCAAGGCATCAGGAAATGTTATATAAGGGTTTTTTTCTACCTGGAGAGCTAGTTGTTAAACATTTTCCCAACATACCTAATCCAACCTTGCTTCCCACTAGTATGTACATGACAGCTGATACAGCCCCTTCTGTCCTCAGCTGGAACTTTCCTGGCTTCGAATTAGCTCTTGTCAGAAGACAGGCAAAGGCAGGAAGAATGCAACTCCACTTAGTTTCCCAAGAAACACAGCTTCTACAACTTAAGATCCCCTCACTGTCTCTTGCCAACTGCAGCTTAGAGAACTGTCACCCACATGAGTTGATATCTTTCAGCTTCTTTGTGGTCCCTTACCAACCAATCCATCTCCTCTAGATATCATTTTAAGGATAACAAACCAGTAATTAGTATGGTAGTTAGTTTACAAAGTGCTCCTGGAGCTTTATTTCATGCACAACTCTCCTACAAGGGACAGGTTTATTGTCCATATTTTTCAGTTGAGGAAACTAAGATTCAAGAGCAAGTGCAACCACCTGTGCATCTGAACCCCTCTCCTCTTCCACAACCTTGAGGTAATCAATCAAAATCTCTATAATTAACCCTTTCCTTTTAGAATCCTTCTCCTTATACTATAAACATGCTCAGGGCTCACATACCCTTTAAAAAAAATCATCTGGCCTGTGGTTACTCTATATTAACCATTCAGTCTCTTTTTTTTTTCCTTTATCAGCCAAACTCTGGGAAGACCAGTGAACACTTGCTATGTTCATGTCCTCTTCTCCCCTCCTCTCCTATTCACTAGCCAACCACTCTTCAAAAGGAAGACAGAATAAAGATTGCCTAAGATCATATATTCTCAAGTCACACAGACATGCATTAGGATCTGAGCTCTAACACGGGCTAGCTTTGTGATCTTGAATCAAAAACCTTTCCATAACCTTTAGTTCCTATCTAAAAGTAGAATCATTGCACTCAACACCACGAGACAGTTGTGAGGATTCCAGGATGTATGTAGAGTTTTGGCACAAGTCCAGATAGTCAGGAAATGACAGCTGTAACTTTTGCTTGGCATCTGCAGACTCAGCTCATCTTCACATTTCACGTATGACCGTTTTTCTCTTTAAGCGTCTACTTTAAGTGTGTTTATGCTTCCTTGAACTCTCCTGACTCTCTCAGGTGGTGCTCCCTAGGGTTCCATCATTGCTCTACTGCTTATGTTACTACACATTCGTTCTAAGTTATCGCATTGGCCTCCAGGCTAATTTATAGACACTGGCTCCCAAATAGGTGTCTTCTATCAGACCCCTTTCTTTAACTTCAGGATCTTCTGTCTTCACTTGGATGACCAAAAGCATCTCAAACTCATTAGGTCCAAAATAAGACTCATCATCATAATTTCTAAACCCACCCCTCGTTTGCTATTTTGTGTTTCAGTTGGTGGCACTACTATTTAACCAGTTATACTGCTATTTACCCAGTTATCCATGCCAGAACTTTATACATGAAACTTGACTTTTCCCCCTGATCCTTCTCGATCACAGTTTTTTCCAGCCTGTGTGTTTCTACTATCTGTCATTGTAGTGAGCAGAATGGTGCCCGGTAAACATCCTAATTCCTGGAAGCTGTAATGCTACCTTATTTGGAAAAAAGAGGCATTTGCAAATGTGATTCAGTTAAGGATCTTGAGATGAGATCATTCTGGGTTATCCAGGTGGGTCCTAAACACCATAACAAACATCTGTATAAGAGAAGAGCAGAGGAAGATTTAAGACATGCCAGGGAGAAGGTGATGGGAAGGCAGAGGCAGAGTTTGGAGCAATACAGCAGCAAGCCAGCAACCCCAAAGAATGCCGCCATCCACCAGAAGCCAGAACAGGCAAGGAATGGATTGCCCCCAAGAAACTCTGGAAGGAAGATGGCCCTACCAACACCATGATTTCAAACTTCTGTCCTCCAGAACTCTCAGAGTTGCCCCGAGCCACCAAGTTTGTGGTACTTTGTTCCAGTGGCCACAGGAACTAAGAGAGCCATCTTTTCTTCATCCTCACTGTCATACCTTTGGTTCTCCCCTTTTCTCACTTGGATGACTGTAATAGCCTCTCTGTCTCCCTATTTTCAGTCTAGTCTTCCTCCAAGGTATTCTCCAGTAGATGCAGATTAAGATCACGTCACCCGTCTGCATAAAACATTATAAACACCAATATCTTTAACACTGTTTTTAAGCCTTTCACAATCTGATGTTTCTACCTTCTCTTTGGTACCAGGAACCGGTTTCCTGGAAGACAGTTGGTTCAGGCAGTAATGCAAGTGATGGGCAGCGGCAGTTGAAGCTTCACTCACTCGCCTGCCGCTCACCTCCTGCTGTGCAGCCCGGTTCCTAACAGGCTGTGGACCGGTACCAGTCTGCGGCCTGGAGGTTGGGGACTCCTGCTCTAGGCTCACCCAGTTGTCTCTGTCTCTTGCCATCAGGCTTTTCATGCTGTCTGTTCTTTCTGTGTTTATTTCCTTCTCCACCTCTTCTTTGTTACTCTCAACTTAGTACACATTTTAATAAATACATCTTTGTTTAATCTTTATTCCTCATCATGTTGTCAGCTTCTTGAAAGCAGACACCATGCCTCATTTTTCTATCACTTACTTTCCTAATATACCTTACTTATTTTCCTAATTTCCATGTATTTCTAGCACTTGGGTGAAAATAGTAGATTGCTGAAACATAGCTAATACTGAAATGGTCTACTAATCCAACTGAAAAATCCCTGCCCATGGCCATTGTCATGATGACTTTAATGCCATCTTAAAAGGATTGTCCCACTCAGATCCAAGTCTGCTCTCAAGGTATTATTTGTGCAAATGACATGACCACACATGACCCATCACCATCAATCCATCTAGAATTTAACACTACCTCATAAAATAATTAATAAAATTCTACTTCTTCCAGGAAGAATTCTTCAACTGATGAAAATGAAGCGATTCTTTTCCCACATCTAACTTATTTTGAAATCATATCCCACCACTAGATATTCCTCATTCTGCTTTCTTATTTTTTTATGCATATACGCTTGTTATATTTGTGTGTATGTACAGAGACACATGCACACATATATGATTTACTTATAAGTGTATATTTATATGAATACAAACAACCATCTACATACATATACAAACAGGTATGTAAACAATATATATACAAGTTTGTATATATATAAACATATATGTGTTTATATGTATACTTGGCATGTGGATATTCATCTCACATTACTGAGTGAATGTATAGGAAAAATACTTTGGAAAAGAATAATAATAGATGCAGCTATAAATCACAATTTTAAACCTGAAGGGAATTTAGCAGTCAATGTTTCAATCCCTTTACTTTAAAAATGAAAAAAAAAATGAAACCCAGTGAAGGGAATCTACTTACTTGTTGTTTCCTAGTGAAATAGGAACAAAATTGAGACAAGAAATTTGGTCAGCTGATACCATGGCTTATGTGCTATTTTCTTCCTTCCCCTCAACACTGAAACACAAGATTTAGCTCTGACATTCTCTGAAATGTCTCTCACTCCATTGCTTAAGATTCTAAATGATTCATTAGCTTTCTTGTACATTTTGGCCAATTCCTAATCTCCATTAATTACCCTTGCCAGTTTCCACATGAAATTTTAGAATCCCATTCTGTAGGGAGTAAGAAAGACCTGCTAACTAAGTGCCCAAGCCAGGTTGTTCTCTTTCATGAGTACGACACTAATAAGATTTATAACATGACCAGGGTTTGCAATTGGTGGTGACAACTAGAGAATTGCCCCAATAAATATTTGACATGACTTTGAGAGCAATAAAATATTTTATTTTTGCTCAGTTTTCTCTGGGAAGAGAGGAGAAAGAGCCACTAGAGGGAAGGGTAACGGTGCCATAATTCTTCCTAGGGGACATTATGGTTGTTCAACTTGGATAAATTTCTCTTCAGGTATGAAGAGGTGTCAGACTGGGCTATGAGTCACCGTTCTCCACATCAACAGTTTCAGGATCCTTTGGAAACTATCTTGTGAAATGAGTTATGAGTTTTTGGATAAGAAACAATTTCCTAAACTCAGTCATCACAATTTGGATAAAGTTTCTTTTCTGTGATGTATCAATTCCTGACATTTGGTTTTGTTTGCCTTTCCCAGTGCTTCGAGGTTTCTTTATTTAATCCCCAGATGCAAGAATGCAAGAGTGTGAAGGAATCTTAATGCATATGCAGGTCTAACTTCAGTCAGTTGACTGCATACTCTTTAATATCCCTACCAAGAAGTCACTGGTCAAATTTCATGTGGATATATCCATAGACTAGGAGCTCACTGACTCATGAGGTAGACCAAGTTAATTCATGATAACTATGACTATGAAAACTCTCTTTCTTATCTGAGCTATACTTCCCATAATGCTTATTTGATTATCCTATTTCTGTCCTCTAGAGCCACGTGGGTTTAAATCAGATCCTTCCTCTATGATAAATCTCAGATATTTGAAGGCAACATTCACGTCTAACCATTCACAGACAGATCCCACTGAAGACCTCCAAAGCTCTCATTATATGTCTTAAAAGGGGACCAGCATTGGACACTGGTTGACACAGAGAGTCTAGATGCCCATTATCTTGTTTTGTATTCCCCTAGAACCAGACCTTCAGGCAAGGATTCAAGTTCAAGTACTTTATTAGGGAGGTGATCCTCAAAAACATCTGTAAGAGAGTAAGGAAGTGAAACGGAGGCAACGAATAAAGAATGAGTCATCAAGCAAATTGCCACTGAGGACACCTGTATCTAAATCCTGCTAAGGCCAATGTGGATTATCCTTAGGATAATCCTGGAGGAGAGGGAGCTGGGAGTTGTATCTGCCTTCTCCTGTCAATCATTGTTTGAGGGCTGCTCTTGAGGAATATTCCCTACCACTTCCAACCTACTACTGCATAAGAAGAGGGTGCTCTGGAAGCCAAGGAAAACTATCAAGCAAAGAGATATAGGTTCTGGCAGTTGGAAGTTAGTCAATGAAAAAGATATAGGCTGAGGGGATACGGACCGGTATTGACAATTTCTGCTACTCCCATTCAATGTTAGCCTAAAGAAGGGTGACAGCCAACAGTGAAAATACAGCAAAAGGACCATGGGTCGGCACATAGAAGACTTCTATCATCCCTGGCTCTGTTCACCAGATGGAAGACATAAAAATAGAGGAGGGATAAATTTTGTGTAAAAAGTGGACCATATACTTCATATACCTCCTCTAACTCCAAATCACCAGAGAAGGCAAAACTATCCTGTCTGTTTCTATTTGGCCTATAAGCCAAGATAGAAAAGAAATGAAAGTGAAAAGAAGAATAAAATTTCAAGACATCTGAAAATTACATGAAATTCAAATTTCACTGTGTATAAATATTGTTGGAACACAGCCACGCCCGCACATTTCTGTATTGTCTATGGCTGCTTTCACACTATAACTGCAGAGTTGAGTAGTTGCGACAGAGAACATATGGCCTTGCAAAGCCTAAAATGTTTACCATTTGCCCCTTTACAGAAAAACATTTCTGGCCCCTATGCTAGAGCCTTGGATAGAGCTAGTCTGCACTGGGGAGGTGAGAAGACAAAATCTTAAAGAGAGTTTTAGATTAGCATTAAAGTAACCAGGGCTAAGAATTCAGTAGTACAGCTAGAGTGCTCTAATATATGAAAATGGCTCAGAAGCAAAGGAGCAAGACCAAAAGATGTTGTTAATGAAACTTACATAGAGTATAGTTGAGGTAGGTGTTGAAAGATTTAAAACCATTTCATGTTTAAACTCTAGAGAGTGTGTATTCCCATACATACATCTTGGTTATACATGTTTACATTCTTTTGATGTCTCCTCACACTTAAAAGGGAGCTGTATGACCTCACAGCACTTTCAAGGCTGTGCTCATCTGGTTCCTGTCTACAGCTCTGGCCAGATCATCTTTCACCCTTTGCATTGCTCCCCAGAACTCATACCCCCTCATCTCCACTCCACTTGCTCTCCCTCAGAAATACCAGCTCCTTCCCTCCGCAGGACTCTGTTCTTGTTCCTCCCTACCTGCCACCCTTCTCCCCCAGCTCTGTGAATAGCTGATTTGTCCTTCTGTTTCAGGTCTCAGCCTAGATGTCACTTGCTCAGAGAAGCCACCTAAACTGGCTTTATCCCATCATCCAATTTATTTCTTCAGAACATTGATTTCTACCTAAAGTTACGTGCATATTTATCTGATTACAGTTCCCTGAATACATAAAATAGACCGTGAGTTTCAGGAGGACAGGGGCTTTGTCTCTTCTGTTCATCACTGTATTCCCCGCTTTTTAAAAGCTGCATGTTATTCCTTCTCCTAATTTTGCTGTGACCCTAAAACTGCTCTTAAAAAAATAAAGCCATAAAAAAGATAAATGACCATTTAAAGCAAAAATAGTAATGTATTTTGGGGTTCATAATTAGAAATAAAATGTATGAGAAAAAAAGAACAAAGGTCAGGAAAGAGAGACATGAAAACATACTAATATAAGCTTTTTATACTATATGCAAAGTGATATAATGTCATTTGAAAATAGGCTGTGATAAGTTATAGTATAAACCCTAAAGCATCCATTAAAATAACACAGCATAGAGCCTTATCTAATAAACCAACAAAAGAGATAAGAAAAAATCATGAAAAATACTAACCCAAAGGAAATCAGAAAAGAGGAAACAGGAAACAGATCATGCGAATATGAAGCAAATAGCAAGTAGCAGCCTTAAACCAAATCATATTAATAATTACATTAAATATACGTTGTCTCAATATTCCATTTAAACGGCAGAGATTGTCAGAATGGATAAAATTACAGGACCCAGTTGTATACTGTCTACCAGAAATATGCTTTAAGTATAAAGATACAAATAGGTTACAAGTAAAAGGATGAGAGAAGATATACCATACTAATCAAACAAAAGCTGGAGTGGCTAAAATAATATCAGAGTACCATCAAAGAGACTATTTACTTTCAAGAGAGGTGATATTCATTCCTTTGTGTAAGCCTGAAATAAAAGTATTACAAAGAAAAAATTGCATGTATTAGACACAATAAATATTCATTGAATAAATGAATATGTGGCTTTTAAAAAGTCAGAAATGATAGCAAAATCATAGACTTTTCAAAGACATTGTCATTTGGTAAAGTGGTGTTGGACCAACAGACCTGGGCATGAATCCTAGTTTTGCTGTTTAAATTAGTATGTAATAACCCTAGGCAAGATCCTTAATCTGTTTGAATCCATTTCCTTATTTCTAATTTGGGATAACAGTTCCTACCTATGTGAGAGGTTATAAGCATTAATGGGATAATGATGCTTGCAAAGTTGCTGGGTACACAGTAGGGCTAAATAAAGGGTAGCAATCCTGCCTCTGCTACTATCATTACAATTAGGCTGAAGTTGGAAAAGGTGTCCTAGAGGATAGATAACCTTGGCCTACAACCTGACATCACAAACAAAGACATAGAGGTCCAAGAGGGGAAGGGGTTTAATCACAGCTTCAATGCAAGCTTGGCTGCAGAGCCAGGACTGGGATCCAGGTCAACAGTCTCCAGGTTCTTTATCCTTTCTACTTTACCAGCCTGCCTCTGTCTTAACACCAGACATTGATTGTGGGCATTCTCCAGAGATCTTGGAAGTTGAATGGAATGTCATGTGTAAAAAATTCCTTTGCTAACCAAATAACGTTTGTGTGAAACAGTTTTGCAGCAAACCCAGAGATGGTGTCTCTCATTCCCCCAGCAGCCTGCAGCTCAAGCAGAGTTCAGCAGGACAGAGTGCAATATTCTGATTTTTCTAGCACTTTTTTATATACCCATTTCGAGCCTTTCCATGTCCTGGGACTTTAACGCTCACTCTGAATAAAGTAGAAAGATGACTAAGCCATCCTGGCCCTGCACCCCTCCAACTTGAGTATCTCATGAGAATGAGTCCTCTGAAGTCTCTGGGGCAAACCAAGTTCTGCCGAGAAAAACACTCCGTGAAAGCAAGGATTACTCTGCATTAAATAATAATTGGCCTAGGGTTGAGATTTGACTGTACTTCTGTGTGGCAGAGAATTAGCCTAAGAAGTGAGGGGAAAATATGATAGAGCAAGCCCATATGCTAGAGGAAGCAGTGGGCTGGGAATTCAGACACGAGTTTTAGTACTGAGGCTGCCAAGAGAGCTCTGAGTGGTTTTGGGGAGTTCCTGAAACCACTATGGATGCCAGTTTTCTTGTCTATAACAGGAGGAGGTTGGAATAGATTGTCTCTTTCTTTTCCCAGTCTATCTTGCTAACATCATTCTTTAGATAGGGAAGGGGAGATGAGAGAAAGCAGGCAGGCATAAAAGGCGAAGGGTCACATACAAGAAGAGCAAAGAGAGGGGCAGAAAACCAAAATAGAAGGAAGATGGGGATGAAATTAAGACTGAGTCAGGGAGGGGGAGGCTGGATGGATTTTGCAGATCACTCTTGGAGATGAATACAGTAGAGGCTTAGGAACAAGGCAGCAGAGAAGATTGGCTTGCATGCTTGAAGAGTCTCCATGAGAAATTGTGTTAATGAGATTTGCACATGGTTTGCCCCTTCCTCATGCCTTCTGCCACCTGGTAGATTATCATCCAGACTGGAGTGATTCCGATCTCATCTTATTTTCTTCCCAGAGAGAGGCAAGGGCATTGAGACCATCTGGTCTGGTGTTCCCCTGTGGATTACACCTCACCTAGGGGCCTGCTGTGGGAAGAATGGAGCCATGTACCCTCAATTTCTTTCCTCTTGAAAAAAAGAGTCCTAAAAATCCAGAGTCCCACATGTACTAGCCTCTTGTCCCCAGTCAATAGCACCGCCTCCACCCCACCACAAAGCACACAGCTGGCAACAATGCTGTTTCCATGGTGATAATGAATGGCAACAGGCAGTAATCAAGAAGGGTCGCTGGAGTCATAAGTCATTACAGATTGCATTTAAAGGGACACAGCTACCTTTAAAATGATAAATGACTTCTTCATAGCCTCCCCCTACTCCGGTCTCCCAGAAACAAAGGTTTGCTAGACATTTGTTTTTCATGTTTAACTTCTTTGTATTTCTTTCCATTTGGACAGTGGAATCAGATGGGACAGTTTTTTCATTAGGATATCCTAAGCACAGCTGCTCACACGCTAGGGTTTATGGCATTTGGGAAGGCAGCCTAGCCAAAAATGAAGTCCTTCCTCTATCCCTGGAAGAACCTGAAATTTCTATATGACGGATTCATCTGGCTGGTTCTTTAAAGACACTGGAGTTCCAAGTGTCTCATTGAAAGTCAAATAGTCCTAGGAATCTGACATCCACTAACAATTAAGCTGCATTTCAGAATAGATATAGTAGAAACTCACCTTGAATTTGGACTCAACACATGGGCTTGAGTTCCAGCCATGTCCTTAAAATGGTGACCTGGGGCAAAGCCCTTAAACTTTTTGAACACCTATGGCTTCATCTTTAAATTAGAGATAATAATGCTTAGCTTGGAGGGTTGTTATGAGGATCAAATGAGATAATATATTTGGAAACAGAATACAAACCATGTAATACTTTCTTAATGTAAAATACTTTTTAAACATATTTTAAAATACCAAGTTTAGGAGAGACTGTAGTAGTCACCTAGTTAAAAAAAAAAATCCTGCTTTAGATAAGGCTGTAAAGAGGAGGTATTTTACTGGGTGACTTTAAAGAAATCACTTGTCTTTTCTGAATGATGTGTTTCGTAATCTGTAAAATGGGGATGGTAACTTCTGCCCTGCCTGATGGCTAGGTTGCAGTGAACGTCAAATGAAATAGCCCACATGTAGGTGTTCCATATGTAGGTGCTCCACCGTATTGCCCAAATGTAAGCTATAGTCACTTAGAAAGCATCTTGTAAAGACAAGATCAGGTTAATAATCACATTCAACTTTTTTTTTTTTCTTGCTGCAAACCTCCCATGTCAGACCTAAAGTAGTGTCTCATTAAAGTCCAATCCTCCATGAGGTTAAAAGTAAATTCCTCGCTTCACCCTGTACTTTACACTTGTATCTTTACTGTGCCGTCTCGGTCTTTGAAGCTAAGTGTTCTCTAATGGTCTTATTGACAACCTGAGACCAAAAAAACATGTTAATATGGAACAGACATTCACTTGATCTGAAGAGCAAGGGAAGTGGTCCAAAACAGTTTTTGCATAACAGGTATTCCTCCTGGCAAAACATACAATTATTTTTGAGATCTCTTTGCAAACTAAGATTTAAACTAAATTGCATGCCATTAATATTTCTCTCTGACTGTTGGCCTCAGCTTTTTAATAAAGTAACAGCTGAGGCAGGGTGCAATTTAGATACACCATGATCCGTCTTCTATATTAAGAGATATTAATGATAATATTAGTGATTAATTATGCATGTCACCTCACCGACGTCCTAATACAAGTGCAAATCAGCCACAGCAACCTAAGAAAGTGAAGGTGTGTGTCTGTGGCCCTCTTGGTATCTTTACTGCATAAATCTTATCATTAAATCCTCCTTTGAAATTATCTCACATTCAGTGGCTTATTGCAAAAACAAAAACACTTTTCACTGCCTTGCCTCTGGAACTTTAGAAATTTATATTTTATCTGAAAATAACATCACTAAAGGTTTTATCACACAGTTTCTTATATCGCTATAGAAACTTAATTATGATTTCTTTATTTCATCAAACTCTTCAGGTTAAAAGCGACATATGACTCTAAATCACTATTATAATTGTTAGTATTATCATCGTTGTTCTCATTCAATTTCTGTTACTGGAATTAATTTGGTCTCATATTTCAATGATATAAAGTGTAATTCCAGAGATTATTTTTATGTATTTTTGCATTTACATATCAAACATCTCTATTCCTACCTCTGAGAGAGAGATGAGCCTATTTATCACGTGTACTTTGTCTAGGAGGTGCCCTAGAGAAAATGCAACATTCCTCTCCTTTCCCAAACCCGCTGCCTCACGTGTGCATTGCCCAGTGTTCTCCTGAAGGTTCCCCTATACCCAGATGTCCAGTGCAGCTCAATGTCTTTATCATTCATGCCCATTTCCTTCTGTGGAGCAAATCATATGTAAGAAGGGCACATCGTTCTTGAACTTCTCCTCTTGCTTTCTCACACTCCATCCTGCTTTCTCCCAACTTCCCATCTGTTAACCAGCAATCGCACCTACTGTTTCTGTTTCCAGCCTTGTTCTGATTACCTCAGGTGTAAAGCAAGTTTTCTCAGTCCTGGCGTATTGACATTTTGGGCTGAATGATTCTGTGTGGTGTGTGGGCATTGTGGGATGTCAAGCAGCACCCTCAGCCTCTACCCACTACATGCCAATAACATTCCCCCTTCCCAGTCCTGACAACCAAAAACGTCCCCTGGAGAGCACAGTCACTTGAGATCCACCAGTAGGAAGGGAGGTTAGAACCAAAAGGTTGCCGATCCTGGCTACCAAGAAAAACTAGAAAACCCTGCTTAGTAAACAATATAGGATAATCAAACATGGATTAGAATTTGAGCCATTTCAAAAAAATAACTTGCTTGGAAAACAAAGTAATGTGGAAAATGTTTAGAAGAACTCAGTTAAGAAAAGCTGCAACAACCTGGGACAGAGAAGATTAGGTTCAGAACTATGGCAAGGTTAGTAAGAACAGATATAGAAAGAAGAGGTTTTGATGTGAGAAATATTTTAACAATGAAAGCGGTAGGAATTAGTGAATAATCAGATATGGGGATAAAGGGATGGAGAAGAGTTGAGATAACCTCAAGCTATCTCCTTGGAAGATGGGAATAATTGCGATGCTGTAATCAAACATGGATTTATAGTCCACATTTATTAATGGTATCCAGGAAACATGACATTTCATTTCCTACAGAGTGAACAGCTAGAGAACCAACTGTGTATCCTATTTATCTTTATATCTTTGTATCTATTCAATATCTAGAATTAAAGAATGCTAGTAATTGTCTTTTATTGAAAGCCAAGCAATGTGCTAGCACCTATATGAGGTACATTACCTATAATCCATAGAGCAACCTTTGAAAGATCAAGATTTTATCCCCACTTTACAGCTGAGAAAACTGAGAAGTGAGGAAACTTGTCCAAAGTAACAACAACAGATTAGTGATAGAGCCAGGTCTCAAATCTCACTCTGTCTGTTTTCAAAGGCAATGTTCTGTCCTTTGTACCAACCTGCCTCTTTTTGTTTAACATTTTAAAAAATTAATTAATTAATTAATTTTTGGCTGCGTTGGGTCTTCGTTGCTGTGCACAGACTCTCTCTAGTTGCGGCGAGAGCGGGGGCTATTCTTCATTGTGGTGCGCGGGCTTCTCATCGTGGTGGCTTCTTTTGTTGTGGAGCACGAACTCTAGGCGCGCGGGCTTCGGTAGTTGTGGCGCGCGGGCTCAGTAGTTGTGGCTCGCGGGCTCTAGAGCGCAGGCTCGGTAGTTGTGGCGCACGGGCTTGGTTGCTCCACGGCATGTGGGATCTTCCCGGACCAGGGCTCGAACCCATGTCCCCTGCGTCGGCAGGCGAATTCTTAACCACCGCAGCACCAGGGAAGTCCCCAGCTGTCTCTTAATTAGAAGTTTTCCCTGGTTGCATTTATCACCTCACCCCTCAGCCAGATGACTCCCCCAGCCCCACCCCCATCCTGGAATGAAAAAGCTGAGCCAGGGCACAAAGGGTTTGGGGCGCTCCCCTCTGCCTCCCCCTCCTCTTCCTCTTTCTCTTCCTTCTCTGATTCCCCCTCCTCTTCCTCCCCATCCCCTGGATTTAGGAATTTCTGTCTCTTACACAAAGGGATACTTTTCCCCTCTCTGGAACACAGGGCAACAGCTTAGCAACTGCCTGCAGGCATTGGGAAATTGGACTGTTCTTACAAGGCCAGAATATTTGGGCTGAATGTCAGTGCATCTAAAACATGATCGATTAAAGTACCTTTCCCCACCACATGTGAGTTAAATGATTAGGTGCAAAATTGCTCGAAGCAAAACTGGAATATTTGATCAAAGCCAGAATGTTAGAAAAATGGCTGCAGTTGGTTTTTCTGACTCCAAGTCTGGTTGGTTTTCCATTTCTCCCACCTGAAAGCTCAGCACATCTATCTGTTTAGGAGCCTCCCAGAAAAGGTGGGATTGCATAAGCACTGAGAGATCTTTGTCATCCTGTGTTTCATCCAGAACTGTAAGTAAACATGATCTGTTTGCATTGTGAATGATCCCCTGAAAGGAAGAGTGGGGTGGAGGCTGGACGATGTCAGTCATGTCTGAATGACAGAGAGGTCTGTGCCTCTGGGCACTACTCAATATACCAAGCATGATGCTGCTGCCATGGTGGGATATCAGTCAGCAGTGGTCAAGGCTTTTAGTAGTAGTCAAAGCTTTCTAATGTTGAGAATAAAGATAATTATGGTGACAGTGATAAAAATGAGATGACTACAGTGATGGTGGGATATGAGCATATAACAGATGGTCCTCTGGCTAGGCAATTTATATGCACATGAGCAGTAGGCAAGCAAAAAACCAATTATGACTTTCTTAACAAAAGCTGGACTGGAGTCTTCAGTAGCGTTTCTAACTCATTCCCCTTGAAGCTTTATTTAAGGTTAGGATCTTGGCCTTGCAATGTCATTAAAATTAAGTCAACATGACATCCATCAGTGTCATAGAATTAAAAAAGGAGCAAGACAGACAAGAGAGAATACGTTTTCCCATTTTTCCACGGTCGCTAGTGTTAAAGCGACCTAAACTGTGCAGCCTATATCCAGAGCTCCAAAACAAGCTACAGAGAACAGAGTAGAAATTCCTCACCTCCTACTCAAGGAGGAAATCTTGATTCTTTCAACTAGATAAACACAGGTTAGTGGAAATGAATGACATATAAGTACAGGAAGGGGGAAAAAAAATAGGTCAGTGTCTGTTTCTTTTCTTTAAGGTATGAAGACCCTGCCCACTAATGAAATGTGGTCCTGATTTTTAACAAATGACGGTGAACTAGTAAAAGTTGTAGGCAGTGAGACTGAAAATTATTCTACTCTATGAGCAAAATGGGTCAAAAATCACCCTCTTCACTCTAACCTGAGACAGAAACATTCTTGCTCTTTGACAATAATGAGGAATCAGTGCTCATGACATCTGACATTGCAAAATAGTTTCTAGCCACCACCTTGACTCCCAGAGGTATTACTTAGCCACGAAAAAGGACAAGAGAAAGCTCTGTTTCAAACAGGGATTTTCCAAGAGCTACCTTCCAAAAAGACTAAAGAATTTCCCCAAATTTGTGGTAAGGCTGCCTTCTAGCTTCACCAATCAGTGATGACAGCAGCCCAAATAAGATATATTATCTGTGTGAGTAAATGACACAGATTACAACTATCCTAGACACTGGTCACATCACCCAAGCATCCTATCATCTCCCTTCCCCCCACCGCTGCCATGTTCTATTTAAAGATGGAACCAGGGAAGTATGCAGCCTACCCTAATTGCTCAGAGGTGACAATACTCAGTAGGAAAGGAAAGAGAGTGTATATTAAAGACCGGGCATACAAAATGTAAAGATAATAAAGTCTGTGTTCTGTGCTCCTGGATTTGCCTTTCTTCTACCCCTCCGTTATAACCTGTGGCAGAACCTATGAGTAATGAATCCATCAGAGCTTCCTGAGTTAGATTGACCTGGCTCCACCTCCACCATTTCCTGGCTAAATGTCCTTGGGCAAGTTACTTAAGTTCCTGGAGCTACAGTTTGCTCCTGGGTAAGATAAACATAATGGAATTTACTCCCCTGACTGGTTATTAGCATAAAGTAAGATAACATGTAAAGTATTTGCTTCCAGCTGTGACCTTAAATAAATCATTTTCCTTCACTGCACCTTGGTTCTTCATCTATATAATGGAGGCAATCACCTAAAAATAAAGAGAGCTACCATTTATGTTCATGTTATATGTTAAACATCGTATCAAACTCACTCCTCAGGACACACACCAGTCAATATATGTCAATGGCTGATTATATAATCATCTATTTAAATGGCTATTGTTCCAGTACCATCCTTTAAGGATTTTAACTCATAAGACCTGAAGTGAGATCTGGTGATTTTCTAATTTTAGCAAGTGCTATCTGTGATTTTTATTACTAGGCAAGCTATGAAAACCCATGGGCTGTTGCAAAGATTAAATGAGATGCTTAGTAAAATGTCTGACACATAGTACGTGTTCATTGAGTGTTTTGTCTCTACCTCCACTTATAAAAATCTATTTTTCAAGTTTTATTAAAGTATAAAGTACACATAGAAAAGTGCACAGCTCATAAGTGTGCAGAAAGTGAGGATGCTGTGTAACTACCCAGATCAAGACCAGAATGTCACCAGCCTCCTCGAAGTAGCATCAGACCCATTCCAGTCACTGTTGCCCCAAGAATAAATACTCTTCTGAGTTCCAGCACTATAGATGTTGCCTGTTTTTGAACTTTATATAAATGAAATTATACAGTGTATACTCTCTTTTATGTCTGGCTTCTTTGGCCTAAAATTGTGTTTATGAGAGTCATCTATGTTGTTGAGTGTAACTGTAGTCCCTTCATTCTTGCTGTTGTACAGTATTCCGTTGTGAATTTAGTCATGCTTTTTTAATTCTATTATATGGACGTTTAGTTTCTTTCATCTCTTAGGCAATCAGAGATAACTGTCTCATACACATGTAATTTGGTAAACATGTGTAGACATTTCTGTTGGGTATACATCTAGGAGTAGAATTCTTGGGCCTTAACATTGGCATATATTCAACATCAGTATATTCTACCAAATAGTTTTCCAAAGTGGTTGTACTGACTCTGTACATCCATCAGCAATACCTGGAGTTCCCATTGTTCCGCAACTTTGTCAACATTTAATACTATCGGTCTTTTACATTTTGGCCATTTTGGTGGATGTCCAGTGGTATTCCATTTTGGTTTTAATTTTCATTTCCTTGATGAGTAGTGATGTTGAACATCTTTTCCTATGTTCATTGGCCATTTAAATTTTTTTCTCTTGTGAATTACCTGTCATCATTCTCATATTAACACCCCAATTCTTAAAACTTACGTGCAGTCGATCCTCATTATTTATGGACTCAATTTCTAAATTCTCCTACTTTCTAAAACTCACCTGTAACCCCAGATCAATACTCACATGCTTTCATGGTCATTCACAGACATGTGCAGAGTAGTGAAAAATTGTATTCTGACATGCACGTTCCCAGCTGAGATCAAATAGGGTGATGCCCTGCCTTCTTTTTCTTTTTTTTTTTTTAATTTTAGAACGATTTTTTTTCTAATTTTTATCGGAGTAGAGTTGATTTACAATGTTGTGTTAGCTTCAGGTGTACAACAGAGTAAATCAGTAGTACATATACATATATCCACTCTTTTTTATACTCTTTTTCCCTTCTTAATTCAGTTTCATCCTATAAAGTGTCCTTTTTGTAGTACATTTGCTGCCATGTTTGTTGCATTTTTGTGCTTTTGTTGATTATTTCACTGTTTGAAACGATACCTAAGCATAGTGTTAAAATGCTGTCTAGGGTACCTAAGCTCAAGAAGGCGCTAATGTACCTTACTTAGAAAATAGATGTGTTAAATCAGCTTTGTTCAGGCATGAGTTATAGGGCTGTTGTCTGTAAGTTCAATGTTAATGAATTGACAGTGAATATTAAATAAGGTGTCTTTAAAGGGAATACACATAAACCAAGCTTATATACTGATTGGTTGATGAAAATGTGATCAGAGGCTCACAGCAACCCTACGGATATCTCCCTTAGGAGCAGTGGTTCAGTATTCACCGGGTCAGCGTTTGCAGTGATTTTATGGAACATGACTACTATGAATAGTGAGGATTAACTGTATGTGGCGTCCGTTTCCTCAGAGCAACCTGTGGGCTTGTTAGGATGGGCATAAAGTCCCTGTCTGACAGATGAGGAAAGTGAGGAGCAAGGAGGCACCATATCTTATCCAGCGCTGCACCACTAGCTAATTCAAGTTCCGGCCTCGTATCCAGGTGCCTGGACTCCCTGCCGTGTATCTTCTCCATGGATTGACCTTCGTGGTAGGCTCTCTCCAGCTCTGTTTTGTGGACACCACAACAGGCATCTCCAGATCAGATGCACATTGGAACTTATTTCCTTATCAGTTTTGCTTGTTGAATCCAAAGGTTCTCTTAGAAACTTCTTTCTAAAAGAATGGGCCACAGTTCTGGTGGTTTGTAATTGATGACATAAGTAGCAGCTAAACAAGCTAATGCTGGCCTGGAGGTAAGCTCTTAGTACAAGCCCCGTCACTTATAAGTCATACAGCCGTAAATAACTTGGTTACTTTGAGCCTATTTCCTCAGCTATAAAATAGGCATAATAGTTCCTGCCTTCCTTTCCTCAGAAAAATGTCCAGTTTCTCAAATTCAATGAGTATGGGCCAGACGCTGTACTAAATACATGGGGAGATACAAAAGAAAGTAAACACAACTGCTTCCCTTGGGAAACTGGCAACTTATTAAAGAGGATAGAGAACGTGTTTAAATGACTATCATAAATGGTATCAAATACTAAAGAAAGTAAGCAGTTTTTGAAAGAGATGAGGGAACTGCTTCTTCTATTTAGCAGGTATCAGGAGTAACCTCAAAAGAGGAGAGGCAAAGTGTGGACTATGTGTAGAAGCAGCAATACGAACAAGGATAGCTGGCATTTACTGAAGGTTTGCTATGTGCTTGGCCATTCGTATGCATCGTAGTATGTCCATCCAGCAGAACACATTATGGTAGGTTCATATGATGGGATGCCACACAGCAGGGTTTCTCAGTCTTGGCACTGTTGATACTTGGAGCTGGGCACTTCCTTGTAGGGCACTGCACTGTGCGTCGTAGGAAGCTTAGCAGCCTCCCTGGCATCTACCCACTAGATGCCAGTAGCACCTCTGCCCAGCTGTGAAACCAAAATTATCTCCAGTCATTGCCAGATGTCCTCTGGGGGTGGGTGGGCAGAGTCGCCCAGGTTGAGAACCAATGCTACCTAGTAACCCATGTGGTGAGCTAGAAAAAGGTATGGTTCTGTGAGTTAGACAGACTTGTTATTCAAATGCTCTGCCCCCTGGGCAATTCTGGGATTTCTCTGGTCCTGTTTTCTCAGCGGTAAAATGCAGGTAGTAATGAGAACAGTTATGATAAGTGAATTAAATAAGATGTGTAAAGGGCTTCCTGTGGCACAGACAGGTGTTGGAGAAACAGTAGGAATTATTTTTATATGTAGCCCTACAATAACCTAAGAGTTAAGAATTACTTCTATCTCCATTTTCCAGAAAATCAAACTGGGCACAGAGAGGTTGAATAATTTGCTGAGGGTTACTTTGCTATCAAGCCTGCCTGGATTGCTTTCACCAATAATGATGTTCCAATAGATCAGGGTGGGGCTGGCGAGGGTGTGGGCGTAGGGTATAAATCAATCCAGAGGGGTAAGGCATTGTATGGGGTGGGGGGCAATAACCATTGTGAGAATCCAGTGAGATACTTTAGGTACAAGCAGGGAGAGAGATTCTCATTATTTTCACTGGAGAGAGAACTCAGGCCAGGTGGAGAGTGAAGAAGAAAAAGAACGGAGGAGAGTGTATTTAAACTGAAAATCCAAACCAAAGGTATAATTTTGTCAACTCTCATTATAAACACTTAATCATTTACAAAATAACTCTTAAAAACATACCTAGAGATTTGATGAGTCACACCTTGAATTTTTAAGTGTCAGATTCCATGCCGTCAAGAAGGGATAACTGTTACTATCATATTTTATTAATTCTGAGATGCTAAGCAAGTAGCAGATGGAAGAAAAAGAATCATTTCATTAAAGGTGGCCACAAGCAGAGCAAAGGGGAGGTTTGCTTTTAGGCAACAATGGGGAGTTCCTGGGCTCTCGTCATGGCCCTGCTGGCTGCAAGCTCTGTGACCATGGGCATGTCACCTCTCCTAACCACACCCTCTGAACCTCAGTGTCCTTTATGTGCAAAATAGAAGGAGGGAATTGCACAAACGTGATCAGGTCCCTTTCTGTTCCGACATGCCATCAGTTGAGTTTGCCACACATTCTCCAGCTCGGTGGCAGCCTCTCTGACTGTCTGCTTTTAAAGAGACCCCATGTTGCAGCCCTGGCTTGACAGTGCACTGATCTTTTCAGAAGGAAATACAGCCCACGACATACTGCACACACCAATCCAGCCCACTGATGAGTCTTGCTCCTTCTCTGATGAGAAACCAAGCTTGTGTCCTGCCTTTTACCTTTCCTTCCCCTTACATCCCACTCAGCTAAGAACTGTTTGGTTCCCAGAGCCAAGGTGGGCAGCTACTAATTGCGGGGGTGAGTTTTCTCTCACCATCTGTATCTCACCACCTTGCAATTATAAAAGTTTTCTCTCAGACAGGCTTAAAGCCCTTAGGCATCCCTTGCATTTTAGGACAAAGAAGGAGCACAGAAGCATACAGACTTCTTTACAGGTGAGGAAGCTAAGGGCCAAGGAAAAGGAATACCACAAACAACGGAGTTGGTACTGGGGCCCTGGGTCTCCCAACGCAACCTGGTTTTGATTAGTCCTCTTCTGAACAACCATGCATTAGATGACTTACTTGGGCCTTATTTCTTTTGCTGAGATGGGAAACAAAGAGACTTCAAGTTTAAAATGTTTTTAATGGAAGAAGAACAGCAACAACAAAAAGAAATGAAAATTAGTGATTAGCTCGTGATGGGGGATGAGGCATACTTGTTCAGTGCTAACTGACAGAAAACCCTACCTTTGACAACAAGTACTTAGGATGCTGACTGCTGGATTGTAGTTTTTCATTAAGCATCTGAATCAACAGTTATGACCAGAATATGTTCTGATCCAGGCTTTCAGGCTGGGAAAACACTGACCTCAGTTTGGGTCTGGAGCTCCACAAAAGCAGGAATATTGGCTGTTTTTGTTCCCCGGTATATGCCAAGTGCCTCGCACAGAGCCTGACACAGCCGGTACTCAGTCTATACTTGTACAAGGGTTTTCTGGTTCATGCACAGCTTGGTTGGGTGAACATATGATAGGAAACACAAACCGTTCAACTTGCAACCAGCAAACCTGACTTCTACTCTAAATATGTTGCTACTTACTTCTCCCTTGGACAAGGCATATTTTCTCAAGAAAGCTCAGTTTTCTCAAAATAGGAATAAATTATTACCAATTTCAGAGAGTTGCAAGGATTCAACATATTAATGGATGATAAAAAACCTTCAAGTTAACAGATGATAAAATGTAAGTGTGAGGTATCCAGACTACATGAAACAGGTTTTCTTAACCTGGGGATTGGCTTCAGGAAAATCTCTCAACCTCTGTGATTACGTGTAAAATTTTATGGGTTTACTTATTTTTACAACAAACGGGTCTTTCAGCTGTCATGCAAGTCTCAGAGACATTCACAATATCCAAAATTGAAGGACTTCCCATAGAAAGCAGTAGTGGTTATTAAAACTTATCCGGCACATCCTGGTTGCTGTGCAAACTCTCCGAGCTCCTGGCTCCTCATCCAGATGGGTCACTACTCCTTGTCCCCTTACCTGGGCTCCCAAGCTCCCCACTTACAGCTTTGCTTCCATAACTGCCTGTCTTCTTAAACAGTGCCCACTAGTAGTCCCTCAACTTGCTCAGTCTCCCTCTCTGGTCTGCTTCCATTCCCGATATCTGGTCTGAACCTCAGATGGCCTTAAGCCTCTGCTTCATCCATATCTTTAACTCCTTTTGTAAAGTTTCTACTGCCTTGCTCTGATTCTAGAGGCCCATAACCATAGTTGCCATCTATCTGTGTAGCTGCCTGTTTTAATTCAGCATCATCTTTCTTCCCTGCCTGTCTCCCCTCACCCTTACCTTCAACAAAGACTTTGGGTACCTACCATACACTGTGCCATACACTATTAAGGAGTTGATTAATGTGTTCATCCAACAGTGATCATCTGAGAGCTTATTATATGTCAGCAATGAAGAATAAATCCTATTTTTTCTCATAGATGAATAAGATCTGGTTGCAGCCTTCACAGTGGACACAGAATGTCTCAGGTCTTGGCAGCATTGATTTCTAGACTACGATTTTCAGCCTTTGCTTTGCAGACAATGGGGAGTCGTTGAAATTTTTAAGCAGGAAAATAACATGTTTAAAGTGATATTTTAGGATGTTCAATCTGGTGACATCTACAGGGTAGACTAGAAGTGGCAGAGCCTGGAGTCAGGATGTCTATAACTGTAATTGTCAAGGAGAAAAGCAATTAAGGTTTAGGCTAGCCTGGTGACTTTGGAAATAGAGAGGAAGTGGAGAGCTACTGAAGGCGTTATGAAGCATCAGTATGATGGCGTGCAGAACAATAGAAGAATGAACAAAAGACAATTCCAGCCTCTTAACCAACAAGCAGCAGAACTCCTCTCCCATCTCCTCTGCTCTCCTGCCTGTTTTCCCCACCCCCAGGTAGTTCTATGGCTTTTAATATCTCCTTGGCATATATTTTAAGTTTCAACTGCCCTGTCTCCATCCATCGCCCACACTGTCATTAGGGGACTTATCTGAAGAGGCTGAACAGTCATGGAGGAAATTGCAGGCTTGGACTGCTCAGGTGTCACTCAGAAAAGACTGTCTCAAAGGTCATCCCCTCCTCTCCTGGTGTCTAATGACCCCTTCATTTCCCTCCATTCCCCTTCCCCAGGTGTAGTTCAATGATTCCATGGGGAAAAGAGAAAAGAATCAACAGGATGATAGCTCTGTTTGGTCTGCTGCCTCACCAGGGCCAGCAAGAATCTGAAGAAAAAGTGGCAAGGACACCCAGGGAGAGCCAGCCAGCGGGAGGAGAGAGGAGGGGGGAGGGAGGCACCATCCTCTGACATCAGAGTCTTATGAGCAGCTGAATGCATCTGGTAATTACCAGTGAGCAATGGGATGCCCAACCCTCCAGAAAGGCCAGGCTCTGGGAGAGTTTATAGCAATGCTTGAGGCTTCCTTTTTGATCCCTCCTTACTTCTCTATGTGTGATTCTCCCAAAAGACCCTCCACCCCACCCAGCAATACCTGAGCCTTTCCTGTCCAGGGCAGAAAATATATTAACTTCAGATTCCACATTTGAGGTGTCTTGGCTAAGTCATGGGTACCTAGGCAGTTTCAGAGTTGTGCAGTTTCCTCCCTTCCCTGACACCCAACTTCTCAATAAACCAGCACTTGTAAAATAGATTGTCTTTATCCACCTTTGCTAGAAACTGCCGGATCTAGCAGTTTATCCATAAGAAGAGTATTCCTGACACAGTGGCCTCTCTTCTCTCTACTTTCCATACTTCAGACTCCCTCAAGGACTGCTCACCAATGACCTTCAGTCACTTTTGGGGGGTTCTGGAAACCAGCCCTTGCCTGTTTCAGCCCCAGGAATCTTCTGTTTACCATATCCTGAACAGAAAGATTGGAATTTTAACAAATTGGCAGATCACAAAAAAATACGTTGCAATTCTTCATGAATCTTTATTGTTACTATCTGCCTGGAACATTTTGCTATCTGGTTCCTGGTCTAGGAATGTGTTAGAAGTAGGGAAGGCAGCCAGGCAACAGTGTCAAAGCATGATCCCCTCAGTAATGCGGTCACTTTTAAAGCCACTCCACCTGTAAAGTGCTCTCCTATGCATCATCTGATTCAGACTTCACAGTAACCCTTCACAGTAACTCTATCCCTTACTCCTACTATGCAGATGAGTGACAAAAGCCTGGGGGTAGTCATAGGATTGCTCCATGGAATTGGTACAACTGTGACTCTCAACCAAAGCTTCTCTCTAACTCTTAATGCTTTTCCCATTCAAAAATTCCTTAGGGAAGTGGTGGGTGAGGAAGGAACAACTTTCCTGACCTGATCATTTTTCCTAGTGCTCATTCTAAACAGTCCACCTCTCTGCCTCCAGTGTATCTGGAGATCATGACAGACAGACACACACACACACACATTGGTAAATAAGAGAGAATAAAGATCAGTACTCTGTTGTACGGTTAAGCCTGTGCCGATTATGAAAGTAAGGAGGAGAGGAAGAGGAATCTCATATTACCTACCTTCCATGTGTCAGGTACTGTTCTTTCTTTTTTTTTTTTTTAATTTATTTATTTTTGTCTGTGTTGGGTCTTTGTTGCTGCACACGGGCTTTCTCTAGTTGCGGTGAACAGGGGCTACTCTTCATTGCAGTGCATGGGCTTCTCATTGCGGTGGCTTCTCTTGTTAGGGAGCATGGGCTCTAGGCGTGCAAGCTTCAGTAGTTGTGGCTCATGGGCTCTAGAGTGCAGGCTCAGTAGTTGTGGCGCACGGGCTTAGTTGCTCCATGGCATGTGGGATCTTTCCGGACCAGGGCTCGAACCCGTGTCCCCTGCATTGGCAGGCGGATTCTTAACCACTGCGCCACCAGGGAAGTCCCAGGTACTGTTCTTGATGTGTGATCTCATGTAACTGCCTGTATTAGTCAGGGTTCTCTAGAGAGCAGAACCAATGGCAGACAGATAGATGCCAGATAGGTAGATAGATAGATAGGTAGATAGGTAGTTAGATAGATAGATAGATAGATAGAGATTATTTATTAGAAGTCCCATGATCTGCCACCTGCAAGCTGGAGAACCAGGAAAGCTACTGGCATTATTCAATCTCAGTCTGAAGTAAAGTTCTGAGAATCAGAGCAGCTGATGATTTAGGTCCTCCCAGTCCAAGTCTGAAGGCCTGAGAACTAGGAGCACGGAAGTCCCTCGGCAGAAGAGGGAAGTCCGAGCTCAGGCAAAGAGAGCAAACTTACCCTTCCTCTGCATTTCTGTTCTCTTCAGACCCTCGATGGATTGAGTGTCGCCCACCCACATTGGTGAGGGTGGCCTCCTTTATGCACTCCATCAATTCAAATGCTACTCTTCCTGAACACCCTTACAGACACACCCAGAAATAATGTTTTACCAGGTATCTCAGCCTTCCTTAGCCCAGTCAACTGACACATAAAAGTGACTATCATACCTCCACAATGTTCCTTACATTCACAGTCATTCTCTCCACAAATGTCAATAATTGGTTGCCAGAGTTTCACAAAGTACTAACAGACAATTATAAAACAGTGTCCTAAGTGCCGTGCACTCAGGGAGTAGGTATGTCCCCAGAGCAGGCACCCAAGAGCAAGGCTTGAATCATTTTATTATGCCACTTCACCTGTAAAGGCACTGATGCTCAGAGAGGTAAATTTTATATGTACTGATATGGAACAATCTCCCAGATACTTTGTTCAGTCAGGGGTAAGATAGTGTGCCTAATATATTACTATTAGTGTGGGGGGAAATTTTTATTTATGTATATTCTTGTATACACATCTTTGGAAGAAAATACAAAATATTATTAACCGAGAATGCATTCAAGGAGGATCCTGGTAGCTAGAGAGAAAGGGAGATTTAGGTTTTACTGTATAGCCCTTTGTAGTATTAGAATGTTTTTGTCTGTGTATATGTATTATTTGAAAATAAAAACATAAAGCATGCCCACATTGATGATTGATTGAAATGAGGTTCAAACCCAAGTCTCAACACAGCTCAATAATTATTGGTTGAAATAAGTATTACTGGAAATATAATATGGAGGAGCTTAGACTAGACCACAGAATAATCAGGAAGGCATGTGGGCTTGACCCTGGGGGTTCCTTCTGGGTACAAAAACCTTCTCTGTGTAGGCCTTCCTTGAGTTACAAAGGGCAGATTCAAACAGTTCCTAATTAGGGAAGTAAGGGAATGCAGAACCGGAGAAAAAAGCAGTCAATAAATTATAGTGCAGCTATAAAGCAGAGACCTAGCTCCCCTCCAGTGGATATACATAACAATCTGATACTTATATTCGAGTTCTTCTACAGGAACTAAGGACCCCCCACACCCAGGTGGAGAATAGTAACTCCAAGCTAGGCACAGAATTCCTAGAATACCACCTGTTACCTCACCACCAACCAATCAGAAGAAGACACTCACCCTGCAGCCCTCACCCCAGATTTTGCCTTTAAAAACTCTTCCCTGAAAGCCATCAGAGGATTTGGGTCTTTTGGTTATAAGCCCCCCATAGTCCTTGCTTGACCCTTGCAATAAACCTTTCTCTGCTCCAAACTCCAACATTTTGGTTTGTTTGACTTCACTGTGTGTTGGGCACATGAACTTGGGTTGACAACAGGCTGTGGGTTCAAATGGACAAGGGTACAGAGGTGTGAATGACACTGGTGTGTTCTGGAAAACTGGTCTTGCTGAGGCAACTGGCATGTGACGGGCATCCAGGGCAGTGAGGCTGGGTGGAGAGAAGGGGTCAGATTGCGGAGGTGCCTGAAGCCTGTGCTCCCTCTTTGGACAGGACTCTGGCTGTCACCAGGAGAATGTTATGTTTGGGAGCCACTTTTCTAAATGTGAGCATTATTAGCAATTGTGTCAAATTGCCTTTTCCTAAAGGTCTCCCCATGGCTGCCAGAGCTTTAATGCTAATTGGACAGATTGTCTTTGGATTTGAAACACAAACTGTGATTAATGAAACAACTGTTAACGAGTTTGGCCTGAGGTGGTTTCTCTACCTTTGCTTCTCCTGCTGATACAGATTTGACAAGGTCCTGTAGTGCATTTTTTGGCCACTGTGCCTGGCATGGGGAAATTGGCAGCCCGGTCTGAGAAGGATGGAAATTTTGACCTGGATGCCACCTTCAAAATCTGTCCCTCTACTTCTCTCATTTTATGGATGAGAAAATCGAGTGTCAGAAAGGGAGAGAGTCTTGTCTAAGGCAACCCAGGGAGTGGGTGAGAGCCAGGCTACAATGTAGCACCAAGGTTTTATTCTGAAAAGATGTTTAACTCCTTTTTCCTCTTTCCTCTGCCTTTTCCAGTTTCTTTTCCTTGACTCCCTCAGTCATTTTAATGACCAGACTTGCATGTCACAGTTGTGCTATGTCACAGATGCATTGTTTTTCCTCCATCATCCTTAGCATAGGTCTTATTTACTCATCACTGGTAGAGGTTGGTTTGGTGATATAGAGATACAGACTTCAGAGTCATGGGAAACAGAATCTGTAGTTCACATCTACTGTCTATAAGCTATGTGATCTCAGGCAGTATCCTCAAATCTAAAACTAGCAAAATGATACTTACCTTATAGGATATTGCAAGAATTAGGTATGTGATGTATGTAAAGTATTCAGCCTTGGTGATAGTGTGGGCTCACTACATAGTAGTCATTTTTCTTACCTACTTTCACCTGCTTGCAGACTCTAGTTTTGCTCTCCACCCTTTAGAAGCTGTCACAATGCATCATATAAGATTTGTGTTGGTCTGTGATTTTTGGTTCAGGCATACTGGCAGTCTGAACAAATGCACACTGCCCCCCTTTTGTCTGTAATACCTAGAAATGCACAATTATTTTTAACAGGAAATAAAGACAAAACTAACTCAATAGAGAAAATAAGCTACAATTAAAAGTATATTCCTAAATTCCAGAAACAAACAGTCATAAGTACTCTAAGGGAATGCCAAAGAGAACTTAAGTAATATTTGGTCCAAACATTTGCTCTTTGGGATAAAGGCTATAGTTTTAACACCTTTGCAGGGGTAGAAAATATAGCTTTGGTCCTATTTCTCCCTATAGATTTATCAATGTATTTGAAATTTCTTATTAAGAAGATACAGGGGGGGACCTTCAAGATGGCAGAGGAGTAAGATGTGGAGATCACCTTCCTCCCCACAAATACATCAAAAATACATCGACAACACATGGAACAATTCCGACAGAACACCTACTGAATGCTGGCAGAAGACCTCAGACTTCCCAAAAGTCAAGAAACTCCCCATGTACCTGTGTGGGGCAAAAGAGAAAATAGAGACAAAAGAATAGGGATGGGACCTGCACCTCTGGGAGGGAGCTGTGAAGGAGGAAAAGTTTCCACACACTGGGAAGCCCCTTCACTGGTGGAGATGGAGGGTGGGCGGGGGGGAAGCTTCGGAGCCACGGAGGAGAGTACAGCAATAGGGGTGCAGAGGGCAAAGCAGAGAGATTCCCGCACAGAGGATCGGTGCCGACCAGCACTCACCAGCCTGAAAGGCTTGTCTGCTCACCCACCGGGGCAGGTGGGGGCTGGGAGCTGAGGCTCCTGCTTCGGAGGTCAGATGCTAGGGATAGGACTGGGGTTGGCTATGTGAAAACAGCCTCAAGGGGCTAGTGTGCCACAGCTAGACGGGAGGGATTCCAGGAAAAGGTCTGGA
Organism: Tursiops truncatus; assembly: GCF_011762595.2. Classification (NCBI taxonomy): domain Eukaryota; kingdom Metazoa; phylum Chordata; class Mammalia; order Artiodactyla; family Delphinidae; genus Tursiops; species Tursiops truncatus. Next base: position 99,039,439 of record NC_047039.1, on the reverse strand, counting down.
CCTGCCTAAGAGACAAGAGACCATTGTTTTGTGGTACGTGAGGAGAGGGGATTCAGAGCACCGCCTAAATGAGCTCCAGAGACATGTGTGAGCCGCAGCTATCAGCAGAGACACCAGAGACGGGCATGAGACGCTAAGGGTACTGCTGCAGCCACCAAGAAGCCTGTATGCAAGCACAGGTCACTAACCACACCTCCCCTCCTGGGAGCCTATGCAGCCCGCCACTTCCAGGGTCCTGTGATCCAGGGACATCTTCCCCGGGAGAACACACATCGCGCCTCAGGCTGCTGCAATGTCACGCTGGCCTCTGTCACCGCCCTGCATTCTGTGCACCTCCCTCCCCTGGCCTCAGTGAGTCAGAGCCCCCTAATCAGCTGCTACTTTAACCCCATCCTGTCTGGGTGGGGAACAGCAGCCCTTAGGTGACCTACATGTGGAGGCAGGGCCAAATCCAAAGCTGAACCCCTGGGAGCTGTGCGAACAAAGAAGAGAAAGGGAAATCTCTCCCAGCAGCCTCAGGAGCAGCAGATTAAATCTCCACAATCAACTTGATGTACCCTGCATCTCTGGAATACCTGAATAGACAATGAATCATCCCAAAATTGAGGTTCTGGAATTTGGGAGGAACTGTAGACTTGCAGTTTGCTTTCTGCATCTAGTTTGTTTCCAGTTTTATGTTTATCTTAGTTTAGTATTTAGAGCTTATTATCACTGGTAGATTTGTTTATTGATTTGGTTGCTCTCTTCCTTTATATATATATATATATATATATATATATATATATATATATATATATATATATATATATATATATATATTTCCTTTTTCTCTTTTTATGAGTGTGTATGTGTATGCTTCTTTGTGTGATTTTGTCTGTATAGCTTTGCTTTCAACATTTGTCCTAGGGTTCTGTCTGTCCGTTTTTTTGTTTGTTTGTTTGTTTGTTTTGTTTTTTTAGTATAGACTTTAGCGCTTCTTATCATTGGTGGATTTGTTCTTTGGTTTGGTCACTCTCTTCGTTCTTTTTTCTTACTTTTTAAATATTTTTTAAATAATATTTTGGTTATTTTTTATTTTAATTATTTTATTTTATTTTTTTCTTCCTTTTGTTTTCTCCCTTTTCTTATGAGCCGTGTGGCTGACAGGGTCTTAGTGTTCCGGCCAGGTGTCAGGACTGAGCCTCTGAGATGGGAGAGCTGAGTTCAGGACATTGGTCCACCAGAGACCTCCTGGCCCAATGTAATATCAAACAGTGAAAGCTCTCCCAGAGATCTCAATCTCAACGCTAAGACTCAGCTCCACTCAATGACCAGCAAACTACAATGCTGGACACCCTATGCCAAACAGCTAGCAAGACAAGAACACAGCCCCATCCATTAGCAAAGAGACTGCCTAAAATCATAATAAGTTCACAGACACCCCAAAACACACCACCAGATGCAGTCATGCCCACCAGAAAGACAAAATCCAGCCTCATCCACCAGAACAAAGGCACCAGTCCCCTCCACCAGGAAGCCTACACAACCCACTGAACCAAATTACCCACTGGAGGCAGACACCAAAAACATTGGGAATTATGGACCTGCAGCCTGTGAAAAGGAGACCCCAAACATGGTAAGTTAAGCAAAATGAGAAGACAGAGAAATATGCAGCAGATGAAGGAGCAAGGTAAAACCCCACCAGACCAAACAAATGAAGAGAAAATAGGCAGTCTACCTGAAAAAGAATTCAGAATAATGATAGTAAAAATGATCCAAAATCTTGGAAATAGAATAGAGAAAATACAAGAAATGTCTAACAAGGACCTAGCAAAACTAAAGAGCAAACAAACAATGATGAACAACACAATAGATGAAATTAAAAATTCTCTAGAAGGAATCAATAGCAGAATAACTGAGGCAGAAGAACGGATAAGTGACCTGGAAGATAAACTAGTGGAAATAACTACTGCAGAGCAGAATAAAGAAAAAAGAATGAAAAAAATTGAGGACAGTCTCAGAGACCTCTGGGACAACATTAAACACACGAACATTCGAATTATAGGGGTCCAAGAAGAAGAAGAGAAAAATAAAAGGGACTGAGAGAATTTATGAAGAGATTATAGTTGAAAACTTCCCTAATATGGGAAAGGAAATAGTCAATCAAGTCCAGGAAGCACAGAGAATCCCATACAGGATAAATCCAAAGAGAAACACACCAAGACACATATCAAATTATCAAAAATTAAACACAAAGAAAAAATATTAAAAGCAGCAAGGGAAAAGCGACAAATAACATACAAGGGAATACCCATAAGGTTAACAGCTGATCTTTCGGCCGAAACTCTGCAAACCAGAAGGGAGTGGCAGGACATATTTAAAGTGATGGAAGGGAAAAACCTACAACCAAGTTTACTCTACCCAGCAAGGATCTCATTCAGATTCGACAGAGAAATTAAAACCTTTACAGTCAAGCAAAACCTAAGAGAATTCAGCACCACCGAATCAGTTTTACAACAAATGCTAGAGGAACTTCTCTAGGCAGGAAATACAAGAGAAGGAAAAGACCTACAATACCAAACCAAAAACAATTAAGAAAGTGGTAATAGGAACATACATATCAATGACTACCTTAAATGTAAATGGATTAAATGCCCTAAACAAAAGACATAGGCTGGCTGAAAGGATACAAAAACAAGACCCGTATATATGCTGTCTACGAGAGACCCACTTCAGACCTAGGGGCACATACAGACTGAAAGTGAGGGGATGGAAAAAGATATTCCATGCAAATGGAAATCAAAAGAAAGCTGGAGTAGCAATTCTCATATCAGACAAAATAGACTTTAAAATAAAGACTATTACAAGAAACAAAGAAGAAAACTACAGAATGATCAAGAGATCAATCCAAGAAGAAAATATAAAAATTGTAAATATTTATGGACCCAACACAGGAGCACTTCAATACATAAGGCAAATGCTAACAGCCATAAAAGGGGAAATCAACAGTAACACAATAATAGTAGGGGACTTTAACACCCCACTTTCATCAATGGACAGAGCATCCAAAATGGAAATAAATAAGGAAACACAAGCTTTAAATGAAACATTAAACAAGATGGACTTAATTGATATTTAGAGGACATTCCATCCAAAAATAACAGAATACACTTTCTTCTCAAGTACTCATGGAACATTCTCCCGGATGGATCATATCTTGGGTCACAAATCAAGCCTCGGTAAATTTAAGAAAATTGAAATCGTATCAAGTATATTTTCTGACCACAATGCTATAAAACTAGATATCAGTTACAGGAAAAAATCTGTAAAAAACACAAACACATGGAGGCTAAACAATACACTACTAAATAACCAAGAAATCACTGAAGAAATCAAAGAGGAAATCAAAAAACACCTAGAAACAAATGACAATGAAAATGCAACAACCCAAAACCTACGGGATGCAGCAAAAGCAGTTCTAAGAGGGAAGTTTATAGCAATAATATCCTACCTCTAGAAACAAGAAACATCTCCAATTAAGAACCTGACCTTACACCTAAAGCAGTTAGAGAAAGAAGAACAAAAAACCCAAAGTTAGCAAAGGAAAGAAATCATAAAGATCAGAGCAGAAATAAATGAAAAAGAAATGAAGGAAACATTAACAAAGATCATTAAAACTAAAATCTGGTTCTTTGAGAAGATAAACAAAATTGATAAAACATTTAGCCAGATTCATCAAGAAAAAAAGGGAGAAAACTCAATTCAATAGAATTAGAAATGAACAAGGAGAAGTAACAATTGACACTGCATAAATACAAAGGCTCATGAGAGATTACTACCAGCAACTATATGGCAATAAAATGGACAACCTGGAAGAAATGGACAAATTCTTAGAAAAGCACAACCTTCCAAGACTGAACCAGGAAGAAATAGAAAATATGAACAGACCAATCACAAGCACTGAAATTGAGACTGTGACTAAAAATCTTCCAGCAAACAAAAGCCCAGGACCAGTTGGATTCACAGGCAAATTCTATGAAACATTTAGACAAGCACTAACACATATCCTTCTCAAACTCTTCCAAAATATAGCAGAGGGAGGAATGCTCCCAAACTCATTCTACAAGGCCACCATCTCCCTGAAACCAACCGGACAAAGAGGTCACAAAAAAAGAAAACTACAGGCCAATATCACTGATTAACATAGATGCAAAAATCTTCAATAAAATAGTAGCAAACAGAATCCAACAGCACATTAAAAGGATCATACACCATGATCAAGTGGGGTTTATCGCAGGAATGCAAGGATTCTACAATAAATGCAAATCAATCCATGTGATAAACCATATTAACAAACTGAAGAAGGAAAACCATATGATCATCTCAATAGATGCAGAAAAAGCTTTCAACAAAATTCAACACCCATTTGTGATAAAAACCCTCCAGAAAGTAGCCATAGAGGGAACTTACCTCAACATAATAAAGGCCATATATCACAAACCCACAGCCAACGTCATTCTCAACTGTGAAAAACTGAAACCATTTCCACTAAGATCAGGAACAAGACAAGGCTGCCCACTCTCACCATTATTATTCTACATAGTTTTGGAATTTTTAGCCACAGCAGTCAGAGAAGTAAAAGAAATAAAAGGAATACAAATTGTAAAAGAAGAAGTAAAACTGTCACTGTTTGCAGATGACATGATACTATACATAGAGAATCCTAAAGATGCTAGCACAGAACTACTAGAGCTAATCAATGAATTTGGTAAAGTAGCAGGATACAAAACTAATGCACAGAAATCTCTTGCATTCCTATTCACTAATGATGAAAAATCTGAAAGAGAAATTAATGAAACACTCTTATTTACCATTGCAACAAAAAAGAATAAAATACCTAGGAATAAACCTACCTAGGAGACAAAACACCTGTATGCAAAACTATAAGACACTGATGAAAGAAATTAAAGATGATACAAACAGGTGGAGAGATATACCATGTTCTTGGATTGGAAGAATCAACATTGTTAAGATGACTATGCTATCCAAAGCAATCTACAGATTCAGTGCAATCCCTATCAGACTACCAAAGGCATTTTTCACAGAACTACAACAAAAATTTCACAATTTGTATGGAAACACAAAAGAGCCCAAATAGCCAAAGCAATCTTGAGAAAGAAAAATGGAGCTGGAGGAATCAGGTTCCCTGACTTCAGACTATACTACAAAGATACAGTAATCAAAAAATTGGGTACTGGTACAAAGACAGAAATATAGATCAGTGGAACAGGATAGAAAGCCCAGAGATAAGCCTACGCACATATGGTCACCCTATTTTTTTTTTTTTTTTTTTTTTCGGTACGCAGGCCTCTCACTGTTGTGGCCTCTCCCGTTGTGGAGCACAGGCTCCAGACGTGCAGGCTCAGCGGCCATGGCTCACGGGCCCAGCTGCTCTGCGGTATGTGGGATCTTCCCGGACCAGGAAACGAACCCACATCCCCTGCATTGGCAGGCAGACTCTCAACCACTGTGCCACCAGGGAAGCCCTAACACTTGATATTTTATCAAAGTCATTGAGGCTCTGTTATTTTTTGATCAACTGCTAAACCCATTTTTTTTTTTTTTAATTTCAGGTAGCAAGTTTTAATTTTTACTTTTCAGTTTTAGAATATTCATTTTGTTCATTGTTACAGTTTTAATATTTTCCTGAAATTCCACAACTTTTCACTAATTATATTAAAGTTTTCCTGAAAATTATTTATCATATTTCTCTTTTTTTTTTAACATTTTTATTGGGGTATAATTGCTTTACAATGGTGTGTTAGTTTCTGCTTTATAACAAAGTGAATCAGTTATACATATACATATGTTCCCATATCTCTTCCCTCTTGCATCTTCCTCCCTCCCATCCTCCCTAACCCACCCCTCCAGGCTGTCACAAAGCACCGAGCTGATATCCCTGTGCTATGCAGCTGCTTCCCACTAGCTATCTACCTTACGTTTGGTAGTGTATATATGTCCATGCCTCTCTCTCGCTTTGTCACAGCTCACCCTTCCCCCTCCCCATATCCTCAAGTCCATTCTCCAGTAGGTCTGTGTCTTTATTCCTGTCTTACCCCTAGGTTCTTCATGACATTTTTTTTTCCTTAAATTCCATATATATGTGTTAGCATGCGGTATTTGTCTTTCTCTTTGTGACTTACTTCACTCTGTATGACAGACTCTAGGTCTCTCCACCTCATTACAAATAGCTCAATTTCATTTCTTTTTATAGCTGAGTAATATTCCATTGTATATATGTGCCACATCTTCTTTATCCATTCATCTCATGATGGACACTTAGGTTGTTTCCATCTCCGGGCTATTGTAAATAGAGCTGCAATGAACATTGTGGTACATGACTCTTTTTGAATTATGGTTTTCTCAGGGTATATGCCCAGTAGTGGGATTGCTGGGTCATATGGTAGTTCTATTTGTAGTTTTTTAAGGAACCTCCATACTGTTCTCCATAGTGGCTGTACCAATTCACATTCCCACCAGCAGTGCAAGAGTATTCCCTTTGCTCCACACCCTCTCCAGCATTTATTGTTTCTAGATTTTTTGATGATGGCCATTCTGACTGGTGTGAGGTGATATCTCATTGTAGTTTTGATTTGCATTTCCCTAATGATTAATGATGTTGAACATATTTCTCTTTTTTTAAAGTCCTTGTCTGCTAATTTCAATATTTGATTGTCAGTGTTTCTATTGAATTATTTTTCTTTTGACCACAGATCATATTGTTATATTTAATATATGTCTAATAATTACAGGTATACCTCATTTTATTGTGCTTTGCTTTATGCTTTGCAGTTACTGTGTTTTGCCACAATATTGAAGATTTGTGGCAACCCTGCTATCAAGCAAGTCTATTAGCGCCTTTTTTTCCTACAGCATTTGCTCACTTCGTATCTCTGTGTCACATTTTGGTAATTCTCACAATATTTCAAGCTTTTCCATTATTATTATATTTATTATAGTAATATGTGATCAGTGATCTTTGATGCTGCTATTGCAGAAAGATTATGACTCACCAAAGGCTTAGAAGGTGGTTAGCATTTTTTCAGCAATAAAGTATTTTTTTATTAAGGTATGTGCATTTTTTAACAAAATGATATTGCACACTTAATAGACTACAGTATAGTATAAACATAACTTTTATATGCACTGGGAAACCAAAAAGTTTGTGTGACTTGCTTTATTGTGACACATGCTTTATTTCAGTGGTCTGGAACTAAACCCACAGTATCTCCAAGGTATACCTGTCTTTTATTGTAAACTAGATATTGTGAATAATAAACAGTGAAGATTCTAGATTCTCTTATCTTCCTCTGTATAGTGTTGAGTTTTGTCCTGGCAGACAGTTAAATTACTAGCAGATCAACTGGATCTTAGAGGTTTAGATTCTGGTCTTGGAAAGGTGACCTATTCCAGTTTTTTTCTGAGTTCTAAAACAAATTCCTTAATCTGAGACCTGTTATTTTCTTCTGTGTCATCCTTCTAATATAAGCCCAAGGTGTTTACCAATTCCCTCTTATGTAACTTGACCTAAACCCAAAACTCTGCCTTCCATGAGGTAGGGAGCTGCTGAAACATCTGATCAGAAATCTAAGGATTCCAGGTGCTGTTTTGCCTGTGGACCACTTACATTTTCATGCCTCTGGCATGCATGTCAGGAGTCAGCCAAGGATTCGAGGGAAGCTAATAATCAGATTTTAGAATTAATTTTCTGTGGCTCCCCCGCTTCTAGCATTTCCCCCTTTTAATTCCCAGTTGCTCTGGCACTCCCAAACTCTGTCTGATTTTATTAGGCAAATAAGACTGTACATTCTGTTTGATCTCCAAGGCATGTGATTGGAAATGGTCTGTTTCACTTCCATGCCGACTTATATAAGCTTCTGAGTTATTTCCTTCTTTTTGCTGGATGTAAATGATGATGTTGGTGAGACTCAGAGAATGGCAGAGTTTCAAGATAGAAAAAAACTGAATTATCATATGAAGTTGAGCCACCTATGACCTTGGATTGTTATGTTAGTGAGAAGTAAACATTGATTGGATTAAAAACTAAAATTTTTGAATCTATCAGTTACTATAACAGAACCTACCTTGGTAGTAATACCTTACAATAGGTTAATAAGTATGTGCATGTATATTTATATACATTTACTTACATACACGTGAATTCTTCCTAATGTTTTTACTCACAAACTTATTGCTAAACTCATATTAAATAATATATATAAGGAAGAGCTCTATGTTCCAGTTTTGCTCAAAGCTTAATTATAACAGTAAGTGCAAAGGCACATGTTTTGTTTTGTTCTCTTTTAGGAACATCATTGTGTGCCTTGTGATGACTCAATTCTCCCTCCACTTTTCTTTGTTCAAACTGCCAAGGACTATTTGTCCCTATAGCTTGTCATGAGGTCAGTTGGCTCTCAAATGCATCATTTATTCTGAAGTCTTTAGCAGTACAGTTTTCTCATTAGCCTGCAATTCAAGATAGTGTGACACTCCCCTTCACTGAATCATTTTCATGATGTCAAATTAAATTCTTAATTTATCAACTAAGTCAATAAATTAATTTCATTTTAGTCCATGAAAATATCTTTTGAATACAACCCATTTCTGAGAAAGAGTAATTTTGTCATAATAAATGTTAAAGGATTAATGAATACAGTGGCAGATGCAGAGCAAATATTGTCATTGTGACATTAGGATGTGAAAGCTACATGCTGTCAAACTTGCTTACTAACACATTAAAAGTTAAATGCTGCCATTTGGCATCATAATCTAGCATTGACATAATTATGAAAAACAAATAGAAATACAGGTTTTGAAATTAGATGGTAGTCTTGATTGTAACATTGTAATTTAGAAACATCTAAGGAATGCAAAATTATTTTTAAGTCATTATCAAAATGATAATTAGCATGAGGACCCAAAGACAAAAATATTCTCTGTGACTTTGTTTATAATATTAAATAATTAAAAACAAGGTAAATGTCCATCATATTAAAAACACTACCTCTGGAGTTAAGCTTTCTGAGTTCTAATGCTTCCTAGATGTGTGATCTTGGGCAAGTTGCTTAAAATTGTTTCTGTTCTGTAAATAATAATGGCAATTGTGCTGAATAATATCTGTTCATATTTACACTCTCCCTGCTCTTCTAAGTTCTTCCCTGTATTACAAGGCTTAGAAGATTAGAAACTACATTTCCTCTACATCCTTACCAGTAGTATTCCAATGTAGTTTCCACCAATGTAAAGCACTTCTGCAAGATGATACGGTAAAAGAAAGGAAGGGTCATTCTTCTTTTGGTAGCCTCAGTGGTGGCAGCAGACTAAGATTGACGGCTACAGTGATGCTGGTAGCAGCAGACAAGGGAACTTCCCTTCCATGGAATTGGTGGCCATAGCAGGCTCTTGTAGCAGCTGTGCAATGGCCAACTCTTGCCATAGTAGCAGCTGATGACCTAGTGAGGCATCTTAGGACAGTAGTGACTTCCCACAGTTCTTTATGTCTGGATAACACTGCCCTTTGAGGGGGAGGGGGAGTGCGGTTCTGGTCCTTGTAACTATTAAAGAGCTCAAATTTCTATATTTATATGTTTGATGTCTCTTTGCCTGAAATACCTAAACTGGTTTCTGCTTTCTTAATTCTATATTGACTGATAAGGTTATTGTATCAACATAATAGAGCTGCCATGAGGATTTACATAATATGTGTAAAAGTGCATAGAATATGTCCTGAAGCATAGAGTCATTCATTAAATGGTAGGTTGTGCTGTTGGCAAAGTCATTATACACTTGAGGATGTGTCTCATGCTCTTGTTTCTCCATATATCAAGTTATTTATGGTTAGCTCCTAGATATTGAAAATGTTATGGTATGGAGATGGCAGATTCTTCTGGACTTGTTGAAAAAGTGAGGGGTTCTGTTTGTTTGTTTTAATAGAAGATAACATGGTTGGGTGCAGAATGCAAAGTTCAGTTCTTTTAGCCGTAGCTAGCTTATTTAAACTCTGCTCCGTGCATGAGTGATTAAGCTGTCAGACAGAGATTTGGGAAGAATTTATAAACAGAATTTGGGCTGTCCATCTCTGGCTCTGTCCTTTCTAAGATCTGCCCTTCACTTTCCAGCAAATACGATTGCTCCAAACTCTAACTTCTGTTTTTGAAGCCAGAAAGGCTGTGTGCCTTCTATCAGGGTTTTAACTGCTCTGCATAGAGCAGATTATGGACTGCCCTCATGCTGAGATAAGCTATGAAAAGGAAGACCTCATTTTTCCTCCAAATGTCAAGTCCCCTCCAGGATACACCTACTTCTGCTCCCTCTCCATTGCCTTGAAGTAGCTGCTTTTTAATATTTTGTCCATTACTTATTGTTATCCATGGGAGGACCAGTTTGATAGAGGTTTATTTGCCCATTAGTTGAAACAGCTGTTGTTTATGTACACTATTAATATTTTATTGGTATAAATATATATGCATATTTTATTTATCTACTGTTGCATAATCAACTACCCCAAAACTTAGTGGTTTAAAATAATAACATATTATTTTCCTCATCATTTTGTTGGCTGACCTGGCTCAACTGGATGGGTCTTTTGTTCCATGTGGCCTTGGATGGGTCGCTCACTCAGCTGAATTCAGCTACCAATGGTCTAGGCCAGAAGTTCCACGAATTCATTCACATATCTGGAACCTCAATGTTCTTCGACATGGCCTTTTCATGTGGCTAGCTTGGGTTTCCTCATGAAATAGTGATCTCAGGATAGTTGGCTTTCTTACATGACAGCTGACTTTGTGGAGGAAAGACTCAGAAGCTTTCAGACTTCTTAAGGCCAGGGGTCAGAAGCCGTAAAATGTCACCTCTGCTGCATTCTATTGGTCAATACAGGTCACAATCCCAGATACAGGGAGAGGGGAAATAGACTTTACTTCTTGATAAGAATGGTACCATGAGCATGCAAGAAAGGGAAGGATGTATGACAGCTATTTTTGCTAACTGTACACACACACATACTCACATACATAACATTCTGGCAGACTAAAAGAAGAGGGAGCTATGAGAGGCTGAGTCTTCAATTTTAGCTGTTGTGTTTTATTTCTTAAGTGTAAGGCAAAATAACAATCTAAATATTTGTTAATTCTAAGCAGCTGAGTAGAGGATTGTTTGCAGTATTATTCTGCTGTGCTTTTGTTTGTTGGATTTGTTTTGTGTATTTAAAACTCTTCCAAATAAAAGGCGCATAGGCTTCTTGAACCCCCGAGGCTTTGTCTGTGGGGTTGAACAGACTCCTATTGATTGGCATAGATCCATAGGTCTCTAGACACCTTCCTACTCGAACAGATAGTAATTCTACCTATAAGGAGGGAAAGGACTGGATGACCTTTCAAAGCCCATCTAAGCTCTGTGGTTCCTTGCTCTTTCTGCTGTGCCTGGGATCATTTCATTCCCAACATTGCCCCTTAATCACTCTCCTAGTCATTCTGCTCCAAAGCAGTTTTCTTTATCATGATGTTTTCATACCCTGAACTTTACTCATTACTCTCCTTCCCACCTCATTACCAGAATGTGCTGCTTGAGTTTTGCTCACTTAAAAATAATCTACCATTATAACTGTAGAAATTACCCAACCAACAGGCATCTACCTCCTTCAGCATCCATCAAGCTGAAGAGAGTGATTAGAGAAATTGCAGCGACCAGGATACTCTCCACTGGGGTCACACTGGTGATTTTCATCCTCTAGTCCTTCAGAGGAATACCTTCAAGTGGACCCATCTTGAAATGAAAGGCAAAGAGTTCTGAGAAGCTTTGCTGACTTAGAGAAAATTCATTTGTTAACCAAACTTCGTGACCACATAGAAATAATAACCTAATATAGGAGAAATCCTACAAAATAAGTGCAAAACATAGGGGTCTAAGGTGTTCACTCAGCCTTCTTTGTAAGAATAGAATATTAAGAAAAAACCTAACAGTACTTGTCTGTGGAATAAAGTCATAAATCCTAGTACTTGCAAACAGAGGATTAGTGCTTAGCCATTTTAAAAATTGAGGTAGAATCATGTGCCCTGACAGGGAAAAGTGCTCATAATATTTTAAATTAAGACCAACATTTGCAGAACAGTTTTTTAGAGTTTTATGATATGATCCTGTTTCTCATGAAATAATATTTTTAGATGAGTGTATGTATTGTTATAAATACAAGAAAGAAAACAAAGAATAATAACGTTCCTATATCGAAAGCCTCCTATATGTCACACCCTGTGAATGTAGTGTGCACATACCAAATTATTTCATCATTCTTCACAACATAAGGCTGGTTTTATCATCACCGCTGTACACATGTGGAAACTAAAGCTCAGAAAAGTTAAGGAACTAGTCCCTGGTCCCCTAGCTAGGAAGTAACCAAATGTGTATATGCTTCTTGGTTTGCCTAACACAAGTGCCTGCATACTTAACCAGTTCACAGTATCACTCAACTTCTCACTTTTCAATTTCTCTCACTATCAAAATGATAGTACTCCCTGTCTTTACCCACACTCTGCTTTCCTCCTCTAATATTTTTGTCAGATCTCATTTTACCCTGATTAAAAGTTTTTGAGGGGCATCCTAACATATGGTAACACTTGGCTGAGGAATCTTAAACGTGCCTTTTAATAGCTAAAACATACATATAGTTCAAAATACAAAACAATATATTACCCCATTCACCAGCAACCCAGTTCTCTACATGAAAGGTGACCGATGTTCTCTGTTTTCTGCATGCATTTAAGTATCTATAATAATACTTTAGCTATGAGGAAGTTGTGGGGGGCACTTTGAATTATAGCAGAGTTCTCGTCAGGGACTATGGAGGTCAGACAGAAGTGACACAATGTTTTTCAAGTGCTGAAAGAATAAATAATAAAAAAGTAATACCTAAAGCAACCACTAAAAAAATAAACATACTCAAACACACTATAGCTAAATCAAAATGGAATTCTAAAATGTTCAAGTTACCCACAGGAAGGTAGAAAAAATGAAAGAGAATGCAAAACAGAGGTAAATAGAAAACAAACAAAAAAGCAAGTGGAGGACTTAAACCCTCATTTATCAATCATTATATTCATTTTAAATGATCTAAACACTCTAATTAAAAGACAGAGATTGACAGACTGGATTTTTAAATGGGTATTATCTGTGTGCTGTCTACAAGAAACTCACTTCAAATACAGTGATACAGGTAGGTTAAAAGTAAAATGATGGAAAAATATACATTATGCAAACATTAATCAAGAGAATGCAGGAACAGCTATATTAATAACAGATAAATAGACTTTAGAGCAAAGAAAATTACCCCAAACAGAGACAGATCTTATAATGATAGAAGGATCAATCCACCAAGAAGACATATCAACCCTAAATGTATATCCATCAAACAACAGAATTGTAAAATATATGAAGAAAAATTGATGGAACTTAAAGGGTAAATCCACAAATCCACAACTGTAGTTGGTGACTGCAACACTTATTTCTTAGCAATTGATAGAAAACCAGACCAAAAAAAAAAAAAAAGCAAGGATATAGAATAATTCATCAATACCATCAAAAAGAGTATCTAATTGAAACTTATAGAACACTACACCCAACACCAGAATACACAATTTTTTTTTCAAATACCCATGATAATTATACCAAAGTAGACCACACTCTCAGATGTAAAATAAACCTCAACAAATTTAAATGAATTGATATGAAGTAGAATGCATTCTCTGCACAAGAAAATAAAACTAAAAATCATACCAGAAAGATAATAAGACTATCTTAAAACATTTGAAAACTAAACAACACACTTCTAAATAATGCATTGTCCATGTTGTTCTTATACTAGCAATGAATACATGAACATCAAAATAAAAAATACCATACCATTCACAATCACTAAAACACCCCAGATACTTAGGGTCAAATCTAACAAAACATGTATAAGACTTGTATGCTGATAACTATAAAACAGTAATGAATGAAATCAAAGAAAATATAACTAAGTCACCACGTTCAGGGATTGGGAGACTCAGCGTAGTGAAGATGTCAGTTTTCTCGAAATTGACATATAAGTTTACCATAATTTCTATCAAAGTCTCAGCAAGATTTTTTGTATATATAGACAAGATGTTTTGTATATATAGACAATATTTTTTGTATATATAGACAAGATTATTTTGAAGTATATCTGAAAAGGGAAAATAATAATTAAAATAATTTTGAAAAAAGAAGAATAAACTGAAGGAATCAGGCTACCTGATTTCAAGATTTGCTGTATAGCCAGTCATCACAGATGTATAATGTTGGTGGAAAAATAGACACATTGATCAATGAAAAAAAATAAAGAACTGAGAGCTGAATTCACACAAATATGGCCAATTGATTTTTGACAAAGGTGTAAACGCAATTCAAGGGAGAAAGGATAGCTTTTTCTACAAATGGTGCTGAAGTAATTGGACATCCACAAGAAGGAAAAAAAAAAAAAAAAAAAGAACAAGAACCTCCACCTAAACCACACATTTTATATAAAGTTAACTCAAAATAGATCAGACTTAGATGTAAAATATAAAACTATATATCTTTTGGAAAAAACATAGGAGAACATCTTTGAGGTCTGAGCCTAAGCAGTGTTCTTATACAAATGTGTAGGCATCTAAGAAAAGAGCTTTGGAATTCATGGAACACCTAATGCTAAGTGAAAAGTTCTTTAGCTAGATTCCAAAAGTACCATCCATAAAAAGAAAAGGAAAAAATAATAATAAATTTATCAATTGGTCTTCATCAGAATTTAAGACTTTTTTCTGCAAAAGACCTTGTTAAAGGCTGAAAAGAGAAGCTACAGACTGAATGAAAATATTTGCAAGCCACACATTCAACAAAGGACTAGTATCTAGAATATATAAAGAACTCTCATAACTCAACAGAGAAAAAAAATCCATTCAGAAAATGGGCAAAAGTCATGAACAGATCTTTTACCAAATACAATACTCAGGTGACGAATAACCACATGAAAACATTTCAACGTCACCAGCCATAAGAGAACTACAAATCAAAACCAGCCTGTAATATCTCTACGTGTCTACAAGAATGACTAAAATGAAAAGTAGTGACATCAGATGCTGGTAGGGATGTGAAGAAACTGAGTCACTCATACATTGCTGGTGAGAATGTAACATGGTACTGTCACTCTGGAACATATTTTGACAGTTTCTTTAAAAAACTAAATATGTAGCTATGAAAAGACTCAGCAGTTGAATTGCTGGACATTTATTCCAGAGAAATAAAAATGTATGATCACACAAAAATCTGTACACAAAAGTTCATGGCAACTTTAGTCATAATAGCTCCAGAATGGAAACAATCCAGTTACCAATCAATGAGTGAATGATTAAGCATACTATAGTACATGAAGAAAAACATGTGGAACTTAAATACAACTCAGTAAGAAAAAGGAATAAATGATTGATACACAAATTTCTTGATAAATCTCTAGATAACTATGCTGAGTGAAAAATCCCATCCCTAAAGGCTATATACTCTATGACTCCATTTTATACCTTTCTTGTAAAGAAAAAAATATAGAAATGGAGGACAGATTGGTGGTTACCAGGGGTTAGAAATAGAAGGAGGGGGAATGGAAGTGAATATTGCTCTAAAAGACCCCATTAGAGTCCCTTTTGCTGATGGAAATGTTCTGTGTCTTGACTGTATTAATGTCAGTCTCATGTTTGTGATATTGTACTATAGTTTTGTAATGTGTTATCATTGGAGGAAACTAGATAAAGTATACCTGGAATCTTTCTGCATTATTCCTTACAACAATATGTGAATCTACAATTACTTCAAAATAAAAGTTTAATTAAAAATATTGTTGGGCTTCCCTGGTGGCGCAGTGGTTGAGAGTCCGCCTGCCGATGCAGAAAACACGGGTTCGTGCCCCGGTCCGGGAAGATCCCACATGCCGTGGAGCGGCTGGGCCCGTGAGCCATGGCCACTGAGCCTGCGCGTCCGAAGACAGTGCTCCGCAACGGGAGAGGCCACAACAGTGAGAGGCCCGCGTACCAAAAAAAAAAATATATATATATAGTTTTACTATCCAAGAACATGGTCTGTCTTTATACTTGTTCAAGTCTTCAAGAACATTTTACAGTTTTCCTTTGTATAGATCTTGGCCATTTTATTATTTATTGCTATTTTTTTATTTATTTTATTTTATTTATTTATTTTTGGGTGCATTGGGTCTTCGTTGCTGTGCGTGGGCTTTCTCCAGTTGCGGTGAGCGGGGGCCACTCCTCATTGCAGTGCATGGGCTTCTCATTGCGGTGGCCACTCCTGTTGTGGAGCATGGGCTCTAAGTGCACAGGCTTCTGTAGCTGTGGTGTGTGGGCTCAGTAGTTGTGGCTCACAGGCTCTAGAGCACAGGCTCAGTAGTTGTGGTGCACAGGCTTAGTTGCTCCACGACATGTGGGCTCCTCCCAGACAGGGATCGAACCCACGTCCCCTGCATTGGCAGGTGGATTCTTAACCACTGCACCACCAGGGAAGTCCCTATTGCTATTTTAAATTGAATCTTTTCTTCTATTTTATTTTCTGTTTTAACTGTGTGTTATTTGTATTGTGAAAGTTATTGATTTCAGTATATTAATATTGTTCCCATCCACTTTATTGAATTATCTGATTATTTGTAAAAGTTTTCACTTTATTCTCTTAGGTTTTCCAAGTATACCATCATATTATCTACAGTAGTGATACTTTTACATATTCATTCCCAATGTTTATATCTGTGATTCTTTCTCTTGTCCCACAGAACTGTCTAGCACCTTCAGCAAAAAAAAAAAAAAAAAAAATTAACTAATAGCTGTGGGTTTTGTTGTCATTGTTATTTCTGTTGATGGTGAGTTCTTTGTTTCTAACTTTAATGGAAGTGTTTTTAGAGTTTAGTGTTTCTCTCCACTAAGCAGGATATTTATCATATTAAGGAAATACCCATCTTTGAAAAATATTGCTAAATATGATCACATATTCTGTCTTTTAAAAGCCTCTAATGAAGCACATTGTGCTTCAGAAAAATAGAAAAAAATAATGCAAGCCATAAATGCAAGATGCATATATGTTTAATTTTTCTAGTAGCCACTTTTAAATAGTAAAAATAAACAAGTGAAATTATTTTTTTTCATTTTTTTGGAGTATAGTTGATTTACAATGTTGTGTTAGTTTCAGGTGTGCAGCAAAGTGAATCAGTTATCATATACATATATCCACTCCTTTTTTAGATTCTTTTCCCATATAGGCCATTACAGAGTATTAAGTAGAGTTCCCTGTGCTGTACAGTAGGTTCTCATTATTAGTTATCTATTTTATATATAGTAGTGTGTTTATGTCAATCCCAATCTCCCAATTTATCCCTCTCCCCAAAATTAATAGTAGTTTAATTTAAATCACTATATCAAAAAATACTGTCATTTTAACATGGATTCAATATAATAATTAGATATTGTATATTCTTTCCCAAGACTAAGTCTTTGAAATTTGATGTATATTTTACAGTTTCAGTACATCTTAATTAGGACTTGCCACAGTTCAAATACTCAATAGTCTGGGTTTGATTCCTGTCCTCTGCGTTTCCATCATAACTTGTTTCCATCATTCTTCCACTAGCCTGTGTTCTTCTTGAGATAAGGGACTCTTGCTTCCCACATCCCTAACACATAGCACAGTATACATAGTAGGTACTCAGCAAATACTTTGTAGCACAGTGAAGAGGTGTTATGGCATGAGATACAAGCCTTCATGCAGAGCAGAGGAAAAACAATGTCTGGTGTATCTTATGAATGAGAAAGGGAAAACTCTGAACACAAAAATGTAGGACAGAAGACTTGGATAGAAGTGGATGGATTATCAGAAAAGAAAGTAACCTGTTAGACCCACATTAAAACATGTAAATCATGACATCTCAGTACCTAGGTTGCAGTATTAGAGGAAGAGGAGGAAGTGGCAGAATGCATAGGTGTCTGTCCATGTCTTGTTGGAGAAGGGAGATGATGAGATCTGCAGCTTTCAGCTTCAATGCCCTGGGCCACTTTAAATTTAAATGGTTTTTTTGTTGTTGTTCCCTTGGTTGGAGTAATGGTGTGAAAAAATATCATCTACCAATCACCATGCCAAAGCTTTAGAGTACCTTGCCCCATTGGAGTGACCCTTTCTCAAGAAAGATCACTGTCTGTCGAAACCTGGAAATCATGTTACTAAGGTATTTCAGTGCTAAAAGTCTCTCTCCGTCTCTGGACTTACATTTTTATATTTCTCACTTTCTAAGACATGTTTCATAGCTCCCAGCCCATCCTGTCACGTCTCTAATGGAAGAAAGATGCATTAGCTTTCAAACACTGACAGCTAGCATGACCCTTGTGATACGTATCCTTGGGAAATTACTGAATAATAACCACAGTAACAATAGTAATGGATACCATGGGCCACATACGTACTATGTGTCAGGCACTGAGCTGAGTACTGTATCCACATCATCTCATTTAAATGTCGCAAATTTTACAAATAAGTAATGGGCCCAAGGAGACATAGCTCATAATTAACTGCACTGGGACTTGTTCCTAATATATCTAACTTCAAAACCCATGAATTCATACATTATATGTTATTGCATACAATGTATCAAACAATATAGAATACTATTCTGAAAATCTCAGTTATCTATCTTTGCTTTTGGCCAACGCCAGAACATTTAGATTGCACTCCAATTCACTCCTCTTCAGGAAGAACTTCATCTCCATCACGTTGACCTTTGGGTTAGACTGAGGAGAAATGCTTCAGTGTGTCTGCTACTTTCTTTCCCATGAGAAGAGAGGCAAAATGACTGACTCAGACCCGTTCACATACGGAGACCACAGCAACTCACAGTCAGACATCTTCTGTGTAAGGGTCAATTAAGATGTGTACTTGACAGGGAACTCTGCTCAATATTCTGTAATAACCTAAATGGGAAAAGAATGTGAAAAATAACAGATACATGTATGTGTCTAACTGAATCACTTTGCTGTACACCTGAAACTAACACAACATTGTTTATCAACTATAATCCAATATAAAATTAAAAAAAAAATAATTAAAAAATTTAAAAAGATATGTGCTTAATAGTAAACCAAGGAAATAAAGCACAGATGGAGGAATTTGGTCACAGTGACTGAAGGCACTTTGACAGCTGCTGTACTGATTACATCACCAGACACTTGGCTTTCAGTGAAGATTGTATCTTGATAACCCTTGAAGAGTAATATAAAGCATTTGTCTTTGTGATAGAGTCTTTAAAGGCTTTAACATACATAGGTTAGAAATATTGGCAGAACTTAGATTAGTGGTCCAGTCAGCCCTTTGTATCCACCGGTTCCACATCTGTGGATTCGACCAACTGTAGATCAAAAATATTTTTTAAACAATTCCGGAAAATTCCAAAAAGCAAAGGTTGGATTTTCCACCCACCAGCAACTATTTACACAGCATTAACACTGCATTTACAACTATTTACATAGAATTTACATTGTATTAGGTATTATAAGTAATGTAGGGATGATTTAAAGTATCCAGGAGGATGTGTGTACATTATACACAAATACTACACTATTTTATGTATGGAACTTGAGTATCCACAGGAGATGGGAATAGGGTGGGGGGGATCCTGGAACCAATCCTGTATACTGAGGGACCACTGTACTCAGCTTTGACTACACATTAGAATCCCAGGTTGCATACCCAGAGACCAGTTTCATCAGAATCACTGGGGGTGAGATCCAGGCATCAGCGTTTATTATATTCCCCTTGGATGATGCCAACGTTCAGTCAATAAGATTATCAAAATATATGTTTCTCTTACCTTATCTTACTTACCAAAAGCACTTCTACTGCTTTATTGTCAATGTCTAAATTATTTGCATTGCAGAAAGAAAATGTAGTCTGTTCAATACCAGTTTTTTTAAAATATTTGATAATTTATTTATGACCATATATGTCACAAAAGCATATGTGTAGATAGTTATATATGTATACTTGGTACATTTTAGAAAAATTATGTTACCAGTTTTTGTGTATAACATATCTATACATATGAACAAATACACACATACATATGACAAACCTTGCTAATTTTGTTAACTATTTTTGTCTATTTAATCTATTGATTTCTGATAAAGATATTTTAAAAACTCACACTAATGATAGGGCATTTGATAATTTTGCAAAAAAATGATATCAATTTTTCTTTTATATTTTGAGGATCTGTTGTTAAGTGCATCAGTATTCTTTAAATTATGTTTGCTTAGTAACTTTTTAAAATTTACTCTTAAATAATATATTTCTTCATCTCTAGTAATGCTTCTTTGCTTTGGATTTCATTTTGCTGGTATGTTGCCTCATTATGTTTCATTGCATTAGTATTTGCTTAGTATATCATTTACTTTACCTTTCAAAATTATTGTGTGATTTTTGTTTCAAGTGATTCTCTTTTAAGGAACATTATAGCTGTAGTTTTGAAAATCCATTCTGATAATATATCTTACAATGGCAAATTTTATTCATACACATTAATAGTGATTACAGATATATTTAGACTTGTTTCTACCTTCTTTTTTTCTTTCCCTTTTTTCGATTCTGCTAGGATTGATATATTTTCCATATTTATTATTTTCCTCTGATCTTTCAGGAATGTATTTTTTTCACATACATAGATACAGTCAACCCTCAAAATCCTGGGGTTCCACATTTGCAAATACAACCAACCTCAAACTGAAAATATTTGGTAAAAAAATTCTAGAAAGTTCCAAAAAGCAACACGTGAATTTGCTGCATGCTGTCAACTGTTTATATACCGTTTACATTGTATTTACAACTACTTACCTAGCATTTACTTTGTACTAGGTGCAATCTAGAATTTATTTAAGGTATTCGGGGGGATGTGCATAGGTTAAATGCAAATACTATACCATTTATAAGGGATTGAGCATCTGTGGATTTTGGATTTCACAGGGGCACTGGAACCAGTCCCATGCAGATACCAAGGGATGACTGTAATTATAAATTTTTAACCATGACTAAGATTATTCAAAATTTTAAATGTTTCCCTGAACATAGCAAATATCTTAGAACACATTATTTACTGCTGAACTCCAGCCCATCATGGTAATTATTGTTCAGACTTTGAATTACATTTTTTACACAAACATAATTATTATTAATTTTACATTTAAAGTTAATTAAATGTACTGGTATTTTTTTCAATTCTGTACTCACAGAAATTTTCCCATTATTTTGTTTTTTTTTTAACTTTTAACAATGTTTCTTATATCCCACATCTTTATTTGGGGTTACCATTTCCTTATTAATAAAAGACATCCTGCATTTTTTCTTCTTGAAAGAACCTGAGAGTGTTAACCTCACTTAATTTTTGCATTCTAAAGAAATGCTTTGTCTTTCCTTCAAACTTGACTAAAAGTTTAGCTAGGTCTAAAACCCTGAGTTAATACATGCTTTTCTTCAATACAGTGATATATTACCCTTTGATCTTAGGGCACCATTATTGTCAAAATGAGAAAGAAAATATCTTATCAGTCTAAATACTATGATTCTGTGGTCACTTTGACATTTATCTCTGGTAATTTTTAAGACTGTATTTTTGCCTTAGTTCTTCTACCATTTCATTCAATGAGTACGTATTTACTTGGTATGATTTATTCTTCTCTGTGGATCTTTGACCTGTGGACTTGTATTTCATCAGTTCTGTAAAAGGCCAGTAATTACCTCTTCAAATATTTCTCCTCCTTTTTCCTTCATTCAGTCTTCTGGAACTTTTACAGGGTCTAAGTTGGAGCTTCTCAAGATATCCTTGATATCTCTCTTTTTCTCTTTTTATTTTATTTTATGTTTTTCAAGGGGAACTGTATTTATTTATTTTTAAAACATCTTTATTGGGGTATAATTGCTTTACAATGGAGTGTTAGTTTCTGCTTTATAACAAAGTGAATCAGCTGTACATATACATATATCCCCATATATCCTCCCTCTTGCATCTCACTCCCACCTTCCCTATCCCACCCCTCTAGGTGGTCACAAGTACGGAGCTGATCTCCCTGTGCTAGGCAGCTGCTTCCCACTAGCTGTTTTACATTTGGTAGTGTATATATGTCAATACTACTCTTTCACTTTGTTCCAGCTTACCCTTTCCTGTCACCATGTCCACAAGTCTATTCTCTACCTCTGCGTCTTTATTCCAGTCCTGCCCCTAGGTTCATCAGACCCATTTTATTTTTTTTTAGATTCCATATATGTGTGTTCACACATGGTATTTGTTTTTCTCTTTCTGACTTACTTCACTCTGTATGACAGAAACTAGGTCCATCCACCTCACTACAAATAACTCAATTTTGTTTCCTTTTATGGCTGAGTAATATTCCACTGTGTATATTTGCCACATCCTCTTCATCCATTCATCAGTTGATGGACACTTAGGTTGCTTCCCTGTCCTGGATAGTGTAGATAGTGCTGCAATGAACATTGTGGTACATGACTCTTTTTGAATTATGGTTTTCTCAGGGTATATGCCCAGTAGTGGGATTTCTGGGTCATGTGGTAGTTCTATTTTTAGTTTTCTAAGGAACCTCCATACTGTTCTCCATAGTGGCTGTAATCAATTTACATTCCCACCAACAGTACAGGAGGGTTCCCTTTTCTCCACGCTCTCTCCAGCATTTATTTTTTGTAGATTTTTTGATGATGGCCATTCTGACCTGTTTGAGGTGATACCTCATTGTGGTATTGGTTTGCATTTCTCTAATGATTAGTGATGTTGAGCATTCTTTCACGTGTTTGTTGGCAATCTGTATATCTTCTTTGGAGGAACGTCTATTTAGGTCTTCTGTCCATTTTTGGATCAGGTTGTTTGTTTTTTTGATATTGAGCTGCATGAGCTGCTTCTATATTTTAGAGATGAGTCCTTTGTCAGTTGCTTCATTGACTAATATTTTCTCCCATTCTGAGGGTTGTCTTTTCATATTGTTTATGGTTTCCTTTGCTGTGCAAAAGCTTTTAAGTTTCATTAGGTCCCATTTGTTTATTTTTGGTTTTGTTTCCATTTCTCTAGGAGGTGGGTCAAAAAGGATCTTGCTGTGATTTATGTCATAGAGTGTTCTGCCTATGTTTTCCTCTAAGAGTTTTATAGTCTCTGGCCTTACATTTAGGTCTTTAATCCATTTTGAGTTTATTTTTGTGTATGGTGTTAGGGAGTGTTCTAATTTCATTCTTTTACATGTAGCTGTCCAGTTTGTGCAACACCACTTATTTAAGAGGCTGTCTTTTCTCCATTGTATATTCTTGTCTCCTTTATCAAAAATAAGGTGACCATGTGTGCGTGGGTTTATCTCTGGGCTTTCTATCCTGTTCCATTGATCTATATTTCTGTTTTTGTGCCAGTACCATACTCTCTTGATTACTGTAGCTTTTTAGTTGATTCCTTGTTGGAGAATTCTGGGTGAGGTTCTTAATAATTCCACTCCAAATCACCATTTTTATTGTTTATTAACTAGCATTTATTCCATTCTTTATATTTTTGATTTAAATGTATCTATTTTCAAAATTTCTAACTGGTTATTTTTTATGTCCACACTCTCCAATTTCATTTTTTTTTTTTTTTTGCTTGTTTCCTAATTCCCAGTGTGATTCAAGTTTTCTTTTTTTTTCCTGTGATTAACCTACATATTCTTATTATGAACCTTTGTCAAACATTTTGCAGAATTTATTTAATTCATGGTGTATTCATGTTTTGATGCTTGGTTTTACTGGCTAATTTTCTCAGTATTAACTTTCCTCATATGTGAAAGTGTGTGTGTGTGCTTTTTTTTTTTGTGGTATGTGGGCCTCTCACTGTTGTGGCCTCTCCCGTTGCGGAGCACAGGCTCCGGACACGCAGGCTCAGCGGCCATGGCTCACAGGCCCAGCCACTCCGCGGCATGTGGGATCTTCCCAGACCGGGGCATGAACCCACGTCCCCTGCATCGGCAGGCGGGCTCTCAACCACTGCACCACCAGGGAAGCCCCGGTGTGTGCATTTTAATGTTTGTTTTTCTCCCTATTCTTCTTCTCACCCCTTCTTGTATCATCCACATATTTATATATAAATATGATTTGAGAGGCTACTATGCAACAGTCCTTATGTAGCTCTGGGGGATATCTAGGCTACAAAACACACAAAAATCACTCCTTGCATGGAGCCTGCATTCCAATGGAAGGAAATAGACGATAGACATAACGCATGTATAAATCATATAGCATGTTAATGATCTCATAATTGACTGCACCTGTTCCTCCAGGGCTCCCAGTCCGGAGTGTTGGTTAGGGGCTCCTGCTGTACTGTGCTATAGAGCATGATTATTTAGAGTGAAGACCACAATGGTGATGACTCACAAACTGTAACCTGTCCATGATGAGAAAAGTATAAATTTTAGAGAAAGGCCCTGGAAAATTTTATATCCATTTGACAAAGCAATTTTATTTCTGTCAAATGTAGCACAACAAAATTTGATCTTGTATTTGTATGTCTACATTTTATTTCATTTTTCAATTTAGTTTAATTGTATTTTACTAAACAACAACAACTCTGTGTTGAAATAGGGAGAAGAAAACAACCAACAACTGTTCTTTGGGCACAGAGTCTGAGAAGCATCGGTGTAGAAGTTCTTCCAGGTGGAAATTAGCTGGTGGGGCTTGGCTAACCTCTTGCTAGAAAGGCTATGGGCTGTGTCTGTGTCCTCCCTCCTCCCTAAGTGTGCAGCCTTGTGGAAATCACAGCCTATAGTGGCAATTGGAAGCTTATGTTTTTCATCTTCTCTGTGTGAGACAGGCATCTTTGCCCCAAATGTAAGCAATCAATCTGCCATGGAACATTTTGGTTCCAGTTATCTGGTGGTCATAGAAGGGATTCTCAGAATATATCTAACCCTCCCACTGGACATAAATCCAAGGTTCTTTTCATTCTGAGACTTCTGCTTTGTTCAAACTGACCCCTGAAAGAAACAGTAAAAGGAGTACCCGACTGACTGCCAAAATTCCTAATTTCAGACGTTTGCTTGGCCGCTGAATTAATGGTGAACTTAACAACTATTCTCTTTCACTGTTTACCCTTTATAATTTTTACAATGAGTCTGAGGATTATTTTCATAAAGAAGGAAAGAAAACATATTCAGAAATGTGCAGTGACTTGCCTGAGGCAAGCTATTCAGACAAACCCAGGTGTGTCCCAAAGTCCATATGTGCTATCTTATAGAATACTTAAAATGGATGGAGACCTCTCTTTGGGAAGGTCAAGGGTGGTAAAATTCAAACACTGCTATGAAATACTAGCATTCTTTTCATCGCAGGGATCTGGAATCCTGTCCCAGTTGGAGACACCCTGCACCCTGCCTGTGGCTGCTGTAGTTTTGCTTGCAGACACTTGGGTGTGACAGCAAACAGGCTACTAAACTCTTCCCCCATTGCCAGAGCTTAGAAGCTGTGACTGACGGGCACTAGACAAGGTAGGGGAGAGCACATGGCCTTAACAGACAATGTGTGTTTACCCAGATGTGGCTTTTGGAAGCTGCTGGGGAAGGGATTTGATTCACCTGGACGCAGATCCGTACAATCGTGATTTGCTCAATATTTCCCCTCTCCTTCACACCCCTCTCCTTTACTGCCTTTTGTCTTTTGCAAATCCTGACGCCAACATCTAGCTACATTCTCTCTTGAATACAGGTCAAATTTCATTTCAAAAAGATTAAAATGAAAAAGCAGAATTATGTAGAATAAAGTTCTGTACTTTGGTATATGACTCCTAGGAACAAAGCTTTCTTAATCTAGTTACAACAAAATTTGAGCTCTTGTGCAAACACTTTTCTTGAATATAACATTCATTCTTAAAGTAGTGTTTCCTTATGTATGCATCTCTCATGGAAGATTAAAATGCATGTCCAAGGCTTATTTTGTTTGATCTTTACAAGAGCAGTTATTAAAATATCAAAATTATTCCTATTTCACAGATTAAGAAATTGAGATTCAAAGAAGTAAATCAACCAAGACTCCACAGCCCTTAAATTGCAGGAACTGGGGATTTTGGATTCTAAATATGCTCTCTCCTGTGTAATATTCAATGCTGAATATAGCTCTATGAGAACGATTTTTCCAGGAAACTAAGAGTAATGGCTAAGGGATTTGTATGTTTTGCATCCTGCCATCAAGGAGCAAATGCCAAGCGAGTCACTAAGTATGTACTAGTATGAGTAATATCGTTAATATCTTTTATTTCCTTTCCATCTCAGATATCCCAAATAACAAAACCAAATTGGGAATGAAAATATTCACATTGGAAGAGGAAAAGGGAATGGGGATGGTGTCTTTTCTCCCATTTTGGGTTGAAATATTGGGATTTCAGTGTAGACAGGGGAATCATCTCTTTTCAACCTCCAGGTCTAGGAATACAATGTTTTTACTAGGCCAGTGAGGGCAGAATCATGGAAACAAATAGCTATAGAGTTGGACAGAAGTAGCCCTACCACTTATTATACCTAGAACATGTTGCTTAAATGCTCTGCACTACAGCTTTCTTATTTATGTAAAGATGGTGGTCATAATGATATATATACTAGGCTGTGCAGATTAGGTGAAGTATGTCCAAGCAAAACTCGTTTTAAACTGTAAAGAGTTGTTCAAATATGAGTTCTTATTTTGTCCATTTTGTACTTTTCCAAGCAGCATAAATTCTATTCTAAGGATGGGTTAACTTATGGAGGTCCCAAACTGTGGACACGTGTGGCAATAGCAATTGCAATTAAACATAGTGTGACTTTGGGGAAATCATGTAACCTTTTTATTGTCCCTGTGCTCTCCATAGAACAACCGAACAACATCGTCGTTACTCTCACCTTGAGATGAGCAAGGTTATATATAATTAGGACTATATAATCACACATTTATGATGCTGTGTGTGTGTGTCTGTGCAGTCTCCTTTTGCAAATGCAATGTAAATTCCTTGAAGTCAGGAACCATATTTCTTCTAGTCTGTAACTTTTACAGCATTGGGGAATGGAAATACAATCACTGACTATCAGAGCAGGAAGAGACTTTCGCCTCATTTAGTCTAACTCTCCTCATTTTATAGGTAAAGGACTAGGAACCCAGTGTACAGAAAATAGATGATTTGCCTACCATCACCCAGCAGAGGCTGGAATTAAACCAGATGTTTTGATTTCAACTCCTTGTTTTTCCATTATACCTTGCAGTAATATTTGATATATAATTTTCAAATGAATAGGAATAACTAAAAGACATTTAGTGTAGCATCTCACATAGTAGAAAGCAAGTTCAGTGATCGAAGAAATTTTAATAAATTCTATACTCAAGTACTTTGGTTTTTTATGCTAATATAAGAATATCCAAAGCATAGTAGGTTGTTTTTTTTTTGCAAAGTTCTTTGAGAAAAGACTTTTTTAAAGGACAACGGCTATTAGAATATAATAAACAGCAAGTAAACATGAACAGTTAAGTGAACAAAGAATAGAGGATGGTGTCTTAGGATTTCAACCTCAAATCTGATTACCTGTCTTACTTAGCCTTTTATAACCTATGTAACCTTAGATAAAATTTTTCAGTCTTTGCAGCATGGTTCCTCTTCCTAGGCTGGACATAGGATGACCTGCTCAACCTACCTCAAGAGGCAGCCAGGAAGATCAAAGTTTTTGGGAACCACAGAACATGGGTTGACTCATGAATGACTCATTTTAAGCACCAGCCGTTCTTCTTTCATTTGGGGAACAGTACTCTCCTTTTTAGGGGGGGCGGTGGGGTGGGGGAACTACATTTCCCCTCACCCCATCAATATAATTACCATTGGAGCTACCATGTTCTGATATAAACCTGACCCTCCAGCCAGAATTAACAGGTTGAGAGCTACACACCTCACTCAAGCTGAACCAGAATTCTCTCCACTAAGATTTTAGATTTGGAACTGAGAGTCAGCTAAGAGTTACTGTGGCTAAAACGCTGTTGAGATCCCTCATCTCTCTCCAGTATTTCCTTTGGTCACTAGCTGCCAGCCACAACCTTCAGGTATTCCAAATTGTGCTCCCATCTGTTGGCTTTTCCACTTATTTCTTCTCCCAACTATGTCCTGCCCTCAGATATTTGCAGAGCTGACACCCACTCGTCATTCGTGCGTCAACTCCAAGGTCACCACTTCAAAGATCTCCTCTAATCACTTCACTAAAGCAGCATCACTTGTCTTTCTACATCACATGACTCAGTTTTATCTTCTTCATAGCTCATGTCAGTAGCTAAAACTATCTTATTTGCTTATGTGTTTATTGTCTGATTTCCCTGTAAGAACATAGACTCCTGAAGGGCAATTTTGTCTTATTCACTCCTGCCTCCACAGCCCTCAGAATAATGCCTAATATGTACCCATTAATTTATAAGTTGGTAGGAAGTCTCTATGTTCATAATGATCTTTAAAGTAAGCAGCACTGTCCTCCTTTTATAGTGGAAGGAACAGAAACCCCAAGGACATAGTCATTTGTTCAAGACCCCACAGTTATGAAAGGAGTGGTCATCTCCCACCTGGTCAAGATGGTTTCTCTAGAATCCATCTAGTGGAAGCTCACTGATTTTATATTAATAAGACTGTATTTTGTGGGGGGGGGGGGAGGGGGGAAGGCAGGGTGGTTAGTTGGGTAAAGGTGTGAAAGATCTGAGCAGGTATCACATGCCAGTCAATGCATTTAGAACCATTAGACATCACAGATAAATGCTACCATATAACCACAATGTCCTTTTCTCCTGGTGTCCAGTCTTGTTTTTGGAGCAGTTTCTGCTTATAAGTCTGGGGCTGAAACATTCTGGAAAGCCCTAGGTATCACCACCTTGTAGCTACCAACCTTCTAACACTGATACTGCTTCCTCATCAGTAGGCCGGGATAAGCATTAGTAATAAGGGAGAGGAGAGTAGAAGCCTCCTTCTGCTTTCAGCTTTTCTGCCAGACACCAGTGGGCTTTGTTTTACCAGTGAAATACACTTCTTAACGTGTCCATGAAAGAAAGCCAATAGTTGGCAGAGCAAGAGTGACCCCTACACAGGCTTCTTCCTGTGGGGATTGAAACTAAGATTCTGTTTGTTTGATTTTCCACAAGGTCAGACCTAGCTGAGATTGGCAGAGATAACCGTTCCCACCTTTACTCTGCTGCCAGATCAGGAGAGAAGCTGAGCTCTGGCCCGTTTTTCACATTGAATGAACCTCACTCGAGACAGGTAGAAGAATGAATCCAAGGTCACACAAAGGCTCATATATGACTAGCAGTCTGAAATATTTGACTTGACTTAATGCTTGACACTTTGAATTATTAACTCATCTAATATGGGCAGCCATCCTGCAAAGGAGACATTGCTACCTAAAAGGAAGTTGAAACCAAGAGAGGTTAAATGACCAGTCCAAGATCACATAGCTGGGAAATCACATAGAATTTGGGCTTATAAATAGTGGACTATTTCTGTACTCCCACTTAGGTCAAACCATCCAACCACTGTTTCAGAAAAGAGGTCTCCCTTGTGATCATCCCACCTTTATATACCGTCACAGGAGAACGTTCTCATTTCACACACCTTTATGAGAGTCACCACCCAAAACTGGGCTCTACAAAGATCCCTGCATTTCCATGGCAACTGCCACTTCTGTCCTCAATCCTCGTTCCCCATTTCATATTATTCACCTCAAAGCAATTTTACCGACAGGTGTGATTCCAGGTTACAACAGAGAAGTAGCAATGGCAAAAACCAGTCAGCAGCAGATCCCAGGTCCAGGAGGCTCAGCTGTCCCCAAAAAGCCCATCAGGACCATTTTGGCTTAGGGGAGATGGCTAGGAAACGGATGATTCTCCAACAGTCCTCCCCTTCAGGGTAAATGGAATTCTCCCCACCTGTGCACCTCGTGATCCGAGATGGGTAGTTTAACCTCGGCAAGCTTCAGTTTGTCCTCTAATGGTGAAATAATAATAGCAATACCTATATCATAAGGCTACCAAACAGATTAAATACTTCAATGCATATGAAGTATCTAGGGCAGTGCTTGGTATTTAGTAAATGCTCAACAAATTATAGTTCCTCGCAGCTCCATTTTCTCTCAATTACTGTTTTTTGGGGGGGCCTGGAACAGGCTAACCCCTATGCATATTGACAGACTGACTTTCTGAGTCTTCTTTTTTCCCCTTGAAGGCTGATTTTAGCATTCATTTTAATTTTCCTAGATAGACACGTGTGACTTTTTTGTCTGATTGCCTATATCCTCTGGAGTTTACTGTGCCCCTCTAGAAATGGCATGGGACAATGTAGCTCACCTATTTCCATCACCCATAAGAACAACCCTCTCCCAGGCAGAGCTGCTGGGCTTCAGCCAGATGGTCATTCCCTAAAACCCAGGCCAGCAGATGTCCCTGGACTAATTTATCCTTAGGAGACCCCTGTACACAAGGACATGTATGCTTGGCGTATCTTGCAGAAAAGAATCCAATGTATCTATTTCTGTATTTCAGCATCTGGCTCAAGCCTGAGACAAAGAGAGTGCTCAGGATGCGTTTGCCAAGAGAATTTCTATGTAAATCCCTACATGGCTAGAGCCCCTTAATAACAACAAAGAGCAGTATCAGCTTAATGAGTATTATAGCTAGACCCTGTGCTGAGCACTTTACAGACATAACCTTAGGAGATTCACAGAGCAAACCTATAAAAATATACTACTGGGGGCTTCCCTGGTGGCGCAGTTGTTGAGAGTCCACCTGCCGATGCAGGGGACGCGGGTTCGTGCCCCAGTCCGGGAAGATCCCACATGCCGCGGAGCGGCTGGGCCCGTGAGCCATGACCGCTGAGCCTGCGCGTCCGGAGCCTGTGCTCCGCAACGGGAGAGGCCACAACAGTGAGAGGCCCGCGTACCGCAAAAAAAAAAAAAAAAAAAAAAAAAAAAAAAAAAAAAAAAAAACATATATATATATATATATATATATATATACTATTGTTACCCCCATTTTAACAGATTAGAAGACTCAAACTCAGATAGGTAAGAGTAACAGAGCCAAGATTAAACCCAGGCTATCAGACTCCAGAGACTGTGATTTCAAGGAAACTGCAGTGATTACATCTCTTTCCTGCATTCACTTAATGCCATAGCTCTCCCACTATTCTGGCTGCAACACATGGGAAGCTATAGCCCCTCCAGTGACGGGGAGCTCAGTACTTCACAAGGCAGTGTAGCTTTAGTCTTGGATCATGCTAACGGCCAGAAAGTTCTCCCTCATATTGAGTTCAATTATTTCTTGGAGTTCCTTCCCTCTATCAATTCTGGCTCCGCCCTCTAGAGGAACACAGAAACAAGGTCTCATGTCTTTCCCATATGTTAGCCCTCGTGCTATAAATACATCAGTCTCCTGCTTATTCCAACTCAGAAAGATGGAGCTAAAGCAGGGGAGGGGAAGGTATGTTAAAAACTAGTCAGTTTTTCAAAAATCTATGATAATGATACTAGCTAACACTTATTAAGCACTTGCTATTTCTTTTGAAACACATTTTTCCCTCCATTCCTGGGAGCATACCTCTAAGTTTGCAAACAAAGAACATGTCCCCATTGCTGTTAAAATAGCCGTCATCAGGCTTGTGAACCACACCATCTACGGGTGACTGCCTAGTAAATCCTGCATCTGTATTCCATGCAGGTAAATGACAAGGCTGGGGCTGATTTAATGGATTGTGACTCTGTTGCATTGATTTCTTTCCTACTAAAATTGTATTGTGCCAGAGTGAATGCGAACTGAAATTTTTAGCGTTAAGAGTGGGCTCTGACATACTGGGAAGAGAGAGGGCTTGGAAAAATTAGAAGAATTATCAGTTGAAGCCCCTTCTTGGAGACTGGCCCTAGACTTCCCTTTAGCTCTAGGACTGATAATAGTGTTGAGTGGGGACAAAAGAGGAACAAATAATGGGTGTGAGTCAGGTAAAGTAGAACCATGCACGCCCTAGAGACTTTGTCCTCAGTGTCTGTAGCACATCCTCTTGGTGCCCTACCCATAGCTCCTTGGTCCCTGTCAGAGGTCATCTGGAAGTTCAGTGGACAATTCCTGTACACACCATCAGTTCCTGCCTCTAGCACCTGTGTGTCTCTCCCTAAAGCCTTTCTCCAGCTTCAGGAATGGGACCAACCCACATGTAGTGCAAGGGGTTAAGGACCCCAGGAGCAAACGTAACCAACAAGGGATGGGGTTTGGTGGTTAGATAAGCCTCCTGGCTTCTCAGGGGGACAGCTGTGAGGTGTGTTCCACAGTCTCTGAAAGGGCTGAGTGTCAGTTGACATGGATTGAGTGTCAGTTGTCCCCTCGATAACGTATTCGCTACGGTCTTTCCCTTTTTCCTGGCTCATTTTCTCCCTCCCTCCCTTTGTTTCCTGGGATTACCTCTCTGGTTGACTATTTGCATTCAAATCCTTGTCCCAGTATCTACCTGTGGAGAAACCCAACCTAAAAGTGTTCCTGCCAGGAGTTACATGGTGACTGTAACCTCCTTTGTAGGGCTGTTGGGGGAAATAGCATTGGCAAGGTTTCGGCACAGAGCCTGGCCTGTGAGTTCTAGGCAAAACAACAGCAACAGCAACAACCAAAACCATGCAGAGCATCCTCCACTTTATCCATCGCGTCATCCTTGTTCTCATTTTCCTTTTCTTCCTGCTGCTGTTTCTCTTCCCCACTCTCTGAGGGTGAATGAGAATTTTACCCGAGAAACAAATTTTACTAGTCATCAAGCAGGATGTTTAAAAACATTAACTCAAGACAAATCAAAAGTGGGGGACACTAAAGTAAGTTCGAATTTGGGAACAAATTTTCATAACCTTGATTAAGACAAAGGGCTACCATACCTGGGGCTCACTTTTACTGGGTACTGGCTCTACCTGAATATGAGTGGATTACACTGAGCAACATTTATAAGTGGCAGATGAGCCATAGTGATACTCTATAAACTACGTATGATCTACAAAGGCAGAAATAGACATGTTTAAAGAGTAGCCAAAAACAAGAATCCTTGGGCTTCCCTGGTGGCGCAGTGGTTGTGAGTCCACCTGCTGATGCAGGGGACACGGGTTCGTGCCCTGGTCTGGGAAGATCCCACATGCCGCGGAGTGACTGGACCCGTGAGCCATGGCCGCTGAGCCTGCTCGTCCGGAGCCTGTGCTCCGCAACGGGAGAGGCCACAACAGTGAGAGGCCCATTTACGGCAAAGAAGAAAAAAAAAAAAGAATCCTTATGATATTATCAGATTTGGGGCTCTTGGGCAAGGGTCAACAAATATGGCTCAACACCTGTTTTTGTGAACAAAGTTACCAGAACACAGCCATGATCCTTTGTTTCTGTATCATCTATGGCTGCTTTGGTGCTACAGGCAGAGTTGCAACAGAGATCAGAGTCCACAAAGCCTAAGATATTTATTATCTGGCCCTTCACAGAATAAGTTTACTGACTCCTGGTCAAGGAGTCTGGACACTGGTCAAGGTCAAGGACACTGCTTTGATTTTTTTTTAATGTAAAAAGTACCAGGAAAGCATAACTAGGAAAATTATTTTAATATATTTTTTGTAATTCCGCACCATGAATAGTATATGCTGTCCCATAATTTCCCAGTCATATTTTTCTTTCCTTTGCTTTTTGGTCCAGAGAACACTTTAGTGGGCAATAGATCAGGCCATCCAAAAATAAAAATAAAACCAGCCTTTCTTTTTTGAATTATAAAATAGATATGAAACTTTAGGTTGGAAATGGCAAGATTTAACCAGGCAATATTGTTGACCAATGGGTAGCCACCACACCCACACCTCCATCCTAATGGGAAAATAAAATCTATTCCAAGAATTGTCCAGGCCTTAGCAGCTCTATATATAACAAACATGAAACATGATACTTTTAAAAACAACCCAAATTATACATAATGCATGCTCATATTCTTAAACTGATCTGTTAGAGATGCTAAAAAAAGATTGCATATATTTCAATTTTCCCAAAATGTCTCTTTCTCCAACACCAACTATTTTTTCTCCCTTTCAGAGCTCCAGAAATTCTGGAGACCTTCCTAAAATAAAACTAGAAAAAAAAAAAAATTTTTTTAACAAAATTTAAAAAAAATAACCCAGGTCTGAACATATTATTCCACTGTCTGAAAACCTTTAAAAATTATATTTTTCCCAGATTAATTTCAAAGACTTTGATATCGTATGTCACTTAAATTTTCAATTTTGTACCCTGATAGCAACATCTGCACAGTGTCACTTTGCATACGCAATGCCATACTCTTTCACTGCCATTCTCCTGACCATGTATTCTTTCATCCCCAGGCTTTTGTTCACATCGTTGTCTGCTTAGAACAACCCCCTTTCCCTATATTAATCTTTTTTAATGTCCTCCTTTATAACTCCTGTCATCCAGATATCACTTACCCCTGGAGGCCTTCCTGAGTTCTCTTAGTCAGCATTAATTTCTACTCCATCCTTCTGCATCTCAGATAGTAGTCCTGCCATCTACCCAGTTGCTTAAGCCTGAAATCTGGAATCATTCTTGTCTTCCCCTCCTCCACCTCTCATAGACAATCTGCATCCCAGCTTTGTCCATCCAATCCTCAACATACATATTGAATCTGTCATGCCTGCTTCAAGCTGCTGTCATCTCAGTGCTGGACAACTGTTTATCTGTCCCTCGCATATCAATTCTTGTTTGCCTCCAATCCATTCTCCACTCTAGTAGACTAATCCTTTTAAAAATACAGATTGGATCATATCACTCCTCTGCTTAAACTTTCTGGTGGCCTCCCTTTACATTTGGAATGAAATTCAGATATCTTAAGGAGGCCTGCAAAGTAATTCATGATCTGGCCCCTAAGATCCCACTCCAACCATTCTCCAACTCATTCTAATCCTGTGCTAAATGCCAGCCAACATCAGAAACTTTGTGATTTTCTTCCCTACATCTGAAATACTCTTTTCCTCACTCCTTGCTTGTCCAAATTCTTTGTTCATAGCAAACAAAAAAATTAATTCATTTGAGATGATTTTCATATCTCCTAAGACCAAATCAGGGCATCCTCCATAACCTTGCTTCATAGCACTTGGTTTTCTTCACGTGCAAGAAACTTGAAGCTAGACTTACTGCAACTTGCCATTATATATTTATTCATAAGTAACTTTAGAATATTTGCCTTTCCTACTAGTCTGTAGTCTGTAAATTTATGAACCATGTTATCTTGTTCAACACTCTATTCCCAGTGCATCTGTGTTTAGTACACAACAGTCCCTTGTTAAATATTTGCTCAAAGGAAAGATGAACAAATGAATAATTGAATGAATGAATGAATTATATATCATACTGAACATATATCACAGAGTTGAACTCCAGTTATTGCATTTACAGCAGCTTATCTGATAGCAAATTTGTTTATGTGCAGTCCTGTTTCCCTTTCTGAATTGTAAGAGCTTATGGGCAGTTAGCATCAATTATTCAGCATGGAATGTTCCCACTGATCCTGGAAGCTGGGCCTTCCATGAATATAAGTTCATAGGAATCAACTGCCTTACTCATTTGACTATAATGTAATCTCCTTGAGGATATAAGCTTAAAATATACAGTTTTTAATCTCTAGTACCTGGCACACAGTAGATGCTGAATAGATGCATGCAAAAAAAAAAAAAAATAGATGCATGCATGCATATATATTTATCAGAAAATCAGCAAGTCAGCCCTCCACCAATGGGTTCAGGAATACAGAAGCAAGAACAGACTTTTGGCCTTTTTCCTATTGATTTTCCCCTTTTAGCATTGCTGGATCACTTTCCTCCAGGTTCATTTCAGTTCATTAAGTGTGTGTTAGAGTCTACGCTGTGTAGTCACTGAGGTAGGCCTGGAGGTCAGAATACTAGTAGGACCCAGCCCCTGATTTAAGGAGTTCATATACTGAGAAGGTAGAGAGGAACATGAGCATTTTAAGATAATGTAGGTGTTATAGAGGCTGACGCATATGCCATTTACAGGGTCAGTGCACTGAGCTCTACTTGCAGTGAGTATTGGCTGGTAAGGTTCACACCTCCTGTTGAGAGAATGACACTTGGCTGCCCGAAGCCACCCACCTCCACTAGTGAGCAGCTCACAGCCAAATGGACACTAAGGACAGACAATGCTGTGGTGTGGTTTTTGCTCTAGAATCCTGTCCTGTGGATCAGGCCAAGGCTAGGCTGTGCCTCAGACCACATCTGTGCTTGGCTCTTTCCCCTTCTTTACCCTACTTTAGTACTCTCCCTGTGTAAATTGCACGGACCCAAATCCCTAACTCAGGCTCTGCTTCTGGAGAACACCTCCTAAGCCATTGTACAGTAGGTGCTTTGATAGAGTGAGTGCATGGAGCTTTGAGAGCACAGGGGAGAGGTATCACACGTGGTCTAGAGACAAAGGGCCTGAGAGGGCTTCCTGGGAGAAGGCATCCTGAGCTGAATCTTTCTAAAGACATGAAATATTTTAAATCTATAGAAATGTATCAGACTAATACAACATTATAAAACACATACTCCCCACCTGGAAGTAACTAGTACCAACATTGTCTCATAGATGCTTCAAAACCTATACAGAATTAGAGATTACCAATATAGTAGAAAACTTCTTTGTGGGACTTTTCAATTCTATGCTCTTTTTTTTTTTTAAATCTCTAGAAACAACACCTAGCCTGGTAATGATGTTAGAACTTCACAATTATATTTATGTATTTGTACATATCCATGAGCAATACATATCATGATATCATTGTTATAGGAGGTACATATGTTAGAATCATACCTAAACTTTGACAACTTTCTCTTTCATCCTGAACGTTATATTTTTGTGATCTACCCATCCAGATCTAGACATTCATTTGCATTGCTGGGTAGCATTCCTTATCTTGCCTTCTTTTTGCCTCCTTTCCTGCCTTCTATTAATTGAAAAATTTTGTCTTTATTTCCTCTTTTTAAATTGAAAACTATACATTCTACTTGGCTTAATTTAAAGATTGATCTTCAATTTTAAACATGCATGCTGTATTTAATAAGTTTAAAATTGATCATTTCTGTTTTCTACATGAATATTGTGAAGCACATACGACCCTTTAACTGTGTTTTCCATGTATTGACAAATATTTTATTTCCACCGTTTTAAAACCCCTCCATTATTTGCGTATGTGTACACACAGCTATATATGTAAATATTTGAGGTTTGTGTTTATTTAGTGCTAACAGTATGCTTAATACTGTTTACTCAACTTTGCTTCCTGCATCTTATACCTTCCATTCAGATTCAGCTTCCTTTTTCACTTCCGTTCAACCTTTAGTAGTCCTTTTGGAGAGGCCAGTAAGCAGACAAACCACTTCAGTCTTTTTTCTGTCTGAAAATGTCTTCATTTTGGTATAAAATATATTGGGTATAGATTTGTTTTTATTTGTCTTAACTAGGATCCTCTATGTTGATTTGATCTGTTTTCAAAACTGGATGAATATTTACTATACGATTCCTCTTATATGAGGTATATAAAGTAGTCAAATTCATAGAAACAGAAAGTAGAATCGTTGTTACCAGGAGCTGGGAGGGAGGGAAATGAGGATTTGTTGTTTAACAAATATAATTAAGATTTATAGGATGAAAAACTTCTGGAGATCTGTTTCACAGCAATGTGAATATATTAATACTTAGCACTACTGAACCGTACACTTAAAATGGCTAAGATTGTAAATTTTATGTTACGAGTTTTTTACTACAATAAAAAAAAAAATGGAAAAAATTAGCCTATTTTTCTGTGAACATCACTTGCCTCTAGATTTACATTTTCTCTATTAAATGCATGTTGGATATTCACAGTTTTTAGAGATCTAATGTTACCCTTCTTCTTATATCTGTGAACTGCATTTTTTTGCAGTTTGAGGTAATTTCCTCAAAGCTATATTCCAGTTCATGAATTCTCTTCTCTTCTAGTCTACTGTATCATCCATCCATTGTGTTTTTAATATCTACAAATACATTAATTTCTAAACTTATTTTTTTTAAATCCACCTATTATTTGTTCCATATTCTATTGTTCTTTACTTACATGTACTACTTTCATTTATCTCCTTTGACCACTTTAAATACGCTTTAAAATCTCTTTCAGATTGTCTAGTGTTCAGGTTCATTCAGTGTAAATTCTTCCATTTGCTTCATATGTAGACTCTCCTTCGTTGTGGCTTGTTTCCTTGTGTGGTACACAATTTTTACTAGGAAGTTGTCTCAGTAGGGCTGTGTATAGTGGGAGCCGCTTGTGTATTGATTGTCTTATGGAAGCAAACTGATGGCGTTAGTTTGAGATTCTTTTTTTATATATAAATTAGTTTTTCATTTGGAGTCTTAACACTCCAGAGATTATGTGAATTTAAAGTCTACAAGTATATTTGGCTTTGGCCAAGGATTCTGACTTCCCACAGGGATCTGATTTCCACTTATAGCCCTGGGAGGGGAGGGCTAGTGGTAAAATCCCTATATTATACATAGGGCATTTTTTAAGGCTTGTGAATTTTTTCAGGGTTTCAGTTCACCCAGGAGAGCAGAGCCCATACTCATTTATATGACCTCTTCCTACCCCTGTGAGTTAGGGATCAGTCTGTATTCATAGCTCCAACTCCAGGCATTGTGGATTTCCCTCTCTATGTTTTAAGACTGGATGTATATTGTTTACTTATTATTATATAATATCTAACATGTTTATGTTTGTAGTGTGGGAGATACGATGAATCTTTCCAGACATGCCCAAGCCTCCATTTACTGGATCTGAGCTAAGTTTTCAAACATGAGTGAGACAGTCAGGCAAAAAGAAGAAGGAAGGGTATGTCAAGGAGAGAAAATAGCATAAAGAAAGAAGTGGGAAAAAGCATCATGGGCTCCATCTTGGTGACTTAGCGTAGGTAGAACCTGGGGCTCTTGGCTGCCTCTATCCAGGCCGCTCTGAGAGCCAACAGTTACTAGAAGGAGAGAATACACAGTGGCAGGCATGAGGACCAGGCGAATCTGGACTCAGAGATGATATGTCTGCCATGAAACGAGGGATATGGAGGTGCGGGCAAGTAAGTCACTGTGAAAAAAAAGCCAAGTCAGAACATAGAATAAACGAGTCTGATGTGATCAACTCTCAAAATATCCTGGGCTTAGGGCAGGCTCACCTGGACCTTTCTGAGCACAGCAGCACCTGGCCTGAGCAAAGCACGTACTTCCCATGTGAGTGCGGAATGTACATGTGCATGCGCATCACTCCAAAGGGAATTCAAAGTTGGAAGTAATCTTTCCAGCAGAACATGCTACTTCTCCAGTGTCCTCATGCCTGGCCTTTCATGGAGGATGTGGGTGGTATAAAAACTTGGCTCCCAAACGTGTGAGGAACTTGGTGCCAGGGAGGGAGCAGTTTGAATCTGAAGTACCTGGAAGATCTGGAGAAGGAAAGAGGGGACATATGTGGGAGAAACACACTATTCTTGCTACTCAGGGAACCTGCTCCTGGAAGAAGGCAGTGTGGGCCTTGCAACTCACCAGGAAAGAGAAAACCACTTTGTGAGGAGAGTTTAAGGCAGTGGGTTTCATCTTAGCTCCTCAGAACCCCAGGGTTTTGCAGAAGGACCTCAGGGGTTCTCTTGGAGTAAGAGCAAGGCTGAGCTAGAACATCCTCCCAATTCTACTTCCAACACAGTTGCTTCTGCTTTTAACTGGGATGGTGGCTCAGAGAGAAACAGGAAACTTTTTTATAGCTTTTTTTAAATCCTTTTTTAAAGTTGAGATCAAATTCACATAACATAAAATTCATCATTTTAACCATTTTAAACTGTACATTTCAGTGTCTTTTAGTATATTCACAATGCTGTACCACTGTTATCATTATTTAATGAGAGAACATTTTCATCACCCCAAAACAAAACCTATTTTCATTAAAGTGACTCACCACTTCCTATCCTCCCCTTCCTCCAGCCCTTGGAAACCACTAATACTTCTGTCTCTATGGAGTTGCCTATTCTGGACATTTCATATAAGTGGACTCCTATAATGCATGTCTTTTGTAACTAGTTTCTTTCACTTAGCATCATGTTTTCAAGGTGTAACATGTATCAGTACTTCATTCCTTTCCATGGCTGAATAATATTACACACATACACCACATTTTGTTTATCCATTTATCACTTGATGGGCACTTGCCTTGTGTTCACTTTTTGGCTGTTATGAATAATGCCACCATAAACATTCATGTGCAAGTTTTTGTTTGAACATAAATTTTTAATTGTCTTGAGTTGGTAGGGTTTTAAATGAAAATAGTTCCACAGCTTCTCCCTGTGTGCCCCAAAGATGTTTTGTACCACTAACTCCAGGAAATGGCGTAATTAATGTGTCTTAAATGGGAGTGTGAATACTTCTGGGGGTTTGTGGTGTGGTACCAGTGGATACACAAAGCCAAAGGACAACCATGGTGCATTTTATGAAGTAAAATTATTTTAAAGATTGGGGGAAGACAGAAGGAAAATAAAGTTTTATATTAAAACAGACAGATATCCAATATTTCATTTGTGGTTTAACACCTTGGAAATCAGAATGCCTTTTACAATCAATGCTATGTCACAGTTTAATCTACAGTGTTTTTTCTTTCTTTCTTAGTGATAAAACAATGATGTGTTTCATAATAAATGCATCTTAGATTTTATGGATTATAGTAATATGGAGTATAGTCTACAATTCACATAAAATTTTAAAGATAAAATGGGAGATTTGGGGCTGTTTCAAGCTAGCTGCAGTTTCTGCAGGGTTCCCTGACCACCCCATCGTCCCCTGGGGCTATGGAACACAGTGGTTCAGGCTGTGCCCGGAACATTAGGGTGCCGCGAAGCCTCACGGAGATGGCTTTGCATGGCCCACTCCAGGGTGCTTATCTACTGTCTCCTTCTCTCTGGCTTTGACTTGTCTTCCACCTTCACCACAGGCTCCCAGGATTCACAGCCCTCTCCCTAACACTCTACTTCAGTGTCGGATAATCCCCCTTTTCTTATCTCCCCTCAGTGTAGCTGAGACAGGCTGACATTTTCAAGAAGCACTCCAGAAAAAAGCCAAAGGGAAAAAATAAATAAATAAAATAAGGAAATAAAAGCAGTACAGAAATTGTCTAATTTTCCATGATTGCATTTCTGATAACTACCATCCTATAAGAGTAAAAAAGAATGTTAGTGAGACCCCTCAATTTCAGCAGAAGTTAATGACTCTTAGGAAGCCTTGTCTCATGTTCCGACTCAGTCCAGGATCACCTCTAGCTGACATTCACTCACAAAGTTAGAGCATTGGCTCGATGATTTCTCAGATTCCTCCACTGCTGACATCCTACAGCTTGGTTCTTTCGAAGAAGTTCTGGCCCAAGCGAAGTGCCACATCTTTGTCCATAAAATGGCTTGGAAATCACTTGAATAGCTAGGAAAGTAAAACTCTTGCCAAAATCATAGGGAGAAAACAGAGCTCACTGGGTTAACGCATGAAAATTAGCTCTGCATTTTCAAAGCACTGCAGTCACCGAGAAGGAGTTAGTTCAGAGGTGAGTGGTGTAAGTGAATAAAGTGTTGCTGACAACCATTCAGGTTACTTTTATTTTATTGCACAACAGTCTCTAAGAAAAAAATAATTTCAAAATTAATGAACAGATTTTCCCAAATCCTAGAAAAATTACACAACAACAAAACCCAAAAAACTTATCTTTGGATCTAAACCAGAGAACTCAATGTTCCAGTGACTGGGTGAGTACTTCTGAAACCAGGAGGAGGAATCCACTGTGCCTAATAACCCCCCGCCCCCATGAAATGCTTTCTGGTCTTTGGATTTAAACTTATGATAAGGGTGTGAAGACTTCTCCTTGAGAGCTGATTAGTTTCGACATCTGAGAGTGGTCCCAAGTGTGAGAGAAGCACATTTAGCAGGAGGAAAGAAGCATTGCATCATTGCATTCCTTCTGGATAACAGACTAAAATAAAGCCAAAGACAGGTTGAGGCATGTTACCAAAAAATCAATCAAAGTTGTGAGTGCAGTCAAAACCACGTCTGTGGGAAAGGTTGAAGGAAGTGGGATTATATAAGCTAGAGAAGAGAATACTTATGATTTGGGGGTAGGGACAGAAAGGAAACAATCTACAAACCCATGAAGATATATTATGTAAAAGCAAGATTGGGCTCATCCTTTGACATCAAGAAGACCGCTATTTGTACTATATGAAGTGCACTGTACAATTTTCTAATAGTTAAATCGGTCCAAGATATTACGGCGTGCTTTGGGGAGATCTGAGTTCTTCAAGAAAGGAGGTATGCAAGAAATTAGGTATTCAAGCGCCATCAGTTGTAAGAACTCCCTAATTGAATTGTAATAGTTAAGTGATAGAAGCTCATTTTGAACATCCCTTTAAACCTGAAGTTCTAATGACCACCAACCTATAACAGGGGAATGGAGATTCTCAGCTGTCCCACAAGGAAGGAAAAATATAGACTCTGACAGCCTTTGGGGTGCTTGATTCAAGTTGAGATGTAACATAGCAAGATTTCCCAGAACGACGACGACAAAAGCCCAGCCTGTCTCACTTTGGCAATGTCTTAGTCATATAAATTAGGGATCATGTGTCACCCCTTTTCAGCAGGTTTACACCTCCCTCCTGACTCTGCAGGTTACAGCCAGCCCTCTGAAAACTTACTGTTCCCCACATACCACTTGGGAGAAAACTGCGGACCAAGATATAAAAAATGTTCAGACCAGCTGAGCTCTTGCATGGTGCACTGCGATTTGAGCAAAAATGTTCTCTTTCAAGACGGATGACCCTCTTGCCAGCAATTGCTTGGATCAAGTGTTCATTCTGGGCTTGTTACCAGCTCAGAGCATGGAAATCTTGCAGGTAATTTCTACCCGCCATCCAATCTGTTGCTTGCCCACCCTCACACCAGCTCACATTTGGTCCTTCCCAAGATAGATGCAACATTATACACACCACTTTATGATCCCTAACACAGCAGGTGCAGTTAGGTACATCCAATACCATACTAATAAGAGTTCTAATGAAGAACCAAAATAACGTACCTGTCACAGAAGTTATATCACCCCCTAGGAAAATTAAAGTGGAAAATCATCCCATACATGGTCTGTTTTATCTTTGTCTCCACTTCGTTCCCTCTGCCTGCCCCAAAGCGTCTCTTTGTTATGTGTGTTAGTTCTTACAGAGTGCTTTCAGCAGGCCTGGGTTTGGTTGCTAAATCACCAGGCCATTTGCTGTGTCACTGGTGGGATGTGCACTGAGCCAGGAAATAGAAGAGCTGGGTAGGAGTTCCAGCATCCCCTCTGCTTCTCTGTCCAGCAGGAACCTTCATTTTAAGAATCTATCCCAGGACAAACTTAAATGATGCTTCCATGAGGTTAACAGATGCAGATTTACCCAGAATGATCTGCAGTGCTGGCTACTACAGATTCAGAAATAAAGAGCAAGCTCCTGCCTTAAAAATATTGATAGTCTGGTATAGAGGTCAGCAGCCTTTTCATGAAAAGTGTTAGATAGTAATTAGTTTAGGTTCACAGGCCAAAAAGTCTCTGATGCAATTGTTTAACTCTGCTGTTGTAGCTTAAGAGCAGTCCTAGACAGTATGTAAACAAATGACCACAACTGTGTTTCAATAAATATTTATAAAAACAGGTGGTGGGCCAGATTTGCCCTTTAAGATGTCATTTGCAGGCCCCTTACCTAGTTGGAGAAACAACCAGGTGATCCTACCATTGCAGTGTTCAAGAGTGAGTGACATGGGGACTTCCCTGGTGGTCCAGTGGTAGAGAATCCACCTTCCAATGCAGGGGATGCGGGTTCGATCCCTGGTCAGGGAACTAAGATCCTAGTTCCCTGCAGTGCAACTAAACCCATGCACCACAATTACTGAGCTTGCACACCTCAACTAGAGAGGCTGCGTGCCGCAAACTATAGAGCCCATATGCTCTGGAACCCGCACGCCACAACTACAGAGCCCATGCGCCCTGGAGCCTGTGTGCCACAACTAAGATCCAATGCAGCCAAAAATAAATTAAATAAATAAATAAATCTTTAGGGGAAAAGAAAAAAAGAGCAAGTGATATGACAAGAGCAAAGCAGCGGAAGGTAGTTAGGGAAGGCTTCCTAGAAGACG
This sequence comes from Tursiops truncatus, assembly GCF_011762595.2. Classification (NCBI taxonomy): domain Eukaryota; kingdom Metazoa; phylum Chordata; class Mammalia; order Artiodactyla; family Delphinidae; genus Tursiops; species Tursiops truncatus. The sequence continues at coordinate 98,995,078 of NC_047039.1, read as the reverse complement.
TGAGGTTTGAGTCATAAAGTGAACGATTAGGAGCTGTTTGATTACTTGCCTGCCTCTCCTTCCTCTTTAACTACCATCTTCCCAGGTGGACTGCTTATCTGTGACTAGATTCTGTTATATATATATATATATAAAAATATAAATATCTTTATTGGAGTATAATTGCTTTACAATGGTGTGTTAGTTTCTGCTTTATAACAATGTGAATCAGCTATACATATACATATATCCACATATCTCCTCCCTCTTGCGTCTCCCTCCCTCCCACCCTACCTATCCCTCCCCTCTAGGTGGTCACAAAGCACCGAGCTGATCTCCCTGTGCTATACGGCTGCTTCCCACTAGCTATCTATTTCACATTTGGTAGTATATATATGTCCATGCCACTCTCTCACTTCGTCCCAGCTTATCTTTCCCCCTCCCCGTGTCCTCAAGTCCATTCTCTACGTCTGCATCTTTATTCCTGTCCTGCCCCTAGGTTCTTCAGAACCTTTTTTTTTTTTTTTTTTAGATTCCATATATATGTGTTAGCATATGGTATTTGTTTTTCTCTTTCTGACTTACTTCACTCTTTTGACGTCTCTGATAGCTGCAACTGCATCTTCGCCATCTCTGTATCTCCAACGTCAAGCTTAGTGCCCGTACGTAACCAGGGCTTCATGAATGCTTATTGGATTAAAAGGTATTTAACTTTTACTTGTGTTGACCAGTCTCCCCTCTGCATTTTGGAAGGGGGCATTCCTGCTTCTCTCTGTGCTACAGCCTGGGGAGGACTTTGAAACAAGGCAAGGGAGTCCATATAGCTTACTGGCTACTAGTTCATATTCTAAAGGCAGACTGCCTTTGGTATCATGCTCTGCCATTCACTAGCTAAGGTGACCTTAGATGTGTCACTTAACCTTTCTGTGCCTCAGTTTCCTCTTCTGTTAGAACAGAATATTGATATGACTTACCCCATGTGATTGTTGCAAGGATTATATGAGTTTATAAGAGTACAGTATTTAGAAGGGTTCCTGGCACAGAGTAACTATTCATTAAATGCTGGCTATTGTTAACATTACAAAGCTAAGCATAGTCTGTTTGTAATAACCTTGCACCTCCATGGAGGGAGGGGGAAAGAGGGACTGCCCGTATGTGCTGACATTCACTTGGAAATTCTAACCAACTTCCTGGCTCCAGCCTTATTTGTTTGTTTGTGTTAATCTCTCTGCCCTCAGCTGCTGCACAAGGAGAGGAGTTGATTGGCAGCTTAACTGTTTAAAATCAATATAAGAAGCATTTGGGGATTAAAGCAGTTTAAGCAAGGTACTGGCTGGGGTTGGGAGCTAAAACTGCTCTTGAAGTACAAGCAAAGGAGATGAAGGAAGTGGGTCACAAATGAAACGGGGTGAAACTGTGTGAGTGGAGGTGAGACTACAACAATAGAGCAGCATGACTTCTTCATCAGAGAGAGATCTTCCCTTTTTATAAAAAATAGAATAAAATAGAATCCAAAGCGCTAATCCCAAAATTGCCCCGCCTAGTACTGATTGTTCTGCTGCTTTAAATACACCTGTCTCTACCCTCTGCTCTCTGCCGCCGTACTCCCCCACCCCCACACGTGTACTCACTTTCCCCTTTTCTTTTTTTTAAATGTCACCCTTTTTTTTTTCTTTTTATTTACTTTTATTTATTTATTTTTGGCTTCATCGGGTCTTCGTTGCTGCGCGCAGGCTTTCTCTAGTTGCAGCGAGCGGGGGCTATTCTTTGTTATGGTGTACGGGCTTCTCATTGCAGTGTCTTCTCTTTGTGGAGCACGGACTCTAGGCACGCTGGCTTCAGTAGTTGTGGCACGTTGGCTCAGTAGTTGTGGCTCACGGGCTCTAGAGCACAGGCTCAGTAGTTGTGGTGCATGGGTTTAGTTGCTCCGCGGCATGTGGGATCTTCCCGGACCAGGGCTCGAACCCGTGTCCCCTGCATTGGCAGGCGGATTCTTAACCACTGCGCCACTAGGGGAAGCCCACTTTCCCCTTTGCTAACCTCTGCAGGAACTTCCTTGCCACGTAGAGATGGAGAGGTTACATGTCAGCTTTGTTGCTGAGATCGCAGAAGACCAAATCCCACTGGAACTGAGTCACAGAGACTAGGTGCAAGAGTGTCATGTGGACATCACCCCAACAATCTTGTCTACACCAATCAGAACATTTGATGCAGTTAACGCAGTCTGTTCTCACATAGTAGGGGCTCCATTGAGGGGAGCTAAAACTGCATTCAATCTTCAGTAAGTCCAAAGTATTCTGAAGTAGATAAGAGAGCCCCTCTGTGCCCCTCTCCTACTTGCCTCAGACATGCATTGGAACCTCCGTCTCTTGATCATTCTCCTTTATTCCTCTTATTCTACTTGGTTTGTACACTAGGCGTTAAGCTTCTATGGATTTGACAGTACTTAATGCATCGTCCTTGCCACAACTGTTTCAATATGGACCCTAAGATCTCCTATCCTATTTCCACCACAAACTGGTCCCCTACTGGGTTAACCTCAGCCCTAATAAGGGATTACATGTGCATAGTTTACAAGGGTGTTTCCATACTTTTGACTCTAAATTTCTCATATAATGTTGGTGATTTTCATGCCCAGAGAGCCAGAAAAATCAGACACCTATGCTGTTGGGGTATCCAAAGATCTTGGAGGGCTTGGAACCCACATCAGAGAAGACCAGTCTTACAGGAAAGCGTCTAACTACATGTGGAACATTTAAGCAGGATGTGATTAGTACTGTGGGCTTTATTCCTACACACTTTGGGGTCTTGTCTTCAAGACGCAATCTACACCTCCTCCCTTTGAAAGAGAAAAGGGAGCTTTCTTAACATAATAATACTAACTAATATGTGTCACTGGAATAATAGAATAGAAAGTCACTGTTTGGTAACATCAAGAAATAATTGATTCATGGAGAGTCAATAACAGTCAATAAGCCATTGGTTAAAAGTGTCTTGAAAAAAAGGGCATTTATGAGATTTCAAACCATAATCTCACAGGTCACTTGAGATTCTTAATAATGGAGACACCTGGGGACTAACACCTTAACGAACGGACCAAATTTAGCAACACCAATAATAGGATAAACTTGCATTATGTGCCCCCTGATGTTATTCAAAGTCAGTTGCACAATAGCTTCCCCAAAATGTTTAACTAGAATTCAGTCATGAAGAATCAGAAAAATCCAAAATTTGGGGCAATTGTGCAAGACAACTAGCATGAAATTCTCTAAAAAATTGCCCATGAATGAAAGTAAACAAACAAACATAGATGAATAAGGAGAGGAGGGTGTATATTAAAGACAATAAGAAAACATAAAAAACAAATGCAATGAGAGACCTTTAGTTGTATCTTGGATTTTTGAAAGAGCTATAAAAGTATATTTGGGGAGAACGTGGGTAATTTGAAGACTACATGTTAGACAATTACCATATTAGTGTTAAATTTTTTGGGTGTGATAATAGTAGTATAGTTCTGTAAGATAAGGTCCTTGTGTTCTACAGGTAGATATAGTCTAAAGTATTTAGGGTTGAAATATTATGATGCCTACAAGTTACATTCAAAAGATTTTGGGGAAAAAATCCACTGTGTGTGTGTGTGTGTGTGTGTGTGTGTGTGTGTGTGTGTGTGTGTGTGTGTGTGTTCATCATCCTCAACAAATACTCTGTACCCATAAAATGTGTGTGTGTGCACATATATATGCGGATAAAGCAAATGTGGCAAAATGCTAGCAATTGTGAATCTAAATGAAGAATACATATGCATTCATTATAATATCCTTTCAGGTTCTCTAGGGGTTGGACTTTTTTTTTCAAATAAAAGTTGGGGAAGATGGAAAGATTCCCTAATAAAAATTAGGGAAGATTTTCATTTGCCTTCTGAAAATCCTCTTTAAATGTTCCATTTCACAAAACAAGCAAGGTCTCTTGACTACCCTGCTTCTGCTGTTGTTGCTATTATCTTGCCCTTTAATTAAATCTGACAGACAGGCAAGCATGTTTGAGCTGGAGGTAAACCAAGGCCAAGTGGAATCAGGGCAGGGTGTTCTCCCTCTTGAGAGCTGGAGTCTCAGCACAAAGCCTGAGGCAAAGCAGAGAGAAAATCAATAGTCCTCAGCTAAACTCATTTTCAAATGTGAATGTTGCTTGCTTGCGATTATCGAGAGAGGAACACAGTGAAGAGTTTTTCTCTTGAGTTGTTTTTGTCATTGTGTTCATGGTTGTTGTCTGATGGTCTTTGCCTACCAGTCCAACTCACTATTTTAATATCATCTTTAGATCTAGATAATGATTTATTCTGAATAATGACAGTTAACCACACTTGGGGTGTCTCCTATAGGCTTGTTTACTGGGCAGTTTTTGAGATCCTGCTATGCACATAGAAGTGTGGTAGGCTTATGGCAGTTGAGGGAAAGAAACGTTTATCAAATCATGTCACAAATATACACTGATATGTGTTTAGTGGTAAGGATGGTCTGGCTGGAGGACTGACCTTGTCAGGATAGAGACAGAGAAGGTATTGGTGAGTAAGCGATACTGAGCTGAGATATTCAAAGTGATAAGGATTAGCTGGGCAAAGTGTGTGTAGGCACATCTGTGTTGGGTATATGCTCAGTTGTGTGTGGGGTGTGAAGATGAGTGTAATTGGGAAGTGAAAAGAGTATTCTAGGCCAAGGACAGAGTGTAGGCACAAAACCGTGAGAAGGGAGTATGGAGGGTGTTGCTGCCTTCACAGTTTCACTGTAGTAAAGGAGAGAACCATGGAAACCAGCAGATTACAGCTCTGTATGCTCTATGGTGGTGGCATTCTAGTGTCACTGAGATCAGGAAGGCTGAATTTCCCCAAAAATATCTCCATTACCACGTGTCAGAACTTTCAAATCTATCACTAGCCTACACAATCTTTGCCTTCTTCTTACACTTTATTTTAGAGTGCAAAGGATAAGTCCTTTATTCATTGATTTTTTTTGTAACAAATATTTATGGAGAGCCTATGATGTGCCAGGCATGATTCTAGCAGCTGAGGTTCCTGTGTTGAACCCGACAGAAACAGTTTCTCCTTTCATGGAACTTATAGTAAATCATCCCTCCTCTATAAAATCATGACTGCCTGGACATGCTTCTAGAATCTTGTCTCCCTAGGGTAAATTGCTCTACTATTTACTTCTGTTGGCTGCTTTGAATATAAAGTGGATGAGCTGGGAACAGCCTTTTCAATAAGTGGTGCTGGGAAAACTAAATAACCACATGCAAAAGAATGAAGCTGGATTTCTATCTTACATCATATACAAAAATTAACTCAAAATGGATCAAAGACTTAACCTGAAGAGCTAAAACTGTAAAACTCTTAGAAGAAAATTTTGGGGAAAATCTTCATGACATTAGATTTGACAATGACTCTGTGCATATGACACCAAAAGCACAGGCAACAAAAGAAAAAAATAAATTAGATGTCATCAAAATGAAGAACTTTTGTACATCAAAGGATATCATCAAGAAAATGAAAAAAACAACCTCCTGAATGGAAGAAAATATTTGCAAATCATATGCTTGTTAAGAGATTAATATCCAGGATATATAAATAATCCTAAAACTCAAAAGCAAAAAACCAAACAACCCAGTTCAAAAATGAGCAAAGGACTCAAACATTTCTCCAAAGAAGATATACAAATGACCAGTAAGCACATGAAAAGATGCTCAACATCATTAGTCACTGGGGAAATGTGAATGGAAACAAGATACCACTTAACACATAATAGGATGACTATAATAATAAAAATGGAAAATAATAAGTGTTGGCAAGGATATGGGGAAATTCAACCCCCATGCATGAGTGGTGGGAATGTAAAATGCTGCCACTGTGGAAAGCAGTTTGGCAGTTTCTCAAAAGATTAAACATAGAACTACCATGCAACCCAGCAATTCCACTCATAGGCATATACTCAAAAGAATTAAAAGCAGAGACTCAAACAGATATTTGTACATCAGTGTTCATTGCAGTATTATTCACAATAACCAGAAGGTGGAAATAGTCCTAGTTCCCATCAACAGGTTAATGGATAAATAAAATGTGGTATATACATACAATGGAATAATACTCAATAGAAAAAAATACTAAAGTTTTGATAATTATTAAAACATAGACATCCCTTCAAGACAGTATGCTTAGTGAAATAAGCCAGATATAGATACACAAATTTTGTATGATTCCACTTACATGAACTACCTATAATAAGCAAATTCACAGAGACAGACAGTAGAATAGAGGTCACCAGGGGCTAGGGGAAGAGGGGAAGGATTAGTTATAATTTTATGGGTACAGAGTATTTGTTGAGGATGATGAAAAAGTTTGGGGTATAGAAAATGGTGATGGTTAGCCAACATTATGAATGTATTTAATACCACTGAATTGTACACTTATGAATGATTAAAATAATAAATTTTTTATGTATATATTAACACAATAGAAAAATGAGAAAAAAAAAAGTTAAGAGGGATTTTGAGTTGCCTGGGTAAACCCAAGAAAAAGAGATAAAGAAAACTAATATCAGGTGAGGAGAAGAGAGATTGTGCACATAGGCAGGGGATGTTGGTGATGGGGTAGATCTTGGGACAGAGGGGTGACTAAGGGTACTTAAGTCTGAGGGAGAGATAACCAATGAGCAAATTTAGGTGGTATAATGGCCAAGGGACTTCGATGATCTGGAATGTTTAAATTTGCATAGAATTTATATTTTGGTTTGAAGGAGATGGATAAATAACACCTCTCTTTTCCCCATTGGGACAAAAACATTAGACAGAGAGAAATGAAAATAATTAAGAAGACTGTAAACCCCCCGAATTAAAATATTTCATTCTGTCACTTTCCATTTTAGGTTGCCAATGCTGTGATTTAAGTTCCACCAGGACCTCAAATCTCTTTGAGAGTGGTTTATTTTGTACTTCAAGGAAAAATGTCTGAATCCCATAATTTAATGACAGAGAAAAAGGAAAACCTTCAAAAGGTAAGATGGGAATGAGAGAAATAATCTAAATGCAAGGAGTAAGGAGAAGATGTGATAAGGGAAAAGGAAGAACTCCATGAATACAGCAGGAAGCTGGTATTCTGGGGATCAGCAGAGATACACTTGATTCTTTGTATAAGGCAGTGAGTGGATGTGTTAGAAGACACATGACACATGAAAGGAAAGATTGTTCCTTTAGAAAAATATTTTTATTTTCAACTTAAAATGTCTTGGTGCAAAATGAAGAAAATGCTTGGTATGGCTTCTTGTCTTGTTACTGGAGTAGGTTAATTTTTTTTCTTTTCTGGAAGCAGTGAAGACTATGCCCTCCTTTTCCATCTTAGAAGAGGTGAGCAGGTATGTGTGACCAGCCCTGTTATCCTCAGCAGACCACACTCCCACACTATTTCTCCTGGCGGTGAGAACCTGCCTGTCTCACTTATTCTCAGCATGTGTGACGGTAGTAATATACAGTGACAAGTTTTCCTTTTGCATGTGGGGCTCTGTAAGTGGGGCTTCCTCTCTTCTCTAGGAAAAATATTTAAAAGTAAGTTAAGTTTCTCCTATTTACTGATAGGGATATAGCAAGGTAATAAGCGTGAAACATTTATCATGCCATGATGTAAGATAAAAAGACTACAGAATATCTCAACATTTATTGTTTACTTTTATGGTAACTTACATACATTTTCCCTTGAGAGTTGAAGGACTCACACCTTGTGTTCTATGGTCTCTAGGTAACAACGTTTTCAAGTCCATTCTTGTCCCCAGATAAAGGAATGGTTATAATCATGACAATGGCCACAATGCCTTGGTTTTCAGGGAAAGATTTTCTAAGAGTCTCTGAGACATTTTACTTTTACTTTTTCTTACTAATTGGAAAAAAAACGGTGAATGCTGTAATGCTGTACTCTTCAAAGTACAGAAATCCTTGCATTTGGCCAGAATCCATGGTAAATTAAAGAAAGACGTTAGTGTTTCCTAGGAGCATATGGCCGCTAAAATAATAACAATCAATTTATACATGTATATGTGTGTGTATATGTGTACACATGTGTGAGTGTGTGTGTAGTGCTAGGTTCATGTGTTTTCAACTTTATGCAAGATGACCTACAGATGATGTAAGTTCTAATTCACTTCAGAATATTGTGTACAAGAATGACACTCCTAGCCTGTAAAAAATTTGGCATAAACATTGTAGATTCTTTCTGAAGTACACCATTTACCCTCAGCCAATAAAGAAGAGCTAACAATTAGATATCCCAGAACCTTGAAGGCAGTGACCCTCCCAAGAACATTGACAGGCATATATGTCACTTTATTTACATGGATATACAGTTTTTCAACCCAATATTAGAGTCGTCTCATATTTTTTCACCATTTGAAGAACGGTCATCTATTGTATCCACTCTTCCTTAGAACAGAACCAGATAGTTTTACAGAAGCTGCAATGAACAGGTCTCTAGGACTCTGAGCTGAGCTGGGAAAATAGAGCCCTGTGGCCCAGGAGCTCACACTCAGGAGGTGTGGCTGGCAGCTTGGGATAGTCATAAATTTAACACAATTGCTTGGAAGAACAAAAGTAAAATGATACTTCTGGGAATTGTGTCTGGACAATGTTACTTCCCAGGCAGCTCTTACTCTTTATACCCAATAGAGATGTTAGAAATAAAATCATAGCCAAGATACAAAGGCACAGTTTTCATCTAGTTCTCTCTTATTAACTCCCTATTACCAATTTTTCTTCCTGTATGGACTTACCAGTTGTATAGCATGACTCATTTTGAAACACTGCTTTCTATTTTTCTAAGCCTATAAAATAGTTTTATTATCCCTGTGGTTATTTCTTCCAATTCACAGTTTCAGTACTTTGGGCACTGATGTCTTATTGGAGAGTCTAGCTCATTAGATAGTAGGCAAACATTGTCAGGTTCATGCATTATGAGCCATGGCTACACACTTCCATGATCAACCCACCTCCCGCCAACCATGACCTCTAGAGTAGAGTTGGTTGTTTCCCCCAGGCTGAATGTCTACATGGTGTCTTATTTCAGTTTAACACAGCTCTCTGTTGCATGGAATTTTTAATACTTGGTTGGCTTCAGAGCAATTTGGGAATGTTTTATCTACCCCAAAGCCATTTATGTCTCTGGAGAGACTTAAAATGCTCCGTCCTTCTACCTCATATCCTTTACAGTTCTACTCCCAGAAGGCCTCAGAAGGTTGTGCCCTTTTCTCTGTGGGATTCCAATTATAACAGACAGGTTAATTACCCCAAACCGAGGTATAGAAAGTAGTATCTAAGAGGCTTCCACCACTCAAGAGTGCTGGTGAGCTCTTACTGAATATTCTTTTGTGTTAATAGAGATACTCATTTTAAGTGTATATGTCACTAGTTATACTTCAGGATACATTTTAAAAATTGTGTTCACACATCAATCCGCTAAAGTTTGTCATGTGTCATGTTTGACACAGTAATTATCGTCAGCACAATGACAACCCACTGATTATCTTCTCCATTTAATAAACTAGAACAATATGATTTTGTGGTTGAGATTTTCAGTGTTTACCTATATCCAGTTCCACTCTCTTTCAGGCACAGGATAATAATTACATTTCCCTACTGCCTTGTAGTCTGATAGGACCATGTGTCTAGTACTAGACAATGGGCTCTGAGAGGAGGTGATGTGTATCATCTCTGAGATGAAATATTTAATTTCCACTCTAAGACCTTTTTTGCACTTCCATTTACCTGCCACATTGACCATGGAGGCCATGTGTTCCAAATGGCACAGCTGTAGGATGACAAAACCTCCATCAGCCTCTATCACTGAGTCACCAGATAGATGATAGTTGGTCTTAGTGAAAAATAGAGTGACCTTCAAGATGGCAGAGGAGTAAGAAGTGGAGATCACCTTCCTCCCCATAAATACATCAAAAATTCATCTACATGAAGAAAAACTCCTACAGAACATCTACTGAACGCTAGCAGAAGACCCCAGGCTTCCCAAAAGGCAAGAAAATCCCCATGTACCCGAGTAGGGCAAAAGAAAAAGAAAAAACAGGGACAAAAGAATAGGGATGGGACCTGTACCTCTGGGAGGGAGCTGTGAAGGAGGAAAAGTTTCCACACACTAGGAAGCCTCTTCACTGGTGGGGATGGGGAGTGGGCAGGCGGGGGAAGCTTCAGAGCCACGGAGGAGAGCACAGCCACAGGGGTGTGGAGGGCAAAGCGGAGAGATTCGCGCAGAGAGGATTGGTGCCAACCAGCACTCACCAGCCTGAGAGGCTTGTCTGCTCACTCGCCGGGATGGATCGGGGCTGGGAGCTGAGGCTCTGGCTTTGGAGGTCAGATCCCAGGGATAGGACTGGGGTTGGCTGCATGAAGACAGCCTGAAGGGGGCTAGTGTCACACAGCTAGCTGGGAGGGAGTCCGGGAAAAGGTCTGGACCTGCCGGAGAGGAAATAAACCTTTGTTTCTGGGTGTGTGAGGAGAGGGGATTCCTTTCCAGTGTGCCCACAGAAGGCAGAACACTGCCTAAGTGAGCTCCAGAGGTAGGCACAAGACGCAGTTATCAGCTCAGACCACAGAGATTGACATGAACCGCTAACGCTGCTCCCACTGCCACCAAGAATCCTGTGTGCAGGCACAGGTCACTATCCACAGCCCCACTGGAGCCTGTGCAGCCTGCCACTGCCAGGGTCCCGAGATCCAGGGACAGCTTCCCCAGGAGAACACACAGCACGGGTGTTGTAATGTCATGCCGGCCTTTGCCGCCTCAGGCTCACCCTGCATTCCAATTATGACTACGTACCCCTTGCTCCCCCCGGCCTGAATGAGGAAGAGAGCCCTAATCAGCCGCTGCTTTAACCCCGTCCTGTCTGGGTGGGGAACAGACTTCTGAAGGCAGCCTACACACAGGGGTGGGGCCAAAACCAAAGCTGAACCCCAGGACTGTGCGAACAAAGAAGAGAAAGGGAAATTTTTCTGTGCAGCCTCAGGAGCAGTGGATTAAATCCCCACAATCAACTTGATAAACCCTGCATCTGTGGAATACCTGAATAGACAACAAATTTTATCAAAATTGAGGTGGTGGACTTTGGGAGCAACTGTGGACTTGGAGTTTGCTTTCTGCATCTAATTTCTTTCTGATTTTATGTTTATCTTAGTTTAGTATTTAGTGCTTATTGTCATTGGTGGATTTGTGTCTCGTTTGGTTGCTCTCTTCCTTTTTTTTAAAATATATATATATATATATTTTTCCCTTTTCTCTTTTTGTGAGTGTATATGTGTATGCTTATTTCTGTGATTTTGTCTGTATAAGTTGGCTTTTACCATTTGTCCTAGGATTCTGTCTGTTTGTTTTTTTGTTTTCTGTTGGTTTGTTTTTGTTTTCTCTCTTCCTTTTCTTCTGAGCCACGTGGCTGACAGGGTACTGGTGTTCCAGCCAGGTGTCAGGACTGAGCCTCCAAGGTAGGAGGGGCAAGTCCAAGACATTTGACCGCCACAGACCTCCCAGTCCCACATAATATCAATAGGCGAGAGCTCTCCCAGAGATCTTCGTCTCAGCACTAAGACCCAGCTCCACCTAATGGTCAGCAAGCTCCAGTGCTGGATGCCCCATGCCAAACAACTGGGAAGACAGGAACACAACCCAACCCATTAGCAGAGAGGCTGCCTAAAGTCTCACTAAGTTCACAGACACTCCAAAACACACCACCAGATATGGCCCTGCCCACCAGAAGGACAAGATACGGCCCCACTCACCAGAACACAGGCACCAGTCCCCCCACTAGGAAGCCTACACAACCCATTGAACCAACCTCACCCACTGGGGGCAGACACCAAAAATAATAGGAACTATGAACCTGCAGCCTGAAAAAAGGAGACCCCAAACACAGTAAGTTAAACAAAATGAGAAAACAGAGAAATATGCAACAGATGAATGAGCAAGGTAAAAACCACCCAGACCAAACAAATGAAGGTTAAATAGGCAGTCAACCTGAAAAAGAATTCAGAGTAATGATAGTAAAGATGATCTGAAATCTGGGAAATAGAATGGAGAAAATACAAGAAACAGTTAACAAGGACCTAGAAGAACTAAAGAGCAAACAAACAATGATGAACAACACAATAAATGAAATTTAGTAATCAATAGCAGAATAACTGAGGCTGAAGAACGGATAAGTGACCTGGAAGATAAAATAGTGGAAATAACTACTGCAGAGCAGAATAAAGAAAAAAAGAATGGAAAGAATTGTGGATAGTCTCAGAGACTTCTGAGACAACATTAAATGCACCACCATTTGAATTATAGGGGTCCCAGAAGAAGAGAAAAAGAAAGGGTCTGAGAAAATATGTGAAGAGATTATAGTTCAAAACGTCCTTAACATGGGAAAGGAAATAGACAATCAAGTCCAGGAAGCACAGAGAGTCCCATACAGGATAAACCCAAGGAGAAACATGCCAAGAAACATATTAATCAAACTATCAAAAATTAAATTCAAAGAAAAAATATTAAAAGCAGCAAGGGAAAAGCAACAAATTACATACAAAGGAAACCCCATAAGGTTCACAGCTGATCTTTCAGCAGAAATTCTGCAAGCTAGAAGGGAGTGGCAGGACATATTTAAAATGATGAAAGAGAAAAAACTAAGATTACTCTACCCAGCAACGATCTCATTCAGATTCGATGGGGAAATTAAAACCTTTACAGACAAGAAAAAATTAAGAAAATTCAGCACCACCAAACCAGCTCTACCACAAATGCTAAAGGAACTTCTCTAGGCAGGAAACACAAGAGAAGGAAAAGAACTACAATAACAAACCCCAAACAATTAAGAAAATGATAGTAAGAACATACATATCAATAATTACCTTAAATGTAAATGCATTAAATGTTCCAACCAAAAGACACAGACTGGCTGAATGGATACAAAAACAAGACCTGTATATATGCTGTCTACAAGAGACCCACTTCAGACCTAGGGATACATACAGACTGAAAGTGAGGGGATGGAAAAAGATATTCCATACATATGGCAATCAAAAGAAACCTGGAGTAGCAATACTCATATCAGATAAAATAGACTTTAAAATAAAGAATGTTACAAGAGACAAAGAAGGACATAACATAATGATCAAGGGATCAATCCAAGAAGAAGTTATAAAAATTGAAATTATTTAGGCACCCAACATAGGAGCACCTCAATACATAAGGCAAATGCTAACAGCCATAAAAGGGGAATCAACAGTAATACAATCATAGTAGGGGACTTTAACACCCCACTTTCACCAATGGACAGATCAACAAAAATGAAAATAAATAAAGAAACACAAACTTCAAATGATACATTAAACAAGATGGACTTAATTGATATTTATAGGACATTCCATCCAAAAACAACAGAATACTCTTTCTTCTCAAGTGCTCATGGAACATTCTCCAGGATAGATCATAACTGGGGTCACAATCAAGCCACGGTAAATTTAAGAAAATTGAAATCGTATCAAGTATCTTTTCCAACCACAATGCTATGAGACTAGGTATCAATTACAGGAAAAAATTACAGGAAAAAGGCTGTAAAAAATACAAACACATGGAGGCTAAACAATACAATGCTAAATAACCAAGAAATCACTGAAGAAATCAAAGATTTCAAAAAATACCTAGAAACACATGACAATAAAAACACGATGGCCCAAAACCTATGAGATGTAGCAAAAGAAGTTTTAAGAGGGAAGTTTATAGCAATACAACCCTACGTCAAGAAACAAGAAACATCTCAAATAACCTAATTTTATGCCTGAAGCAAATAGAAAAAGAAGAACAAAACCCCCAAAGTTAGCAGAAGGAAAGAAATCATAGAGATCAGATCACAAATAAATGAAAAAGAAATGAAGTAAACAATAGAAAAGATCAATAAAACTAAAAGCTGGTTCTTTGAGAAGATAAAATTGATAAACCAGTACCCAGACTCATCAAGCAAAGAAGAGAGAAGACTCCAATCAACAGAATTAGAAATGAAAAAGGAGAAGTAACAACTGACACTGAAGAAATCCAGAGGATCATGAGAGATTACTACAAGCAACTTTATGCCAATAAAATGGACAACCTGGAAGAAATAGAAACATTCTTAGAAACGTACAAACTTCCAAGACTGAACTAGGAAAATATGAACAAACAAATCACAAGTACTGAAATTAAAACTGTGATTAAAAATCTTCCAACAAACAAAAGCCCAGGGCCAGATGGATTCACAGGTGAATTCTATCAAGGATTTAGAGAAGAGCTAACACCTATTCTTTCTCAAACTCTTCCAAAATATAGCAGAGGGAGGAAAACTCCCAAACTCGTTCTACGAGGCCACCATCACCCTGATACCAAAACCAGACAAAGATGTCACAAAAAAAGAAAACTAGGGACCAACATCACTGATGAACATAGATGCAAAAATCCTCAACAAAATACTAGCAAACAGAATCCAACAACACATTAAAAGGATCATACACCATGATCAAGTGGGGTTTATCCCAGGAATGCAAGGATTCTTCAATATACGCAAATCAATCAATGTGATACACCATATTAACAAACTGAAGGATAAAAACCATATGATCATCTCAATAGATGCAGAAAAATCTTTCAACAGAATTTAACACCCATTTATGATAAAAACTCCCCAAAAAGTGGGCAGAGAGGAAACCTACCTCAACATAATAAAGGCCATATATAACAAACCCACAGCCAACATCGTTCTCAATGGTGAACAATTGAAACCGTTTCCTCTAAGATCAAGAACAAGACAAGGTTGCCCACTCTCACCGCTATTATTCAGCATAGTTTTGGAAGTTTTAGCCACAACAATCATAGAACAAAAAGAAATAAAAGGAACCCAAATAGGAAAAGAAGTAAAACTGTCACTGTTTGCAGATGACATGATGCTATACATAGAGAATTCTAAAGATGCTACCAGAAAACTACAAGAGCTAATCAATGAATTTGGTAAGTAGCAGGGTACAAAATTAATGCACAGAAATCTCTTGCATTCCTATACACTAATGATGAAAAATCTGAAAGAGAAATTAAGGAAACAATCCCATATACCATTGCAACCTAGGAATAAACCTTCCTAAGGAGACAAAAAACCTGTATGTAGAAAACTATAAAACACTGTTGAAAGAATTTAAAGACAATACAAACACATAGAGAGATAAACCATGTTCTTGGTATATCTTTATACCAAGATTGGATTGGAAGAATCAACATTGTGAAAATGACCATACTACCCAAAGCAATCTCCAGATTCAATGCAATCCCTATCAGACTACCAGTGGCATTTTTCACAGAACTAGAACAAAAAATTTCACAATTTGTATGGAAATACAAAAGATCCCGAATAGCCAAAGCAATCTTGAGAAAGAAGAACAGAGCTGGAGGAATCAGGCTCCCTGACTTCAGACTATACTACAAAGCTACAGTAATCAAGACAGTAAGGTACTGGCACAAAAACAGAAATATAGATAAGTGGAACAGGATAGAAAGCCCAGAGATAAATCCACGCACCTGTGGTCAACTAATCTATGACAAAGGAGGAGAAAAGACAGCCTCTTTAAGAAGTGATGCTGCGAAAACTGGACAGCTACATGTAAAAGAATGAAATTAGAACACTTCCCAACACCATACACAGAAATAAACTCAAAATGGATTAAAGACCTAAATGTAAGGCCAGACACTATAAAAATCTTAGAGGAAAACATAGGCAGAACACTCTATGACATAAATCACAGCAAGATCCTTTTTGACCCACTTCCTAGAGAAATGGAAATAAAGAGAAAAATAAACAAGTGGGACCTAATGAAACTTAAAAGCTTTTGCACAGCAAAGGAAACCATAAACAAGACAAAAAGACAACCCTCAGAATGGGAGAAAATATTTGCAAATGAAGCAACTGACAAAGGATTAATCTCCAAAATATACAAGCAGCTTAGGCAGCTCAATATCAAAAACTCAAACAACCCAATCCAAAAATGGGCAGAAGACCTAAATAGACATTTCTCCAAAGAAGATATACAGATTTCCAACAAACACGTGAAAGAATGCTCAACATCACTAATCATTAGAGAAATGCAAATCAAAACTACAATGAGATATCACCTCACACTGGTCGGAATGGCCATCACCCAAAAATCTACAAACAATAAATGCTGGAGAGGGTGTGGAGAAAAGGGAATCCTCTTGCACTGTTGGTGGGAATGTAAATTGATACAGCCACTATGGAGAACAGTATGGAGGTTCCTTAGAAAACTAAACATAGAACTACCATACAACCCAGCAATCCCACTACTGGGCATATACCCTGATAAAACCATAATTCAAAATGAGTCATGTACCACAATGTTCATTGCAGCACTATCTACACTAGCCAGGACAGGGAAGCAACCTAAGTGTCCATCGACTGATGAATGGATGAAGAGGATGTGGCAAATATACACAGTGGAATATTACTCAGCCATAAAAGGAAACAAAATTGAGTTATTTGTAGTGAGGTGGATGAACCTAGTTTCTGTCATATGGAGTGAAGTAAGTCAGAAAGAGAAAAACAAATACCATATGCAAACGCACATATATGGAATCTTATAAAAAATAAAATGATTCTGATGAACCTAGGGGCAGGACTGGAATAAAGACGCAGAGGTAGAGAATGGACTTGAGGACATGGTGAGGGAAAGGGTAAACTGGAATGAAGTGAAAGAGTAGTATTGACATATATACACTACCAAATGTAAAATAGCTAGTGAGAAGCAGCTGCCTAGCACAGGGAGATCAGCTCCGTACTTGTGACCACCTAGAGGGGTGGGATAGGGAGGGTAGGAGGGAGGCACAAGAGGGAGGTGTTATGGAGATATATGTATACATATAACTGGTTCACTTTGTTGTACAGCAGAATCTAACACAATGTTGTAAAGCAATTATACTCCAATAAAGATGTTTAAAAAAATACCTGAGTTTTTCTAAACCACTGAGATTTTTCAAAAAATTTTTTTATTGAAGTATAGTTGATTTACAATGTTGTGTTAATTTCTGCTGTATAGCAAAGTGATTCAGTTACACATGTACATTCTTTTTTCATATTTTTCCATTATGGTTTATTACAGGATATTGAATATAATTCCCTGTGTTATATAGTAGGACCTTATTGTTTATCCATTCTATATACCATAGTTTGCATTTGCTAACCCCAAACTTCAAATCCATCCCTCCCCTACCCTCTCTCCCCCTTGGCAGCCACAAGACTGTTCTCTATGTCTGTAAGTCTGTTTCTGTTTCATAGATAAGTTACTTTGTGTTGTATTTTAGATTCCACACAAGTGATATCATATGGTATTTGTCTTTCTCTTTCTGACTTATTTCACTTAATATGATAATCTCTAGGTCCATCCATGTTGCTGCAAATGCATGATTTCATTCTTTTTTTATGGCTGAGTAGTATTCCATTGTATATATGTACCACATCTTCTTTATCCATTCATCTGTTGATGGACAATTGGGGTTCTTCCATGTCTTGGCTATTGTGAATAGTGCTGCTGTGAACATAGGTGTGCATGTATTTTTTTGAATTATAGTTTTCTTCAGATAAATGCCCTGGAGTGGGATTGCTGGATCATGGGGCAACTCTATTTTTAGTTTTTGGAGGAGGCTTCACACTGTTTTCCATAGTGGCTGCACCGATTTACATTCCCATCAACAGTGTAGAAGTGTTCCCTTTTGAGAATTTTTTAATCACTGCATCATAATCTAGACTTTCCTTACCAATAAAGATTTCTTTCATTATTGAGCACAAAGTCATATGACCCTAGTTCCATGTACAGTTACTGCTCAAGGTAGGACAGGTGTCATTAAGATTTAGAGATATCTGTGTACATACCACCCAGTTTGTCACAAATAGCTACATGAGATTCCACCAGAGATGTTATAAATTACACTGCTTCCTACAGCCCAAGTTCCGTGCATGCATGGAGCTAGAGCAATTCAGGTGAAGTGAAGGTCACCTTGAACGATAGTAATATTCATCAGAAGTTGCAGGTTTATAGGGATTATAGTAGCCGTATATTACTGTGATGATGTTACCTAAAATCTTGGTGGTTTTACAGCAAAATCATGTATGATCCTGACTCTTTGACTCACTAGTTTATGGATTGCCTGCAAAGAGGATGGGTAGGTACTCTGCCACAGGTTGTGTGTCATTCATGTCACAGGTGTTTCATTCTGGGCCTCAGGCTACCCATGGCATGGTCTTCTTATGGTGGGTGGCAAAAGCACAAGAGACCAAAACAAATCGAGCAAGCACATTTAAAGCCTCTGGTCATGGCGTATCTGTCAATATACTATTGGCCGAAGTAAGCCAGATGGCTAAGCCCAAAGTGTTTGGAGATGGGGTCCTGGTGGGGATGTATACTCCACCTACTCTACTTAGAGGCATCAAAGCCACATGACAAAGGGCATAGGTGTATACTTCTATTAAAAGGAAGAAGTATTAAAAAATTTAAAAATAAAAAGTAAAAAAAAGGAAAGAGTAGGCTTCCCTGGTGGCACAGTGATTGAGAGTCCGCCTGCCGATGCAGGGGACGCGGGTTCGTGCCCCGGTCCGGGAAGATCCCCCATGCCGCGGAGCGGCTGGGCCCGTGAGCCATGGCCGCTGAGCCTGCGCGTCCGGAGCCTGTACCCCGCAATGGGAGAGGCCACAGCAGTGAGAGGCCCGCATACCGCAAAAAAAAAAAAGGAAGGAGTGAAAAATAGAAAAAGAAAAATGTACATTCTACCAAAGGAATCATACTGGAATAGGAAGAATTAACTAAAGGTCTTTTATTTCAAATGACTGTGATATCTTACATTATCTTTCCCCATGATATGATTCAGCTATATAGTCAGTATTTCCCTGTCCTGAAATATTTACTCTTATCTATTTATATATTAATATATTTATTTGTTTTTTGGTTATTTATGTATGGAATTTTGTGTCTTGGCCACCTGGTAGTTAATCCTTATCTTGCCTCTTCCTCCTTTGGCAAAGGGCATTTTCCTTTCACTATATACTTAATTATTTTCAATAAATTGTAAAATTAAAGTTAACTTCTGATTTAATCAGTGAGTTATTACAACATTGCTCCCTTGGATTGTGTAAACAAACATATATATTCAACACAATATGGTTCTTTTTATTTTTCCAATTTATAGTTGTTGTTGCTGACCAATATAGCAATTGAGTAAATAAATTGTCTCTATTTCTGCTTCTTTCCATTGTGATTTAACAATGAACAGTTCAAGATTTCATACTTGTTTTTCATCAGAAACATTCCTTGGAGCCTGCCACAGTGAATGGCCATACTAATACTTCCCTCTTTCTTATCCATCCCTTGGTCCTATTCATCATGAAGGCATGTGCTTGGACAGACTGTCCATAAAGTGACTAATGAGAAGATAACACAGGCAGTGATAGAACCATCAACTCCTCTGCTAAAGTTTCAGCTACTGAGGGTTTGATCTGGGACTTGAAGTGTCCTTTGCATGGTTTTACCCCAGATGCTGTTTGGGATTGAGAGTTGAAGTGAAAGAACCATTTGATATTCAATATGTGAGCCTATTCTTAGAGCACATGTGCTGCAAACCGAGTTATCTGATCTAATTCAGAAAATGTTAATTGCACACCTATGTTTCAGGCATGTTCTAAGCTCTGGGGATATAACAACAAACAAAATATTCCCTGCCCTTATGGTGCTAACATTTTAATGGGACCCTATGGAGTCAGGAAATGATTTTTGAAATAACTTTCATAGTAAGACTCCTACCAATAAATCTTCAATTACTGCTTTTACTTAGCACATGACCTCATCCTCAGACTAAGGAAAGGAGTCAGGGTGGGTTCCGTTTTTATTTAAATATTAGCAGTCAGTGTGACCCCAAAAGTTTGAAATACCTTGAGACATCCAGGAGGCTGCTATTAGGAGTATAGAAGTGGTAACAAAGAGTGTGTTTTATTTTCTAATTCCTTCTGGTTATAAGAACACATATCCCTAGGCTCTTCCACTAATGGTTAGGATTCGATATGCCTTGGGTGGGCCCTGGATGATTAATAATAAATGGCTCAGTGATTCTTATGATCAGGCATGTTTAAAAAAAAACACTGCAATAGGAGACGTAAGAGCATTGGTCCAAGCTCTGAAGCGCATTTTCCTTAATCATCACAACAGCCTTGCAGCGTAGACATCTTTGTCTTTCTTTTACAGGCAACAAGAATAGTATTTTCCAAGATCACAATGTTAGTAACTGGCAGACCTTCAATTGGAACCCAAAGATCCAAGTCTGTCTCCAAGCTTCAGGCTCCTTCTATCAGACTACACCATCTTTTATTTGTGCATTAGTTCATTTATTCATTTAATCCTTGTTTCTAAAGATATTTATTGAGTATTAGACCTAGAGATGGATGGTATGGGAAAAGGGGGAATGAAGTTTTGAGTAAGATCCAAGGAACTCAAAGTCTACCAAGTGTTGCATTTATTTAAGTCCATGAAACATATCCTGGGAACACAGAGGAGAGAAAGGTCAGTTATAAGTGGGCAAATGCTTCACAGAGGAGGTGGCATCTCAGAATGTGTATAGATGGGGACAGAGGGCCAAGATTCTAGGTAGAGGGAACAGCCTGAAGAAAATCCAGGGGTCAGCAAACACAGATTATAGGGAATCACAGGATGAAAGAAGAGGGGTTTCCACAGTCACACACCTAATTTTAGAATATTTGAAATGGTAGTTAAGATTGACAGATGTAAATATACTAGATATCAGAATCCTTTTGAAAATTTTAAGCTCTAGCAGCACAGGGCCATCTTCCTCCCGAGCACAATCTGTGAATCTAGGTAAAAGCTGCCCCTTTCATGGGCACCATCTAGTCTAATTCTCTTGGGCCAATGTACGCGTTTATATTAACTGCTCAGCCTCTGTGTGCATTTGAGTTCAATCTTTTGAGTAGAAGATTTAGAGTAGGTGGCAACAGACGAAGCTACAAAGATGCGTTGGGGCATTGGCAGGTTTCTTTCCCCAGGGGACCAGTTGTTGGAGAAGTCACCTAAGGGTACTGAGCCTGTCTGCTGTTAGCTGCTTAAATAAGCTTTTAGCACCTCCCTCGCTGTGGAGATAGAGGCAGGATGCAGTGACAGCCCTTGACAAGTCCACTCCTGCCTAGGAATTTTCAGTCTTCTAAACCTGCTGGGCAGATAGTTCTCTAGACAGAAAGTGGGCATATGGATGGAGTGTGGGCTGTGGATCTGTGGGCTTGACCAAACAGCCTTTTCTTAAAAGGTGAGACTAGTCGGTGATGAGTGGAGTTCTACTTCTCTATTATTACCTTGGGAACTGTTCTGTGACTTAAATGTTAGCTTTATTTAGTCAGCCAAGGAGACAGTAATGGTTTAATGAAGGGAAAGATCCATGAATTTCTAAGATCACTTTGGCATTTTCTTACCCTAGAGATAAATGCTGGAATACACATCGAGGGAAGAGAAAGAGAAAGAAGGAAAGAGAAAGAATTGGAGACAGAGACAGCTACAAAAAGAGAAAAAATGAACAAATATGTATTGAGTGCCTACTATGTGCCAGGCACCTCTCCTGGTGGTCAAACTGATGACCATCTGGTGGAGAACAGGCTCGACATTATTTTTTCACAGAAGTCAAATATTATAGAAGTTATTTATGTGGATACAAAATACATGAGTGTGAAGGCCCTGGGTCAGATCAGTTAAGCCAAGAGTAGATGGATCGGGTGAGCCCGTCATGCTCAGCTTAAACACACTTGAAGACTGATTATTATCCTGAGAAATGGGTAAAGGAATATTGACTTAGTTCAGGACAATTGGTATAATGGCAAGAGCAGGTGTTTTGGACTCAACAAGTCCACAGTTTGTGCTATGTCACACACTCTGCGGTAGCTAGCAAGTTTCTCTGAGCCTCAGTTTCCTCTTCCATGAAATAAGAATCATAACTATTTTATTATATCACAGAGTTTGGGTGAGAGTTAGATGATAATATTTTCAGACACACAGTAGGCTCTTTATAAATAAGAGATCACATTCCCTCTTCAGCTGTCTTAGTGACACGGTCTAAGTCATTAACATTCCTGAGTAGTTTTGTCCATGCTGGAGGATAGGAGACAAAATAAATTCAAGTCCCAAACCTCTAAATGAAAGCTAATGAAAAATGTATGTTCTCTCACTCCCTTATTTGGCTGCCTGCAAATGATGTCTCTTGATGTGTGCTGGTTCCTCTGCTACTCCAGGACTTCAGACACTGAACTCTGAGTCTTTATCACATCAGCAGCGCCGAGTAATTCCATACAGAAGCCTGACATTTCCAGTTGAAAAAAATAAATTGATTAAAATTCAAAAGGCGAGTAGTGTTTGGCATTTAAAGGTCGAGGAATCTAGGGAACTATCAACTGTAAGATAATTCAACATTTAACGTGAGTGGGGGTAACCAGGGTGTGTTTCCTTCCCTCATGGCCCTAGCATCTGACTGCTGGGAATATAATTATGGAAAATTTACAGCCTTAAGATAGAACATCCATCTTTAGGGGTCCGTAGCAGTTGGGGTTCCAAGAAAGTAAGGAAAGATTGATTTGACTTTCCATGGTTTATGTCTTCACTTTCGTTAGGCAGGAAAGAATCTTTGCTTTCCTCGCATGAGCTCTCTGGAACTGCCTTCTTTGCCTTTTGAGATTCCCAGGATGATTGCCAACCAGTTAGTCTTTGTTTAAAGAGGGAGAGGGAGCAGATCTCTGGACCATAAGCTCCAGGACTTGACTTATTATGCTCCATGCTTGACTCGTTACACTGGTGTGGTGGACATCTCGTTCATCATTATATAGCAAATGACTAGTATACGGCTGGCATGTAGTAAGTAAGTCTGTTATAAATATCTGTTGATTGAATGACTTAAAAGGCCACATTTAGGCTCTTTCAGATACTACTCGATCTTGGGCAAGTTACTCACTCACTCTGGTGCTCAGTTCCCATCTTACTACAATAGGGGCAATTCTCAATTTTTATGTTATTTATCAATAGCCTGTTAGCTTTATGTTTTCTCTACAAGACAGTGATATTTAGTGCAGGGACTGTTTTCTTAGGTCAACATACCTCCTCATTCGCGACAGGGATCAGCGCAGTGCCTCAGAAAGAGTAGTGTTCATTGATTTAAAATGAATTAGAGTCCACACCATATAGCATTAAGAGTACTGACATGGAATGCAGGAAGCCCAGGGTCTAAATCCCTATCCTATCACCAATGTGTGATGTGACCTCTAAGTCTTAATTGGCTCATCTGCCAAATGAGAGATTTATGATAGAAAATCTCCAAGCTCCCAGTGAGTTGTGATATTCTTTGATCCTTATTCCTGTTTTATCAGGACTTTATTCATTAGAGATCATTTACTGAGTCTTAGTAATGACTCAAAATTACAGCAAATAAAAGAGTTTTCTGAAAACATGAGATGACTGTAGAGGATGACATGACTGCTGTCTGCAAATATCTAAAGAGTTTTTATGATGGGGCTGCAGATCACTTGTTCTCACTTTACTGAAAGGAACAGGCTTTGGTTACTGCAGGCAAGGATGCAGTTAAACAAATGGAGAGATTTCTTGATAACTGCAGGGATAAAATGATGCCTACTTTCAGTCTCCTCTACAGGTGAGAGCTTGAGTCCCTGGTGAGTCAATCAATGAATCAACAATGATTTGCTAAGCCTGCTAGCTTCTCATTTTCCTCCTCATGACATTTTACTCAAAGTGTGGATCATGAACCACCTGCATCAAAATCACCTGGAGCTCATGTTTAAAATGTAGATTCTTAGACTCACTCCAACTGAATCTGACTCTCTGGGGCTAATGTCTAGAATAAAATGACATTTCTGTACATCTTGAAGTTAGGCAAACACTGTTCTTGAGTTTATTAGTCTTAAACAATACTTTCTCCCAACTTGGGGGCTATTAGTATAATAATAACGACAGATACTATTTGTTGAGCACCAACTGTGTGCCAAACATCTTATTTATATAATTCATAACAGACACACTTGCCCTGTGAAGTAGGTATTATCCCAACTAAGAGATGAATAAAATAGACACTGAGTGACAAAGTGACACAACCAGAAAGTGGCAGGATTAGAGCTTGAACCCAGGTCTCCTTACTCTCATCCCATGACTCCACAGCTGCTTTCCTGACATGCTGGCTTCTAGGAAGGGCATTCTGTGAGACACATGTTCTGGAGCCATGACCTTGCTTGTGTCTGAAAGAGGAAAAGAAGTAAAGAAGGTCACACAGATGCAAGCTCAGCCATATTCAGCTTTGTCTGTTAACTCTGAGTTTTCGAAAGGAGACTGAGCAGGAGCTGGGTCTCAACTCCCTGCAAAGATCCAGAAGTATGGTTTCTCAGAGAATTCACAGATTTTTTTTTTTTTTCTTTTCTTTCCTGGAGAATATGGGACTTTTTGTGTGATCTTACTGTGACGCCTACAGGTTACTCAAAGCAGAATAAGGAGACAACCTCCTTCACAGATCTCAGTCCAAAGGAGGGAATCCAAGGAGCCACTTTCAAATGGTCCCCATTTACATTATTCCTTTTAATTACAAAATAAAATCTCCCTTTGGATCCTCAGCTTCTGGAGGTGAGCAGAGGTCATGGAGGACATGTCTCTTCTCGCTTTGGACAAAGAAGTCTAATAGATTATTAATTGGCAGAACTGACGATGTCACAGTGAAATAATCAAATGACCATTATGTCCATTATCAATGATTACCTGACAGGTGTGTCAGAAGTGGAAAGTAAATTTGAGACAGGTAATGTGGGCTGATGGTATAGAAATGCAGATGATTTTAGGAAACTCTTCCTTAGTCTTTCCTTAACATCTTCTAGATAGTTGGAATACAAGCTCAGCTCTTCAATGTGTTTCCAAACTAACTCTTTAAAGGTTAAAATGTCACCCAACCAACTCATCTGGAATAGTTTAGGGAAAGCATTACAGAGGCAGAGGAATGGTTAAAATGACCTCACTTCTCACTTAGTTTCATTCATTCAACTCACCTTGATTGTCAGGCTAGGAGAACCTGAGGCTGCAGGAATAACTAAGTAACAGCCTCCTTTGGAAAGAGCTCTTGTAATTCATTTGCTATGTGAGGAAGGAAAAAGAAATAACCCTCCACTGGTGAATTCTCAATGTTAAAAGAGATGGCAGGGCAGGATTATCTCAAGGAAATCGGATAAAATTAACATCATAAGGAATAGGCAAAGAGCAAGGCCATGAAATTGCCTAGGTGCCCTGGCGTAAGTCACTTAACCTCTCTGGACCCTGGTTTCCTTATCTCAAATATAAGGGAGTTGAATTACATGATCTCCATTGTCTTTTCTGGCTCCTACAGTCTATGGATCTACTTCTATTTTTGTAGACTTATAGGCTACTAAACTTAGATGTATGACTTATTGATAAATACTAAATCTATTAAAATGCATTTCCCCACTGCTCAGAAAGTCTGAAATCCACCTTAGAATCCAAGGCTCCTTAGTGAGAACCTGAACCAAACCTATCAGTTTATCAATGGAGAGACTAAAGTCCAGAAAAGGAAAAGAACTTGCCCAACATCATGTGCAGGTTAGTGGCTGGCACTCTTAGAAGGCAGGCTTCTGGATTCTCATTCAAGAAAGAAGGTGATCCAGGGCACTTTCCACCCCATCCCCTTGCTGCCTATACATTCAGTACTGGGTTTTTTTTTTTTTAACTTAATTTTAATTTTAAACTTAAATAAACTTTAAAATAAAGTCTATTACAAGAGACAAAGAACGACACAACATAATGATCCAGGGATCAATCCAAGAAGAAGATATAACAATTGTAAATATTTATGCATCCAACATAGGGACACCTCAATACATAAGGCAAATGGTAACAGGTATAAAAGGGGAAATAGACAGTAACACAATAATAGTAGGGGACATTAACACCCCACTTTCACCAATGGACAGATCAACCAAAATGAAAATAAATAAGAAAACACAAGCTTTAAATGATACATTAAACAAGATGGACTTAATTGATATTTATAGGACATTCCATCCAAAACCAACAGAATATACTTTCTGTGCTCATGGAACATTCGCCAGGATAGATCATATCTTGAGTCACAAATCAAGCCTTGGTAAGTTTAAGAAAATTGAAATCATACCAAGTATCTTTTCTAACCACAATGCTATGAGACTAGATATCAATTATAGGAAATAAACTGTAAAAAAAAAAAAAAATAGAGATTAAACAATACACTACTTAATGACCAAGAAATCACTGAAGAAATCAAAGAGGAAATAAAAAAAAATACCTAGAAACAAATGACAATGAAAACACGATGACCCAAAACCTATGGGTTGCAGCAAAAGTAGTTCTAAGAGGGAAGTTAATAACGATACAATCCTACCTCAAGAAACAAGAAACATCTCAAATAAACAACCTAACTTTACACCTAAAGCAATTAGAGAAAGAAGAACAACAAAAAAAAAAAACCCAAAGTTAGCAGAAGGAAAGAAATCATAAAGATCAGAGCAGAAATAAATGAAAAAGAAATGAAGGAAACGATAGCAAAGTTCAATAAAACTAAAAGCTGGTTCTTTGAGAAGATAAACAAAATTGATAAACCATTAGCCAGACTCATCAAGATAATAAGGGAGAAGACTCAAATCATTAGAATTAGAAATGAAAAAGGAGAAGTAACAACTGACACTGCAGAAATACAAAGAATCATGAGAAATTACTACAAGCAACTATATCCAATAAAATGGACAACCTGGAAGAAATGGATAAATTCTTAGAAATGCACAACCTTCCAAGACTGAGCCAGGAAGAAATAGAAAATATGAACAGACTAATCACAAGCACTGAAATTGAAACTGTGATTAAAAATCTTCCAACAGGGCTTCC
Source organism: Tursiops truncatus (assembly GCF_011762595.2). Taxonomy (NCBI): domain Eukaryota; kingdom Metazoa; phylum Chordata; class Mammalia; order Artiodactyla; family Delphinidae; genus Tursiops; species Tursiops truncatus. The sequence continues at coordinate 98,968,045 of NC_047039.1, read as the reverse complement.
CTGGTGGCGCAGTGGTTGAGAATCTGACTGCTAATGCAGGGGACACGGGTTCGAGCCCTGGTCTGGGAAGATCCCACATGCCGCGGAGCAACTAGGCCCGTGAGCCACAACTACTGAGCCTGCGCGTCTGGAGCCTGTGCTCGGCAACTAGAGAAGCCACGATAGTGAGAGGCCCGCGCACCGTGATGAAGAGTGGCCCCCGCTTGCCGCAACTAGAGATAGCCCTCACACAGAAATGAAGACCCAACACAGCAAAAATAAATAAATTTATAAAAATCTTCCAGCAAACAAAAGTCCAGGACCAGACGGCTTCACAGGTGAATTCTATCAAACATTTAGAGAAGAGCTAACACCTATCATTCTCAAACTCGTGCAAAATATAGCAGAGGGAGGAACACTCCCAAACTCATTCTACAAGGCCACCATCTCCCTGATACCAAAACCAGACAAAGATGTTACAGGAAAAGGAAACTACAGACCAATATCACTGATGGGCATAGATGCAAAAATCCTCAACAAAATACTAGCCAACAGATTCCAACAGCACATTAAAAGGATCACACAGCATGATCAAGTGGGGTTTATTCCAGGAATGCAAGGATTCTTCAGTATACGCAAATCAATCAATGTGATACACCATATTAACAAATTGAAGGAGAAAAGCCATATGATAATCTCAATAGATGCAGAAAAAGCTTTCGACAAAATTCAACACCCACTTATGATAAAAACCCTCCAGAAAGTAGGCATATAGGGAACTTACCTCAACATAATAAAGGCCATATATGACAGACCCACAGCCAGCATCGTTCTCAATGGTGAAAAACTGAAACCATTTCCACTAATATCAGGAACAAGACAAGGTTACCCACTGTGACCATCATTATTCAGCACAGTTTTGGAAGTTTTAGCCACAGCAGTCAGAGAAGAGAAAGAAATAAAAGGAATACAAATTGGAAAAGAATAAGTAAAACTGTCATTATTTGCAGATGACATGATACTATACATAGAGAATCCTAAAGATGCTACCAGAAAACTACTAGAGCTAATCAATGAGTTTGGTAAAGTAGCAGGATACAAAATTAATGCACAGAAATCTCTTGCATTTCTATACACTAATGATGAAAAATCTGGAAGAGAAATTAAGGAAACCCTTCCATTTACCACTGCAACAAAAAGAATAAAATACCTATGAATAAACCTACCTAAGGAGACAAAAGACCTGTATGCAGAAAACTATAAGACACTGATGAAAGAAATTAAAGAAGATACAAACAAATGGAGAGATCTACCATGTTCTTGGATTGGAAGAATCAATATTGTGAAAATGACTATACTACCCAAAGCAATCTCCAGATTCAATGCAATTCCTATCAAACTACCACTGGCATTTTTCACAGAACTAGAACAAAAAACCCACAATTTGTATGGAAACACAAAGACACTGAATAGCGAAAGCAATCTTGAGAAAGCAGAATGGATCTGGAGGAATCAGGCTCCCTGACTTCAGACTATATAACAAAGCTACAGTAATCAAGACAATATGGTAGTGTCACAAAAACAGAAATATAGATCAGTGGAACAGGAGAAAGCCTAGAGATAAACCCAAACACATATGGTCACCTTATCTTTGATAAAGGAATCAAGAATATACAATGGAGAAAAGACAGCCTCTTCAATAAATGATGCTGGGAAAACTGGACAGCTACATGTGAAAGAATGAAATTAGAACACTTTCTAACACCATACACAAACTTAAACTAAAAATGGATTAGAGATCTAAATGTAAGGCCAGACACCATCAAACTCTTAGAGGAAAACATAGGCAGAACACTCTATGACATAAATCACAGCAAGATCCTTTTTGACCCACCTCCTAGAGAAATGGAAATAAAAATAAACAAATGGGACCTAATGAAACTTAAAAGCTTTTGCACAGCAAAGGAAAGTATAAACAAGATGAAAAGACAACCCTCAGAATGGGAGAAAATATTTGCAAATGAAGCAAGTGACAAAGGATTAATCTCCAAAATTTATAAGCAGCTCATGCAGCTCAATATCAAAAAAACAAACAACCCAATCAAAAAATGGACAGAAGACCTAAATAGACATTTCTCAATAAAGATATACAGATTTCCAACAAACACATGAAAGGATGCTCAACATCACTAATGATTAGAGAAATGCAAATCAAAACTACAATGAGGTATCACCTCACACTGGTCAGAATGGCCATCATCAGAAAATCTACAATAAATGCTGGAGAGGGTGTGGAGAAAAGGGAATCCTCTTTTACTGTTGGTGGGGATGTAAATTGATACAGCCACTATGGAGAACAGTATGGAGGTTCCTTAAAAAACTAAAAATAGAACTACCATACGACCCAACAATCCCACTACTGGGCATATACCCTGAGAAAACCATAATTCAAAAAGAGTCATGCACCACAGTGTTCATTGCAGTTCTATTTACAATAGCCAGGACATGGAAGCAACCTAAGTGTCCATCAACAGATGAATGGATAAAGAAGATATGGCACATATATACAATTGAATGTTACTCAGTCATAAAAAGGAATGAAATTGAGTTATTTATAGTGAAGTGGATGAACCTACAGTCTGTCATACAGAGTGAAGTCAGAAAGAGGAAAACAAATACTGTATGCTAACACATACAGTAAATAAAATAAAAAGTTTCTGAAAAACCTCGGGGCAGGACAGGAATAAAGACTTAGACATAAAGAATGGACTTTAGGACACAGGGAGGGAGAAGGGTAAGCTGAGACGAAGTGGGAGAGTGGCATTGACATATACTCTACCAAACGTCAAATAGGTAGCTAGTGGGAAGCAGCCACATAGCACAGGGATATCAGCTCGCTGCTTTGTGACCACCTAGAGTGGTGGGATTGGGAAGGTGGGAGGGAGATGCAAGACGGAGGCGATATGGGGATATATGTATACATATAGCTGATTCACTGTGTTGTACAGCAGCAGCTAACACACAATGTAAATCAATTATACTCCAATAAAGATGTTAAAAAAAAAGAATTGATATTGGAAGGAATACTACGCTACAATGCTGGGGTTAAAGATGATGCTGATAGTGGTACAGATGATGACAAAGTAGTGGAGAGGAATAAAAAGGACGAAGTTGTTAAAGCCATCAAGGTAGTAAAGATGATGATGTTAATGAGGGTAGCAATAGTAGAGAGGTGGTAAAACTGAAGCTGATGATAATAATGAGGTTAATAATAATGAAAAACACAATAGGTCAACATTCAATTAACACAAGCTCAGTGAATTTGCATGCCTTTCTGATGCATCCTTCCTAAAGAATTTGCCTCTGGCTGCAGCTCTTGTTTTTCCCTTTATATAATGTTATTATATCCCCTTTTTCTGGCCACTCCTGACTGACTCAAGGATGGACACCTGGTCCAGGAAAACTAATCCATAGTTTGGGCTATCCTAAGTGAATCAGAACTTCCATCAAGAATTTTTAATATGACACAAGATATAGTCAGTTAACAATGGGCTCTTGACATGGCAGGTTCAATGTTCCTTGTTGTTGTATATCTTTTGTTCACAATTATTTGTTCCTCCCCAGCCTTTTCATGCTTCCCTGCCCCATTTTGTGGGGCTTTGCCATGTGTCATATCCTGACCAATGTGATATGAGCAGACATGATGCTAGGGTCATATGTACAGAAGCTTTCAATTTGATTTCTTGGATTGGCTGGGTGCTTTTTTTCTGGGCTACCTCTATGAGAACAACATGTCCTCAATTGTAGCTTCTCCTTCAGCCTGGGTTACAGAATGAGAAGACATGTAGAATCCAGCTAAGTCTAACAGAGCTGTAGCTGACCCCAAACCCCCAAGAAATTTAAGAATTAAATATGTATTGATAAGATTTTGAGGTTGTTTGTTCTCCAGCCTACCCTCGTTAAAAACTGACTGATACATATACACTCAGGCCTAGAGCTAACCACAGAGTTTGCAAAGTCACATACAGTTGTAGGTATGAAGAAGCAGTGAACCTCTAAGAAAGCAAAGGAAGTTATTCTGCAGTAAGAATTAAAGAATAATATCTCAACATTTCTCTCCTGAAGAGATCTGGAGGAATAGGTTGGATCTCAGGAGATCACAATGGCAAGATGCAATAACCCCAGTGTACAATCGTAGCTCAAACTTGTGTGCAGCCTCATCCCTACACCTATCATCAGAGTAGAAGCAGCTCCCTAAGGCCCTTATATTTTATCTGAGGGTTCAGATAAAAGAGCCCTTATTATTTCTTCCCAAGTCCAAGTGAAAGAGATGTCATCTCACTACAGTTGGTTCAACTCCTTTCTCTTACTGAGGGCAATATTTCTGATAAACATTCTCCAGCCTGGATCCTATTTCCTAAAAGTTATCTTTTAACTCAGTTACAATTTTTGTTAAAAAATACACATCCAGGGCTTCCCTGGTGGCGCAGTGGTTGAGAGTCCCCCTGCCGATACAGGGGACACAGGTTCATGCCCCGGTCCGGGAAGATCCCACATGCCGCAGAGCGTCTAGGCCCGTGAGCCATGGCCGCTGAGCCTGCACGTCCAGAGCCTGTGCCCCGCAACGGGAGAGGCCACAACAGTGAGAGGTCCGCGTACCAAAAAAAACAAAAACAAAACAAAAACAAAAAAAAAACACATCCAGTGAAGAGTGGTCGTTTCTCTGTTTTCTACAAGAGAGAATTTCAGAAGATAAAAATTTCTGTATACAAGTTGAAGCCTCTCATCTTTTTTTAAAATGTCACATAACTATTAAATGATCACAAGCAGAAATTTATGAGATTTTCTCTATGAAATCCAAGTTTCCTCATCTGTGAAAAGGAAATAATAATACCGATGTCTTAGGGATCATGTGAGTATTATATAAGAGAGAATGGAGGATGTGTGACACAGAGTAAGTACTCTATAAATGACAACTGATATTAATGTAGTGGGGAAGGATGAGGTGGCATACCTGGAGGAAACAGAATTGGAAATAATTTGTGAATTAAATAACAAACAGAGACCCCACCCATACAGGGCTGTTTGGGAGAAGGAAGAGAACACATTACGCAAACAGCAAACCTGTGTCCAAAGCTAACAGGAAGGGAAACCCAGAGTGAATTCCACCTGCTTTCCACTTGCACCTGCTATTTATTTACTTTTCAGCTTCATCAATCGAGGCCAAATTGTTATTAAAAAAAAAAAAAACTCAAAACATAAGTAGAGAAGAGAGAATGGTAGAGAGAACAAGAGGGAAGGGAAAAGAATAACACCATAATAGATAACATTTGTTGAGTTCTTACTATGTGCCCAGCATAGTGTCACATATGGGTTAATATATTTACTAATCACAACGGCTCTATAGGGAGGTTACTCTTGTCCCTGTTTTATAGGTAAGGACTGAAGTGTGGAGATATTGAGTGCTTTGCCCAAGATGTAACAGCTAGTAAAAGGGAGAGTCAGCATTTAATCCAGCCAGTCTCATTCCAGAGACTGACTTTTTAAATCCCTCCATTATATAGCCTCACAAGGTTTGCTAGAATGGAAAGGAGAAATATCCTAGGAAGAGATGGGAACAGGAAAAAGAATATCATCCTTTCCCTGTGGTCAGGCAGATCTTCATATGTGAATGGAAAGCAGTCTGATTTGGAAGCAGTACATTTTGAGACTCTCCCTGACCGTTTTTACGTACAGGCACCATTTGGTTTATGACTTCTGCGGGTTCAGTAAATCTCTAAACCTCATTTTCCTCAGTTGAAAAATCCTGTAGTTTACTAAATCACCTCTGTGGATCAAATAATAATAGGACAACAGTTATTTGACTGTTTTTTTAAAAGCATGTCATTTAGGCAAAGTAATTAGTGCATGGTAACCGTTCAATAAATGATAGCTGCTATCATGATAATTATATATTATTATTAAATTAGTTGGAGAAAAAAATCAAGAAATTCTTCATGAAGTAAGTGGTATTTCAGCAGCTTCTAGTGGATGGGGAGGATTCTCATAGGTGGAAATCAGATGGATTGTTCTAGGAGAAGGAACAGTATAAGTAAGGAACAGTCATAAGAAAACACAAACTTGATGTTCTGACTTCGCTATTTCAGGAATCAGGGAAGCATATGATACGTCTCAGAAATGCATCGCTCTAAAATTTGTTGAAAGACAACCCTTTGGAACTTAACGTGGCAGACCCTTAGCCATCTGGGAACTTTTACTAAATGGAAAGATAGTCCCAGAGGGATCTCCATACTGGAGGTTTTACTGTAGCAAGACACAAATAGACCCACAATCTGTTTCCACAGGACTGCCAGCAAGTGTCCATCAGAGATCCTCTTCTCCCAGAAATAGTTGGCTTTTCCCTTGATTTTCTGCTGAAGCTATTGGAGGAGCCACTGACCAAAGCCATCATATGCTCAGACTCCAATTCTGGAATCTTATTATTTAAGTCAGGTCCAGATGTGGTTGAGACTCCTCAGGTACCTCTTTATGTTTATCACTCTTTATCTAAAAACCTGTGACCTAAAAAGGCAACGTCTTCCCCCACTGACACAACATACAATGGTGAGCTAGAGGTTGGATAACCACAAAGGACGATCCCACATGAAAGGTAGAGTAATGAAAGTGCCTTAGCTTTCACAATTTTAGGTAAATTTTGTCAGGACCCTGGAATTTAGGAACAGTTACTGTTCTTTGAATAGGGCCTGCATTTAGTCCCTAGGAGTAGCTCCCAAATTCATCACTCCCTTTATTTATTTGTTTGTTTTTTTATATTTTTATTGATATATAGTTGACATACAATATTGTTAGTTTCAGTACAACATAGTGATTTGACATTTAAATACACTACAAGTGTTCACCGCCATAAGTCTAGTAACCATCTGTCACCATACAAATTATTACAGTATTACTGACTGTATTTATTTATGCTGTATATTACATCCCTGTGACTTATTTATTGTAAACCTGGAAGTTTGTACCTCTTAATCTCCTTTACCTATTTCACCCAAATCTCTACCTTCCTTCCCCCTCTGGCAACCACCAGTTAGCACTCTGTGAAATAAGAAATAAGTCTATCTCTGTTTTGTTTTGTTTGTTTGTTTATTTTGTGTTTTAGATTCCACATATAAGTGAGGTCATTTGGTATTTGTCTTTCTCTGTCTGACTTATTTCACTTAGCATTATATTGTCTAGGTCCATCCATGTTGTCACAAATGGCAAGATTTTATTCTTTTTTATGGTTGAGTCATGTTCCATTGTGTACTTATATAGCACATCTTCTTCATCCACTTATCTATCATCGGACACTTAGGTTGATTGCATGTCTTGGCTGTTGTAAATAATGCTGCTATGAACACTGGGGTGCATGTATCTTTTTGAATTAGTATTTTCATTTTCTTCAGATATATACCCAGGAGTGTAACTGCTGGATCATAAGGTAATTCTATTTTTAGTTTTTTGAGGAACCTCCATACTGTTTTCCATAATAGATGCAGCAATTTACATTTGTAAATTGCTACCAACAGTGTACAAGGGTTCCTACCAACAGTGTACAAGGGTTCCTACCAACAGTGTACAAGGGTTCCCTTTTCTCTACGTCCTCGCCAACGTTTTTAATTTTTTTTATTTTTGAGGATACCTATTCTGACAAGAGTGAGGTGATATCTTATTGTTGTTTTGATTTGCATTTCCTGATGATTAATAATGTTGGGCATCTTTTCATGTGTCTGTTGGCCATTTGTGTGTCTTCTTTGGAGAAATGTCTATTCAGGTCCACTGTCCCTTTTTTAATTAGATTGTTTGGGGGTTTTGATATTGAGTTGTTTAGCTTCTTTATATAATTTAAATATTAACACTTTACTGGAAATATAATTTGCAAATACCTTCTCCCATTCAGAAGGTTGCCTTTCCATTTCATTGGTGGTTTCCTTCACTGTACAAAAGCTTTTTAATTTGATGTAGTCCCGTTTATTTTTGCATTTGTTGCCCTTGCCTGAGGAGACAGACCCCCTCCCAAAATTGCAAAGATCTGTGTCAAAGAGCATACTGCTTATCTTTTCATCTAGGAGTTTTATGGTGTCTTACACTTAAGTCTGTAATCCATTTTGAGTTTATTTTCATATATGTATGACAAAGTAGTCCAGTTTGATTATTTTGCATGTAGCTGTCAGTTTTCCCAGAACCATTTATTGAAGATGCAGTCTTTTCCCCGTTGTATATTCTTGCTTCCTTTGTCCTAGATTAATTGACCATGTAAGTGCAGGTTTATTTCTAGGCCTTCTATTCTGTTCCCTTGATCTGCGTGTCTGTTTTTGTGCCAGTACCATACTGTTTTTATTTTTAACTTTTTATTTTTTAATTTTTTTTTTTTTTTGCGGTACGCGGACCTCTCACTGTTGTGGCCTCTCCCGTTGCGGAGCACAGGCTCCGGACGCGCAGGCTCAGCGGCCATGGCTCACGGGCCTAGCCACTCTGCGGCATGTGGGATCTTCCCGGACCGGGACACGAACCCGTGTCCCCTGCATCGGCAGGCGGCCTCTCAACCACTGCACCACCAGGGAAGCCCTAACTTTTTATTTTATATTGGAGTATAGCTTATTAAAAATGTTGAGATAGTTTCAGGTGCACATCAAACACTCCCATTTACCATTGCAACAAAAAGAATAAAATATCTAGGAATAAACCTACCTAAGGAGACAAAAGACCTGTATGCAGAAAATTATAAGACACTGATGAAAGAAATTAAAGATGATATAAATCGATGGAGAGATATACCATGTTCTTGGATTGGAAGAATCAACATTGTGAAAATGACTCTACTACCCAAAGCAATCTATAGATTCAATGCAATCCCTATCAAACTACCACTGGCATTTTTCACAGAACTAGAACAAAAAATTTCACAATTTGTATGGAAACACAAAAGACCCCGAATAGCCAAAGCAATCTTGAGAACGAAAGAAGGAACTGGAGGAATCAGGCTCCCTGACTTCAGACTATACTACAAAGCTACAGTCATCAAGACGGTATGGTACTGGCACAAAAACAGAAAGATAGATCAATGGAACAGGATAGAAAGCCCAGAGATAAACCCATGCACATATGGACACCTTATCTTTGATAAAGGTGGCAGTAATGTACAATGGAGAAAGGACAGCCTCTTCAATAAGTGGTGCTGGGAAAACTGGACAGGTACATGTAAAAGTATGAGATTAGATCACTCCCTAACACCATACACAAAAATAAGCTCAAAATGGATTAAAGACCTAAATGTAAGGCCAGAAACTATCAAACTCTTAGAGGAAAACATAGGCAGAACACTCTATGACATAAATCAAAGCAAGATCCTTTCTGACCCACCTCCTAGAGTAATGGAAATAAAAACAAAAATAAACAAATGGGACCTAATGAAACTTCAAAGCTTTTGCACAGCAAAGGAAACCATAAACAAGACCAAAAGACAACCCTCAGAATGGGAGAAAATATTTGCAAATGAAGCAACCGACAAAGGATTAATCTCCAAAATTTACAAGCAGCTCATGCAGCTCAATAACAAGAAAACAAACAACCCAATCCAAAAATGGGCAGAAGACCTAAATAGACATTTCTCCAAAGAAGATATACAGACTGCCAACAAACACATGAAAGAATGCAAAGCAGCTCATGCTGTTTTGATTACAGTAGCTTTGTATCAGTAGTATAGTTTGAAACCAGGGAGCGTGATGCCTTCAGCTTTATTCTGCTTTCTCAGGATTGCTTTGGCTTTCTGGGCCTTTTGTGGCTCCATATACGTTCTAGGATTATTTGTTCTAGTCCTGTGAAAAATGCTATTTGTATTTTGATGGGAATTGTATTGAATCTGCATATTGCTTTGGGTAGTACAGAGATTTTAACAATATTAATTCTTTTACTCCATGAGCATGTTATATCTTTCCATTTATTTGAGTTGTCTTCAATTTCTTTCATCAGTGTCATATTTTTCAGTTTTTTACCTCCTGATTAAATGTATTCCTAGGTATTTAATTCTTTTTGATGCAGTTGTAAATGGGATTTTCTTAATTTTTCTTCCTGGTAGAACATTGTTAATATGTAGAATTGCAACAGATTTCTATATATTATTTTTGTATCCTGCAACCTTAATTAATTTATTAATTCTAATAGTTTTTTGGTAGAGTCTTTAGGATTTCTATATATAGTATTATGTTACCTGCAAACAGTGACAATTTTATTTCTTCCTTTCCAATTTAGATACATATTACTTATTTTTCTTGTCTGATTGCTGTGGCTAGGGCTTCCAACGCTCTGTTGAACAAGTCTATTACTTCATTTAGCTCTTGACTCTCCCCATGGGATATTAACTTTACTGTCTGAGATGTTCTTGCTGTTTTGTAAGAAACAGCCTTTGTTTACAGCTAAGTAAATTTTTTAGCCTATTTCTGGCCTATAGGAAGTTGAGGGCTTGGAAGCTTTTTAGAAACAAGAGCAATCTCAGTCACTTTTAATGCAAGCTGGTGGTCCATTTCTGATACAACTCCCTTAAAAACCTTATGGGCTTTCCACATATTAATGTAGAAATGTAGAATCAAATGTCCAATTCATTTTATAGAAGCAACAGCTACAATCTTTTTTGTATGCCTCTCTTTACTTTGACCACGCATTGTTGTGGAAAAAAAAAAATAATGCTCTTAAGATTCTGAGAAGTCCTTTGTCTGACTGAGAGGGCCTATTGGACATAACTTTAAATCTTTTGGATGTCTTAAAACCATGCTTTTGATACCATTAGGCAGCTGCTTAATTTATAAATTATTTAGAATTTTAACTAAGGTTATATTTTTTTCTTGCCTTTAAAAAAAAGCTCAAACCAGTATTACCCCAAATAATATCCAGTCATAATACCTTTTTGACCATCTTTTATTTCCCAATTCAACCCCACAATCACATTCATGCAATAGTATTATAATTACTATTTTATAGTTAAGAAAGAGGAGGCTCAGAGAGGTCAATTTTCATTCTAAAATTACACTGCTATTAGCATAACTGGCATTTAAGCTTCAATTTATCTGTCTTCAAAGCTATAAAATTGACCATTTCGCTCCACTGTGTTTCATCATAATAATCTCACCCTCTGGCATTACACTTTACAGTTTACGAAGCATGATTTCATTTGATCTCATTTAATCCAAGCCCGAGAGATTGGAGGATTCTCTGTCATGGCCAGACAGAGGGCTAAACTAAAATATAAAACTTGGGACTCCCCTGGTGGTGCAGTGGTTAAGAATCCGCCTGCCAATGCAGGGGACCCAGGTTTGATCCCTGGTCCGGGAAGATCCCATGTGCCGCGGAGCAACTAAGCCCGTGTGCCACAACTACTGAGCTTGTGTGCCACAACTACTGAGCCTGTGTGCCACAACTACTGAAGCCCACGTGCCTAAATCCCGTGCTCCACAACAAGAGAAGCCACTGCAATGAGAAGCCCACATGCCACAACGAAGAGTAGCCCCAGCTCATCCCACCTTCAGAAAGCCCGTGTGCAGCAACAAAGACCCAACACAACCAAAAATAAATAAATAAATAAAATTGATTCTTTAAAAAATAAAATATAAAACTCCCTCTTCTCTAATCTTCTTCAACAAAACAAAAATGAATAATTTCAAAATGACTTACCTTCTTCCCTGTGTGTAAAAAAATGTGCTTTGCCTAATCATTTTCAACCAGCTAAGAGTTTCTGATCAACAGCAAGTGTAAGCACTTAGCAATTTTTAATGCCTTTCCCCACTTTTGTTTCCTTTCACTGAGTTTGGTTGATTTGTGCAATAGTAGAAATGGGTCTGTGGTTGGGGAGAGATGTCACATTGGGCCTCATTTGTGCAAACTGTGGGTGCTAGCCCTGTGAACCAAGTCTCTCACACAGAGAGCGTGGTGGTCTGGCTGATGCCCAGGGCTTAGGAGGGCCAAGACACAGAAGCCAATTAGAAATAATCACCTATTACCATTTTTAACTTTACTCAACAGTATATAAAACTGAATGTGGAGTTCTGCACATTTGTTGATCATTCAACATTCTGAGCCACCACCTAGTAGCACTGCATGCCAGCCAACAGTTCAGAGTGGACAGTTTTGCCTTGTTCTCTGTATAGCAGGGTTTGTTTGTCCAAGGGATTGCCTTTTTTATTGCATTTTGTCCTTCCTGTCTTATAATCGTGAATGGAAAGTGGAAAAACGCAAGTGCCACTACTTGTAGCAAAAACAGAGATATAATAAGTGTAATACAATCGAGGAAAAGCTAGAAATTGCTCCAGCATGTGTGTGTGCTCTGAATGACAGCTGCTTTGAATTTAGGCTCCATCACTTACTAGCTGGATGACCTTAGACAGAATGCTTTTTCTGTCTTCTACAAAATGGGGATTATAATTAAATTCCTTTCTCATATATTATGTGAGGATTAAATGACATAATCATGAAAGATGCTATTTAGACACCTGTAAGGCAGTGCTTTTCAAAATAGAGTTTCCCGACCAGCAGCATCAGCATCACCTGGGAACTTGTTTGAAATACAAATTCTCCAGCCCCACTCCAGACCTACTGAATCAGAAACTCTAGGACTGGGCCCAGAAATCTGTGTGTCACCAAGCAATCCAGGTAATTATAATGCACTCTAATGCTGATACTGACATAAATTATGATGGAGAAGAGCAGGCTCAGAAGTTAACTGATCTAGATTTAAATTCCAGTTCTGCCTCTCAGAAATTGTGTGATTTGGGGTGAACTATGCAGCCTGTTGGTGCCTCTGTTTTCTCATCTGCAAATTTAGAACAATATTATGTTTATCCTGAATTTGTCATGAAAATTTAAACAACATATCAATCATATCACAACTCTTGAATACATGATACCTGGTTGTTTTGTGGTTCTTCTTATTGTTTTATTCTGATTTTAATTGCCCTTAATCCAATTGGCTTTATACTTAATTGTGGAGGAAAATCAAAATCAAAGCGCATATATGAAATATTGAAAATATATTGTGGGAGAAGATTTTTTCTAAAGTTAGAGAAACATACAAATTTTATTTATTTTCTAGCTGTTTTGGAAAATAACCCTCCTCTACAACAGTAGTTTATAGTTTGATTTCTATACTTTTGACCATCATACACTTTTTAAGGAAGATATAATTTCAGAATGTATTGTCCTAGCAAAACATCTCTGGCCCAGAGCTGGATTCTCTCATCAGGGACTTTCTGGTCTGCCAGGAAGGTAGGGGAGGATGGACAGAGAAAGAGGGAGAAGGTCCAGGGCCTGCCAGTCAGGGCCCTAAAGGCCAGTCCCTCTGCTACAGGGCTGGCTTTTGCTTTGGCCAGAGGCCCATTCCAAGAAGTACTGCTGGGACCAGGAGCTCAGGTACAGCCTGAGCAGGTGTGACCAGCAGGCAAGCATAGTGAAAAATCCAAAAACAGAGGAAACAGGAGAGAATGTAACTGTGGGCCAAGCCGCAGGTAGCCATGGAGACTCTTGGCTATGCCGGCCAGAGCACAGAGCAGAAGCAGCCCTTCCTCCTGTAGAGGAAAAGGAAAAGAGCAAAGTGGATTGTGCTCCTGGTCATTTTTCTGCCGCTAACTCATTGTCAGACTCATTGTCAGACTCCGGACAAGTTTCTGGTCCCTACACATTTCTCCATCTAAAAAATCTAGGAAGAGCTGCCATGAAAACCCAGGATTTTAACAATTTGTATGTAAATCAAAAACCTACCCATGGTGAGTAGGTTTTCTAAGTAGTGCCCTGGACCGTGATGGTAACTCTTCTGCCAACCCCAATAATCACTAGCCCTCAATGCTGGTACATCTCTCTCCCTGTACCATTGCTGTTGGCATGGTAACACTGGCATCTTTGCATGCCTGACCCCAGACCTTTTCTCTATGTGGCTGGATTCTTGGATGGCTGTGTTTCCCTTTCACCCACATTTGGTCTGGTGACAGCCATCGTAATGGATGCCCCAGACATACATCTACCCACAGGATCTAAGGGCACCTCTGTTTCCCTGGCATTTCCTAACTTGCTTACCTTCCAAAGAAAAGTGCCTTCGCTTTTCCTGATCCCTTTACTCTGCATTCTCTTTTCTTTCCCTTCAACTCCCATCTCCTCTCAGCTTGGTTTATGGAGAGAATAAACTTAATTCGGAGTCACAGCTGAACTTCATCAAGTTACATAACTTCTCTGAGCCTCAGTTTCCTCATTTTTTAACCAGGATAGTGGCATATATCTCATACCATCATCAGCAAGATGAAACAAGAAAATACATGTAATGTGCTTAGTACCGGGCCTCCTCTATAGTAAGCACACACAAATGAGTACTAATTCTGTCATTACCATCGCCTTCATCATCAGCATGAGCTCATAGCATTTATCTCTGGACTCAACTACTTATTTCAAGTTTGTCTTCCTACAGGATTGCAAACTCCATGAGGGTAAGCATCCTGTTTTGCTCACTGCTAGCTCTTCACCCAGTGGCTGGTCCACAGAATAGGTTGCAACAATATTTGTGAAATAGATGTTGGAAAGCGGAAGCTGGGCAAAGACTTTTAAAGTATGGTGTGAATGTGTGTGTGTGTGCACATGCGTGTGCATGTGTGAGTGTTTCTGCCTGTGTGCTGCAGTCCTGAAGAATCTAGTTCCCTTCTCTGCTGCACATGTTGCTCTACCTCACACTTAGAGCCTAATCAACTGGAATGGTCCTTTGGGGACTCTCCGGAGCTACTCTATTTTAGTCCCTTCCTCAAGCCACCCAGCCTGCCCTCATCCCCAGGGAGCCACAAGATGAGAGCCACAGCCATTTATACTTACTAACTGGTGTGGAAGATGGTGGCTGAAAATTAAGGAGAATAAATAACCAGCCTATCCGCAGTTAATGCTTTCAAAAAGGAACAGAGAATGAAGGGCATTTACAGTATATTTAGATCTCCAAACACAATACTTCAAGAAACAGACACCTAGAGCTGCTCATTTGGTCTCAGCCACATCATTGACCGATGAACAACCATATACTGAGAACGTACTTTGTGCCAAGCACCATGCTAAGTACAGTTATAGAGAAAACTGCAGCTCTTTGTTGGCAGGGAAAAAGCATGGGCCAGAAACAAAAATAACAGAATTACAATGCAAACTGATAAACGTGTCCATATGAGAAGCACAGAGCACTTTACGTGGTACCGCTTTCTTCTGGATGAAGTCAAGAAAGTTTTTCCAAAGGGAGCAACGTCTGAGCTAAGTTTTTCAGATCTAGAGTTAACCAGATGAGGAGAGGCATGTGTAAATGCATGGAGGGTGAGAACATGATGCTTGTTGGGAAATCCAGGTGCTGATAAGACAGGAATGCTAATAATAAAAGTAATAGAAATATAGTAGCTAACACTTTTATAGTACTTACCACGTGCCAGACCCTGTTCTAAGCATTTTACACATTCTAACTCATTGAACAACTAGAGCTTAGGGCTCCAGGAGTTGAAAGAATTTGGGAGAAGCCAAGTTCAAAAGTAGAAGGTTCCAGGGCTTCCCTGGTGGCGCAGTGGTTGAGAGTCCGCCTGCCGATGCAGGGGACGCGGGTTCGTGCCCCGGTCTGGGAGGATCCCACATGCCGCGGAGCGGCTGGGCCCGTGAGCCATGGCCGCTGAGCCTGCGCGTCCGGAGCCTGTGCTCCGCAGCGGGAGAGGCCACAACAGTGAGAGGCCCGTGTATTGCAAAAAAAAAAAAAAAGTAGACGGTTCCAGATCTTGGTGGTTTTATGAGTAGGGCTTGGGAGGTTAGGATTTGATTATGGGAAGATGGGGAGTTACAAAAGGGCATGATTTGATCTTGACGAGTAGATGTTTTAGAATGATTAGTTTCATTGTACGGTGGTGGATGGATAAGAGTGAGCTTCAGACTGGAGTCTGGGAGATCAGTGAACAGACTGCTGGAGAGTTCCAGGTGAGAGCTTTGAGCACCTGAATCAGGAAGCAGTGTTGGGAGGAGTCAATATAGTTTGAGTTGCTGAGGGCCACACATCTAGATACAGAGCTCGTTCTTTTTTTCCAGCTTTATTGAGGTCTACCTAATATACAATGCTTTCCATATTTACTGTAAATTTTGACGAGTTTGGGCATATGCATACTCTCTGTGAGTCTACCCTCTTTACTGCCTTCCTTACCACACAGTGTCTTGCAGATGTCAGAACACTTGAGATATCCCTGACACTGCCTCTGGACTTCCTTCCTTACCATCTGTGCTGTCTAATGGACCACTTTATTTCTCTGAGCCTCAGTTTCCTCATATGCTAAAGGATGGTAGTAAGACCTTCTCTGCTTACATGCAGAACAGGTCAACTCACTTTGTGCTTTCTGAATATTAAACTGTGATGTAAATGTGAGGGCTGTACTGTGCAGATACAGAAGAGGAGGGTAAGGGTGAGAATGAGGATGAGGACAGCCACACCTTTCCAGAAACCATTTCCCCTTGGTTTCACAGGCCAAGCTCTACCCGTTAATTTAATCTTTCATAGTACCTTGTCCTGTTCCCCTTCCCCTTCCAGAAAAAAAATAATTTCTCTCTCTCCTATTGTCCCATTAAAATTGTGCTCACGACTCAGCCTTTACATCAGATCGCAGTCCCTAAATAATGATTAATTCTGGGTAGATTACTATTGATGTCTGATTCAAGACCTGAACCCTCCAATGTCCAGGGACTAGGGGGACAGTTTTACATATATGCACCCTTATGTTTAGACTTGAAGACCAGAGTATTTTTGTTGCTGTATTATTTAATTATTCAAAATAGAAGTCACCCACTACGGAAAATGACAGCTTGCGACATGTAATTTGCCTTCCAAACAAACTCATTTGGGCTTTGACATTTGACAGAGAAAGGTCTGGGAAGATGAGCTGTTTGGAAAGGGTGTCTCTGCGTCTGACACTGCCTGAACTTTGGTAGGTTGATTTTTACAATTGCCAGATTATCAAAGGTTACACTCATTTAAATTCTCCCTTTACTAACAAAGAAAGAAAACAAAATGCCACAAGCTGCCTTAGCCTGCTGTCCTCCACTACACGCACTAGCTGAGGACTCTCCTAAAATTCTTCATGTCTGCAAAAGGTGCGGTGAATTTGACAAAATTAATCTATCATACCCTCGCGCACACTTTCTGCATCCTTTCCTCTCTGAAAATTCAGAGCGCTCTTGCTCTATTAAATTCTGCTCTGTATAAAAACTCTCTTCCATCAGTACTCATTCAGCCTCCATTCCTTCACTTTCCAGATGTGCTTGGGTTGTTTGTCGTCAGGCGCAGAGCTGGGTACATACGGCTGAATGTGTCTGCTGTTCCCATCCCTTTCCTATGATGCCGAAATAATCTTCTGAGTAGTGTCCCTTCCCCGTTTTGCTCCAGTCTTTCTCTCCACAGGCACACTGGAGCCCTTCGATAAAGCACTAGTGTGACTATTTCCCTCCAGGGACTGCAGAAATTGCCATTATACAACTGAATCTGACCCATAGAGCCTTTATTTTATTAATTCACTTTACAAATAGTTATTTAGTACCCAGTGTATGGCAGGCATATTGTACAAGGTATTGGGAGATATAGCAGTGATGAAAATGGGCAACGACATTTGCTCTCACAGTAGAAAAATAAATAAGTAAACAAAGAGCACAAAAATAAATATATAGCTTTGAACTATCTAGTTAAGAAATAAACACTACTATAAGAGAAGAAGAGAGGACATCCCACTTAGGTTGGTATGAGGAGGCTGGGGGAGGTCTCTGGAGTCTGAAGGAGTGACAATCTGGGTAAAGCTCGGAGCGTGAGTAGGAGGTGAGAAACCCTATGATGTGCTCAAGAAGGGCAGTGTGTTGAGAGCCTACTGCTCCAGGGAGAGAAGTGAAGGTGGACAGGAAGCTAGGGACCTGGCCATGTAATACCTTATAAGGTGGTAGTCCTCAGCCCTGATGTTCAGTGCTTGGGAGATTTTTTCAACTGCGGACGCCCTGTCCTTACCCCAGATCAATTTGTTTTGAATCTGATTGGGAGGAGCCTGAGCATGCATCCGTTTATAAAGCTCTCCAGGTGATTCAAATGTGCAAGCCAGTATTGACAACACCTGCTGTTCAGTCTTCTAAATTGACCCAACCTCCCACTATGTTTCATCTCCATCTTGCCCATCCTTTCCCTAACACTATCCCATAGCATCCTCTCTTCCCCTTAAACACTAACCACTTTCATATCTCTTCATTTCTGCTTAACTAGTTTCCTCAGCCTAAAATTCAACCCCCCTCCCAATATCAGTTAGGGATGTTTGGGGCTGCAAGTAATTAAAACCCTGACTAGGAATAGCTTAAATAAACAGAGGCTTATGTTTCTCAAATTATGAGTGTCAAGGTAGGTGTCAGCTGGCATTGTTCGGAGGCTTAGTAATACCAGGGCCTGCAAGTCAGCCTTCAGTGCAGGAAGAAGGGAAGAAAGATGAGCCTCAGGTCATTTTCATCAGGAAAACTAGAGTTTTCCTGGAACCACACTCTGGCTGACTTCTCCTTGTGTCTCCTTGGCCATATCTGCATGAGGAGCCTTCTCTACCTGCAGGGGGCAGATGGATATGAAATTATTCACTTAGATGGACCATGTCCCATCACCTAGAGCTTGGTGCTGGGGTTCTGTTAAATGGAATAAGGGGAGGTAGCTGTTGTTTAGACAACAGACACTGTCTTCCACACCTGCTCATAATCTGCTAATGAAACCCTACCATCCCTGAATAAATGAAAATTGTGGTTCAGGGAGAAAAAGTTACATACCCAAGATTACTGGTGCTAGTGGTTAGGAGAGACCAAGCAGAAGGGTTCCTTGCTCACACAGTGTTTACACTCAGTTTTAAGTTGGAGGACTTTTTGTGAGTGATGAGTGGGGTTGGGACATGAGGATTCGGAGGCAAGGTCAAGGTACAGGTTTGCATCTTTTGGCAAAACAACAAACTCTAGTGGTCTGACCGGACTCCTGGGTTTGTGTTCCATAAAATTAAAGGACTTCAGAGAAGTAGAACAGCAGGGAGGGGTATGGGAAGATCTCATGGATGACCCTAGAGGATATGGGATCTAATAGGTTTTCCTTGGTAGAAAGAAGGAGAAAGGACCCAGGCTGCAAAGAATACAACAACTCCCAGTCCCACTTTCAATACCTCCGTGAGTTTTGGAAGAGGATGAGAGTCTAGATAGAGATGATACAAAGTTCTGCCAGGATCAGGGTTTAAAACTGCCCTCAATAATTTCAGCTTCCATTGTGATCAGTGTGTGTGTGTGTGTGTGTGTGTGTGTGTGTGTGTGTATATCTATATCTATATCTATATCTATATCTATATCCTGGCTGGGAAGGGACCGCTTCCTCCAAATTGCTCTTTGAAGCACGTTCTTGTAATTGAACCCTAGCCCCAGATGTCCCTGGCATTTTTTTTTTTAAAGCAAAAATTTATTTTAATCAATGTCCTTTCTGCCATGGGTAGTGGAATAAACGATAGGCTCTCACCCCAGGGAAATGGGCATGGCTTGCTGCTCAGACATATGGGTGGTGAAATTAATCAAAGCCCTTCTACTTTCAGCTGCTGACCCTAGACTCATGTGTGGAAACCCATACCATCATTACTATCATTATATGCATCATTTTCATTAAATCCTTATAAACTAAAGGGGTAGATTTCATTATCACACCTGCTTCTCAGATGAGGAAGTAGAGGCAAAGAGAGGTTAGGCAGGTCTTACTGGAGTGGTCAGGACCAGAATCTGGGCAGTCTGACTCCGGAGCCTGTGCTCTTAACTAGCATGCTACTTCCTGCCATAACCTATTATAGTATACTGCCTCCCAATTAGGAATGTCTTCCTCATACCCACTTGGAATCTGTCTTTTGGTACCCACTCTAAGCTTAAGACTATTAAAAGCCAACCATCCTTCTCACTACGTAATCAGAGGCCACCAAAGTGAGCCACAGACAACTCATAAAAGTTTTAAGAACCAGTTGTCACCTCTCGTTTCTACCCCTTCTACTCACTTTCTCCCCATTCCCTTGTTTATCCCTCCTCTTGGCCTTTCCTCTGGCCCCATGCTTGCATCTAAAATTGGACTAAATTTGGCTTTCATTTCCCCCCCCCCGGGCTCCCAACCCCCCTGGCTTTCATTTTTTAATCCACTATACTTTTTTTTTCTTTTTTTTTTTTTGAGCTCAGCTTTTTATTGAACGTGTTACTAAAGAGGTTTAGTCAAAAAGACCAAAGCCCATGTCATCATCAGGCTCTTCAGATTCTTCTTTCTTTGCTTCCACTTTCTTCTCCTCAGCTGGGGCAGCAGTGGTGGAGGGGGCAGGACCTCCTGCTGGTGTAGCACCAGCTGCTGGGGCAGGTCCACCTGCCCCCACGTTGCAGATGAGCCTCCTGATGTTGACAATGGCCAAAGCCTTTGCAAACAAGCCTGGCCAGAAAGGTTCAACATTTACATTGGCTGCTTTAATGAGAGCATTGATCTTATCCTCCGTGACCGTCACCTCATCGTCATGCGGGATGAGGGCCAAGCAGATACAGGCGAGCTCCGAGACGGAGGCCATGGTGTGGGCGAGCGCTAGGCAGGGACTGCCGGGCGCGGTGCTAGTCACCGGATGAAGTGAGGGACTCACCCCAACGTGGCCTTAGCTTCCTCGGAAGGACAGAACACCTTAGCTGCAGCTGAGGAAAAGCTAATCCACTATACTTTTAAAGGAAAAGAATTGTCTGACTTTCCCACTCCAAACTCAGATTGGACCTCCCAGATGCTTTGTAGTTTTATGGAGCTAGTTCAAACCCCCTTGACCCCAATTTCAGCGTCAACTATGTCTGTTCCAACTCCTCAAAGAAAGGTGCCGTCGGCCTTCCAGTTTTCCTTTTGTTATTGTCGGTGTTTATTTTTTTTTAAGCTAGTTTGTTGAGTTCTTGCTTTGTACCAAGCACTGTGCTAAGCCCTTGCTCTGTTCTGTCTCACTTGATTCACCCCTAAACCCTGTGGGGTAAGTATTAGTATTATCTCTATTGTACAGACAAACGAATTGAGCCCCAGCAAGATTCACTCACCTGCACAGGTTTGCACCCAAGCCCATGTCTGGCTGACACCAAATTTCTCTCTTCTAGGGCTACACAAAACAAGCCTAAATCTTCCTTCATATGTCAGCCTTTTAAATGTTAGCCAACAATTCTTATATTTGCCTGAGTCTCCTTTAGTTTCAACAACCACAGGTCCGGCCTCACGCTTCATTTGCCATGATTTTGCCTTCGTCTCCTCATCATCCTTCTCTCTCCTCAGTGTGTCCAGCGTTCATCTGCTTTTGGAGTTTGGTGTAGACCTGCATTCACTACTCCAGGTGGGGCCTGATTAACATAACATGTACAGTTGACCTGTTCCCTCCTTCATCCTTTATGGTCTGTTTCTGGCGATTAAATCATACATTCTTTCAACAGCCTCTAAGGCCCTAATCAGCAGAATGAATGAGTCCAGAGAGAAATTGCTTCTGAGGGTGTCGACTGTTAGCTCTGGAAATGGATAAAGTGAATGAAAGTAGAGGAGAAACAAAGTCTGGTGAGGAAGACTGTTAGGAGGCTGGACTCTTGTGATGGGAGTTGGGG
The DNA here is from genome assembly GCF_011762595.2 of Tursiops truncatus. Classification (NCBI taxonomy): domain Eukaryota; kingdom Metazoa; phylum Chordata; class Mammalia; order Artiodactyla; family Delphinidae; genus Tursiops; species Tursiops truncatus. The sequence continues at coordinate 98,946,379 of NC_047039.1, read as the reverse complement.
GTCATTGACTGCAGATGCATCGGTTCACATGTAACGTATTACCCCACATCCGGACACCAATGGTCAGCTCTTACCTGAAAATTCCCTGGTGGGAAGGCCACCTTGAGGCTATCTGATGTACTTAGTGTTCTGCTCAGCAGTTAGTGTTTTTGATGCTGGGCCTCCTTGGTCCTTGTGATCCTGTGACATAATGGAATCAAATTAAAGGCCCATTTACCAGCTTTATTGCCGATTATTTATAATACTCTGGTTCCACAGTGCTTCTTTATAGAGTGCTTAAACGGCCATTGCTGGATAGAGCTCGCCACAAATGCCTTCACATGCACGGCACGTTATGTCCCACAGCCTCAGCAAAGAAAGGGAAATGATTATTCTCAATTATTTCATATAGTCTATTTTATTGTTTTATTGTAATAAACCGCCATACCTTACACCACTTTAAAATCAATAGTTTGCATTAAACATAACGAAACATGGCCATTAATCTTGTTTAGCATTTCTGCTATTACCTTCTGGTAGTGAATCCGCAATATAGAAAAGGTAATAATTATTCACTTCCAATCAATAGGAACATTTTCAAATGCTCCTGTGTGTCCCACTGCTATTGCATCGATGGGACTTGATGACAATGGGGGTGTAGATTTAAAGACCCCTGGTTGGCCTGAAGTTCTTCATGCCCTCCCTGCACCTGCTAGCACATTCCCTGGCTCTCAGAGCATCCTTTTCAATTCCTTGAGACAATATGACAGAATGGTTAAAGACCTGGGCTTTGGAGTCAGACAGCCTAAGCTTAATTCCCTAAGCTTAGTTCCAACACTCACCGGTACCATTTGAACAACTTTCGGCATGTTATTTAACCACTCACTGCCTCAGTCTCCCCATCTATGAAAAGGGAATGCGAATGTCTACCTTGCAGGTTGGTTGTAAATATTACATGCAAACTTACAGGACATGCTTATCACAGTGTCTGAATTGTGGTCCGTGCACTAGAAATGATAACTGCCATTATTATGCCGTGCACACTTGGCGTTGAGAATGGCCTGGTAGACAGCTGTTGTTTCCGAAGAGCTAGTAGCAAAGGCAGGTGAAATGGTGGGTGCTGTTTCTATCCTTTTGTTCGTTCCTTTCCATCTGGCATAAGAAGATCCAGCTGTGCTTTTTGGTGGTACCCAGCATCTGGACTTGAAACCCTGACAGGAGAAATTGAGCCATCAATTTGGCTGTGATGCAAGAGGCCTTTTAACTCCCAACCCTTTGCTCTGCAGCAAAGTCTCTGTGGAGACAGCAGTAGACTGAATACATGGTTTTGTTCGTAAATACCCTTTGATCAACACTCAAGTCAAATATAACGAGTGGAGATGGTGAATTCTTAAGCTGTAATTGATGGCATGGCTCTTCCTATCCTGTTTAATTCAGCAACTGTTTATTGAACAGGTAGCATGTGCCAGGAGAAAGCCTAGGTGTTAAAGAGTAAAGAGATTCAAAGATTAATAAAGCATAATATTTGCTGTATAAATATCTTCAAATCTAGGCAAAGACACACATGTCACCTAAATAACTTGAGTCCAAAGTACAGAAAGAAAGATTGATTCTACTGAGCAGGGAGAAGTTATTTCAGCTAAAGCACAAGTGAGTAGACCCTCATCAGGAAAACAGAGGAGAAAGAATATTCCAGAGAGAGAGAGAGAACAACAGAGGCAAATGTCAAAGGGGGACAAATGCACATCTCAATGTTGCTTTGTTAGAATAAAATCCTTCTAAATTCCCTGCTGCCTAAAATGCATCTCGTGGCTCCATAGTTTCTCAGCCTCAGTCCACTCACTATGTTATCCTACCTAACCTAGCTTCCTAACAAACACTACACCAAGGCCGTCTGTACATTTTGAACAACATGTCCTCTGTTTCATGCCTCTCTAAGCTTGCATTTTCTGTCTCTTGGACTCAGAATTAATTTATCTACCTGAAAAACTATTCTCCTGGAAGACTCAAGCTCAAATATCACCACCTCTATGCAGCCTTCCCTGATGCTCTCAGATAATATCACAGTATGTCACAACTCTTTGTCTGCATGTCTGTTGTCATGTTCCTTGAATGAATGAATGTACAAATGAATGAATGGATGGATGAATGGAATCATGTATAATGTATTCAGAAAATGGCAAGTCTGCAGGGATTGGGACCTAGCCCATTTGGGTACATAGTGAGCTGGGCTTATAGGACAGGCTAAGTAAGGAATTTCAAATTTATTTTATATAAGATTATGTGAATGAACAGAATCATCTCCTAAGAAGATTAACCTAACAGCAGCCTGTAGACAATTTTGGCAAGGGAGAAACTAGAGGCAGACATACAACTTAGATGATGAGATACCAAAATACAATAGTTTCAGCAGAAATGAAGAGAAGAAGAAAGTGGAGGATATGCTAGAGAAAGAACACAGAAGTTGGCCATGGATTGATTAGAAAAGGGAAGAAGAGTAAAGAGGCAGAGATGAACCTCATATTGCCCCTCTTATCACTGCAAACATTGTTGGGAAAAGATGTTCCTATACCATTCTCCTCCTTACCCCACATTGCTTTAAGAAAAGTTACTAATCTGTTTAGGTCAGATTCCAGGACAGAGGTAGGAGAATGTACCCCAAGGTAGGGTCACTGAATTATGAACAAAATTGTCATGCTCTCTTCTAGTCTCTCCTCTCATTGCAGCCAGATCAATAAGTTAGCTCATCAAGTTTGCAACTTCCCCCTGTCTTTCCTGTCAAGAACGCTAGGACCTCGGTACGCAAAGCATGGTCCATGAGCCAGCAGCAGCAACAGCAGCAGAGAGCTTGGAGAAATACAGATTCTTGGGTCCCACTCCAGAGCTACTAATCGGTATGCACGTGAAAGTTTGAGAAGTACTGCTCCAGGAAATTATCACTTCAGTGTCAGACAACTAGCTTAGAAGGTATGACTCTCAACCTGAGCTGCATGTAAGAATCATATGGAGGATTTTTTTTTTATATACAGCAGGTTTTTATTAGCCATCAATTTTATACACATCAGTGTATACTGTCAATCCCAATCTCCCAATTCATCACACCACCACCCCCACACCCCTGCCACTTTCCCCCCTTTGTGTCCATACCTTTGTTCTCTACAACTGTGTCTCAACTTCTGCCCTGCAAACAGGTTCATCTGTACCATTTTTCTAGGTTCCACATATATCCGTTAATATATGATATATGTTTTTCTCTTTCTGGCTTACTTCACTCTGTATGACAGTCTCTAGATCCATCCGGGTCTCAACAAATGACCCAATTTCATTCCTTTTTATGGCTGAGTAATATTCCATTGTATATACGTACCACATCTTTATCCATTCGTCTGTCGATGGGCATTTAGGTAGCTTCCATGATCTGGCTATTGTAAATAGTGCTGCAGTGAGCATTGGGGTGCATGTGTCTTTTAGAATTTTGGTTTCCTCTGGGTGTATGCCCAGTAGTGGGATTGCTGGGTCATATGGTAGTTCTATTTTTAGTTTTCTAAGGAACCTCCATACTGTTCTCCAGAGTGGCTGTATCAATTTACATTCACACCAACAGTGCAAGAGGGTTCCCTTTTCTCCACAGCCTCTCCAGCATTTGTTGTTTGTAGATTTTCTGATGATGGCCATTCTAACTGATGTGAAGTGATACGTCATTGTAGTTTTGATTTGCATTTCTCTAACAATTAGTGATGTTGAGCAGCTTTTTATGTGCTTCTTGGCCATCTGTATGTCTTCTTTGGAGAAATGTCTATTTAGGTCTTCTGTCCATTTTTTGATTGGGTTGTTTGGTTTTTTTAATATTGAGCTACATGAGCTGTTTGTGTATTTTGGAGATTAATCCTTTGTCCATTGATTCTTTTGCAAATATTTTCTCCCATTCTGAGGGTTGTGTTTTGTCTTGTTGGTAGTTTCCTTTGCTTTGTAAAAGCTTTTAAGTTTCATTAGGTCCCATTTGTTTATTTTTGTTTTCAGTTCCATTACTCTAGGAGATGGATCAAAAAAGATCTTACTGTGACTTATGTCAAAGAGTGTTCTTCCTATGTTTTCCTCTAAGAGTTTTATAGTGTCCGGTCTTACACTTAGGTCTCTAATCCATTTTGAGTTGATTTTTTTGTATGGTGTTAGGGAGTGTTCTAATTTTGTTCTTTTACATGTAGCTGTCCAGTTTTCCCAGCACCACTTATGGAAGAGACTGTCTTTTCTCCATTGTATATCCTTGCCTCCTTTGTCATAGATTAGTTGACCATAGGTGTGTGGGTTTATCTCTGGGCTTTCTATCTTGTTCATTGATCTATGTTTCTGTTTTTGTGCCAGTACCATATTGTCTTGATTACTGTAGCTTTGTAGTATAGTCTGAAGTCAGGGAGTCTGATTCCTACAGCTCCGTTTTCTTCCCTCAAGACTGCTTTGGCTATACAGGGTCTTTTGTGTCTCCATACATATTTTAAGACTTTTTGTTCTAGTTCCATAAAAAATGCCATTGGTAATTTGACAGGGATTGCATTGAATCTGTAGATTGCTTTGGGTAGTATACTCATTTTCACAATATTGATTATTCCAATCCAAGTACATGGTATATCTCTCCATCTGTTTGGGTCATCTTTAATTTCTTTCATCAGTGTCTTATAGTTTTCTGCATACAGGTCTTTTGTCTCCCTAGGTAGGTTTATTCCTAGGTATTTTATTCTTTTTGTTGCAATTGTAACTGGGAGTGTTTCCTTAATTTCTCTTTCAGATTTTTCATCATTAGTATATAGGAATGCAAGAGATTTCTGTACATTAATTTTGTATCCTGCAACTTTACCAAATTCATTGATGAGCTCTAGTAGTTTTCCGGTGGCATCTTTAGGATTCTCTATGTATAGTAGCATATCATCTGAAAACAGTGACAGTTTTACTTCTTCTTTTCCAGTTTGTATTCCTTTTATTTCTTTTTCTTCTCTGATTGCTGTGGCTAGGACTTCCAAAACTATGTTGAATAATAGTGGTGAGAGTGGACATCCTTGTCTTGTTCCTGATCTTAGAGGAATTGCTTTCAGTTTTCCACCATTGAGAGTGATGTTTGCTGTGGGATTGTCATATATGGCCTTTATTATGATGAGGTAGGTTCCCTCTATGCCGACTAGCTGGAGAGTTTTTATCATAAATCGGTGTTGAATTTTGTCAAAACCTTTTTCTGCATTTATTGAGATGATCATATGGTTTTTATTCTCCAATTTCTTAATATGGTGTTTCACATTGATTGATTTGCATGTATTGAAGAATCCTTGCACCCCTGGAATAAATCCCACTTGATCATGTTGTATGGCCCTTTTATTGTGTTGTTGGATTCTGTTTGCTAGTATTTTGTTGAGGATTTTTGCATCTATATTCATGAATGATATTGGTCTGTCATTTTCCTTTTTTGTAGTATCTTTGTCTGGTTTTGGTATCAGGGTGATGGTGGTCTCATAGAATGAGTTTGGGAGTGTTCCTTCCTCCGCAATTTTTTGGAAGAGTTTGAGAAGGATGGGTGTTAGCTCTTCTCTAAATATTTGATAGAATTCACCTGTGAAGACTTCTGCTTCTGGACTTTTGTTTGTTGGAAGATTTTTTTAATTTTTTTTTCTTTTTTTTTGTGGTACGTGGGCCTCTCACTGTTGCGGCCTCTCCCGTTGTGGAGCACAGGCTCTGGACGCACAGGCTCAGCGGCCATGGCTCACGGGCCCAGCCGCTCCATGGCATGTGGGATCTTCCCAGACTGGGGCATGAACCCGTGTCCCCTGCATCGGCAGGCGGACTCTCAACCACTGCGCCACCAGGGAAGCCCATGTTGGAAAATTTTTAATCACAGTTTCAATTTCATTACTTGTAATTGGTCTGTTCATATTTTCTATTTCTTCCTGGTTCAGTCTTGGAAGGTTATACCTTTCTAAGAATTTGCCCATTTCTTCCAGGTTGTCCGTTTTATTGGCATAGAGTTGCTTGTAGTAGTCTCTTAGGATGCTTTGTATTTCTGCATTGTCTGTTGTAACTTCTCCTTTTTCATTTCTAATTTTATTGATTTGAGTCCTCTCCCTCTTATTCTTGATGAGTCCGGCTAATGGTTTATCAATTGTGTTTATCTTCTCAAAGCACCAGCTCTTAGTTTTATTGATCTTTGCTGTTGTTTTCTTTGTTTCTATTTCATTTATTTCTGCTCTGATCTTTATGATTTCTTTTCTTCTGCTAACTTTGGGTTTTGTTTGTTCTTCTTTATCTAGTTCCTTTAGGTGTAAGGTTAGATTGTTTATTTGAGATTTTTCTTGTTTCTTGAGGTAGGCTTGTATAGCTATAAACTTCCCTCTTAGAACTGCTTTTGCTGCATCCCATAGGTTTTGGATCATCGTGTTTTCATTGTCATTTGTCTGTAGGTATTTTTTGATTTCCTCTTCGATTTCTTCAGTGATCTCTTGGTTATTGAGTAACATATTGTTTAGCCTCCATGTATTTGTGTTTTCTACGTTTTTTTCCCCTGTAATTCATTTCTAATATCATAGCATTGTGGTCAGAAAAGATGCTTGATATGATTTCAATTTTCTTAAAATTGCTGTGGCTTGATGTGACCCAAGATGTGATCTATCCTGGAGAATGTTCCATGCACACTTGAGAAGAAAGTGTAATCTGCTGTTTTTGGATGGAATGTCCTATAAATATCAATTAAATCTCTCTGGTCTCTTGTGTCATTTAAAGCTTGTGTTTCCTTATTACTTTTCTGTTCGGATGATCTGTCCATTGGTTTAAGTGAGGTGTTAAAGTCCCCCACTATTATTGTGTTACTGTGTATTTCCTCTTTTAGAGCTGTTAGCAGTTGCCCTATGTATAGTGGTGCTCCTATGTTGGGTGCATATATATTTATAATTGGTATATCTTCTTCTTGGATTGATCCCTTATCATTATGTAGTGTCCTTCCTTGTCTCCTGTAACATCCTTTATTTTAAAGTCTATTTTATCTGATATGAGTATTGCTACTCCAGCTTTCTTTTGATTTCCATTTGCATGGAACATCTTTATCCATCCCCTCACTTTCAGTCTGTATGTGTCCCTAGGTCTGAAGTGGGTCTCTTGTAGACAGCATATATATGGGTCTTGATTTTGTATCCATTCAGCACGCCTGTGTCTTTTGGTTGGAGCATTTAATCCATTCACGTTTAAGGTAATTATCGATATGTATGTTCCTATGACCATTTCTTAATTGTTTTGGGTTTGTTTTTGTAGGTCCTTTTCTTCTCTTGTGTTTCCCACTTAGAGAAGTTCCTTTAGCATTTGTGGTAGAGCTGGTTTGGTGGTGCTGAATTCTCTTAGCGTTTGTTTGTCTGTAAAGCTTTTGATTTCTCCATCGAATCTGAATGAGATCCTTGCCAGGTAGAGTAATCTTGGTTGTAGGTTCTTCCCTTTCATCACTTTAAGTATATCATGCCAGTCCCTCTGGCTTGTAGAGTTTCTGCTGAGAAATCAGCTGTTAACCTTATGGGAGTTCCCTTGTATGTTATTTGTCGTTTTTCCCTTGTTGCTTTCAATAATTTTTCTTTGTCTTTAAGTTTTGCCAGTTTGATTACTATGTGTCTTGGAGTGTTTTCCCTTGGTTTGTCCTGTATGGGGCTCTCTGCGCTTCCTGGACTTGGGTGGCTATTTCCTTCTCCATCTTAGGGAAGTTTTCGACTATAATCTCTTCGAATATTTTCTCTGGTCCTTTGCGTCTCTCTTCTTCTTCTGGGACCCCTATAATGCGAATGTTGTTGCGTTTTATGTTGTCCCAGAGGTCTCTTAGGCTGTCTTCATTTCTTTTCATTCTTTTTTCTTTATTCTGTTCCGCAGCAGGGAATTCCACCGTTCTGTCTTCCAGGTCACTTATCCGTTCTTCTGCCTCAGTTATTCTGCTATTGATTGCTTTCAGTGTAGTTTTCATTTCAGTTATTGTATTGTTCATCTCTGTTTGTTTTTTCTTTAACTCTTCTAAAGTCTTTGTTAAACATTTCTTGCATCTTCTCCATCTTTGCCTCCATTCTTTTCCTGAGGTCCTGGATCATCTTCACTATCATTCTTCTGAATTCTTTTTCTGGAAGGTTTCTTATCTCCACTTCATTTAGTTGTTTTTCTGGGGTTTTGTCTTGTTCCTTCATCTGGTACATAGCCCTCTGCCTTTTCATCTTGTCTCTCTTTCTGTGAATATGTTTTTTGTTCCACAGGCTGCAGGATTGTAGTTCTTGCTTCTGCTCCATATGGAGGACTTTTAAAAATCCCGATTCTCCAGTCTGCATCTCAGACCAATTAAATTAAAACCGTTGGAAGTAGAACCCAGCCTTCAGTATTTTAAAAATCTCCCTAGGTGATTCCAATATGTGGCCAAGGTTTAAAAGCACTGGACTAAAGTTAAGATTTAGGCTGGACACAACAGGAGAAATCATCTCCTTTCCTCCTTCCCCATCCCCATTTAGGCCTTGCTTCTAAGCCAAGTGCTCCTGTCGGTTTAGCAAAGAGATCACGTTTGGTTTTCTGGCACAGGCACTGCCAAAATAAGGTGGAAGTTTGATTTCTCAATTTCCTGTCATTGTTTATGTGTTTATTTCCCTTAGAAATTCTTGCAAAGAAAAGAATAGGTGGTGTAAGGCAGTATTCAGGTCTTCTATGTGCCTCATAGGCAAACACCATTTAATAATGCTCCAACACTTAACCGTTATTAAGGTGAAGCTGTACCTCCATGCTAGTGAGAATAGAAATGCCACCAACTAAAACAGAGGACACAGAACAGCTTAGATTAAGGAGAAAGCTTTAAACGGAGCATACTTTCTGTCTCCTCTCTTTATGAACACACATCAGATATTCTTCACTACTTATTCCACACAGTAGTTTTCACCCATTGAGCTCAATGGTTTGCATTTCCCACCCTCCTCCTCAATATTGTACATAAAACTATCTGACCAGAGGTTTGATTTAGTCCATATTTCATACAAGGAATCAGTAATGGAAAAAAATCCAGAACATTAATTCTCGGTGATGATATCATCAAGAAAGGGAGGGAAATGTCATTCTACGGTGTTGGTTTTATTGTAATAATACAAGACAAGCATTTATCTGAGTGAGGGGCTACAGCTGCTGGATATAAACCACTGTAATAATGAAGGCCAGATTGAATTATCTTCAGCCATGATTAAAGATCAAAGTTTTGTTTGTTTGTTTGTTTTTAATAAACCCAGTCTTGTTTTTCATTGTCAGAAATGGTTTAGGTTAAGTTAGTGGGCTAAATAGAGAGATGGAAAACTGAAGGCCTTTTCAACAAAGTGGCCAAGCAGGAAATATAGGAATGGCCAAATGGATTTGTGCATGGGTAGCGAGGTGGGTTGGTGTATAGATAAAAGAAGACAGAACCTTTTGAAGGACAATAAGGGAACGTGATCTGGTCTCCCTTGCTGCCAGAAACAGTATTTTCAAGAATAATCCTAATGATAATGTCAGCTATCACTTTGTGAATATCTACTATATGACAGGTAATGGATTAGATGCTCTAAAACATTTATTTGGCTCATTTGATTATCTGATTTTAATAATAAGCTTGTAGAGCAGGTATTATCTTATTTTTAAAAGAAGGGATCTAAGATGTACAGATGTTAAGTAATTTGTTCAAGAAATATGTGGGGCTAGCATTTATTTCTATCTTACTCTTAAAACATACAGCTCTTTTCACAGTACATTGTTCCTTCCAATTAGTTTAATGATTCTTCATGTGGGAGTGGGAGTGGATGGATACTCTTACACATCGCTTTGTGAATGTGGGACACTCTCTTCAGAAAAAAAAAAAAAATGCATTTCCTCCCATGTACAAAATTTTATGAAATTTCAAAGAGTTTCCTGACCACCCAAATCCGTATAGAGTTTCACATTAAGAAGCCCATCCCCCAAAACTTAAGTAATGAATAGAGGTGAGAAGGAAAGCAGACAAACAAGGAAAAGCAGTAGACAGTTTATGAGGCATCTCCTGGACTTGCTCTGTTTGGAGTAACTGTATTTCTGGAGTTTGGTTCTCTTAAAATTGTCTTTTAAATTAACATGCAATATACATATATTTGCGTAATTGCAAGTTAATTCTTAAAAAAAACACTATCACCCCAAACTCTCTGGGGAAAAAAAAAAAACACACACACACACCCACTGCCACTTAGACTTCTGTGATGTAACGGTCATTGGCCATTAAAATGCACACCATGCTGTGGCTGTGAAGTGATCTGAGACATACCGGCATCAATACAGGTCATTTCCTGCCCATAGGATCGTACTGTCATCACTCTCTCCGCTGTAATGGAGCATGCTTTATTACAGTGGAGTGGTTTTGTTTTTAATGGGTGCTCACTGAAAATAATACCTTTTAAAATGTGCTGGTGTCTAGTGTCCTGTACTTCTCTTGACTAATTTGAAATAATGCAGTGTTTCATGTACAGACAATCAGTCTATAATGGCCCTGCCCATCATCAGCCCCAGGACATTAACTTTCTCCGCTTTCAAGTGCATCCTTAACATGCACTCAGTGGTTTGTGACTTCTCTTCACCCATTCTGTTCTGCTCTACCCATTCTATTTAATTCTTTTTTCTTTAAGGATGTCTTGCATTTCTGATACCATCCGGATTAATTCGATCAATTTGTATTGGAGAAAAATTTCACTTGATATGGACCCCGCAACCCTTATGAACAACTGGAGGGAGGGGAGTGTTTTTAGTCACTGTTGGGGATTTAAGCCATGATCAGTATAAACATAGGAAAAAGGAAAGTGTTAGCTTGGGATTTTGGAATTGCACTTTGTACTATTTGGGGATATTTTGATTAGTGACATTTGTCTGACTTTATATTATCAAGAGACATGCATGCATTCAACTGACATGTCAAGTTCCTGGTGTGTGTTTGGTCCTGGAGCATGCTTGCATCAGAAGCCTTGGTGTATTCAAGTAAAATGAAGGGGAGCACTAGATTAGAAGTCAAAGCACCTGAACTCCAAATTCCATCAACGACCACAGAGCAGAAAGGGCCGCCACTTACTAAACATTCACTAGGGATCTGGCCAGTGCTTTATAGAACCTATTTCATTTATTGCCAAAAACATACTCTCTCGTATCTTCCAAGATATTTAATATCTTATTTGTAAGAAAAGTATGGAATTGGCTACATTTGAAAGAAACAAGAAATTAGATCATAATATTTTAGAGCTAGAAAGGCTTTCAGAGATCGTTCACCTGCATTTTCTTCTGTTGCCAAAATGGGTAGACTGAGGCCAAGAAGGGAAGTGACTTTCCCAGAGTCAAATACCCAGTCAGCCACAAAACTGGCACTAAAATCCAGGCCTCTAGAGTCTTAATCATGCATTGAATCATTCAATCACAGATGTATTGAGCACTTACTTGGGAGGCATTGAAGATACACATCTATTAGCAATGGGAAAGAAGCACATGGTATTTACATTAGACGGGGGGGACCAGACATTCCATAACTACGTAAATAATCACAATTATGGAAAAGTTATACACGGAGAAGTATTGCTCCAAAACTCTCAGGGTATAGGTGGGGAGCAGTGTTCTTTTAACACCACAATGCCTTCAGGTGAACATTTCCCAAATTCTTTTTCACAGTTCATTAGTTGTACATGATAATCTCAATAAAGGGCTCTGTGGTCCAATATGTTTGGAGATGCATGATACCAACCCCCTCTCCAGGAAACTCTTCGTGCATAGGCTCTGAGAAGTCCTTCATTTAAAAAATCTGCTCAACCTTTTTCAACACAGATCGTCCCTCTTGAGACATGCAGAATTCCATGTGATGCAGAGAAGTGAAGTGCCTTTCTGCTCTGTCCTAAGGCAGAAAAACCAATGGAAATGTCATAAACACACACAGTTCTAATTGCTAAGTCCTTCACTTCTTAGGGCAATTAGCCATAATACTTCCTTCCATCACCATCATAAAGCCCCTCCTCTCCAACATCTACAAAAATGCACGCGTGTTTTATTCAAAACTTCTTCCAGCTCTTACTCTACCTTTTGGGAACTGCTGCTGATGGCCCCATCCATTTCATTGCCATTGGGAAGGAGAGATCCACGCTCACGGGTCTTCAGCTGACAAAAGTCATTCAGGGCCTCACAATAATAGGTCTTATCCTGACATTACTCTGTGCCACTCTCCTGGAACACAGAATCGTGAAGTCTTTTAAGGGGGAGAACCTTCAAGTTCACTTAGCATAACCAGCCCTGACCATAGTACAGAAAGGTAAACTGAGGTCCCTGATGTTAAATGACTTCCCTGTGGACCTCTCCCCTCTGTCAGCCCCAACCCTTGGACTGTCTCATGGGAAGTCATCCTTCCAATGTCAGTCAACGTATCTTTTTCCCTGAAGTTTGTATTACATGCACCCCTTTTATGCTCTCACAGTATTCTATACTTTCTTAAATGTAATCTTTAGCCTGTAAGAAAACTGTGTGTTTATGGCTTATGTCCCTCCTAGAAACTCCATGAGAAGAAGGTCCATTATCTGTCATGTTCTTGTCATTCCCACAGAGCCTAGCACAGCATGTGGCCCTAGATTCATTTGACTCTCAACATTAATAGAATGAGTTGTAAAATGTCTAAGATCACTTAGTGAAGAATGGCTAAGACAAAAGTATTTTGATTCCATATTCAGTGTTCTTTTCAATAAACCTTGTTGTCCCTGACTCCTGTGTCCAGATATGAGGAAGGTCTAGGGGCAGAGATTTGCAGAGGAGGTGAGAGAACTTTCATTCTCAAGGAGGTTGATGTTCAATCTCAGCCAGGTTCAATCAAACCCTGCAAAAAACAGAAAGCAGAAACAAACTGGCTTGAAAAGGGATCTGAGCCTAGGGCATGTGTCTCATTCTAGCTAATCAGCATGATCCCCACACAATTATTATATGAACATATGACAAAATTCAGGCCAGCAAGAAGGGAGGAGCAGTTTGCAGAGAGTTTCTGGGCAAGGCTGACTGTACTTCTCAGAGAGCATCTGTAGATATGGGTGAGGAGACATATAGCCCCGGACATTCTGATAGTCAGTTTATGGACAAGAAATGGGGTCAGCTTTAGGATGAAGTCAACATTGCAGAAGGCAAAGCAAATAAACAGGAAGAAACCAGGGCCTTGATGACACCATAGAGTCAGTGAATCAAACCAAACTGAAATCCACCCTACTTCTGAACTTCTAGCCAATATGATTTTCTGTTCCTCACAAAAAAAACATCTTCCCTTTTATATGCCAATTCTGTTCTATTCCTTGGCTCATGGCTCCCAAAGTAGTTCTATTTATGTTCAGAGACTTTTAAATGCTTGCTCAAGTACTATTTTTTTCAGTTTCTAGCCCTAATCCCAATTTCAGATGTGTCTGAACAAAATGCATCATGGTGGCATGGGCCAATGGCCATTCCATCCATTTTCATCTTTCTGATCCCTTTCTTACCTCCCGAGAGTCTCTCCCTTCTGCTTCAGTCACACTAGATGTTCCTATGAACAGTAATTCATGTAAATAGAGGCCCACTTTATTCACTTACTAAAATGTTTCTCTAATAAGTATCTGTCTCCCTGGGTTGAGCCCCCATGGATGTGTGAGACCTCTAAGCTCCAAGAATTTGGCTGGAAAAGAGGCCAAGGGAGAGAAAATAACATTTTTAAAGAGTTCACTGAAGAACATGAACTTCAGTGTTACACAAATCATGATTTTCGTCTTGACCTTGCTACTTAGGTAACCCTGGATAAGTGGCTTCACCTTATGTTTCTCAGTTACCCTGTCTGTAAAATGGGTATTGTGATCTGTACTGCAACTTTGTGACTATAAAACGAGCTAATGTAAATTAAGTGATTAGCTGAATTCCAGGCACATTAGAGATATCCAGTGAATGGTAGTTATGATGAACATCTTTCAAATGGTCCCTGCTCCTGGTATTCAAGTCCTTAGGTAATCCCCTCCCCTGGTAACTTACTTCTCGCAAGTAGGATATAGCAAATATGATAGGATATCGCTTCTATGATTAAGTTATGAAAGGCTGTGACTTGCTGGACTCTCACTACTGCCTTCTCAGCTTGCACGCTTTGATGAAGCTGACTGCCGTGGTGTGTTGGAGAAATCCATGTAGCAAGGAGCTGAGGGTGGTCTCAGGCCAACAGCCAGCAAGGAACTGAGACCTTCAACCCAACAGTCTCTGAAGAACCAAATCCTATCAACAACCAACAGGAGATTCTTCCCCCGTCAAGCCTTGAAATGAGACTACAGCCCCAGCCAAGAGCACGATTGTGCCCTGTGTGAGACTGAAGCAGGCACCCATCTGTCCATGTCCTGATTGCTGACCCACAGAAATTGTGAAACAATAAACATGTGTTGCTTTAAGCCACAAAGTTTGGGGATAAGTGGTTATGCAGCATAGATAATACAGTAACTGTCAGGCTATTACCACCGTCACTTCTGCTATTTCTGCTGCTGCTACTGCTGCAACTGTTAACAGCAGAGAAAATAGTGAAAACCTAGCCCCAGGACTGCAGGACAGAATTGAAAAGTTAGCCATCCATAATCTCAGTACTTTTACCAAATCTTCTATTGGTCTTAAATGGATTCAACATTTCAACATTTGCTTTCTACTCCTTAATATATTCATGATTCTTTTTAAAAGTTTAAAAGTACCTACCAGTTAAAGTCATTAATTTCCCCTACCTCCGGTATTCAAATCAGATGGTCATTTTAGGCCCCTAGGTCTTATTCATTTCTAGGTATCCTTCACCCCTCACATGTTACCTGTCATTCACCTCAAGAAGATGCATCTTGGGGATGGTACCAACCTACACTTGAAAACTGTCTTTGGTAGCATCACCAGAGACTGAGCCTATTGCCTTCATCTATAAAATGAGGATAAGTTCCCCCATCCTCGGAGTGTTGTTTTGAGCCTACAGTGAGAGAATATTTATCAAGTGTCTGAGCAGTACTATCAAGAAATGTATCTTTCATTTCAAATATCTCTTATGCACGAATCACAGTATCATGGAACATTATAGATCTTAATCTGCTATAGGAAATTACACTGAGAAACAGCAAAACTATACCAAAAGTGAAAAAGGAAAATAAATGGCTTAAATTCACAAGAAACTTTTTTAGCTTATCCTAGCACTTCATTTCTTCAGGATTTTCAGGATTTCACAAACGTATATGTGCATGTTTTTTCCTCAGGGGGAAATATAGCAGACTCTTTCCTCCTCGGAGGGTCTGGGCTGGCCACACATTGGGATGTTTGAATAAAACCTGCCCATCCTTTGCTGGGATGTCATGGCCTCAGACTGAATGGCAGTAAAGGAAGATGGAGTAGGATATGGGGACATTGGCCTCAGTAAAGACAACTGACCAATGCATACAAAGCCCAGGGGCCTCTGGAAACTTAGACCATGGTCTGGCAGGTCTTAGGGTTCCAACTCAGTGGGCAGAATAAGTTCAGTTACTTGGGGGTTCCCAAATCCAGGTCAGCCTTCTATGCATGGTGTGACCATGATGAATATTCTTGTTTTCTGGAAAAAAGAGAATGGTAGGAGCTAGGCAGTATTATGTAACATGGTGCTTCTCTAATTTTACTACACAGACAAATCACCTGCAGATCTTGTTAAAATGTAGATGCTGGTTTAGTAGGACTGGAGTGGGCCTGAGACACTTGCACTCCTAAACTGCTTCCAGGATTACAGGTGATGCTGAGTCTCTGATCCACAGATGGCATTTTGAGTAGCGAGGGTATAGGGGGAAAAGCAAAGGCTTCTGAGTCAAGCAAACAGGAGTCTGAGATCTAGTTCAGCCAAGCTGGATGACTTCAGGCAAGTTACTTAACTCCTCTGAACCTATTTCCTCACCTGGACAATGATTTTGTTTATTTCCTAGGGTTGATGTGAGGATCAAAGGGAAAAAATATGCTTGTAAATGCTCAGCAAAGTGTTTTAACAGGACAAGTTGCAGGGAGAGGGAAATTTCTGCCACATTCCTCATGCTTCCATCTCTGCCAGCCTCTTGCAGAGTCAGTCTAATTGATCATCCCCAGGACATTTAATTAGCAATGTTCAGGGCTCCGTCCTGCTCCCAAGGGGTAAGAAAATCGGGGTACATTTTTGCCTCCTTGGAGGAAACACGTCTGTGTGTCTGTGTGTCTACCCCATTTCATGTGTGTCTGTAACCAAGTGAGCAACTCCTGCTGCAAGTTACTCCTCTGAAGACTCAGCCACCTCAGTTTTTAAAAAGGGGGTTAAACAGACCAGCCTAGGTTCTTAGCTTCATGCTGCAAGCAGGCTTCTACCAGAGCTCATCACTGGAGACTGTTGGGTATTGGTTCAGCTGTTAATCCAGAAGAGTGTTGTCTTCCATATGGATATTTTCCCTTAGGTACGTGGTCTTCTCAGTTGAGAGCCCCCAGGTTGTGTGAGCAGCAGACCAGTCTCTGAGCATTTACTTAATTCCTGATGTAATACATTTCCATTTTTCAAAACCTCACCCTGATCCCTTAATTGTAGCTGCCACCATTCCATCACCACCCCTCTCTCGCTTTCATTATCATCATCATCGTCATTATTGTCGTCATTGTCATCATCCCCAGCAAGACCCAAACTCATTTTGTTCAATTCTATTTGAAGTGAAATGACTCGAGTGTCTGCGTTGTGCTGTATGGTGGAGTTCTGTCCTCTGCATCTGTGTGTTGGATGGGCCAAGTCCATTTGAATGTTCTGCGTGCACTGGACATACCGGTACTGAAACCGTTCAACTCAGATTGGGACTTGAACCCACGGTCTTTTAATTGAGATCACACACCTGGTCTCAGGACTGAATGAAGCTCAGGTTCTTTTTTTTAATATAAATTTATTTATTTATTTTTGGCTGCGGTGGGTCTTCGTTGCTGCGCGCGGGCTTTCTCTAGTTGCGTTGAGCCAGGGCTACTCTTTGTTGCGGTGCATGGGCTTCTCATTGCGGTGGCTTCTCTTTGTCACGGAGAACAGGCTCTAGGCATGCAGGCTTCAGTAGTTGTGGCATACGGACTCTAGAGCACAGGCTCAGTAGTTGTGGCACACGGCCTTAGTTGCTCCACAGCATGTGGGATCTTCCCGGACCAGGGATTGAACCCATGTCCCCTGCATTGGCAGGCAGATTCTTAACCACTGCGCCACCAGGGAAGTCCTGAAGCTCAGGTTCTTGATGTCTCATTGCAGAAAGAATTCAGTGAGAGACAAAGGGATAGGTAAGAAGTGAATTTATTTAGAGAGAAACACACTCCACAGACAGAGTGTGGGCCATCTCAGAAGGCAAGAGGCCCCGAAATATGGCTTGGTTAGCTTTTAGGGGATGGGTAATTTCATAGGCTAATGAGTGGGAGGATTATTCCAATTATTTCTGGGAAGGGGCGGGGATTTCCAGGAATTGGGCCACAGCCCACTTTTTGGCCTTTTATGGTTAGCCTCAGAATTGTCATGGTTCTGGTGGCTGCGTTATTTAGATGCTAATGTATTACAATGAGCATATAATGAGGTCTGCTAGAAGTCGAATCTTCTGCCATCTTGGACTTAGTTGGTTCTAATCAGTTTTTTTCATGTCCTATGGCTATGTCATTCCTTTAAAGGTTGTGCCCTGCCCCCTTCCCTCCTGTTTCAGTACTAGGCAATGGGGATAAAGGCATATCAAGAACTGCTTAACTCAGGGACTGGAGCAATGTTGCATCTCAAATGGAAATTTTCATCAGGGAATCCAGCTTCAGGAAACAATGAGGAAATATGAGGCTGAGGTGCACCTTCATCCTAGTGGCGTCTCCCCTACCTTGGAGCTGGGGTGAGGGAGGGAGGAGAGTGCCAGCCACAGACAGAGGCAGCAGCAGAAGATCTGCTCACACTACCAATGGGATTCTTATCTAGTTTGGACATTATCTGAAATTAAAATCATACCTGACTTATGAGGCCCTGGAAGAAGTTCATCGTGCTTTCCCCACCTGAGATTATCTCTGTTTAGTTCCTGTGTGATAAGAAGGGCAGACAGAGGATTCTCAGTCCCCGCCACCTCCCCCCACCCCACCCCTTGCTTTTCTTTCTGGCAGGGAAATAGTCTTCCTCTAGGCCATGGCTTTTGGAGAAAATACTTCCGAGGGTGGCTCTCCTAGAAAGAAACTGAAGCACCAGCTTTTGTTTGGAAGAGATCATGTCTGTGTCTGGCCCCAGAGTAGGTGTTCTTCCGTCCTGGTCCCTAAGCCTCACTCAGAGCTAGCATGATGCCTTACTCGTGGTGCAGAGCTAGCATGATGCCTTACTCACGGTGGCTCTATTGGCACTGTGCTCATTATCTACACCCCTGTTTTCTTGTTCAATCTTGCAAAAGCCTATAATAGAGACAGAATTACTAAACTACTAGTCTCATTTTACAGTTGAGGATACTGCATCTCAGACGGTATGGGGAGTTTTTAAACACATACAAACTTGGATTCTAACCCATGCCCTTTGATCTGTCCCAATACCCTTTTCTCTAGGACCAAATAGTGAATATTTTAGGCTTTGCAGGCCATGAGGTCTCTGTAGCAACTACTCACCTCTGTCTTTACAGCATGAAAACAGCCACAAATAAGGAACAAATGAATGAATATAGCTGTGTTCCAATAATGTCCCGCTGTGTTTACTTACGAAGCAGGCAGCCAGCCCAAGGGCAACAGTTTTGTGACCTCTGTTCTAGAATGCTCTCTGGACTCCCACCTCTGATACCTGGTGATAAGCCAGGCAAACAAACAAACGTTAGTGGCCTCTGAGTTCCCATTCTGTCCAAAACATACCTTATGGCCCAGACCTGGTCCCAGGTCCTAAACCACACAGTGTGGCATTTCTTGTGTTGGATACAGCCCGCATCAATCATCGATCACTACGCCATACCCTTACACTGGGGCATGTCCATCATGGTAGAACAGTCCACATATTCCTTACTTAGCTTCATGGTATGGTCCATCATTTAATTTTAGGACACGTTCTATAATATAAATAGAGACTCTGAAGTCCAGCGAGTTATAAATAGTGGATCCAATATTCGAGCACGGTTTCAGAAAAATACAGACACACTTTTTTCTCCTGGGCAGTTTTCTTATCAACCCTCTGTAAAGGCAAAGAGCAAAATATTAAGTCGTGACTCAGGGACAGCATTTCTGCCATGGGCTGAGATAATGTGACTCAAGTATTTCCTTTCCAGTGGAGACTGGAGACGAATGGATAGTTAGCATGTCTATTAGACTTTCTCTGTCAAACATCAGATATCGTAAATGAGCCTCTGAGAAGTGCTGTTTCTCATTCGACTCACAATCAAATCCTCTAACAAGGACTTAGAATGCAGATAATCTCTAATGTGGATTAAAGGAAAGCCCATAGACGATGGCCACTATGTGATACAGAAAGGTAGAGACACCATCCTTCAAGAACACTTAAGAACTGATGGTTTAGTGGCTTCCCGAAAACAGAGCCAAACTACTTCAGGGCAAGTAAGAGCAGAACATCCCTCCTTCTTGGGATGTCTTGCCTTGGGGTTGGCAGAGACCATCCTCAAGAGAAATTAGTGGGTGTTAGACTCAAAAAAGAATGACAGTCTAAGAGTTGAACAGGAAGCCCAGTCAAGATGCAGAAGAAGCCCTGGGAAACTGCCTGGAATTAATTTTATTAGTTTTATTATTTATTTTATTTTATTGCTTATGCCCAGTTTCAATGGTATGTGCAAAAGTGTGCCTACTCGCCTAAAGGGCCACTAAAGAAAGAAAATGGATTTGTTTGGTTAATGATATAAACGTAATTAAGGCTCTTAATGAGTAAAAACCTACTTGTACTCAAGAAATGTTGGTGAAGGTAGAGCATCACAGCAGTATGTAAGGGTATCTTCACCAACATTTCTCTGAGAGACAATCCTAAGAATCAGAAATCCAGCCATCTCGTCACTCATTCACAGATTCATGCATGGATGTTTTTATTCATTTATGCATGTGAGGATTCATCTATTCCTGGATTAATTTGCATAGTAGGCTCCCAAGATATATTTGAATGCATAAGTACATTAATTCATTTATTTATCTGTGTACAACGTCATTTATTCATGCATCCATGCAACTTTGATTCACTCCTTCATTTGTGGGTTCTCAAAAGTATTCATCAATCTGTTCAACAAATTGCTGTTTAAAACTGACCATACCAAAAAAGCACTGAATTAATCTATGTATGGAATAAAGATGATTCCCTATCTTCATGGAAAGTACACTTAAGAGAGGAGGAAGAAACATGTGCATACAATGGCTAAATACTAGATCAATTTAAAAATGTGTTGCAAGTAAAGCATTGTGTAAGTTAAAAGCAGGGAGGATTTACTTCCATCTGGGGCAGAGATATGGTGGGTAGGAAGCATATTATTATTTAGGAGAAGTTAACCTTGAAGCTGAAGCATAACAAGTGGACAGAACCTGGACAGAATCAGTGAGGCCAAGGGAACCATGTGAGTGCATGCAGTGAGCTGAGAAAACACAACGGGGCCAGAGAAGAATGTGCTGGGGAGCGAGGGGAGGCTCTGTATGGCTGGAGTCCAGGGACTAGAGAAACACTGGACACTAACAGTGAAAGGCAAGAGAGAGTCAGGTCATCAAGGACCTTAAGCACCAGCTAAGGATTGGGGAGTTGATCCTGTAGGTGGCAGTGAGCTGCTGAAGGATTTTAGAGAGAAATTATACCATCAGAAATGGGCTTAAGGAGATTTCCTTTGGCTGTCATGCATAGAGAGGTGGGGAAAATAGCTAAGAAGTTATTAAGGAGAAACATATGGAGGACCAGACCTGGAGCTACGAAAGAAGAGAAGATATGTAAGAAAGAGAGAAAGATTTGGAAGATGTTTTCATAGGACTTAGAAAACTGGTTATAGAAAGAAAGAGGGGAAGAATAGGTAGGTGTCTCTTAGGTTTCTAATCAGCGGTGCAGGAGATGGTAATGCCTTCTGGACATGATGAAGGATCAGAGAAAGGGGAGCTGGGATGGGAAGGAAGATGAGGAGATGAAGCTTGGCCTGGGTCTGCTGTGGTTCTCAGGAGGCTGGCAAACGCCCTTGAAAGCAGAGGGCGGTAACTCTGGACTCCGCATGAGCCAGCACACTGGAGAGCCCCTTCCTTCTCCCCACCTGCCGCACCAGCCTCAACTCCTCCCACCGCCGACTCTAAGAAGTACAAGCTCCAGGAAGCCATCAAGAAAGGCTACTGGCTACTGGAGGGAGAAGCACAGGGCTGGGAGCAGGGAGGGGACAATTACCCACAAAGTGACTTATCAAGCTCGCCCATTTCTATTGCATCTTCTCAACCTTGGCCTGAGCTAATGAACCTCAGAGAGCAAAGCTGTCTTTTGTTTGTTTGTCATTTTGAGGTTTTCTGGTTGATTAAGATCTATGCCAGCAGAGGGTATAACATCACCAGCAATTCTTAGTTCGAGGATCACAGGGCATTGTCATCCCCTCCTGACAATATGCTGAACTTAATATAAAAATGCTGTCCCATCCACTTTAGAAGAGAGAAATTGTTAAAAGGATTTCTTTTCTTTCTCCTTTTTCCATTTGAATTGTTATTTTTTTTCCTCCTCTTATCATTTTCTGCTTTGTTTCACACCCCCTGTAAATCAGGTTTCTTTTAAAAGCAAAAATTGAATTCCTAGGTACAGACAAAAACTACAAATGCATCTCACTCTGAGTGAGGCCAAGGGAAGGAAAAAAGAAAAGAAAAGAAACTCTTAGTTAGTGGGTAACACTTTGAGGTTAACTTTTCCTCATCAAACCCTGCTTTTTCTTTTTCCACGCACTGTTCTGTCACCCCCAGCAATGCTAACCCACATCCTTGAAACCCCTAACTCTTGCTGGAGAAAGACTGCAGCCTTCAGAGCTTCAGTCTTACCGGGGAATGTAATTATCTAAACTGGCGTGGATCCAGAATTCAGCTTCCCCATGAAAAAGATTTCTTATGAAAGATTAAGTGGTAACACATATGTCAACAGCGCTCCCAGCTCTGGAGTAATTCTGAGCAAACAAGAAAATGGCAACAGTTCTTGTTCCCCATCTGGAAACCCTCCCTGGGTCTCTTTCCACCCCAGGTGGCACAGAGCTCTTGATTTTGTTCAGGTGTCTTATCTTGGGAGCCAGGAGACAGGTGAAGGGGACAACGGATTTATCCACGGTGAGCATTCAGGGAATGGGCGCCAGGGAAGCAGCTGGATGTAGGCAGCCCTCTGAGGCTGGCTGTTTTAGGAACGCTGCACAGGCCACCAGGTCGGCTTAGTCTGGGCCTCCGTCCTGTTTCCCGTAGCCCTGTGTCTTGGCTGGCATGGCAATACTGCCCTCTGCTGGAGAAGCACAGTCATCGCGCCCCACCCGGATCCGATGGCCGAGGACAATGGCTGGGAATATGGTGGGGAGAAGAAAGGCTTGACAGCTAATCAACCTCTAGCGTCAGCTCTTATGTGGGTAGTATGTCAAGAGTCCCCATCTCTGATGTCAGCCTTGACCCCGGGATGTAGAATTAGACAGACAGCTCTGCCAAGCCCTTGCTCTGTGACCCTGGGCATCTCACTTTCTGAGATTCAGAGCAAAGGGAAAGTCACCTATATTATGGGGCTATGGTGAATATGAAATGAATAGTATCTCTTCTGCAAGGGCGGCCATACATCCTAGTTTGCCCAGGATGTAATTATTAATAGCACCCTTTTTCGTTCTTTTTCATTCATTCATTTGGATAGGCTGGCAATGTAGTCGGCCTATCCAAAGCACAGGGCACACTGCCAGGTGTAGTAGCTACTCCAGGAATCCTCTTCTTTATTAGGCTGCTGGTTTTCTACTGTGAATGCTTATGTCCGTTTGTAAAGGGGCAGGTGGCACAGTTTTCTTTTCCTTTCTTTCTATGGGACAAACTGGACACTAGCTTTCCTGCATTCAACTAAGAAAGCAGTACTGCCATGTTAGGAAAAATCAATGATGGAGGGGGTAGGAGACATAGAAAGACAAACCAGGCCAACAAATTCTGAGAATATTCTAAGAAAGCCCCTTCCACTCTGTCCCTGCCTCTTGAAGGGGAGGGACCTTCTTCGCGGGACAGTGGCAAGGCCCAAATGCATCAATCAGTATGAAAATGCAGTGCTAGACAGCATCTTGTTTTCAGTGGCTACCAGCTATCCACAGTTTGAAAAATATCTAAAAGAAAAAGAAATGCAGGGCTTCCTGGTGGCGCAGTGGTTAAGAATCTGCCTGCCAGTTCAGAGGACACGGGTTCGAACCCTGGTCCGGGAAGATCCCACATGCCGTGGAGCAACTAAGCCCGTGCGCCACAACTACCGAGCCCACGCACCTAGATCCCGTGCTCCGCAACAAGAGAAGCCACCGCACTGAGAAGTCTGCGCACCGCAACGAAGAGTAGCCCCCGCTTGCCACAACTAGAGAAAGCCCGTTCACAGCAATGAAGACCCAACACAGACAAAAATAAATAAATAAAATAAATATTTTTTTAAAAAAAGAAATGCAAAATTGCAGCATGTGTAGGCCTATAGCTGTCTAATATGCATTTATTTCTTCCAAGCCTGAGAAATGTGGGGAATTATTGAAAAGTCTACCGCTGTGATAGCTCAGATCAGCAACAATGGTCACATTTTGTTGCATCAACATCCCTGATAGGAAGCTGGCACCAATGCCAGGGTAGCAGCTGATCTGCTTGTCTATTTACATAAATTTGCACTGGTGTGATGTTAAAAAATAAATGCTGATATTAAGGGAAGTAGTTTTCCCCCAGACGAAGTCATCTCAACAGCAGAGCAGTGAAGAGCACAGGCTCTGGAATCTAGCTGTTGCCTTCAATTTGTGTGACCTTGAATGAGTCATGACCTTGTTCTACTGTGTTTTCTTATCTATAAATGGGAATAATAAGAACACCACCTACTAGAGAGGGTTGGTACAAAGATTGAGTTAATGTATATGAGGGACTTAGAACGTTGCCTGGCCTATGAAATGCTCAGATATTAGCTACTATTATTATCCTGCAGCCTGTCTTGTCTCCCACCACTAAGCTGTGTAACATGACCTCTGCTTTCTTCCTTCTGTAAATCATAAAAGTTGGAAATCTGGAGCTGGGAGGGATCTCAGAACATCTAATCAGTCACTTTCAAACTTTTATTTTATTCCTTTTAAAATAACCGTGGAACACTTTTTGAAAATGAAAGCTTATATGGAAACCCAGCAGGGGGGCCATGTGGAATTGTGGTTAAGAAAATGGGCTTTGCCGACAGACAGGTCTGATTTCCAGCCCTGGCAAACTGCCTATTAGCCCTGTGACTCAGGGCAAATGATTTACCTTGGCTTTAAGCCTCCGTTTCATAAAGTATAAAATAGCAATAGTAATTGTAAATATTTCATAAGGTTGTTATGAAGCTAAATGACTTCATACATATTGAGTGTTTAGTGCAATGCCTGGCACATAAGGAACCAATAATTATGTTAACTCTTGAGATTTTAATATGTGAGATAGATGCAAGCAGAGCCACTCCAGGTGAAGCCGGGCAGAGAACCAGAACCACATGGCGGGCTCCAAGGGAAGCCCTATGACTCTGCAGAACACAATTTAAAAGCTCCTGATTTAAGCCAACATCTGGAAACTAAGTTCCAGAAAGCCCCCAGCCCCTGACCACACCTAACATTAAGCTTCCGTCAGTAGATTTTCCCACCCCTAGCCAGGGTTCTAACTCTGCCGCTGTCACTTACTGGCTGTGTGATTGTCCGTCTTTCCCCTTGGCCGTAAATCCGCAGCCCTGAGACTGTGGATTTGGTTTAAACGCTTTTTCCAGGCCCGATTAAGCTGAGCAGAAGTGTGTGGCATCCCCTGGAATTGGCTTCCAATGAGGTGAAAGTGTCCTGAACTTGCACTTCTAACATCTCCTGCTCCTTCCTGAGCCTTCGACAGCTCACTGCCGGAGGGGGAATGAGTCATTTTGTTAAAAATAATAATAAAAAAAACACTACCATCTTCCCTCTCATGGCTTTGTTCACGATCACTGCAGGCTGGCACCGATATGCACTCCAAGCAGCTAGGCGCAGCCAGTGGGCAGCCCAGGAAGCTGGCCTACCCGAAACCGCAGCTTTGTCATCACTTTGCTGAATCTCAGGGGTCCACCTTGGCTGGCTTGTGGGTAGTGTGGGACCATGAATGACATTAGCGTGGGATGGGAGGGATGGCCAGGTTCCAGAAGAGAAGGGCAGTGCCGGACTCAGGAGTCATCTAGTTAGGGGACGAACGGTAAACTTCATAGCCCACAGAGAGCTGGTCCAACCTCTTCATTTTGCTGAGACCTAGGAATGGAGAGTAATAAGACGACTTAGCTGAGAGTGGAAAAGTAAGACAAGTACTCAGGGCTTCTGTCTATAATAATTATAACTACTGCTGCTACTGGTGCCCTTACTTCTGCCTGCTGTTTCCAGCGCTAGGCTAAATACGTTTTATCAATTGCCTCATTCAGTCCTCAATCCCGTGAGGGAGGGACTATCATTATTCTTATTATATAGATGAGAAAACTGAAGGTTTGAGAGGTTAAGTTCCTTGCCTGTGCTGCACCAGCTAGTACATGATGAAGAAGTGTATGAAGTAAGTTAATTTTTCAGAGCTTGGATTCCCAAGCACTGAATCATCAGAGTGTGGGTAGTGGGAAGCGTGTTCCTCTGGCTGTGTGTGTGTGTGTTGAAAGAGCAGGGACCGTGTTTTGTTCGTTGTTGAATCCTCAGTGTTCATCACAGTGCCTGAACAAGAACAGGCACCCTGTAAATATGCTGAGTTCATACGTGAAGAGCATGATGGTTTGTTCCTTTGGAGCCTGGGTTTTTTTCCCCCCTCTAATTGAGGATGTTAGTGACTGCTATACAAACTTTGGTCAGAAGAACTTCCTCTGGCCATTTTGGGTATCATCTCTCTTCTCTACCCATCAGACATCTGACTTATGCTCACGCTTGTGAGAGGCAATGCATGTTAGGGCTGAACTGGAAGTTAATGAAGCCATGACAATAGTCTCGGTTCCACTGTGTGACTTTGGAGAAGTCACTCATCTTCTCTGAATCTCGATTCACTCAGCTGGAAGGAAACCGGATGGTTTCCAAGGACCTCATGCAACAAGAGCCTCATCTAGTCCGGGTGTAGAGTGAGGTTTCTCAACTCATTTTGAGCTGGATCATTCTCTGTCGTGGGGACCTGTCCTGTGCATTTCAAGAAGCTTAGCAACATCCTTGGCCTCTACCCACCAGATGCCAGTAGCTCTTCCCCAGCCAGACATTGCTAAGTGTCTCCCAGGGTGAGAAGAAGCAAAACCCCTGGTGTGAAGTAACTCAGGCTCTGCCCTGGCTTTGACATCACCTATCTCAATGTCCTTCGGGGAGTCCCTTGTCCTCTCTGGGCCTGACCCCTCACCTACAAAAAGAGAGTATTGTCCTATTTCTCCAGATGATGGAGCCATGAATGTGCTCCAGCTGTGATCCCCTCCTACCTACACTGTGGGTGGAGGTAACAATCAGCTGAGAGAATTTGGTACTAAGTGCTTTGATGCAGGCATGCGACTACCAGAATCCATTGCGTAGAGAGAGAATTATGTTAGCTGGGTTTATGAAACCTCACAATCATGTTTGCAACACAAGGAAAATCATGTCAGCCCCATTTCAAACCTTCCACCAGCCTCTGATGCCCACACTCCAAGATCCTATCATATTCCGGTTTTTCATGATCTGACTCCTAACTCCCCAGTTCTTCCCCTACTCTTGTGCCATCTTTTTACTTTGAAAAGCTGCTACCTCTGACAGGAATACCCTTCTCTCTATTGTGCATGATAAACTTTAGATTCATCAATCCAAATCTGACCTGAGATATCACCTCCTCCAGGAAGTCTTCCCAAAACCCCTGCGTATATATTTAACCTCTAGGCCTTTCTCATACGACATAGTGGCTGCCACACATGAGACTCAGATATGCAGCATCGCTTCTGTAAGCTTCAGTGTTTTCACCTGTATAATTGGTTCTGTTTCTCTGAAGAACACTGGCTGATGTAAGATATTCATCATCACCATCATCATCACTACTGTTCACACACCATTTGGTCAGACGTGTATGCCAGAAGCTGTGCTGGGCTCCAGGTTTATAAGAATCAGACGCCATTTCTCAGTGCGAATCAGAGGGCTTGGTTATGCCTCTTTCTGCTCTGTGACCACAAGCTTCTCTTAGGATGTGAGTATATTATGCCACCTCCCTCTGAGGGATCTGCTGAGTTTCTCCTGTGAGGTAAGAGGTGTAGGAGCCCTTTTTAATGTCAGATGTCACCCCACCCTTGTTAGGGGTTATTATTTTGGAATCAGGGAGAATTCATCAGTTCTGCAGATGCTAAGCGTTCCAGAAGCAGGATTCTGTCTTTGTCCCCTGCTGTATGCTCCGTGTCCCAAGCCGGCCTTGCTGAATAAATAAATGAAAGGCCCTACTCTTCTGGTCTCTGGCTCAGAAAGCCAGGATAACTTTTATCCATGGGCATATTGAATACATAGATAAACATCCTGTCATACAAGGAAATCCAAACCTATCCAAACATGGAGAATGATTTTCTATGAAATCTGGAGCAATCGTTTTCAGATTCCCTTTGAGGAACAGGTCACCCTGTCTCTTCTTCTACTCCCTCTTTTTCTAACTTTTCTTGAAAAACCCTAAGCCTGGAGAATACAATTTGAAGAGAGTTCGCCATAAATATTTTGAGTAAAATTTGGTGTTGGAAGAGCACTGTGCAAGGAGTCTGAAGTTTCAGCTTAGCCTTCTTTCTGCCTCTGACTCACTGTACTCAGAGACATCTGACACGTCCCTTCTCTGTGCCTCAGTTTTCCCACCTCTAAAGTGGGCAAGATGGAATATCTTTGAGTGGTCCAATCAGATGTACTAATCTATGAACAAAGGAGGCACTCAATTAATCAACCTATTTCTTCCCCCTTTTGCAATATCCCTTTCATATTCATTTTTGTTTCATCTGTTTCTTCTTGAAGAGAGCAAGGGCCCAAGGGGGACCCAGTAGAGTGTATCCAGATGACGGAGCTTCAGCTGCAGCACCTGAGCACCTTGATGGGGTTACTGTGGCAACCTGAGCTCTCAAATGGTGAAATTAGGTATCTGCATGACCTGATCAGAAATGACATAGGAGAAAAGAAAAGAGCCATAGTTGTGACAGCAGCTGGGACCCCATGTTTGGCTCCAGCAGCATGGAGGCACAGTGCCGGGGGCCGTGTCCCAGCAGTTAAAAGAAATAGCATCTATTTGCCAACTAATTACAGAATATCATTCACACATTATCCGGCCAGAACCTGCTCTCTGGTCCTCACAGGGCCCTGACTGATAACAGTCTGTTTTTTCCTCTTTTCATTACCCCACTAGTATCAGATGAACATCTTATAATTTTCTTGGCGTAATTTTGGCTATGGTGGGACTTGCTTTCTCATGATGCTCTTTTCTGCTGCAAAAATGTACACATCTCCTCTTTGCCTGATGTTCTGACTCAAATTTTTCAACTTGCTTTTTCTTGCATCCTGCCTGATGTCAGGGAGCTAGAAAAACCTAACTTCAAATCCTGCTTCTGCCATTTCTTCCTGGAGTAATCTTTGAGAACTGCTCTGAGTCTTGGTTTTCATGTCCACTATGCCTTCTCAGTCAAGTTCCCAGGTTTATGAGATTATGAAACTATTCTACGCATTTTAAAGTGGTTACAAAGTGTAAAAATATCACACATGTTAGTGTTTGTGTAGTCTCAATGGCTATTTACATTTACAAACCTTTTCACTTCACTAATTATTTCCCATATTGGGTGTAAAGGAAGTCTAGTTCTATGAAATGATAATAAATGTGCTCTAGGGGGGAAAAAATTTAAAGCATTCACAGCATAAATAAAATTGAATTTTAATTATGCACATTTCTTTGTGCAGACCTCCTCAGTGCCTTTATGCCTGAAATGTTATCTGACCCACAGAAGCTTTTGTTTTCCCTCAGGAATCACTTATTACCATATCCTAGAACTAGTTTAGCAGAAAATAAAATTTGAGAATTACTGAACTACACTCTACCTTCTGTTAAGAAAAGTACACTATAACAACTGCTTTAAAACTAGAAAAATTAATTCAGGAAAATCTAAGAGAGTAAGACAGAGAAATTAGGTCACTTCATTTTTTTCTAGGCTCTGTAATTGTTTTTCTTTGTATGTTTCTTTTTCTTCTTCTCTCTCCGTCTCTCTCTCTCTGCACCCTCCTCCCCTGCTTGCCTTCTTTTTAAAATCACTTTGTAACTTGCCATAAATACAAATTCTCATGCCCCTCCCCAGATCTACCAAATCAGAAACTCTTGAGTGGAGCTCAGCAAAAAGTGATTCTGATGGACACTAAAGTTTTCACTTTAAATCACAGATTTAGTTACTTATTAATAGTGCCGTCTTTCAATTCCAGATGTCCCAACTTGGACTATAAATTATGTGATCACCTTAAATATGTCTGTTTTAGTCATCCTGTGTTAGCTAAATTTTTTTTTTTTTTTTTTGCGGTACGTGGGCCTCTCACTGTTGTGGCCTCTCCCGTTGCAGAGCACAGGCTCCGGACGCGCAGGCTCAGCAGCCATGGCTCGCGGGCCCGGCCTCTCCACAGCACGTGGGATCCTCCCAGACCGGGGCACGAACCCATGTCCCCTGCATTGGCAGGCGGACTTTCAACCACTGCGCCACCAGGGAAGTCCTAAAATATTTTGATAATAATTTCATTCCTTTTGGTAGACAGCAGTTGCACACACACATGTGTGGACACACACACACACACACACCTGTACAGTCCAGCCTCCTCTCCTGGATGCACTGGACAAATAAACATTCCAGCTACTGAAGAATTAATGCCGAGCACAGCAGATCCTTGTTCTGACACCCTGGACCAAGTCCTTTCTGAAGGATCAGTGCCTTACTACGACAATTAAATGATAATTGTGTCAAGCACTTAGCACAGTATACAGGAAGAATTCAACAAATAGCAGCTATTTATACCTATTTTCTACCTTTTCGAACACCTTCGTCTATGTCAGAAACTGTAGTAGGCTCTGGGCATTAAAAGATGAAGCAGAGAGACGTGACCCTCCCCCGAGCCCCAGACCTTACGATCTAATTGGAAATACTGACTGCAAACAACTGTGATCCGAGGTGACAAGGGCTGTGGCTGGACAAGCAGGAGTGGTGGCAGCAGAGAGGAGGGGGTCCATCCACCCAGCCTGGGCAGTGCTGGGCAGGAGCGGGGGAGGGGAAATAGACATCCCCTGGGCAAAGCAAGAGTACGCGGAGAAATCCAGGAGATGAGAAGGAGCATAGCTACTTGTGGGCACTGTATGCAGCTCAGATTGGCTGGACTTCATAGTCATGCTGGGGAGAAAATGGGGAATAATGATAATGATGAGAGATGAGTCTGAAGATGTTGGCAGGGACCTAATCATTATCAAGAGATTTTGGAGCCGTGTTGGAAAGTTTGAAAATTGTTTTGAGGGCAGTGGGGAGCCGTGAATGGTATTCAGCAGGGGAGTAGCATGCTTCGTATTTTTTGAACCTCACTGTGGATGTTGTGTGGGATACACATGACTGAATGAGAGATGATGAGCGCTAACTACACCCCATCGTAATTGGTGGTGTCCTGGATGAGGAAAGCGGAGTGGGCATGGAAAGATGTATCTACAACCACGTTTACTGAATTTTGCTTCCGAGTTATGAAATAGCATATTCATTGTTTTCTCTCTCATCGTACATCATTAAGTTTTGTTTTAGAAAGTAGAATGATAGCAGTATTATGTGTGCATTTGGATCCCTAAAGGAGCTCTTGTTTTGATTGTTCTTGCTACCTTTATTGTCCAGACCTTAAGCCTCAGTGTAGACCTCTATCTAATGGAACATTTATTAGTCCATCTAAATATCTAATATCTATATATTACTTCTAATAAAATTACTGTGATATTGTGATTTATAAGAAATATATATTTGGTCATTTGAAATAAGGTCAAATTTGGTCAAATGACCAAATATATGTTTCCCATCTATGTTTTGTCTCAACCCATAGTTCCTGGCTCAGAGCTCCCAAAACCCTTGCAATTTCCTGAGTGATAAATAAGAGCAGTGGGAACATCTTCTGTTATAATAATTTCTCTATCGTCCTGAGTAAAGGCAAAAGGGTTGTCTTGTTATTCGAAACAAGCTCCTTTCCACCAAAACTGGGTTTATATTAATGAAGGTGACTTTTGGAAAGCACCTAAAGATGGGGGCTAGTTGCCAGGGGAACAAACCAGGAATAGAGGGTTGCAACTTTCAGTTGCACCCCTTGATTTCCAGGAAAGGGAGGGAGGCTGGAGGTTGACTCAATCACCAATGACCAATTATCTAATCAGTCATGCCTATTAATGAAGCCTCCATAAAAACCCAAAAGGATGATGTTTAGAGAGACTCTGGGTTGGTGAATACATGGAGATCTGGAGAGAGTGGAGTGCCTGGAGAGGGCATGGAAGCTCCACACCCTTTCCCCCTACCTTGCTCTATGCATCTTTTACATCTGGATGTTCCTGAGTTATATCCTTTTTTTTTTTTTTTTTTTTTTTTTTTGCGGTACGCGGGCCTCTCACTGTTGAGGCCTCTCCCGTTGCGGAGCACAGGCTCCGGACGCGCAGGCTCAGCGGCCATGGCTCATGGGCCCAGCCACTCCGCGGCATGTGGGATCTTCCCAGACCGGGGCACGAACCTGCGTCCCCTGCATCGGCAGGCGGACTCTCAACCACTGCACCACCAGGGAAGCCCCTGAGTTATATCCTTTTATAATAAGCTGGCAGTCTAGTAAGTAAAATGTTTTCTGAGTCCTGTGAGCCGATCTAGTGAATTAATCCAACCCAAGTTCGGGGTCACTGGAACATCTGATTTATAGCCAGTCACTCAAAAGCACAAGTGACAACCTGGACTTGCAATTGGCATCTAAAGTGAAGGGCAGTCTTGTGGAACTGAGCCCTTAACCTGTGGAGTCTGGTGCTATCTCCAGGAAGATGTGCTAGAACTAAGCTGAATCGTAGGGCACATGGCTGGTATCCAAGTGTTGCCTGTCGGTGTGGTCAAATCACCTACCCCACCCACAAATACACACACTGGAATTCGGGACCAGAATCTTAGTTATTGTCTTCTCGTTTGATCTGCAATGTAGATCTGTGACTTAGGCCAGGTGAGATTGGAAGTTGAGACCATGAGAGGGTTGGCCACGTTCATACAGATGGCCAGGTGCCTGGTCTTCTGTCTCCAAATCCCATGCTCTTCCACATCATCACTCTGCTTCCCACTCACGTGTCAGCATGTCAGGAGGACTTCGGGAGAGCCAGCATTTGAGAGCTGGAAACTTCTGTGAAGGTTCAAAACCAGTTGCTGTGTTCTGCCCACATGTGTCCTACCTGGGCTCAGGACAAGAGATGACAGAAAGGAAAAGGATGAAGAAGGAAGAGGGAGGGAGAGGGAGAAGGAATGTGTCACCTTCTAATCCTGCAAGAGCAGCAAAGGTGGCACTAGAGGACATTTTCCACCAGACCTATAGCTCCTGAGCAATCTTAGAGCTGCACCAAAATGCCCCAGACTCAGCAACAAATGTTCTTCTGAAGGTAGATCCCGGGCAGAGATAGCCACTGGCACATTAGGAAGAGCACTAGGCTGAGCCTCAATTCTGCCACTTACTAGCCAGGCAACCTCCCCCTCTCTGAGCCTCAGTTTCCCCATCTGTAAATGAGGACATTAATGATACCTGTCTCCCAGGGTTATAGTGAGGGTTATTTCTTGTTCATTTTTCTATTGAAGTATAGTAGATTTACACTATTGTATTAGTTTCAGATGTATGGAATATATGTATGTGGTATACAGATATATACCACATCTTCTTTATCCATTCATCTGTCAGTGGACATTTAGGTCCGCTTCCATGTCTTGGCTATTGTGAATAGTCCCGCTATGAACGTTGGGGTGCATGTACCTTTTTGAATTAGAGGTTTTTCTGGATATATGCCCAGGAGTGGGATGGCTGGATCATATGGTAATTCTATTTTTAGTTGTGTAAGGAACCTCCATACTGTTTTCTATAGTGGCTGCACCAACTTACATTTCCTATGTTGAGGATTATTGAGAGGATTAAATGTAGTAATGCCTGGCATGCTCTTCCCCCCAAATAGCTGCATAGTTCCCTGACACAGGTCAGGCCTTTACTGAGATGCCTCCTCTCTGAGAGGCCTTTCCTATCCGTCCCATTTAAAATTGCAGCACTTCTCCCTCTTGGTCCTTCCTATCTCTCTTCTGGCTTTACTGTTCCTCACAGAACATATCCATTGTTGGACAGTGGATAGCAATGAGCATACCTCCATCTAACAAAGTAAATATTCTACTTATTTATTGATTGTGTCTCCACCTTTCACAGGAAAGCAAGGATGTTTTTTCTCTTCTGTTTACCACTTTATCACTAGTTCCTAAAAGGATGCCTAGTGCAAAATCGGCATGCAATAGGAACTAGATGAATGAAGGATGAATGAGTAAACAAATAAGTGAAAATATTTCATTTGTCGGCTTTCCATTTCCAGACCTGTGTTATGCTCTTAGAGTTTCCAGTAAGCCAAATTTGTTTCTTAATACGTAATCCATGAATATGGTCTCACACAAAAGAAGTAATCATTACAAGAAAACAAAATAAAAATACACAAATAGGGGCTTCCCTGGTGGCGCAATGGTTCAGAGTCCGTCTGCCATTCGTGCCCTGGTCCGGGAAGATCCCACATGCCGCAAAGCGGCTGGGCCCGTGAGCCATGGCCGCTGAGCCTGTGCGTCAGGAGCCTGTGCTCCACAACGGGAGAGGCCACAGCGGTGAGAGGCCCGCGTACCGCAAAAAAAAAAAAAAAAAAAGCCTTTCTCTAATGGCCCATGGTTTTGCTCTGCCACCATCTCCCCAGCTCATCACTGTCTCTGCAGTTCTCTCTGGGATAAGGTGCAGGGTATCCCCTGTCCCTCATCCCTGAGGTCAGTTCTACTTGAGAGTCGCCACGAGCCTCCTTTGAGTTTCCTACCGTACCACTATTTGATTCCTTGCTCCTCTGCACCAAGAAATGAATCACTTCCCACTAAGTGGGGATCTTGGAAGGTGGGGAGAGGATAACTTCAAGCATTCTTTAAAATCAACAGATACCCAAGGAAGTCAAGCAGGGGAAGCAACTGCTGCTATTTTTGCTAATTTGCTGAATTTTAAAACCAATTGTTCAACTTCTTTAAGTCTCCAGTTTCTCATATATTAAATGACAGTAGCTCCCAGCTTACTACCTCATGTGTCTGAAGTCTAGTATTTTGGGAGATTCTGCATAATCATAATGAGTTCTAACAATCTCTCACACTTACAGAGTGATTTACAGCTCACCAAGTACTTGTTGAAGAGGGATATTTCCTAGACTCAAAAATTTCAGAGGTGACCCTTACAGATGAACATATCCAGTGGTTCCCCAACTCTGCTTACACTCCCTGGCAAGACGAGTCCAAAGGTATAATGGCAGTCCATGAACTCTTCAATATTTCAAAAATGCTAACGGGAATCGTACATTTCCGCAATAAAATCAGACTTTAATTGCTTTTGGTGGGAATTATATCAACTAAAATTGGTACTTATTGGAAAACTAATTATCCCTTAATAAATGTAACTTAATAGACATAACCCTTTGAAACATTGGGGGTCTATGGGGAAAAAAATTATAGAAGGAAAATTTAATCGTGAAATGATGAAGGATTTGGGCCACAGAGATCCCCACACTTCATAGACGAGGAAAGTGGAGCCCAAAGAAGCAAGTTGTGCCCTGAAACTCCCCCTCTTCTTCATCACTCCTGTCTTAGATTATGCCTCGCCTATCCTCTGTTGGAATTATGCACTAGTGTCCTATCTTATCCTAGTCTGTACTGGCTGCTTTCCATCTGCCCCTTGAACTGCAACCAAAGTAACTTTTTAGTATGCATCCCACCTCTCCTTTGATGGGTTCATTCTCTGAAGTCTCCCCATCATTGTCAGGATAAAGACACACTCTTCTGTTGGCACCCAAGGCTCTTCATGATCTGGCCTCAGCATCCCTTAAGATGCTTCTTGAGCTCCCGCCACACTTAATGGTTTTTGGTCCCTGAATGCACCAGGCCTTCTCACCGTCCCTCTGTGTCTTTGCATAAACTGGTCCCTCTTCAGAATGCCCTTCCTCCACCTGCTTACCTGTCAACTTAATGCATCCTTCAAGTTTCAGCTACATCACACCTCCTCCAAGAAGCCTTCACTCCAGAGAGGACTGAGTGCCTGCTCTGGGCGTCTCAGCACCCCATGCGCCCATCCAGGGTACGCTTCTGTTACTGCATTGCAATCTCCTCAGTAGACAGGAAATTGTTAAATGAACATGACTTCCCCAAGATCTCATGGCAGAGGCAAGAGGCAAAATGCTAGGTCTTCTCCTGGCTCCATGGCTCTGTGTCCTATAGAACGTTAAAGTGCTGTGAAAATCTCAAGGTTTGGCTTTTCCCTCCATGGATCCCACATTTTGAGAAAAAAAGAAAAAAAACTGTCCAACATGAAATTTATTAAGGGATAATTTTAGGACTACCAGCAAGGAAGAAGGCATACCATTATGATAGTCAGATTCTATCCTCCAGACTGGAAACACTAGGAGAGCTTTAAGGGAAAGAGCCCAAAGTGGAAGCACCTTTAGGCAGAGGCACATAGGGCAGCTCTGCCCCAATTACTGTGCAGGTGCAAACAAGGCCAGAGAGACCCTGTCACTCATATGAGAGAGAACCCAGATAAGGATTCGGGAGGCCTGGTCCCATTATGTCAGGCTCACTCAAAGGGCATTTTCCCCTGGGCTCTCTGCTTTCTGAGACCCGCTAAGTACAATGCCAGGCAGGGAGGCCAGCATCTACTCTCACATGCTTACAGATACGGTGCTGCTACCCACCAAGGCCTTGGCACTTAAAGAACATGGACCCACCTTTAGAACCTCCAAGTCCTGGCCTCCAGCTGCTGCTTTAAGGGACCAAAACCAAACCAAAACAAACAACCATGACAATTAGGAGGATCCCCCTCAGCTTCTAATCAGGAGACCCAATGTTTGCAAAAATTAAAGACACTACACTTGATTCACGATATAGTCAATCTGCATTATTAGGACCTATAACAACCCTGGACAATTGACAAGCCAAGGACAGTTGTAATGTTGTCTCTTTTTTAAAATGAGAAATCCAAAGCTATAAGTTGTTTAATGACTTTCCTGAGATCTGATGAATGTATGCAACGTCTCTGTGTACCAACAGGGCCATCAATCTGAAAATGTCAATCCTTACCTCAACCTTGCTGTGCAGTATTACACAAGTTACTTAACCTCTCTGATATTCACCTTCCTCATCTCTAAAAGGGAGACAAAAATATCACTCTCACATGGTTATTGTGAGGTGAAGTGAATTAATGTACTAAGTACGTTAATTCACTTCATCTCACAATACAGTACCTGGATCACTGCACTTGATACCTAGAACTTAAGGACCCTGGTCTTCTGACTCCAAATCCCCCCATCCTTTCTTTTTTTTTTTTTTTAAGTTTTATTGGGGTATAGTTGATTTACAATGTTGTATTGGTTTCAGCGGTACAGCAAAGTGAATCAGTTATACAGATATATATGTCCACTATTTTTTAGATTCTTTTCCCATATAGGTCATTATAGAGTATGAGTAGAGTTCCCTGTGCTACACAGTAGGTCCTTATTAGTTATCTATTTTATATATAGTAGTGTGTATATGTCTATCCAAATCTCCCAATTCATCCCTTCCCCGACCCCCGACCCGTCCTTTCCGATTGTTCTGCTTCAAACACTCTCTGAGACTTTGGATAAATTATTTAGTCCTCTGGGTATAATTTTTCCATCTATAAAGGAGGTTCTAGTGACCTTACACAACCTCTCTGAATCTCAGTTCCCTCAACTCTAAATTGGGAGGAATAATTACAGTCTCCTCCTTATAGGGTGATTCTGAGGAGTGAAGTAGAAAATGTTTGGAAAGCACTTAAGACAGTGCCTGGCACATAGCCAACACTAAAAATAAATTAACTATTACCACTGTGATTGTTGCTAATGTTAATATTATTAGTCCCTCCCGTTATAAAATGGGATATATACCCTCTTACTCAGTCAGGTGATCAAAACTCAGTTCTATCTGGATCACCGGGAGAAAATAAAATTTCTGTATTTTTACTACCAAAGCCCCCCCACACACACACACTCACCTTTTTTCTTCTTGCCCCTGACCTTAAAGAATCATAGACTCTCAGGCCTAGAAAAGTTTTCAGAGGTCATCCACTTGACCTGTTCTCCATTTTTTTATTTCTCTCTACAACATCTCCACCAAGTGGCATATACTTAAATACCTCTGGTGATGGGGACCTCACCACCTTATACAGTAGCTCACTCTGAACACAGTTCTGTGTGCTGAGCTCTCTTAGGTAAAGCCAAAATGCAAGTCACGGTAGCTTCTTCGTTTTGTCTCGCTTTTACCCTTCAGCTCTGGCTGGATTCACAGAAGTGAATTCACAGAGAATTTGCAGAAGCCAAGCTTCAACAACATTTTTCTCCAGACTGTAACAAACTCGAATTGTATTTGTTGGTCATTTTTTTTCCTCCCTCTTTCTGGAAAAAAAAAAATCTTAACCACATTTCACCATTCGAAAGATTTTTTTTTTCTTTCCCCCTGTCTGCTGGTTCCCACTGGGATGAAAAGCAATAAAAAGTTAGAAAGAAGTATAGGTTTGCCTTCTGCTTTTGTCACTTAGACAAATAGCACCATAAAAAACGGTGAATGCTATCGGTTAAAGCGAACTCCTTCCTCTCCCTCATACATTTCATCAAGATCTGATGCAAGGGGTTTGGACAGGAAAACCTTTTTCTGAAGATGGATAAGATAGTGAGTTAAAGATTTTGCATTAAAAAGAGATTCTGGTTATAATATCTTCCTGACAGTAGCATTTTGCTACCCCTGTTTTGTGAGTCCTGTAAATAAATCTCAGGGGGCACATCAGTTGGGCAGGGGATATCTGGGAACCTTGTGAGGTGTCTGCCAATCAGGGCATAATAAAGAGGAACAGTTCCAAGACAGCTCCTGCAGTTTTCAAGGGGTCTTTCTGCGTTCTTTCTCCTTCCCCACCCCCAGCACTGGTGCTCCCTTCTCCTTTTTTTAATGTTCTTTGTATTTCCAATCAGCTCCCTGATCTGGCACCAGCTTTAGGAAGTCGTGTGAATAGACAACATGAAAGGATCTTGTAATATTTCACACTTTCCAATGAAAAATATGCTGGTTGGAAACATTAATATTTAATACCAGATAAAGTGTCTGAAAAGTTGCAGGAGAATTTTCCATTAAGATATGGAGATACTCAGAAAGTATACTCACTTTGTTAGGAAACCTTATCAGGCTGGGGCAGCAGCCGTGGGGCTAAATCTGTTGCCCTCCTGGGGGTTAAATATGAATTGCGACCCACAGTAAACACAAAGCAGAGGAAGTGCTCCTCGATCCAGTGCATGTCTCTGACCAGCACAAGCAAGATTAGGAACTGAAAGGTGGTCATTGGACTTTGAGTCAGGGCAAGAGGGGCAGAGTCTGGATGTCAAAGATTACTTTGACCTTTTCTCCTGTGAGAATGGTAGCCCGATGGACACAATAATAAATCATAAGCTAAAACTTACCTTTGTGTTGCAATATATGTTAAGAAGTGTCTTCTCAGCTATGATCTCATTGGACACTCCATCATGGATGAATGATATGAATCCCCCTTTATGGAGGAGGGTACAGAGGCTCAAAGAGGTAAAGTGATTTGTCCAAAGTCACAGAATAGATGTATGGTTGGGTTTTTAACATAGGTCCTTCTGACTCCAAACCCAGTGTTCTTTGCACTAAAGCATATTATCTTCCATCAGGAACAGAGGAGCAGGTCTTTTGTGGGGAAGATGATAGTGATGATGATGACAAAAGACGATGCTGATAATTAACACATTTTCTTCATGTTTCAAGTCCTACTAAGTGTCAAGCCCTATGTTAGATACTTTCTGTGAAATCTCTCATTTAATCCTTATAACAGACATAAAATGCATTATTACTATTATTATTATTTCATTTTACAGATGATCAAACAGGCTCAGAGAGGCAAAATGACTTGCCCAAGATTATATAAGGGATTATTCAAACCTAGCTCTGGATAGATTTTAAATTCCTGAACTTTTTTTTTTTTTTTTTTGCGGTACACGGGCCTCTCACTGTTGTGGCCTCTCCCGTTGCGGAGCATAGGCTCCGGACACGCAGGCTCAGCGGCCATGGCTCACGGACCCAGCCACTCCGCGGCATGCGGGATCCTCCTGGACCGGGGCACGAACCCGTGTCCCCCGCATCGGCAGGCGGACTCTCAACCACTGCGCCACCAGGGAAGCCCCTGAACTTTTATTTAACAATGGAAAAAGGAAAAAAGTGGGAGGTGGGTAAAGAGGAGGATTTAGGGTTGAGAGATGTGGAGTTCAGAGGCAGTCAGGAAAATTGATTTACATAGATAATCCTCCAGAGCTTCACGTACTTAGGGGTGCTCAGAAGGCGACTGGAAACTAACAGGGGCCTGGAGTTGAGGAAAGACATTGGAGGCAGACCTGCAGAGCCAGTATGTCCTAGGCATGCATTGAGCACCGAGGGCATGCAGTTCCGGTATGTACAAGGACAAGTTGGTTGTGGATCCTGAAAAAAGCCCTAAACTTTGTAAAGATTTTCTAAGATCATTTGGTAGCCTTGGGGATCAGCAGAGCGCAGGAGGCTAGATTACAATGATGGGGAGCCATAAGGGGAAATGAAGAAGGGCAGGTACCAGCAAGCTATGGAGGAGTTTGTAGTCAAGGAGCACAGTGGCAAAACGGCTTAAAGGATTATCAAGGTCAAGGAACTTTCCCCCCTCTTCTTTTAAGATAAGAATTGAACACTTTCATGGGCTACAGAAGGATTCAGTGGAGAGGGAGGGATCAAAGATACAGGAGAGAAGTAATAATCAATAGCACAATTGAAGGCAGTGTTGGAGGATTGCACTTCAGAAAGAAGGGTCACTTTCCTCTGCGACTCCAGGCACACTAAAGATTTGCATCCGTGAATGAATCATATCAGATTTCTGGGGTGGGAAAATGTCAGGGTATGAGCAAGGCACACTGAGGTTTGAATTCTGATTCTATCACTTTCTAACTCTCTGATCTCGAATAAATCGATTAACCTCTTGGAGCCTCAGTTTCCACATCTGTGAAAAATATGCAAAACAGAGATGTCATCACCATAACAACGTTATTGGATTGTTCCAAAGCACAGATTCCCAAACTTGCCTGATTCACAGTTTCTTTAGTATCTCAGTAGTTTTTCACAGGGCCCCTAGGCCAAAATAAATACCCAAGAGTTCCATGTATTAAGCAGTTGGGTTCAAACAATTTCAAAAGTATGTATGTCCTATCACTTTATATACATAATTTGAAAGAAAGGTAACACTATCATTTCATTCTTAAATAAACACAGTCACCTAATTACTCATGGAATGTGTGGGACTGTGGACACTGTACAATCAGATTGAATACCGACATCCCTCTTTCCTGTTCCACACTGGTGTTTGCAGTTCCTTGCCTGTTTTTTCTTTTTTTTGGCCATACCATACAGCAGTGAGAGCACAGAGTCCTAACCATTGGACCGCCGGGGAGTTCCTCTGCAGTTACTTGTTTTGTTATGAGAGCAACTCACTAAAACCCAGCATCACCTATATATGATGTCATTGAATGGACTGTAGTGTGATCTGATGGTGAGATGGTGAACTCCCTCACCCTGGTAATTCCAGGGTATTCAGCAGATGTTCACTATCACTGAGTTTCTCCCTAAAGTGTTAAATGTTGCTTCGTGCCCCTTTAAGTTTTCTGTGGCCCCCCTAGGCACCTTGACACAATTTGGGAACTGTCATTCTAAAGATTAAATTAAATAATATATGTATAATATGTATTATATGCAATTTCTTATCAATTACAAATTGGTAAGAAAAGGTGGAACATCCCAGTAGAAAAAGGAAAAGGATATTATGGGCAAATATCAGAAGAGAAAACCCTAATGCTAGTACAAGCCTAAACTTGCATTAGGCTCCCTAGTTGTTAGAGAAATACAAATCAAAACAGCAATGAAATAACATTTTCTCCTAACCAATGCACGAAAATTAAAGATTGATTCCATTTAGTAGCTGGCAAAGGGGTAGGAAAATAAAAACTGTCTCATATTGCCCGTGAGAATATAAATTGCTGTAGCATTTTCAGAAATTAAGCTAGAAGGATCTAATAAAATTTAAAACCTGTCTACCTTTACCACAGCAATCCCACTTGGAGGAATCCAGCATACAGAAATAAAAACACCATGGATAGTCAAGGATAGTCAAGGATCTTTATTAGATAATTGTTTATTATAACATAAAACAGTCTGGAAACAACCTGAATGTCCATCAATAGTAGAATAATTCTTATGCATCTATCCTCTGGAGAGTTGTTTAGTTATTAAAAGAAAGAGCTTGATCTATGTGTATTGACAGAAAGGAATGTCTGCGATATATTGTTAGTGAAAAAGGCAAATGTGGAGTAAACAGGCATAGCAGGTTATCGTTTTTTCTGTAAAGAAGTAGAATAAAAAGAAGCCTATGTTTATACAAGCATATGGGAAAGCCAGGGAGGACAAAAGCTAACACACTTAATTGTTGATACTTAGTACAATGTGTGTCTTGCTGGGGGCGGGGTATAAACATGGAAGGGAAGATTACTGGTTTTGTCTATGTTCATATCTGAGTAGTTTGGCAGGTATTCATCTATCAACCAGCATAAGTTATACTGCCCTTCATAAGCTGAAGAGAAAACCCAGTGAAACGTCCTCCAAAAAATGCATTTGGTTTACCTAACGCTGTGCGTATCACATGACAGGGATTTTGTGTGCCAGTGTTCTGTCTCTGGTTGTCTTTCTGCATGTCTGTTATTCCACTGCATTTCCCTCTACCTAGCTGCATCTCTCCCACTCCCTTTTGCTCTCCCTCTCTCTTTTCTTCTCTATTCTCTCCCCTTGCTTTTATGCCACATGATGTGGGGACACAGATGAGGAATAAGACAGGGCACCTGCCCTTGAGAAGCTTACAGTCTGCGGGGCTGAAAACCAACACATTTTCAGAGAAGGAGAAAGGAAGTGGAGGAAGATGGCGCCAGATGGACTTAGTTTTGGTGAAGAATGGGTAAGTCCCCCTTCTTAGGAAGAGAGGAGGCTGAGGACTTATGGGGAATGAAAGTGGCTCAGGCTGCAAGTACGGAGTCAACAGGAGATCACTCGAGGGATTATCTTTCAGCCCTTCTCCCTGGGTGGTTTCAAAATTCATCTTTCTGAAGGCAGGAGTCTGGCTCAGCCACCTCAGAAAGGCTCTTCAGGATCTGATTCCTTCATTTTTCAGGTCTGTGTCTAACCGTACGGGCAGATGGACCCCTCCCCTACCTCATGCTAAATCTTTTCTATTTTAGCTGTGCTCAGAGGCTAACTGTCCTTACCCATTCCCTCCACAGCCTGCCTCACCCATAAAGAGAAACGTCAGACTCAAACCAACTGTACCATCCCACAGCCTGACCCTCCTTCCCCCACCTCTCACCCCATACACCATCCTCTGTACCATCCTCTTGTCGGCAGCCAGCAGGCCAACGTTCCTGGGCCAGCTCTGCCTCTCCCTCCCTAGACAACGGTCTTTGCAGAGACAGAAGAAGGGTCAGATGTCAGGGCCGCTGGGCTAGGATCCCACAAGCTGTGTCCTAGTTTTCCAGAATAAGCTGTCAGGATTTGCCTCAATGCAGTCCCCTCTTCCCTCTCCCCAAATCCTATTTCTGAGCCTGAAGAAATGGCTTTGCCAGCCTCAGGAGAAGCCTCTTGCCCAGGGAAAGCCAGGCTTGAGAAGCTGCCATCAGACCCCATTGTCTGTGTCCTGGGACCACTGCCAAGGCTCGGGCATCTTGGCTGGGGTGGTGGAAGGGCCCTGTTCTGATCCCATCTGTTCAGAGTGAGGGAAAGAAGCCAGGTTCCCTCCCCTTTGTCTCTGTCCCCAACCCCCAAGCTTTATGGATGAGTGGCTTTTCAGAGATGAAAAACCAGAGCCCTGTCAAACAAGTCTTCTTGCTTGACAAAGATAGAATCTAAATATAGAAAGGTACAGCTAAGCTCTGCAGCCGAGCGAGCAACCCCATCTGGCGCAGCTTCAGGGTGTTTCCTCCCCTACCATGGCTCCTAGCCCAGTGCCCAGGACACAGCAGAGGGTCATCAAGTGTTTTGTTGAACTGACCTCCTGAATCTTGCTGAACACCCCTCCGCTACCAGCAAAGAGATGCTGTACAAACATCCCCATGACACCCACTGAAGCTGCCCTGGACCCCTCACTTCCCACCTGCACATAGCGCTGGCCCCTCTCCTATTGAGAACATCCTTACAAAAATGCCACTGCCTTGAAAGAAATCTCCCTGAGATGAGGAGGATGGGGGGGTAGGGGGCTAATGCATATATCTTTCTTTTCCGTGTTATCAGGCACTGAATATCCACTACCTTATTTAATCCTCACAATATCAAGGATATAATTACTCCCATTTTATAGATATGAACATTGAGGCTAAGAGGTTAACGGACACATCCAAAGCCTTGCTGTTGGAAAACTCAGGTCCATTTCCCCTGCTCCAGAGAACACCATGGAATGGTGAAGGGGGTATTCATGCTGCTAGACCCCATTGACGGCCATGGTTTCCCCTGGATAATTCTCCTTAGGACCTC
This sequence comes from Tursiops truncatus, assembly GCF_011762595.2. Taxonomy (NCBI): domain Eukaryota; kingdom Metazoa; phylum Chordata; class Mammalia; order Artiodactyla; family Delphinidae; genus Tursiops; species Tursiops truncatus. Next base: position 98,902,359 of record NC_047039.1, on the reverse strand, counting down.
TAGAACCTTTCTTTGGTTTAACTAAAAATGATACCATCATAATTCGTGGAGCCAAAAAGTATTCCAGGAGAGCATGGAGCCCAGGCTCCTGTTTTCAAGAAGATAACATGGTATTCAGTTGGTGTGTTTGTTTCCTAGGGCTGCCATAACAAAGCACTACACACTTGGTAGCTTAAGACAACAGAAATGTATTCTCTCACAGGTCTGAAATCAAGTTGCTGGCAAGGCCATGCTCCCTCCAAGGCTCTAGGGAAGCATCCTTCCTTGCCTCTTCCTAGCTTCTGGTGGTTACCAGCAATCCTTGGCATCCCTTGGCTTGTAGGTACATCACTCCAATTTCTGCCTGTCTTCACACAGTTGTCTTCCCTCTGTGTGTGTCTATGTCTTTCTGTCTGACTCTTCTCGTCTTTCTCTTATATATAAAGACACCAGTCACTGGCTTTAGGGTTTACCCTAATCCAGTATGGCCTCATTTTAACTGGATTATATCGGCAAAGACCCTACTTTCAAATAAGATCACATTCTGAGATTGGGTGGACATGAACTTTGGCGGAGCACTGTTCAACCCAGCACAGTTGGTACAGCATGGTGCCAGGAGGGTGGACTCAGGAGTCAGGCTGCCTGGGACTTTAATCCTGCCACTTGCTCACTCTGTGACCTAGAGAAACTCAACCTCTCTGAATCTCAGGCTCCTCATATGTAAAATAAGGATACTAGGCTGGTTGGGAGAAGCCACTAAGATAATCCATGCACAGAGCTTAGCCCAATGCCTGGCACAAAGTGAGTGTTCAAACATTAGCTCAGCCCCCTATATTCTTGGTAGTTAGGGGCACACACTTTGGAGTCAGGCTACTGGGGTGAAATACTGGATCTATCCATTGTGGGAAGATGGACACGTTACTTAAACTCTCTGAGCCTTAATTTCCTCATGTAGAACAGAGAGAATAGTTGTATCTGCCTCCTGGTTTACAGTAAGCAGCACATGAAGTAATTCACATAAGGTATTTAAGAATATCTTGCATGTATGATATCATTTATATGTAGAATCTAAAAAATAATACAAATGAATATACATGCAAAACAGAAACAGGTTTAAATATAGAAAACAAACAAGTGATCGCAAAAGGTAAGAGGCAAATTAGGGGTATTGGGATTAAGAGATACAAACTATTATGTATAAAATAGATAAGCAACAAGGATACATTGTATATAGCACAGGGAATTATAGCCATTATCTTGTAATAACATTTAATGGAGTATAAGCTGTAAAAATACTGAATTACTATGCTGTACACCTGAAACTAACATAATATTGTAAATCAACTATACTTCAAGAATAAAATAAAAATTAAAATTTATTAAAAGAGAATATCTTGCTTGTAGCAGGTTCCCAATAAATGGTGGCTATTATGGTATTGATGTTCCCAATTCAAATCCATCTGATATTATATAATCCTATAACACCATAGGAACAGGCTCAGCAGAGGGGTCCTGGGTTTCTGGCAGAGAAGGACCAGAGTTTTGTGGGCATCAGCGAAATGTGCCTTTCCCCAGAAGGGAGGGACCTACAGGTCTGATGTACTGAGACCAGGCGTCTCTGTCCTGGGCAGTGGTCCAAGGGGCTGAGCCCGTCTCCTCCTCTCCTTTGCGGTTGGCTCACTCAGTGTATACCCAAGGGATCTAGGGACATGCTCTAGCTCCAGGGCTGGGCACTTCCCCACACAGACTCCCATCCGTCTCCAGCTGCCAGATGAAGGTGACTTAGGAGATCTGGGGTGGAGGATGGCTGGGGAGCCGAGGGCAGAGAAGCAGCATGAAGCTCATTAGTAGCTGACTACTCTGGTGGAACAGACCTCTCCCGGGGGCCATAACTCTGTCCCTGGAAGAAAGAATGATGATTGGGAGGTGGCTGACACTCGTGCAGCCCACATATGGGGCTAGGCAGTAGGAGCAAAGCTGAGTCCCTGCCTTCTCTAAATCCCCAGCATATCCGTGGAGAAAGAGGAGCTGCAGCATGAAAAAGGGGGAGAGAGAGTATGATTTGAAAGGAAGCTGAGAAGCATACTACAGAGCTTCCATTAAGTAGGCAGCGATCCTGACAAGGCGTCTGGACTTCCACCATCAAGGAAGCATTCTGGAGCCAGACTCCCTTGGATTTTATTGGGTCCCCAGACTTCTGGGTGATCTTAGATAGCTCAGTCTCTCTGAGCCTTAGGTTCCACATTTGTAAAATGGAAATGTCTATTTTTCAGAGTTGTCTTAAAGCCTACATGATGTAACTCACATCTACCTGATTTGTACTGGGTCTTCAAGCTCAGCTCAGTTGCCCCTCTCTGAGGACGCCACCGTCCCCAGCACAGCTAGGTTGGGAGCCCTGCCAAGCCCTTACACATTTCTCTGCCATAACATGAACACTTCGTTGCTGAATTATAATTTTATGTTTCCTTGTCCGTGTCCTGCACTAGGCTATGAGCTCCCTGAGGACAGAGAAGGTCTTGTTCCTTTAGGCATTTTCAGTGTCCAGCATAATTCCTGGCACAAGCTGAGTGAATGGATGAATGAACGAGTCTAGTTGGGTAAAAATAAGTCTCATTAGGCAGGTTTTTAGGCAGCAGTTTTAACCAAATCATTCTGGAAGGCACAATGGGTTGTATACTGATGAAAAGTTTCTCTCTCTCCAAGGTAACTTTAGTAGAGGTGTGGTAAAGGAAAGTTACAAGGGGTGATAGAACCAATAAATGGGGAAATGCTGCTGTGTGGAAGGCATTATGCTATGCGTTTTTCATTAATCATGAAATTACTACCAACCAGCTGTATTTATCCTCATTGTGCATGTGAGGAAACCGAGGCTCAGCGAGACGAATTACCTTGCCCAAGATCACAAAGCCAGTAAATAGCAGAGCCGTGGAGTGGAACCCTGATATGCCTGGCTGCCCAGCTTATGTCCTTTCCTTTACTCCCCTTCCGATAGAAAACTGAGGATGTTTGAAAATGAGTAGCTCCAAAAGAAGAGGGGGAGGGGTGGGGTGGAGGGAGCAGCAGTTGAACTGTCTAAGGCTTATTAGATTTAAACCCTGCATAGCATCTTGCCTTTTCTTTCTTCCCCATTCATTGGCGAGGCAAATGCCAGATAAAGCATTTTGGACACTGAGGTAGCAGGGGGCCACTGATGAATTAAAACCCTGTTTGTCAGGGACAGACATTCTTCCAGTCCTGAGTATAATGGAAGTAACTTAGTGGTCATAGGAGTCTCAGAAGGGCCTGGGGCTGTGAGGATGCAGAATGCAAAAGAGGCAGAAAAATGTCCTTTTGCTTTTCTCAGAAGGAAAATATTGCCTAGATATTATAAATTGACCAAAGTTGAGGGGAGCAATGCCTTGCTGTGGGCTGTGGAAAAAATTCAAGCATCTCTCAGGTGGAGGCAATCCATTGCTTCTTGAGCCCGCATCATGCACCGGGGTGGGGGGGCTTTATATGTGTTATCTATTTTAGTTCTCACAAGGCCACCCCCATTTTACAGATGAATATAATGAGTCATGCTGCTAGGATGTGGCGTACCTGAGACTCTTACCGTGTATCTAGCTACAAAGGGCATTGTGGTTGGAATCTTTACAACTGGGATGAAGCAGAAGTGTAGATATTGAGATGCAAAGTCCAATCTAGCATAAATACAAGTTTCGTTTTTCTTTCATTTTACACTGAATTACCCAAGAATTAATTTCAGACTCCCTACATCCCACTCCTTCCTCTCACCCTTCCTCTGGCCTAAGAGCAGTGCTAGCTTTAGGATCCTCCTGAGGCCAACCAGCTCAAGCAACTACCACAAAGAACACACCGCCCCAAGGACATAATTACAAACATATGTAAAGATTTAACTACAAGGATGTTCAACACCAAACTATTTGTAATATCAAAAAAAAAAAAAAAAAAAGAGGGAACTCCCCAAACACTCAAAAGTAGGCACTTGAGCAAATAAACTGTGGTGCAGTCATTATATAGGGAATTCTATGCAGCAATTAAAAATTATTTGTGTGACAATATTTAGGGACATAAGCATGATCAGGGGTTCACAAGATATAATGTTGATTTAAAAAAGCAGGTTATAAAACCATTTGACTATTGGCATTGTAAGTGGTTTTTAATTCTTTTTGATTATTAGAATGTTTTCAATTTTCTATATTGAATATCTGTTGTTTTCGTAATAAGAGGAAATAATGAAAGGTTATTTATAACATGAATAATAAATATTCCAGCCTCAACTCTCCTTCAACTGTGATAATAAAAGCACCAGTTTACATGAACACAAAGAGAAAAGAAACCCTAAGTCTGCAGAGAAATCTGACTAAATAATTGGCATCTTTGTTCAAGGAAAGGGGAGCGTCTGCTCTCTGTCTCCCCGAGAGGGGACATGTTTGAACGACAGCAAGCTGGATTGGAGTTGAACACAAGGAAGCACTGCATTAATGCAGTTGTCATCCAAACACACCATAGACATCTACCCAGTGGGTGTCGATAATCAGCGTGGTTAGCTGAACCGAGAAGAGTCATGTCACACAGAGGATTGGCAATACCAGCTACAGCAACAGCTACATGGCCTATGCGCCATATGCCTTCTATAATTCAACGATAATCATTAGATGACGCTCATTTAACATACGAGGAAACAGAGGTTAAATTAGATGCTTAGCAACACACATCCAGAAAGTAGCAGGGTTGATCTTGGAACCCAGGTCTGTCTAGTGCTAATGCCCAATTCCATACACTATGCTGATTTCCTTGGCTTCCTCCTCTACCAAAAAATATTTTTCTCACCAAGCTTGCTGTAGTGTGCAATATTTTTTCATAAACTTGTTAAATTTTAGAATACTTTTAGATTTACAGAAAAATTATGAAAATAGTACAGAGTTCCCCTATAACCCGCAGTGAGGTTGTCCTACTATGAACATCTCATATTAGCATGTCAAAATTAATGAACTAATATTAATATATTATTATTTATTAACATGTATATAATATCTAGATTTTCTTAGTTTTTACTTAATATCCTTTTTCAGTTTCAGGTTCCCACCTTACATTTATTACCTTAGGCTCCTCTTCACTGAGATATTTCTCAGACTTTCCTTGGTTTTGATTACCTTGACAGTTTTTAAGGAGTACTATTCAGGTATTTCATAGAAATACCTCAATTGGGATTTGTCTGATGTTTTTTCTCATGATTGGACGACTGGGGTCATGGGTGTTGGGGAGGGAGATCACAGAGGTGAAGTGTTATTCTCATCACCGCATACCAAGGGTACATTTTATCAACATGACTTATCACTGATAATGTTCCTCTTGATCACATGGCTAAGATAGTGTTTTGCAGGTTTCTCCACTATGCATTTACTCTTTTTTTCCCCTTTCAAACTGTAATCTTTGTAAGGGAGTCATTATGCGAAGCCCACTTTTAAAGAATGGGGGACACTTGAGGACAGAGTAGGCAGAAAAATTATTTGGAATTCTGCGTGGGAGATTTATCTATATTCCCCCATTTATTTATCTACTCAGTCATTTGTCTACATCAGAGTGGACTCATGGATATGCATTTTATACTTTAGGCTATAATCCAATATAGGTTTCCCGCACTACCTGAAAGTATGGTAAGACTATGCTTAAGTTCTGTAGGAAACTGCCAGAATGTCTGCTAAAGTGGTTGCATCATTTTCCATTCGTACCAGCAATAAATGAGAGTTCTTCTTGCTTAGCATTCTTGCCAGAAATTGCTATTGTCAGCTTTTTGGATTGTAGCCATTCTAATAGGTGTATAGTGGTGTCTAGTTGTTTTAATTTGCATTTCTCTAATGACAAATTATGTTGAGCATCTTTTCATATGCTTCCTTGCCATCTGTGTATCTTCTTTGGTGAGGCTTGTCCAGATCTTTTTCCTATTTTTAACTTGGTTTGTTTGTTTTCTTGTTGTTCTGTTTTAGAGAGTTCTTTGCATATTTTGACTGCAAGCTCAGATCTGTGTTTTGCAAATATTTTCTCTCAGTCTGTGGTTTGTCTTTTAACTCTCTTAAGAATATCTTATACAGAAAAAAGTCTTTAATCTTAATAAAATCCAACGTACCAACTTTTTCTTCTATGGATCATTCTTTTGTTATTGTATCTAAAAATTCATCTTCAAATCCAGGGTCATGTGGATTTTCTTTTGCTTCGAGAAGTTTTATACTTTTACATTTAAACTTAGGTGTATGATTCACTTTGAGTGAATTTTTTTGGGGAGGTCCATGCTTAGAGGTTCATGGTTTTTTACACATGGATGTCCAGTTGCTACAGTGTCATTTGTTGAAAAGACTATTCTTTCTTCATTAAATTGCCTTTGCATTTTTGTAAAAAATGAGTTGAGTTAGTTTTGCTTTTATCTGTTTCATTAGTGTTCTGTAGTTTCCACATATATAGATACTACAACAAAATTTTCTTAGATTTATATTAATATTTCATTTTGTGGGTGCTATTATAAATGATATTTTTAGTAGTAAAATTCATTACTGGTACATAGGAAAGCAATCAATTTTCTGTATTATTCTTGTATCCTGAAATCTTGCTGTCATCACTCATTAATTCCAGGAGTTTTTCTTATTTGTTTGTTTGTTTTTTTAATCAGTTCTTTGGGATTTTCCACATGGCATCTGAGAATGATGGTTTCATTTCTTCCTTCCCAATCTGTATATTTTAATGATTCTTTTATGATTGCTTTAGATGAAACTTCCATTATGATATTGAATTGAAGTTGTGAGAAAAGGTTTTCTTGCCTTGTTCCTGATCTTAGGAGGAGAGTGCCATTAAGTATGACATTGTTATAGGATTTTTTAGCTGTCCTTTATCAAGCTGAGGACATTCCCCTCTATTCCTAATGTTCTGAGGGGTATTTTTTTTTTTATCATGAATGGGTATTGGATTTTTTCAAATCCTTTTTTGGTGTCTTCTGATACGATCATATGCCTTGTCTTCTTTGTCCATTCATATGGTTGATACATTGAAATCATACATTGATTTCAAATGTTGAACCAGCCTTGCATACCTAGAATTAATCTCATTGGGTCGCAGCATATAATTATTTTTATACAATGTTGGAATTTATTTGCTGATATTTGGCTGAGGATTTTTACATCTATGCCATGAGATATATCGGTGTGTAGTTTTCCCTTCTTGTAATCCCTTTTATCTGGTTTTAGTTTTAATGTAATGCTGGACTCATAAAGTTACTTTGGAAATTCCCTCCCCACTCCCAACTTCTAGTTACTGAAAGAGATTGTGCAGAATTGGTCTTCTTCCATGCTTGGTAGAGTTCACCAGTGAAACCATCTGGGCCTGGTGTTTTCTTTTTTGGAAGGTTGTATTCAATTTGGAAGGTTGATTCAATTTCTTTAACACTTACAGGGATATTCAGGTTACGTATTTCTCTTTGTGTGAGTTTTAGTAGTTTTTCTCTCTCAAGGAACTGGTTCATTTCAAATAAATTATCAAATTTGCGGCCATAGAGTTTTCATAATATTCTTTTATTCTCCTTTGCCTATCCATGGGATCAGTAGTAATAACCCTTCCTTCATTTCTGATATTGGAAAATTGTTTCTCTTCTCATATTTAATTGGTTAGCCTGGCTAGAGGTTTATTAATTTTACTGATCATTTCAATCTATTTCCCTATTTTCAATTTCATTTTCTATTCTAATTTTTATTATTCCCTTTCTTCTGCTTGCTTTAGGCTTAAATTGTTCTTTTCCAGTTTCCTTCTCTCTAGTTATACTACCCATCTGTTCTTGTATGTTGTAAATCTTTTCCATTAGAGGCTTAACAGATTAATTATAGTCATTTTACATTCCTTGATAGTTCAAGCATCTGTGTCATAAACTGAATCTATTCTGAGGCTTGCTTTGTCCCTTCAAACTGTGCTTCATGTGACCTCATAATATGTCTTGTAATTTAGTTGTTGTTGTTGAAAAGCAGACATGTTGTATCAAATAACAAGAATTGGGTCAAATAGTCCTTTGGTATGAGGATTTATGAGAAACTGGCTAGGATTTGGGTGTGTTTAATATTTTGTGTAGCTTTAGGTGCCAGAGGCTTCAACTTCCTTTAGGTCCTTGTTTTTGTCTCCCCGCTTGAATTCAGGCTTCCCTAAGTACTGTTCCTCAAACCACTAAAGGCTTCCCTAAGTACTATTTCAGCTGTTTCATGGGTAATCCACTGTCATTATTCTGTAACCCTGTTGTGGTGTTGGCAAGGCATAGGAACGGGGAGCTGGATTAGTTTCCCATTGTTGCTGTAATGGATTAACACAGACTTAGTGGCTTAAAACCACACACATATTGTAGTCAGAAGTCTAAAATCTGTGTCACTGGGCTAAAATACAGATGTATGGTGTCTTCTGGAAGCTGGGCTGGTGTCTTCTGGAAGCTCTAGGGGAGAATCTGTACATCTGACTTCTAACATCTGGCAGCCACATGCATGTCTTGGCTGGTGACCCTTTTCTTGAAGCACTCCAACCTCTTGCTTCTCTTTTCACATCTCCTACTTCCTTCTTTGACCTTATTGCCTCCCTCCAATAAAGACCCTTGTGATTAAATTTAAGGCCCATTAGGATATGATAATCCAGGATAACTTTCCCATCTCAAGATCATTTAACATAATCATATCTGCAAGTCCTCTTTACCATGTAAGGTAACATATTCACAGGCTCTGGGGATTAGGATGTGGCTATTGTTTGTGGGCCACTACTCAGCACATCACAGGAGTATTCTAGAATCTTCTCATTAAAATTCAGCATTTCGCACCAGAGGGCAGACAGCAGAAGCAAGAAGAACTACAATCCTGCAGCCTGTGGAACAAAAACCACATTCACAGAAAGATAGACAAGATGAAAAGGCAGAGGGCTATGTACCAGATGAAGGAACAAGATAAACAACTAAATGAAGTGGAGATAGGCAAACTTCCAGTAAAAGAATTCAGAATAATGAAAGAGAAGATGATCCAGGACCTCAGAAAAAGAATGGAGGCAAAGACAGAGAAGATGCAAGAAATGTTTAACAAAGACCTAGAAGAATTAAAGACCAAAAAACAGATGATCAATACAATAACTAAAATGAAAAATACACTAGAAGGAATCAATAGCAGAATAATAACTAATCAATAGCAGAAGAATGGATAAGTGACCTGGAAGACAGAATGGTGGAATTCACTGCCATGGAACAGAATAAAGAAAAAAGAATGAAAAGAAATGAAGACAGCCTAAGAGACCTCTGGGACAACATTAAACGCAACAACATTCGCATTATAGGGGTCCCAGAAGGAGAAGAGAGAAAGGATCAGAGAAAATATTTGAAGAGATTATAGTTGAAAACTTCCCTAACATGGGAAAGGAAATAGCCACCCAAGTCCAGGAAGTACAGAGAGTCCCATACAGGATAAACCCAAGGAGAAACACGCCAAGACACATAGTAATCAAATGGACAAAAATTAGGGACAAAGAAAAATTGTTGAAAGCAACAAGGGAAAAATGACAAATAACATACAAGGGAACTCCCATAAGGTTAACAGCTGATTTCTCAGCGGAAATTCTACAAGCCAGAAGGGAGTGGTATGATATATTTAAAGTGAAGAAAGGGAAGAAACTACAACCAAGATTACTCTACCCGACAAGGATCTCATTCAGATTTGACGGAGAAATCAAAAGCTTTACAGACAAGCAAAAGCTAAGAGAATTCAGCACCACCAAACAAGCTCTACAACAAATGCTAAAGGAACTTCTCTAAGTGGGAAACACAAGAGAAGAAAAGGACCTACAAAAACAAACCCAAGACAATTAAGAAAATGGTCATAGGAACATACATATTGATAATTACCTTAAACGTGAATGGATTAAATGCTCCAGCCACAAGACACAGGCTTGCTGAATGGATACAAAAACAAGACCCATCTATATGATGTCTACCAGAGACCCACTTCAGACCTAGGGACACATACAGACTGAAAGTGAGGGGATGGAAAAAGATATTCCATGCAAATGGAAATCAGAAGAAAGCTGGAGTAGCAATACTCATATCAGATAAAATAGACATAAAAATAAAGAATGTTACAAGAGACAAGGAAGGACACTACATAATGATCAAGGGATCAATCCAAGAAGAAGATATGACAATTATAAATATATATGCACCCAACATAGGAGCACCTCAATACATAAGGCAACTGCTAACAGCTCTAAAAGAGGAAATACACAGTAACACAATAATAGTGGGGGACTTTAACACCTCACTTAAACCAATGGACAGATCATCCAGACAGAAAAGTAATAAGGAAACACAAGCTTTAAATGACACAAGAGACCAGAGAGATTTAATTGATATTTATAGGATATTCCATCCAAAAACAGCAGATTACACTTTCTTCTCAAGTGTGCATGGGAAATTTTCCAGGATAGATCACATCTTGGGTCACAAATCAAGCCTCAGTAAATTTAAGGAAATTGAACTCATATCAAGTATCTTTTCTGACCACAACACTATGAGATTAGAAATGAATTACAGGGAAAAAAACCATAAAAAACACAAACACATGGAGGCTAAACAATACATTACTAAATAACCAAGAGATCACTGAAGAAATCAAAGAGGAAATCAAAAAATACCTACAGACAAATGACAATGAAAACACGAAGATCCAAAACCTATGGGATGCAGCAAAAGCAGTTCTAAGAGGGAAGTTTATAGCTATACAATCCTACCTCAAGAAACAAGAAAAATCTCAAATAAACAATCTAACGTTACAGCTAAAGGAACTAGAGAAAGAACAACAAACAAAACCCAATGTTAGCAGAAGGAAAGAAATCATAAAGATCAGAGCAGAAATAAATGAAATAGAAACAAAGAAAACAATAGCAAAGATCAGTAAAACTAAAAGCTGGTGCTTTGAGAAGATAAACAAAATTGATAAACCATTAGCCGGACTCATCAAGAAAAAGAGGGAGAGGACTCAAATCAATAAAATTAGAAATGAAAAAGGAGAAGTTACAACAGACAACGCAGAAATACAAAGCATCCTAAGAGACTACTGTAACAAGCAACTCTATGCCAATAAAATGGACAACCTGGAAGAAATGGACAAATTCTTAGAAAGGTATAACCTTCCAAGACTGAACCAGGAAGAAATAGAAAATATGAACAGACCAATTACAAGTAATGAAATTGAAACTGTGATTAAAAATCTCCCAATAAACAAAAGTCCAGGACCCAATGGCTTCACAGGTGAATTCTATCAAACATTTAGAGAAGAGCTAACACCCATCCTTCTCAAACTCTTCCAAAAAATTGCAGAGGAAGGAACACTCCCAGACTCATTCTATGAGACCACCATCACCCTGATACCAAAGCCAGACAAAGATACCACAAAAAAAGAAAATGACACACCAATATCACTGATGAATATAGATGCAAATATCCTCAACAAAATACTAGCACACAGAATTCAACAGCACCTTAAAAGGATCATACACCATGATCAAGTGGGATTTATCCCAGGGATGCAAGGATTCTTCAATATATGCAAATCAATCAATGTGAAACACCATATTAAGAAATTGAAGAATAAATACCATATGATCATCTCAATAGATGCAGAAAAAGCTTTTGACAAAATTCAACACCCATTTATGATAAAAACTTTCTAGAAAGTGGGCATAGAGGGAACCTACCTCAACATAAAAAAGCCATGTACTACAAACCCACAGCAAACATCATTCTCAATGGTGAAAAACTGAAAGCATTTCCTCTAAGATCAGGAACAAGACAAGTATGTCCACTCTTGCCACTATTATTCAACATAGTTTTGGAAGTCCTAGCCACGACAGTCAAAGAAGAAAAAGAAATAAAAGGAATACAAGTTGGAAAAGAAGAAGTAAAACTGTCACTGTTTTCAGATGACATGGTACTATACCTAGAGAATCCTAAAGGTGCCATGAGAAAACTAATAGAGCTAATCAACAAATTTGGTAAACTTGCAGGATACAACATTCATGCAGAGAAATCTCTTGCATTCCTATACACTAATAGTGAAAAATCTGAAAGAGAAATTAAGGAAACACTCCCATTTACCATTGCAACAAAAAGAATAAAATATCTAGGGATAAACTTGCCTAAGGAGACAAAAGACCTGTATGCAGAAAACTATAAGACACTGATGAAAGAAATTAAAGATAATACAAACAGATGGAGAGATATACCATGTTCTTGGACTGGAAGAATCAGTATTGTGAAAATGACTATACTACCCAAAGCAATCTCCAGATTCAATGCAATTCCTATCGAATTACCAATGGCATTTTTTACAGAAATAGAACAAAAAATCTTAAATTTTTTATGCAGACACAAAGGATCCCGAATCATCAAAGCAGTCTTGAAGGAAAAAAACAGAGCTGAAGGAATCAGACTCCCTGACTTCAGACTATACTACAAAGCTACGGTAATCAGGACAATATGTATGGTACTGGCACAAAAACAGAAATACAGATCAATGGAGCAGGACAGAAAGCCGAGAGATAAACCCACGCACCCATGGTCAAGTAATCTATGACAAAGGAGGCAAGGATATACAATGGAGAAAAGACAGTCTCTTCAATAAGTGGTGCTGGGAAAACTGGACAGCTACATGTAAAAGAACAAAATTAGAACACTCCCTAACACCATACACAAAAATAACATGGTTTTAGAGACCTAAATGTAAGACTGGACACTATAAAACTCTTAGAGGAAAACATAGGAAGAATAGCGTTTGACATAAATCACAGCAAGATCTTTTTTGATCCATCTCCTAGAGTAATGGAACTGAAAACAAAAATAAACAAATGAGAACTAATGAAACTTAAAAGCTTTTGCAAAGCAAAGGAAACTACAAACAAGAAGAAAAGACAACCCTCAGAAAGGGAGAAAATATTTGCAAATGAATCAATGGACAAAGATTAATCTCCAAAATCTATAAACAGCTCATGTAGCTCACTAGTAAAAAAAACAAACAACCCAATCAGAAAATGGACAGAAGACCTAAATAGACATTTCTCCAAAGAAGACATACAGAATGCCAAGAAGCACATGAAAAGCTGGTCAATATCACTAATTATTAGAGAAATGAAAATCAAAACTACAATGAGGTATCACCTCACACCAATTAGAATGGGCACCATCAGAAAATCTACAAACAACAAATGCTGGTGAGGGTGTGGAGAAAAGGGAACCCTCTTGCACTGTTGGTGTGAATGTAAATTGATACAGCCACTATGGAGAACAGTATGGAGGTTCCTTAAAAAAAACTAAAAATAGAATTACCATATGACCCAGGAATCCCACTACTGGATATATACCCAGAGAAAACCATAATTCAAAAAGACACATGCACCCCAATGTTCATTGCAGCACTATTTACAATAGCCAGCTCATGGAAGCAACCTAAATGCCCATTGACAGACAAACGGATAAAGAAGATGTAGTATATACATACAATGGAATATTACTTAGCCATAAAAATGAACGAAATTGGGCTTCCCTGGTTGCGCAGTGGTTGGGAGTCCGCCTGCCGATGCAGGGGACACAGGTTCGTGCCCCGGTCCGGGAGAATCCCACATGCTGCGGAGCAGCTGGGCCCATGAGCCATGGCCGCTGAGCCTGTGCATCCGGAGCCTTGCTCCGCCACGGGAGAGGCCACAACAGTGAGAGGCCCGCGTACCGCTAAAAAAAAAAAATGAACGAAATTGGGTCATTTGTAGAGATGTGGATGTTTCTAGAGACTGTCATACAGAGTGAAGTAAGACAGAAAAACAAATATTATATATTAATGCATATATGTGGAGTCTAGAAAATGGTACAGATGGACCAGTTTGCAGGGCAAAAATAGAGACACAGATGGTAGAGAACTAACATATGGACACCAGTGGGGGAAAGTGGCAGGGGGTTGGTGGTGGTGGGATGAAATGGGAGATTGGGATTGACATATATACACTAATATGTATAAAATGGATAACTAATAAGAACCTGCTGTATAAAAAATAAATAAAATTAAATTTAAGAAAAACAAAAACAAAAACTCAGTGTTTCACTGAGTGTTTCACTGAGGCTGTGTCTTTGGGCTCTGCCCTTCACAGTTGTCTCCTCAATGCTATAACTTTATTTCTCTTTTTTTTTTATACCTGCTTCCTATTCCTTTCCCAGGATGAAGCATTCTCAATCAATGTCATTGAATCCCAAATGCTATGGACTGTGCTCCTCTTCCTTCTCCCCTTAGGTGAAACAGGAATGCTAGAAGGAGTAATAGAAATGTCCTTCCTCTCTCCTCAACTGGAACAGGGCTCTCACCTGGAGTGCACGCATTTGTCATGAAGAGGTTCTGGGAGTATTTCATAAATATTACTTATCCTTTCCCATTCACCTGCCAGAGACACAGGGGTTTTCTCACATCTTCAAAATGAGAATCTGGTGGGGTTCTTGAAGGTAAAGCTCATAAAAAAAATGTAGAGGAGTACCCTGAGACTGAGGTCCCCAGGCATTTTTGCTTAATACTCAGCCACAAGCAATTCTCAAAATTACTGTTACAGTGTTCTTACCAGTGTATGGCTCCAGAAGCTTTTGGAGGGAGTCTAGCTGTGTCTTTCTGGATAGGACTGTCTCTCCAGATTTCATAAAGGCAGCATCAGTTCTCTAAAGGGTCCAAGAACAGCCTTTGGTTTTCTGTTTTTCCAGCTTTTTCTTGTTTTTAAGATTGAAGTGATTAGTCCCAAGCTCTTTATATGCTGGAGCTGAAATCCAATGTCCAAGATTTTCACCATTATTTTCACTAAGGCTTTGAGCTAAGTCATTGGTATCTCTTAAGTTACTGTATCAGTCATGTACCAACTGGGAATGAAAATGAGGAAAGTTTCTCACGTCAATTAATAGAGAGATGGAAGAGAGCTTGGTCCCAACCTTCTGCTTTTCAGATGAGAAAATTGATCATAGGTGAGGGAAAAAGAGTCAATTGAAAACATACAGTGAATTCCATCTATATTTGTCACTGAGACCAGCTTAAAATGGTCTAACTTCTGGGACTATTTAAAAGCAGATTTCCAAAGGATAATTTGCTAAAGATGAAATGTCAAACCTGCCTTATGTTTGACATTTATGACAACATAAATGTCAACAACACTTATGACACAGAGCAGGTACTCAATAAAAGTGTTTTATTTTTGTTTTAAAATGAATCCATGAAATAAAGAGGTCATTGCATGACCTCTTACACTCACCTCTATAGGTAGTCAAGATCTTTTCTACTATGAACAGTAAAACTACAGTTACATATTTCATCACAATTTAAAAATTTCAAAAACTACAATTAGAGATTGGACAAATCTGGTTAATGGTAAACTCACGCTAGGTTAATATTTCTTTCCCTTTACTTTCTTTTTTCATAAAGTTACAAAAAAGAAATGTTATACTTGAAGGTCTCCATTGTAATATTTATATGAGTTATCAACTGCTGGGTAACAAATCATACCAAACTTAATGGCCTAAAACACACATTGTTATTTCTCTTGAGTGTGTGTATCAACAGAGTGGTTCTTGTCTTAACTTGTCTTATTTGTGAATCTGCCAGCAGCTGTGTGTCAATCAACTCTGCTGACTGTAAATTACTCATAGATGGCCTCAGCTGGGCCCTCTCCATAAGTAATTTGATCCCCCAAAAGGTTAGCCTGGGCTCTTGACGTAGCCAATGATTGGGTTCCAAAGGAAAGTGAGCAAAACACCTCATTAGGCCTCGATTTAGAATGACTGCACTGTCACTTCCATTATATTCTCTTAGCCAGCGTCAGTCAGAAGGCCACATTCAAGGGACAGGGAACCAGACTTTACCACTTGATGGAAGAGGCAGCCAAGTTGTATTGCAAAGGGTATGGATATAGGGGAAGATTAAGAATTGCGGCCAGTTCTGCATTTACTCTACGAGCTTCTAATAATGGAACAATTTCTCCTAATTTTCCACAATGCTGTTTGGCATCATATTGTATGGATGCTGAGTTTAGAATTAATGAAAAGGTGAAAGTGGGGTCACTCCTCTGGTCAAAGTATATTCAAGAAATGTATTCAATCACCAATTTTCTGTAAGCAAGTCACCAAGGTGCCCACGTCTCTGCTGCACTGAGGAGGGGCATCTGCTGAGCACCTCACACCTTCCCAGGTAGATAACCACGGCCTGGGATGACGGTGTCTGCGTTGGGTGGCCAGGCAATATAGACATCACCTTGGAGCAGCAAGTTCCAAACATGAGACCCAGATCATTCCTCTGACTTTATAACTGACTAATGAATCTATTAAAAAGCATGCAATTTGTGTGTGTATCTAGGATTCAAAGTCTTTCTCTTTCTGAACATCTTTGCAAACTGAGCTAATGGCCAACAAGACTTTCATATACATCACATCATTTGATCCTCGAAATAGCCTTGCAAGCTGAACAAAGGCTGTCACCCCTGTTCTGTAGATCAGATCATGGAGGTATTTCAGTTTAGCTAAACTCACACATGGGTTAATCACCAAACCAGAGCTCTCGCTGAGTTTTCCTAACTCCTAGGCTCACATTTTTAGGGGGTTATATTCCTCTCAAGCACTTCCCTCTGAATTTCAGAAAATAGGCAAGTTTGGGGTTGAACACTTCCCTGATGAGCCACTGTCTCAGCTACCACGTGTTGTAGCCACCACCACTGTGGGCTTTAAAATGCATTTTTATAGACTGATTCATTTACTCCATTATTCTAAGTGGGCCTCAGGGAATTTTAAGAGAGAAAGAAACACAAAAATAGACAACAGATCCAAATTCTGTTACATTTGGTACAAAGAAAAGAATTAATTTTCCTCTCTTCCTACCCAGTAAAGATTTGAAGCCACAAAGAACCCTCATTAACCTCCTATCTTACCCTTATAATTATCAATAATAATAATCAGAGCTGGTGGGTCAGTGCTTCAAGGATTAAATTATGAACCCAACGTTGATAATGTTATTATTGTTCATAATAACGATGGCATGATTAGAGGCTGCTTTTACATTTTCACCTCCCATCCCACACCTCCACTGATTAAGTCTATAATACACCCTATTTAATTAAGTATCTTTGCCCTTATTTTGCTGATGGTAAATTAAGGCACACAGAGGTTAAACGCCTTTCTCAGTACCACTGAGAGAGGTTGTTTCTGGACCTTGGTGTCTGAGCTTTGTAACCTGGGAGGCTTGGAGGAATGAAAAGAGCATGAATTTAAAAATAATACCAACCAGGATGTGAAGCCTGGTTATGCTACTTTCTAGCTCCTTGACTTTGAGCAAGAGATTGACTCTCTGAGCCTCAGTTTCCTCTTGGGTAGATGGCCTGGCAGGATTATGGTAAAGAAGCTCCTGGCCCTCAAGGAATTTGATTGATTGGGAGGCATTCAGTTAAGCACATTTTATTTCCCTTCCAACTCATTACTAATGTCGAATGAAAAAAAAATGCACAACCGAAAAGTTGAGAATTATATTTTTGAGAATTATATTTTATTTGGCAGAAAAAACTGAGGACTTAAGCCCGGGACACAGCCCCTCAGCGAGCTCTAAGAGATTGCTCCAAAGAGATAAGGGAGGAACCAGGATATATAGGGGTTTTTGCAACAAAGACCAGGTAGTCTGTTAAATAAAGAAAACCAGGTATCTCTAGTTAATGAACTCAGCACTTTTCTTTGTATGGGAAGATGCAAGAACCTGGGCTCATCGAAATCATTCCTTTGATATGCATCTTAGCTGTCTAGGGCCAGTATCCTGTGCTCTCCCATCCTGAGTCCCTCAGGGTACACCATTGCGGGTGGCCTCAGTGGCTGAGGGCTTGGCGAAGGGCAGTCTGTTTCTCTCCATAGCGGGTGGCGGTAGTAACTTGATGGCCGTAAATCCTTTGTTTATTGATATGGCAGGCAACATTTTTCACTCACACTATGAGTCTCTTCAGATATAAAAACTCAACAAAAATACCAATTCTTGAAACTGCTAACCCCTTAGTCTACTCTTGCATTAATCTAGCACTCATTTACTGAATACATTTTGTGGGCAAGACACAGTTTTCAGTGTAACAGAGAAATGTTTTTGTAAATGTGGTCTTTAGACTTAACAATAGGATCACCTGGGATAATTACTTATAAGATAGATTCCCAGGTGCCATGGGAGATTGACTGAATCAGAATCTCTGTAGGTGGAGATCTGCAATCTCCAAGTGATTCATCTGCACCATGACATTTTATATGTACTATAATAACACTTATAAGCTGCAGTTCCTATTTTCCAGGGTCCTAAAGAGTAAGAAAGGAAAGTTATGTGTGCAAATTAATATAGTAAAATATATGAAATGATCAAGTACTCGAAGGAATGTTCAAACGAACTGCTAGGAAATTTGGGGCAGGTGAGACCACTTAATCTCAAAAGTGATCAGGAATTCCCTGGCGGTCTAGTGGTTAGGACTCCATGCTTCTACTGCAGGGGGGCCCAGGTTCAATCCCTGGCTGGGGAACTAAGATCGCACAAGCCTCGCAGTACAGCCAAAAAAAAAAAAAAAAAAAAGTGATCAATAAGTTCTCCAACCAAAAGGTGATACAAGTTGCCCATGAAAGTGTGACCATGATAAAGGTTTAACTTTTTACCTTTGGCCAAAGCTAGTCTTTACAGAATTGTAGGTGATTGTCTTTACCCAATGGTGGCCTCTGGCATCATGGCAGGAACAAATTCAGCACTTATCCATCATGCAAATCTTGGGCCTTTTTTTTTTTTAATAAATGTATTTCTTTATTTTTGGCTGTGTTGCGTCTTTGTTGCTGTGCGTGGGCTTTCTCTAGTTGGGGCGAGCGAGGCTACTCTTTGTTGCGGTGCGCGGGCTCCTCATTGCGGTGGCTTCTCTTGTTGAGGAGCACGGGCTCTAGGCGCACGGGCTTCAGTAGTTGTGGCACACAGGCTTAGTTGCTCCGTGGCATGTGGGATCTTCCCGGATCAGGGCTCAAACCGGAGTTTCCTGCACTGGCAGGCGGATTCTCAACCACTGCACCATCAGGGAAGCCCCAGGGCCATTTATTTTTAATGTCCAGAATCCTGAAATTCAAAATCCGTTCCTTTTGAACTATTGTCAAAGTTATCGATTCCAAATTCAAAGGCTAAGAATTGATTTTTTTGTTGCCTACTCTGCTGGAACAATGCTTCCCTGAGGGTGTGAAAATGGAATGCCCCTACGTATGGTTCCAGGGGATGGCCACAGTATGTAAGGCAATGTGAGGCAAAAACATGTTAGTAATTCAAAATATTATCCCACTCTATTGATTATTAAAGAATGATTTCCCCATTGCATGCTTTGTAATCTTCCCTCATTTCAGTAGCTCCAACACCATAACAACACAAGGTGAACTCCACAATCATAATAATAAGAGCTAATACTTCTCATCTTCTAACCTGTGATAGGTGCTGGTCTACATGATTCAAATATATTATAACTGATTTTCTCATTAATTAATTTAAGCTGTGAGGGAATGCTCAGAAGAGGCAGAGAAGCAAGACCATGAGAAACCACTGCCTCCAATTCAGAGCTGTTTGTACTCAAACGTCTTGTCCAGAAAGTTTTCTTCTCTTTTTGACTCTTGGCACCTTGTGATTTAAAACACCTACCAGAATTTCTGGAATATGCCCACCATCTTGCTGCAAGTGGTATCCATCTGGTCCTTGCTCATATCTTACCTTAATTGATTAAACATAAAGTAAAAATACCTAGATCCTACATATCAACTAGGAGACAAAGTAAAATGTTCTAAGAAAAACAGAGGTGAAGGTTTCTCAACAATGTCCCTATTGAATTAATATTTTAAATGAAAGGTGTTAAAAGGATGAAAAAAAAGTTCTTATTTCTGGTGAGTAAAGATAAGGAAGAATGAATGTTAGCTGAGGCTGATATTCCCCTAGATCCTTTGCCACTTCTCCAACTTTGAGTGTGTATTTTCTTACTCCCGTGAACAGGCAGGAGGATGGGTATACAGTGGACCCTTGGCATACCCAAGGATGTGGTACCCATATGGAACAGGTTCAACCAACTACAGATCAAAAATATTTGGGGAAAAAAATTCCAGAAAATTCCAGAAAAACAAAACTTGAATTTGCTGCACTGACAACTGTTCACGTAACATTTGCATTGTGTTTATAAAATTTACGTAGTATTTACATTATATTAGGTATTATAAGTAATCTAGAGATGATTTAAAGTACATGGGAGGATGTGCATAGGTTATATGCATAGACTATGCCATTTTATATAAGGGACTTAGGCATCCACAGCAGATACTGAGGGACAACTATAATTTGAAAACCTGGAAATGTGATAAAAGAGGATATTCCAAAAGGAGGGAACAATCTGGATATAAAAAGGCATCATCACCTCCAACAGCATCAGTGCCATCATCTACCCTCTACTGGATTTTTCTGTTTCAAATAATACCACCTTATTTATTCTACACAGAAGACCTACAAGATAAGCATCACTTTAAACATTTTGTAAATGGTGATCCTGAATTTCCAAGAGATTGAGTTACTTCATTCAGGAAATGCAAATCAAAACCACAATGAGACACCACTCCACAGCTACTAGAATGACTGTAATTTAAAATTTTTAATTAAAAAAAAAGAAAATAGCAAGTGGTGACAAGGACGTGGAGAAATTGGAACTCTTGTATTACATTGCTAATGGGAATGTAAAACAGTACGGCTGCTGTGGAAAACAGTGTGGTGGCTCCTCAAAGAGCTAAACTTATGGGAATTCCCTGGCGGTCCAGTAGTCAGGACTCCATGCTTCCACTGCAGGGGGCACGGGTTCGATCCCTGGTCAGGGAACTAAGATCCCACAAGCTGCGCGGCACAGCCACCAAAAAAAAAAAAAAAAAAAAAGCTAAACTTAGAATTACCATATGACCCAGCAGTTCCACTTTCCAAGTATATACCCAAAATAATTAAAACAACGACTGAAACAGATACTTGTACACCAGGGTTCATCACAGCATTGTTGGAGGAGGTAATCAAGAGGATGTGACTGCCAGTTGACCCAGGAGCTGGACCCAGGCAATCCTTACCCCCTCCTGTCCTCGGAATGTGCATTCTGCACACAGTTCCCACAGTGGGTGCTGCTTTCAAGGGTGCAGCCTTGAGAGAGCAACGTGATGTTGAGACCATCTGTACGGTATACATGACTGAACCCCGTTAAGACCTCTATATAAACTTTCAAGAGTCTGGTGGACAGGTGCAGAGATCTACTTGTCTTGCAGCCACTCAAGACAAGCCTTGTGTGTAAGTTCCCTTGCACTGCCACCTACCAACCTGGAGGGGTCTGCCTCTTTCTCTGCTCTCTCCCTGCCCTCTGTGTATGGGGGTGAGTTTCAGAATTCACCTGGGAAACTCCTGAGGTTTCAAGCCAACAAGTATCATTGTCAATAGTCAAAAGGTGGAAACGACCCAAATGTCCACCAGCGGATGAATGGATAAACAAAATATGGCAAATTCATACAATGGAATATTACACAATGGAATATTATTCAGTCTTTAGCACATGCCGACACATGGTACAAGATAGATGAATCTTGAAAACGTAGTACTAAGTGGCACAAACCAGACACAAAAAGACAAGTATTGTATCACTTAAAGGGAATAAGGCAAACTCATAGAAACAGAAAATATGTAGATTAGAGGTTACCAGGGGCTGAGGGGAGAATGAATGAGGGGTTATTATTTAATGGGTAGAGAATTTCTGTTTGGGGTGATAATGTTTGGAAATAAATAGTGGTGATGATTGCACAACACTGTGAATGTGATCGATGCCAATGAATCGTACATTTTAAAAATGGTTAAAATGGCAAATTTTATCTTATATATATGTTACTACAATTTTTAAAAAGAAGAGGTAGAGTTACTTACCAAAGTCACACAGTGAGTAGGTAGCAGAGGTGAGAGGCAAAGCCATATCTGTCTAAATCAGATATCTTACATACTAGATTGTTCTACTTTTCTATACTCATGAACTTAGGGAAATTGCAGATTGCAATGGAGACACATAAAATAATTCCTTTATTTTGTGTAGAAAAACTCTCTTTAACTCTTGCTTTCTTGTTCCCTGCATCTAGCAACTTGGAACAAATCATCATTTTCCATGACCTTAAATCTTGTAGTTTAAGAATCTTAACCCCCATTCCTCCATCACCCCAACTGCTGAAAATAACAAGGTTTGGATATATTTTCATTCATATCATAGCCTTACAGGAACAAAGACATTGTACCATGTTAATGACCTTTCTATTTTCTCTGTTTATCTTTTTTAAAAACATCTATCAGTCCTGATTCTGTGGGAGATTTCAATGCTATGTCATTGAAACTTTGCTATTCTTTGAATTTGAAGGGGATAAAATATAAACTTATCAGGCTTTTCTATGTGGTCCTCACTTTAGAATTTAGTATAAAAATAGTAGCAGTTGGAAAACCTAGCCTCTGGCCTATTTTCTCCCACTGACTGGCTGGGGACCTTGGAAAAATGACTGACAAATATTCAATGCTGAATAAATAACGGTGGTTGTTATTGTTATTACTATGATTATTAAATGTCAGTGATACCTTAGTCGCTGTATCCATAAACTAAAGAAGTTTGATTTGATGGTTTCTAAGGACCCTTTCTGCACGTGTTTTCCAGAATTCTAATTTTTTATGAAAAACATTAGGAGAAAATGAATCTGCAAATCTCTCTCTTCTAACCCTCTTCTAGTTCCTCATTGCGGGAACTTTTTTTCTAACTTTCAAAGGTTGCTTTTGTTGTTAACCATAACTTATTGTTTTCCCACACTTGGTCAGATTTTTCTTCCCTGGTCTCATTACCCCTCAGGTGAAATTGACACTTTCAAAGCTTGGTGAGTGGAGTGTGAAATAATTAAATTTGACAAGCCTATTGCTTCAGATTGAGTCCAACTCTCAAATAGTGGGATTGATTTTCCTCCAACTTAGGATAAGAAATGGGTCTGACAAGTTACCACTCAAAAGGAGGCTTTTCAGAGAATTTCAAGCAGGTGAAAGTTGGGCTTATATTGAAAACTGTCCTCCCTGCTATGATGCAGAGAACGGTGAGTCGACTATGTAACTCATCTACATAGAGCCGGAGCTGTCATTTGTACTAATTAAGGGAAGGCCAGTCTAAACTCCAGAAGTGCATGTTTTAGAATTTAATTCAAGTCCCTATGGGGACATGTTGATGGAAATAGAAAAATATTCATTGGTAACTAGCACATAACGTGCTAGTTATAACACAGTGCTTGAAAATTGTTCTCTTAAGGAGTCTAATCATTCTGTGGACTCTAGATCAGTAAGCTTTAACTTACTTGCAAACTTTGCAGATAATGCAAAGAATTTTATCCACTCTTAGTGGACCCCTGAAATAATAGCATTAAGTGGAATGGCTTTTACTCAGCTTCTCTTGTTTCCATATAAAGGAACTTCCATTAACATATTATTCTTGGTCTTTCTATACCCCCAGGGAAGTGGCTTATCTGATTGGTGAGTTCTGCCCCCAGAATGGGTATGTAAAGCTCCTCAATTTGCATCTTTGTTTGTTTGTATTGTTTTTTTCAGGTCTGCCTGCCTGTAGGGAGGGTGCATGTTCAGCTGCCCTTTGTCATGTGCTGAGCTTAGTTGAGCAGTTTTCTCTCTGCCTGGAGGACTGTGATTGCCCACTGTACCAGTGACTGGGCAGGTAAGCTTAACTTATTCAGAGATAAAGTGTTGGTAGGCCCACCTGGGCAACAGACCCAAAGCCACATCATCTAAGAGCTTCGACGGTAACAGTGGTGATAGACTGATTTTTCTCTTGGTTCCTGTGCGTACCTCTCAATTGGTTCTAAACACGGGTGGAAAATGAGATGTCACTCATTGGAGCAAACATTATGTTCCATAGTGATATACAGGGCATGAGCCTAAGATTAGCTCATCGTGTCTCTGTGTGGACGGGGAGAGACTGAATATGTATATTTTGCACACATTTGTGTAAAGGTCACAAAATTAAAGGTTAGGTGATCCAAGTTCAAGTTGAAACTCTATCTAACTAGAAAGGCATCGTGGATGGATTCTGGAGCCAGATCTGCCTGGATTAGCATCCTACACCTGCCAAGTAGTATATAGCTTTGCTAACTTTGGAAACATTCCATGACTTCCCTTTATCTCCTTCCCTCTTCTAAATGGGAGAGAATAATACCTACTATGTGAGGCTGCAGTAAGGATTAGATGTGACGGTATGTGTAAAGAATGTGACACGTATTTTGCCTTGGAAAAATGGCTTTCCCCCTGACAGCCTCTGTCTCTTCATTTGCAAAAAAATAAGTGGCAAGACTCAGATGTTTAAAACGTTTCTGCAAGTCTGATGGTCTATGATTCTGTTCTGAAGACTCTGAGAGTAAAATCATGGTGCCTGTGAGTTTGTGTGTATGTGTGAGTATGGGGTTTATGTCTGTGACCCACAAATTCTTGCTTCCTCTCTAGATCTCCAAAATTTTACCATTACTGGAAAACACCAACAGAGGGCATCAGGATTTAATTCTGGGTGAGTTGTTGCTGGAGGCTGAGGTTCTGGTTGCCTGACAGGTCTCTAAGCAGAGCTCTTTCCCCAAAGGCGCGATAAAGATCTCACTCTCCTTCTGACACTGCAGCAACCTCAGCCCCTTCCTTCCCATCTGGCGCTGGGGTACATGCTCTGGCTTCTGTTTCTAGAGTTTCTTCCCCAGGGGTATCTGCCTTTGCCTGGTAAGGGTGCTGACGCATTTATGGAAACAGAACAGTGATTAATGACATCTGAGCTCTTTCTGCTGAGTGCTGAACTGAGATATGCGGGTCTACCCAAGGGCTGCTCTCCTGTCTAAAATGACACCAGGGAACCTTCCCGCAGGCATACAGAGTAGGGCGGCCAAAGCAGAGAGGGGAGTAAGGAGGGAACCCAGGCAAACAGGTGGTCCGCTCTGTGCTTCAGTGTACCCTCTTGCTAAAGGTGTAATTACACTTCACTCCGGGGACACTTCCACATCACACTGAAGGAAAAGGGCTACGTTTGGAGCCAAGTGTCCTGGTATGATCTCTGTCACTAAATGTATTCTTACGGCAAGAAACAAATTCCGAGCTTCATTGTCTTAATCTGCAAAATGGGAATAATCCCATCACAACTTCCTTGTGGGATGGTGTTGAGAAGCAATGGGGAGGAGGCATGAAAAGGCATTTTGGAGAAGTGTGAAATGTCTACATAAAGGGTAGCCTATCGAAAGCACCTTTAGGACTTGCAATGATTCTGGTGGTGGTGGCAGTGGCATTAGTCATGTCAGTTGGGTCGTAACCACACTCAGAGATGCTGGGAGGGGTTGCCATTCAGAGTGCCAGCTGTGGAATCAGATGGTCTGAGTTCACATTTCGTCTTGCCGTTCACCTTGCGAATCACCTGTAATCTATAAAGAGGGAATAATAGTCATAGCACCGACCCCATGTTTTGTGAGAAACATACCAGATGTTGCACGTAAAGCACTTAGTACATGTCCTGGAATTGAGTGAATGCTTAATAAATTGTAGTGATCATTTTTATCATAATTATTGTTTCTTCCTGGTAAGAGGGGACATTCCTGAAGGATGTCCTAATGCCTCACACCTGGAGAACCTTTCCAGATGACTGTGACTCGCAAAGGCTCCCCGTTTCCCTAAACTGCCTTAACACTTAAAATCTGTGCCAGCAGCCCCCAGGCACAATCCCACCTTACATGGCCTGGAACATCTCATAGCAGCTTGTATAATTCTGTCCCCACTTGGCATCCTAGTTCCTGCATGCTGGACACTGTGAACCCCTCTCCTCTCCTTCAGCACCCAAAATATTTATATTCTCATCTAGCATTATAGTTGCATTGGTTTGCAGATATGCAAATACATCCAGGGCCACACACTCACACTGGCTGACTCTCTGCATTTGGTCTCTTTCCAGAGCAGGACCCAGGGGGAGTTTGAGCTGGAGATGCCCTGGGGCCAGGCCTTGGGCCAGTGTAACTGGGAATTAGCCATGCCTTTCCTGCTGTGTCCCTGGACCGTGGGATGGGCCTATGCTCTCAGATGCTCCACACTAGAGGGACTTCGGTGGCAGGTCAGGCCGTGGGGTCTGCTTAGGTGTCTGCAGGCTGACCTGATGGGAGAGGAAAAGAACAAAATGAGATCCGTTGTCACAGCAAGGGAGTTCTTCTGTATAGACATGTACCCGGGGATCAGCTTGTGGTCCAGGAAATGATTTCCTCTAGCAGGGCACAAAAGAAAGAATGGTGAGCAGTCTTGAATCTCACAAAAAAAATTATAAAAGGAAAGAAACAGCCACAACAATGAAAATAATCCAAATTATTTATCCTGCTAGGTTGTAATTACTTGGCCGCTCCCCCGCTCATTAATAAGAGCAAACATTGACTTCGCCAGGCACTGAGCTAAGCACTTTACACTTACATCTTACAGTAGTGCTGTTGGGTCTCCTATTGTGTCTGTTTTTTTTAAATATGAAAAACTGGAACTTGGGAAGGCCCAGCGACTCTCCCTGAGCCACAAAGCAAGCACATGGCAGAGTTCAGGCTTTAACCTCTGTCTTCTGCTCCCTCCTCCTCCCCGCCTGTGCTTCCTGCTGCCCAATCTGTAAAATGTGACTCATTCCGTTGAATTAGATCAAAGGTGCCTCCAGCTACCTGATCATCAGCATTTCTCAAGGTGCTCTTGAAAAGTGCAAAACCCAGGCCTCTAGAGTCTTAGGTGAGACTCGCAATGTGTGTTTTTTCACAATGCCCCAGATAATTGTGTGGACCGGCCAGGGCCTCATCTAAGGGGATCCCAGAAGACACGACCAGGTTCAAGATTCCATACTTCTTGTGTCTTTTACCTCTCGGCTGGGAAGTAAGAAAAGGGGGTTGGGCCCCATGTAGAGACAACTGAAATAGGGCCTGGAGCCAGTCTCAACCCTTCCCCCATGGGCCTGCCCATAAATATCACCCTTTTGGGACTGGAGCCAATGTAGATCAGAAGCATTTTCCCCTCGAAGCATCTAATGTCTGGATATGTCAGCTAAGTGGAGCAGCAAGACTGTACAGGCTTTGCTGGTTTTTGGATGGCAGCAGCTCGTCTGGACTCACAAGACATTAACTACCAGCCTTTGCAAAGTCGCTGTGCAAAAATCATTTTCTCTGAGCACTTCTATTTGGCCCATCTAGAGAGTCAGTCGCTGGTATCCTCTTCCTCCTCCCACATCCACTTGGGCCAAACTTATCTTCCTAAATTGTTCTCCCAAAGCAAGATTATCATCTGAGATTAGCTGCAAGATCTGGGATCTAGTTCCAGCTCCGCCTGTGTCTGTGTCCTCCAGACAGGTTTCTTTCCTTGTTCCTAGATCCTCATATGACTTCTTGAACTGCAAAAGGGGTAAGGAAACTAATGCTTGTTCACTCAGCTGAGATGTAGACTCAAGTCACTGTAACCTAGTGTTTAAGGGCAGAGGCTCTGAAATTCACACCCTGAGGTCACATCTTCTCTCTGCCACTTACTGGCTGTGCAACCTGAGGCTAGTCAGTTTACCTCCCTGGACCTTACTTTTACCATCTGAAAATTAAGGATAATAACAGTACCTAAGTTATAGAGCTGTTGGAAGGATTAGATGAATAACGTACATGAAGTGCCTGGCATTTAGCAATTAGTAACTATTATTGTCATTACTATTATTAAATAAGCATATAAACAGATAACTATACTCTAGCGCCATACATGTTTGAATAGAAACTTCAGGGGTCTCTGAGTTCCTTATAAATGATCCAAACCAAGCCCAAGGTCCCAAAAAACTCCTCTGGCAGGGATGTTAGGCTCAAGTTGTTGTAAAGATTGAGTTGTGGCTTTCCAGGCAAATGCCAAAGAGACTTTCCCAGGCAACATGGATTCTCCGTGGCAGTACCGCTGAACCCATCCCCAGCATCTCTAGCTTTCTTCCTTTTCCTGGCATGTGCTCAGACATTCCACCTCAAGGTCATTGTACAGCTGCTTTCCCTCTGCCCACCCCCACTCATCACCAGGTGAGCCCTCTCACTCTCCCTCCCACCTGACCCTGCACTCCTCTTTCTGCCCTCTGCTCCCAGCGCTGGTTTCCCTATTCCCTATGAACTTGCACTCCCCTCTTGAATGCAGTGGAAGCCCCTGATACTGAGTTTGCCTGGTAATGAACTTGTCTATTTCTTTAGGTTCAAGCACCTCTGTTTTATTTCTGGCTATTCCGGGCAACTGTCCACTCCCATTTGGATTCTAACCCACTCTCTCAGGATACCCTGGTGTCCACAGACGTGTGCTCTGGGAATAAGGCATCCCGGGTGAAAGCATAGCTGACAGGGGTCTTCCGAAGTCAGAGAATGGTACAAGGCACTTGGAAAAAAATCTTTTTCATTTGTATGCTTATTTAATCAGTAAATATTTATTTCACCAGGTGTCACAGTAAGAACTGGGATATCATTCTGAAGAAGGTCTACTGGCCCAACCCTGAGGAAATGGATGGGACAAATAGGAGGACAGATAGCCAGATAGAACAACTTATAACATGGAGTGAAGGGGAAGTTCGGGGGCTGTAGGGGCACAGAGGAGGGCGTACTGTCTCATTCAGGGTTCTCAGCTGAAAACAACTCTTTCAGCAGAGAAAGAATTGAGGGAAGGAATGAGTTAATGGTGGCCTGCAGAGAACCAGCCTTGTCCACCACACAGCACCCAAACCACAGTGTGGGAATGTGCCAGCCTCCGACCAAAGATGGCAACACATCCCACTGGCCCTGGGTGCTGGACACCAGAACTCCCTCTTCCTGTGGCCTGAACCCCAAATGCTTCTACTGTCAGCCTCAGCAGGAAAGAGAGTTTGTGCAAATCTCCTTCCTCACGTTCCTGACTTTCTACTCAAGGTTTCACTTGGGTGTGCCCAGTTGGTCAGGCTGGGACTGTAACCAATCAAATTGGAGTAAGGCAGGACATTGCCCAACCAGAGTGTGTGTGGTGTGTGTGTGCGTACATGTGTGTGTTCCAAAGCTGCTGAGTAGCAGAAAAAGCAAGACAAGGATCCATTACAGATCCCCACAGGAGAGTTGCTGGGGGGCGGATAGAATGTGGAAGGGAACATGACCAATTTCTCAGAGGCATTGATCTCTCAGCTGAGCTCTGAAACAAGGAAAGAAATTAGCCAGGTAAAGACAGGCCTGGGGGAGTGTTCAAGACAGACAGAATAGCAGGTGTGTATGCTTGGAGATGGAGAACAGCAATAGTTCAGTTTATCTGGAATAGATTTGGATGGGGGCATGGTCAAAGTTGAGGTTGGAGAGGTCAGCAGAGCGAAGCTCCTAAAATCTTAAATCTCCTGGGCTGAGAAGCAGAAGCAAAAAACAAGGCAGCAATGTTCTTTTGAGAGACCAAAAAAAGATGGTTACACATTCCAAGACTGTCTCTGTAAGTGTCTCTGATGTTTCATTTCTTCTTTTATTGAAGACTCTTCATTGCAGCTCACTTAGAAACTCCCTGTAAGTAGAAATCCCTCACCATTGTGGAGAATTTCTTCCATAATATCACACAGGCGTGGGCTGTTTATGGAAGCATGAAACATTCCTTGCAGGAGACGTTATTTAGCATTCATGATGGAAATATTATCAGTCTCCCTTTGGAAATTAACACAAGAGCTGCATTCTTCTGCCTCTGGTCTGCAGGTTCGCCTTGCACCTCTTGACCTGTGCAAGGCACAGTTCATACCCCATCTCCTGCATGCAGACTTCCTCAGCGGCACCCATCCTTTCTCATCTGACTTCCTCTGGCTTTGAGTACCTCACAAACCTCATGTTCTCAGGTGCATATATTACTATCTTTTAACCCTCTTGCAATGAAAAGCAAAAGGAACTCTTACTACTTTTCACAAGTTGAGATTCCTTTTTGTGAGTTCTCTCCAGAGGAGGAAGCTGGACCATAATCTGGGTATCTAGATTTACTGTTTTATGGAAAATAAAAGCTCCTCACCAGAGCTCCTTTGCACACAGTGGGCTTAGTTTCCATGCCAAATTAATATCCAAGCCAATGCAGAGCCCCACAGGGAAGTGTTCTTTCCCTGAGACAGAGTCCACCACAATAAGCAATGCAGGGGTGTGACATCACTCCTGCCTGTCCAGCTATTCATCATGGCAAGTCACGGGATTCAGAGGGGAGAGATCATTGTTCCAGTGCTGTGTAAATCTCTTCTGTTCTTGAACCTGGGCTTTGTAGAAATGAGTGAACAGGCATCTACAGAAGACATCATTTTCTTAGTTATGTCTCTATTTGATACTAGAGAGATTGCATTATCTCTTTAAATCACAATAGGACTGTGTGAAAATCACTTTCTCTAAGCCATTTATTTGCCTGTAAAATAAAGAGATGACAAGGAAAGCATGTTCTTTCTTCCATGAAACGCTGCCTCTTAAGAGCTCAAGTCCGGAGCCCTTTCCTCTAGGTAAATATCCCAACATCTGGAAAAGTGATCCTCTGATAACTTTTGATGGTACTTTTGCCTCAGGACCCTTTGAAGTGCACCTTATATTGGTTGAAATCAAAGGATCTGAAACGTCATGGAGACCTGGAAATTCAGAATTGGCTTCAAGTACCCTGAGAAGAGGGACTAAGAAGCCTCTAGGATCCGAAGCTACTTTCTCATTTTTGTTTTATTTTGTTTCTCTTCTCTGCTTCTCTCTTGCTTCTTGTCCTTCCTCCTCAGTCATAGCATCCTCTGCTTTCTGCTTGTCCCTGGCTCCTGGGGGCTGACAAAACCCCCAGCTCTCTATTCCTTTTTCAAAAGCAGCACCCACCTTACTGAGCTGATTCAGCTCAGCTGTGCTCATTCATTAAGCGTTGTATAAAGGTAGCTTCTCTAAAATGGGATATGGACAGAGCAGAATTTTCAACCTGCATTAGTCATCTATTGCTGCATAACAAATTACCCTAGAATTCTGTGACTTAAAATAATAGTAAATATTTTTTTTATCTCAGTTTCTGTGGGTCAGGAATTTGGTAGCAGCTTAGCTGAGGTTTTATCTAAAAATCCCTCTTGGGGTTGTAGTCAAGATGTCAGCTAGGGCTACAGTCACCTGAAGGCTTGACCAGGGCTGGAGAATGCACATCCAAGGGGGCTCACTCACATGCCTGAAAGTTGATGCAGGCTTTGTCCAGCAGGCCTCAGTTCCTTCCCATAGGGGCCTTTTCGTGAGCTTCTTGACGCTCTTCATGATATGACAGCTGTCTTTCCCCTGTGTAAGCAATTGAAGAAAGACTATGAGGAAGCTGCAATGTCTTTTATGACCTAACCTCAGAAGTAGCACACTGCCGTTTCTATAGTATCTTATTGGTTACACAGGTCAGCCCTATTCAGGGTCGGAGAAGACCATGCAATGACGTGAATACCAGGTGGTAAGAATCACTGGGGACCACCTTGGATGCTGGCCACCACAAGAGCCAGCACTAGAACAGGTTTCCAGGGACAGAGATGCAATATCTTCATTGAATGGCTCATGCCGTTGTTTCCCCCGGGTGACCAAGGAGCTCTCTTTTAGCTACAACCTGAATATTTTTTGCTTTAAATTCTGAATTAAAACCAACTCTTTGTGCCATAGAGTGAGAGATGCTTTACAGCTGGTTAACTACATATTCATGATTTGTAGGACACCGCTCACCCAAGAGATCTGTTCTAATTTCCTTGAAAATGGCGTTGCGTGAGCCCCCGCAGAGAGCCATGCCCAGCTCAGTGTGAAGCTCTGAGGAGTGGGTGTCCATATGTATTAATTGATGACGCTGATTCATAGGCTGCTGAGTGGAGATGCTCTTTAAATGCTCTTAAAAGAAGGTAGGGGACAAGGCAAGGAAACGCATCACTTCCGTGTGGGAAATCTGAACAGTCAATAGCTTTGACATCTGCAACGTTGGCCACTTTCTCAGAATCCAGAGTTGGCAGAAAAAACAAAGAGCTAAATAGAAAATGATAAAAGAAAATTGTATGTGCTCTGTGCCAAAAAAGGAATGGTTCTAGGAAAAAGGTTAAATTCTGAACCCTGGGCTGTCACAATAATGTGTGCTTCAAAGCCCTTATGAGTGCAGAGAAATATTCTGTGGCAAGACCAGAAGTTGGGAGACCTGGCTCCTAATCTTCAAATCAGGTGCACTGCCTTTGGATTCTCCAATGCAGAGTACACCAGGACTAAAAGCTGATTTTTTTTTTTTTTTTTCTTTTTTTTTGCGGTACGCGGGCCTCTCACTGCTGTGGCCTCTCCCGTTGCGGAGCACAGGCTCCGGACGCGCAGGCTCAGCGGCCATGGCTCACGGGCCCAGCCGCTCCGCAGCATGTGGGATCTTCCCGGACCGGGGCACGAACCCGTGTCCCCTGCATCGGCAGGAGGACTCTCAACCACTGCGCCACCAGGGAAGCCCTAAAAGCTGAATTTCGAATTTTGCTTTCATTGTACAAAAAGTCGTTGAGAAAGGACTTTACCACTTGACAGCAATGCAAAATTGGATAAGTATTGTCATCTCTCTGAACCTGAGTCCTCATCTGTTAAAAAAAAAAAAAAAAAGAAAGAAAAAGAATAGTAATAACCACTTTTCCTACTTCTTGATACTGTTTCAGGTATCAAATTCTGGAAGACAGTTACAGATTTGAAAAGGTCCAAGGAAGCTCCTTACCGGCCCAGTAAGGACTGGGGACCCTTGTAATGCTTTTGCTTTAAAAGGCAGCTGCTCCTACTTCAGGCACCTGAGGAGGTAGGGCAAAGGAGCTGGTCCAAGCACCAGACACAGAAATCAATAGAGTTATCCACCACAAAGGCCTCCGTGACAACGATAATAATCATCACTTTCATGTTGGGCTTTATGGACATATTAGGAGCAAATATTGGACTAGTCTCTCTTTGGGTCCAAGTGTGTCAAAAATAAAGCTCAGAATCTGTGGACATGTGCTTCTCCTCTGTAAGGAACAGGGATTTGAAGATGTAACTCTGCAGACAGACAGAATGAAGAAGAAAGCAGGTGTAGGTGATAATAGAAAGAAATAAGGAAAAGAGACAAGGAGAGCGTCCTAATGCTGTTTCAGTTCCTGGTTCCCATTGTTTCTGATGTCCAGCTGCATTCCTGACCTTGGCTTCCTCAAGAGACATCCCCTCCCCCCTTATAATAAATTTCCCCTTTTGCATATGTTAAATATGAGTCTGATTTCTTTTATTCAGAATCAAAATAGTTCTAACTAACATCATTCTTATAAAAAGAATGATCTGTGTCAATTTATGATTCCAATAGAATTGATATTGGTGTTCATGCAGCAAAGACTATGGTATTGTTGAGAAACATAGAAGCACGATGACTGAGAGTTTAGACCTAGGATCCAGGCCACCTGCGATCAAGTCTCTGGACAAATCCCTTAACCTGTCTGTGACTCAGTTTCTCTATCTGACAAATGCTGATAAAAAAATAATAATAATACCTACCTTAGAGGATTGTGAGGATTGAATGAGTTTTTACATAATCAAGGTCATTTATCATTGCTTCATCTTATGGGAAGAAAAGTCAACAGTTTCCAGCCCTGACGCCAATCTGGACTTCTAAAAAACCTATTTATAATTATACACATACAGTGTGAAAAAAAAAAAAAGCCTTTTGGGGGCTTCCCTGGTGGCGCAGTGGTGGAGAGTCCGCCCGCCGTTGCAGGGGACATGGGTTTGTGCCCCGACCCGGGAGGATCCCGCATGCCGTGGAGCGGCTGGGCCCGTGAGCCATGGCCGCTGAGCCTGCGCGTCCTGAGCCTGTGCTCCACAACCGGAGAGGCCACAACAGTGAGAGGCCCGCGTACCGCAAAAAAAAAAAAAAAAAAAAAGGAAAAAATGCCTTTTGAGGGTTGAAAGGAGCCATTGTTCCCTGTGATAATGGGATAACTTGAAAGTAATCAAAATTTCATGTTGAAATTGGCTGCCACTGCCACATGGAAGATCGCTGAGACCCCAGGCTTCAGATGGGGAGCCCCTAGTAAAAATGTACGTCTGTGCTCAAAAATCCTGGAAATAGGGATAGATAATTGAGATTCTGGCTAAAGCAGAGTGAACAAAGATGCTCTAATTAAATGCTGCATAGGAGCTAATTAACCCATTTATGTGTTTTCTTCCTTTGTGTAATAGGGGAAGCAAATATCAGCGTTCATATATTTGCAGCCTATCAGTATGTTGTGTGGGATTCTTTTCCTCTTGAGTACGGTGGGAGGATGACCACCATGGGATCTCCAAGCCCTAATTCATCTGTCCTGAGGCTTCCGCTTAGTTTTGACATTAGCTCTGGGAAGCACATGCAGGCTTTGCTCTTTGGGCCAATCACAGAAGTAATCCTGGAGGGTACCACCAGTAATCATAGCTGTCTCCTGACACAG
The DNA here is from genome assembly GCF_011762595.2 of Tursiops truncatus. Taxonomy (NCBI): domain Eukaryota; kingdom Metazoa; phylum Chordata; class Mammalia; order Artiodactyla; family Delphinidae; genus Tursiops; species Tursiops truncatus. The sequence goes on along the minus strand of NC_047039.1, from coordinate 98,867,805 downwards.
GGTCCTTCAGACCATCCCGGAGCTGGTCTCGGGAGCCACCTTGAGGAAAGGGCCTTGGTGCTGGTAGTCCAGTGTGGGCAGCTCTCCTGACTGCTCAGCGATCAGAGAGGCTCTCCTCACTGTGGTGCTAAACGATTAACAGTTGACAGACAGGGTATTTCAGGATGCAGAGTCCCCCCACCCACTCCAGCTATGTGGCACAGGTATTTGCTTCCTTGGGGAGGAAGTGATTTATCTGTGGGAGAACACTTTTGGCAAAGTTTGCATAGGGACAGCCTCTGTCTCTGCAAGCATGTGTGTGTGTGTGTGTGTGTGTGTGTGCGCGCGAGTATGCATGAAGCAGTGAGAGTGAAAGATAAAGACAACATGAACGCCCTCAAAAGGCACTTCTTTATACGAATGCTTGAAAACACATGATGCAGAAAGACATCAGACCACAGAAATGAATTTCACGGCTATACTTTCTTCTTAGCTATACTAATTCAACACAGCTGTATTACTTCTTCAGAATCAGGAGCGTGCAGTATCACTGGCTTTATTATGAAAACCTTCACAGAGAGGAAATAGTCTTAGAGGGAAATGGGTGGAAGAAAAGAAGAAACAGAAAACAAAGCTGGGTGGGAGGGTTCTGGGTAAGGGAGCAAAGAAAATGCATTTGCTCCAAGCTTGAGTTGAAAATGTTATAAGGACTCCACATAGCAGTGTCATTAGTTGGCGTCTTATAGTTGCATATGTATATATGCTTTGCCGTTAGCTAATTACCTAAACATTAACCTTCTGGTTACTTGGCCTAGTGTTTAAATTCAGAGAAGAAACAGTTTCCCTGAAGGATTTTGATCCTTAGTGATTTAATTTAGTTGATTTCATTATAAGCTAGGTATGTAACCAAATGCTTTTAACTTTAGATGAATATAAGTTCACGTTACTCATTTGTTTCTAGCATTACTCATTTGTTTCTAGCAATTACTCATTTGTCACTCATTTGTTTCTAGCATTCACCATTACACATATTAGTAAAGCACAAGGACCCAATTTTTATAATTGGAGAAATTGATTTCTTTGGTCAATCAGGAAGATATAACAATTAAAAATCATTCACCTATCAAAAGACATTGCACAGCAGGTTGAGTTACTGGCACTTGTCCTTAACACATTTGAACATATTTTATCACGAAGTAGAGAGCTCACCGACACTGGATTGGAAGGGTTTGATTAATTGGCAATTATGACACCTTGGGTCCCATCCCTAGTTGCATAAGGATTGCTGTGTGGCCTTGGACAAGTCATTTGCAGTGTGAGCAACATCTGCAATGTGAGTACAACCATGTCTTCCTCACCTGCACATATTTCCTGTGCAAAGGAAACAAGGTTCGAGTTGTGGAAGTTCTTTGAAAAGTTAAGCCTCTGAGGGAAATGCAAGTTTTTATGGATCCACGTACACATACACTATTCATGATCATGAATACATAAGGGGCGCCCTGTGGAATATGCTATAGGTGTTTTGTGCTTTGAATGCATGCGCCTGGAGATCCCAGCCCGTAACAGCACATAACAGGTGTCCTCCGTGGGATGTAACCTAGGTGACACTCCGCACATTAAGCCGCACCTGTGCTCTGACAGAGACAGTGGTGTGCAGAGAACTTGGAAGATCAACAGGTGCCAAGGCAGAGAGAGAACAGAGCTGTGCATTGGCAGCCCCAAGCCTGTCTGTCCCTCAAGGCCAAGCAGAAATACCACTGTACCCACACTGCTTCCCAGGGCTCCTCTCTCTCCCTGAAACAATTAATTTCTCCCAGATCTGTGTAGTTGGTGCACTTTATTGGGGTAGCCCTGAATTTTAAGCACGCATGCCAACCCTCACAGTATTCAACTGGCTCAAATAAATAGGGTGCCCAGCCTGCTCTGAGTTTGCAGCCCTGCTTCTAAAACTCTGACCCTGAACCATTCCTCAGATTAGATTCCACCCTGTTTGGACGCTCCTGGCTTCCAACTCAAGCCAAGTCAATAAATAGGTAGCACGAGCCTGGTATTTGCTAGGCTTGTGCTAAGTCATGGAACACAGCAATGGGCAACAATTCATGTGCTCGCCCTCATGGAGGTTATCATCTAATGGAGCGATAGACAAACAATTCCAATCTCCAGACTGAGGAATCCGTGGAGAAACTTCCAGAAAAGGTGATGTCCAACCTGAGACCTGAAGGCTGAGAGGGTGTTAATCAGATGAAAGGAAGTTGGGAAGGAAGAGAAGGCAGAATATTCCAAGTAGCACATCCGGGAGACAAGAGAGAACCTGTTGCATTTAAGAAACGGAGAGATGTTTAGTCTGGACGAAGGTACATGGTAAGCAAAAGCCAACTTCTTTATGTCTTTATTTCCAGCTTCCCCTTAGATTTTGCACCTCCACACCTGATGTTAATCTCCACCAACTTCAGTTCCAATCCCTCCCCCACAGACTATTAAGCACCTCCCAGCGTGATTGGGTTTGTATAATATCTTCTGGGTGGAGACCCCATGAGGACATCGGTGCCCTTATAAGGGGATAAGAGACCACAGCTGACCTCTTTCCACCCCGTGAAGACACTGGTGAAGGCAGCCATCTGCAAACTGAGAAGAGAGCTCTCACCAGACGTGGAATCTTCCAGCATCCTGATCTTGGATCTCCAGCCTCCAGAACTGTGAGAAATAAGTCTTGTTGTTTAAATCCCCCAGTCTATGGTATTCTGTTATAGCAGCCCACACTGACTAAGCCAGGACTGATTTCCCCTGGCCTTGTAAATGGAAACCAATCTGTCTCAAGTCTTCTTTTACACGTAATTGTATCACAGCTCTCTGACTTCATTTTATTTTGCCTATTAGACTGCCAAGGCACAGATGATCTTGTATTTCCTCTCAAGTACGTGGGACAGTGCCGAGCAACATGTTTTCCTATAACAAATTTCTATTGTGTCGCTTTTTGGTTTAAAAGCCTTCAGCGATTCTGCATTCATCTTCAGACAAAACTCTATCACTAAGCACGGCTCACAAGTCCCAGCCCCTGTTAGCCTGCCAGCCCCACCTCTGCGCCTTTCCCCTTCTCACTCTCCCCTCCAGTTTCACTGACCATTCATGTCCTCAGTGGCTCCGAGCTCTCCTGCCTTTGAGCTCTCACACATGCTGTTCCCTCTGCTTGCCCCGTCCGACCCCTTCACTCGTGCTCATCTCCAGAGTCTCAGCTTATAAACTACTTCTGCACGGAGGCTTTCCCTGACACTAGCTTACTTGCTCCTGCTAGAGCATGGCACTTACTACGCTTTATTGAAATTGCGTGTTGGAATGTCTGCTCTCCCACTGTCTCAGCCTTGGCACTCTGGGTCATTTGGACCGGGTAACTCTGTTGTGGGGCTGTTCCACGCACGGGAGGATGCCGAGCAACGTGCCTGGCCTCTACCAACTAGATGCCGGGCTCTCTCCCCTCCCCACCCTCTGCCCCCATGGTTAGGACAACCAAGGGTGTCCCAAAGGTCCCCTGGGAACAAAAGTACCCTCATTGGAGAACCACTGTGCCAGACTCTTCCAAAGGTAGAGACTGTGCCTTTTGCACAACTCTGTCCCCAAGCTGGCAGGTATAATAGTAGAAGCCCACTAATCATATGCTGCAGGAATGAACAGAAGTTCCTACTATAAACTCCTCCTGAACGAATGAATGAACGTTGGGAAGGAAGCTGTGTCAGAAGCACTAGTAGTAGCTCAGAGCCCTGCGTTTCTCTTTAATGAATGGGTAGGACCTGCATAAATGTGGTGGTCTTCTCACTTTGGAACCAGTCTCCTCCCTGCCTGTTACATCTGTCCTGGTAGGCAACAGGTCATCTAGTCTTCCGCCCCCTCCCCACACACACCTCTTTGGGCTGCCCTGTCCACCCATCTCCCCTCTACAGAACAGGAAAAAGGTTCTGGCTCTCTGAGCTTCCTGCATCAAAGATGTTTAAGATTTTAATGCGAATCCTGATTAATTAACAAGGGCACAGGACTTATAAGCATTTCAAGTTGCTTTTATCTCTGGAAGAAAAGATGCCTTCTGTTAGATACTTTCTGTTCACTGTCTAGTTCAGCATTTCAAAGGGCATGCTTTGATGGGCTGAGCAGGTTACCATTTTTTGTGTGTGAAGGGCAATGACTAGTAATTAAGGTTCAGACCCCTTTATGTCCACTCAGGGAAGAAGAATCAAATTCAATCTCAGCCTCATCCAAAATTGACTTGTGTCAAAGCTGGAGGGCTCTTCCTGGTGGCAGAAGGCAGAAGGAAGAAGGGAAGAGGGTGTGTAATGTGGTAATGGTTGCATCCTTTTGGCTTTCAATTTAAAAAGCTAACATTTGTTGAGCACCTACAGTATGCTATATCACCTTTCCCACAAATTCTGTGAAAGAGTAATATTATTTCATTTACAGATTGAAGAAACTAAGTTTTGGAGATGTTAAGTAATTTGTCCAAAATATAACAAGTGGGCCAGCCATGCTTAGAATATGGTGGGTCTGATGGTGGGCTTTCTCTTTGAATTCTGTATCCTTAGTGTTTCACACAGTGACTGGCACAGAGTAGGTTTCAAGAAATAGTTGTTGAATTGAATATTTACTGAGGACATATGATGAGGTTGCTGGTTGCTTCCAACACCTACTTATCCCTTCTTCCTTAATAACATAATACTCATTTTTACCTGGAAGGTCATAACTCCAACTAAATGGCTAAAAAGACATCCCCAGCTCCTTTGCAGTTAGGAGTAACTGTGTAACAAAATCTGGTCATGAGATATAAGCAGAAGTGTTGTGTTGCACTTCCATGACTCTTACTCTCTCCTACTATTTAGATCATGCATGTGATGGCTGGAACTCAAGCAGCCGTTTTGGACCAGGAAGATCAGAGCCACACCTTGGGGATTAAGAAGCAAATATATAGAAGCAATCTGGGTACCTTATGGCCAAATAAATGCTAAAACAGGTCCGTACTGTCTATTTCCAGACTTGTTTTATAAGAGAGATAAATAGACTTCTATCGTTAAATTCACTGTTTTTGATTTTTTGTTACTTTCCACTGAACCTAATCCTAGCTGCTCTAACTACTAAGTGCAGAGCACTGTTCTAGGGATTGCGAGGCATGCTGACATGGCTACCCCATGCTTGTGTGAAGCTCACAGCCTGTAGGAGAGCTTTGATGTATCCATATCTGATGATTATGTGCCACGCTACACTACAGTCATATAAATTTTCTTCTCAGTCCCCAAATGGTAATCACCACAGAGAAGATAAAATGCTCAGTGGGAGATGAATTGGGAGATGCCGCTCACAGCGGGAGGGACCATGAACATTTTCATGGAGGAGACACCCCTAGAATCTGGTCTTGAATATTCATGGGAGTTGGGATCTGCAGAGAATGGGATGATGTTGAATACCCCAGGAACAGAAAAAATATAGGCCATGTTTGGCAGAAGGCCAGAGATTCTGTCACATGAAGTGCATGAAGCAAGCGTGTTGTGTAGTATTTGTGAGCGTGGGCTCTGGAGTTAGATGTCTTGGCTTTGAATTCTAGCTCTGCTGTTTACTAGCTATGTGACCTTGGCCGACCCACTAAACTTCCATGAACCCTGTTTCTTCATCTGTAAAATGAATGAGGGCAGTAAGTCCTGTCTTCTCAAGTTGTCAGAATTAAGTGAGTTTATATGTATAGAAGGCTCAGAACAGTAGCCATTTCAAATAAACAAGCCCTAAATGTTCTCTCTGCCAGTCATCTCAAAAAGCTGGAAGAGTTAGTTGAAAAACAGCACACAGAGCCACAAACGCCAACTTAAGACTATTATTATGAAGGTACCAAAAAGCTGCTGAAGGTTTGTAAGCCAAATTGTGAGTGACGGGGCTTCCCTGGTGGCGCGGTGATTGAGAGTCCGCCTGCCGATGCAGGGGACACGGGTTCGTGCCCCGGTCTGGGAAGACCCACGTGCCGCGGAGCGGCTGGGCCCATGAGCCATGACCACTGAGCCTGTGCGTCCGGAGCCTGTGCTCCACAGCGGGAGAGGCCACAACACTGAGAGGCCCGCGTACCGCAAAAAAAAAAAAAAAATTGTAGGTGACAGGAGAGCTATTTTGGGGGACGTCTTAATGTGTCAACATTTACCATCTTATCATGCTCTCTCTCCCACTCCCACCCTGTCAGCCTACTGACCCGGGTACCTCCTGGCCCCAGGGCACATCAGTATTCAGCAATTCCCCGAGGCCCTTCTCCAGGAGTCTCTGGGGATCCCAGATCACTGACTTAGACAAACCTGGCTGCTTCTCAGAGCCCTGGGAAAGGAAACCCTCTGGCTCACAGCTCCTGGGTCTCCTTGTTCCTTTGGGATTTGCTAAAGCATGTGATTCCTGTCTCACTCTTCTGCTTTCTCTGCCCCAAATTCCCCTGCCCCCAACCCCTCAGGTTTGGGGTCATCAATGCTGACATTCTGACTCTCGGCTGTGAAATACAGGCCAATGATTACATCAGAGCTCGATAAGATGAGCCATTTTTTCCTCCTTAGGGACAGTGGGAACCATGCCACCTTCACAGAGAAGGTTGACCATACTGTATGTTATGGACTAAATTGTGTCTCCCCCAAATTTACATATTGAAGCCCTACTCCCCAATGTGATGGTATTTGGAAATAAGGCCTTTAAGATATAATTAAGGTTAAATGAGGTCATGAGTGTGGGACCCTAATTCAATAGGATTGGTAGCCTTATAAGAAGAGGAAGAGCTCTCTTGCTCTCTCGCTCTCTCCACCCCTGGCCACAGGCACACATCAAGGATACAGAGAAAGTAGCCATCTGCAACCCAAGGACAGAGATCTCACCAGACACCAATCCAGCTGCTCTTTTATCTTGGACTTCCAGTCTCCAGAACTGTGAGAACATACATTTCTGTTGTTTAATCCCCCCAGCCTGTGGTATTTTGCTATGGTAGCCTGAGCAGACTAATAACATTTTGTCTACATGTACAGTTCATTGTATGCCTGTTGCTGTACAGATGCTCCTCTGAGCTTGGGAGCCAATTGCAGACCTCTTCCGACAGCAAGTTGCAACCCTCTATTTTTTTTTTTTTTTTTTTTTTTTTTTGCGGTACGCGGGCCTCTCACTGTTGTGGCCTCTTCCATTGCGGCGCATAGGCTCTGGACGCGCAGGCTCAGCGGCCATGGCTCACGGGCCCAGCCGCTCCGCGGCATGTGGGATCTTCCCGGACCGGGGTATGTACCCGTGTCCCCTGCATCGGCAGGCGGACTCTCAACCACTGCGCCACCAGGGAAGCCCGCAACCCTCTATTGGTAGCTTATTAATAGCCTCCTACTCTTCCATGCCAGTTGATGAAAGATGCATTGGATTCCCTTGTCCAGATTCCAGGTTGCCAAGCCCAAAGTCACAATCTTTGCTACCTGTGACCATTTAGCAGCCGCAAAGAGAGTAGCTTCAGCTTTCTCCCCCCACTTCTTCTCAACTTAACATTTTATTGACATTTTAAGCATCTTCCACTTAAGACGTCTGCATGTGGACATCCAGTGAGACACACATCACAGCTACAGAGAATATTACAGTACAGACAATATCAAGTCAGGGGCCTGCCTTGGTCCAGACAAAAATAGAATAAGAAAAGTTAAAAAAAAAAAAAAAAAAACAACCTACATGTGCATTGCTGTTTCACCCAATTTTTATTCCCTCGAAAGATAACATGGAGATGAATATTCATGGTGAGAAACGTGAGGCTTCCGCCTTGGAAGCATCATTTATCGTTATTTCGAATTTCATTAGCGCTTTACATTTGTAAAACCCATTTGGGGTGAGGCATTTTGTTTCTTTCCTCCCTTGCCTTTCTCTTCCATGCTTCCATCCTTCCCTAAACACCCTGTCTTCTTCCAAGAGCTAAATCAGACACTCACTGTCATTTTTGTTTTAAACATCTTTATTGGAGTATAATTGCTTTACAGTGGTGTGTTACTCACTATCATTTTTTACAGAAATGAAAAATCAGGAGTGAAGAGGGGAACTGACTTTGAAACAGAAATAACCAATTGTGGCAATGGAAATAATTACTCTAGAAAACTTGCTCTGAGGCTGTCAGGCCATCGTGTGTGCTGATGGTGGAGCTGCAAGCTCCTGGTACAAGAGGGTCGGTCACATGCTGTCTCTTGCTTCACTTCCCAACCTGAGCAAGGAGCCAAAGTGGAAGCATTGATACAAGGTATCCTTGAGTTTCCTTCCTTCACCTGTGTGACTGAGGATCTTAACATAATTTTGGGACTTTCACTGGCAGGAACTAAAACTTTTCTGATTGATTAAAGAGGTAGGAAAGGGAAATATTTTTTATTCAACAGGAGCTATGTGTCAGACACTGGACAAAAGTATATATGAACATTCTCTGTACTGGTTACCTGTTACTGCTTAATAAACCACCCCAAAATTTAGTGGCTTAAAACCATTATTTATGATTATAGCTTACATGCCAGTGGGTTGGTTGGAGGTTGGCTCTATGGGCTAGGCTCATCAATGCATCTGTGAGGCAGCAGGGATTCAGCTCTAAGCTGAACTTTGTTGCGGCACCTTAACTGGGAAATCTCTGCTCCACGTGTTTGCCGTCTTCCTTCTGAGACCAGTAGGCTGGCCCAGGCATGTGCTTCTAGCGACTGCAGAAGCATAAGACAGAAAGCAAAAACACACAGGGCTGGGAACTGACCCACCATTCACTTCTGCCTCATTCTATTGGTCAAAACAAGTCACATGGACATGCCCTGATTCAAATAGTGCAGAAATAGACTCTGGCTCTTTAGTAAGAGTAAAGACACCTGGCAAAGGTTGCAGACACTGAGAGAGGTGAAGAATTAGGACCATGATATAATCTACTGCATTTCATTTTTCAAATGATTCAGGGAGTACCTTGCCTAGGCTACCACATGGTGAAGTGAGAACCAGGTATTTTGGATTCGACCTTTCCCTTCCTTTTTACTTGTCTCCTATGGTTTGGCCCTGAAGACCACACTTAAACTTGCATCCTTACTTTTCAATCAACCATTTCTTTCAGTAGAAACATTCCAGAAAATACTCTCATGCAGTGACTTTTCTTGTTATGGTACCTAATAATTATGATCATAATAAAATGATGATGATGTTAGCTTCCATTCATTGTATGTCTGATCTTGATGATGAAAGGGGATGTGAAGTAGTGTTTATAACCAGGAGCTCTAGAGTAAGATGCCTGAGATCCAATCCTGGCCTCTTCACTTATTAGGTGTGTGACTCTGGACAAGGAATTTCACATTTCTTAGCTTTAGTTTCTTCATATGACAGACGGCGATGCTTACACTTCCTAACTCTTAGAATTGTTGGAAGGGTTAGCTGAGATGAGACCTTCACAGCATTTAGCATACTGCCTGGTATACTATAGGGACTCAATCAATGATACTATTATTATTTTTGTTGTTGCTGTCATACACTAAATAGTGTACTAAATGTCGTAGTGCATTATCATATTTAAATTGCACAGTGATTAGAAAGTAGATCTCTGTTGATATTTGTCTACTTGACCAAAACATTTGTTTTCTTATGGCTGCTGTCCCCATTAAGGCCTGCTAGCATATCAAGGTGGCATTTATTGAAGGTAGTAAAAAAATCCAACTTATTCTTTCAGGCTAAGAGATGCCAGTTTTGGAAATAGCCATGCATTTCTTTTGGCGTGTCATTCTCCAAGCCATGCAAAAGTTGCCTTTTCTCTCTCACAGTCCATCTGTACTAGCCACCTGCTGTCAAAAACATAGACACAAACAAAAAGCCTTAGGTGATATTAAAGCACGTGCAGGATGAATTTTGCTCCCCAGTGGCTGGTGTCCAAGGCAAGGAAGCTGGACTTAACGCTTGGTTCTGTTGATGCCTTCCATGATGCAGGCATTTTAGCACTCTAATCCTCATTCCTAGAGTTCCTTGTGTTGCAAAATGGAAGTCATCAGCAATAAGCTACTTTAGCCACACCTTTGGGGTGAGTAGGGGGGGTAGGCAGGAGAGTGTGACAGAAATGCTTAATAATCAGGAAAAGCTCTCGGAAAAGGGCATTGAGGTCACACTGTCAAATCTAGACGTCATGGATCCAGGTTTTTGATTTACAGGTGATGATGGCATTTAGGCTCGGCATGCCCAAAGCCTCTCCACAATAGGGGAAAGGGATAGAGGTGTCACTCAGCAATCAGAAAATGACCCACCAGTACCTGTCCCTATAGATTTCAATTTTACCCTTGGGTCAGCTTCTACGACTCATTTTCTCAAATGGATGCAAATTCCTCCCATCTGTCTGGGGATTTGCTCTTAACCTGAGATAATGGGAATCAGCAGTGAGAGAGGGATCTTCTGCTCTTTTCTATCCATTATCACTTCTCTGATTATTTTGCTGCCCTCGCATGCAATTCAAGGATAATCAGGGTTTGCACGTTGACTGCATTATGAATTCCTGATTCTCGAGCCTTCCCAAGCCACCAAGGAGCATCAAGACTCCAAGTCTGGCTTTTTTAGCACTGAATACTGTTCCTCTAGTACAATGCCTGACACAAAATAAGTATTCAATTAATTCTTGTTGAACTAGTGAGTACATTAGTGTTACTGATTCTTGAATCTTGAATTTCTCTCTAGAGTTCTTTAATCATTCATTTATTAATCCATTTATCTGTTCAAAAAATATGTATTAGGATTGTGTTTTGGAATTTTGCATGAGTGAAAAAAGATGAATCAAACTGTCCCTAGCTTCAAGCAATTCAGAGTATAGGAAAGGAGTTAAAACTTTGTATCAGTCAGTGATTGGCACAATAACGCTGCGTAATAAAACTAATCTAAAACTCAGTGGCTTAAAATGGCAACAATTTATTTTCACTATATCTGAAGGTTGGCTGGGGGGGGTCTGCTGACTTGGGTTGGCTTGGCTAGGCTTGTCTCCAAACTATGGCTTACGTACAGATCTTCTATCATATCTGTCACCCTACATGGACCAGTGAGCTAGACAGGGCATATTACTCTCATGACAATGGCAGAAGCACAAAGAGACAGCATCACTACAAAAGCCTTGGCTCATATCATGACTTCCAGTACCTCACTGGCCAATGCAAGTCACATGGCCAAGGTCAACATCAACAAGTTCTGGGGAAGACTCTCTACTCACAGAGGAAGAAGGGAATGACTATTTATTGGACAATAATCTAAAGCATCACAGCATTAAATGCAAATAGGATATGTGATAGAAAATATTAAATGTTATAAATAAGTTATACAAGGAATAAGGACATACAAAGGAAAAAAAATATTACTCATAAAGGATATGATGAGAATCAGAAATGGCCCTGAAGGATGGATGCTATCTGTGCATGCAGAGTACTAGTGAGGGAAAAATAATCTAGACAGAGGTAACAGGGAATTTGGAGTGTGTGCAGGGAATAGTAAGGACATCTATTTTGATGAGGGCAGAGATTACAGGAAGAAAAAATAGCAAGACAGTAGATCAGAAAGGTTGTTTAAGAACTTGAATATCATGCTAATGGGTTACATAAGACTTAGAGCAGCAAAAATTAATTAGAGAATAACAGGTGAGAATTAAAGCTAACAACAAAGTGCATGGCTCATTGTCAAGGTAGGTGTTAGACAATATATTAGTTCCTAAGAATCTCCACAGATGTCAGGGAGAATGAGCTACCAATAGACCGAGGTGATAAATACTAGACATTACACTTTTTCAAGTATTATTTTTTCCCAGTGAATCTTAGTGGGCATCTCAAACCCCAGCCTTAATGCCACGACTGCAGTATATCTCTCCCCGTGCAGCTTCCTCTGCTTTCCCATCCTGTCACCTTGAAGAGAAACCCCTCCTGCCTTCCAAGAAGAGGGTGAGAACCAGCTATTGGCCAGCTGTTCAGACAGAAGCCATGCTACTGAGAGTCCAGAAGACCCAGTGCAGGGCCAAAGGGAGTCCTATCTCTGTGCAGTCTTCCTCATTCCCCAACCCAACTTCGGTTAAAATGCCACTAACTTTCACAAGAACGTAAAAAGTACAGATTGACCTAGCCATTGTTTTTAAGTTACAAAATAAATTCCATAATTAATAAATGCATGCAATTGTTAATTTTCCATCAAATACTTATTGAGCACCTCCTGTGTGTCGGTGTGTCTCCTAAGGGCTGGATACACAGCAGTGGATGAGAGAGGCAAAATCCCTTTCCTAGTAAAGTTTATATTTGAGTGACGGAGGCAATCCATCAATCAATCCATGAATCAGCTGTGGTGGAGAAAATATCGACATAGAAATGATGGTGAATGGGTGGTACTTGTGGAGTAGGGAGTCGTGAAAGTCCTCTCTCTGGGGATGACATCTCCACTGAGACCTCAACAAGTAGAAGGAAGCAGTGAGTACCCCATCTGTGCCGGCCGTGCAAACTGGGATGCATAATTCAAACCCCCTCTTGCCTCAGTTCCCTGATACACAGAGAATGATAGTACACCTTCCTAGGTTTATAGAAAGATTAAATACATTGTTATTTGTAAAGTGCTTAGAACAGTACCTGGTACATCAAACAGCTCCAGGTTAAAGGTGGAGACAGAGGAGCAGATACTTTTTTTTTTTTTTTTTTTGCGGTACGTGGGCCTCTCACTGTTGTGGCCTCTCCAGTTGCGGAGCACAGGCTCCGGACGTGCAGGCTCAGCTGCCACGGCTCACGGGCCCAGCCGGAGGAGCGGATACTTTTAATGCAGCATATCCTCTTCTCTGCTCCAGGTTGATGCAAGGTGCTAGAAGCAAAGAAAGGAGGGTGTCTAACTCAGCCTGCGGCATCAGGGAAGCCTTCCTTGGGGGAATGATGTTAAATCAAAGCAAAGATGAGGGAAATTAACATTTATTGAGTACATAGTTCTTGGTGCTAGGTGATTTCTCTTATTAGTTACAGAATTTACTTTTCACAACAATTTTGTAAGCCAGGTATGCTTATGTCCACTTTATAGATGAAGAACCAGCTCACTGATTATATACCTTATCCATGACTCTATGGCAGAGTCAATATTCTAAACCCAGATACCTTATATTACACCCAAAGCAACTTTTATTTTACCACTATTGCTTTAGACCAAGATGGTCTAAGATACTATAATAACTAACATCTATTGATTATGTTTATTGATTATTAATGTAGGCTAGACACTTTCATTGTTTCATGCTTTTAATCTATTAGCTCATTTAATGTCATCCAACTCCATGAGGTCGTTACTTTTGTTGTTCTCAGATAAAGAAACCAAAGTTCAGAGAGGTTAAATAAGTTTTCCAAGGTCACACAGCAAGTATCAGAGTCAGGATTCGAACACAGACGATCAATCTGATACCAGAACAATTGAGCTTATTCTACATCTATGCTGCCTCTCACTCTAGGGTGAAAAGAAGCTTGCACTTGGAGTTGAGGACCTTGATTCAGGACCCAATTCTTCCACTTATTTGTCCAAACTTGGTAAGTCACATCTTTGAATTTTATTCTCACCACTTATAAATTGAGGCTAAAAACTCTTGTCTTGCTGCCTCACAAGGTTATGGAAGTCAAACTTATGGTGATGAATATGGAAGCATTCACTGTAAATGAAAGTTATTGTTAATTTTTATTGTTTTTATTTTCATACCCATACAGAGAATAGTGGAGGTAGCTGACAGGGACAGTCATTTCTTGAAAGGGAGAAGGAGGTAGATGCCTTCAAATACTTGGAGAATTTTTATGCAACTTGCCCCACATAGCTTCTCAAATTTATACAATTTGAATCCATAGTGGTAGATTAAACAAGGAAAAGATGAATCGGTACATTCTATTGGTCAGAACCAACCAAAGAGAGAACCAGTTTTCAATGGAGATAATGAGTACCCACTATCAGTGTGTGAAAGCTATAGGACTTCATGGTGGGGGGATATTGGAATGGAAAAGTCTGCGTCCTAGACAGGTTTATACCTGGGCAGCTGTGATGGACTCCGTGCTAGACTCCTGCTGTTCTGTCTTGTACTATTCAAATCCATCTCTACCTAAAGCCAAAGAAGTATTTTAAAAAATGTCTATGACTATGCCATCCTCTTACCTAAAATTGCCCATGGCTTTCCATTTAAATTAGAATTAAACCCAGACTCCTTGCCATGGCCTACATAGACCTGAACAATTTAAGCCATACTAACTTTCTGAGACTCATTTTATCCTTTTCTTGTCTTCCCTCTCAACTGCCTAGCCACGCTGACCTCAAATGTTTGCCTTCTAGAACTTGCCAAGTTATCTCTCATAGCATTTGGCCCTGCTGCTCCCTCTGCCTGGCTTTCCCCCCTCACTTCCCTTCCCATAACAATGCTATTCATTCTTCCTTGTTTCTAATTAACTGCCATGTTTTCAGAGATGCATCACCTGGTCCTCAAATATAAATCAATACATCTCTCATCATTCCACTTCATAGAACTATGTTCTTTTCTATCACAGAACATTTAAAATCATATATTCTCTTTTTTATTGTAACAAGAGTTAACATGAGATCTACCTTCTTCATAATTGTTTATGAATACAGTATAGTATCGTTAACTATACAATATAGTATTGCACAGTGTTATACAGCAGATCACTAGAACTTGATCATCTTGCAAAACTGAAACTGTATACCAGTTTGTTGAATAGCATCTCCCCATTTTCTCCTCCCATATATTCATTTTCGATTATTTGTTTTTGTCTGTCTCTTGACTAGACTGTAAGCTCTGTAGGGGAGGAAAACCTTTCCCTTCTTCCTTTCTAGTTTGTTTGTCTGGTCTAATAATTAAGTTGACATAAGACCAAAAAAAAAAAAAAAGGAAAAACTAATTTAATTTCATATGTATGGAAGCTCATAAAAGTCTGAGACTCCAAGAAGTGACCAAAGCAGGCAGCTTCTATATCTTTTAGACAAAGAAACAATAAATTTCTAAAGAATTGACAAAACAAAGGAGTTTGGGCTTGGGGCAGCTAATTAGTGAAGAAGTAACAAGTTTGTTTATACAGCCTTCTCTGCCCTGAATTCTCTGTCTCTGGTGATAAGGATGTCTCTCTACCTCCTGGTACAGAGAGGGTACTTTTCACATGGAAGATGTATTTCCTACTTTCAGGGTACAAAGGAGGATCAGAGTTCCTGCACCGGCTGTTTCTTAAGTAACTTGAATTCAAAGCAATCAGTATGCCAAGGTGGCATATTCTGGAGTGGCATATTCTGCTCCCCTTTAGCTCTGGGAGTGCAGGGACCATTTTAGTTTTGATCATCACTGTATCCACATTCCTGGAGCACAGTATTGCATAGTCCTCCATGCATGAGAGATAAGAGGAAGAAAGGGAGGGAGGAGGGACAAAGGGAGCGAGGGAGGAAGGAAGGAAGGGCTCTTTTGAGTTTAAATATTTTTTTTCTTTTTCCCTCCATAGACCAGAGTCTCAGTAAAAAAAAAATAAAAAATAAAAAAAAATTACATGTATATTATATATAGTGCCTAGAGCTGAGATGAGGGACTTTCAATAAATTTCGCTGAAAGCCTCTCTAAATGAGATGGAATGCAGCTGGACTTTCAGGAGACTTAGGGAGCCTCCAGAGCCTCAGTCTTGCTGAGTCTGCAGATTCTCATACAATAGTCATCAAATATAGCTTGGTAAGTGGGTCAGGAGTCAGGGATGTCCTCCGTATTCCTGAGATACATCCAAGCGGAGGCCCTTGGAGTTATGTTTACATAAAGTTCCTTGAGATAGTGGGAGAAATAGTGAAAGGAGGCCATGGAGTTGGGAGTTCAGGGCAGTGAGATCCCTGGTGTAATAAAATGTGCAGGGGACTTGAAAACAGGCAGTCTTGGGGTTTCACCCCAGATCATCAACCAAACTAGCACTTGTCCTTGAGAATAATAGAGAGACTGCATTATTCTCATTTAATAGATGAAGAAGTGATGCTTGAAGAGATAATTAACTTGCCCAAGGCATCAAAACTGGCAACTGGGAGAGCTGGGATTTGAACCCTGGTTTGCCTGACTCTAAGGGTTGCTAAATAAGATTACTTAAAAATTTAAAAAAACTATATGCACACAACAGCATGCGTCAACAAACTTAAAGATATAGACTGAAAGATGTCTGCTGTCTCCCTACTGTGTTCAAGGTCACATGGGTATTAAATGGCAGAGCTGAAATTCAAAACCAGTGTCATCTTATGCAAGAGATTGTTCTTTTAACATTCATTCAACAAATTATCATTGATGACCTAACACATGCCAGGCAGCAGAGAACAAAATTGACAGGATTTCTGCCCTTGTGGTAACTATAATTTAACAGGGAAGACAAATGTCAAATAACACTCTTGCAAAGTGGTTATTATCATCCCTGTTACAAAAGTATGGAAACTCTTAACCCTTAAGCTATACTCTCTTGTTGGAGGAGGTCACAGAGAGGACGTGACTGCCAGTTGACCTGCAAGCTTGACCTGGGTTCATTACCCTCTCCGGGTCTTCGAAATGTACATTCCATCCATTGTTCCTGGAACCATGTCAGGAACGCAGTCTTGAGAGAGCAATGTGTTGTTGAGACCATCTGGACGGTGTATGTGACTGAACCCCGTTAAGGCCTCCATACAGAATTTCAGAATTCTGGCAGACAGGTGCAAAGATCTACCTGTCTTGCAGCATCCAAGACAGGCCTTGCATGTAAATTGCTTTCATCTTATTAGCACTGCCACCTGGCAATCTGGAGGGGTCTGTCTCTTTCTTTGGTCTCTCCTTGCCCTCCGCCTACAGGGCTTACTTTGGGAATTTCAACCCAAAGAAGTTAGAAGGACTTCATTAGATGTAAATTGCCTAGTATATTACAGGCAGCACATTTTCTATGTGTTCCCAATTGTTTCTATGTAAAGCTGAGATTAACAATTGCAACCTCACAGGTGGTTGTGAGAATTAAATAAGAAAATATGTTTTGTGCCTCACTCATAGTACACACCCAGAAAATGTTGTAGAAATAGTCACTCTATGCTGCATCACCTTCACCAGTTCAAAATGTAATAGTACAAATAATGTGCTGCAGAAAGGAAGACAACCTAGTAGTACTCGCTAGCAGAGAATAAAGCTTACACTTTTCATTAGTAAAATACATTCTAATGTACCAGGTTAGAAGTTCAGCTTGAATAAATATAAAGAGGATACTGCAAGGCTTTTTTTTTTTTTTTTTTTAAACTAAAGCAGGGTTCCAAAGAGAAAAATATTCCAGACAGGAAGAGCCAATGGAACGCAGACAGAGGGTCCTGAAAAATACACCAGTAGTAAGATTTGGAAGGAAAAAAGATCCAGAGGAATATCACCTATTGCTATGAGCTAAGGATGAAAGATGACAAGAGTAACAAAGGAAGAAGGAAACACGAATAGGTGAAATGATTAAGTAGGCAAAGAGGTACAGAGATTTGGGCACAAGCAAATGAATGATGGGGATGAATTAAAGATGAGCGAACTTGAAAATGCAACAGGATGAATGAGGAAAGAGAGTCTTTCAAGGAGTTTTGCGAGGGTTTTAACTAGATGGTGTAAGAAGGATTTGAAATGACTGTGTAAATCATGGAACAAGAAGGGGTTGATTTAGAGGACCGGGGACAGGGAATGTGGGAGGTAATGAAAGGTATGAGCTGGAGAAAAAAAATAATAAATTTGAGAACTGTTAAGGGAAAAGAGTCAGATAAGTCCTGGGTTGAAGCAGAAATCAGTTAAACAGATGCAAGTAGAAATGAAGAAAGACAACGGTGATTAAAATACTCTTTCATTTTTCATGAAGGAGAAGTTAGAGACAATGGTAAAAGTTTGCTCTAAATGAGATATAGTGGAAATGTTCTGGAAAGGGAGATGAGAAATGGAGGGAGGAAAGCAAAGAGACAGAAAGGTCACAGAAGGACCAAATAAATAGACATTTGGGGTTGGAAACAAGCTAGCGTTACTGAGGACCTACTATGTGCCAGAGAGTACTCAGTGCTTCCACTTATACCTGCTGGCTCATCCAACTTTCCCATCACCCAACTTACAAGAAAGATAATTAAGGCTCAGAGAGGTAGTGAATCACTAAAATTAGCCAACTAGTAAGTGATCGAGAAATGAATTTGAGCTTACGTCAAAGAGAGGTCTGAGTCAAAGAAACAGCAGTAATAGAAATGTTTACAGTGATCTAATTTGGAGACATCAACAGTAAAAGGAAAAGCTTCAAGATTGACCTTCATCTTGTAATTGCTCCTGTACCAACGGAAGGAGTTGGGCTCTGCATGGTTTAAGATGCTGAGGTTGGCAGACCTAAAAGGAGAGTGTCTGTGGGGAGGTGGCTGAAGGGAAGAAAAGGAAACAATATGCTGGGTGATAAATGGATTCAAAGTGCTGCAGGGAGCGAGGCAGGATTAAAAGAACAAGGTGAATTACAGAGAGGGCCATGATTGAAGCAAGAGAAAACAAACGGTGGACAGGTGTGGGTACAAAGAGGACTGATGGAGGATTGAGCTTAGATAGAGTAGAGATGGAGCAAGAGATAACAAGCTCTTCTCCTGAAGTGGAGTTTGTGTTCTAGACATCATTTTGAAGCTTAAAGAAGAAAGACTTTTAAAAAAAATCACTTGAATCATGGAAATCTGGGAAGGGAGAAAAGAAGGAAGGAGGGAAAGAAGGAAAGGAGGAAGGAATAAAAGGAGGGAAGGAGGGACAGACAGATAGACAGAGGGAGGATAATGTACTCATTGTGGAAAACCAAAAGGATGGGTCTCTTTTCTTCACTGCAGAATTATGGCTAGTGCCTAATACAATACCTGTCTTAGACTTAAAAGTCAAGAAAGGCGTGATGATTCATTAACAAAATACTGATTTTGTGTCTCTACCCTATGTCAGACACAGAGCTAGCTTGTACAAACAGGGTGGTAAGCAGGACATACATGGCCTTTGATCTCTTTGAGTTCCCAGTCTAGAGGGGAAGACGCATCAAGGAAATACACTAATAAATGGACAATTATTAAAATATGTAATGAGTGCAATTAAAATATATACGAGGAGATGTGAAAGGAAATAACACGGAAGTCAGAGAGGAGCTAGCTTGAACTGGGGGCTTAGTCATCTTAAAGAAAGTGCTTTATGCACTAAGACTTACATGTAAATGAAAGGTAGCAAGGTGAAGTCTGGAGGGAGATCCCTCCAGGCAGAAGGAAGAGCCTTTGGGAAAACACTGGGGACACAAGAGCTTGAAACATTCCAGGAACAAAAAAGACGTGTATCTGGCCAGAACAGAGTGATGGTGCTGAAGATCTTGTCAAATGGGGCTGGAGAGGAAAACAGGGAGTGAGATACCAGAAGATGTTTGGATTTACTTATAATGTTAATAGAACCCATTATGGGCTAGGCATTTTCACATATGTGATCTCATTAAATTCCCATAATGATCCTGAGAAATGGGTATTACTTTCCTCCTTTCACAAATAAGAAAATGAGGTCTAATAGGGGCATTATTGAGTGATTTGACCCAATAGGTAAATAGCAGAGATGATATCTCAGCCAAGCCTGTCTCTCCCCAATCCTTGCTTCTCCAAATACACTAGGCTGTCTCACTCATGTGGTCTGAATAGATGGAATTTTTTAAAAACAGAATAGCGTAAGGTGGGGGAAGAAGGAAAGGAGAAAAATGTTACAAAACTACCTAGAAAGGCAAATATGAAATATTCAAGATGAAGCAAGAGGAAGCATTTGCTGGGGAGCGGGGGAGCTGGAAGGGGTTAGAAAGAATGAAAAGGAATTTCAGATCAGTGGAGTCAGAAATGGGGGTATGTGGGGACCCTCTAGGAGAATAAATTACGTCAATCATGAACTGTAACTAATTAAATCAATAATGAACTGTGACTTAGGAGGAGAGGGGAAGGGTGAGAAGAGTGGTACCACTGGCCACAAGACAGGGTATCAGAGTGTGAATAGGGAAGTCCTAGCATCCTGAGGGTAGGTGGGAAGGGTTGGGGCAGAAAGGTGGCGTGCTGTGGCAGAGAGAGCAAGGACTTAGGAGTCAGGCAGATGTGTGTTCCAACACTTGGTTACTGCATGATCAGAGTCAAGTTTCTTAGCTTCCCTGAGCCTCAAACTCCACATCTATCAAATGGGGATAACAAGCCTCCCTCCAGATGTTGCTGGAATTAGACATCAAAACAGCAGTTATAATTTATCGAGCACCTATTTTGTTAAGCACTTTGCGTAATGGTTTCTGAAGCCTCACTACCACCAGGAGGCAGGAATTGTTATCATCATTCATTCATGTTCTGCATAAAGTTTTGAAGCTGCAGAGTATGTGTTCAGAAATATGAGTTCTTTTCCTGTGGTTGTTCCCAATTCGACACTGCCTACTAGATAACGTAGGTCCTCCTTCAAAATGAACAGCAAATTCCTCGCCTGCCTTTTTTGTCTTGTCTTCAATCTCTCCTCTCCCTCTCAATGAACTTCCTCCATTTCCCTTCATGAGCTTTGCCCTCGCTGCCTTCCATTTGTTTCCACTTTCTGTTCTTAGTCAGGTGTGTTAGTCACAAGCAACAGAGACCAATTCTGATAATTGAAGCAGTAACAGAATTCAGTAGTGATATTACTCAGAATATCCAGGAGGGCACGGTATCTGGGCTGAAAGTCTGTGAAGTTGAGAGCAGCACTCCAAATCACATCACAGAACTGGCTGACGGAGCTATTGTTTTAGCTGCAGCCAGACACCAAGAAGGCATTTCACACTTTTGACACCAAATGACACTGGGCTCTGAGCAGCAGTGTTAGAACGATTTCTACTAGTGATGAAATCAGGATGTAACTGCCCCACCTGTTACCACTTTGGTCCCCAAGTGGATTCTGCCTAATTCCAGCTTCCTTCCCAGAATCTGGGGTGGGTGAATCTGATTGGTGAATTCTGAGTCATGTGCTCAAGTCCTAGATGCAGTGGAGGCTGAAAGTATCTGGAAATTGTAGCCTCTTCATGGGAGGTGGGCTATGGCTTAGAGAGTAAAGCCCCCTCTAAGGGATTCATCCAGATGCTGAGCAGTTGCCAGGAATGCCAAACGGCAGATTTAACCCCATGCTACTAGTCCTACATGGCTCAATTCCAATGCCACCTCCTCTGGGAAGCTTCCTTTGATTTCTCCAAGCATATGTTTCAGAGCACCTCATAAAAGAAACACATGTCTGTCTGTCTGCCTGCCTGGTATCTGAGATATTTCTGTGTTCTCTCATCCCCACACCTCCCTCCACATCGTTATAAACTCTCCAAGGGCAGGAGTTGTGTTTATGCATCTCTGCATCCCCTTATAGTGCCTGGTAGGAGCCCTAGATATTTGGTGGTGAATGAATGAATGAAAGTGTTGGTCTCATTCGACAGGCCTTTGTACCAGGGGTCCATGAAGGACTTGCACAGACTCTGCCTTACATAAGGGAGCCCTTTTTTCCTGGTGTGCACTTCTATAAATGGACTATGTCAGCATATTTGAAGAAAGGGGCATAGAAAATCAGAAAGCCCCGTTGCAGAGGATAGTGGCGGATTGTAAGGGTACAAAGGAGAGACTGAGGGAGCCAGGGCGACATATTTTGGAGGAGTAAATGAACTGGAGCAGGCGTCAGAGAGGCAGGAGACAATTTAGAATCAGAGGACTTGAAAAGCCAGATTTCCACACCCCCGCCCCCTCCCTGGGTTCACAGATTAGTAAACTGAGACAGGAGAAGCACACCTTACAAACCTCAGAGCTGAAAAAGACCCAGATGCACTCATTTGGATGTGCCTTTCACAACATCTTTGATAGGTGGGCTTTTCCAAGGTCACTGAGGACAGTGTGTTTCAGTGGAAACAGCCAAGGCTTTGGAGCTTGGGGTTCAGATCTGAGCTCTTGTGCTCATTAGCTGAGTGACCCTGGGAAGTCCCTTTACCTCCCTGACCTCCTGATCCCAGTTTCCTCATCTGGAAAATGGGAATCATAATACCCATCTCATTGGAGTATGTTTATGTATAAAAGTTAACATAGGTACACGTCTAGCACTTGGAGAATGCTTAATAAACAGTATAATTAAGTCCAAGTTCACAAAACAGGTTTTGATTTTTCCTTCTTTTAAGTCCTCTTCCTTTATCCAAAGTCATGAAAAAGTAAATAAAATGTGCTGGGAGAGGGAAAAAGGCCTTTCCTATGAAGGGTTAAATACAGAAAGGAGAAAAGAGGCAGAAGAGGGAAGAGCTAAGATGAGAGAAGTTAATGCACAGAGGAGACCACACCAAAGGTGTGCAGATGGGCAAGAAATACCGGGAGATGGGAAATGGCTCACAAATAATAGGTAGGAAGCATTTATAAGATTAAAGTCAAGACAAGGTTAAGAATGAAATGAGTGGAGAGATGAAAGAGAGAACAGAGAGAGGAAAGAGGAAGAAAAGGAGGGGAGTAGAGAAGGCGGGGCCCCTCAAGGCCCAGATTCCTGCAGAGGTGATGGCTCGCTGGGGGATACCAGGTATGTGGGTCAGAGAGAACTTACCCAGGGCCAAAAGGCTGCCCTGTGTACGAAGACCTAGGTTTAGAGCTCAGCTTGACTCCAGGAAAAAAAACGACCGGGCTTGGGGGTGGGGTGGGGCGGGGTTGAAGAGTCGCGAGGGGGGCAGAGGATGTGGGAGCCCGTGGGAGCCAGAAGCAGACAGAGTGGTAGGTCTCTACCTCGCACCCTTTTCAGGAATTTTACACCAGAGCAGCCAAGTAGTGCTGTCCAGGTTGGGAACAGGATCCAGAAAAAAGCGCTGGCTTGCAGGGCGGCAGCTGGGGGCCGGAGCATCCTCCTGGAGTCAGTGCAGGAGGGTGGGGGCCTTAGAGGGTGGAGTTCGACAACCCTTTGTCCATTAGCTGTTGGTGCAACCTCCGAGGCCTGGGTAGATGGGAGAGGTGGGAGAAGGAATGCCTGAGTTGTGGGCAAGTGGGTGGGCAGGGGTCTCAAAGGACACGAGGAATTATTTCAGGGACTAGGAAAGGGTACAGGACTTGTTATTGGGCTTGAGGGGAGACAAAGTTGTCTTGACCATCCTCAGGCGCCCCTACCCCCCAGAAGGCGGGGTCTGGAGCAAGGCTGGGCTAAGGCGCGCCCCCAGGTGCAGCCTCTGGGTTGGGCCAGGGGTGGGGTAAAGCTGGGCGAGCTGGGTTGAGCCCAGGGGAATAAGGGGAAGCACCCGGGGTCCCTAAGTCTTAGGAATTTGCAGAGGGGTGCTGTGGCTAAAGAATATTGTGAGGGCGGATTGGGGGATCCTGGGAAAGGAGAGGGGGCGACTGGGATTCGCACGAGGCTGGGCGGAGCCTCCGAGACGCTCGGGGTCTGAGTGGGGAGCCAGAGAAGGGGCGGGCGGCGGGGCCCGGGGAGGTGGCGCGGGGGGGGGGCGGGCCAGGGCCGATCGGGAGGCGGAGCCCGGAGCCGGGGGCTGCTAGCGAGCGGCTCCCACGGCTCCTTAGCTCCGGCGTCCTGGTTCGCTTCGGCGTCCGCCGCCGCCGCCACTGTCTCTTCCTCCTCCTTCGCCACCGCCGCTCGCAGCACCGCAGCCCCTCCCGCCATGGCCGCCGCCGGCGCCCGGCGCAGCCCCGGCCCCAGCTCGGGGCTCCGGGGGCGGCTGAGGCTCGGTTTCCACCCGGCGCCGCCGCCGCTGCTGCTGTTCCTGCTCCTGCTGCCGCCGCCGCCGCTTCTGGCCGGCGCCACCGCCGCCGCCTCGCGGGAGCCCGACAGCCCGTGCCGGCTCAAGACAGTCACGGTGTCCACGCTGCCTGCCCTGCGGGAGAGCGACATTGGCTGGAGCGGCACCCGCGCCGGGGCCGGGAGTGGGACCGGGGCAGGAGCCGCCGCTGCCGCCGCCGCGTCCCCGGGCTCCGCTGGCTCCGCGGGCACCGCCGCCGAGTCGCGCCTCCTGCTCTTTGTGCGTAACGAGCTGCCGGGGCGCATCGCGGTGCAGGACGACCTGGACAACACAGAGCTGCCCTTCTTCACCCTGGGTAAGGCTGGGCGCCGGCACACGCGGGGTCCCAGGGAACCGGGAGCCCCCAAGTGAAGCCAGACGGGTGGGGGCGCCCTGGGGATTCCCGCCCCGGGCTGCCCCGAGCAGGGTTGAGTGAGGGCAGCTGAGGGGCCCGGAGGGCGTACAGGTGGTTGGAATGAGTCCGGGGCAGTATCTGAGCGAGCGCGTGGCGGGAGACCGGAGGCGTGCCAAGCCTCCCGCGGTGGGGACCTGTCCGTCCGTCTCTCAGTGCAGACGTTGAGCTCTGCCGCGATCCGTCGCTGACGCCGAAACCCCAGCTGCCTGAGTGTGCTTGAGCTGGGGGCCGTGGTAGTCCCCCGCTCGGGAGCCAGGTCTGGGTCCAGCCGCCCACTGCTCCTGGGGCACGGCCAGTGGCCGCCCGCGGTCACCGCCCCCTCGCTGTCGCCTCGGAATCGTCGGCTCTGCTCTTCCGGTTCGATTTTCTCGAGAATCGGAGCGGAGTCGCTCCATGTAGAATCCCTTGGTCCGCATAAATTCGGCCTCCCGATGGGTTGGGTGACCTTGGCCAAGTCGCTTCCCCTCTCTGGGCCTCAGTTTTAGCCATCTGTGAAATGGGGCTGGGGGGGATTGAGTGATTTCCGAGCACTGGCGTTCGGAACCCAAGGTCTCCCTCCACTTTCAGATTCTCCCTCCATCCCCGTGGTCGCATTCGCCTTCCTACCCCCCTCCCGGCGGAGAGCAGGTTTGTCCTCGCAGCTCACTCACTGGGCTAATAATAATAACTTAAAGGCATGAAAAAGGAAGGGGAGAGGAAAAGGATGGGGGTGGGGGCTCAAACGTAAAAGTTAATCAGAAAGTTCGCCCGCAGCTTGCTGCCAGCTGGTTCCCAGCGCGAATCCCGGAGGAGTCGGCCCTTCCAGGTAGCTGTGGGAGGCGCAGCTGATTTCCCACCCGGGTAATTGATCGCTTAATCATCTCGGAGAGCGTTTACAAAAATGTTGTTTCCCCTTAGCTCTCCCGCGCTCACCGGTCTCTCTCTCCCCCCTCCCCTCTTGGGGGAGCGGGGTGCGATTGGTTGCCGGAGTCTGGCCAGCAGCAGCTCCAGGAAGGCGCCGCGGGCTCGCCCCAGACTCCAGACCCCGGGATCCGGCTGAGCTCCGGCACCGCGGGGGTGATGGGCCTTCGATGTCCGCGCCTTCGGGGTCCCGGCTTGAACCTCTGAGGTTAACTCCTTGCTCGCCCGAGAAGCCCCAAAGAGTAATCAAGGGACTAGACTCCTCTCTCCTGGGAGCCATAATATTTTTGATGTATTTTTGTGACGCCCCCCTCCCTCCCGCCCGCCCGCCACTTCCCTTTCGTGCTGGCCGCCTTTGGAGCTTTGAGCGAGCGCCAGGCCCTTTCCTGGTCTGAGCATGTGCCTCGGGTTTCTGGCCCCTGGGCTCTCCCCAGCTGGCTGTAACTTGAGCGTGCTGAGCTTTGTGGGGTGCTAGGCAGGAGAGCGCCTTGCAGGTTCCCAGGGGACTTTCCGCGGCGGCACGTCTCGTGTGCCACACACACACGTTCAAGCATACACACGCGTGCGCGGACACACACATACACCAAGAGCCATTCGCACGTGCACTTGTGAGCTGCCCATTTCCAAGTAAGTGGATGGGGGTGAAGATGGGGTTCCTTAGGGCGAAGAGCCAACCTTGGGCTCATGGCCAACTCCTGTGACCCCACCGCAGGGAAGGGTCCTTCCAGAGAAACGGAGGGTGTCCCTCACCACTTTCAATCCCAACCTTCTCCCTCCACCCTCGAGATCTCTCTACTCCCGGATGTCCGGAGAGGGAGGGAGTGGGGGTCCTTCTAAATGGCTGTTCAGATGAGGGGGAAAGGGGGGGCATCCTTGGGTATGGCATGACTTGGAAGCGAGGACCCCAGAGCGTTCCAGTTTCCCTAGGATGTGGAGGACCTGGTCCAGCCAGCTACAGGAGTCGCTCCAGAATTCCTGGAGCTGGCAATCTCTGCGTTTTTAAACTTTGGCTTTCAAGAGGAAATGGGTACCTGGGAGCTCAGGGCAGGCTGACTGAGGAACTGAGTGAGGAGCTGGAAGTGTCAGATCCCCAGACCTGTGCTTCAGCGTCAGTCTTCTGGTGCTCTCCACTTGGAGGCTTCCGCCTTCTCTGACGCAGGCGGCTGAGCCTCGGCGGCTGGGGACTGCCTGCTGTGGAGTGGCAGGTGCCGTCCTCCTTGGAAGCCCTGAGCCCTTTGGGGAAGCAGGTTCCTCCTCCTCCTTCCCCGCAGCCCGAGGCACTCCTACCAGGGATTTGGCTAGCGAGGTAGTCGCCAGATGGCCGAGCATAGCAGGATCTGTGTAGGGAGACGTGGGCTTTTTATTTGTGTTGTTCTTCCACTGTTTGTCTGTAAACACAGAGTGCACGATGAGCTCTGGGAGGGCCAGGCTGGCTCAAAATGAGGGCGGAGGGGGGGTACTCTGAGTCATTTATGGCCGTATCTCCCCCAGGGTCCCCAGGCAGCCCCATCCCATCATCCCATCTTCAGACCTTCTAAACATCCTTCCCTAGTGTTTGTTTCTGGAGAGTTGGGTGAGTCTTTCACTACTAGGTCACCAGTTCAAGGGATTTGGAGATGGCATGCGCCGCAGATGCACATGCAAAGTCGGTAAATGCTGAATCCTGCCAATAGCGGGGTGTGTGGAGCCACCACTAGGGGGGGATAGTGTCTACCAAAGCCCTCAGGCTATGCTTTGGGTTGTGGGTCTAGAGTTGGTGGTGGTAAAATGTCCCTGGTGTTAAGGGGCGGTGAACAAACAAATAAAAGGTAAAGTTCCCATTCTACTCCAAGTCCAGTTGGGGAAGCTCAAAATTATTTTGCACACACTGTCTACCATCCCTATTCACCAAAGTCACCGACATACCTGGCCTTCCCTCCCTCCATTGTGCCTGCCTCTCCTGTTTGAATTATCGGCTCTATAATTGGTAGTGCCCAGACTTAAAAGACTTTTCTTCAGGTCTTTTCCTCTTCATGTTTAATCTTCCCTTCATGTTCCAGCCTGCTTTATGTAGGTGGAAGTTTCCCTCAGAGGTGAAATGCCCCCCCAAGTTTCTGTGTCTGGGGCCTCTTCTTTAGAATCTAAGTCAGTGGTCCTGATAAAGTGAATTTCCTTGAAATAGATCAAGGAATAGCAAATAGTTGTTGAATCCTTACTGTGCTGCTCAGAGCTTTACTCTTGCCTTTTATTATTTACTCACATAAAATATATGAAGTGGGCACTGTTGTAATTTATTCCCATTTTACAGGTAAGGAAACATTCTTTAGAGAGGTCAGGTGCCTAGTCCGAGGTCTCACTTTGAGTAAATGCAGACCTGGGACTGGAATCTCAGCGCATCGGACACCTACATCCTTGGTAATTGCTAAACAGCCATCCTGAGCCAAACATGCACTGAGGGGCTGGTTACATTTATGTAGGGCATGGTGCAGGGTCCTGGAGAGGAAACATAACAATCATCAGCACGGCAAGAACCTTTCTCAGGGGGACTTTAGCTACATTGGTGCTGAAGTATGAGAGTGTGAGAGTGAGGCATGAGTTAAATGACCTTCAATGACCCTGCCAACGCGAAGTTCCATGACTCAGGGGATGTCAAAGGGCATCCTATGTAGTGGGGCAAGTGAGTGATGGGTATGACACGTTCTGTAACATCAGGGAGGGAGATATCTCTTTAGACTTAGAGAAAGCTGGGGACATTTCCTGGACAGGAAAAAAACAAAAGCAAAAACAAAAACTGAGTGAGGTCATGGAGGATGGGCTGGAGGAGAATTTGAATGCTCCAGTACAGCCTGGGGGCTTGGTGTTGCTTAGGACCTGGAACTCTCAGCTGGGGCCTGTTCTGACCTTGAACAAGTCATTTACCCCGGATCTTCAGTTCTTTGTGCTATAATATGAGTGGGTAGCTGAGCCCTAAAATAATCCTTTGGTGCAAAGATTCTATGAACTTGAAGTGCCCTGACCCACTCTGTAACTCTGACTAGCTGCTCTTGCTTCTCACTGTCTCCTTTCCTTTGCTGGTAACATGGGGGTGTTGGGGAGGACTGACGGAAAAGAAAGTATTTGAATGGGAGCAACTGTCCGTGCAGGGCTTCTGAGGTGAACCCGCACATCACCCAGTGTTCATCTGCCCCCAGGCAGCTCCAGAGTCTGCTTGTGGATTTAGCTTTCATGCCCACCGCTAGGGAAATGGCATCCTTCTTCCTGTGCTTGATAGTGGCCAGGCTGGACTGTTTACCATGAGCCTTGATTCTGCAGAAGGGGGAAAGGAGATAAAACTGAGTGACTACTTGTTGTCAACATCCATTACTAATTTACCTTGTCATATAAATCACACAGGTGAGGAGCGTGCTCTATATTTGGGGGAGGGTGTGTGGAGAAAGAAAAACCATCCAGTAGTATGTTTTTAAATGCATCTGCATGAGCAGATCTGGCAGTGTCCTCAAGATCTGTCCTGAAAGGATGCTGTTTGCAGGAAGCTGATTGGCCTGGGTGGAAGACGAAGATGCTCTGAAATGCCCACTTGGTCAGTCTGCAAAGATTCCTTAAAATACAGGCAAAAATGGACACCAAAAGAGAAGAGCCCCCAGAAGGGGTGAGGGACCAGGCCAGAAAGGTGGCTAGAAGCAGGGAGTTTAGCCTAAGGACAGTCCACAAGGGCTGGAGAAACTTTCTTCGAACATCAACAGGGAATGAGGCATGTGCTTTTTTTTTCTGTCTGGTTCTAAAAAATGTCCTAAAGGTGCATATACTATGGGGATGGAGTACAACATGACAGGAGGATGTGTCCCTGGGAGCTGTCCACCAGCCAAGCATTCTGACCTCTAATGATGACAGGGTCCACATGGGAGGACGTCTTCAAGCAGGGACCACACAGCTATTTGGCAGGCATTTGGGGACAGGACCAGAGGCATTGAGGCTATCTGCCCCTTTTGGTTTCTGCCTTGATTCTGAAGGTTGATGACAGTTATTAAGTGGGAGAAAAAAAAACAGATACAAACAGTATAAGCTGGGTTTTCTGTAGGGATTTCTGACCACAGAATATTCATTAAAATCAATCCCAGTGTTTTTTCCAGAATGGGTAAGAGGGAGAGATTCCGGGGTGGGTGAGAGGGCGAATTTGATGTCTTGAGACAAAGGTTACAAAATGTTATTTCCTCATTTGGGCTCCAGGTGCCTTATCAGTAAAACATTTCAGTAGCACTCAGAGTCCAAGGTCCCGTCCTGCTCTGATGGTCCAGGTTTCTGGGATATTGTAAATAAGGGTGTGTGTGTGTGTGTGTGTGTGTGTGTGTGTGTGTGTGTGTGTGTGTGTGTGTGTGTGTGTGTGTGTGTGTGTGTGTGTGTGTGTGGTGTGTGTGTGTGGTGTGTGTGTGTGTGGGTTCAGTGGTCTCTGATCTGAGTTTTTCCCCGTTTTCATTCACTTCCCTTACTCCATCCCCACCCCTTTGCCAGTTCAGGTCTGATGAACTCTAATAATTAGGGCAGAGACAGATATATTATCTGCCCTTAGAAAGTATAATTAGCCCTCCGTAGCCGTGGATCCCCAGATTCACCTAACCGTGGGCCGACTGCACTATTGCCATTTTATATAAGGGACTGGCACATCCCTGGACCTTGGAAAGCGGTGGGGTCCTGGAATCAATCTCCTGCAGATACCAAGGGACCGTTGTACTATTGTTACTGAGAGGGTGATGGGGCAGGGTGAGAGGAGGATTCGTTTTAGCTGTTAGAGAGGCCCAGGTTGGGTCAAGGCCATCCAGATTTGCTGTTTCTGGGGGTCAGGAACAATAGCTATCAAGACAGCACAGCTCTGCGAGCTTTTGTGACCCAGAGCTTGCTCCTTCTCCTGAATGGGGCCCTCAGGCTGCAAGATCATTCAATAATACTAATTTACAGCAAGTCCAACGGTAGGTTTGCCTAGGCCCCTGGCAGGCAGAGCCTCCTGCTTCTCACCTCCTTGCTTGGCTGTAAACTAGGCGTTGGCTGCCATAGGATGGTGTGAACACGTGTGCTGGGGGGAGAGAAGGACAGAGAGTGACAGTGACTTCTTTGGGTAAAGCCATGAAAACTGTGACTATGACCATCAACTCTGATGGCCTTACAGAATCACAGACTCTCAGAGCACATTGAATCTAGCCCTTCCATTTAAATGGTAACACGGGGTCCCGGACAAGGGAGGTAACCTACCTAAGGACCAGCTGTTCACACTTAAACCCAGTGATCTTGAATCCCCCTCCACACTTCTTTCCATCACACTGACTACCAACACGTGGCTCTGGGTTAAATATGTCTCAGGTCTGCAACTTGGTTGAACATCATAAGGTGCACCAAGTCTTTCCTCCTCTCCCTGCAAAACAAACAAACAAAGAAACAAAAATCTAAGGAGAAAGATATCCCTGGGGAAGTTGAATTTGTTCTCCTGCCCAAGGTATCCACCTGGTTGGCTCCAGTCTCTCCTGAGAGCCTGAGCCAATGGGTTTTGTGCTGGGGAGGAGGGAGCCTCATTGCTTTTTCACTCTAGCTGCCCTGAGGGTGAGAAGAAGCCTGCTCTTTTCCAGAAAAAGAAAGAAAGAGTCAGATTTAACCTTGAGGTGCAGCAGCATTACGGGGATGCTTTCTTTGTAGGGCTGATACTTCCCCAAGTTCTCATACTGACCAGCTAGTGGCAACAGAAGATTAACTATAGCGAGAGAGAGCTGGCTTTTCTTTCCTCCCAGCAGAGCTTGCAGTCTCTCGGCCCCAGAGAAGGCAGGCAGCGGTGCTTGGCGGGACTCGCTCTGCTCTCCTCTCACTGGCTCTTCACTGCTGTCTGCAGTTCTTTAGGACAACAGCCCCCAGGAAGACTTTTCCTTGGTTTGGAAGGGGGTCGGGTGGTGACTACCCAATGTAAGATTCAGGACTGGAAGATTTCTAGCTTCCTTATTGGCATACTGGAGCGTGCAGGCAGCCCTTCTGTGAGTCGAAAATTGACAAGGATGTTGTATGTCATAAACCATTAGGGTTTTCACCTGAGAAGGAACCCTTTCTCCATGCCCGTTGTCACGGCCCCCGGCAGGGTCAGATGTCAGCACTTCTCTCGACTACGATTTCAGCTGTCAACTCACTGGTATCTCCCTCTAGTCTTATTCTCTCTAGTCCATCGTCTGTACTTGCAGACAGAGGGAGTTCATTAAAAGCCCAAATCTGATCATGGCCATCCTCTCCTAAAGCACTTCACTGGCTCCCCATAATTCTTAGTATGAAGTTCAAGCTCCTTATTGAGCTACAAGGTCCGTGATCAGACTCTGCCCAGACTGTCCTATGCTAAGAACCCTTCTTTCTTGTTCTATAACTCTGTCCCAAAGGCCCTGGGAAAATTCCTTCTTACCTTTCAAGGCTGAATTCAACTATGAACTTACCTTTGAAGCCTTTCCTGACGTCTTGGCACTAAAGTTGGACACTCTGGGCCTTGGTACCCACTAGCGATATAAAGACTGGTGTAACAGTGGCTGGTCCCTTAGAACTACTGAGCGCCTACAACATGCTAGGCACTGCTCCAGCCACTTAAGATGTATGGAGAACAAAAGACATAGATTCCTGTGTTCAGAGAGCTCATATCCAGGAGTACGTGTATATATGCCTGTGTATGCGTGTTGGGGAGAAGATGATAAATGTAATAGATAAGAAAATTATGTGGTATGTGAGAAGGTGATAGAGTCTATTAAAAAAAAGGGCAAAAAGAAAATGAACACTATTAATGTGAGGAAATCAGTTTTAATATTAAATAGGGCCAAAGGATTGTTTATTGAGATTATAGGATTGGACCAAGACCTGAAGGCCATGAAGGCCTCACCAGGCAGATGTGTGGAAGAGTATTCCGGGCAGAGAAGGGCTCCAGCAAAGACCTGACTCCAGAGCACACCTGGATCGTTCAAGGGCCAGCAAGAAGGCCAGTATGGCCGGAGTGGAGTGAGTGGGGGGTGGACAGGACAGGACAGGATTTAGGCTTTTACCGTGAGTGCCATGGCGAGCCAGGCAGGACGTTAAGCAAAAGAGTATCCGTAACTGACTTCTGTCTCAAAGGAATTACTCAGGCTGCTCTGTAGAGGAGCAAGGATGGGAGAGGAAGGTCTGCAGGAGTCTGTTCAGGTGAGAGATGATGGTGACTTGGGGCAAAGTGAGAGCAGAACTTAATGTGTTTCTCTGTCTGTCTTGTGGTACTTGCCTAAGAGCTCCACAGGCAGAGAACATCCCTCCTTTATCTCTGAGGCTGCAGTGATTCACCCTGTGCTTGGCACATCCTAGGTGTTCAGGGCATCTTAGATGACTAGAAACAGGTTTGCCAAGTCTCATCTCAGAATCCATACTGTGCAGAACTGGAGAGGTATTGCAATTCCACTCCTCTGTTAAGGCTGAGCTGGAATGCCACCTCTTCCATGAAACCTTCCCTCTTCTGAGCTTCCACAGTTACTGCCTCTACCTTCTCCTGCCTCCTTATTATTCTGGGGTGTTTGTAGGATGAGGAATGAGACCAGTTTGATTAGAGGAGAAAGAGTTGGGATTAGGGAAGACCTTTTCTTGAGAATCATGGAAGCCAGATAAGGGATTAGCACCTTTGCATTGTGCCAGACAGAGAGGCACTGAATGTTTGGGGGGAGATGATCCATCCATGGTGTTGGGGTCATCACCTGCCATAAATGGTAAGAATTTAGGACATTTTCTGAATGAAACCCTTTTATATAAAGATGGACAAGTCAAGGGCACCGTAGCAAGTCAGTGGTGGAGCAGGAACCAGATCCAACCTTTTGACTCCTGGTCTGGTGTACATTCCTCCCACCTTAGTCCAGGCCACTGGGGGTGGGGGGAGCTGGTGTGCTGGACTTCCCCCTTCTGGTTTGGGGTAGGCTATGAAAAAAGCAGCCATTCATTGAACGTTTACTATGCCCGTGATGCGGTGCTGGCACGTTTGTTATTGCAGTTCCTTCTTTCCATAGTGCTGAAAGACGGGTCGGATTCATCCCATGTTATAGGTGAGCACGGAAGCTCAGAGGAGTTCAGAAACACACCCAAGATCACTACAGCTGAGCTGGGTCCTGTCCCAGGTGTGCCTGCTTCCAGGCTCCGTGCTCTCTCCGCCTTCCATACTGCACAGAACTAGGGGTGCCCTCGAGTTTTCACCTCTTTGACAACCTCTTGTACTTTTTATCTCTTCCTCCTCTCATTAGCAAGAAGTTGCAGACGTTTCTTATAGAGGAACTTCAGGTGTGACAGCCTCACAGGCCTGAGGGACTCAACACCTCATTTCTGGGCTGCCAGGAGCTGACTTAGCCTCTCCCCAGGCCCTGTCGCTCCTTGCTCGTTTGCCAGGAGAGCACCGGGCCTTGTCTCATCTGCTCTAGATGTCACTCGTTAGCCCTGGACTCCTTGACAAGCAGATTCCCATGCTGCCGTGGTTTCTTGATTTTCCTCCTTCCCTCCATCCTTCCTCCTTTCCCTTTCTTCTTCCCTTTCCACTTCCTTCTTCTCCCAGTGCTTAGGGAATTCCCACCTTCTGCTGGGCATACTGTTGTACTAGGGAACCTGTTACCTAGACCTTCCAGGAACTTAGAGAAGCTCTGCATTTCTTTGCTAGAAGTTGTCAAGCATCTGTTGTCTGAGATGCAGCCCCTGTTTGATTGGGTGAACTTCCTTGTCACTCCTCTCCTTCATCCTAAGTTGACTTTTGTCGCCTAGTGCTTCTTAGCAGCATTGTGCAGTTTTTATGCTCCTACCTTGAAAATGGAATTTATATTACATTATCTATACATATGGGATATATATAATAATAAATGTATATATATATATATATATATTATAATGCTGTAAAAGTCCTAATAAATAGTGTATAGTTCTCCTAGAGTATTAGAGCTGGGTAAAAGAATGCCTTTGAGATCCAGCCCAACTCTCTCATTTACCTAGCAAAAAGAAGTACATTTGTGGGCTTCCCTGGTGGCGCAGTTGTTGAGAGTCCGCCTGCCGATGCAGGGGGCACGGGTTCGTGCCCCGGTCCGGGAAGATCCCACATGCCGCGGAGAAACTGGGCTCCGTGAGCCATGGCTGCTGAGCCTGCGCGTCCAGAGCCTGTGCTCCGCAAGGGGAGAGGCCACAACAGTGAGAGGCCCACGTACAGCAAAAGGAGTACATTTGCAAGGTCCCACAGCTAAGCCATGGCAAAATCCAGTCTGTAGCCCAGCTCCTCTGACTGGTGTGCTGGCTCTGAAGACCCAAAGCCCTGGGATAGAATCCCGGCTGCACTACTTCCTAACTGTAGACCTCTGTATGCCCATGAAGAAAGTGGAGGTAACACAGCAATCCCTTCTCTGGATTGCTGCGATCATTATTTTTGGAGAGTCCTCCATCTTCAGCTGTCGTCAGTGTCCAACACTGTGCTCAATTTTTACTTACACTAAAGCCATGTGATCCTTACGGAGATAGTGTGTGCAGAGCACCTAGCACAGCATCTGGCACCATTTGTGCTCCGTGCCTCTTAGCCACCTGGAATCCTTGTTATGGAAGGAGGTGGAGGTATGAATAACTAATGCATGCAAATTCCCTTTCCCTCCCCGCTCTTTCCACTCCAGCCTGCTGGCTTTGGCCTCTGCCCTCCCTCCCTCTCTCCCCACCAGGAGGAGAAAAAGGATGAAATTGACCATTGATCTCTGCTCTCTCTCCAAGAGCAGGGGGAAGCTGTTGGGGGGGGGGGGTGCTCCTAGGGGGCTCCCGGGTTGTCTGAGGACAGTTTGGCCAGAGAAACTCGGAGAGGCTGAGTCTCAGGCAGGCGGGTCTTGGGGGAGGCAATCGGGGCAGAACCCTCTCCCTTCTGGTGGCTGCCTGCTGACAAAGCCTTGCTGTCAGGCACCTGGGAAGTCACGAATGGCTTTGCAAGCAGCCGCAAAGGGAAGGAACATTTCCATTAGCAGAATCAGCAGTAAAGAGATTTCCAGTCACAGTCATAGCTGCATTTGGGGGAATCATTTCGGTGGTGGCTGTGGGCTGAGGAGGGAAGGAGGCAGGGCGGCAACGAGAGGCATGGAGACGTCTGTCTCCTTGCAGGAGCTGAGAGCTCCAATGAGAACCAGGTACCAGATGCCTAGGGACTCTTGGGGAGCTGGGTGGGTCCTTGGACAAACATTCTGGACCACCAACTTCCATCCAAATGGACAGAACCCCCTTCTCAGGAGTCCCCTTGGGAGGCTGCAGGCTTGTTCTCTGCCACCTTTGTTCTGATTACCTGCGTTACTCTTTTCAAGACTTCACAGCCAGCAGCAACTTCCTAGGCTCCTGGGATTTGTCACTGGGAAAGGTCCCAGATTATTTAGCCCGGTTTTTCCCAAAGTTAGCGACTCCTCAGAATCACCTTAGAGGCCAGGTTTTCCCTTCCAGATCAGTGGAAGCACCTGGGAGGGGCCTGGGTATCTGTACTTTAAGAAGTATACCAAATCCTTGGTGTGTCCCTGGACACCCTGGGTATCTCTTCGGTCTCACCTCCTGACATTCCCCGTGGCACTTGGGGCTCTGGCTTCACTGATTACTGGCAGATCTCTGGGGGGAACCAGGCACATTCCCCCTACCTGAGTCCTGAATAGAAACACTGTTTTCTCTGCTCATAATGCTTTTCTGGTCTCTCATTCACCTGGCCGTCTCCTAGCCTTAGCTCAGCTATTACCTCTTCTGAGGAACCTTCCTTTCTCCTCCAAGGCTACCCCCCTAGTAGGATTGGCATATCTTGTGAACAAAAAATAAATGCAAAAAATAAAATGCCGGATGCCCAGTTGAATTTCAGACAATGAATACTTGCTTAGTATAACTATGTCCCATATGTCCCATGCAATATTTGGGATGTAGTTATGCTAAAAATGACTCTCTGATTATCAGGAATGCAAATTTAGCTGGACAGCCAGTATTTTTTCTGGCAACCTGCAGGGACCCTGTTTCTCTCTCTGCTGTCAGGAATCATATTACCAAT
The DNA here is from genome assembly GCF_011762595.2 of Tursiops truncatus. Taxonomy (NCBI): domain Eukaryota; kingdom Metazoa; phylum Chordata; class Mammalia; order Artiodactyla; family Delphinidae; genus Tursiops; species Tursiops truncatus. Next base: position 98,831,744 of record NC_047039.1, on the reverse strand, counting down.
GTGTGATTTGTCCCCCAAACCTGCTCTCCCCACATCCCTTCCATCTCAGGAAACCAGACTACCGTTCAACCAGTTATTCAAGCAAAAGAATCATCTTTGATATCTCCCTTCCTTTGCCTCTCTCATTCTTTCAGTCAACCAGCCTTGTTGGTTTTACTTCTAAAATGACTGTCAAAATTCTTCACTTCTCATGATGTCCTACTGCCATCACCTTTGTCCAAGCTCACTTGGGCTGTTACCTCAGTCTCCTAACTGGTCTTCCTGCTGCCTCTCCATCCTCCTTATCCTTTCCTTATATTTTTTGATATATAGCACACGGGCCAAATCCAGCTTGCTGCCTGCTTTTGCGTGGCCTGTAAGTCTATTTTCTTGTTTAAATACTTGAAAAAATCAAAGACAATCATATTTCGTGATATGCGACAATTATATGAAATTCAAATATCAGTGTCCATAAATAAAAAAAGATTTATTGGAACACAGTCACACTCATACCCTTGTGTATGTATTGTCTGTGGTTGCCTTTGCTTTACAACAGCGGAGTTGAGTATTAGCAACAATGAGTATCCGGCCTACCAAGCTTAATATATTTCCTAATTGTTCCTTTACAGAACAAGTTTGCCAGCCCTGCTGTATACAGTAACAGAGTGATCTTTTTCAAAAATCAAATTGGATCTTGCCACTCTCTTGTTTAAAGCCTTTAAATGTTTCTTATTGCTCTTAAGATAAAATCTTAATTCCTTTTCACAGTCTAGAAACTTTAAAAAATTTTGCCTTCTTTTCTGGGTTCATATTTCCTTTTCTCATAGAACTCAAGTCACCTCCTCCAAGAAGTCTTCCCTGACCAAAGCCTTCCCTGGTACACCGTCCCCCTCATAGCTTTCTATCCCGTTTATTTAAAAAAAACCCAAAAAACCCAAAAAACTTTATCTGGCAGCTCCTTGGTGGTAGGGAATGTGTCTTGTTCATTGTTTTTGCTCCTCTCAACTATATAATGCATTACACAGCACAGAGTAGGTGCTGAGTAGATGTTTCCTGACCAGATGAATGACACATGGGCAGCGGTAGGGGTGGTGGTTTGTGAACACCATCTTACAAGGTAGCGGCCTCATTGGGTTGTTCTGTTGCTTATCAGGAGATTGCTATCAGGATTCCAAGAGCTAAAGTTTGCAGAGCAGGTAGACCAGTGCCCACCACTCAGCAAATGCCATCTAGGTGTCTGTTAAATAAACAGACCTATACTTTAATCCCTAGGACACATCCCCTCCCCACTTTATTTGCAGTTGGAGCATGTTTAGGGCAATTCACAGGAAGTCCTGTGAGTAAAGACCTCATGGAGCCAGGGGGCAGGGTCATCTGGTGGCTGGAACTAGGAGCCAGGGGTCATGGGGTTTGGTCCCAGTTCTGCTGGTGTCTGTGGTCAAGTCCCTTCCACTTTCTGGGCTTCCTACCGTTTCTCATGTGATGAGATTAAAACAAGTGATATTTGAGGTTCTTCTCAGCCCCCGCAGCTCAGCAGGAGCCCAGGAGGGAAAGAAAGATTCCCTTTAGGAGCTTCTGAGTCTGGAAGCTCAGCTGCAGCAGGAGAAAGCTGACTCCCTCCCTTCCTTCCTCCATCTCTGCATCCTTTCTCGGGCGTCTGAAGATCAAACCCTCAGCTCTGAACCCAGGTGCAACTCAAATTTTTAAGCCCAGTCTCACACTAATTTGTTCAGGCACCTTCTTCAATTACTTTCTCTCTAGCCTTCCCCAGGGAGGGAGACTGGAAGAAGCTGACAGCCCAAAGTAACCAATTACCTGTCTGCCAATAGCAGGACTCCTACCGTCCCTCCCTCCCTCCCTTCTTTTCTTTCTCCACTTTATTCTCCTGGCCTGTAAACCATCTCCAAACTGCAGAACCCTCCAGGGAATGGCCCCAGTTCACCTGCTCCCAGCTGGGGAAGAGAAGGCAACCCCTCCCCCAAGAGAGACAACAGGTGGGAAGGCTGGTGGCTGAGAAGGGGCAGCTGCGGATCTTGGAAAGCCAAGCAGGTTTTGCAAGCCTGCTAAATACCAAACTGTGCTAGACTGAGAGGCAAGTGCTTTGGGCTCTAGCCCTCTTTCTGCCATCTACTTGCTGTGGCCTCAAATAAATGACAGTTCCTCTTTGGGCCTCAGATAAGATTAAGTGAATATTGTCAGAGCCATCTTTCCTTCAGGTAGGTGGGGAAGATTGGCCTGCATAAGATACTCCATGAGAGAGGAGGAACCTTCCAGTCCTGTCCACTACTGGAATCGCAGGTGTCTAGAGCTGTGCCTGTCACATAGTAGGCACTCAGTAACTATTAGTTGAATGAAGGAATGAATAAATGGAAAATGTGTGTGTTCAGACATTACTAATGAACTTAATCACAGCTTCAGATGCCTCATCAGTCACTAGGATCAACTGGGGTTTGCATGGGTGATGAATTCTGTTCACGTTCCCTAGACTCAACCAGTTCACCCAAAACCTGTGGTTCACCTTAAGTTCCCCTTGCTTGGAGCTAAGCCCCTTCAGTCATTATTCAGTCGTTCTTCCATCCCAGACATTGTGCTGAGTACCTTGGGGGCACAGAAATGCAGGGAGTTCAAACTATTAGGATAATAACACTTGAACTTTATGATTAAAAAAAAAAACAAACCTCCCTTTCATGGGTATTTTTAGCATCTCCATATTACTGATGAAGATGTGGCCATTCAAAGAGATCAAGTCAATTGCACAAGGTCACATAGTAAATGGGATTAGCTGTATTTATTTTTTAAAAGGAATCTTTGTATCACTCTCACAAATGGAACACCAGAATAACTTGCTATAAATGGAAGGTAGCCTGTAAAAGTTAGCGTAGTGTCCACGTGCCGTCTAAACTCATCTCTCATACCACAGTTTGGGAAACATGGATTTAACCCAACTGCTGAGATAAAGATATTCATTTAAAATTTAAATTTTGCCCACTTAATTGTGAGATTTCCCTTAACGTGTACATTTAAATAATATCTTTCCTGCCTCATAACTCCTACCCGTATTTTAAGATCCAGCTTGAATGTGCCTTTGCTACTTCCAAGATGACTTCCCTGGCTCCCCCGAGAACAGTTATCTCGCAAGCACTTTGTATATTCACTGCAGTCCGTGTTTTCATGAAAATATGGTGATTGTTTAATTGTCTGTCTCTCTTGCTAGCCTTGTAAGCTTCCTGAGTTAAACATCATGTCTCTTTAATATCTGTAACTCCAGCAATGAGTGCATACATACTTAGTAAATTTTTAACCTTAATTTTAGGTTTCAACAAAAGGAATGCAAGCTTGTTGTAGTAACAAATTCAGGCAATTCAGGAATATTATACGGGAAAAGGTGAAAGTCTCTCCCCCGCCCAATCTCATTCCCCAGAAGTGATCATGATGAAGAGCTTGCTGGGATCCTAGTGAAATGTAGAGTAAGTATGTGCCTGACCAGCCACCTTTGGTGATGGGACAGAGAGGAAGTGACTTGTCCGAGGTCATCCGGAACCATCTTTTGTTAGGGCATTGGTTTTTCAAACTGGGTTCCATGATAGATCTGGGGAGGATGAGTCGCTCTGGGCTCCAGCTAAAGAGACACTCCAATGTTAAGCCAGCTCCGGGTCCCAGCATCTACTTGCATACTTGCAGACTCCTTCCAGACCACAGGCAGGGAGTCCTCTTCTTGACTGACCCTATGTGAATGTGTATATATACACACACACACACACACACACACACACACACACGCACACACATAATGTGTGTTTATATATGTATATATACAAATGTGTGTATGTATATACACACACACACATATATATACACGTATGTGTGTACATACATATAGATACATATGAGAGATAGAGAATAGGATAATGATTCTCCTCTCTGCAGAACTAAAAGAAGAAACTGAAGCCAGCAGGGGAGGAGCCAGAAAGGAAACAATGATCACAAGTCTGGGGTGGGTGTCTCTTTCTGGCACAGTATTTGACATGATGGGTAAAGCAGTTCTTCTTTAAATTATTTTCCCACTTGAGTGGGGAGACAGACTATTCAGGAGAGGGCTACCTGGGCTTAGGTTGAGTTGCTTCCTTTAGAAGCCCTCATTTGTGAAGCCATGTAGATTGGCAGCTGGTCATTTAATAGAAGAAGCCTATTAAAGCAAGGAATCATAAAAAAAATAATAATGCACATTAAACGTTTCCTTTTTAACTTAAAATTCGTAAATGTGTATACGTTTGCCAGTGATTTGATGTAGGCCCAGGGCCTCTTCTTCGAGTCTGGGTCAACTGATTGGAGTTCCATGTCATCTTTCTTGTATAAGCCATGCTCGTAATATTCCGAATATGATCTCCAATGTTGGTCTCATTAAAGGGGACTGAGAACTTAAAGATGTTTGCCAAGTAATTCTTCTAGAGTTTGATGATTCCTTTCTAAATCTTTATAGTTGTCACACCTGACCTAACTCAACAGCAATGTTTAAGTGACTTTATTTTTATCGTAAGATCAGCTCAGTCCTCCTAGAAGCCACTTTCTTTTGATGCTCATAAATTTTTAATCTGCACAACATTTCATTAAATTTTAGAGTTATGAGAAACACAACAGGCATAAACAGGTTTGGGAAACTGGCTCTGTAAAAACGCATCTGGCGGTAAGTGCAGAGAAGCCTAGCTGAAAGCTTTTTAAAAAAATTAATTAATTTTTGGCTGAGTTCGGTTTTTGTTGATGTGTGCGGGCTTTCTCTAGTTGCGGCGAGCAGGGGCTACTCTTCATTGCGGTGCGCAGGCTTCTCATTGTGGTGGCTTCTCTTGTCGCAGAGCACGGGCCCTAGGCGTGCGGGCCTCAGTAGTCGAGGCTCACGGGCTCTAGAGCGCAGGCTCAGTAGTTGTGGCGCACGGGCTTAGCTGCTCTGCGGCATGTGGGATCTTCCTGGACCAGGGCTCAAACCTGTGTCCCCTGCACTGGCAGGCAGATTCTTAACCGCTGTGCCACCAGGGAAGCCCACTGAAAACTTTTGAAATTTATACATGTTTCAGGTTGACAGAGGCATTAATGTCACAGAAATTTTAGCGGTTGAGCCATTAGATAGCATTTTGCCCCAAACCCTTATTTAAAGAAGAAGAAAAGGGGACCCACTTGCACTTTTCGGGGGGAATGTAAATCTTTGCAGCCACTATGGGAAAAGGCATGGAAGTTCCTCAGAAAATTAAAAATAGAACTACTGTATGATCCAGCAATTTCACTTTTGGCTCTTTATCTGAAGAAAATGAAAAACAGTAATTTGAAAAGGTATATGCACTCCTATGTTGATTGCAGCATTATTTACAAGAGCTGAGATATGAAAGCAACCTAGGTGTCCATCTCAGGATGAATGGATAAAGAGGATGTGGTTTATACATATAATAGAATATTATTCAGCCGTAAGAAAGAAGGAAATCCTTTCATTTGCAACAATGTTGGATGGACCTCCAGGGCATTATGCTAAGTGAAATAAGTCAGACAGAAAAAGACAGATAGTGTATGATATCACTGATATGTGGAATCTAAAAACGCCAAACTCACAGAAACAGAGACTAGCATGGTGGTTCCTGGGGGGTGGGAGAAATGGGGAGATGTTGGTCGAAGAGTACGAATTTCCAGTTATAAGATGAATACATTCTGGGGATCTAATGTACAGCATGGTGGCCACAGTTCACAATACTGTATTATGTTCTTGAAAGTTGCTAAGAGAGTAGCTCTTAAATGTTCTCACCACAAAAACAAAATGGTAATTTTGTGACGAGATGAAGGTGTTAGCAAGTGCTCTGGTGGTAATCTTTTGCAATATATAGTTGTATCAAATCAACACATTGTATAGCTTAAACTTACACAGTGTTATGTGTCAGTTGTATCTCAGTAAAACTAGAAACTTTTTTTTTTTTTAAAGATGGGAAAACTGAACCCCAGACCTGTGTCAGGAACTCAGGTCAATTAGACTCTTGGAGTTCATGGCCCCCCCTGGGACTCCACAGCAATTGTCATGATGCCCCCTTCCTTTTGGGTGGCCTCTTAAAGGAGGCACCCCAACACTTCCGTTTTACGGATGAGGAAACTGTGGTTCAAATACTGAAGTGACCTAGCATGGGATGCAGAGCGAGATGGAGCTGCAGTTCAATTCCCAGATCAGGCCAACTTCCTGCATGCCATGCCAAATATCCCTGTGCTCAAGGGTAGTTTTTCAATATCTTTTAAAATAATTAGGTCTTATCAACTATTTTTTTTCCACCTATGACCACACCTTATCTTTCCTTCCCTTCAGGAGGGAATGCGAACAGGGATTCCACTTCAAGTCCCTTTGTCCTCACCCCAGATCTTTCTATAAAGGCACAGCTTTTCAGGGGATCTTTGTGCATCCCTGAGCCCACAGTGCAGGCCATCCAGATTCAGAACTCTCAGGCCTATCCAGACCAGCCGTCTCATTGCACAGAGGGAGACCCAGGGCCAGAGGAGGCCAGTACCTTACTAACGTCAAGGGGCTGGGGCTGCTTCTGAGTGCAGACCCCAGTCCCTTCACCTTCACTGGGCTGCCTGCATGGCCCTGGGCCTCCCAGCGTGCCTACCTGCTGGGGAGGGTTGGTCAGGTAACGAGAGGGCAGTGTGTGTGCGTGCAGGCTGCCAGGAGTTTCCGTGCTTTATGAGGTGCACAGTATAATTCAGTATAAAAAACCATTTTGGGGATGTCTTGCCCCATAAAATCTCCTCTAGCAGGAATGGCTGGAAATTTGTTTTGACTTCCCTAGCACATGTTTTTTTAAAAATACCTTCTCCATCTCATTTTTCTCTTTGCTTCCTTTTTTCCACCCAGTTCTCTTTGGATGATATGCCCGTAGTGCCTTATGAGGGGACACGGTGGGGATGACACTGGGGGAAGGGACCCTGCAGTATAGGTTAATGGGCTGGCAAATCGTTGTGAAAAAGCTCACCTTTCTTGAATGATTCTTCCTCTGCAAAGACTGTGGCTCAGGGCATGACTTCAGGGAACTGCCTTCAAGAATTATAAGCAGACTTCTGGATGTCATTCTTTTTTTTTTTTTTTTTTAATTTATTTATTTTAAACATTTTTGGCTGTGTTGGGTCTTAGTTGCTGCGCACGGGCTTTTCTCTAGTTGCGGCGAGCGGGGGCTACTCTTTGTTGTGATGCGTGGGCTTCTCATTGGGTGGCTTCTCACGTTGCTGAGCACAGGTTCTAGGTGCGCGGGCTTCAGAGTTGTGGTACGTGGACTTCAGTAGTTGTGGCTCGCAGGCTCTAGAATGCAGGCTTAGTAGTTGTGGCACACGGGCTTAGTTGCTCCGTGGCATGTGGAATCTTCCCGGAGCAGGGCTCGAACCTGTGTCCCCTGCATTGGCAGGCGGATTCTTAACCACTGCGCCACCAGGGAAGCCCCTAGATGTCATTCTTATTTGGGGCAAAATAAGGCTTCCGTACAACCCTCTCTCTTGTAATCCAATAGCAGCTACTCCTCCCTCATTTCCCACCTTCTTCATGTCACATCATCTCTTTCCCAGTCTCTTGCAATACTGCTTCAGTTTCTTCCTTTGAGTAGATACTTCATATGCTGCCTGAAGGCTCATTCCCATAGGTCATTTCTCCCTCACTTAGAATCCTCAGTGGCTCCCTACTGTGTACAGGATTAACAGCAATCTCCTTGGCATCTGAGCTCTCCACCTAAGGACCAAACCCACCTTAATTATCCTTCTCTCTCACCATTCCTCTGCCTACACTTCAGATAAACTGGCTTTTCTTTTATTGCTCTCAGAAAACAAGCTCTACTAAAGTCACATTTCAGCGACTTGACTCAGGCTGGTCCTCTACCATGGATGGCCTGCTTCTCCTCCATTTCTGTTGGTGGAACCCTATCTACCCTTCTTAAACTGCTTTCTTTATGGAAACTTCCATCCTTATTCTTTCCTCCTGTTTCCTCCCTCCCCTAATTCAGATTGAATAACTTTATTCAGAAACGTTTTTTGGTATCTCTTAGGCCACCCACCTCACTTATAATGAAACGTTTATGTCCGTGTCTTATCCTCTGCCTGCGTAGTACAGTACAGACGTCACTAGCCGCATGTGGCTATTGAACACTTGAAATGTGGCTGAAGGACTCAATTTTAAATTTTACTTAACGGTAATTAGTTTGCATTTAAGTATTGATGATAGCTGCATGTGGGTAGTGGCTACCCTCTTGAATAGCACAGATATAGAACATGCCCACCATTGCAGAAAATTCTGTTGGACAGAACTGCTTATGAGGTCTTTGAGGACAGGCATGGAGCCTTGTCTCTTCTGTACCCTGTTCCTAGTACAGGGCCTGTTATTGAATGAGTGTCAATAAATGTTGGTAGAACTGACATTCGGGCAAGACTGTGTAAGCACTGACCCCAAAGAGGTTCGGTTTTTAAAAATAATTAATTAATTAATTAATTGGCTGTGTTGGGTCTTCATCGCTGCACGCGGGCTTTCTCTAGTTGTGGTGAGCAGGGACTACTCTTCGTTGCGGTACGTGGGCTTCTCATTGCGGTGGCTTCTCTTGTTGCGGAGCACGGGCTCTAGTCATGCGGGCTTCAGTAGTTGTGGCTCGCAGGCTCAGTAGTTGTGGCTCGGGGGCTCTAGAGTGCAGGTTCAGCAGTTGTGGCGCATGGGCTTAGTTGATCCACGGCATGTGGGATCTTCCTGGACCAGGGCTCGAACCTGTGTCCCCTGCATTGGCAGGATTCTTAACCACCGCGCCACCAGGGAAGTCCCAAGATTCAGTTTTAAAGAAGGAAATTCACGGAAATTTACTTAAGACCAAGGTTTGTTAATAAAAGTATTGCTTTGTAGGCTTTGCAAAGCCTGATACATCTTATAGTCTGGGATGTCTTAGGTTAATCCATTAATGACACTTACTGGTAGGAATTCCGGGTCCTTGATGGGTCATTTCTCAGCCGTGCCTTTTCTTCCCATCTTAATCCCCTCCCTCCCTTCCCAGAGCAGGTCCGTCCCATAGCTGGGACTTAGAAAGAGCAGTCCCAGGAGTTCTCATTTCCTGGGAGACAGGTGTGGACAGACCTGTCTGACACGAATGCTCAGGTTTGCGCTTCCATTGTTGCTTCATGGAAGATTTACGAGTGTTTCTTCGAGAGAGAATTCCTGAAAACTCTGCCCTGTGACTGATGGGATGAGAATGGGATACAAGGGTCTCTCCCCTTTTTTCTCCTGCCCCATCCTTTTTCCTTCTTCTCTTTTCCTCCTAAGTTTCTCTTCATGCCCACTTTCTCTTTTCTCTCTTTAACCTCTTCTCTTCTCTCTTCTTTGTCTTTCTCTCCTTTTTTCTCTTTACAGCTCTTAATGTCTCTTTCCTTTTTTCTCCCTACCGTGCTGTGTGTGTGTGTGTGTCTTCCTCCTTGTATCTCCATGCCTCCCTTAACCTTTCTGTCTGCTCCCCATAGCCTTGAGTTCTCGTAAGAATTCCTGAGCACAAGTCGCTCCTGTCTGCCTACCCTGATCAAGCCTCTTGTTGACCAGCATGGAGCCATGCACAGCTCAGAACTGGCTACCTCTGGTCTTCACCTCTGGCCCAGAATGGTATTTGGAGTGAAGGAGACCAGAGGTGCGGGGGTATTGCAGGGTGCAGGTCTACCTTGCTTCTAGTGTCAGGGCCTCCCTCCTCCTCACAGGGCTGCCTCCTTGCCTGGCCCTGTTGTCAGATGTGATTCCAAATGTCCTGAATGGGTTTAGAGGCCTCGATGACTATGGTCCATATTGGACACATTTGACTGTGACCTTGATTTTCAGTGTGAGGTGAGTTTTTGAGAGCAGCTGGTACAAAGCATCTGAGTGTCTTAAAATTTCTGTTTTGCTAAATATTCAAAGCTCTTGTTCTGCAACTCTGGTGGGCTCCTTTTTCTCAACCCCCTCTGCTGCTCTAGCACTATTCATCAGCTGTCTTTTCCCTCAAGGCATTAGAAACATCTGTTGGAGAGTTTCAGAAGAAAAGTTGCAAGAATGATAAACCTTTTTTTTTTTTTTTTTTTTTGCGGTACGCGGGCCTCTCACTGTTGCGGCCTCTCCCGTTGCGGAGCACAGGCTCCGGACGCGCAGGCTCAGCGGCCATGGCTCATGGGCCCAGCCGCTCTGCGGCATGTGGGATCTTCCCGGACCGGGGCACGAACCCATGTCCCCTGCATTGGCAGGCGGACATTCAACCACTGCGCCACCAGGGAAGCCCCTGATAAACCTTCTTAAGATATCATTTCTTCTGAAATGTCAACCCTTGGCTGTAACTGACAACAAAAGGCATCTGAGCCAAGTTACCTTATCCCCCAAATATCATGTGCCCTTTTGAGATTGACCTTAAGGGCATATGCTCAATTATGAAACTTGCAAGAGTTTCTTAACTTTAAAATAGCAGTTGGTCCTGAGTCAACAGGATTTCTTGTTCCAAAAATACAAAGCAAACAAAAGAACAAAATAAAGAAAATGGTGAAGAAGAAGGACAGGAAGAGGAAGAAGAGGTGGAGGGAGAGAAGACAGAAAATAAAGTAGAATCTAAGTCACTTCATGTGTCTATCCATAGGGTAGACTTCAATTTGCTGCTGGAGCAGAAGTGGAAGTATCTTTTTACAATCATTGCATTTCTCTTTGTTTCCTCCCATTTCAATATTTAACCTGTAACCACAGCTTATTGGTTTTTCCCCCAACATTTGTTTTGAATGCATCCATTTCTTTCTGTTGTTATCCTGGTACAAGTTCCTTTCATCTCTGACCTGTAATTCAGTAGACTCCTAACCGGTCTCTCAGATTCATTCCTGCTTTTACTCCCCTCCCAGCCCTTCCCAGTCCATTCTCAGACGCGACCAGAAGGACTTCGTAAGCGTGTGCACCAGATAACACCTCTGCTGTGCTTAAATTCATAATGACTTCCCATTGTGCTTATAATGAAATACATAGTCCCCAACCAAGGCCTACATGATCTTCAACCATAGCTGCACATTAGAATGCATGGGAAGCTTTTAAAAATGCCAGGGCCTGGAATCTACCCTAGACTAATTAAAGCAGTATAACTGGGAGTTAGACAGTTCAGCAGTTCCTTGCAAAACTAAACATGCTTTTACATATGACCCAGCAATTGCATTCCTTGGTGTTTACTCAGATGAGTTGGAAACTTACATCCATGTAAAACCCTGACTGCGAATGTTTATAGCAGCTTTATTCAAAACTGCTAGAACTTAGAAGCAACCAAGATGTCCATCAATAGATGATAGATAAATAAACTGGTATATCCAGACAGTGGAATATTATTTTGTTTGTTATCTTCCCAGGTGACTTAGGGGTTCTGATACACAGCTGGGGTTGACGGCCACGACCCAGGGGGACCCTGCCAACCTCTGCCTCCACCCATGCTGCTTCTCTCTTACTTGCCAAACCCCACAGAATCCCTCCCTGTACTTGGCTATCTGTCCGTGTTTATTGTCTGTTGACTTCTCTAGACTGCAGACATTTTGAGGACAGGGGCTGTGTTTAGCACTGCGCTTCTCAAAACATGTGTTTCATAGTTAGTCCTTAGTAAATGTTACTGAGCAAATGAACAGATGAATGGCTAGGTCTGAAAGTTTAATAGATCCCTCCTTGTTGCCCCCATAATGGCAAGCAGAGGAGACTATCAGGGAAAGCGGTGATATCTGGAGCTGGGTAAGATGAAATGTACACATACCCTCCTTCTACTCCTGAAGGGACCTACAGAACACAGAATAATTTCTTTAACCACCCATGGGCATTCCCCTCTGCTCTTTTTGCCCTCCAGCTGATGGCCTGGGTCTCCCACATTTAAGTTAGGGAATGGATGAGTTAAACTTGTCTCTGTCATTTCCGTTTTCTTTCTCTGCAATAAAGTTAGTGATTGCTTGGTCAAACTGCAGTATAATGCAGTTAGGCTCGTGTGTTCCTGTCTCCTTCAGGTGCCTTGGGAGTGACTTCTGCTACTGTAGGAAACAGCTCTGTAGTCAGTGAGCAAGCTGAAAGAAGAAAACCCAAAAGAAAACCCAAAAGCCCTACCCTTGGCCTTCCAATGCCAGCCCCCTTTGCTGCCTCTTTCATATAAGGAAATTAAATTGCCTTTAGATTGTGAGCAAAGGGAAGAGTGATGTAGAAACAGGATATTCACAGGTGCTTTCTGAAGCAGGGATAATTGCAAAGGATTCCTTTAGTCCTTGCTTAGTTGGGAGAGAGACACACACATACCATTGGAGAAGCAGAGTCAGGAAGCAGTTAAGGATGTTTCTTGTCTCTGTTTGGCTTGAGTTCTAGCTCCCGGCATAATATCTGTACTTGTTTCCCTGCACATTCAGCAAATTATCTTCTAGCCAATGAGGAGTGACTGATGTCAGATTTATGGTGACGGACCCCGAGGGCAGGATAGCCTGTGAGCTCTGTTGAAGGTTATAGAGAGGAAGGTAGGCAACTATATTTTTTATCCTCATGAGACTTAGGAAAAGAGGCTGGGAAGACAAGGCAGAATACTAGGAATTAAGGACCCAGTTAAAGTGGAGCTGCAAATAGTTACCAGCCCAGGGAGCCCCAGGCTGTGGTTGAAGAGCTCTGATTTCTAATCTTGGGTAAACTTCTAACTCTCTGAGTGCCCTGAGCAAGTCATCCATACAACCTCCAACTGTATCGGGGGGGTGGCAAGCAACGGAAAGCAGCTCTGTTTACTTAAGCATAGAGACTTTATGGGATGCCTCAGGAGGATGGAAGAGCTGAAGACACAGGCTCAGAAAGGACAGCTCTGGGGATCTTGAGCAGTAACCTACCCACAGTCTCATCCGAGCATCCGCATCAGGACAGAGGACCTCCAAGTGTTCGTCCGTCCTTTCCTCTCTCACTTTGGCATCTATTGCCTCAGAGTGGCCTCGTATGTACCCCTCATCTAGGGAAGAAGAGGACACGCGGATTGACATTCCCTCCAGGCTGCACGTGTTGGAGAGAGCTATATTTTGCAAGTGAGTCTAGGGGCTGATACCAATATGGTTTCTGGGTAGCAAAAACCAGCACATGTCCTCATCAGGGACCTCGGTATTCTCATCTGTAAGATGATTGTGGTTTTCCAAATCCTCTTTTAGCATCTGAAGCTTTCCTTCAGATAGAACCTTGGGCAACCCACTGTAAACACCAGAGGAAAGCAGTATTGCTCGGTTGAAGTAGGGGTGAGGAGGCCCAAAGCCCTGCCCTTTAGGCTTTCTCTTCCTCCTTCCCTGAAGTGGTCCTTGAAATATCTATTTAGAACTTAGAGATCCATGAATTGCAGTTAGGTACCAGTGGACTATATGATCTCCAGGACCGTTTTCAGCCCTGGCCTTTGCAGCGAAACAGAGCATCTAAGTCAAGGGCTCTATAAAGACTTGTGTAGAGGAGAGGGGGATTCAAGGAAGTAGTAACAGGGCCGAGCAGCCTCTGGTTTGCCTGACAAAGATGATGACCTTCATGTGACCTGCTGCACTCATGCCCCAAAGCATGCCCAGAAGAGTCAGGACTTAGCATCTCTAGAGAGAAAGGCTTTGCCTTAGGGAAATGATGCTAGGCAGGAGGTATGTGGAACTTCTGGTTCGAGCCCTGTTTACATCTTGCCTGTCTCCCTGTGTTCTGTTTCTCCATCTCTGCTGGGCTTCTTTCAATTCCTCTAATGTAACAATCCCCCTTCTGCCTCTGGGCCTTTGCACAGGCTGTTTCCGTTGCTTCTTTTGTCTGTCTGACTCCTACCAATTTTTCAGATCCTCAATTAATATCACTCCTTCAGAGAAGCCCTTCTAAATTCTCAGGTTAGAGCTGGTCTCCCTGTTTTATATATAAGCTTCTGTTATTGGTAGCACTTAGTCACAGATTGTAATTACACATTTATTTCTTTTTGATATTTATCTTTTCCAGTATAAGCTCAGTAAAGGCAGGAATCAAACCTTATTAGATACTAAAAGATGCATGGGGAATGAAGAACTAAATATAGAGCATCATACGATTTTCAAAGTGTTGATTCAGTTCAGTATTTACTGAACTGAACACCTTCTGTATACCAGGTCCTCTCATAGGTACTGGAATGGATCTCTAAATAAAGACATAGATCCAACCACTGAGTTGCTCACTCTCTTGGTCAGGAAAATTTTGCTGTTTCTCATTTAATCCCCAGCCTACCCCCAGGAAGTCAAGAGGTATAGACTGTAAGGCCCAGAGAGGTCAAGTGACCTGACCAGTGTCACACAGTGAGTTGGTGGCTATGCCAGGATTGAAGCCTGAACTTCCTGATTCCTGGTCTGGTGCTTCTCTGTTTCTCCCGTTCTTATGGAGAATAATGTAATTAGTGGAAATGGACTTTTTAAAATTTAATTTTTATTTTATATTGAAGTATAGTTGATTTACAATGTTGTGTTTCAGGTAAAACAGCTAAGTGATTCAGTTATACAAATACATATATCCATTCTTTTTCAGGTTCTTTTCCCATGTAGGTTATTACAGAATATTGAGTAGAGTTCCCTGTGCTATACAGTAGGTCCTTGTTCTTTTAGTTTTTGTTTTTTCTTTTTTTAAAAAAAATTATTGGAGTATAGTTGATCCACAATGTTGTGTCAGTCTCAGGTGTACAGCAAACTGAGTCAGTTATACATATTCATAGATCCACTCTTTAGGAGGTCCTTGTTGATTATCTATTTTATATATAGTAGTGTGTATGTTAATCCCAAATGCCTAATTTATCCCTCCCCGCCATATTTCCCCTTTGGTAACCGTAAGTTTGTTTTCAAAGTCTGTGAGTCTGTTTCTGTTTTGTAAATAAGTTCATTTGTATCATTTTTTTTTTTAGATTCCACATATAAGTGATATCATATGATATTTGTCTTTGTCTGACTTACTTCACTTAGTATGATAATCTCTAGGCCCATCCATGTTGCTGAAAATGGCATTAATTAATTCTTTTTTATGGCTGAGTAATATTCTGTTGTATATATACACCACGTCTTCTTTATCCATACCTCTGTCAGTGGACATCTAGGTTGCTTCCATGTCTTGGCTATTGTAAATAGTGCTACAATGAACATTGGGGTGCATGTATCTTTTTGAATTATGGTCATCAAAAAGTCTCCAGACAATAAATGCTGGAGCGGGTGTGGAGAAAAGGGAACCTTCCTACACTGTTGGTGGGAATGAAAGTTGGTACAACCACTGTGAAGAGCAGTATAGAAGTTCCTGAAAAAACTAAAAATAGGGCTTCCCTGGTGGCACAGTGGTTGAGAGTCCGCCTGCTGATGCAGGGGACACGGGTTCGTGCCCCGGTCCGGGAAGATCCCACATGCCTCGGAGTGGCTGGGCCCGTGAGCCATGGCCGCTGAGCCTGCACGTCCGGAGCCTGTGCTCCGCAATGGGAGAGGCCACAACAGTGAGAGGCCTGCGTACTAAAAAGAAAAAAAAAAAAAAAAAAAAAAAACACCTAAAAATGATCCAGCAATCCCACTCCTGGTCATACATCTGGAGAAAACCATAATTCGGAAATGGACTTCTTAGCACACAACCGAAAGTGCTTTCCCCCAGGGAGAAAGTAGTCTTGGCTACACAAGGATGAGGTGTGTGGGTGCAGAAAGAGGAAATAAGGGCAGGGGCTTAGCAAAGGAGGGTGCAGCAGCACATGTGGGTTTCTGCAGTCCAGATGCTCCCCGTGGTACCCAAGGCAGCTGAGGAATTGAGCTGGCATCTTAGAGTGCCATGCCCTCTGCTGTCAGAGAGAGAGAGAGATGTTCATTCTGTGACCTCAGGGAGCTTGCCTTCTCCTTTGCATCCCAGGTCCCTACCTGCTCTGCCTCACTTCCCCGTCTCTTTCCCAGCTCTCTCCTCCAGAAATGTACTCTGAAAGCAGCTCATGCTCCATCATGGTCCCAGTAGTGTTGTCCCCAAAACAGTGGGTCCTGATGTGGTACAAAGGCTGCATCAGTTCATTTTAGCCCTGCTGGTCAAAAAGAGCACCATGTTTCTGGGTCATTGAGACTCACCAGATCACGGCAGCAAAATGGGTACAAATCCCCCTTCTTCTCGCCTCGCCTCTCTTACACCCCATTTAACCTTGCTGGAGGCTGTCAGCAGCTCCCTATTAATTGGAAATAGCTGCTCATTCCCAGCTCTCTCTAAGCTGGCGACAGAGGGTGGTCCTGGTGAAGGCAGAGTCTTCTTTGACTGCAGGCAGAGTTTCTATGATTGTGGAGCTAGTTGTATTATCTTCTTCTTGTCTAAGTGTATGAAATGTCTGCTTTCATTTTTTTCCCCCTTCCCTCTTGATCTTTGTCAAAGAGTGACAGCTTCTCTAATTAGGCGGTTGAGAAGGTAACCGTAGCAACTCAGAGCTGGCAGTGGAGAAAGAGACAGGGTTCCAGGTGCCCCCCTTGCCCAAGCACTGGGCGCTCTGGGCGAGGCACGATTGCTCCCTGCAGACATTAGCGAACTCCAGACCTTCCCCACCAGAAGGCTCCAGAGCTGCCTGGCCATTCTCTGCTGCCTCTCTGCTGCCGCAGGAAATTCAGCCTCATCCTCGTCCTTTTTCAATGGAGGATTAAAACTCCTGGATGCAGGGAATTCCCTGTGTTTCCTATAGGGCAGGCAGAAGACTAGAGATTTATGCACTCTCGGTTGGCACTTCCCTTGCTGAGCTCCTCCCAGCACTCCAGGACGCTCCTGCCCCCGTGGTCTTGATCAAGCAGTTGTCAATATCCCCATCCTCTCATCCTTGCATCTCCCCAGTCTGCTCTGTGCTCATCCCCTGAACAGCATCCCCTGTGCTTTCCATCTTCCAAAGCTCTTTCTTGGGATATCTAGTTACCTGCACTCCCCATTCACACATAATTCTCTCTGCCTAAAACTCCTTATTTAATGCTTATTGTCTGGACCACATAATCTAGAAACAGTTTGTTTAAAAAAATTAATTCTTTTATTCTTTGCACGACGTGGTTTTCTGGATCTGAGTTATGCTTTCCCATAGGTGAAGGACTCACATATTCCCTTATATTCTTTTCACAGTTAGCATATTAATAGGCACCATGTGTGATTATAATTCATGTGCTTACTGTGAAACAAAAGGAATGTTATGGTCTGTTTCCTGAAGAGGGGGCTTCAGAAAGCTTTGGAAATTACGAGAATTTATATAATGGGATTTATCACAGTGGGTACTCCGTGTACTGGGACTGAGCTATGGTAGTAAAGGAGGTGCTGAGATATTGTCTGTGGATGTCTTTCTTCCCATTTCTCTGTTCTCCAATATTCCCCAATTGCCTGTCATCCATTTTTCCATCTTGTCATCATACCACTGATTAATCCATCGGCCATCTACCCATCCACCCTTCTGCCTCTTCACCTACCATCCATCCATCCATTCTCTGTGCTAAGAATTATGGGATTAGTATCCTTAGGGAGCTTTCAGGGCAGGAGAGGTTGGGGTAGGAGGGATGACGTATGCTCAACTGTAATCCAAGGTGCAGTCTAATGAGAGCAATGAGATAAATGCCCTGAGTCTTCTGAGCAGGCAAGAGCAGAAGACTCCAAAGATGGGAGGGTCTTTAGGGATTTGTCCCCTTCAGCCCTCTAAGTGTATAATGTGGCGCCCAAGGTTCAGAGGAAGTGACGTGCTCAGCATCACCTGTAAAGTTGGAGAACCAGGGTTGAATGGAAAGAACTGTAGAGCTGAAATAGATTGCTGACTTTGTTCTTCCTTTCTCACAGATGGGGAAAACAAGGCTCAGAGGTGGGAAGGGACTGGTACCATATTACTAGTACTATTCATCTGGCAGCAAAACTGACATTTGAGCAGAAATCTCTTGACATGGTTAGGCTCAGTTGTGTGTTATGCTGAAAGGACCAGTGATTTGCTTAGGTGAAGGTTATACTGGGATTCACTTTTGTGTTTGAATCACCAGTCCACTTCAGTACTTTCTCCAATGAACCACACCACTCTATCCCCAGATCTCCCAAGACACCTTGAGTTCTAGGTAAAACTAGACTCCACAATCCGTCCCTTTTCATGCAACCCAGCCTTGTCCTGTGTGACCACGCTGTCTGCTCACCTTGCAAGGACCACCATTTTTACCCAGTCCAGCCCTGCCTGGTGGCCCAATTTTACTACCCAGATGTGGACTCCTCTCCAGATATTCCCAGGCTTCCCTGAAACTGGCAGCTGACGCCAGGTCCCAGGTGCCGAGGAGACAAGGTTCTTGGCTGTCAACGGGAGGTAAGTGGAGACGTAAAAGGTGATTTTCTGGCCTGTGAGCCCCTGTTTGTGGATTTCATCTTTGAATGGAAGTGCAGTAAATAAAAGCCGTTCTCACAATATGCCAAGCAACAGGTCAGAAACATCTGAGCCGCTGGAATTGATAGAAGGGAGCTGAGCGTGACAAATCTCCCCAGATTGCACCTGGCTCCACTTGTATCAGCTTCCAGACTGCATCCCCCAGTTATGTGCAAGGCAGTTACTTCTGAGCTGGCGCTTAAGGCATGCGGATGGGGGTATACTCTCACTGCTTCTCGCCAAACAGAATCGTTCACCCCATTTTTTGGTTAGTGTTTGAGCGCTGATTGAATCTTATCCCTGCTCCCCTTCAACAGTTTCTTCCCCACCTTGGAAGCTGAATTCATTCTTCAAGCCTCATTCAAATGGCACCAGCCACTTCCTACCCGTCCCCCCCACCCCCCACCCCCGCCCCAGTGTTTCAGTTCAAAGCAATAGTGTTAAATTGAAGCTAAATTTACATACAATGAAATGCTGAGCTCTCTGTGTACATTTCAGTGAGTTGTGACAAAGGTCTACATCCATGTAACTAAGAACATTTCCATTGGGATTGACATATATACATTACTATGTATAAAATAGATCACTAATGAGAACATACTGTATAGCACAGGGAACTCTACTCAATGCTTTGTGGTGACCTAAATGGGAAGGAAATGCAAAAAAGAGGGGACATATATATATGTACAGCTTATTCACTTTGTGGTACAGCAGACACTAGCACAACATTGTAAAGCAATGATATTCCAATAAAAATTAAAAAAAAATAAAAATAAAGAACATTTCCATCACTCTAGAAAGTTCCCTTGTGATCCCTTCCAGTCAGCCTTCATCCACCCATAGGCAGCTACTGGGCTAATACGTATCATTATTAGTTAATTTTGTCTGTTCTTGATCTCTTATAAATGGATACATATAATACAGGGGACAGAACACTATGGCCTATGGTCCAAATATAAGCCATCACTTCTTTTTCTGTTTGTTTGTTTGTTTTTTGCGGTACGCGGGCCTCCCACTGCTGTGGCCTCTCCCGTTGCGGAGCACAGGCTCCAGATGCGCAGGCTCAGCGGCCATGGCTCACGGGCCCAGCCGCTCCGCGGCATGTGGGATCTTCCCAGACCGGGGCACGAACCCGTGTCCCTTGCATCGGCAGGCGGACTCTCAACCACTGCGCCACCAGGGAAGCCCGATTACTTCTTTTTGTATGACTTATGAGTGAATTTTTTTTTTTTTAGGGAATATAATAAACGTTTTTTTTTTTTTTTTGGCCCACAGAACAATATAATTTATGTAAATTAAAGTTAGTCATAGGAAGCAATTTGTGTTTTGCAAGAGCACAAATAAATGGAAGGAGCTACACTGTGGTAGTTTCCTAGGGATGCTAGGAAATATCACAAACTAGGTGATTTAAAACAACAGAAATATATTCTCTCACAGTTCTGGAGTCCAGAAGTTAAAATCAAAGAGTCAGCAAGGCTGATTGCTTCTGGAGGCTCTGAACAAGAATCTGCTTTGTGACTCTCCAACTTCTGGTGGTTGCTGGCAATCCTTGGTGTTCCTTGGCTTGTAGACACATCACTCCAGACTCTGCCTCCGTCTTCCTTCTCTTTGTATCTGTGTCCAAATTTATTTCTTCTTTTTTTTAAATCTTTTTTTTAAATTTATTTTTTATTGAAGTATAGTTGAATTACAATGTTGTGTTAATTACTGCAGTACAGCAAAGTGACTCTGATATACATATATATATATATCTCACTACATTCTTTTTCATATTCTTTTCCATTATGGTTTATCACAGGATATTAAATCTAGTTCCCTGTAAGAATGGTTTTTACATTTTTAAATAGTTGGCAAGAAAATCAAAAGAAGAATCATATTTAATGATGCATAAAAAATATATACAATTCCAATTTCGGTGTTCATATATAGTTTTATTAGCACCAGCCATGCCCGTTGGTTTGTGTATTGTCTATAGCTGCTTTCAGGCTGCAATGGCAGGGTTGAGTGGTTGTGACAGATTATCTGGCCAAGGCCTAACCTGTTGATTATCTGACCCTTCACTCAAAAAGTTTCTCCTTGATCTATTATACACTCTTCTTTCTGACACCTTTGCTCAAGTTACTGTTTTTGCGATTCATCTATTGTTGTGTATAAGGGTACTTTACCAGTGGCTATTTCTAATTCCTTTAGCTAGAACGTTGTGTCTTATTCTTTGAACTCCCAGAGCGGTAATGGAAATACAGTGTGCTTTCACCTCTTTCTGTGCCCATGGCTTCGATTCCTGATCACTCATGGTGTGTTTTCCTGCTGGCCTGAATTTGGGATCAGAATTCACCTCAAGCCAGTGCCACAGGCAGTCACTGCGAAAAGATCAGAGTTGAGTATCTGTTGAAGGTCATTTGCCATCCTGCTCTAGGAGCATTATAGTGTTGAGCAAAGGTGCAAAGAACTTTGGCATCAGACAAAACTGGATTTGAATTCCTGTGCCGCCGCTTACCACTTCTTTGTATTTGGGCAACTTACTTAGCCTCTCTGAGCCTCAGCTCTCCTCCCTAAACAATGGGAGAATAATAAAACCAATCTCATTGGTTTCTTGCAAACATTAAAAGAAGTACAGATATAAAACGCCCTGTTCAGTTCTGACACATAGTAGATGTGTAGATGCTAACTAAATGTCACTGTAGAACAGACTTGTTCTACTTGCCCAAACCTGCTATTCCTCCTGGTTGGTGAACTCAGAATCCTCCCCATCATCCACTCGCAAAACATCAGACTCATAGCCTGTCCCCGCCATGTACACACGCCCACCCCCATCACCCTCTCTTGACCTGACACCTTCTCTTGCTTTGACCTGTGCAACTGGTCACCCTCTACACCCTCTCTGTGACTCCATCCAATTTATGCTGCCTAATACAGGCAAAGTGAATGTATGACACACATACAGCTCCCCACCAATAGCCCATTATTCTAAGGATAAAGACTAAGCTATTTAAAGTGGCCTAAAAGTACCCATGGTCAGCCCCTGTCTACATTTCTAGTCTTAGGTACCATCATTCTCCCTTGCTCCCAACAGCCAGCCACACTGACCTTGACCAGTTCTCCTATGAACCACAGGACCACATCTCCCCTCCCACGGTGATCAATATATTTTCTCCCCTCTCTTGGGAATGCTAATCACTCCCATCATTTGGGGTGATGAAATGTTCTAAAAGTTCAAAACAGCTGCACCACTTTACAATCCTACCAGCAGTCATGAGGGTTCTGAGTTCTCCACAGTCTTAACAAAACTTTTTAAAAAATAATTAATTAATTTATTAATTAATTTATTTTTGGCTGAGTTGGGTCTTTGTTGCTGCGCACGGGCTTTCTGTAGTTGCGGCGAGCAGGGGCTATTCTTCGTTACAGTGCATGGGCTTCTGACTGCGGTGGCTTCTCTTGTTGTGGCGCACGGGCTCTAGGCGTGCAGGCTTCAGTAGTCGCGGCTCGCCGGCTCTGGAGTGTAGGCTCAGTAGTTGGGGCGCACAGGCTTAGTTGCTCCGCGGCATGTGGGATCTTCCCGGACCAGGGCTCAAACCCGTGTCCACTGCGTTGGCAGGCGGATTCTTAACTGCGCCACCAGGGAAGCCCCCAAAACTTCTTATTCTTTGTCTTTTTGATTATAGCCATCCTAGTGGGATGAAGGTGGTATTTTATTCACCTAGTTTTTTCTTCCTTGTCCTTTAGATCCAAATCAAATATCAACCCCTTAAGGAAGACTTCCCCCAATGGCATCACCCCTAACTAGAACAGGCCTTACCGTTCTTTCATAGCTTCCTGTGACCTTTTCCTCCAGAATCCTTATCAT
Organism: Tursiops truncatus; assembly: GCF_011762595.2. NCBI lineage: Eukaryota > Metazoa > Chordata > Mammalia > Artiodactyla > Delphinidae > Tursiops > Tursiops truncatus. The sequence goes on along the minus strand of NC_047039.1, from coordinate 98,809,568 downwards.
GCTTTTTGAATCGTATATGTATTTTTATGATGTTGGATTATTCTGTGACCCCCACAGTCAACACTGAGCTCAAGGAGGGTAGAACTCATCTGTTGTATTTTGAGGGTCCCGCACACTGCCTTGCATGTAGTAAGTGCCCTACCCCCAAAAAAATCTGTTGAAAAAAACCATGAATCGATTCCTTCATCTTCTACTGTATACTCGCATGACCTGTGGTTTCTTGTTTTCTAAAATCTTTCACATTAACTTCTCATCTTTTTTTCGGCCCCTAGCCTTGCCATTTTTACCCATCATCCACAGAACTGTCAGATTGATCTTCGTAAAATACTTTAAAAAATCATGCCACTCGGAAAATATCCATGGCTACCTATTCTATTTCAAATAAAGTACAAAATGCTGAGCCATTTTGATGAAAGCCCCCCAAGGTGATATGTACTGTAGTTGAGCTCTTGATGAAATATACAGAAGAAAGGGCAGCTATGGAACTTCCTTTCTTCTTTACCTTATTTTTGAGTTTTCTCCCTTGTTTTAAGTTTGGTTGGCACACATCTTACTGCTCTAATGAGCTATAAGCTCCTGGAAGACAGGAAAGTATCCTATTCATCTTTGGATGTCCCACTATGCCTCACAAGTGCCTGGTTTAAAGGAACTGTCAGTAAATGCTTGTTCACTTGGATTAAATTTTATTATTCCTCCCAAGAGAAACATTTACATGCTAACAAAGGCCTTGGAAGCTTTAACTGGAAGGATTAATGATGGAATTCCAGGCATCTAACGCAGGCTGGTTGGGGAGATACTCTTGGAGCCTGCCAATCACCACCACCTCATGTTGTCAAGGCCACGTCTTTACATGAACTTGAAGCTAGTTCTCCCTGAGTCAGGTTAGTGACTCTCCTTCTTGCAAGCTGCAGAGCCCTGGGTGCCTTCTTTTCCTCCAAGGGGTGTCTAGCCTCACATGCCCCTTCCTGTGCAGACCCTCTGGCTCCAGACCCCAGAGATGGAGAAGCACATGGAACCCTTTGTTCCTGATGACAGCATTTTGACCCAAAGACGTATTTATTTTTTCCTCCTGATAAGTAGGAAGGATCCAAAGGCATTCAGAGAATTGTGGGGTAGGGGGTGGAGATAGAGGTGCACACTAACATATAGAGAATGTTTTAATGCTGGAGAAAAGGGAACCCTCTTGTACTGTTGGTGGGAATGTAAATTGATACAGCCCCTATGGAGAACAGTATGGAGGTTCCTTAAAAACCTAAAAATAGAACTACCACACGAGCCAGCAATCCCACTACTGGGCATATACCCTGAGAAAACCATAATTCAAAAAGAGTCATGTACCACAGTGTTCACTGCAGCTCTATTTACAATAGCCGGGACATGGAAGCAACCTAAGTGTCCATCGGCAGATGAATGGATAAAGAAGTTGTGGCACATATATACAATGGAATATTACTCAGCCATAAAAAGAAACGAAATTGAGCTATTTGTAATGAGGTGGATAGACCTAGAGTCTGTCATACAGAGTGAAGTAAGTCAGAAAGAGAAAGACAATACCGTATGCTAACACATATATATGGAATTTAAGAAAAAAAAATGTCACGAAGAACCTAGGGGTAAGACAGGAATAAAGACACAGACCTACTAGAGAATGGACTTGAGGATATGGGGAGGGGGAAGGGTAAGCTGTGACAAAGCGAGAGAGAGGCATGGACATATATACACTACCAAATGTACGGTAGATAGCTAGTGGGAAGCAGCCGCATAGCACAGGGAAATCAGGTCGGTGCTTTGTGACCACCTGGAGGGGTGGGATAGGGAGGGTGGGAGGGAGGGAGACGCAAAAGGGAAGGGATATGGGAACATATGTATATGTACAACTGATTCACTTTGTTATAAAGAAGAAACTAACACACCATTGTAAAGCAATTATACTCCAATAAAGATGTTAAAAAAAAAAAGAAAGTCGGGGAGGGGGAAAGACCGCCTTCTTCCAGTAGACGTCAGGCTTATGACACCAGCTCCTCCTTTGTATCAGGCATGAGAGTGTCTGATCCTATTAGGTCAAACTAAGACTGTCATAGCGCTTATTCAAATCAGTAGAAGGGTAGTAACATTTTTCTCTCACCTAATGAAGTGGGGCATATGTCGTGCTTTTATTCATGGTCTTATAGTTAAGCAAGGCCGCTTCGTTCCATGATGTTCTAATAACTTTTTTTTTTTATTTTTTGCGGTACGCGGGCCTCTCACTGTTGTGGCTCCGGATACGCAGGCCCAATGGCTATGGCTCACGGGCCCAGCCGCTCCGCGGCTTGTGGGATCTTCCTGGACCGGGGCACGAACCTGTGTCCCCCGCATCGGCAGGCGGACTCTCAACCACTGCGCCACCAGTGAAGCCCTCCAATAGCTTTCTTGAGCGATCATTAACTTACAATGGTCTCCCAAAGTTTCCTTGGTTTCTCTCTCTATCTGTAATCCCCTACTGGGACTTCTACAACTACCTGTATAACTCTCCTCTTCTATCCCCATCAGTGGCAGAGATAACATCCTGATTCAGGCCACTTACAGCACGCGTTCCCCGGGAGTCTCATAATAATTAAAGTTCCTCTGCTATCTAGTGGGAATGTTCCTTCATAACACGGATACCCAAGGAATCCAGACCTTGAATGCGGTGGGAACAGCTCTGGATTGGGGTCCAGGAGGCCTGAGTCTACTCTCTGAACCCACCAAGTGACCTTGGACAGATCACTCCCTCAGTCTCTGCTCTCCCCATCCAAGAAATACAGGACTTGAATCCACCTGTTGAGCCTCTCCCCACTCTCATCAGCTGTTGAAATGAGCTTCATTTTTTAAATTTACACTTTTCTAAATTACATAAATAATATATAAAGCCATTCTTTTTGTAAAAATATAAACAAAATAAAATCAAACGGAGTAAAAAGTAACAGTCTGCCCTTGGCATCCCCCATCTCCCTTCCTACCTAGAGATAATCACCGTTTGTTTGGTATATATCCATCCCAATTACGTTTCTCTTTATTTACATCCACATATGTGAGTAAGTTCAAGTATATATCTGTGCTTTTACTATATGCAGGATTATGGCTCTTTTTTTCTGAGACTCGCCTGTGTGTGTTTTTCACTGAGAGATAATAGGAAATTTTTCAATATCGGAACATTTGGATCGACCTCATTTCTAATGACCTCATTTGGTAGTATGGATATACTACGATTTATCCAGTGCGTTTTCCTATTGATGGACATTTATGTTGTTTCTAATCTTTCAGTATCAAAAGCATGCTACAGTGAACTCTTTGTATAGAAAGCTTTCTACTGTATGTGAGTATTTCTGTAGGTTAGATGCCTAGGACTAGTATTGCTAGGTCAAAGAATATGAGCATTTTCAATTTGAATAGATACTGCTGAATTGCCCTCCAAAATAGCTGTACCCGTTCACACTCAGATTGTCGAAGTGGAATTTTAAGGGTATCTTTGTGGGTCCAGGATGCTGTCCATCACCTTTCAAAACACCCTCTGCAAGCTATTAGTGATTCCGTTTACAGGTCAGGCGGGTCCTGCCCCGAGTGCCTTCTGCGTCTGGTTTCCTGCAATTCAGCGCTTGCATGGCTTTCAAACAGGGTTTTAGAAAAGGCTTTCCAGAATGGGGAGGTGGCTTGATTAACCTCCTGCCCAGCTCAGAGCCCTGCGTTTCCTGAGAAGGCCCCAGTGGATGGCCAAGGGCTGGCAAATAGCTGACTAATAGGGGCTGCGGCATCTGGCCTCGCTCAGAGATCGGCCAAGTCCCGAGGAGTTCAAAGGACCTCTCCAGCTCCCTCGCCCCTTCCTGACAAAGGCCCACCACCCAACGCCCTGAATAATGCATTGTGTTCATCCTCGCTTGGTCAGATGGATGGCTGCATTCTTCCCTCCACCTGCCTGCTTTTCCTCCTTTGTCTGCCTTGTGTCTCTTAAGCCTTCATCCACGCCTGGAGCTCAGGCAAGAGGAAGGAGTGGCTGTTTTTTTAAAGATTACTTGCACGGCTAGCGGTCTTTCTTCGAACAAAGCCCACTTGTCTTTGTTTCTTACTCTGAATCCTGAGTCAGGACAGAGAAAGAGAGAAAATTAAAATGCCCACGTTTATTCAACTCCTACTCTGTGTTCGATATAACATTGGGGAGGCACGTCATCAGCTCTTCCCAAGAAGACCTTGTTGTCACTATTTTCAAACGAGGAAACTGAGCCCAGAGCCATGACATAACCTACTTATAGCTGGTGTCAGGAGCTGGGACTTCAATCTGCAGCTGTCTGACTGCCTAGCCCAGGTTTTTTTCCCCCACTGTGCGTGACTGCTGAGAGGAGGACTTTAAAAAAAATATATTTATTTTAGTTTGTTTTATTTTATTTATTTTGTTACCTTTAGCTACAGGCATCAGCATTCAACTAACCCCCAAACATGTATTTCTCGGTATTTCCAAAGATGCAAAGCATCAGATCCTCCACAGCCACTTCCTGCCAACCCAGAGAATCACTGAGTCTGTCTTGAAACCTTCCCTGATGATTATTCATTGGGATTTGGCTGCCTCTCTGTTTGACTGTGCCGAATGGTTTATCTAGCTTTGACATTTTCCTGGAGGCTGTGTCATGGGAAGGGGGGGAAAATGGACTTGGAAGTTAGACTGATCTGGGTTCAGACTTCCTTTACCTTTGCCACTTGCACACATGTCCCAAAAGCCTCGCTTTACCTCTGTGAACTCCGGTGTCTTCTTTAGGACAGTGGACTTACTATTTATAGTTTCTACTATAGTCATGTGTGTGTCTGCTGTCCTGTGGTGTGCTGAATAACTCCCCCTCCCAGGATGTCTACATCTGAATCTCCTGACCTATGAGTGTGGTATGGCCTATGGCAAAAGTGACTTTGTATTAGATTGATTAACTCAAGAACCTTGGGATGGGAAGATTATCCTGGATTATCAAGATGAGCCCAATATAATCCTTTTTTTTTTTTTTTTTTTGCGGTACGCGGGCCTCTCACTGTTGTGGTCGTACGCGGGCCTCTCACTGTTGTGGCCTCTCCCGTTGTGGAGCACAGGCTCCGGACGCGCAGGCTCAGCGGCCATGGCTCACGGGCCCAGCCGCTCCGCGGCATGTGGGATCTTCCCGGACCGGGGCACGCACCCGTGTCCCCTGCATTGGCAGGCGGACTCTCAACCACTGCGCCACCAGGGAAGCCCCAATGTAATCCTTTTAAGAGTGAAGCACTAGCCTGAGAGTCTGAGAAGGAGATGTGGAGAGAGAGGCAGAGAGAGACTTTTACGGGGGGAAGAAGGGGCCAGGAGCCAAGGTATGCAGCTGTAGGAACTGGAAAAGGCAAGGAAGTGGGATTTTTCCTAGAGCCTCCAGAAAGGAAGGCACCCCTGCCAACACCTTGATTTTGGCCCAGTGAAACCTATTTTGGACTTCTGACCTCCAGAACTGTAAAATCATAAATTTGTGTTGTTTTATGTCACTAAGTTTGTGGTGATTTGTTACAGCAGTGATAGGAAACTGATACATATGCTCACTAAATGGTGGGCTTCTTACAGTCTATAAGGCAGACAAGACAAAATGGAGCTTGAACCTCTCACTTCTGTACTTACAAGCTGTGGGTGACTTTATGCATCTCGGAGCCTCCCTTTCCTCAAGTGCAGTATGAGGTTAGTGATGACTCTTCATTAGGATTTGTGAAATTTGCATAAGACCATGTGCTAAGCAATACACTTGGCACCAAACAGATGCTCAGTCATGAGAATGATTAATTTCCTTGACCTATGACCTAATTTCCTTGACCTATGACCTAATTTCCTAGCCATGAACTGGTGGTACAGATGTCGGTGGTGGATGATTGTGGTGAGCTGTGTGGCAGAGTGGAGAATACTTGGGCTTTTGTGCCAAAGAGATTTGAATGCCAGCTCTAGTATTTGCCAACTCTGTGATCTTGGACAATATGCCTAAACCTCTGTGAAGGACAATGAATCTTCTGAACCTAAATTCAAGCAAGGTTCAATGAATACACTGTGCAAACCCTAGCTCAAACATCCTTGTCTAGCTTGAGCTTCTGGAAGGCGAGGCAAAGACTCCTGCCTTGTCCGTCTCTCTATCTTTATGATCTAATGCAGTGTATGTCACATAATTGTTCATGGAGATTCTTGTTGCATAAACTGAACTGTGATGGGAGGGAGTTTGGTTTAGTATGGTCAGAGTAAATCCCACACCTTACAGATGAGTCTGGGTAAGGACTAGAGCTCAGGGAGATCCATCAGCAGGAAGAATTGGTTGTAAATATCAGCCTGCTGGTCAACTGGAAAGGGCAGGGTGGGGACCACAGTGGTTAGGCAGGACCTGACATAATGGGCCTCCAATTCTGGGTTAGTGGTATTTGGTGCATCCAGATATTCAGGCTTCTGTCCCGCCTAATTCCTCCTTTATGCCATGCCCACAGCTCCTCTTTTGTAGGTGCTAATGGTAAGAAAGGAAATATCCTTATCTGGACCTTACTTCTTCTGTTAACCCCAGGCCTCAAATGAGGCTCCGTTCAACAAGATTCCTTCACCCAGTCCTGCTGTGCATTACTAACCAGACAGGAGGATTCATAGAATGACACTGTGGGGGGCTCCGAGCTCCCCTGGCTTAGTGCCTTCCCTTGTATTTGAATTACTTCCACCATTATCCTTTGTTTACTGCCTTTGAGCTAATTTTTGAGTCTTGCAGTTATACAGCCTCTCCCAGTCCATTTGAATTAATTTTGTGGGAAATGTTTTTGAGTTATTGTGGTCCAGATTAAGTCATTTTGTGATCTTTTCATCCACTGTCTTCGTAATTCTGTTGAAAAGCTATCATGTTTATGGGCTGTGATGGGTGCTTTTTTTTTTTTTTTTATAACCCCGGCCTTATGCAGTCTTATAATTCCTTTGTTTCCAAACTGGGCTGTGTCCAATTTGTTAATCCTTGGTGTAGAAGGGCAATAAAAATGGTAAGACATGGGCCCTGCCAGAGTAAGGCAGAGACTAGGGTTGAATTCCAGCTCAGGCAGGGACGAGCGGCTGCCCTTGGGCAATTTGCTTCCGCCTCTTGAGGTCTGGTTTCCTGGTCTGGAAGATGGGAAGACCCCAAGCCTGGCTTGCAAGTGGATGACTGAATGAGATGCTCTGTCTGACAATGCCTGTCACATACCAGCTGGAGGTATTTCCCTCTTCTCTTAGTTCTTAAAACTCCTACTTCATGTATTTTTCCCTTCTGCCTAAAAGATCAACATGATATTTGATATTTAAAAAAAATTCAGTGTATGTTCTGTTGCTCTTCTACAGTGACTTTTCAGAAATAATTGTTAAGTGCTTCACTAACTATACCAGCTCTTCTCTGGAACACCTTAGGATACATGCTGTCCAACCTGCTGATTTGTGTTTTCCCCCAAATCGCTAAGTATCCCCTTAACTGCGTTCTGTCATAGCTGTTTCTGTGAGAACTTAATTACTTCCTAATTGTCCACATTTCTTCTCTTTCCTTTTTTTTTTTTCTTTTTCTGGCAAAAGACAGATTATCAAAGACAGGTTCAGGATCTTTGCCACCTTAGAGTCATCGTTAATTTCCTTTCTTCCTCATTATGAAGGCAGGGATATGTTCCAGTTCGCTTTCTGATTTCCCACCTGGATTCCTTCTAAGAGCTCTTGATAATCTCAGCCTCTCTGAAGTCACATTTCCCCTTCAAAAGAGACCTTTCTGAGCAGATGCTTCTCACACTGTACCAGCACATTTCACTGGTCTGCATCCCATCCTTTGACCTTATGGTTTTTCACTGCAATGGGCAATAATTTACTCATGTCTATTAAATGCAAGGCACCATGTGAGATACCAGGGAGGCAGAAGTGAAGATAGCTCTATCCTTGGCTTGAGCACCTCGTGTAGATAAACACATGCTCAAATAACAAACAGTAAAATGTTAAAGATCGCATTAGCAGCTAAGGGAATGCAAGCCAGACTGACAGTTTGAGCAAGTGGACATCAGAGAAGACTACAGAAGTGAGAGTTTAACCAGGTATTTTATAAGATGTAAATTTCCGCCTCTATAAAATGGAATGATTAACACTAACTGTTCAGTTTGCACGTAAAACCGGGTAAATTTTTAAATGCATTACTTATGCTTAGCGTTCGATAATTATGAATATGCTCCTTCACTAATAATAATAATAATAATAACAATAATAACAATGCTAGTGACAGCAACAAAAATTTGTATATCACCTTTTCCCACACTCATTTTATGGTGGCAGATCAGGAAACGCCATCATCCCCAGTAGGGAGATGAGGAAACTGAGTCTCAGAGAAGTTCAGTGACTTACCAGACATAATGCTACAACTTAGAAGGGTTAGAACCATGGGAACTGAGTGGAAATCTGTCTCCACATTCAAATTTTCACTTTATGCTTCTACCTTCCAGTGTGCTTGCAGACAGGAACCTGCCAGATGAATTTGCAAAGTATTCCTCCAGACAGCCAACATCAGCGAGGAGATAGCAGGGAAGGGGTGGTGAGCTGCAAGACCTTGGGATTTTGAGCATACATTAGCCAGAATGTATTTTTAGAAAATATTTTTTAATAATAGATAAAACGTATTCATTACCTACTATATATCAGGCATTGTGCTGTGTGTTTTGCATTTATCATCTCCTGTAATTCTTGCAGTCTTTTGAAGTAGATACTACTGTTCTTCCCAGTTTTCAGATGGAAAGACTGAGGCTTAGTGAGATAAAGGGAGTTGCCTACATTTCATGGCTAACAAGTGGCAGCACTAAGGATTTGCACCCTCCAAATCCAGGATCCTAGTTTGCGACTGTGGAAACACCCCTCAACTCTCAAATGTCCATATGAATGGGGTTCGTGTTACAGCCATTGCACTGGAAGCCTTGGTGAGGGTTGCTAACTAGTACCAGTGTTTGATCAGCCACTCAGAAGCTCTCCCTTCCCCTCCTCACCCCCTAGGGGGACAGAGTCAATGAGCCATGAAATGACCAAGGGGCATCTGAAAGAGAGAGGAAAAGCCAGGCACACGGCTACTCCACCAAGGACGTAATCAGCCTTCGAGTCATTGCATTGGCTGGAAGTTAATGTGCCCACACTGGCCCTGGGGACTGCAGTCTGGCCTCGTGCAGCTCTTGGATCGAGGGTGTTCAACAAGACGTTGGAAATATCAGTAGCTGCTTTGCCAGGCAGCATTAAGGATTCCCTGAAAACTCCACTCGGCCAAGGCCAGCCCACCACTTCTCACAAGCAAGAGAGGGAAGCTCTTTGCAGGCGAGCGGTCCTGTGGGAATAGGAGACTTTGAGAAAAGTGTGCATTTGCAGCCAAAGACCCCCATCTGGGCACAGGAAGCCATCACTGGTTCTCTGAGTGTTCTGGAGCTGAGGTGGGAGGAGGGCCTTCCTCTCTCCAAACCTCAGTTTTCTCCTCTGCGGAATAAGAAAATTAGACGAGAAGACTCTGCAAGGGCCTCCCTGACTTTGCATCCTATGATGCATCAGCGCTTTGACATCTAGCGATGATAATAACAAAATTTTATGAAATGCTTTCCATCTTCCAGACACTGTCTAAGTGCTTCAGGTATTATCTCATTAATCCTTACAACTCCGTGGGGTGAGGTGCACTGTGATGCTGGTTTCCGGATCAAGAAACTGGGGCACAAGGGGGTCACGGGTCTTGCTCAACGTCATACAGCTATTCAGGGTGAACTGGGATTCGAATTCACATCATCTGGCTACTGAGTTTGCATTTTTAACCACTGTGCCTTATTGCCTTTCAGTCAGTCCCCCTTGGAAACATGGCTCCCCACCTCCCTGTCTGCAGGTGACAGGACACTTTTACGGGAACGGTACTAAGGGAACTTAAAGCATTGCTATTTTTGTTCAAGTTTTGCTTGGATGGGACAGGCAAGGCAGCGGGTGACATTACCATATTAAAATATACATAGGCCCTTTTAGTCCCTCTGCTGGGATGAGCTTGCATTGGAATAAACAGAATGCCCCCAGCTGGGCATGTGGTACTTGCAGCTGGATTTAGTCTTGGCTCTCCCTTGGGTCATGAGGGCCATATGCTAATGTGGAGTTTAAGAGTTTGGCCTACGGGGTTCAAGGGACCTGGGTTCATATCCCAGCCACTTGCTGGTTGTTTGATATTGAGCACATTACTTAATTATTCCCGTTCCATTTCTTATTTATAAAGTAGGAATTCTAGTAGCACCTACTTCCAAAGGTATTTGTGAGAATCAAATACCGAATGTAGTTAAAATGGTTTCTAAACTGTAGAGGTTCCTTCAAATGATTGAACATGGACCGGACTGCAGTTAACCTTTTGGTTTTTTTTTGTTTATTTGTTTTTTGCGGTATGCGGACCTCTCACTGTTGTGGCCTCTCCCGTTGCGGAGCACAGGCTCCGGACGCGCAGGCTCAGCGGCCATGGCTCATGGGCCCAGCCGCTCCGCGGCATGTGAGTTCCTCCCGGACCGGGGCACGAACCCATGTCCCCTGCATCGGCAGGCGGACTCTCAACCACTGCGCCACCAGGGAAGCCCTGCAGTTAACCCTTTGTGAGTCTGTTTCCCATCCTGTTTCTTCTCTCTCCCACTGCTGCCACCCTGAGGACTGGCCTGCAGCTCAGGGGCCCTGGGCCTTTGGTGTTCACCGACACATTGCTGGGGCCCGGGAGAAAGCGTGTGATTGATTTGCTTTGCATTGACTGTGCAGGCTGAAAAGTGTTTTTTTTTTTTTTTTTTTTTTCCTTCTCCTTTCTTCTTTAGTCCTGGGAATTCTATTTTTCTTAAGAGTGTTTTTAATGGAAAGCACTGAACCAAATTCCCTCAAATTGAATTTGGCTGCCTAAACTGTCAGCTCTCCATCTACTACCCTCTGCATCCTCATCCGCCCCCAAGCAGGAGCCTCCACGTTTATACCCACAATCACTCGTGGGCTTCCAACCTGGGCTGAGAGAGAGATGGGGGTGTGGAGGGAGGTGGACAGTATACCTAGGCTTACGGCTGGCCTGCAGCTCCTGCCTACTGCTTGTCAACCAATGTGTCATGACACAGCAAATAGACATGTTTTGGATGCTATCAGGTGGCAGCCTGGCCCTGTGGATGGCCAATCACACCAAGAGTCAGAGGATTGAGGGTGGGGTCCTGGCACCAAGCACATAACAGCTCTGTGCCCTTGGGGAGGTCGCTTCACCTCTTAAGAGTTTCAACATCCCTGTTTATTAACAGAGAACATATCAAGTAATCTCCTTGCCTCAGAAGAGATGTAAGAATTCACTCATTTGCTCATGTGTTCATTCATTCTTTTAGCAAATATTGGTCAAGTGCCTACAGTGTTCCAAGCTTTGTGCTAGGTAATGATGTTAGGACTCTGAATAAGATACGTTTCCTGCCTTCCAAGAGTGTTTAGTCTAAGAGGATGACAGATAATAGATAGTTAACAAGTAACTTGAAGGTCACATGAAATGCCATATTTAGAGTGAAAATGGCCTGGATCTTGGGGTCAGGCAGGCAGGAGTTTCAGTCCCATCTCAGCCACTTATGAGCTGTGTCATCTTAGGCTGGTTATTTGACCTCTAAGGGCCTTGGTTTCCTCCCATACAGTACTAGTGTTACAACCTCCTTGTAGGGTTATTGTAAAGATTAGAGATATTGTGTTTACTGTTCACTGAACAGTGCCTGGACCCTAAAACGCTCACAATAAATGGTAGCTATTATTAGTAGTAATGATAATACTAATAATGGATGGAAAAGTGCTTTCCAAGCTGCAAAACCGTACACAAATATAATGAATCATTATAATCACGTTACAGAGAGACTCATTTCCCAAGGGATTCCAAGAGCAATCAGGATCACTGGTGCCTAGAAAAATAAAATAATATTATTAACAAGAAGAAGAATGCTTTACGTTTGAATAGCACTCTTCCAGTTTTAACGAATAGCCGTGGCAGGGAAGAACACTTAGAGAATTCATTAATCCCAGCTGGCCTCTACTTTTGTTGGCAAGTATTATCCTGTGTGTGTTGTAAGATTTTCTGTCTTCGTGAGCAGCACTTTCGTTTCCCCCTAAGTAAACGCTGGTTTATGTAGATTTGCCCCATTTTACTTGACCTAAATTCAGCCAGGACTCTTCTGTGCCGACACCTGCCATCAAGGTTTGGGGCATTTCTTAAGCCTGCAGCTGATTATGCTTCCTCCCGTGCGAAATGCACGGTAATCCTTGGAGACTTGGCTGACTGTGCCTTTGTGATAATGGGATTTTATATTTATAAACCAACATGTTAAAAACCTGCGTGATTTTTATGTACAAGTTTTTCAGATCAGAACTCTTAAACAGCACATGACAATCATTATGGTCCCTGGGGAACCAAACAGTTCTATGTAGACAAAAGAGAGCTGTTTACTTTCCTTTTCAACAGAGGGTTAGGATACTATCTCCCACCCACTTGTGCCCTGAACCCAGTGATCATGTGAAAACCTTATCTGTTACATACATTGGGAAGATTAATAAGGGAGATGGAAGGTATAATCATATACTTTCCTTCCAAAATACGTGGCATTAGTTTCGTCTAAACCCTCTGGAACGAGGTGCAGGCTCCTAATGGAAACCATGTATGAGAATCTCCTTTGGCCGTTCTCACCACCAGGCGAAAAGAGGTCATTATTTAGTATATTGGCTACTTTTAGCAGGTTAAAAAAAAAAAAAACTCCTGTGACTCTTGTTTTGTTTTTGTTTCAATGGATGCCTTCTTTAGTTTGTATTGGGTGTGATATTCGTAACTGTGAACGCACGTGTGTTTGTGTGTGCATATGCTCATGGTATATTTTTTCAAACCCCTAAGAAGAATTCTAAATCTCTCAGATGTATTCTTGTCAATTCTTGTACTTTTCCAAAGTCAATGAAGAGTTACTACATAAATATTACACTACTTGTGTGAATTCCTGATCCTTAGTTTCTGCTTAAGCCATGTCCATTCCCAGATGGTTAGCTACAGGAAAGCCATTTTTGATTCATTTTTCTTGTGGTCAGGTTGCTATCTGTTTTACAAGTGAGAAACTGAAGAGTTACAAGTGGAAGTTGTTTGTTAAAAGAGCACATACTGCACGCTGTGTAGAGGGATACTGTACAGAGCTCATTGTATGGAAATAAGACAGGGCATTTTGTAGAGATGACTTTTGCAAGTGGATGGGGCTGGCTTAGAGTCCTTTCTTCCTCAAGGTTTCTGTGATTCTAACTGAACCTAAAAATAACATTAGGTGAAAGCTAGCCAAGTTCTATGTGTCTGAGAAGCAAGAGTGTCAGTGACTTGATAGATAAATATCTATGTGCACTCAATCAAGTCCCATAATCATTTCAAGAGTTGATGAGCAGTGACCATAACCCAGGCCCTGTGTTACATTCTGGGGAATCGGCTGTGAACGAGCAGAGAGGACTTCAGCCTTTAGGAACTTCCCATCTAGAGGGAAGGCAGACAGGAGGAAATGACTCACGCACTCATTGTTTATTGTGAGCAGGGCCTGTGCAAGAGCTTCATATGCATCCTCTCGTTTATCTTTACAGCAGCCCGAAGAGGATGGGGAAAATGCCCCTCCTTTTGCAGAGAAGGAATTTGAGACTTAGAGGTGTCAGCGAGGAGCTGAAGGTCACAGGGCTCGTAAGTGGCAGAGCCAGATCTAGAACCAGATCCAGCTGACTCGTAGGCCTCAGGCTCACAAATCGTCACCAGACCGCCTTTCCCATTGCTTAATGTCTACAAACCTCATCGATGAAATGGGTGGCCCTGCTTCATCGAAAGCACTCTTCCAGGAGATGGTCCAGAGAAGCCTGTACAGTAATATGACTTGTTTTTATTGTAGTTGCTTTGTGTTTATCATTGTTGCTCTGAAACACACAAAAGGAGAGGTAGTGAAGTCTGTGTAAGCCCGAGCCTCCATTCTGCTCTGGTAATGTCCCCACTCATTACAGAACTCACGGAAGAAGATGTAGTTGATGCTATTTGTAGTTCAGAGCAGGTGTTCCCAGAGAGTGGGGGTTGCTGGAGCAGGAAGGCAAAGCCGGTGGCTGTGGTGGGGGCAGGGAGTTCACACACCAAGATCAAGGCCAAGGTCATAAGGATGGCTCACGTGTCTAATCTGCGCGATGCAGGGAAAGACTGAGTCCACTTATAACAGTAAGGGCTTATTCCCTTGTTATGGGAGGAGTTAGGGAGAGGAGAAAAATTCTTACGGAAAGATCATGGGCAAAAAGTGCCCAGCTCTAGCTTAAGGAGCTAGATGACCTTGGGGAAAGTCCCATTCCCTCTTGGGAACCTCAGTTTCCTCATCTTTAAGATGCTGATGACAGTTTCTGCTCTGCTTTCCGCACAAGGTTAATGAAAACATCAAAAGAGAGAATAAAGGTGAAAAGGATCTGTAAATTGGAAAGCGCTCCACACATGTTATTTTCTTCTTAATGTTTATCATTAATATTATTAGCTGATCACTGACATCGTCAGTATTATCATTGTATGCATTCATTGGGACATCCACAGAGTTGGCTGGGCTGAGTCCTGGAAGTCATTGTTTTTTGGAAATTTTAATCTGTTCGTTTATTAAACAAACATGCGGTGAGCGCCTCCAGTATGTAAAGAAGTATGCTAGGTTTTGCAAGATGAGTCAGACAAGGCCTCTGCCCTCAAGGAGTTTGCAAGGGGAAATGAGCAGAGGCCTGGGATAACTGCAGAACAGGGCTAATAAGTTATGTAACGCATCAGGAGCACAGAGCAAACAGAATGCCGTGTTAACTTGTCACATCCCGCCGAGGTGACTCTGTGCTGGGAGAGCGCTGAGAAGGAGCTCAGAGAGCATCACACACGCGCAGCAGGGAGGGGATACCTACCAACTCCCAGGCTGGTGCTTTCGGCCACGGATTCAAGCTGCCTTCTCCCTGTGCTAGAAAGCTCAGCCTCGCATATCATCAGGACACGGCAGGCTTCCTGAGAGGTTCTGTTGGCCAGACTGAGTACTGTTTTGTCAAGGCTTTCTGATGCTTCTCCTTTCTGAGTTCATGCTAGGCTTGCCTGTCCTCCTGGCTTACTGTTCTTTGCAAGTCTCCAATAACTACATTGTGAGTAGAAGTGATCGATGCCACTTATGGGCCAGAGCCCATTTTACCTGCCAGGGGAAGCCCTGCAGAGCTCCCTTTCCTTCTCATGTGGAGATTGGCAACATTTGACCTGGTGGCTGCCCGCTCCACCTGGGTCATTGAGAGACTAGTGAGTGGAGGTCCCCTGTTGACATGGGATGGACGTGTAGTATAGCATCCACCGTGATCCCTGAGGTTTGGGGCTGAAACAGGCTGTAGCGAATGTTAACTGGTATAGGAGCAATGGCATAACAGAGGTGGGGAGAGTCCAGTGATGCCGGTTTTCTTATTTATCGAGCCTCTTCACAGGGTCCTTGATGCTGCGGTGTGGGGACTCAGAATTCCTGATGCACCTTGTAATCCAAGTTTGAGCCCGGCCACGTCTGTTAGTCTAGGGTGATTTTCTTGCGCTTCTCCAACTAGCATTTTTTTTCTTCTTCGAAGCTGCCAGAACTTCATTCCCTGAGGCTTCACTGCCTCCTGTTCTACACCCCATCCCCTGGCTGTTTATCTTCTGTAGTCTTTTAGGAGGTACCTCGTCAACAGCGTTTGGAAAAACTAAGTAAATCATCCTGCCTTTTATTCCACACTTGATTAAACTTGTCGGAGAATTCAAACAAGTCTATAAGGCTGGTGTTTTCCTCTGCTCACAGAAAGGAAGACCCACCTGATCTGTTTCTTGGTTTAACCTCCCATGTGTGATAGCAGATAGGAGTCAGCAAACTGTGCCCTGTGGCCTGCAACACAAGCCCTTGGGGATGAATTTTTGGTGGTTGTTGTCATATATTTTTTATTGATTAATTTATTTTTAAATTATATATGTATATATTATTGAATGAAAGTCTTTAAATTCTATAGTGCTTTACAATTTTCAGAAGTTTCACACTCATGATTTCATATAATCCTGTAATAACCCTTTTTTTCCCTTAGCCCTGTATTGCCCCTCCTCCCTTCCCTCTCCTCACTGGTAAACTCTAGTTTGTTCTCTATATATGGAAGTTGGCTTCTTTTTTGTTTTATTCATTAGTTTGTTGTATTCTTTTAGATTCCACATGTAAGTGATATCATACAGTATTTGTCTTTCTCTGTGTGACTTACTTCACTTAGCATACTGCGCTCCAGGTCCATTCATGTTGCTGCAAATGGCAAAATTTGATTCTTTTTTATGACTGAGTAGTATTCCATTGTGTGTGTGTGTGTATATCTATATATGTCTATCTACATCTATATCTATACCACCTCCTCTTTATCCATTCATCTGTTGATGGTCATTTAGGCAATTATAAATAATGCTGCAGTGAACACTGGGGTGCATGTTTTTTTTTAAAATGAGTGCTTTTGTTTTTTTTGGATATATACCCAGAAGTGGAATCGCTGATCCACTTCTGGACCACTATATATGGTAACTCAAGTTTTAGTTTTTCGAGAACTCTCCATACTGTTTCCCACAGTGGCTGCTGTAAGGCCATCTGCCCCTCAGACCCAGTGTAACTTGTACAAGTAGGTGATGAACAGATGCTTGATGAGTGAACGTGCTCCTGGACCTTCAGTGTTATTTATTTATTTTATTTACTTTTGCTGCATCAGGTCTTAGTTGCGGCATGCAGGATCTTCGTTGAGGCATGCGGGATCTTTCCTTGTGGCACGCGGGCTTCTCTCTAGTTGTGGCGTGCAGGCTCCAGAGCACCTGGGCTCTGTAGTTTGCGCGCAAGCTCAGTAGTTGTGGCACGTGGGCTTAGCTGCCCCGCAGCATGTGGGATCTTAGTTTCCCGACCAGGGATCGAACCCGTGTCCCCTGCGTTGAAAGGCGGATTCTTTACCACTGGACCACCAGGGAAGTCCCTGGACCTTCAGTGTTATATCATTCAGGGCCCAGGAAGGAAACAGACAGCTCCCTTCTGAACGCACTCAGAAGAGGGTAGAGAGTTTCATGGAGGGTGTGGCACGGGTGAGGGGACTGGACCCGGGGTCATGAGGCATTCTAGATTAGCAGGAGGGATTCCCACCCAAATCTGGTTTAGGTGTTGAGTCCAATGAACACACACACACACACACACACACACACACACACACCCTCTCTCTCTCTCTCTCTCTCTCTCTCTCTCTCTCTCTCTCTCTCTCTCTCTCTCTCTCTCTCTCTCTGAAAGGGTTGATCATTCGCATAACTGAAGTCCTTGTGGTGAGCCGGGTAGGCCTCTCAACAGGTCCAAATGGCTTGCGAGCCAGCAAAAGGGACTGGCCTCAGTTTTGATTGTGGTTCAAGGGTGGGGCTGGGGTGAGAGATCCCATGCATGGGCAGAGGCTTGCAGAGTTTGAATCTCCAGCCAGTGCCAAAGGGAGGGAGCATTCAGGCGTTCTTGTGAACTTGTTCAGATATAAAGCACAGAGGCGAGACGGAAAGGTGAGGCTTAAAAACGGTCTGTGGTCAAACATCAAAAATAGGAGCCAGACTGCTCTTTTCGAGGGGAAAGATCCTGCCGCCCCAAAGGAGCCAGAAGAGGGACCCCGCTTACAGGGCCCGACCATATGGGGTCCGCACTCGCTGTGTTGAGAACACAGTTCAACAGGGAGCAAGTGAGGATGATTAATACCCTGACCTGCTGCTCACCAATCTCCTGCCAGTGCGTCTCCTGAGCAGAACCCACCTGGAAGCAGAAGGCAAGAGAACCTGGGTGATATGGTCTGGAGAGGTCAGTCAGCATCCTGGGGTTAAGGGCATCACAGAAAATGGTTTGGGGATGGGGCAGAGCACATGGAGGATACCCAGCAGATAGGGATCAAATAGAAACCAGTGAGATTCTGAATCTTTGCTATCCGCCATTTACTACGCACACTTCATGTGCCAGGTGTCATACTTGATATGCAACATCTTTTTTTTTTTTTCTTTTTTTTTTCGGTATGCGGGCCTCTCACTGCTGTGGCCTCTCCTGTTGCGGATCAACAGGCCTCTGGACGCGCAGGCTCAGCGGCCATGGCTCACAGGCGCAGCCGCTCCGCGGCATGTGGGATCTTTCCGGACCGGGGCATGAACCCGCGTCGCCTGCATCGGCAGGCGGACTCTCAACCACTGCGCCACCAGGGAAGCCCATGCAGCATCTTTTTTAATCCTCACAACCTTAAGTAGATACTACTTTTCACAGATGAGGAATCTGAGGCTCAGAGGGGTTAGAGTCTTAAAGATGGGGGGAGCTAAAATTTACACCCAACACTGTGTAACTCCATTGCCGGTATGCTTTACGCTGGACTGTGCTGTCCCTTCTCTTCTTGGGCGCTGGAGAAGTCCCCACGTGAGGTGTCTGGCACCAGAGAGCTGGGAGCCACAGACACTTCCTGCCAGCTTTCCACAGAGCCCCACCTTGCTTTAGCTTCAGCTACTCTTCATTATGTGGCTTTGTTTTACCCTTACGGTGATTCCTTGAGGAAATGATAGTGGTTTCACTTTCCAGCTGGGGAAACCAAGTCTCAGAGCAAATGAAATCACTGGCCTGAAATCACACAGCTTTGAATGGGGTAGGGCTCCAGGTCAGCTCTGCATGGCCCCAGGTTTTGGGAATTCCTGCTCTGCCTGGCTCCTTCCTTTTGAGAATGAGAAACAGAGATCCAAAATTCAGTTCCCTCAATATGCTGGGGGCCTTTGAGATGTATCCAGAGGGAAGCTGTTTCTTTTGTCTGTTTGCAAATGCCCTACTTTACGTGTCTTTCTTTCCTTTTTTTTTTTTTTTTTTTTTTTTACTGCTTGCCTCTAGCCTGACTTGGTACAACATTTTCCTTGGGGCCTTGGAGGAGCCAGATCCCTGATGGAGGTCACAGGAGTGGCAGCCCCCGTTTATCTCCATGCCCCTGGGACTGAGAATTTATTTATGATGGCAGGCCGGGGCAAGATTTAGAATAATTGAGGGATTTAAGTCCTGAGGATATGAGAAATAAATAATGTCACCCATTCCACATAAAGGGGCCTAAAGTAGAAGAAGAAGAAGAAAAAAAAAACAACAACTATGATTCTCTGAGAAGTAAAGAACAAATCCTAAAAATCGCTAAGTCATTCTGGAGCGTAGCATTTTCAGTGTAGAAAGGTGTAGATGGTGGTCTGGAATAGTCCCCTCTTTTAAAGATGGGTGAGTGTGGCCAGAGAGGGGAGTGCCTTGTTCATGGTCACACAAAGGCTACTAATAAAGCCAAGCCTTGAAATGAGGTGGGCTGCTTGGTCTCAGTGTCCGCTGCATTATACCCTGCCCGCCGTGGATGCAGAGTCATGAGGTGGGAAGGAACTTCGTGTGATTCCGGTTGTTTGTACAGCTCAGACTACACTCTGTCCACCAGACTGGCATTGTCATGAGGGCAGGAATCACATCTTACTTAACTGTGTGTCTCCAGCACGCTTGCTATTTCCTTTCTCTGGTATAGTTTCCACTCTTCTTTAACTGACTACCGTTGATTCATCCTTCAGTTCTAACTTGCACAGTGTTTCAAAGGGGAAATGCTCTCTGACTCCTGGCTAGGTTAGATGCCCCCTGTTGTATATTCCCATATTCCCTGGACTCTTTCCACTAGACCAGAAGCTTTGTGAGAGCAGGGATTATTTACTCGTATTCATTTCAGTAAGTATGCTTAGCACAGGGCCAGACATACTCCATAAATGTTTGACAGATACATGAAGGATGAAATTAAGAGGGTCCTAACCTCACAGTGTAATCCAAGGATCTCCGAGTGCTGGACAACTACCCACATGTCCTGAGACTCAATGAGTCATAAAGACACTCATCAATTTCTACTACTTTGTGTTTAGCAATCAGTAGGAGCCAATGGGTGTGCATCCACTTTCTCTTTTTCCCTGGTTTATCCCTGCTGAGAAAAGCTGCCGTCCACCTTTATTTGACTTCCTAACTCCTGCTTCTATATTTTGTTCTTCATCAAGTTGTCCTTGGTATATATAGTCATTGCATCCTTCCCTCCTGACTTTCAGGGAAACTGAGGCTCAGAGAAGTAAAGTTACTTATACAGGCTCATATTAAGACAGGGAGGCCAGGTCAGAATTGAGTCTGTAATCCCTGAGTTCACTCCTCTCTCCTGCCTCTGATAGTTTAGGTCTAAGTTCCTGTCTTCCTTTTTCAACTTATGTTGCTCTCATCAGAGAACCTGGCCCAAATCTGTACTGCCGTACTAAAGTTTCTGTTCAATATTCATGCAGTAATTTCACAAATACTGACTACATACTGACACTGTGCTGGCTGTTAACCAAAAGGCTCTCACTCTCCAGACAGGGACCCGTAGCTTTTAAGAACCATGGGATTCAGCAGTGTTAAACCATATAGGCCAGTTCTTCGTATGGCGTTTTGATGGCATTCTAACTCTGGAACCTCGATGGGTGTGTAGGTATTTAATGGTTATCTTTTAACTCACAGCTGAATGACTAAACCCTTATCTCAGCATATAATAGGTACAACTGGAAGACAGTGTTTGCCTTTCTCGAGTCACAGAAAAGGGAGGAATATCGGCTTTGTTACTTTCTTTAACCCACCAGTTGTTCCTTTTGGAGTGGTAGTCATATCATTCCTGGCATTTATAGTGCATTATCATTGCCTGCAGTCATATTCTGCTTTCTTTTCAAAACAACCCATCAAGGTTTAAGCACTTTCTTCCCATTTTACAGATGGGGAATCTGAGGCTCGGTAGCAGGAAGGGGCTTGACCAAGGGCACAGCATTAGGGAAGGGGCAGAACCGGAACAATAACCAAGGGATCCAGAATATAAGATTGATCCTCTTACAGTAGCCAGTGTTTATCATTGAGTCTGTGCCTTGCGTTACGTGGAAAAAAGGGCTCTGAACGACATCAGGGACCAACCAGGGTTTACTCATAGAGTAACTGTATTTGGGTTGAACTCAAAGCATGCTTAACTCCCCACTCCCCTCCCAGTTCACAGGTAGTGGAAATTGACTTGTCAGGAGCAGAGGAGTGGGAGGTGAGTTGAGGTAGGCAGGTTCTTGGAGAAAAGTGGGATTTATGAAGGGAAGTTCTGAAGGATGGGTAGAACTTCAACCGCAGGTATAGAGAGAGGCATGACAAGATGAGGGAAGCAGAGGAAAGAGATCTGTTTGAGGAATTTGGGGGGAGGCTGTTGAAGTGTTGGATGCAACTGGAGGAGATTACCGTTCCCCAGCAGCCCCGAGAGCTTTCTTCATTCCCCTGCTCTTGGGACTAGAGAGCAGATGCTGAGAAACCACTTTCAGGCACTTCCTGTTGTAAATTACATGATAATTTCCACACTCCATGTCAGTGCCACCGGAGGCTGGTGGCCCGCAAGTTTGTGATTAGAGGTGGTGCCCGGGGTGATGTAAAGACAATTGCCCTCAGTTTAATATTGGCCCCTTTCTCATTCAAATGATGGGAAAGGAAATGGAATTTCTTATTCAGCTGTCATGCCCAGAAGGAGAGTTTTCAACTCTGGGTTGGAGGTATTTGTAATATGACAACTGAAGCAGGGGGTATAGCCATGCCTGCACCCCTATACTGCCCCCAGGTCTTGAACCTTGCATTGCCCCTGATTTACTCTGTGTGTGTGTGTGTGTGTGTGTGTGTGTACATGTGTGTATGTATTTGAGTGTATGTGTATTACCTAATCTGTCTGACCTTTACTGTCTCTCTGCAAATTCTTAGAAATGATACTGTCTGTGCAGAAACTAACAGGCATATCCTGACTTTTGGACAAACTAGATAGAAGAAGGCTTCTTAAACACCAAACATGATAGATCCTCACTGTAACACTGATTTTACTATAAGTGGATCTGTGATAGGATCATCCATGATATCCTAAATGTTCAGTATTGAAAGGTTTTTCAAATTTATATATGCCTGTAACTCTCCTTTTTCTGATAGGGGAAACCAAGGCCCAGCAGGGGAAGTGACTTGCCCAGGTCACACACACATTTACGACGGAATTGTTACTGCAGTCTGTGTCTTCTCACTGCCATTCAAGTGTTCTGTCCATTCAAGAGGTTATATACTCAAGCTTCCAGAAGGACGTTATTAGAAGGAAATCCTTGCAACAATGCCAGGAAAGCAACACTTGCAGATTTTCACTCTTAAAAAGCAAAATTAAGGACTGTAGCTAGAATAGGCAGAGTTTGGGTTAGGCGTCAAAGGCCTGCTTAGCCATTGATTGGGTATTGGTTTCAACCTCCAGAATCCCATTAGGTTCCAAGGACCCATAATAAGTGTGATTCTTGAAATGGAGAAAATGATAAAGCCAAAGGTAACTTTAATTTAGCCTCTTCTCAGCTTGGCATAGCCAAAGGCGAAGTGCCGACATGAACCCGGGGGCCCGATTCCAATCCTCTTGGTAATGCTAGAACCTCAGCTCTGCCCATGTTAATTCCATGCAAGTGCCCATCAGAACACAGCTGAAAGCACTCTTCCCCAATCCCATGAATCCTCATCAGCTCAGTTTGGCTCCACATTCAATGGCCAAGGTTGTATAGTAACAAAGTCAGCATACAGGCAGCTTTATGACATTTGAGGGACTAGGCACTTTTGCCTTTGGGGGCTGTTCCTCTATAACATTTAAAAAAAAAAAATCTTATTATCATTTACTTTAAAAATTGTACAATTGTGTTTGTATAAAGATGAGGATATTAACATCACAAATGGAGACATTTTCTTTGAACTAAACATTATTTTTGCTTCTGGTTTCAAGAAAAGTTAAAACATTTTTGTTGGTTCCTAAAAGGTCTGTAGGCTCCAGACACAGTGCCTGACGGATAATCCACCCTGCCAGGACATGCTTCATATTCAATTCTTTATCTTTGCTGAGATGATATGAAGAGGGTTTTTTTTTACCTTCTTTCATCTTTTCTCTGAATGCCCCTTTCCTAACCATTCTTGACATACTTCAACTTTGTTTTATTTTTTGAGCAACAATACTTACATGAAGCCCATAAAAATGGGAAATCAGATTGAACAGACATGGTACCACCATTTCATTGTACTGCAGAGCCAGTCCCGGCATATTTCTTGAGAAAAGGTAAAGGAGCTGGCTTCCTGCATTGCTGTTGCTTCTCATGTTCTCAGAGTGAAGTCTAAAGACCTTGGTGTGTTTTAACTGCTGGCCCTGCCTCTTGCAGTAAATGGCTTTGCCTCTCAGAACTTCACTCAGTTTCATCATATCAAACAT
Organism: Tursiops truncatus; assembly: GCF_011762595.2. Taxonomy (NCBI): domain Eukaryota; kingdom Metazoa; phylum Chordata; class Mammalia; order Artiodactyla; family Delphinidae; genus Tursiops; species Tursiops truncatus. The sequence goes on along the minus strand of NC_047039.1, from coordinate 98,786,221 downwards.
GAAATAATAGTCTCGTCCGCACAGGTTGTAAGTGATGGCCCATATGGAGTGCCTGCTGGCACATAGTAGGTATACAAGAAGAATCAGATCCATGATCATCTTCCTGGGAAAATCCAACCCCTCTCAGTATTTAAAAATTTTGACTTTACGTTGGAGACTCGTGCTTTGGATTGATCACAGGGTACTTGGAGACAGACTAGGGCAGACTTGTAACTCTGGTCTCAGCCTTACCTTTATACCCTATAACTTTGAGCATGACATTTCCCCTCTACCAGCCTAGGTGTGTGCATCTATAAAGTGGGCATTATAACACTGATTTCAGTAGGGTTTGGGGGACGACCTAATGAGACTAGAAGTTATATTACTTTGGAACCTGTTGCACACTCTGCAGTTGTAAGGGGTTGTTTCCATTACTCCTCTGTCCCCTGACCCCCAGGACAGGCTGCTCCCCTTCTCTGGGTTCTTGGGGGAAGCATTTTTTATTAGCAATGCTGTGAATGGGTAAATCTGTCATCCACCACTTTAGCTGTAGCCTGAAGCTGTGGTGCTTCTGTGTCCCCCAGCCTGTCCCCCAGCAGCAGGCCAGCCTCTGCCTCCGAATTTCCAATTCCAGCTGCTCAGAGGTAGCCAGAGGGTGTTTGATTGCCCACAGACTCTGACATTACAGCACAATCCAATCAACTCTCTTTCAGAGAAGAATCCCCCTCAGATTGTAATCAGGGTCCATTCTGTCTCTCCCCATCTGGCTCTGGTCCCCAGGAATCAAGAGGGCTCATTTGCTTCTCTGTCGTGGCAGCTTCTCAGCCTCTGTTCTCACCCTGGGAGCCAGCAGCCTGGCATCTGGTTGGCGCCTCACTCACTACGTTATACGTGGCAGGTCAGGTTCTCTCTGTGAACTCCATTACCCATTTCTAGATGTGGGTTTCTATCACCCAACACTGACATTACTGAAAGAATAAGGTGAGAGAGCATGCTTGAAAAATATTTGGTAAATGAAAAGAACTGTTGTCATCGTACTCATAACATTATTTTTGCGTACGCTTGCAGTGGCGTCTTCAGTCAGAAATGCGAATGGTGCTCAAGAGTTTCTACCATGAAGGAATGGAATAGTTCATTTATGCAAGGATTTCTGAACTTCTCATTCATTCGTTCATGCAACAAATACTGAATTTGCTGACCACTCATTCTGTGTCAGAGACTGTCCTAGACCCTGGAGATAAAAGAAATAGAGTCATTTTACAAATAATAATTATCATCCACCCGGACCCTAGAGGGGTCTCTGGAGGATAGAGAAATGAATCCATTTATTCACATATATACTGGTAATGTCTGATATGGCAGGAACCATGGGTACAACTGTGGGGGGAAGAAAAAGAAGGACAACAGGGTAAGAAGCTGGTAAGAAGGTAAGAAGCCTGAAGAAGGAGATAAGAATTAAACAATTTTTAAAAATTTTTTTATATATTTTTTTGCGGTACGCGGGTCTCTCACTGTTGTGGCCTCTCCCGTTGCGGAGCGCAGGCTCCGGACGCGCAGGCTCAGCGGCCATGGCTCACGGGCGCAGCCGCTCCGCGGCATGTGGGATCTTCCCGGACCGGGGCACGAACCCATGTCCCCTGCATCGGCAGGCGGACTCTCAACCATTGCGCCACCAGGGAAGCCCTAAACAAATACTTTCATAAGTAATTATTGAGACACATTTTTAGTAAATGCCTTGAAGGAGAAAGCATTGAATATTTTGAGAATGTATAACTGGGTGGTTTGTTTTAGGCTGGGAAATCAGGGAAGGCTTCCTCAAGAGGTGGAGTCTGAGGTCAGTTTGCTGAGGTTTAGCTGGGGAGTGGGTTCCAAGCAGAGGGAAGAGAGCCAGCAGCCAGAGGAGTTCTGGTGTTCTAGGATGGTGAGAAGGCCAGTGCTTGGCTGGAGGGAGGGGGGCGTGATGGGGCCTTAAGAGATTGCCTGCGGCCAGGTCATGCAAGATCTGGTGGGGAGGAATAAGACCTACCCTGGAACAACTGAGAGGTTGTTAAAAGAGAACATCAGTAACAAAGCAAGGATAAAAACTGTGTTATTTATTCAGTGCATGACCGGCAAAGGAAGGGGGTGTTAACTCAGTCTTCATGGCTCAGCAAAGTATTCAAAGAGGGGGATTCTGGTTTTTAAAAGATATGAGGGAGTCTACCGAGCAGCTCTAGTAGAGAGATGAGGAACATTCAACTCTGAGGGAATAGCATGTGCGAACATGGTCTGCGGGAGAAGTCGCTGGTGAGTTTAGGGAACTGGCACGTGGCGTGAATCTCCAGAGCAATAAGAAAGGGACTGGAGGAGAGGCAGGAACCAGATGACGAGTGAATTTTAGCGGTATTTTACCTTTCAGTGTTTTTTTCTTAATTGACTTTACTTTTTAGAATAGTTTTAGGTTCATAGCAAAACTGAGCAGAAAGTACAGAGTTCCATTGACCCCCTGCCCCCACTCCCAGGATCTCCCACTAGCAACTCCCCCCACGAGAGCAGTACATTTGCAACTGAGGAACCTGCACTGACACACCATTATCACCCAGTGTCCATAGTGTACGTTAAGATTCACTCTTGGTCTTGTAAGTTGTGTGGCTTTTGACAAAACATGTATCAACCATTATTATTCATACAGAGTAGTTTTACTGCCCTAAAAATCCTCTGTGTTCTACCTATTCATCCCTCCCTCCTTCCCTGAACCCCTGGTAACCACTGATCTTTTTACTGTCTCCATAGTTTTGCCTTTTCCAGAATGTCATGTAGTTGGAATCATACAGTGTGTAGCCTTTTCAGATTGGCTTCTTTCACTTATATGTGTTGAAGGTTCCTATTTAGTGCAGATTTTGGAAAGCAGATGACATGGTCGGGTCTGCTGTTATTAAGGCTGCTTTTCCTGATGGATTGGAGGTAGACGTGGACCAAAATCAAGGAGACAGGTTGGAGGCTGTGCTGGTTATCTTCGGAGCTTAAGTGGCTAGTATTTAGATTAATTAAATTAAATTAAGTTTTTAGTTGCTCAGGCACATTACCCACATTCCAAGTACTCAGTAACCATATGTGGTTAGTGAGTACCATATTAGATAGTGCAGATGTAGAACATTTCACTGTGGAAGAAAGTGCTGGATTAAATGGATTAAAACAGCAATGGATTAAATCTTTGAGGACCTCTTTATGGTTTTCTGGAAAGATTACAGACTTCAGAACCATAATAGGTTTTGAGTTGTCAAAACATTTAGTAGTGATGCAGTTTTTTAAATCAGCGTATGTATATGTACATATATAACATAAAATTTGCCATTTTAACCATTTTTTCAGTGTACAGTTAATTAAGTGGCATTAATTGCATTCACATTGTTATGCAACCATCGCCACTATCTGTTTCCAAAATCTTTTCATCACCCCAGACAGACGCTCTGCAACCACTAAGCAGTAACTCCCCATCTCTCTCTCTCTCTCTCTCTCTCTCTCTCTCTCTCTCTCTCTCAACCACCACCCCACCCCGCCCAACCCCTGCTATTCTCAATCCACTTTCTGTCTCTATGAATTTGCCTCTTCTGGACATTTAATATAAGTAGAACCATTCGATATCTGACCTTTCATGTCTGGTTTCTTTAATGTAGCATAATGTCTGTAAACTTCATCCAAGTTGTAGCATGTATGAGAACTTAATACCTTTATGGCTGAATGGTATTCCATTTTAGGGATATACCATGTTTTGTTCACCCACTCATCTACTGATGGACCTTTGGATTGTTTCCACCTTTTGGTTCAGTGATGGGATTTTGAATCGTCTACTTAATTTCTGAGCTTCATTTCAATAAAGTGGGTGTATTAATACTTAAATCCTAGGATTATGCTGAGAATTAGAAGACTCGCCCAAGATAAAGCTCTTGGGATGAGGTTTCCTGTTCGGCAGTGTTAATTTTCTTGCCCCTCTTCCTTCATCTCTGTCAACCACCCTCTCGGTGCCCGGATCCTTGTGCGTTAGAAGCTCAGCAACTGTTTGCCAGTCGTTGATTCTCTCTGGGCCCATTAGCTCAGCTCTGATTCTTGGACTGTGGAATGTGAGCAGAATCTTTTATTGGACCTCTGCCTGTTTAATGTGTGGGAGGTTCCAGGTCGGTGGAGATAGTGCCTCTCAAGTGTCGCAACTCCTAGGATGCGGACGCCGGCCTGTGCTCCTCATTAAACTAATAATTCCTCTCGGGAAGTGTGGCGAAAATCAGCACTTGACATTTAAAAGTAGATGAAGTCATAAGGAGCTTATGACTTGGCCTTGGATAGCATATCTTGGGCCAGATTAGAAATTCACATGAGAGAGTAATTGTTTTCTGGGGTCATACTCTGTGTTCTCTCCTTCCAGGGCTGGAGGCATAGATTCTGAGTCGCAAGGGACTGTTTCTCTCTGAAGGAGGTACATTGAGAAGTCTGGGTTTTCCTCTTAAAGGGACTCAAATGATAGGGAATTCTCACATTCAGTTCAATTAAAAAGATATTAGTCAGTGTCTTACTTAAGATACTTTTACCTGTATCCCAGAGGCTTAGACAGTGAGGACATTTAATCATCTCATGTGACAAAAAGTTTGTAGATTGGTGACTTTGCAGCTGAAGACTGCAGCACCCAGGGTTGGAATCTCTCTGTCGTAGCCTTCTCCTTGGGGTTCCCAGTTCCCAGGTGGCTTTAGAGCCCCAAGATTCATGAACTAACGTATGATCTAAAGCAGGGATGAGGGTAGGGCAGGCAGAAAGCAGCTTTCCTTGTGAGCTTTTCCCTTTATTAGAAGAAAAGCCTTTTCCAGAAGTGCCTTCAAAGGTTTCACCTTATGGTTCATTAGCCAAAAGTGAGTCACATGGCCACCTCTGTTTGCAGTGAAGTCTGGGAAAGTGAGCTTTTTCATTCTTTACAGAGACAAGACGTGGCTAGGAATTGAGCACTGGGTAGCCAGCCAACACTATTTACCTAAACACCTGTGTGCAAGGTGCAATGGAAATATAGATACTGATAAGGTATGGACATGCATGCTCCCAGCAAACCAAAACCATAGTAAATGGAATACATCCTAAAACAGATACATAAGAAAGCTGGGATGTAGAAAATTGAAGGGAGGAACAGTTTATACTGTCTGTGTGGTCAGGGAAGCCTTCACGGATGCAGTGACATGTGCATGAAGTATTAGGATCTGGACTCAAGGCAGCTCAGGCTGAGAGAACAACTTACACAAACGTACAAGAATTGGAAATTTAAGTTTTTATTTTTATAGGATGTAGAGTTGAAATATCTGTAGTAAAGCAACAAGGAAGAAAGTGAGATATAAAGGTAGTTTATTGCAAATATAATAGGTGTTGAATGCCAGGCTTAGGTGTTTGGACTTTACTCTGGAGACATTAGGTAGCTATTAAGGTTTTTGAGTTGGGTTTGCCATGATCAGTTTCCCCAAAGCCTACTACTTCTTCATTATCTAGTGATAGATTTGCCATCGTGACTTTATCTTAATGTTTGTGACTCCATTTCTCAGTTGTATCCAGTTACCCATATCCTTCCCCCAATTCTCTGAGTAGCAGTGTAGACATGGCTGCTGCAAGCAGAACAAACAGGCTTCCACATTCGTGGTCTTCACGCTTTCAAGTCAAAAGCATGAGAAACATTTCACTTTCTCCCATCTGCCACTCAACACAGAAGTCACATCAGAGCAGGGCCCACATAGGATGGCTTCATTGTGATTTTATTATACTTGCTGTTTTCCCCATTTTGCTGCTTCCATATTAAACAGGACTTGCTGGTTGTCTTTGCCAACTCCTCTGACTTCTAGACACTTTGCTCCTATCTGACAGGCTTTCTCTGCTCTAAAACATTCATCGACTCACTAACATCCTTCATCTAAATTAGTAGATTCTTTGCGCTGTTGTCTCTGATACTCAGTCTCTTTCCCTCTGCCCAGCAAGCCCTCCTGCCATAGCAGGTACACAAAGTGCTCTGAACACATCATCATGCTGTACACGTTTCCCTCTGATGACAGTGTCTTCCTATGGTTTTTATTTCTCCCTCCCCCAGACTGCTTTGCAGGAGTAATTAATCTCTCAAAACCCTTCTTAAGCACCATATCTTTTTATCTTCTTACATATATATTTTTAAAATTTTGGAATAGTTTTCTAAATATATAGAAAATGGGCACAGACAGCACAGAGATGTTCCATATACCCTTTACCCAGCTTCCCCTAAAGTTGACATCTTACATTTGTACATGTACAAATGTAAGATGTCAACCTTTGGTATATTTGTCAAAATAAGAGATCAAGAGTCCCTCTCGCAAGAGCACCAGAATCGCAACTAACTACTGAACAGTCATCGACAGGAAGATACTGGAACTCCCCAAGAAAGATAGCCCACATCCAAAGACAAAGGAGAAGCCGCCTACCAGTGAGATTGTGGTAGGGGCGCAATCACAATAAAATGAAGTCGCATAACCACTGGGTGGGTGACTCACAAACTGGAGAACAATTATATCACAGAAGTCCACCCACTGGAGTGGAGGTTCTGAGCCCCATGTCAGGCTTCCCAAACTAGGTGTCCGGCAATGGGAGGAGGAATTCCCAGAGGATCAGACTTTGAAGGCTAGTGGGATTTGATTGCAGGATTTTGACAGGAATGGGGGAAACAGAGACTCCACTCTTGGAGGGCACACACAAAGTAGTGTGTGCACCATGACCCAGGGGAAGGAGCAGTGACCCCATAGGAGACTGAACGAGAGCTACCTGCTAGTGTTGGAGGGTCTCCTGTAGAGGCAGGGATGTGGCTGTGGCTTACTGCAGGGACAAGGACACTGACAGCAGAAGTTGTGGGAAGTACTCCCTGGCGTGAGCCCTCCAGGAGTCTGCCATTAGCCCCACCAAAGAGCCTGTAGGCTCCAGTGCTGGGTTGCCTGAGGCCAAACAACCAAATAGAGGGAACTCAGCCCCATCAGCAGACAAGCGACTGAAGTTTTATTAAGCTCTGCCCACCAGAGCAACAGCCAGTTCTACCTACCACCAGTTCCTGCCATCAAGAAACTTGCACAAGCCTCTTAGATAGCTTCATCCACTAGAGGACAGACAGAAGAAGTAAAAAAGAACTACAGTCCTGCAGCCTGTGGAATGAAAACCACATTCACAGAAAGAAAGACAAAATGAAAAGGCAGAGGACTATGTACCAGATGAAGGAACAAGATGAAACAGCAGAAAAACAACTAAATGAAGTGGAGATAGGAAACCTTCCAGAAATAGAATTCAGAATAATGATACTGAAAATGATCCAGGACCTTGGAAAAAGAATGGAGGCAAAGATCGAGAAGATGCAAGAAATGTTTAACAAAGACCTAGAAGAATTAAAGAAAAAAATAGAGATGAACAGTACAATAACTGAAATGAAAAATACACGAGAAAGAATCAATAGCAGAATAACTGAGGCAGAAGAACAGATAAGTGACCTGGAAGACAGAATGGTGGAAATCACTGCCAGGGAACAGAATAAAGAAAAAGGAATGAAAAGAAATGAAGACAGCCTAAGAGACCTCTGGGACAATGTTAAATGCACCAACATTCACATTATAGGGGTCCCAGAAGAAGAAGAGAAAAAGAAAGGGTCTGAGAAAATATTTGAAGAGATTATAGTCGAAAACTTTCTTAATATGGGAAAGGAAATAGTCAAGCAAGTCCAGGAAGTGCAGAGAGTCCCAGGCAGGATAAACCCAAGGAGAAACACGCCAAGACACATAGTAATCAAAGTAACAAAAATTAAAGACAAAGAAAAATTATTAAAAGCAAGAAGGGAAAAACGACAAATAACGTACAAGGGAACTCCCATAAGGTTAACAGCTGATTTCTCAGCAGAAACTCTGCAAGCCAAAAGGGAGCATGATATATTTAAAGTGATGAAAGGGAAGAACCTACAACCAAGATTACCTGGCAAGGATCTCATTCAGATTTGACGTAGAAATCAAAAGCTTTACAGACAAACAAAAGCTAAGAGAATTCAGCACCACCAAACCAGCTCTACAACAAATGGTAAAGGAACTTCTCTAAGTGCGAAACACAAGAGAAGAAAACGACCTACGAAAACAAACCGAAAACAATTAAGAAAATGGTGATAGTAAGATACATATCAATAATTACCTTAAATGTGAATGGATTAAATGCTCCAACCAAAAAGACACAGGCTCGCTGAATGGATACAAAAACAAGACCCATATGTATGCTGTCTACAGGAGACCCACTTCAGACCTAGGGACACATTCAGACTGAAAGTGAGGGGATGGAAAAAGATATTCCATGCAAAAGGAAATCAAAAGAAAGCTGAAGTTTCACTACTCATAGCAGATAAAATAGACTTTAAAATAAAGAATGTTGCAAGAGACAAGGAAGAACACTACATAATGATCAAGGGATCAATCTGAGAAGAAGATATAACAATTATAAATATACATGCGCCCAACATAGGAGCACCTCAGTACATAAGGTAAATGCTAACAGCTGTGAAAGAGGAAATCGACAGTAACACAGTAATAGTGGGGAACTTTAACACCTCACTTACACCAATGGACAGATCATCCAGACAGAAAATTAATAAAGAAACACAAGCTTTAAATGACACAACAGACCAGATAGATTTAATTGATATTTATAAGACATTCCATCTGAAAACAACAGATTACACTATCTTCTCAAGTGCACATGGAATATTCTCCAGAATAGATCACATCTTGGGTCACGAATCAAGCCTTGGTAGACTTAAGAAAATTAAAATCATATCAAACATCTAACTACAGTGCTATGAGATCAGATATCAGTTACAGGGAAAAAAACCCATAAAAAACACAAAGACCTGGAGGCTAAACAATACGTTACTAAATAACCAAGAGATCACTGAAGAAATCAAAGGGGAAATCAAAAAAAAAAACCTAGAGATAAATAACAATGAAAACACGATGATCCAAAACCTATGGGATGCAGCAAAAGCAGTTCTAAAAGAGAAGTTAATAGCAATACAATCCTACCTCAAGAAACAAGAAAAATCTTAAATAAACAACCTAACCTTACACCTAAAGTAACCAGAAAAAGAAGAACAAACAACCCAAAGTTAGTAGAAGGAAAGAAATCATAAAGATAGAGCAGAAATAAATGAAATAGAAACAAAGAAAGCAATAGCAAAGATCAATAAAACTAAAAGCTGGTTCTTTGAGAAGATAAACAAAATTGATAAACCTTTAGCTAGACTAATCAAGAAAATGAGGGAGATGACTCAAATCAATAAAATTAGAAATGAAAAAGGAGAAGTTACAGCGGACACTGCAGAAATACAAAGCATTGTAAGAGACTACTGCAAGCAACTCTGTGCCAATAAAATGAACAACCTGGAAGAAATGGACAAATTGGTAGAAAGGTATAACCTTCCAAGACTGAACCAGGAAGAAATAGAAAATATGAACAGACCAATCACAAGTAATGAAATTGAAACTGTGATTAGAAATCTTCCAACAAGCAAAAGTCCAGGACCAGATGGCTTCACAGGCGAATTCTATCAAACATTTAGAGAAGAGCTAACACCCATCCTTCTCAAACTCTTCCAAAAAATTGTGGAGGAAGGAACACTCCCAAACTCATTCTATGAGGCCACCATCACCCTGATACCAAAACCAGACAAAGATACTACAAAAAAAGAAAATGACACACCAATATCACTGATGAATATAGATGCAAAAATCCTCCACAAAATACTAGCAAACAGAATCCAACAACACATTAAAAGGATCATACACCATGATCAAGTGGGTTTTATTCCAGGCATGCAAGGCTTCTTCATTATAGTCAAATCAATCAGTGTGATACACCCTATTAACATATTGAAGAATAAAATCCATATGATCATCTCAATAGATGGAGAAAAAGCTTTTGACAAAATTCAACACCCTTTATGATAAAAACTCACCAGAAAGTGGGCATAGAGGGAACATACCTCAATATAATAAAGGCCATATATGACAAACCCACAGCAAACATCATTCCCAATGATGAAAAACTGAAACCATTTCCTCTAAGATGAGGAACAAGACAAGCATGTCCACTCTTGCCACTATTATTCAACATAGTTTTAGAAGTTCTAGCCACTGCAATCAGAGAATAAAAAGAAATAAAAGAAGTACAAACTGGAAAAGAAGAAGTAAAACTGTCCTTGTTTGCAGACGACATGATACTGTACGTAGATAATCCTAAAGATGCCACCAGAAAACTACTAGAACTAATCAATGAATCTGGGAAATTTTCAGGATACAAAATTAATGTACAGAAATCTCTTGCATTCCTGTATACTAACAATGAAAGATCAGAAAGAGAAATTAAGGAAACAATCCCATTCATCATTGCAACAAAAAGAATAAAATACCTAAGAATAAACCTACCTCAGGAGGTAAAAAACCTGTACTCAGAAAACTATAAGATGAAAGAAATCAAAGATGACACAAAGAGGTGGAGAGATATACCATGTTCTCGGATTGGAAGAATCAATATTGTGAAAATGACTGTACTACCCAAAGCGTCCTACAGATTCAGTGCAATCCCTATCAAGTTACCAATGGCATTTTTTATAGAACTAGAACAAAAAATCTTAAAATTTGTATGAAGCCACAAAAGTCCCTGAATAGCCCAAGCAATCTTGAGAAAGAAAAACGTAGCTGGAGGAATCAGACTCCCTGACTTCAGACTATACTTGAAAGCTACAGTAATCAAGACAATGTGGTACTGGCACAAAAACAGAAATATAGATCAGTGGAACAGGATAGAAAGCCCAGAGATAAACCCATGCACCTATGGTCAACTAATCTATGACACAGGAGCCAAGGACATACAATGGATAAAAGACCAGTCTCTTCAATAAGTGGTGCTGGGAAAACTGGACAGCTACATGTAAAGTATGAAACTAGAACATTCCCTAACACAATACACAAAAATAAACTCAAAATGGATTGAACCCTAAATGTAAGACCAGACACTATAAAACTCTTAGAGGAAAACAAAGAACACTCTTTGACATAAATCACAGCAAGATCTTTCTTGACCCACCTCCTAGAGTAATGGAAATAAAACCCAAAATAAACAAATTTGTACCTAATGAAACTTAAAAGCTTTTGCACAGCAGAGGAAACTATAGTAAGACGAAAAGGCAACCCTCAGAATGGGAGAAAATATTTGCAAATGAATCAACGGACAAAGGATTAAAATCCAAAATATATAAACAGCTCATGCAGCTCAATATTAAGAAAATAAACAACAGAATCCAAAAATGGACAGAACACCTAAATAGACATTTCTCCAAAGAAGACATACAGATGGCAAGAGGCACATGAAAAGCTGCTCAACATCACTAATCATTAGAGAAATGCAAATCAAAAGTACAATGAGGTATCACCTCACACCAGTTAGAATGGGCATCATCAGAAAATCTACAAAGAACAACTGTCTGAGAGGATGTGGAGAAAAGGGAAACCTCTTGCAGAGTTGGTGGGAATGTAAATTGATGCAGCCACTATGGAGAACAGTATGGAGGTTCCTTAAAAAGCTAAAAATAGAATTACTATATGACCCACAATCCCACTACTGGGCATATACCCAGAGAAAACCGTAATTCAAAAAGAGTCATGTACCACAGTGTTCACTGTAGCTCTGTTTACAATAGACAGGACATGGAAGCAACCTACGTGTCCATCGGCAGATGAATGGATAAAGAAATTGTGGTACATATATACAATGGAATATTACTCAGTCATAAAAAGCAACGAAATTGGGTCATTTGTAGAGATGTGGATGGACCTAGGGACTGTCATACAGAGTGAAGTAAGTCAGAAGGAGAAAAACAAGTATCGTATATTAACACATATATGTGGAATCTAGAAAAATGGTACAGATGAACTGGTTTGCAGGGCAGAAATAGAGACACAGATGTAGAGAACAAAAGTATGGACACCAAGGGGTGAGAGGGGGTGGGGGGTGGTGCGATGAATTGAGAGATTGGGATTGACATAGATACACTAATATGTATATAATAGATAACTAATAGAAAAATACGTCTCAAAAAAGAAAAAAAGAGAAAAACTAAGAAATCAACCCTTGTACATTACCATTAACTAAACTTACAGACATTATTCAGATTTCACGTGATTTTCACTAATGCCCTTTTTTCACTCCCAGAACCCAATTCATGTTTCTGTGTTGCTTTTAATCATTGTGTCTCCTTGGTTTCCTCCGATATGTGATGGTTTCTTAGTTTTCCCTCCCTTCCTCCCTTCCTTCCTTCTTTCCATTCTTTCTTCTTCTTTTATTTTTTTTAATTATCTTAACAGTTGTTCAAGAAACTGGTCACGTATTTTATAGAATGCCCCGCATTTTGGGTTTGGTATGTTTTTTCATGATCAGACAGAGTATGGAGAAGCACACTGCAGAGGCCATTGTATCGTACCAGAGGGTATATGATCTCAACCTGATGTTACCCTGATCACCTGGTTAAGGTGGTATCTACCAGGTTTCTCCACTGCAAAGTTACTATTCTTCATATTCTTTATTCTGTTCCTTAGAAGCAAGTCATTAAGTGCGGTCTACATTGAGGGAGAGGGGAATCAACCTCTACCTCCTGTAGGGGGGCATAACCATCTCCTTTTTTGAGCCTTCCTAGCCCCTTGAGAACCAGGGAGCTATTTCCTTTCAGTACTTCTTCTGATCCATTGGCAGTCACTTGTCTGCCATCCCTCCCCCCACCCTCCATTAAGCAGTGGACTGCTGAAGCCAGGGGTTATGTCTCATTTGTCTGTCTCCTCAGAATTTAGTCCATGACAGATGCTCAGCAATAAATACGACCCCAAGTTAACTTCTCCCAAATTGGGTGCTTTTACTCTGCTCTGACCTTGGAGACCTCTTCATGGGAGGGGCTCGCGAGGGGGGGACGGAGTCTCTGCCAGTGCCCTTAGCCCCTGTCTGCTGCATCTGTGTTTGAGCTTGCCATTTAGATTTGAGGACAGAAGATAAAATCCCTTTTGACCCATGTGCCTGATGATCAATGGCCTTCCCGACATGCTTCACTGCCCCCGCCTAGCTCCCTGTGGCACCAGTTGTCACTCGATAAATCCATAAAGAGACAACTCAATTGTTTTGACTTTCGTCCACCTTTTCCACTGGTTCTTCTTTTCCAAGTTAATGGGGCAGAGGGAGGGGAGGCAAACGATTAGAAGCTACACACGCTTTCTTTTTTGGCAGAGACAAATGCCTCTATATGCTGACAGGATCGTAAAACATGAATTAAGAAATCAGTTATTAATGAAATACTCCAACCTAATATCATAGCAATGAAGCCCTTGGCTTTACACAAAGTGTCTGGCACTTGTAACGTAAAAGCTTCGAGTTCTTTTCCTTGCCTCTCTTTTTTCCACAGTAGAATACAGCTGGAACAATCAAAACCAGAATTTTCAAGTTCTGGTCTAGGATACGTGTGGGCCAATGGCTCTCTACACCCAAACACACACATATACAGACACATTAGAGGTTCATAGTACAAATCAGTGTATCAAGGAAGTCCGCTCTGAGCAGCTTTACAGGAAATAGATGCATTTCTCTTTGCTCGTCTCAGTATTTCCTAAGTTTATTTGACCATAGAAGACTCTATTTCCTATTAATGTCTAACAAATGTAGGGTTCCACAGAACATATTTTGAGAAACAAGAATGTAAGTGACATCGCCCAGCACCTCCTGGATCACATGGACGCAGAAGAGTGGTGAATTGAAACAAGACTGTGTAGAGTTAAAAGGGAGATACAGCAAATCACCAATATTTTTTGTGTTCAGTTGTGTTGCTTCTTCAGTCAGAGTGAGAAATTTTAGATTGAAGTGGCTGGAAAATTGCCTTGAATCCCTGCTTCATTTTTCCTTTGGCCAAATTGTTTAATCTTCCCCATCCTGGGAGCAGGGTTGACCTGAACTCTCAGGCCCAGGCTGAGCAGGTCCCCCCAGTTACCTACCTACTTACTTATAAATAGATTGTGCTCCTTCCTGATTTTAAGCTTGGTGCAGTGTTGGTTAGAAACACTAAAAATAATGAGAATGTAGATTAAGTGTAATCTTCTGATCTGGTAATAGACTCTGATTAGCATTTTTTCATTTCCTCTAGATTCCAGCTAAGCGGCACGCACAGGGCTTTGGAATCTAAATGACTATGACAGTTTAGTTTTCAGAAAGCTGGACATGTAGCACCCAGGTCCCCGGGCCTTCTCTGCCCTTGTCATCTGGTGCTGAGTGCTTTGCCCAAGAGGCGTGAGGTCAAATGCACCTTTTTGTTCCCTTTTAGCAATTCACACTTTCTCTGCCCTTGAGAACCTGCTTCTGTCTTTGTGTGGTTATAGCCATCATCTTCTCACTTTTTGTTTATTACCTATTTTTTTTTTTTTTTCCAGAAAGACATGTATATATGAAGGACAGAGCATTGAGTGTAGTGGAAAAAGGGAATTGCACTACACAAAGCAAAAGACCTTACTAAATAGCTGTGTGATTCTGAGCAAATTGTTAACCTCTCTGAACCATGGTTTTCTCATTGATACAATCTTGGCTAACAGGGACAACCTCCCAGGGTGGTGGTGAGAGCAAATGAGATACTGAACTAGGAAGTGCCTCTCTGATTACTGAGAGCCATTTACAAGTGAGCTCTCAGTATAATGTGTTTAGGTAGTAATTTCTAAAGTGTCACATTCAAAAAATTCACCTCTCCCTGAAGTCTGTCATTGTAGAGAATGCTTCCTAACCGGGAGCCCCTTAATGATTTTGGAGCCATGTTGCATGTGCCTTTTCTCCTTGACAGCACCTCCATTAAATATTCCACAATTTCCACTCCAAAATCTGCTCCTCGGATGTCCATGGGTACCAGATATACCAGGTCACCCTGCCTCAGGTAACACACACCACTGAAGCAGCAGGATACCCTTCAGGTTGTAGGTTGGTGGTAGAGGAGTAAGTGCCGCCCAGTTTGATGATACTTACCTGCATCTCTGGCTCTGGTCAGTTACCTTGCATTTCATTTTCCCCAGATGTTAAAAGGGAATGCATCTGTATTGAGCACAGATTATTTGTCACCATCATTTCCAGTTCTTCTCATGACTCCCCATTTAATCCTCATCCCAACCTTAAATATGTAGGTGTGAGTGTCCCCATTTTACAGACAATGAAAGTTAAGCTCAGAGAAATGAAGTAAATTGGTCAGAGTTGGCAGTGATAGAGTTTGAACCCAAATCTGTGTGATTTCAATACTGATGTAGTAGGTACATCCCCTTGAGAATACAGAGATGGCTTCGGGCAGATTCATTCACATCACTGGCAAGAGAAGGAGATGGAGGAGAAAATCTAAGGCACTTATATTCCTCCTTAACATAGGAGGGCAGTTTAATGGTTTATTTCTGCTTAATGATTCATCAGCAAACTGAGCTTCTATTCTTGCCTTGGTTTCAGTGTCTGTGTCTGCAAAATGAGAGAGAACTGGGCAACCCTTCCTGCACTAAGAGAACAGGATTCTAGAGGGTGAGTGCAGGTGGACGTGTTAGTTTGGTTGATGGGTGGACAAATGCTGTGTAAATAGGCAGTCAAGTTCAGAGCTTGGTAGGATGTGCAGTTCTGGGTGCTACCTGAGAAACTAATCCATGCTATATTGGTCATACTCAGTTTCCTAGTTTTCTATGCTGTGCCTTGATTTGATATCTGCAAATGCTTTTGAAAAGTAACCAGAACACTGGTGGAATAGCGTACTGCACTGGCCAGAGAATCAGTGCACACAAGTTTAGTCTTGACTGACCCCCACGGGCCATGTAGCTTTGGGCAAATGTCATAACACCCCTGAGTCTCCACAGGGGATTAGACAAGATAGATGCCTGGTGTCATCATGCCCTCTCCTCCTTTCCTTTCTCTGCCCGTCAGTTTGCCTAACTGCGAAGTGAAGATTAAAATTATAGGCCAGAGTGGGAGCCACAAGAAGACCTGCATAGTGGGTGCAGGGAACTAATTAATGGGACTAGGAAGGTGTTAGAGGGGAGAGAGAAAACTACAGAATGGAGAATGTTAGTAATGGAGGAGCCAGAGTACAGGGATAGGGTAGAAGAGAGAAAGAAGAAGAGATAAAAGAGAATGGGCTAAGGAAGGGTGCGTGTTTTCTTGAAATCAACTTCTTTCCTGCTTTCCTCATGGCCAGTTTCTTCTCATCTGTCACCTCCTTTGGTTTCAATGTCACCTCCTCTGAGAAGCCCTCCCTGACTGTCCTGTCTAAAAAAGTATCTGCCTCGGTTATTCTCTATTGTTGCAGGCTGTTCATTTAACTCTGGCACTTAACACCCATTGTAACCATGCACTTAAAAAGTTATTTTTAAATTTTTATTGAAGTTTAGTTGATTTACAATATTTCATGTGTACAGCAAAGTGATTCAGTTATACGTATATATGTATATACTTTTTCAGATTCTTTTTCATTATAGGCTATTACAAGATATTGAGAATAGTTCCAGGTGTTGTACAGTAGGTCCTTGTTTTGTTTTGTTGTGATTTTTGGATAAAGGCCAGACTGCTTGGGTTTGAAAACCCAGCTCTACCACGTCCCAGCTGTGCGACCTTAGGCAAGTTCATAGTCTGTGAGTCACAGTTTCCTCATCTCCCATCCAGGGATTTTGTAAGGATCAAATGATTTACTACGTCTTAAGCACTTAGAATTGTGCGAGGTACATGGAGAGCTCTCAAAGCAGCTGTGGCTGTGATTCACACTTGGTTATGTTCTACATACATCCATAAGGGCAAGGATTTTGTCTGTTTCTTCTCCACTGAACACCCGGAACCTAGTCTATGTCTGACACATATTAGGTACTCAGCATATACTGGTTGCATGACTAAAATTAATGTAAAATATAATAATAACTAAAAAAAAAAAAGATAAAAGAGTGAGCATTAAGGGCAAGCCTTGCAGGCCGGGGGATTCACCAGACACAGGCTTGGTTCCAGGCACTCCCTGCCTGGGCTCCTTTGTGCTGCGGCAAACACAGTTCCAAGGCAGAACGTTGGGGTGGCTTCTTTTATTCTGATGGACCCTCCCACCTGTCACCCTGGCTCCCTTAGGATCCTGGGTCTCTTCATTCAGCCACAACCTGTCCGTGCCCCGGGAGGGGAGGTGATGGGGGATGTCCTCCACTCTTGTGCAGGCTGCATTGCTTTCCACATTCTGGAGAAAAAAATAAATAAGTAAAAGTAATTTATGTTTGGGTGAAAAATGCATTGGGGCCCTTAGGAGAAATGAGCCATGGGAGGTCAGCGCTGGCATTAGCATTGCTCACAATACTTCCGCCGGCTGTTCCCTTCCCCGCCACTCTTGCCTCACGCTTTTCATTACTCTTAGGTCTAGAGTTGAAACCCATGTTCATTCTTTCCTCTTCCCTTAGCTTCAGGCTTGGGGGCTGAAGAAATGAAAACAAAATAAATCAGCAAGAAATAGGGGGAACTGCAAGAAGGAAACAGGGCTTCGAAGCAGGGAGAGGTGTTACCTGTGTGTCTGTGTCACTCTGCGGGGTGTGTGTACACACAAATTAATATGGCCGCCCCTGGGCACTGCTGTGCTCCAGAATCCAGATAGCTTCCCCAGATGTCTGTGGGGCTCAGAGTTAACATGGCCCTTTTCCTTTTGGGACTCCCGGGGTCCTGGGGGTGAACGAAGCTGGGGAGGGACGGGGTCTCTGGGGTTCGGGGCTCATTAAGGCTTCGGCATCTCCACCCTGCCTCTGCTTTCATCACCCTCAGCACAAAGCGTCCTCGCTCCCAACCTGCCTGAAGGATTCATTTCTGTATGCAGAGGGCTTTGAAGTCTTATTAGCTGTGCCATGGTGTAGGGTTTAATTTTCTCTTGTTAATGTTGCTTTTGGGAATGGGTTTTCCCTCCACGTGTTTGGGTAGACGGTTGTGTAGTTTCTCTGGCTTCTTTTCTCAGTCGTGCTATGCTGGAGCTCTGTCTCCTCCCTCTCTCTCTCTCTCTCTCTCCCTCTCTCTCTCTCTCTCTCTCTCTCTCTCTCTGTCTCTCTCTCTCCCCTCCCCCTCCCCCTCCCCCTCCTTCTCTTCCTCCCTTTCCCCCTCTTTCCGTATGTCTTTCTACTAGAACTAATGGTGGGGCCACCTTGGGAGTTGGCTTCTCCTGCTTCAGGAATTTTTGGAGTAACATCTAAGTGGCAGACTCTCCGGGTGATGCTTTCTGAGTAGTTCTAGCCCTTCACCCCTCCTCCTTCCCTTTTCTCTTCTCCTATGCTCCATACCTTCCTTGATCTCTTCTTCCTTAATTTTCTTTTATTATTTTTCCCTTATTCATTTATTCATGGCACCAAGGATTAGGCCAGTGGCAGGAGGGGTACAAATCTGCAGAAAGTGCTAGCCCAGCCTTTAAGAAAGGCACAGTTTAGGAGGAAAGAGAAAGTTGGTAGAGAACTAATTAATGCAGGATGGAATGGGCTTGGGAGGTGGGCAGTGAGCAGGGAGTAGACACTATAGATTGTGTTGAGAGCTGCGCTTCTGGAACCATACATGTGGGTGGGGCTGGAATCTCTTTCCACCCCTGGTTGGTTAATCCATCTTGGGCAAGTTAAGTTACTTAACCTCTCCAAGTCTCAGTGTTCCCGTCTCTGTAAATGGGGCTGGAAATAAGAAGATCTACCTCACAGGGTATTTGTGAGGATGCAATGATGTTATTCATTGAAGCATCAGCCCTATGCCTGAGTTTTAGTGCTACGCAAACATCATCTGTCAATACCACTTTTCAATGAGATCATGACAGTTCAGCTAGTGTTTTCTGTGAGTCTCTCCCAGGAAAAGTGAGTTCAGGCACTGGGGTGATCTGAGAAATCGTCTTGGATGAGTTATTTTCATATCAATTCTTCAGGGTGAGTAGACTGTGTACAAGTGTATTTGTATTTGGGGTGAGAGCTGAGTGTAGTTCTCACAAAAGGAACAGATGAGCAAAGTGACAAAGGGACCCTGGAGACTTTCTCTTTGCAGAGTTTAAAAAGCTTCCAAGGTGAGTTATCGGGTGTACTTGTTTGCATTCTTAAAGTTTGCATTGTGACTATAAATAAAGAACAACAATATGGTGGACTGAATAATGCCCCACCACCAAAAAAAAAAAAAAAAAAAAACAAAATCACATCCTAATCCCTGGAACCTGTGAATGCCACCTTATAAGGAAGAAAGGTCTTTGCAGATGTGATTAAGTTGGTGCCCTTGAGATGGAGAGATTACACTGTATTATCCAAGTGGGACCTAAAAGTAATCACAAACATCCTGATAAGAGGGAGGCAGGAGGAGATTTGACTTTAGACAGAAGTGGAGAAGGCAGAGATTGGAGTGACGTGGCCATAAGCCAAGGAATGCCGGCAGCCACCAGAAGCTGGAAGACACGAACAGATTCTCCCCTAGAGCCTCCAGAGGGTGCACAGCCTTCCTGACACCTTGCTTTTTGGCCCAGTTAAACTGATGTTGGATTTTTTGGCCTCCGGAAATGTGAGAGAATAAATTCCTGTTGGCTTAAGCCATCAAATTTGTGGTAATGTGTTACAGCAGTCAGAGGAAACAAATACAAACAATAATGATATTTGTGTGTGTTTCCAGCCCAGCACGGGGATGGCCTCTTAGTAGATATGCTGTCCCTGTGTGGGAAGGAAAGGGCAGTGGACAGGATTCCTTTTGGCTGCCTCTTCTTTCCTAAAGCTTTGTTTCTCTTATCAGCTCTCCCTGTCTTGGTTTTTTTTTTTTTTTTTTTTTGGTGATGAGGGTGAAAGAGCAAGCATGACCAGTAGCCATCCTGATCAGAAGCCAGCTTTGGAAGCTGGTCAGGAAAGAGCTGTCCAGCAAACCAAGCTCCTGAAATTCCCACAGCACCTGGCCTCTGTGGTCTCACAGAATGTCCTTAGGACCGCAGAGTCATATGCTACTGAAGGTAGTCAGGGGCAGGGGTATAAGTGGGGCTCGTGGCCCCCATGCCCACAAAAATATCCACTCTCATTTGCTAGGTATGTTCTGCTTGTACTTCTGTATAAAACTGTGTTTGAAGAAATGATTCTGTTCTAAAAACACAGTTTGAAAATTGCTAAATTACATGTCAAGTCCACCCCCCTCATTTTATATGTGAAGAAACAGGGACTCAACCAGGGGAGACAAATGACCAAATGTTCCTGGTGAATCAGCGACAGCGCTAGGAGTTAAACAGGAGGTCCCCGAGCTCCTCTTCTGGCACTGAAAATCCAACTGTAAGTCCACATAGTGGAGGGGGATCCAGAGATAGCACTCAGTTTGGGAAGCTCCAATTCACTGCAAACTAGCCTTTCCCAAATTCTCTATGCTTCCCACAGACTTTCTGCCGTCCTTGCCACGTTAAGTTGAATTATCTTGCCCGGCACGTATCTTTTTGTTTTAGTTTTCACCTGATAATACTGAGTTTCAGGAGGACTAAGTGACTTGCCAACAGTCAAGCAGCTAGAGGTGGCAGGATGGGGGATTCAGACTCCTGACCATCTGGCACTTTAGCTTATGCGTGCTTGCAGCTCTGAACCTGATTGTGCCATTCACAGAATGGAGATGCCTTGGTGGGTGTGGACCTTTCAGGGATCTGTGTTTGGTTAACGACAGTTAATGAATAGCCCTGTGCTGCTTTGTAATAGATGCCGTGAAATGGAGATGTTAAAGATTACCTCTTCAGCCATGGGGAGAGGTGATGTTTGACCAGGTGTCCACCTAGCCAACCATAGCAGAAAATAGCCATGGCTATCACTGCAAACTCGGGTCCACACTTCCACTTGAGTCAAACAGCTCATATATTCTTGTTTCCCTAAATGAAGGATGCACTCAAGCAATTGAAAACAACTTCTGGGACAATCTTGTTCCATTATGTCTAATGGAATTGAGTGTCTGTGGCGCACAGTGTGTGCTGTTTTGCAGGCACAAGGCGGGATTTTCCCATTACTATCAGGATGGATGAGACGTGAAATGAACTCCTCAGAGACCTCTCACTTTGTCACAATAGAGCTAGTGAGTCACATTAGGAGATTTGGGGAACAGAATGCATTTTTGGTTCCTGCTTTGTATCCTCCCCTACACTCTATGTCTTCTTTCCTGTGCATTTCTCTTTCTGCTAATAAATTGGGTGGCAAGAGACCCATATGAAAAAGGCTTATATAAAAGGATTCATCTTGCTGTTTAAAGAAATGTCACTGCTGTTGGAATACAGAGACCCTGCTCTGAACATGGCATTGTCTTTTTCAATGATTGTTTGCTACTTTACATTTTTTTTCTTTCCTTTTCTTCCTCATTTTGTTTTCTTTATCTCCGGCTCACGAAGATGAGGAAAGTCACTGCCTCTAGCTTGGAGGCTGTGTCTGCCTCTGTCTCTCACCATCCATCTGTGTGTCTCTGTCTCTCACCATCCATCTGTGTATCTCTGTCTCTCACCATCCGTCTGTGTATCTCTGTCTCTCACCATCCGTCTGTGTGTCTCTGTCTCTCACCATCCGTCTGTGTGTCTCTGTCTCTCACCATCCGTCTGTGTATCTCTGTCTCTCACCGTCCATCTGTGTGTCTCTGTCTCTCACCGTCCGTCTGTGTGTCTCTGTCTCTTGTGTGTAAAAATGTTTTGGCAGCTCACTCCTATCTCAGTGAATAAAGTGCCCGTAACAGAGCAAAAGGCAGCGACCAGAAAAGAAACTATTTGATTCATGAGCATACACTCTCTCTGGGGTCCATTTCTACCTGGACTATTTCCTTGTTTCTTTCTGTCCTCACTTATATTAAGTTGTTTTCTCCTCAGAGAATGACATGAGATTTCCTTGCCCAAGGAATTTAAGAGACACAAAATGTCCCATCTCACAAAATGTGAGAGCGACAGTAGTTCTGAAAGACCATCCTCCCTCCCTCCCTCCCTCCCTCCCTCTCCCTCCCCCTCTCTCTCTCTCTCTCTCTCTCTCTCTCTCTCTGTCTCTCTCTCCCCCCCCCCACTCCAGCCTTAACCAAGGGTAGTCTTGGGTCTGTAGAGAAGCCAGCACCATGACCAGCCTCCTCCTGAAGTCTCCTCTGCGTTGTCATAGGCACGAGGCTGTGCAAAGGTCCTGAGGGGTGTTCTAGCAGTGGTCCAGGCTGGCTGTGCTGCTGATGGCCAAGCTGAGGCCCAGAGGGATGAAAGTCCCATGTGATAGCTGCTCAAGGTCACGTGTAATAGCTGGCAGAGCTGGGACTGCTGGCCTGGCTCCCTTTGCTTTTACTTTCTAACTCATCACATAGACATAAAGGGATGGGGATCTCTTCCAAAAGCAACATTGTCATGCTTTTTGTGGTACTTTACAGTTTATATTAAGGGTCCCCTGTCGGTAACCTCATTTGACCCTGGAGGCAGCGATTCTATGAGATAGGCTAAGGCTGCCCTTAGCATCGCCTTTTTACAGAGGCAGGAAGTGAGGAGAGCTGTCCAAGGTAGCAGTCAAGAAAGGGGCAGAACCAGACTCTTGCGCTCTGTGGGTTGGGACCACACATTTCTGCTGCTGTTTGGGCTTCACTCCCCCAAAAGACTTAGCATGGAAGAGACTGGTAGCCATGAGGCACTGACTGATCCTTTGGGTGCGGGCATTTAGCAGGGCACACAGGCATTTTTCTTTTACAGCCTCTCTTCCTGCCAGGCTAATATCTCTCCCCACATGGTCACACCTTCCCTCTTTTCCATGTATCTTTCTCTTGGCCTGGAGGGGTATGGGTGAGGGAGGGGGTATGCTGTCTCAGGAGAAGAGACATCTGTCCTTCCCGTGCAGGGAACAGAGGTTTCTATTCGGACCCCACCTTTTCCTCCACAAGCCTCAGTTCCCATCTCAACAGTGCTTCAGCATCAAGATGAGTCTTCTTTGTCTTTCTTCAAAAAAATTACTTTTTGGTAAGAGTGAATATTTCCAGACTTAACAGATCAGTGCATTAAAGTCCATAAATATTTGATCAGCGTGCGGTCTTCAGAGAGGTTCTTGTCAGAACAGCTGAGTGGGTATGTGTGCCTCTCTCCCCCTTTCTCTTTCTTCTTTCACCCTCTTCCTGCCCTCACCCCAAACATTTGGGTAATCTATTTACTAATGAACTCAATATTAATGTATCCATTTTTCTCCATTAGTGTCAGATTTCATTAGGAAACATGGGATGCCTGACATTAATTGTATGAAAAATGGGTCTCAGGGAAGCTGTTGGGTTCTTGCTTCTTAACAGAGAAAAACGTTTCTCCAGGAGAAAACATGGTGTTTCTCTGCTGCTCTGATGACATTGGAGACGTGGCAGCAACAGATTATGTGCGTGTGTGTGTGTGAGAGAGAGAGGCGTATCTCAGTGGACCTTTGGGATTGTGAGTCTGTTACCATGCCTCCTCTTGCCTCTGCAATATACAAGGATCATCTGTACCTTTCAAATCTCAGCTCCAGTGTGGTAGAAATATCAGTCATTGTGGAGTTAGACTCCTTTACATTCCTATCCTGACCCTATTCCTTGAAAGTTCTGTGACCTGGAACGCTCGGAGCCCTGGTTTCCTCATTGGCAAAATGGGAAGTACTAATACCAGTTGCTAAGAGCAAAATGAGGGGATTGGCAGTGTTGTAGCCAGGAACCCAGCAGTGCCTGGATCCTGCCATGCCTATCAACTCTCCTTCTCCTGAGGGATCCAAGATCACCTGGAGGGATACTTTGCAATGCTTGAGGGAAGGCTGGGATGAAACCAGCAGCTTAACAGCAGCCCAAATGGGGTCTACACGTCCTCCATCATCACCTCTCAGCCAGTCCAGACTGTGAGGTCTAAATATCTCTGGAAAGCTGCATGAACTCTCATGGTTGATGAGAGAGAGCCATCACAGCTGGGTGTTTGAATTTATCCATGAATTTATCCACCCATCTGTGGGGTCAGGAGAGGTAGAAAAGGGAGGGATGTGCTGTTTGATTTCAGTGACCCAGCCTGAAAGTGAAGGTGACCCAAACATTTTCATAGGTCTCACCAATCCATTTAAGAGCTAAAGCTTGGGAGATTAGTGGTTGTGATGGGGGTGGGGGAGAGAAGACACTCCTCCCTTTATATTTATCTTATATAATTGATTTATTGTTAAAAGAAAGTAAGACGATAAATGAAATGTGCCTAGCGTGATGCCTGACACATATTGGGTGCAGACTGAGAGCGCCCCTCTGCGGTGAGGTCTGTCCTGCTCTCCCCCTCTCCTTTACCTGCATTTGCACAGAGACAGATCTTCGTCTTTCTTACCCTAGTGCATTTATCACTTTCTTCTGTGTCTCAGAGTATGTTACAAATGTCATCTATATTTACAATTAGCTGCTAAGCCCTTTAGGGCAAGGACCCTGTCTTATGAGTGCCCATCACAAGGTACTCCTTCTGAAAAAGTTTTTGGACAGATTTTCAGATGCCTGGTTGGATGGATGGATGAACAGATAAATGGAGAAGAGCTTGGGCTTGAGTGCTTGTCTGCTTAAAGAAGCGAGTCTTTAGGTGTAGATCTAGAAGGAATAAGTAGGCATGTTTTATTTGGGGAACTAAAAGATTGGGGGGGAGACACATCTGTTAAGATTATGTTCAATGTGACTCAGGATATTAGGGTGTCCTAAAGGCTAATGTGAGTAGAAAATAATAATTTAAAAAGAAAGTCAGCTATTACACAGAGTACTGGTAGCTTCACTTTCTTATTTGCAAAATGGGAACCTTTCCTAACCCTCCTGTTCTCTCCAGGTAGTCTGTGAAGATGAAAGGATGATTAGAAAGTATTACGCACTGTAAAATTATAGATAGATAAATGATAGTCAGTGGCTCCGTATTTGCTCTGTTTTTCGTATGAATAAGAACAGAATTAGATTCAGATGGATACTTGGCAACACTTCAGCTGCACGAGGGAAAATGAGCTGACTTACTATTTCCACTAGATGGGCTTGCCCAAGGTCATGAGCACTGGTCAGCCCATTGCCCTTGATCCTCCTTGGATACTAGGTTAGTTGTGTGTGCTTCTGCTTCTCCCCTTGATTCTGAGCTTACTCAGCGTGCCCTACACAGCGTTTTCACTTAAAACAGAGTCGCTACTTGTTGGTTATTTGCGGAGAATTCTCCACTTTTCCCCCCGTTGTGATGCCTCATTACCTGATAACCTGCTTCTTTAAGAGGGAATCTCAACAGTGAAAACAACAACGGTTGGAGTTAGACATATGTACTGACTAGGTTTAAAAGCTGTTCTGTCTCCAGAAAGTCACTTTCTCTCTCTCAAAATCCTCAGTATCCTTATCTGAACAATGGGTGTACTGTACTACTTTTACTTCATGGTGTTTTTAAGATAATGGAATGAACTATAGTAATGCTTGCAAACCACTCTGTCTAGTGCCAGGCATGATTGTTCACATGGTCTTGTGCAACATATGGTGCATAATACACACATGAAAATGACCTCTCTTTTCATTGCTCTCTGTTATAACTTCTCTAGGATTGGTAGCTTGGACAAATGTGCAAGGATTTTGATCTCTGGAACCCAGAAGTCACAGGTCATTGCCCTGCAACTAAACAATTTTAATTCCTTGAAGAAGCCATTTAATTTCTGGCTGCCTTTCTTCCATTGCGCTCTGTGGACCCATCTGTACCGTAGGAACTCACGTAGGAATTCACGGTAATTTGTTGCATGGGGCAGAGGTGCAGGAGGGATGTGTATGATTCCTTGGAAGCCTCACATTAAGTGTGATTTGCATATGGTATTTTTAAGATCCGTCTTCATTCATTCAGCGTTACCACTCTTCTTATGTACCTGTTTATCTATGTTGCTCCTCTTTCCAAAAATAATGTTACATGGCTTATTGATTCATACAAATAGTGGCAACAAACAGATACACAGCTAAGGGGGAAAATGGAAGGTCTACACTTTTGAGTATGGACCTAGTGTTGTTTTGCATTTCTTTTTTTTTTTAACATCTTTATTGGAGTATAATAGCTTTACAATGGTGTGTTAGTTTCTGCTTTATAACAAAGTGAATCAGGTAAACATATACATACGTTGCCATGTCTCTTCCCTCTGGTGTCTACCTCCCTCCCATCCTCCCTATCCCACCCCTCTAGGTTGTCACAAAGCACCGAGCTGATCACCCTGTGCTATGCAGCTGCTTCCCACTAGCTATCCATTTTACATTTGGTAGTGTATATATGTCCATGCCACTCTCTCACTTTGCCCCAGCTTACCCTTCTCCCTCCCCATATCCTCAAGTCAATTCTCTAGTAGGTCTGCGTCTTTATTCCCATCTTGCTACTAGGTTCTTCATGACTTTTTTTTTTTCTTAGATTCCATATAGATGTGTTAGCATACGGTATTTGTTTTTCTCTTTCTGACTTACTTCATTCTGTATGACAGACTCTAGGTTCATCCACATCAATACAAATAACTCAGTTTCCTTTCTTTTTATGGCTGAGTAATATTCCATTGTATATATGTGCCACATCGTCTTTATCCATTCATCTGTTGATGGACACTTAGGTTGCTTCCATGTCCTGGCTATTATAAATAGAGCTGCAATGAACATTGTGGTACATGACTCTTTTGGAATTATGGTTTTCTTAGGGTATATGCCCAGTAGTCGGATTGCTGGGTCGTATGGTAGTTCTATTTGTAGTTTTTTAAGGAACCTCCATACTGTTCAACATAGTGGCTGTATCAATTTACATTCGCACCAACAGTGCAAGAGTGTTCCCTTTTCTCCACACCCTCTCCAGCATTTATTGTTTCTAGATTTTTTGATGATGGCCATTCTGACTGGTGTGAGATGATATCTCATTGTAGTTTTGATTTGCATTTCTCTAATGATTAATGATGTTGAACATTCTTTCATGTGTTTGTTGGCAATCTGTATATCTTCTTTGGAGAAATGTCTATTTAGGTCTTCTGCCCACTTTTGGATTGTTTTTTTTTTTTTGTTTGTTTTTTTTTGATGTTGAGCTGCATGAGCTGCTTGTAAATTTTGGAGATTAATCCTCTGTCAGTTTCTTCATTTGCAAATACTTTCTCCCATTCTGAGGGTTGCCTTTTCGTCTTTTTTATGGTTTCCTTTGCTGTGCAAAAGCTTTTAAGTTTCATTTACAAATGTTTGTTTGTTTTTTATTTTGTTTTTATTTCCATTTCTCTAGGAGGTGGGTCAAAAAGGATCTTGTTGTGATTTATATCATGGAGTGTTCTGCCTATGTTTTCCTCTAAGAGTTTAATAGTGTCTGGCCTTACATTTAGGTCTTTAATCCATTTTGAGTTTATTTTTCTGTATGGTGTTAGGGAGTGTTCTAATTTCATTCTTTTACATGTAGCTGACCAGTTTTCCCAGCACCACTTACTGAAGAGGCTGTCTTTTCTCCAATGTATATTCTTGCCTCCTTTATCAATGATAAGGTGACCATATGTGCATGGGTTTATCTCTGGGCTTTCTAACCTATTCCACTGATCTATACTTCTGTTTTTCTGCTAGTACCATACTGTCTTGATTACTGTAGCTTTGTAGTATAGTCTGAAGTCAGGGAGCCTGATTCCTCCAGCTGCATTTTTCTTTCTCAAGATTGCTTTGGCTGTTGGGTTTTTTTTGTGTTTCCATACAAATTGTGAGATTTTTTTGTTCTAGTTCTGTGAAAAATGCCAGTGGTAGTTTGATAGGGATTGCATTGAATTTGGAGATTGCTTTGGGTAGTATAGTCATTTTCACAATGTTGATTCTTCCAATCCAAGAACATGGTATATCTCTCCATCTGTTTGTATCATCTTTAATTTCTCTCATCAGTGTCTTATAATTTTCTGCATGCAGGTCTTTTGTCTCCTTAGGTAGGTTTATTCCTAGGTATTTTATTCTTTTTGTTGCAATGGTAAATGGGAGTGTTTTCTTAATTTCACTTTCAGATTTTTCATCATTAATGTATAGGAATGCAAGAGATTTCTGGGCATTGATTTTGTATCCTGCTACTTTACCAAACTCATTGATTAACTCTAGTAATTTTCTGTTAGCATCTTTAGGATTCTCTATGTATAGTATCATGTCATCTGCAAACAGTGACAGCTTTACTTCTTCTTTTCTGATTTGGATTCCTTTTATTTCTTTTTCTTCTCTGATTGCTGTGGCTAAAACTTCCAAAACTATGTTGAAGAATAGTGGTGAGAGTGGACACCCTTGTCTTGTTCCTGATCTTAGTGAAAATGGTTTCAGTTTTTCACCATTGAGGATGAAGTTGGCTGTGGATTTGTCATATATGCCTTTTATTAGTTTGAAGTAAGTTCCCTCTATGCCTACTTTCTGGAGGGGTTTTATTATAAATGGCTGTTGAATTTTGTTGAAAGCTTTCTCTGCATCTATTGAGAGGATCATATGGTTTTTCTCCTTCAGTTTGTTAATATGCTGTATCATATTGATTGATTTGCATATATTGAAGAATCCTTGCATTCCTGGGATAAACCCCACTTGATCATGGTGTATGATCCTTTTCATGTGCTGTTGGATTCTGTTTGCCAGTATTTTGTTGAGCATTTTTGCATCTGTGTTCTTCAGTGATATTGGCCTGTAGTTTTCTTTCCTTGTGACATCTTTGTTTGGTTTTGGTATCAAGGTGATGGTGGCCTTGTAGAATGAGTTTGGGAGTGTTCTTCCCTCTGCTATATTTTGGAAGAGTTTGAGAACGATAGGTGTTAGCTCTTCTCTAAATGTTTGATAGAATTCGCCTGTGAAGCTATCTGGTCCTGGGCTTTTGTTTGGTGGAAGATTTTTAATCACTGTTTCAATTTCAGTGCTTGTGATTGGTCTGTTCATATTTTCTATTTTTTCCTGGTTCAGTCTCGGAAGATTTGCATTTCTAAGAATTTGTCCATTTCTTCCAGGTTGTCCATTTTATTGGCATAGAGTTGATTGTAGTAATCTCTCATGATCTTTTGTATTTCTGCAGTGTTAGTTGTTACTTCTCCTTTTTCATTTCTAATTCTATTGATTTGAGGCTTCTCCCTTTTTTTCTTGATGAGTCTGGCTAATGGTTTATCAATTTAGTTTATCTTCTCAAAGAACCAGCTTTTGGTTTTATTGATCTTTGCTATTGTTTCCTTCATTTCTTTTTCATTTATTTCTGATCTGATCTTTATGATTTCTTTCCTTCAGCTAACTTTGGGGTTTTTTTTGTTCTTCTTTCTCTAATTGCTTTAGGTATAAGGTTAGGTTGTTTATTTGAGATGTTTCTTGTTTCTTAATGTAGGATTGTATTGCTATAAACTCCCCTCTTAGAACTCCCTTTGCTGCATCCCATAGGTTTTGGGTCTTCGTGTTTTCATTGTCATTTGTTTCTAGGTATTTTTTGATTTCCTCTTTGATTTCTCCAGTGATCTCTTTGATATTAAGTAGTGTATTGTTTAGCCTCCATGTGTTTTTATTTTTTTTTCCTGTAATTGATATCTAGTCTCATAGCGTTGTGGTTGGAAAGATAGTTGATACGATTGCAATTTTCTTAAATTAACCAAGGCTTGATTTGTGACCCAAGATATGATCTGTCCTGGAGAATGTTCCATGAGCACCTGAGAAGAAAGTGTATTCTGTTGTTTTTGGATGGAATGTCCTAAAATATCAATTAAGTCCACCTTGTCTAATGTATCATTTAAAGCTTGTGTTTCCTTATTTATTTTCATTTTGGATGATCTGTCCATTGGTCAAAGTGGGGTGTCAAAGTCCCGTACTATGATTGTGTTACTGTTGATTTCCCCTTTTATGGCTGTTAGTGTTTGCCTTGTGTATTGAGGTGCTCCTATGTTGGGTGCATAAATATTTACAATTGTTATTTCTTCTTCCTGGATTGATCCCTTGATCCTTATGTAGTGTCCTTCTTTGTCTCTTGTAATAGTCTTTGTTTTAAAGTCTGTTTTGTCTGATAAGAGTATTGTTACTCCATCTTTCTTTAGATTTCCATTTGCATGGAATATCTTTTTCCATCCCCTCACTTTCAGTCTGTATGTGTCCCTAGGTCTGAAGTGGGTCTCTTGTACCCAGCATATATACGGGTCTTGTTTTTGTATCCATTCATCCAGTCTATGTCTTTTGGTTGGAGCATTTAATCCATTTACATTTAAGGTAATTATCAATATGTATATTCATATTCCCATTTTCTTAATTGTTTTGGGTTTGTTATTGTAGGTCTTTTCTTTTTCTTGTGTTTCCTGCCTAGAGAAGTTCCTTTAGAATTTGTTGTAAAGCTGGTTTGGTGGTGCTGAATTCTCTTAGCTTTTGCTTGTCTGTAAAAGTTTTAATTTCTCCATCAAATCTGAATGAGATCCTTACTGGGTAGAGTAATCTTGGTTGTAGGTTTTTCACCTTCATCACTTTAAATATGTCCTGGCAGTCTCTTCTGGCTTGCAGAGTTTCTGCGGAAAGATAAGCTGTTAATCTTATGTCTCTTCCCTTGTCTGTTGTTTGTTGTTTTTCCCTTGCTGCTTTTAATGTTTTTTCTTTGTATTTAGTTTTTGATAGTTTGATTAATATGTGTCTTGGCGTGTTTCTCCTTGGATTTATCCTATATGGGACTGTCTGTGCTTCCTGGACTTCATTGACTATTTCCTTTCCCATATTAGGGAAGTTTTCAACTATAATCTCTTCAAATATTTTCTCAGTCCCTTTAATTTTCTCTTCTTCTTCTGGGACCCCTATAGTTCGAATGTTGGTGCATTTAATGTTGTCCCAGAGGTCTCTGAGACTGTCCTCAATTCTTTTCATTTTTTTTTTCTTTATTCTGTTCTGCAGTATTTATTTCCACTGTTTTATCTTCCAGGTCACTTATCTGTTCTTCTGCCTCAGTTATTCTGATATTGGTCCCTTCTAGAGAATTTTTAATTTCATTTATTGTGTTGTTCATCACTGTTTGCTCTTTAGTTCTTCTGGGTCCTTGTTAAATGTTTCTTGTATTTTCTCCATTCTATTTCCAAGATTTGAGATCATTTTTACTATCATTTTTCTGAATTCTTTTTCAGGTAGACTGCCTATTTCCTCTTCATTTGTTTGGTCAGGTGGGTTTTTTCCTTGCTCCTTCATGTGCTGTGTTTCTCTGTCATCTCATTTTGCTTAACTTTCTGTGTTTGGGGTCTCCATTTCGCAGGCTGCAGGTTCGTAGTTCCCATTGTTTTTGGTGTCTGCTCCCAGTGGCTAAGGTTGGTTCAGTGGGTTGTGTAGGCTTCCTAGTGGAGAGGACTGGTGCCTGTATTCTGGTGGATGACGCTGGATCTTGTCTTTCTGGTGGGCAGGTCCACGTCTGGTGGTGTGTTTTGTGGGTGTCTGTGGCCTTATTATGATTTTAGGCAGCCTCTCTGCTAATGAGTGGGGTTGTGTTCCTGTCTTGCTAGTTGTTTGGCATAGGGTGTCCAGCACTGTAGCTTCCTGGTTGTTGAGTGGAGCTGGGTGTTTGTGTTGAGATCTAGATCTCTGGGAGATTTTCACTGTTTGATATTATGTGGAGCCGAAAGGGCTCTTGTGGACCAGTGTCCTGAAGTTGGCTCTCGCACCTGAGAGGCACAGCCCTGACGCCTGGCTGGAGTACCAAGAGCCTGTCATCCACATGGCTCAGAATAAAAGGGAGAAAAAAACAGAAAGAAAGAAGGAAGATAAAATAAAATAGAATAAAATACAATAAAGTAGAATAAAATTAAAAATAATTATTAAAAAAAATTAAAAATAAAAAAAGAAGAGGCAACCAAACCAAAAAACAAATCCACCAGTGATAACAATTGCTAAAACTATACTAAAAAAACAAAGAAATGGACAGACAGAACCCTAGGACAAGTGGTAAAAGCGAAGCTCTACAGACGAAATCTCACACAGAAGCATACACATGCACACTCACAAAAATGAAAAACAGAATAAAAATATATATTGTTGCTCACAACGTCCACCTCCTAAATTTGGGGATGGTTCATTGTGTATTCAGGTATTCCACAGATGCAGGGTTCCTCATGTTGATGGTGGAGCTTTAATCCGCTGCTCCTGAGGCTGCTGGGAGAGATTTCCCTTTCTCTTCTTTGTTCGCACAGTTCGTGGGGTTCAGCTTTGGATTTGGACCCGCCTCTGCGTGTAGGTCACCGGAGGGTGTCTGTTCTTTGCTCAGACAGGACGGGCTTAAAGGAGCCGCTGATTAGGGGGCTCTGGCTCACTCAGGCCGGGGGGAAGGAGGGGCACGCAGTGCGGGGCGAGCCTGTGGCGGCAGAGGCCAGCGTGACGTTGCAGCAACCTGCGGCGCGCCTGCGTTCTCCGGGGGAGTTGTTCCTGGATCCCGGGACCCTGGCAGTGGCGGGCTGCACAGGCTCCCCGGAAGCGGGGTGTGGAGAGTGACCTCTGCTCGCACACAGGCTTCTTGGTGGCAGCAGCAGCAGCAGCAGCCTTAGCGTCTCATAACCGTTTCTGGGGTCCGCGCTGTTAGCCGCGGCTCGCGCCCGTCTCTGGAGCTCCTTTAAGCAGCGCTCCCAATCCCCTCTCCTCGCGCACCAGGAAACAAAGAGGGAAGAAAAAGTCTCTTGCCTCTTCGGCAGGTCCAGATTTTTCCCCGGACTCCCTCCTGGCTAGCTGTGGCGCACTAATCCCCTGCAGGCTGCGTTCACGCGCCAACCCCAGTCCTCTCCCTCCGCTCCGACCGAAGCCCGAGCCGCAGCTCCCAGCCCCCGCCCGCCCCGGCAGGGGAGCAGACAAGCCTCTCGGGCTGGTGAGTGCTGGTCGGCACCGACCCTCTGTGCGGGATTCTCTCCGCTTTGCCCCCCGCACCCCTGTTGCTGCGCTCTCCTCCGCGGCTCTGAAGCTCCCCCCCTCCGCCACCTGCAGTCTCCGCCCGCGAAGGGGCTCCTAGTGTGTGGAAACCTTTCCTCCTTCACAGCTCCCTCCCACTGGTGCAGGTCCCGTCCCTATTCTTTTGTCTCTGTGTTTTCTTTTTTCTTTTGCCCTACCCAGGTACGTGGGGACTTTCTTGCCGTTTGGCAGGTCTGAGGTCTTCTGCCAGCGTTCAGGAGGTGTTCTGTAGGAGCTGTTCCACGTGTAGATGTATTTCTGATGTATTTGTAGGGAGGAGGGTGATCTCCACTTCTTACTCTTCCGCCATCTTGAAGCTCTGCATTTCTTTTTAAATTCACCCTTTATAGCAGAACTTGTCACAGCAGCTCAGCCTTCCACTTGGGGGAAATTGACATGATGTAGTCCAATGAAGGCACAGACACACGGGGACCTGGAACTTCTGAGTACAGAACAAAGGAATGAGAAACCACCTGGGAAGTGGGAGGAGTGATGGGGATGGTCCCTTACTACAGGAAGCCAGTTGGCTGGAGGGTGAATAATCAGACGTCCTCAGTGAGGTCGGGGACACTGTAGAAGACTGAGCTGGCTGGACGGTGATAGCAGTCAGCTGGTGGGAGTTGGTAAGGTGCTTG
This sequence comes from Tursiops truncatus, assembly GCF_011762595.2. Taxonomy (NCBI): domain Eukaryota; kingdom Metazoa; phylum Chordata; class Mammalia; order Artiodactyla; family Delphinidae; genus Tursiops; species Tursiops truncatus. Next base: position 98,752,694 of record NC_047039.1, on the reverse strand, counting down.
CAAGTCAGTCAACACACACGAGGCACAGAGTAGCTATGAGATAGTGTTATTACTTACCGGGATCTGGAGACAGGATGGAGCAAATAAGGACGAAGGCAAGCTTCGTCCTTGTCCCCGTGGGGAAGCAGGGCGGCAGGTGCTAATTGCCCAGGCTTCTAGGGCCCCGAAGTCCTGACTTCCCCTTTTCACCTCTTGAAGAACTTTCTTTAATTCTCCACTGATCTCCGCAGCTGAATGTCAAGGAAACAAAGAGCAAATTAATCCCGGCATGAGGGGGTTGGAGGTTAATTTGTATAACAGATGAGTGACATCTTACGAATGGATTATTACCCATGCAGTCTCTTGGGAGCTGTGTGAGCATGCGTGCACACACACACACACACACACACACACACACGTCATGTATGCAACTCTTTCAAACTCTCACCATACCCCAGTGCCTCTGGTTTGAGCCCTTGTCTTATAGACAGACTTCGAAAAGATCAGAATGGGAAGGTTTCTATGTGCCTTCTTGTCTTTTCTTTCTTTCTTTCTTTTTTTCCCCAGACCTCTTGCCTCCTTAAGCTGCCTACACTGGCTTCCAATTTGTTCAACAAAGCTGTCGTGTGTTGTTAATATTGTCAGGATTTATGGGCATTGCTCAATGTGTGCCTGGAATAATTTATTTTCCTTTTCTTTCTTTCCTGTTTCTCTCCAAAGAGCAGCATGGAGGGTGGAACTCTGGGTACAGACAGACACGGGTTCTAGTCTTAATTCTGCCACTGACATGCTGTGTGATCTTGGGCGAGTCCGTTTTTCTCTCTTGCCCTGAGTTCTCCATCTGTATTATCAGATGGGGTGATATTGAAAGGACCTTATGGCACTATGGCTTTATGACTTGACTGATTTAAGTGGTTCCTCATTCAGTGAAGAGGAAGACTGTGAGAAAGTCCATTCTCCTTTCTGAGCCTCAGTTTCTCTATCAGCAAAATGTAAGTAGGGAGGGAGTTCAAGGATGCTTGAAGGTCTAATTTAATACGGAGATTAATGAAATGGCCTTTCTGCAACCTGGGTGCAGTGCCAGCTCTTGGCAATTAATGTCATTAGAGACCCAGATCATTCCAAACAGTGTATCTGAGTTCCAAGTAAGTCTGTGCCTAACTGAGGGGTATATCATTAGATTGACCTTCCTAACATGGAGGTGTTTATATTATATTCAAGCCCAGTACTCCCCAAACACAGGAGCTTAAGGTGGAGAAGTCAATTCAGAAAATTGTAGTAGTGGGGGGGGGGGGGGAGGAATCATTATTCCTTTTTTTTTCTTTCAACAAATATTTACTGAGTGCCTACTATGTTCCAGCCAGCATTTTGATTCTAGGAAACCAGAAGAATCCAGTAAGATCTTTATGGAGCATAGAGAGAAACAGACAATAAACAAGTAAATAAATACGTAAGTGTTGGCATTTAAGGTAGCGGGAAGGGCTATGAAGAAAGTAAAGCAGGGTGATGTGATAGAGTGCCTGGAGGTACAGGGTAAAATGGGGGTTGTTGATTTAGATAGTGTCATCAGGAAAACTCTGCCAGGAAGTAGCAATTGAGCGGAAATTAGGAAAATGAGAAGAATGAGCTGTAGGAAGGTCTGGGGGAAGGCATTCCAGGGAGAGGCACCTGTGAGCGTAAAGCAGCAGAGTGTGTAAAAGGAACTTAGCAAGGTAGGCAGTGTGGCTGGTTCTGCGTGAGTACAGGGAGACAGTCGGGTAGAAGCAGAACGATGAGAGATGAAGGCGGAAAGTGGGAATGGCTTTGCTGATCATCATTATTCTCCGCACTGTTAAAGGCAGCCCTGATTTACCGCTTCTGTGTAATCCTTGCCACATCCCCTAGGGCGAACACTGTTGTTGCCATGTTGCAAGTAAAAGAAAGGGCTCAAAGAGGTGGCTGATTTAGTCTTGTCTCAGAGGTAAGGGGCTGGATATCTGGACCTGAAAATCTGCCTGACTCCAGGTACAGGGCTTTCCACCCAACCACACTGCCACCTGAGGCAGTTCTAACAAAGGCATTGAGGAGGGGCCACTTCTCTCATCATATGCTGCCCCTTCTATCCCTGGGGAGAGACATGAGTGACAGTGAGGGCTCTGTTCAGGGCAGGAGTCAGCAAACTGTGCCCTCCTCCCCGATCTGTTTTATTGAAACACAGCCACACCCCTTTTTATGTATTGTCTGTGGCTGCTTTTGTACTACAATGGCCAAGTGAATTGCTAAAGAGACCAGGGCAGGCAAAGCCCAAAATATTTACCATCTGGCCCTTTACAGAAAGGTTTGCTGACCTCTGGTTTGGAACATGAGTTGGTGAATGGAACCAAGTTCTCCAACCTCGTCGTCTTGCTCCAGGCCATTAATCTGGGCTAAGAGGAACCTGTGATTTGGAGGGGGAGGAAAACTAGCCCTCTGCCCAGCCCTAATATTAACTCACCACGTGACTCAAAAGAGACCTTTTTTCTCTCGTGTGTAAATTATCTTATGTTTAAAATGAGCAAATTGGACGAGATCTGTGGCTTCCAAACTATCTTATCCGTATTTTCCATAAAAATCTTATATGGAAGCCTAGCATGTAAAATAGAATTTAAAAACTGCTCTGTTGAACCTCCCAATCCTCCTGCAATCCCCCTGGAGACCTTCATGGGCATCTTTAGGGGATGACACTTTGGGGCCATTTGAAAATCACTGGATTAGATCATTTTAGGATCTGTTCTGGCTCAGATTCTCTGTTTATAATGAACACAGGTGGGTACCTCCTGTATGGAGATGTTGAGAAAATCAGTTTTCTTTTCTGTAAATTAAAATTGCCTTTGGAAAGAGAACACATTATTTTTCCACTCTGTCTCTCAATTTCCTCATTTATGGAATGAGAACAGTCATCCACACCTCACAGAACCATCCTGAGAACTCAGTGAGGTGGCACATGCCAAGGGCAAGGTGATGAGGTGGAATAAACAGGAACTGGAAACCTTCCAGACATGGTTTCAGGCATCAGCTTAAAAAAAAAAAAAAAGGTTTATTGAGCTATGTCACGTACTATATTTCAACCATTTAACATATACAGTTCAATGGATTTTAGTGTATTCACCAGTGCAGCCATCACTGGTCAGTCTTAGAACATTGCATCACTTCAAAAAGAAACCCCATGCCCTTTAGTGAATACCTCCGTAAGGAATCACGAATCTACTCCCTCGACACTTTGTATATATGGAATCATATAATGTGTGGTATAATATGTGGTATTTTACGACTGGCTTCTTTCACTTAGCACGATGCTTTCAAAGTTCATCCATGTTGTAACATGTGTCAGTAAATTCCTTTTTAAGACCATCTAATATTCCACTGTATGAATATAGCATATTTAGTTGATCATTCATCAGTTGATGGGCATTTGGGTAGCCTTTTGGCCATTGTGAATAATGCGATTGTAAATATTCATACACCATGCTGTGTGTGGGCAGGCATCAGCTCTTGACTTGGGTGAGCAGCTTAAGCTCCCTGAACCTCCATTTTCTCCATTTTTTCATCCATTAAACAGGCTGAGCCTGCCTACGTGTGGGCTTGTTGTGAGGGTTCTAAGAGAACCCATGGTAGGACATCTAGCATAGAGCCTGCCATAGCATAGATGTCTGATAAGTAGTTGTTTACTCTTATTATGAGACAAAGCAAGTTCTCAAAAAGCAAAAAGGAGTTTGTTTCTTCCTCTCTTTACTTTTTGTGTTAAGTCTCCAGGCTCCTTGGTGGCAGGGAGCTGACCCACTCCCTCACAGTGGGCCTTATATTTTCTAGATTTGGGGGTTCTGTCCCTTTCAGGCAGAAGCCGAGGAGCCTGCCTGGTGAAGTCAGAAGGAAAATTAGCATCTTAGAATATCTGTGAAAATTAAATGGAGCATAAATGGAGCAGTTGTTGAGGAGAAATGTTCTTGGAAGGTTGTAGAGAGAGGAAGGTAATTATCCTTCAGCTTTCCAACTTTAAAAGGGCAAAGAGACCCTTCCTAAATGTTTTTGCAGCAAAACTCAAGACATTTAACTCACAGACCGAGCTTTTTTTTTTTTTCTCCCGTGTTTGATAGTCTTTTGGTTTATATTCAAAAGATCCGATGGGGAAGGTATATTAGTACTGTGTTGGTGATTAACAGTGTTCCGAGTGCACCCACGATGGGCCACGTGCTTGGTGCACCCTGCCCATTTATTCATCAGTTCTTTATCCAGCATTCACCATGTACCAATAACATTTTGCTAGCGTTGCTGGATAGATATGCCAGTGATCAAGACAGACACAGCCCTTCCTCCATAGGGGTATAGCTTATCTCATTTAACCCTCAGAGCCCCATTTAATGGATGAGAACATTGAGGCTTGGTAAGTTAAGCTGTCTAGTAAGTGGTAGAAACCTATTGGAATTCTAGTCTGTCTCCCAAGACTTTGTTCTTTCTATTAACCTGCACTGTTTGGGGATAAACACATGACATAGGAAATGTGACTCCTGCAGTCAAGACACTCATAGTCTTCACCGTCTAATCCCTTCTCTCTGTGTAAGTATTGATTAAGCTACAAGTAACAGGGAATCCAGCACTCTAGTGGCTTACACAAGAGAGATGTTTGCCTCTCTCATAGGTGTTTCTGATGTAGGACACTGTGTTGGGTCCTTTTACCTTGTTGCTTTGTTGCACATGGCCTGCGTTCTCAAATTCACCTCCTAGACCAACACGGTTGTCCCAGCAGCATCCACTGTGTCCAAAATTTAGCCATGTGAAGGACAAGAGTCCAGGAGAAGGGCGTGTCCTCTTCATTTCATTTCAGGGTTAGGGTTAAACTAATTAGGTCAAGTTCAACTAATTTCCATTTACATCCCTGTAGCCAACACTCAGATGTATGGTCACAGTCAGCTCCAAGGGAAGGTGGAAATTGCCCAGCTAAACTTGGGGGATTCTCTTCCTGCTGAGAGGGGAGGATTGTGTTTTCAGGGTGTGGGGTGGAGCATGAACCATCTCTGCTGTGTTCTCTGTCCCTACTTGTGTTCTTGGAGGCTGACACGCAGGAGGGGCGTGGTGAGGAGGGGGCAGAGAAAAGGTTGTTTGGGTGGAGGCAGGATCTTGCACCAAAGGTCAAGCTGAAGTGTTGAAATCCAGATGGGGGGCTGTGAGCCACTGGCTGCTTTCATTCCCGGAGTCCAAGGTGTGATGCCTTTCTCTCTCCCCTTCTGTTCGCTGCATTGGCGTCGGTCCCCAGGGAGTCCTCCAGGAACCCACCTAGAGGGCCTTTGGAGAGGGGCTCAGGGTGAAAAACTCTGCTCTGTGTTTCCATCCGTCCCCAACATCTGGCTAAGCTTTCTTACTCTGTGTCTCAGATGGACTCATTCTTAACCATGTCAGGTGGGTTTCCTGCAGGCTTAGGCAGAGGCTGTAAAAAAAAAAAAAAAAAAAGGTGAAGGAGTTCTTTACCACCTTTATTCCCTCTTGGAAACTGGCTGGAGTGACCTAGCGGGAGGGTGTGATGGGGGCAGCCAGGCTCCCTTGGGGATCTCTCCTTCAGGGTCTCTGGCCTCATCAGCTTATTTCCCTGGTAATGGAGAAGCTGTAGGTGCAGACAAGTAAGTGCTCAAATGGGTGCATAGAGGTTAGGAGCAAGGGCTGTGGGGTTGCGAAGTCCTGGGCTTGAGTCCCTGCTCTGCCGTCACTGGTGACCTTAGGGAAACTACATCACCCCTCTGAGTCCCAGTTTCTTTGCTTAGATTTAACAGTGATTAACAGTTCATACTTCACAGGGCAGGTTAAGGATTAAAAGAGCTAGTGTACAGGAAGCGCCAAGTCCAGGCTCCCAGGACAGTGTGTGCTTAAAAACGGTCATCATGTCCATTATTATTTAAGTGTCCAGCTCCATTCCTGGAACACAGTAAACAATAAGTGGAAGTTTTTATCATTACAGTCTCCTGGCTTTCCTGGGCCCTGCATTTATGACCTCAGTGGCAACCGAGCACAGCCCGCTTTACATGGAGTCCTGAGAGCTTGCACCTCCTGCCAAGTGATCTTGGAGAAGTAAATGCATGTGGCCCCTCTTTTCACCTTCACTCCATGCTCCTCTCCTTCATCATTTAGTTGATTAAAAACAGCAGGGTTTCTTTTTCCTCCCCCTTTCTGGGTGGTTCTCCTCCTCTCTGTTCCTTTAAAACCCTATCCTAGTTCATCCTCACCCATCAGTGACAGGGACCCTGAATGCATGTTAAAAAATGAGAGACTTGGGAGCAGCGAGTTGGACAAAGTAACTGCCTGTCCTGAAGAGGACGCTGCAGCTGCGGCTTGCTCAGAGCTGTGACAGTAGCTTCCCATGTCTGCTCTTTTTTTTTTTTTTTGACCTGGAGTTCTTTAAGGGCAATCAACTCAAATACCTCTTCTTTTTGTAAGTCTTCTCTGCCCTCCTATAGAAGGTTACCCATCCCTAGTCCTCCCAACTAGAGATAAACCTGCTATGATCCTCTTACCAGAGGTTACCTTTCTCTGGGGAGACATCTCCTATAGGCCCAGACTCCTTGGGATGGTACCCAACCTTCAGTTTCCCTTTCAGTCTCCAAAGAGCATCCACTCTTCTTTTTCTCTCCATGAGACTCCTGTTCATCACCCACTCTGTGAAGGGTTCGCCATCGCTTTCTTCTTGCAGTGACTTGTTGCTTATTCACTCAAGCACTTTGTGCCTCTGGCTGCATTAACCCTGGGGCTGGTGATGAATGGCTGTAGAAAGACCCCAGGTTCCAGTCTTGACTCAGCCTCAGCCTGACTGAGTGACCCTTCAGCCCCTTTCTGTGCCCATTTCCCTGGGATGAAAAATGAGGCTTCTCAGCAGTCTCTACCATGCCCAGGGGTGGTGAGGGATTAATTAACAGTCATCAGGAAAGTGCTTTTCTTCAATGTATGGAATACCTAGAGAAGACCAATGAACTCAGTAATTATAATAATGCAAGTGATGGGAAACAGCATTGGCCATTCAACCTGAGGTCTTTAGAGGGGCAGGTCAAGGTAGAGAGGTGATTCTGGAAGCTGGCAGATATGCAGCGCCACAGCTCTGAGTAGCCCCAAAGGTTCCCGAATCTAGCTTTCCTCTCCTTCCTCTTTGCGGCACTCTACTTTTCCAGACTCAGAGATTTTGCACATATTATACTCTCTTCCTCCGTCTCAGTCTACCCCATTTTACCATGATTTCAATTTCACATATGACTTTTGGGACACAGAAGCTTGGAACTTCCCCAAGCTCCTCAATTTTGTAGATGTGGAAACTGACCCCCAGGCTGGGAAAGGGAATCGTTTAGGGTTGTATAACAATGACAAAGACTCAAGAGAAATCCAGAATCCTTTTCTCGGAATCAGAGATCTTTTCTCTCACCATGCATCTTCTCTCTCAACCATGCCTTTGAGCTCTGCTGGAATTACTCAAACTTGGTCCTTCGATTTATCCTTTGGACCTGTCCACTTAGATGGAGCAAACCATCACTGAGCACTTACTCTGTGTCAAGCTCTGTGCTTCGCTGTCAAGTGAATGAGGCTGAAACCCTCTTCTCAAAGGGTGCTTTGTACATGCTGGGTGTGCAAGACATGTATTGAATGGTTGCTTTCTTCATCACTGGATCGCCAGCTCTTAGCATAGTGCCTGGAACATGAGAGTTGTTCAACAAATAAATAGTCATTGAACGAGGACTTTTGAGTTCTTAGCAACCTTTCAAGAGGCTTCTGCATCAGGTTTTTACCCTCCAGTTCACTCTATACATGACTCTTCCCCAGACGCAGCGCCTATAGTGTCATCACCTCTGGTCTTTGTTCACAAACTTTCAGCAGCTGTCCATTTCCTGCCTAACATATACATACTTCTTTGCTTGGCACACTCGGCCTTGTCAGGTGTGGGCTTGACTTCCCTCTTCAGCCCTGCCACTCAAGGCTATCATCTTGAACAAATACTGTAGCTAAAATGACCTCTGCTTCTCATATACTCCCCCTGCATTTACATCTCAGGACCATGTTTGTATGCTCCCATTGCCTGAAATCCATGCTCTCCACTCAGTTTCAAATGTCCCAGTCCTTGAGAGTTAACCTATAAGTCATTGCTCCTATCCATGGTAAACTAATTATCCTTCAAACTCCATCTTAAGTGTCATTTTATTTTTGAGAATCTTCTTGTCATCATCACTTCCACATAGATTAGACACCCCTTTTTTTGGCCCTGTTTCTTTGAAGATTCTTTCTGGGCACCTGCAACGCTTTATCACCCCTATCAATTTATGGGTCTACTTGCCCCCGCTCCAGTCTACCAGCTGCTTAAAGGGTTGGGATTGTGCCCATGTCCCCAGTCTCAACCCCCTAACCCAGAATGGGTGCTCCGAGATTCTCATACGGAAGCAATCCATGGTTCAGTCTCTTGCATATGAAGCCTTTTGTCTACCCTTCCTCCTTCCTCCACAACCACCACTGGAAGTGATTTCTTCATTTCCCGCTGTAGAATTTTCTTTGTGCAGTTGGATATCTCTGCTCGCACTCAGTAGTAGTATTTACATGCCTGTTTGATTCCTGTGATCTGTGATCAGCCTCCAGTGTTTAGTGTTGTGAAAAGCGGGAGGGTGGGACATCAGGAAAGCTTGCTTGAGTCTTGGCCGACCATAAACTTGCTCCGTGACCATGGGCAAGGCCCTCTTTGACTCTGAATGCCTGTGTAGTCTCCACGTCTGTAAAGAAGGTGTTGGATTAAAATAGCCATCTCAAACTGGCTGCCCACAGGCCACATCTCGCATGCAGATATCATTTTGCTTGGCTCGTAAAATATTTTACTTTAAAAAAAGTGGATAGGTTTCTAGAATGAAAAAAAAATTACATGAGAAATTTTACACAACAGCTGGATTTCTAGCTTCTCTGGAAAAGTTAGAAGAGCTGCCCAAACTGGGCCTCCTTCCTGCACGGCAACGCGCTGCTGGGGCTCCATTGTGTCGATTCTTCTGAAAGGGATATGAAGTCCCCGTCCCTCCCCCCGCTCCCCGGAACTCCCTGCGTCAGAGGCCAAGTGTCAGTTGTCATTTATCATCATGTATGTGCTGCTGATTTTCCCCCATCCATTCTGCGCCCCTCATTTAACTACCAGCCTGGTGTCTGAAAGGCTTTGACGTTGGGACTCCTGAATTGGATGAGAGTTCAGGGCTCCTTTCGTGCATTTCCACCCCCTTCCTCCATTCCATTTCCTTGACTCCCCTTCCACCTTCTCCATCTCTAAAAATACCCCAATCCTGTTCAGTCATTTGTCAGGGAAGGGGGTGGTGGGAAAGTGGCCTTATCTTGACAGTGGAATATTTTGCCTTCCTGTAATCCCTGCATGTCCATCCTAATTACTTCCTTATCAGTCTCCATGAGGATATACAGCAGGTAATTAGGAGGGGAATTGATAAGCCACTCTTCATCATTAGAGTCTGGTAGGAAAGGGAGAAGGAAAGAGGAGCCTCTGAATCCAGGAAGGACAGTGAGGTTCCAGCCCCAAGTGCCTAGCTCTTGGTCATATGATCAGTCTGAGTCAGCCTAGCTCAGACTCGGCACTGGCCGGGCTGGCTGCTCTCACAGACATCAGAGAGTGGGTGCCTGGAGAACCCACGGCGACAGAGGAGATGGGAGGAGGCTGTGCTGTCTGTGTCTGTGTTGTAGGGCCAGGAGGTGAGAGGTGAGCCCCTGCACTCTGACCCAGACCCCTCCTGTGGACAATCCGGAACAGTCTAGTGCTTTCTGGAAGGGCAGGCCAGTCTGTGCTGGACCTGCAAGAGTCTGGCCTGTCATCAGCCTCTCCCTCAGGGACCAGGGCCAAGAATCTCCACTTCAGATGGCGTCTCTTGTCTGCCTGCTTTATTATTAAATAAGTTACATGGGCGATGCCACAGTCTCTCGCCAGCCAGCTGCTCCGGCAACATCTCACTCCCGCCCTCTCAAGTTTATCGCTCCTGAAACACAACCTGCAGTGTTCTCGGCCCCTTATTTCCCCTTATGCCCAGGCCACCCTTGCTTCTCCAGCTGTAGATCACCCAGGACAGGTCCTGCCTGCTGCAGTAAGTTTCCCTCAATACCACTCTTAACCCCCTCCAACTGCCTTCAGATCTGATCTCTTCCTTTTGCAGTAGAGTAGGAGGAGGGCCAGCCTACCAGTCTCATCTCTTTTTAAGGTGCTTAAATCTCTGTAGAGGCTCCTTTTGGATATCAGGGGAAATCCCACCTCCTGAGCATGGCCTGCAAGGCTTGGCGTGATCCAGCCTGCAGTACGTCTCTCCAGCCTCATTACCCACCGTGGCCATGTTCCTGCTTCCTCAAATCTAGATATCAGCTAGGCTGCATTTTTTTCCAGTTTTTTGAAGGATCCATATTCACCATTTTTCCCTGTATATTCACATGTGCTTCCTCTGGATGGAATGCTTTGGTTCACCTTGTTCTCCTTGAAAACTCAACTGACCCTATAGCTCTCAATGGAGGTGTTACCTCCTCCCATGAGCCTATAAGACCGTGCTAGGGTTGGGTCTCCTCCTTCAACTCCCATAGCCCCGCTGTGCTCAACTCACTGAGTACTTTCCACATGGCTGTGGGTACCATATGGCTAATTGGCACATATTTCTTCCCAGCTAGGAGGGCACATGGCCATGTCTATCTTGTTTCTCTTTATGTCCCCTGAGTCTAGAATGGTGTCCAGCTGATAGTTAGGCAGTTAGTAAAATATTGGTTGATTGATTACATGAATTGAGTTAAATACAATTAGATGCAACTCAGTTTTACTCTGAGCCTTTATTTCCTCATCTGCAAAGTGTGTTATGTCATATATGTACCTTCTTACAATAAAGATGAAAAGCAAAAATGTACAGGAAGAAAGAAAAACAATTAGAATGTCTGCTACGTGATTCCATATGAGGGACATAAATAATATTGGGATGAGGGTCAATCCTGGACATAGTTCATACTAAAAGGATGTTGACTTTTTTTTTTTAATTTAATTTATTTTTGGCTGCGTTGGGTATTCATTGCCGCGCACAGCCTTTCTCTCGTTGAGGTGAGCAGGGACTACTCTTCGTTGGGGTGCGCGGGCTTTTTATTGCGGTGGCTTCTCTTGTTGCAGAGCACGGGCTCTAGGCGAGTGGGCTTCAGTAGTTGTGGCGTGTGGGCTCAGTAGTTGTGGCTTGTGGGCTCTAGGCCTCAGGCTCAGTAGTTGTGGTGCACAGACTTACTTGCTCCGCGGCATGTGGGATCTTCCTGGATTGAACCCATGTCCGCTGCATTGGCAGGTGGATTCTCAGCCACTGCGCCACCAGGGAAGTCCCAAAAGCATGTTGTTGACTTCCAATACTGAAGGTTTCTTTGTGGTCATGGAATCTTCCCCCACCCCTCCCAACTTCTTTTCATGAATACAGTGTTGGTGATTCAGGATGAAGCAGGGGGTGGGATGGTATTAGGTCTTTAGTTGGCAAAGCCATAAAGCTTTTCGGAAGATAATGTTCATGTTCCCCGAAGAGACTCTATCTGGGAAGGCCCAGAACCAAGAAGTCAAGTACAGACACTGAGTGAAAGCAGGTAGGATCAAATGTGTGCTGCTTGGCCAGAGCGAAGGTCTTTTTTTTTTTTTTTTTTTTTTTTTTAAGAACCTACAACTTTTGACATACATACATTTATTTATTTATTTATTTACATCTTTATTGGAGTATAATTGCTTTACAATGCTGTGTTAGCTTCTGCTTTATAACAAAGTGAATCAGAACAAAGGTCTTAATTGATTGCCTGGAATGTCAGTTTACATTTGAGAACGTGCCTTCAGGAATCAGAGATGGGGCAGACAGACTGTGCCCAGATCAGTTTATTGCAGCTCATTTTTTGTTTTTGTTAAAGAAGTTGTTCTTTTCAAGCTGTGTGCGTGCGTGTGTGTGTGTGTGTGTGTGTGTGTGTGTGTGTGTGTGCATAAAAATGGCTCACGCTATGTCTGCACCAGACCCGTTATGGGAATGGATAAACTCCAGCCCTCAGGACTGTCAATCTAACATCATGACTAAAACTAAATTTAAAAAAAACAGAAACAAAAAACAGAGAGAGGAGGAATTGGAATACCTTAGTGTATATATATATATTTTTTTACCTTTATTAAATTCTGGTCTTGACTCTAGGAGAGGGGGAAAAAATCATTTTTCTATTCTAGCCCCCGAAGGTTCCCATTACTGGGCAGGTTGAAGGAGTGTAATAACACCACCAGAGACAGGAGAGTGTGTTGAGAATGCCCGCATATTCTGCTCAGGAAGCAGAGCTGGGGAGGAGCCTGACTGCTGAGCTGGAGCCCACCTGTGCCTGCGCTGTGCTGGGGGCAAGACCCACCATCGACACCACCCGCACTGCCCTGCCTGCTGCTCCACTGCCCAGAGCCAGCAGGGTCGGGAGCCCTGGTGAGAGGAAGCAGTGGGGTCACCTTGGAGCCCCAGGGCCCTAAGGCAGAGGGCTCTGCCATCCGGCTATGGTAGGAAGCAAGGCAGGTGAGCCCATGAGTGGAAAGCCAGGAGGGCAGGCTGGCAGAGCGGGAGCCCACAGACTTAAGTGTACACGCCCCATTGTGCTATTTGCTGCCTGTGTGACACTGGTGAGTCCTCCCTGCTCTCTGGGAGTCTGTTACTCACTAGAAACATGTGGTGATAACAGCCCATGATGCTCATGGACAGCGGCATGACGGCATGCGGACATAAGATGCCCGGTGGGCCTGACGTGTCCCAGGCAATCATTAAGGGTTAGTGTTAGTGTTCCAGTCCTGCATTTATTTACTCAATCCTAGGCCACAGTAGCCACAGTATTAGGAGCTTGGGATTTAAACACGAATAAGGTAGGGACCCTGCCCTCCAAGAATGCAAGGTTTCCTTCAAGGGTGCAGAGAAATAACCACGGTGTGACCAAGCGAGCATAACTTGCTTGTAGACGTGGAAAGCATCTCTCTGCTGTCCCAGTTTCAGGAGGCCCTGGAAGGCTTGGCAGAGGAAATGGCCCAGGAGTTGGGGAGCAGTAGAGACTTGCCAGGTGGTGAGGTGCGGACAGGCGGGGAGAGAAGATTCCAGACGGAGGGAACAGAATGTGCAGGTGGGAAGAGATACCATGGTGTATTCAAGACCCTGGGATTGATTAGTTCTGTATTACTGGGTTAGTACATTTTTATTATTTTTACTCTAGACCAGTGGTTCTCACCAGGAGGCAATTTTGCCCCGTTGGGGACATTTGGCCATGTTTGGAGACGTTTTTGTTTGTCCCAACTGGTGGAGGCAGAGATGCTACTGGCATTTAGTAGATAGAAGCCAGAGATGCTGCCCAGTATCCCAACCAGCACAGGAGAATCCCCACAACAAAGAACTATCTGACCCCAAATGTTCATAGTTCCAAGGTGGAGAAACCTGGCTCTGGTACATCAGAACCTGGCCTGGTAGAGAAGGTGGTTCCTCAGGTGTTGCCTCTTTGATTTTAGTCAAAGACTTATCCCCCATCCCTGTCCCAAATATCCCCTAATGTTGTCATGGTGCCGACCACTCCCCTCTTAGAACTGAATATTCATGACAGTGACTGAAATGCACATGGGATCTATGACTTGATTCCATCCATCCGAATTCGTCATTAGCAGCCATTTGCACCTTAGCCTGAATCATTTCATCAGATTATTCAGTCATTTAGCAGGGAACACAGCTTTGGATGTGGGGGGCATGGGGGCTGTAAAGTTCTGGAACTGGGTTGCTTGGAGGGCCAGGAAAGCCACATCAGGTTCTGTAGCTAGAGAGGTATAAGTGGTTTTCCCAGCATCACAACTATTCCGTTGATCATCTGCTCTTGGCCCAGTACTGATCTAGGTGTGTCACTGAATCATTTCTTAGGCACTCATCAGTTCCTCCATTTGGTCTGTAAGTATTCACTGAGCATCCACTGTATGCCAGACACCTTGTGAAGTGCTGGACCTCGTGGTTTGGGTATTACCACTCCATTTCACAGATGAGGAAACTGAGGCCCAGAGAGGGGAGGCCACTGCTAAAGGCCACAGAACCAGGGCTCACATCCAAGGTGCCTTTTAACCCATGGATTGAAGTGGCCGTGTCCCTCTCACCAGCTGGGCTAGGACTTTGGTTTCGGTCTGTGTCTGACAACATTAAGTGAAAGAAACTTGATGGAGTGTAGTACGTAGTACTCATCCCTGCTTGACAGAGTGGTGGAGGAGATGTGCCTTTTCTTGCATCAGGAATGTGTGCTAGTGGACAAGGAGCTGGAAAATTAGGCTGTCCATCAGCCCGGGCCACCTCTGCACGCTTCACATTTTAATTTCCAGAGGCTTTCTTTGATTCTTGCTGTTATGTTTGTCCCAGGCAGGGAAGCAAACAGGAAATGGGTTGCTGTTCTTTGGGCTGCATGATGAGGTGTTAGTGGGTGGCCCTCATGGGGAGCTTGGGGTGGAGGAGGGACTGTCTGACTTCTTGGTCAGGCTCTAGGTCAGGAAAGCAAAGAGCTATGAGAGGGGCACTTAGTACACCTGACTGAGCTGTCCAGAGTCTGAGAACACAGCAGAGGTTCTGCTCTTCCACGTGCCTTGAAAGGAAGCAGAAGGTGCTGGTTCTGGTCAGTAAGGAGGGGCAGAGTGACAATATGGGGTCAACATGGACTTTAAATGTAGACCTTCATGGAGTACAAAGTCCAGAGCTACCACTTCCTAGCTCTGTGACCCTGGGCAAGTTACTTAACCTCTCTGGGCCTGTTTCTTAATTGGTTGATTCTAAGTAAATATGGTCCTATATGCAAAGGTCTTTCCATCTTCTCCTCTGAAAGGCACACAGAACAGCCTTGTTTGATGATTCTCAAACTTGGGCACAAAGTCATCCCAGGCAGAAGCTGATGAAAGTGCATATGCCTTGTGTCCTGCCACATTCCTGTATGAGTCCAGTGAATGTGGGCCCTGGGAATATGCATTTCAAGGAGCATCCCAGTCATCCTTACTGGGGATAAATAAGCAGGGGAAACAAACCTTTGTGATCTCTTAAATCAATGCATCTCTCCCCTGCCGGCAAAACAAGCTCACTTGGTGGCTTTGTTTGGTTCTCCCTGCTGCCTGGTAAAGTAGATATTTTCACTATCTTCATTTTGTGGACGAGACAAGAGGACCAAAAGGCTTATTTAAAACAGTTTCTACCTTTACATCAGCTTTCAATGTGTCAGTTCCAATGTTATGAACTCGAACCCAGGGCATAGTAGAGAAATTGTGGGGCTGGGAATTGGGCAGGCTGCCTCTCCCACTAAGTGTCTTGTGGGTCTTGGGCATTTTTACCTCCATGTCCAGATCTCTTGGCCTCAGTTTCCTATTATGTGAAATTGGAACCACTGACAGGGAATGAACTCAGACTCCTCACTTATTCTTTTTTTTTAACCTCTTTATTGTAGTATAATTGCTTTACCATGGTGTGTTAGTTTCTGCTTTATAACAAAGTGAGTCAGCCATACATATACATATATCCCCATATCTCCCTCCCTTCCACCCTCCCTATCCCTCCCCTCTAGGTGGACACAAAGCACCGAGCTGATCTCCCTGTGCTATGTGGCTGCTTCCCACTAGCTATCTATTCTACATTTGGTAGTGTATATATGTCCATGCCACTCTCTCACTTCGTCCCAGCTTACCCTCCCCCCTCCCTATGTTCTCAAGTCCATTTTGGGATGAATTTCTTATTCCCATTTTACAGGGCAGTAAAGTAACTTGTCTGAGGTTTTACAGTTATAAAGTGGGAGAATCCAGGTTTTATTTTTTTCCTGCTGGGCTGGAGGCCTCGCTGTGCTGCCGGGAGAAAGCACTGGATTAAAATATAGGTGGAATCGCGTTGAGTATTAGTCTGTCACGTGAGGGTGCAACTATAGATCTGCATGAAGCAACTCATTATGGGGCCCCACTACATATAGAATAAAAAAGCATGTTCAGAGCGGAGCACGACCCTTAATGATTACTTTGATCTTATCAGAATAAATGGTTCCTTTAGAGCAAAAGGCTCACTCCTTGGAAGAGAAGGAACTATTCCCAGGAGCCTTTGGAAGAAGCAGTTTTCTGAGTGGTGCCCTGTATGAAACACATGTGCCTTCATTTGCCTCTCACAGTGACTAGTTGAGTCCCCTCCCCTCAGAGCGGGAGAACCAGCGTCGGGTGTGGTCCTTCTGGAGTACTGTATGTTCACAGAGTGCTTTATAACAGTTGGGTCTGATACCCTCTGTAACCCCAGGCCTTTCTCAGGGCAGCCCTGCGTGGGAAAAGTGGCAGTCAGTGGCTGAGACGCAGGACTTGGTTACCATCCAGCTTGGGCACCTCCTGGGTGACCGTGGGCACACCTTTTCCACTGGGGGCCCCAGGTTTCCATCACAAAATGAGGGCATTGCATGCGTGCATTCTGAACCCCCTCCGGAGTCATGCTCCACATTTGAGTTAGCTCTCTTATACTTGGAGCCCCAAGCTGGGCCAACAGGAAAGGGGTGACACATCCCTCAGAGAGCACAACACCACTGAATCAGCCCTGACCTTGGATTCCTGGCCTCCCTGATACCAGAGGCTCTTCAATGTCTGCTGATCCTCCCAAGTGTCTTCTTCCTTCAGCCAGGAAGAAGGAAAGTCTAAGATGGACCAAGCCTGGAGCAGGGGCCTGGGGACTTTGGGGTAACCTACACTGTGAGACGGCTGTGGTCGCATTATATTCAGATGCACGATGATAATAATAATAGCTAGCATTTATAAAATGTAGATTTTCCTGCCACAGTTGTAAGCGTGTTACACATTATAACATATCTAATCCTCACAAAATTCAGGGATAGAGGCATTATTATATCCCCATTTTATAGATGGGAACACTGAGGCCTAGAGAACATGAGCAACTATTGAAAGGCCTACACATCAGCGGGTGGAAGAGGAGGGATTTGGACTCAGTCAGGCTGACCCCCAAGACCGTGCCCTTACCCTGGGCCGCACAGCCTCACTACTGAGCATCTTGTAACTTGGCAGGAGAGTTCCATTCTGCCTGCATTCCACTGTGGCTCCAACAGGGATCCAAAAGAAAGCAGGGACATTCTGGGCCACCTTGGATCTGGTACCTTGCTGAGCCGCCAGCATCTCTGACCAGGGGTTCAACTACCCTCCACACACCCAGTCCTGCTGGTTCTCTGCCCTGGCTCCCGGCCCCTCTCTGGACTGGGCAGCTAGGGCCTGGCACTTGGCCTGCCTTCACCGAGTGTCAGAGCCCTGCCAGTACTGTAGCCGGGAGGGCTGCTCCTGTATCCAGGACCCAGCTCTCTGGGGACTCCTCCCTTCAGTTCTCCCAAGGCTGGGGGGTGGTCTCTGCAGCGGTGTTAATAGCTGGCAATGGATGGAATCACAGGGGTACCTTCAGTGCCTTAAATCAAAGGCCTGGGTTTGACAATCCCAGTAGTTGGGGGGGTAAGAAATGAGATGTGAGGCAAAAGCTTGGTTCTGCTATTAACTCACAGTGTGATCCTGGGAAGGAGACTCAGCTGTCTTGGAACCTTGGTTTCCCCACCTGTAAAACTGGGGTCAAGAACTTACATTTCATTACTTTATTCATTCAACATCTGTATTGAGTGCCTGCTATTTCCCGGGCATGTTTTAGGCTCTCCTAACTCAGCAGTGAATAACAGCTGAGTAAAGCCAGCCCCAAGGTCCTTTTCAGTCCTGGCATTCGATGGGCCCGTGAACTTACGGTGGGTGGGTGTGGAGGCGTATATGGGGCAGAGATGCGGAGATGCTTCCTGAGGCTCTGAAACCTCATCTAGGGGTGCAAGGCTCCAAAGGTGTTTCGTTTCTGCGTCCTGAGGGAGAAGAGATTGTGCGTGAGTGTGTGTGAATGAGAGAGAGAGAGGAGGGGAGGAGAGAGAGAAGAGACAGTGTGGTGACGGATAGAGGAGGGACAGTAGACGGAAAAGGAGAAAGCAGAAGGAACAGCGAATAGAGGAGGAGGCAACAAAGGGAAGAGGTGAGAAGAGGGACGAATACACAGAGCCAGAGGGTTCTCTGTTTATGTTCCTGGAGCCCAGATAGACCCACAGAGTGTACCCTCCTGAGCTCCACTCCGCTTCCCTCCGTCTTTCATGGATTCTGGCATAGCTTCTCACCTCCCCTGGCCTCAAAGGCAAAAGGATCCCGAGACTCGAGTCCGCACTACACTAGGATCCCACCAGCTGTCTGTGTGTCTGTCAGGAAGCTGCCGGCCGCACACTGGTCTGTGGTTTGTTCTCCTCCCCACAGTGCCCACTAGGAAACCTGAAAGTGGAAGGCCCAGCAGTATTCAGATTTTAGGGAGTCCGAGTCCAGCTCTTCTTGGGGGCAGGGATGCAAATTGTGGGGGTGATGCCCTCAGATAGAGGGCATGTGCAGACGGAGAGCGTCATCCTGTACGTATCCCTCCAGGCTAGGGCTCCGGGCTCCTTCCTGACCACATAGAGTACTATGGCCCGGGAATCTACAGCTTCATCCCTTTCAGTGCCTATCCTCCCTCCAGCCCCTCAAGAGGCTCTTGTAAGGGAGAGAGTAAAGATGCTGCTATAGAGAGAAAGCCTACCATACCTCCTTCCTTCCTTTCTTTTTCTCTCCCTCCCTCCCTCCCTCCCTCCTTCCCTCCTTCCCTCCTTCCCTTCCTTCCTTCCTCCCTCCCTCCCTCCCTCCCTTCCCTCCTTCCTTCCTTGCTTCCTTCCTTCTTTCCTTCCTTCCTTCCTTCCTTCCTTCCCTCCCTCCTTCCTTCCCTCCCTCCCTCCCTCCCTCCTTCCTTCTTTCCTTCCTTCCTTCTTTCCTTCCTTCCTTCCCTCCCTCCCTCCCTCCTTCCTTCTTTCCTTCCTTCCTTCTCCTTCTCCTTCTCCTTCCCGCCCCCCCCCCCACCCCGTTCATTGAATTATCAGTACTGTTTGGCAAGTTATGCTTACTTTTTAATTACCCCTAGTTTATGGATGAGATCCCCAAGCACAGAGAGAGGAACTGGCTTACCTGGAGGTACTCAGGTAATCCGTGTTGGACCCTACACACTTCACAATGCTGCCTGATTCCAAAGCCCACAGTCAGGGAAGCCACCACAGAGGAGTGGTTAATTGCATGGGCTGGATTGCCAGAGAGTGTGTGATTTGCAATCAGTGATCAAATCTTTCAGCACTTCATGTTTGTCGTTTTTTTCATCTGCATGATAGGATTGGTGTGAATATCTACCTCCTAATATTGTCGTGAAGGTGACATGAAATAGTTCATTTAGATCACTTAAAGTTCTGGGCACACAGCAAGCCCTCAACTGATATTACCTATTATTACCATCTGACCACAGGGAGTGGGAGATTCAAATTAAGATCCTCCAGCAAAGATGTATCTTAAGAGGTCAGAGTTAGGGAAAGCTGGCTCACTCCATCCTGGACTGAATTTAGGGAACTGAAACTTAACACAATGAAAAGTGCTGCTCAAGTGTTCAAAGAAACAACTGCAAAGTTTTGAAGAAAGAAACGAGGGAACAAATATTTGCAGAGAACTTCTGTTTGCCAGATGTTGGATGGATCACGGAAGCCCTGGTGAGAAAGGTGACATGATCCTATTTTTTTAGACAAGGAGTCTGAGTTTTAGAGAGTTAGAAGGATTTGTCTAAGCTCACATGTCTGGTAAGAAGTCCAGGTGGGATTGTAATCCAGGCTGGCTTCAGAGACACATGCTTGTCAGTCTCCCAGCTGTGGGCCGAGGTTGGCAATTGCGGGAAATCTGGTGAAGCAATTGACCTTCAAAGTCTTAGCAACTCAGCTGAGTACATAGACAGTGTCTCTGGATTGTTATTCTTAAAGAAAACTGGAAAACGGGCTCGACCATTTCACTGCTGAGGATTCTGTAAGGACTTCTTAAATATTGCTGTGCTTATTCTTTGAAATAAAAGGGGAGAAAACTACCCTGTATAATATTTAAAAGTTCATAAAACATTGTGAAGTACCTAGGTCATTTAGGAAGGTGTGACCACTTATGGTTCTAGCAAGGCTAGAGGTTCTAAATTCAGGGGATTTTGATGGAAAACATCAGAGTATATTGGACTAAATATTTGTTATTCGTGTCATGGATTTGTTTTGAAGGAGGCAGTCCAAAGGTACCCTGCTGAGCAGTTCTCTTTCAGATCATTCTCGGTTCCTTCTATGTGGAAACACTTCCCAAGGGTTTTCTTTACTGACATAGGTGGCCTTAGGGAACAATCTCAGGTACACTATGAAACACAAGAATCTGAGCGTTCACCTATAAAAATATGAAAGGATAGGACACAGCAAGGGCAGGTTTTGGTGACCAGTAAAGAATTTGTCCTTAAATAAGCATACTCAGGTCAGAGCTGGGTAGGGGATGATCCAGAAAACCCTGGAAGCTAAGAGGACAACTGTAGGGCCACAGGGCCTTGTCTTGGAGTTGATAAAGTGGGGAGCGATATTTAGATCTCGGCAAAAGAGATCTGAATGGTGTTTTGGGAAATGGAAGTGAGCTTCAGGTTTGGCCACTGACGCCCGTTCTCTGAACCCTGTATCTTCATTGCTAACGCAGACCCTGGTTGTCCTGGGATGCTCTTTGTTCTAAATGAAATTAGGCTTCAATCTATAAGTCACTTCACTTAAACATTCAGGATGGGGGTAGGCAGACTCGCTCTGTGCGTGTCTGCCTGTGAGTGAAACAGACATGTTTTTAGCAGTGTTTTATGAAAACAATAAAGTCCAAAGCCCCAATAACTACAGATTCTCTCTCCTTTTCAACTAGGTGTCCTTTGGGGATTCAAGCCTTAAGGTGTTGTCTTGCAGTGCATTAGAAACCTGTTAAAAGCCTCTGCCTGTTAGTTAGGGAAGTGATACATAGTGTTTTTGCTTTGTTCCTGAGAAGAAGGGGATTTGCAGGAAGAGAGGGGTGGAAGGAATGCTTAGGAAGCAGCGACATAAGTGTCAAAGCACAAAGGAAGAAAAGAAAGTTCCAGAGAACACTTAGAAGGTTGAGACAGGTCTCGTCTGGTCTGGCTTTCAAAGCCTCTGTACCCTTTTCCAAATTGCCATGAGACACGGAGGTCCTGGTCTTCAGTGCGCATCCATGACTGTATCCCGAGCCATCTCATCACAGATGGACCACATGTCTTACGTGTGAGATCATCCCCAGTGTCTGACACCTGTCGGGACTGGCTGGTGCTGGAGACTCATGTCTCAGAGAGGTTTGGTGACTTTGCAAGGTCACCCAGCAGGCAGTGGCCCCAACGTCGTGAGTCAGGGACACCCAAGGCCTTGTTTATCTTCAGCATGGGGTTTTGCACTTTCTTGCACAGAAAGCTTTTAGAAAACTTTTCCCATCTTCACTTGACAAACATTTGACCACTCCTCATGGCTGTGCTGGGACACCGTCTGCCCAGGAAACCTTCCATGGTTGCCCTTTAAGGTAAAGTTAATCATCGCCTCCTGTGCATTAGTTCTCTGTCACATGATTCCGGAGCTGTATTTCTCACTCCCGTGTGTTGAGGAGCTGAATGCTCATCCCACCAATGTGAGGCCTCACTGAAGCAGGAGGAGACCTGGTCTGATTCCTCCCTGTCTCTTGACCATCTCACGCTCACAGGCTCCTTGGAGCTGGAGCTCAGTAAATACAAAATAATCCAAACAGAAGAGCCAGGTCAGAACCAAAGCCCTGGGTTGCAGTGTCCTAAGGGTCTGCCGTAACTACACATGTGTCCTCCCCAAGACCCTTTCCATCAAAACCCCACACAGAGGACCTCAGTGCAGACAGTGAGGGGCGAAGGAGATAAAGTAGCACCCGGTGCTGTGTGTCAACAAAGGGGGGCTGCAATGAGTCAGGTTTCTAAACAAGGAGTCTTAACGCTGGCTTTATTTACTTTGTCAGGAGTTGGGCAGGGAGGGGGGAAGCAACATAAAAAGTGAAACCACGTTAGTAAACAAAGGGATGCCACAGTCTGTGGAGTCTGCAAACTTTCATCGGGGAGTGAGACATCATGAAGATAGGCGCGGTGGCCACATGGCTTTGACGCATTTCCCACGGGTTTGTTCCAGTTTTGATCGCAGTCCTGAAAGGATTTAACACATTTCAAAAATGTTCAGAAGACTTGGACTTCTGAGCCCTTCATTTTAGGGGTGGGAGGATGGAGGCTCCAGGAGGGGAATGGGTCTGTTCAAAGTCATAGCAC
Source organism: Tursiops truncatus (assembly GCF_011762595.2). Lineage (NCBI taxonomy): Eukaryota > Metazoa > Chordata > Mammalia > Artiodactyla > Delphinidae > Tursiops > Tursiops truncatus. Next base: position 98,730,468 of record NC_047039.1, on the reverse strand, counting down.
ATAAGTGAATGGCAGGGTTGGGTCTGGAGCCCTGGACCCCATGTGCCTATTCTAGGGAGACTTATGAGCCAAGTCTAGCCTGGAACTCCCAAACCTTCATCATCTCAGGGATATCATCATCATTTTGGCCATATCTGCATTTTCTTTTTTACTTCTTTTTTTCCTTACAGTAATATGTGCGTTGTAAATGGAAACTTTAATATCATGATGATAAATGGAAAACTAGCATCACTTACGAAAATTAGAAGAGGCCGCTATAAAAATGAGTACAATGAAAGCAAAGCAGTGCTATTACATTCTGGCCCCTGGTGCGAGCAGCCAGGGGGATTTGAGCCTGAGGGCTGCTCTCTCTGGCTTGTTAGGGACCTTGTAGCCCCTCACCGATACTTTCTCCTTGAGGTTAGCGGAAGGGCCAAAAGACACTGGAGAGGATATAGCTTTCTCACGTTGTTATTCTCTCTTCATTAATTTGTTGAAAATGGACTGCGTGCAGTCATCCTCTGCGCCAGCATCCGTGCATCTCCCTGCACTTTGGAAAATTTCCCCTAATATATTAGCAGCAAGAGAGAAGCCTTAGGGGCAAGAGGGCTTTTCTTGTTACCTTCGTGATAGCTAATCTGTACTAAGTGCTTACTCTGGGGTTCGTGGTTTACCTACTCTACTTCCTTGGATAGATACGCTCAACTGCCCTATTTAAAGATGGGGAGACTGAGGGTCAGTAACGTGCCCAAGGTCTCATAAAGGCTAACTCGCAGTGGACCCAGGGGTCACCTTGGCCGTCTGGCTCCAGATCCCCATTTTACCATGCTATTCTGATCATAATGGGGGGACAGCTCAGAGGCCCTTTGGAATTGTTTCCGCCAAGGAAGGCCAGAAAGAGCTTCAGCAGGGATATACTATGGGTACCATGAGAAGAGCATTTGCTCAGTTAATACATACTAATGAGCACTTAATATGTGCCAGGCACTGCACTAGGCTCCTGGGGGACACAGCAGTGAACAACACAGGCAAAAATCCTTGTAGCTGTGGAGCTTACTTTCCAGTATGTATGCATAGGGCAACTAAAAAGAAATAATAAATCATAAATGATGTTTATTAGGCAGGCCACCTGATTTCTTCTTTTGAACTTGCCCTTTATGCATTAGTTTGGCCTATTTGGGCATGTTTCTGTCTGTCAGTTTCTGAATCTGTAAAACAAAGGGTAGACAAGATGTTCAGTTTCTAGGCTCTGAGATTCTGGGTGGGTTTGTGCTTCCCTTTTGCTGCTGAGTCCAGGAAGGGAGTGGTTGGTGATTCCTTGAGCTTTCACTTGGGGTTGGGTCCTAGGAGCCACAATGACTGGCATCTGCCTCTGGTGGGAAGTGGGGCCCTGAAAATCAGTCCTGACTGGTCATGAGCAGGGTCTGCGGACATGATTTCACTAGGAGGATAAATTTAAAAATTTATCTAGTTAAATTTATTTAACTACGTTCTGTAGTCTTCCTCATGTCTTCTCATGAAGCAGCTTTTCTTTGGTGGGGGGAGGGTAAGCCTACCATTTACTGAGAGCTCATGTCTATGCCTGATGCTTTATTAAGCACTTTACATGCATTATCTTAATGAAGCTCACAGCAGCTCTGTCTTAAATTAGGTTCCTCTAGAAGCAAACCCTGGGAAAGGAGATGAGTGCAAGTAATGTATTTGGCAGTTGGTCCCAGTAAGCCCCAATAGGGCAAATGAGGCAGGCCTAGGCAGGGAGCCAGTGAAGGGTGCATAACTGAGCAGGGGGCTCCTGTGGGCATCAGGGACTCAGTCCCACTGAGGAACTCTGGGCGACACTCTAGAACATGCCACGGACCATCCCAAGCTGGGGCATTTATTCCCCACCTCCCATCTGTCATTGGCTAAGGGCTATGACATTGAGGGATGGGGGGAAACAGGTGGAGGACATTAAAACTCCTTGGCATTTCTGGCCTCTTCACGAGGGTTAGGAAGGGCCTGGGTGGAGTGCAGGTACCTACAGGAGAAATCGCTATCGCCTGTACAGGGAAGGTGTGTCCCAGGGAGGATGTGGGTAAGGCACAGATGGTGTTGGCTACACACCCTGCCAAGTTAGCACCGTCACTAACTCACTCAGAGTTGAGGACACTGAGGCTCCGAAAGGGGAAGTGTCGAAGACAGGACCAGGGATGGAATTGCGGGGCCCATCCAAGATGAGAACGTGGGGCACCTTGTTCACAAATTATTAACACTTTCAAGGTGGTGACAGCGAAGCCTTAACTAAGCCCTTTGTGACCTCACAAGTCATACACCAGGAGCTGGCTCTGGTCAAGGATCTCAGAGGTATAAATGACACCTCTGAAGCCACTGGTGTGCCTGTCACCACCCGTTGTCTTTTTAACGTCAACACTCAGTGGCTTCCAGTGCAGGTCAGAGTAGATTCTATGGGAAAGGAGGCTGGATTTTGTTGAAGCCTGCTCCATTTTTTTCTCAGGCAAATCCTTTCCTCTCCGTGGGCCTCAGTTGGCTCATTTGTTTAAAAAAAAAAAAAAAGGTAATCCTGTTGCCTCTGGGATGGAGGGATTACTTCCCCTCCAGCTCTTTCACCCTCATCTAGGAGAGGAGAGCTCTCTCATATCTGTTCCTGCTTTTGGGTCAGTGACCTCAGGGTCAGGATTTCTCATCTTGAAAATGCACTGCCTGCCACAGAGCACATTCGGAAAAGAGCATTGATCTGGGGGGTCAGAAGGGCAGGCCCTAGTCCCCATCCAGACGTTTATTGTACAGTGACCTTGGCCAAGACACTTCACCTCTTCCAACCTCAGTGTTGCTAACTCTGTATTATCTCCCAGGGATCATCCAGCGGTGCTTTCCTCTGCTAAATAGCCAATATTATCGAGATGAGCCAGCCACCTCAGGTAGTACATGCAGCTGCAGGAGGGCCAGTAAGAGGAGTGAATACTATACGGTGAGGACCATGGACTTAGGTTGTGTGGGTCTGAATGCTACCTCTGCTGTTGAAATCCCCTGTGATCTTTGCTTAGCGTCATTTCTCTGACCCAAATGTGTATGTATGTGTGTGTGTGTTTGTGTGTGTGTGTGTGTGTATATACAGATACATGCATCCATACGCACACACATACATCTATGAATACATAATGGGTTGTAATAACTGTCCTGAAAGGTGGTTGTGAGGATTATGTGGGAAAGTGTGTGTGAAAGAGTTGGTGGGTGGTTAATGCTTCTCATTGTGGCAAGGGCCAGAGGGGTATATTAAGGTAATTTTGCATCTCTCTTTCCTTGCTGCTTTGGAAAATAGTTGTGCAAATATTTTTAAAACATCTAGTCCAGATCCCAGGGAGAAGACTGGGGTTGGCTGCGTGAACACAGCCAAAGGGGGCTAGTGCGCCACAGCTAGCCGGGAGGGAGTCCGGGAAAAAGTCTGGACCTGCCTAAGAGGCAACAGACCATTGTTTCGGGGTGCGCGAGGAGAGGGGATTCAGAGCGCTGCCTAAATGAGCTCCAGAGACGGGCGCGAGCCGCGGCTAAAAGCGCGGACCCCAGAGACGGGCATGAGACGCTAAGGCTGCTGCTGCCGCCACCAAGAAGCCTGTGTGCGAGCACAGGTCACTATCCACACCTCCCCTCCCGGGAGCCTGTGCAGCCCGCCACTGCCAGGGTCCCAGGATCCAGGGACAACTTCCCCAGGAGAACACATGGCGTGCCTCAGGCTGGTGCAACGTCACGCTGGCCTCTGCCGCCGCAGGCTCACCACACACTCCATACCGCTCCCTCCCCCAGCCTGAGTGAGCCAGAGCCCCCATATCGGCTGCTCCTTTAACCCCGTCCTGTCTGAGCAAAGAGCAGATGCCCTCAGGCAACCTACACGCAGAGGCGGGGCCAAATCCAAAGCTGAACCCCAGGAGCTGTGCGAACAAAGAAGAGAAAGGGAAATCTCTCCCAGCAGCCTCAGGAGCAGAGGATTAAATCTCCACAGTCAACTTGATGTACCTGCATCTGTGGAATACCTGAATAGACAACGAATCATCCCAAAATTGACGGGGTGGACTTTGGGAGCAACTGTAGACTTGGGGTTTGCTTTCTGCATCTAATTTGTTTCTGGTTTTATGTTTATCTTAGTTTAGTTTTAGGGCTTATTATCATTGGTATATTTGTTTAGTGATTTGGTTGCTCTCTTCCTTTTATATATATATATATTTTCTCCTTTTTGTGAGTGTGTATGTGTATGCTTCTTTGTGTGATTTTCTCTGTATAGGTTTGCTTTTACCATTTACCCTAGGGTTCTATCTGTCCTTTTTCTTTGTTTTTTTTTGTACAGTTTTTAGTGCTTGTTATCATTGGTGGATTTTTTTGGTTTAGTTGCTCTTTTCATTCTTTCTTCTTTTTAAATAACTTTAAAAAATTTTAATAATATATATATTTATTTTAATAACTTTATTTTATTTATTTATTTATTTATTTATTTATTTATTTATTTATTTTCCTCCCTTTTCTTCTGAGCTGTGTGGCTGACAGGGTCATGGTGCTCCATCCGGGTGCCAGGCCTGAGCCTCTGAGGTGGGAGAGCTGAGTTCAGGACATTGGTCCACCAGAGACCTCCCGGCCCTATGTAATATCAGATGGCGAAAGCTCTCCCAGAGACCTCCATCTCAATGCTAAGACCCAGATCCACTCAATGACCAGCAAGGTGGACAGCCTGTGCCAAACTAGCAAGACAGGAACACAACCCCACCCATTAGCAGAAAGGCTCCTTAAAATCATACTAAGTTCACAGACACCCCAAAACACACCACCAGACGTGGTCCTGCCCACCAGAAAGACAAGATCCAGCCTCATATACCAGAATACAGGCACCAGTGGCCTTCACCAGGAAGGCTACACGACCCACTGAACCAAACTTACCCACTGGCAGCAGACACCAAAAACAACGGGAACTATGAACATACAGCCTGTGAAAAGGAGACCCCAGACACAGTAAGTTAAGCAAAATGAGAAGACAGAGAAACACACAGCAGATGAAGGAGCAAGGTAAAAACCAAACAGACCAAATAAATGAAGAGGAAATAGGCAGTCTGCCGGAAAAAGAATTCGGAGTAATGATAGTAAAGATGATCCAGAATCTTGGAAACAGAATGGAGGAAATACAAGAAATGTTTAACAAGGACCTAGAAGAACTAAAGAGCAAACAAACACTGATCAACAACACAATAAATGAAATTTAAAATACTCTAGAAGGAATCAGTAGCAGAATAACTGAGGCAGAAGAATGGATAAGTGACCTCGAAGATAAAATAGTGGAAATAACTACTGCAGAGCAGAAAAAAGAATGAAAAGAATGGAAGAGAGTCTCAGAGACCTCTGGGACATTAAACGCACCAACATTCTAATTATAGGGGTCACAGAAGAGGAAGAGAAAAAAAAAGGGACTGAGAAAATATTTGAAGAGATTATAGTTGAAAACTTCCCTAATATGTGAAAGGAAAGAGTTAATCAAGTCCAAGAAGCACAGAGAGTCTCATATAGGATAAATCCAAGGAGAAACATGCCAAGAAACATATTAATCAAACTATAAAAAATTAAATACAAAGAAAAAATATTGAAAGCAGAAAGGAAAAAGTGACAAATAGCATAAAAGGGAATCCCCATAAGGTTAACAGCTGATCTTTCAGCAAAAACTCTGCAAGCCAGAAGGGAGAGGCAGGACATATTTAAAGTGATGAAAGGGAAAGACCTACAACCAATGTTACTCTACCCAGCAAGGATCTCATTCAGATTCAACACAGAAATTAAAACCTTTACAGACAAGGAGAAGCTAAGAGAATTCAGCACCACCAAACCAGCTTTACAACAAATTCTAAGGGAACTTCTCTGGGCAGGAAACACAAGAGAAGGAAAAGACCTACAGTAACAAACCCCAAGCAATTAAGAAAATGGTAATAAGTACAAATATATCGATAACTACCTTAAACGTAAATGGATTAAATGCTCCAACCAAAAGACATAGACTGGCTGAATGTATACAGAAACAAGACCCGTATATATGTTGTCTACAAGAGACCCACATCAGACCTAGGGACACATACAGACTGAAAGTGAGGGGATAGAAAAAGATATTCCATGCAAATGGAAATCAAAAGAAAGCTGAAGTAGCAGTTCTCATAACAAACAAAATAGACTTTAAAATAAAGACTATTACAAGAGACAAAGAAGGACACTACATAATGATCAAGGGATCAATCCAAGAAGAAGATATAACAATTGTAAATATTTGTGCACCCAATATAGGAGCATCTCCATACATAAGGCAAACACTAACAGCCATAAAAGGGGAAATCAACAGTAATACAATAATAGTAGGGGACTTTATCACCCCACTTTGACCAATGGACAGATCATCCAAAATGAAAATAAGTAAGGAAACACAAGCTTTAAGTGATATATTAAATAAGATGGACTTAATTGATATTTATAGGACATTCCATCCAAAACCAACAGAATACACTTTCTTCTCAAGTGCTCATGGACCATTCTCCAGGATAGATCATATCTTGAGTCACAAATCAAGCCTCGGTAAATTTAAGAACATTGAAATCGTATCAAGTATCTTTTCCGACCACAGTGCTGTGAGACTAGATATCAATTACAGGAAAAAAACTGTAAAGAATACAAACACATGGAGGCTAAACCATATGCTACTTAATAACCAAGAGATCACTGAAGAAATCAAAGAGGAAATCAAAAAATACCTAGAAACAAATGACAATGAAAACACGATGACCCTAAACCTATGGGATGCAGCAAAAGCAGTTCTAGGAAGTAATTTTATAGCAATACAGTCCTACCTGAAGAAATAAGAAACATCTCAAATAAACAACCTAACCTTACACCTAAACCAATTAGAGACAGAAGAATAAAGAAACCCCAAAGTTAGCATAAGGAAAGAAATCATAAAGATTAGATCAGAAATAAATGAAAAAGAAATGAAGGAAACAGTAGTAAAGATAAATAAAACTAAAAGCTGGTTCTTTGAGAAGATTAACAAAATTCATAAACCAATTGCCAGACTCATCAAGAAAAAAAGGGAGAAGTCTCAGATCAACAGAATTAGAAATGAAAAAGGAGAAGTAACAGGTGACCCTGCAGAAATACAAAGCATCATGAAAGATTACTACAAGCAACTATAGGCCAATAAAATGGACAACCTGGAAGAAGTGGACAAATTCTTACAAAAGCACAACCTTCTGAAACTGAACCAGGAAGAAATAGAACATATAAACCGAGCAATCACAAGCACTGAAATTGAAACTGTGATTACAAATCTTCCAACAAAGATAAGCCCAGGACCATATGGATTCACAGGCAAATTCTGTCAAACATTTAGAGAAGAGCTAACACCTATCCTTCTGAAACTCTTCCAAAATATAGCAGAGGGAGGAACACTGTCAATCTCATTCTACAAGGCCACCATCACCCTAATACCAAAACCAGAGGGAAAAAAAAAAAAAAAAACAAAAACTACAGGCCAGTATACTGATGAACATAGATGCAAAAATCCTCAACAAAATACTAGGAAATAGAATCCAACAGCACATTAAAAGAATCATACACCATGATCAAGTGGGATTTATCCCAGCAGTGCAAGGATTCTTCAGTCTATGCAAATCAGTGTGATAAACCATGTTAACAAATTGAAGGAGAAAAATCTACATGATCCTCTCAATAGATGCAGAAAAAGCTTTCGACAAAATTCAACAGCTATTTATGGTAAAAAAAAAAAAAAAAAAAAAAAAACTCCCCAGAAAGTAGGCATAGGGGGAACTTACCTCAACGTAATAAAGGGCATATATGACAGAGCCACAGCCCACATCGTTCTCAATGCTGAAAAACTGAAACCATTTCCACTAAGATCAGGAAGAAGGCAAGGTTGCCGAATCTCCCCACTATTATTCAACATAGTTTTGGAAGTTTTAGCCACAGCAATCAGAGAAGAAAAAGAAATAAAAGGAATACAAATTGCAAAAGAAGAAGTAAAACTGTCACTGTGTGCAGATGACATGATGCTATACATACAGAATCCTAAAGATGCAACCAGAAAACTACTAGAGCTAATCAATGAATATGGTAAAGTAGAAGGATACAAAGTTGATGCACAGAAATCTCTTGCATTCCTATACATTAATGATGAAAAATCTGAAGGAGAAATTAAGGAAACACCCCCATTTACCACTGCAACAAAAAGAGTAAAATACCTAGGAATAAACCTACTTAGGGAGACAAAAGACCTGTATGCAGAAAACTATAAGACACTGATGAAAGAAATTAAAGATGATACAAACAGATGGAGAGATATACCATTTTCGTGGATTGGAAGAATCAACATTGTGAAAATGGCTATAGTACCCAAAGCTATCTACAGATTCGATGCAATCCATATCAAATTCCCAATGGCATTTTTCACAGAACTAGAACAAAAAATTTCACTAGTTGTGTGGAAACACAAAAGACCCCAAATAGCCAAAGCAATCTTGAGAAAGAAGAATGGAGCTGGAGGAATCAGGTTTCCTGATTTCAGAATATACTACAAAGCTACAGTAATCAAGACAGTATGGTATTGGCACAACAACAGCCATATAGATCAGTGGAACAGGATAGAAAGCCCAGAGGTAAACCCACACACATATGGTTACCTTATCTTTGACAAAGGAGGCTCTTAAGAATATACAATGGAGAAAAGACAGCCTCTTCAGTAAGTGGTGCTGGGAAAATTGGACAGCTTCTCATAAAAGAATGAAATTAGAACACTCCCTAATACCTCACACAAAAATAAAGTCAAAATGGATTAAAGACCTAAATGTAATGCCAGATACTGTAAAACTCTTAGAGGAAAATATAGGCAGAACACTCTATGACATAAACCACAGCAAGATCCTTTTTGACCCACCTCCTAGAGAAATGGAAATAAAAACAAAATGAACAAATGGGACCTAATGAAACTTAAAAACTTTTGCACAGCAAAGGAAACCATAAACATGACAAAAAGTCAACCCTCAGAATGGGAGAAAATATTTCCAAATGAAGCAACTGACAACGGATTAATCTCCAAAATATACAAGCAGCTCATGCAGCTCAATATTGAAAAAACAAACAACCCAATCCCAAAATGGACAGAAGGCCTAAGTAGATATTTCTCCAAAGAAGATATCCAGATTGCCAACAAAAACATGAAAGGATGCTTAACATCACTAATCGTTAGAGAAATGCAAATCAGAACTACAATGGGGCTTCCCTGGTGGTGCAGTGGTTGAGAGTCCGCCTGCCGATGCAGGGGACACGGGTTCGTGCCCTGGTCCGGGAAGTTCCCACATGCCACGGAGCGGCTAGGCCCGTGAGCCATGGCCGCTGAGCCTGTGTGTCTGGAGCCTGTGCTCCGCAACAGGAGAGGCCACAACAGTGAAAGGCCCGTGTACCGAAAAAGAAAAAAAAAAAAACAAAAAAAAAACAAACACACAAACTACAATGAAGTATCACCTCACACCAGTCAGAATGGCCATCATCAAAAAATCTACAAACAATATATGCTGGAGAGGGTGTGGAGAAAAGGGAACCCTCTTGAAGTATTGGTGGGAATGTAAATTGATACAGCCACTAGGGAGAACAGTATGGACGTTCCTTAAAAAACTAAAAATAAAACTACCATATGAGCCAGCAATCCCACTACTGGCTATATACCCTGAGAAAACCATAATTCAAAAAGTGTCATGCACCACAATGCTCATTGAAGCTCTACAATAGCTTTACAATAGCCAGGACATGGAAGCAACATAAGTGTCCATCGACAGATGAATGGATAAAGAAGATGTGGCACATATATACAATGGAATATTACTCAGCCATAAAAAGAAATTAAACTGAGTTATTTTTGGTGAGGTGGATAGACCTAGAGACTGCCATACAGAATTAAGTAAGTCAGAAAGAGAAAAACAAATACTGTATGCTAACACATATATATGGAATCTAAGAAAAAAGAAAATGGTCATGAAGAACCTAGGGGCAAGATAGGAATAAAGATGCAGACTTACTAGAGAATGGAATTGTGGACACGGGGAGGGGGAAGGGTAAGCTGGGACAAAGTGAGAGAGTGGCATGGACTTATATATACTACCAAATGTAAAATAGATAGCTAGTGGGAAGCAGCCGCATGGCACAGGGAGATCAGCTCGGTGCTTTGTGACCACCTAGAGGGGTGGGATAGGGAGAGTGGCAGGGAGACACAAGAGGAAGGTGGTATGGGGATATATGCGTACTTATAGCTGATTCATTTTGTTATACAGTAGCAACTAACAGAAATTGTAAAGCAATTATACTACATTAAAGGTTAAAAAAAAAAAAATCTGGTCTAGCTTTAAGATGGAACAGACCGTGGCCCCACTAGTCTGGGAGTTCCCCAGTGGAAAATCCCGCCGGCGCCTCTTGGCGGGACTGAACAGCGAGAAGGGGCTCAGCGCACATTATCAGATGAAAGATGGACTCTACCACCTCTTCAGCTGTTTCCCTTCGTCCCCATCTTCACTTCCTCCCTCTCTTCCCAACACTGTCCTGTTCTCCTTCCTGACTCCTTCCCTTCCTTTTTCCCCCCAAACGTATTCTCCTTGCTCATCTTCTTATTCAGTTCCCTGTTGGCTGGGAAAGCACCTCTGCAGTGTACCAAGTGCTCTTCTCTGGAAGGAAACACCTGAAGTCAGGAAGATTCCAGAGGCCAGGCAGTAAGCCAGGGCTGGCCAGCATGCTTCCAGATCCCCCTGAGTCCAGAAAGTGCTCCGGGGCAAGAGGAGCCACGTTCCCATTCCTCCTCATTCGCTGCCGTAGCGCTTTAGCAAGTGCCTTCACCTCGTGGAAGCCCAGTCTCCTCCCTGTAAAATGGGCTTGCTTATAGCTCCCTGGAGAATGTTCTGAGGATCAACTGAATTCACTGTGTGACGATGCTGAGCATCCTGTGTGGCCATCAGAAGAGCGTGCAGAGGATTAGGAGCGTGTTATTTCTGCTCCGGACTCGCCAGCCCCTGCATCCAGGGCGCTGCTCTGGCTTTCCAGCCAAGCTGCCTGCACAGTACATGGAGTCAGAGCCTCACAGGAATGTCACTGGGGCCACCGGGGGCCCGGCATCAGCGGGTCTCTTTCTGCCTCATGTGAGTCTTTCTCTTTCAAGGACATCAGCCTGTGGGCTGAAGTAGGAATTTTTTTCCCCCGTAACAGAATCAGAAAGCATTGAGTGGATGGACAGGCAGGGAACAGAGACTGTTCTGTTCTTCTTTGCTCCACGATGGCCTGTCAGTCATGCTAGGAAAGAGGAAACAGCTTTCAGAGACTGGGGGGGAGAGGATTTGCTCTTCCTCCTTGTGTACAAAACCAGGCCTCTTGGAGGACAGATCCAGAGATATTCCCATGGCAGAGAGGGGCTTTTCCTGATGTCGGTTATATGAGGACATAAATGAGTGCTTGGGTATATCCTTAGGCTGGATGTAGTCCTAGCTGTAGGTGTGTGCACGCCTGAGCACATCTGTGAATTTCTACCCATGAATGTGGTCATCTGCACCTACGTGTAAAGATACCAGTGCACATACATGTGAATTTGGATATGCAGGGTAGAGCATGCACAGCAGTGTGCAAATGGGGTGAACACACGGTGAGAGTGTGCATGTGTGAGGATCCTGCATACGCCTGTGGTTGCTGTGTTGTCAGTGTGCACATACGTATGTGGATATGTACATGGAGATGCCTGTCTACGTGTGTCGGGGGATGCGTGAATGTGCGTGCACGCACAGCTACTCGCGATGCTAGTGTGAGGAAGGGAGCAGTTTTGAAAGATGTACATGTGAGTCTACATGCAGCCACACGTATTCTGTAGCACTGGTGTCTGTATCGTACATAAATGCTTCGATCCGTGTACTCATGCATGTGCATGAGAAAATGGCTGCGAGTGAACACGTGTATTTGTGTGTGCAAGGAGATGTGGATGCCTTCCAGGAAGTAATGTAGACATTCGTGAGGAGGTGCCCATGTCTGTGAGCACACTTGTGCTTTGGGAGCACAGACAGATGAATATGTATGCTCACCTGCTGGGCATCTCTGCAGGTACTTTGAGGTTGTGCAAACTTGACTTCCTGCTTACCTCTAACTCCCCTGGGCTAATTCCCTTATATATTCTCTAGAGATGATTTCTCTAACTTTGTCCTCACTTGCAGTGCCAGCACACTGCCTGGTTGCCCCTGTGATGGGCACACCTGCCAATCACAAGAGCATTCTGGTAACATGTTTTTTTTCTAGTGTATTCCACATCACTCTGTGGACAAGAACCTGGGTGGTGATGATGGTGGTAGGAGTTAAACCACCAAGTGGTCATTAAAGAGCAGAATTCAGAAAAGATAAAAAGCCTGTCAGGAAGGTGTATGGGATGAGTGCATGGGACACCACGTTGGGGGGGCCCTCTGCTCCCCGTTTCCATTTGTAACTATCATGCGATAGAACTGATGATGAGAGTCCCCATGAGACTGTGAAGTGGGAGACATGGTCCTCTATGTTCTCTGGTAGCAGTAAGATACAGAATAGGGTCCAAGAACCTTTCCCACTAATGACATTCTCTAGTAAATCCTCTGAACAGCATCTGAAGATGGCATGGCTGTTCCCATTTTACAGGTGAGAAAAGTGAGGTTCGGAAAGGGAAGCAGGTCATTGGTGGAGCCAGAAGGCCACTTAGAATCTGGCAGATGGAATATAAGAGTCTGTCCTTGAGGTCAAGAGCCTGGATTCTTGCCGACCCAATCCCTGATTTACTAGGTAATCTGGGACCACCCCCTGTCCTCTCTGAGTTTCAGTTTTCTTGACTAAATGAGAAGTGGAGGTTCAGGAAAATGATTCCTAAAAACTCCAGCACAGGGCCTGGCATGGCAAAGGCTGAGTGGGCTGCATTGGCTCAGTCTAAGTGTAGTTTCTGTGGTTCCGGATGTGGAGCCGGCAGGTGGTGTGAGGGTGGGGGAGGTGTGACACTTCAGAGATCACGGTTCCTAATCCCATGCCCCAAGGATATTCCAGGTGGTAACCAGAGTGCCCTGAAGGGGTAATTGGACAGATGTGATTCTTATTCTCCAGAAATTTACAATCAAAGACAAGCCCCGGAGCCTCAGAGCACACAATCCCCAAACTCCACATTAACTGGCATAAAAACAATGAATCTGTGTAGCACAGAAGAGGTGGTGGGAGGAGCAGCACACTCTGTTACAGACCTCACTGAGCCAGTGCTGGTGCCAGGTCTCGTGCTGACACATTATCTCAACGCTGCACACGTGTGGATTTATTATGATTTGTAAGCCATAGCGGTGTTGGGAGGATGAAATGGGATGAAACATGCAAACAGCTAGGAACAGAGCTTGAGCACATCATAAGCACTTAATAAGTGTCAATCATTCCATTCTTTCAGGGAAAGTGGCTACGTTATAGCAGGTGCTGTTCTAGGCGCTGGGACACAGGGATGAAGAAGACAGTACAGTCTGTGCCTTCCTGGAACTCACACTCCAGTGATTATTATGACATTATTCCCCCCAGTTTATGAGGAAAATGAGACCTTGGGAAGTTAGGTGACTTCTGCAAGGTTACTCAACAAATAAAGAGAGTGGCAGGGGTGAGAACCCAGGTGGCTGGTTTCAGAGACCAAGCCCTGCCCCTGTGCTGTATTAGGGAAGCTGATAAATAGGGAGCAGTCAGAGCCAGGGAGCTGGGGTATTAACACGGGGAAAGGAATCGTGGCCTTTCTCACTGAGCCTCTTGGTTTCAGTTTTCCAGACATCTTCCATCAGGTTGAATAGTATTAATCATAACTATGAATTTGGCACAGAAAACATTTTATTCGAAGTATCTTCTCATGAATTTCTCCCTTTACTTATTCCAGTCTTCTAGTGAAGGTGTTGGGGGGAGGGATCAGTCCTCCCATGTGACAGGTGAGGGGGCTGCGGTCTCACCTAGGGTCACAGAGGCAAGATGAGAGTGGAATTCGTCTTTCCTGACTGCTAGCGTGGCAATATGGGAACCACATTCTGTCCACTTACCGGGGAGCCTGGAACTTAAATCAAATAAAAAGGTGTCCGGCAGCGGGTCACAGGAGTCCTTGGGCCTGAGCCTGTCGGAGAAATCCATGATTTGCCATCATTAAGGCCTCACTGTCCTGGTCCAGAAGGATATTGGACATCCCGAGCCTTTTTCTCCTTCTGCTCTGACGTAGTCAGAAAATCAAGAGGGTCCTTTCACCTTCCCCATCCCCAGCCTGGCATCCTCTTATCCTCCCTTTCCTGCCACAGGGCACCATCTGTAGCAGGTTTAAATTGGACTGAATGTTGTGGAATTGCAAGTCAAAAGGATCCTGTGATCATTCTGCCGAAGGCCCGGGGCTCTGTGCTCTGCCGCCTTATAAATAAGGGTAATGGAGTAACGGCTGAATGACAGTCAAGGCTGCTGTGAACACACCGAACAGGCACGGGACTTATTTAAGGAACATAGAGGCAGATTATGCTTCCGAAGCTATGCCGTCAGAGCCAGTCAGTACCTTCTCACTCTTTCAAATCAGGGCCACGGAGATTTTGATTAGGAGGAAGAGAGGCTGGGGGGATATGGTAGGATCCCGAACTCTGGGAAGTTTTCAGAATCCATTTGTCCTGTTCTACACATGCCCACTGAGAACCTATTCTGAGCTAGGTTTTAGGGAGAGAGAAGGCATTAAGGGAGTCTAAGCCTTCTTAAAGAAGCTGGGAGACTTGGGGAGCAGAGGGGTAGGTGAACTGTGAAATAACTAAATTGATAATTATAATACAATGTGATAAACACAGCAGTGAAAGGAAGCAGAGAGCAGGGGCCCCAACGCAGCTCTGGAGGGAGAGAGGCTTCGTGAAGGAGAAGTCTGAGTTGTTCTTCCAATTAGCTATTGCTGTGCAACAAACACCCCCGAAACTTAGTGCTTAGAGCAGTTTTTAAGCTCATAATTTTGTGGACTGGGAGTTTAGGCTGAGCTTAGGTGGGCACTTCTGTGGTGTTGGAAGATATCCTCCGGGCTCTCTCATGTTCTTGTGGTCAGCTGGAAGTTCTGCTGGGAGCTGGATGATCCAGGGTGGATTCTCTGGTGTGTCTGGTGGTTAGCAGCAGGCTTCGTCTGGGGGTGCTGTGGGCAAATGGGCCATGTTTCTCATCATTCAGCAGGCTAGCCTGGGCTTCTTGCCATGGACGTTTCAGAGTTTTCAAGAGCAGCAAGAGAAAGCAAGACCCTGGTTCACAAACACTTTTCAAGCTTGTGTCATTTTTGGCGTTGCCCCTTTGGCCAAAGAAAGTCATGTAGCCGACTCTGATTCAAAGGGAGAAGAAACAGACTTGTCTCTTGATGGGAGGGGTGGAGATCTGCACTGTCACATTACACTGGTGTGGAGGTAAGGAGGAGAAGAATTCTTGATGGTTTAGTTTACTTACAGCTGAATTCTGAAGATTAGGCAAGCAAAAAACAGTGAGAAGAACAGCCTAGGGAGAGAGAACAGTGTGAACAAGAGCATGGAGGTACGCTTCTAAAGGCAGGGAGACAGGGAGGGAGTGACACAACTGGAGACACAGACAAGGCACAGGAGGGTCACTGTCATGATTTGACCTTCAAATGCCGTAGGATCCAGGTTGGTCCTGTTTTGATAGATGCTGCAGAGGCTATAGAGTGTGATGGGGGCGAGGGTGGGGGACAGGTGGACCCATATGCTCTTAGCATAAGGGACTTTACATGGTTTCTTCTACTTCTGGGTCTCCATCTCTCTAAGTACCTTTGGCACCCACTGTGCCTTAACATTACCATCTGTGAATTGGACCAGGGAGTCTCACCCTCTTGGACCTCTATTTTAATCTTGTATCAGCCTGTATTTATCAAGCAGCTGTTATTGCAAAAAATGCTGAGCTACCATGAGGGGGTCAGAGGAGACAATAGGGATTCCTGGCTCAAAAGGATCTCATGATCTAGCAAAGGAAATGAGAATCATGGACAGGTGAGGTTGTTGAATCATGAGAGGGAGTAGAAACCTGGCGGAGGAGTTCAGAGGAGGGAGAGGGCATTTTGGGGAGGGCTCTTCAGAGGGGTCGGTTCAGCTGGGTTTTGCAGGGTAGGTAATGTCTGTGTGCAGAAGAAGAGGTTAGAGCGTCCCAGGAAGGAGGCAGCGTGAACCAAGATTGGGAGGTGGGGCTGTGCTTGGGGCCTGTGGGCTGTGGCTTGGAGCACAGATGCAATGTGCTTAGTCCCGAGCATGGCCCTGGAATGAATCCATCATGTGAAGGCATTCCTCCTGGTCCAGCCCCTCACCCTTTGCTGCAAATAGTTGGTAGTCAGTGACAGATGTGTTCACTCTCTTCATCTGCTCGTTGCTGGGTTTTAAGGTGTCATTTTTCCTCTCGCAGCACCCACAGCACTGCACGGTGCCATGCTCTCCTGACTCATCACATTTTGTGACCTGTCAGGTCGCAATCCAAGCACGTGACACTCCCACGTGGAACCCTGTGGGCTGAGGTGAAGGTGCTGGAGGTTGACAAGTCAGACTCAGCCACAGACATAAGGAGCCTTCCTGGTAGCATCTTCAGGAGGGGCTGAGGGAGACCTGGAGTTATGAGGGAATTCTACACACTCCCCCATTGCTGCAAAATCCCTTTTAGGCATCAGAGAGGTTCCACACCTCACCTCTGTCCTGGTCCCTGTACATCCGTGTCTCCTCCCCCTCACCCCCACCCCTGTGGTAAATCCTTGTTTCTGGCACCCCTGTAATCCGTGAATGGCACTGGATTATGAAGCTGTGTGTCTTTGGGCAAATTGCTATCTCTCTCTGGTCCTCATGTTCCCAGTCAGTACAGTGGTAGACTAGATCATTGATCACCATACCTTTACACTCTTTTCCTGTTGTGATTTTCTGTGATTCCAAGTCAGAGCCAATAGGAGTGACTTATAAAGGGTGGAGGGCACTGGGAACCAGATAGAAGGGCCTTGAAGACTTTCCAAGTGAAACGGGAAGTTTTATCTCTGTGACCTCTGCCTCCTTTTTCTCTATATTTGATACCGTGTCATCCTCCACTGCTCTCAAAACAACCTGATTGTTCTTGTCTTGCTAGTAGCGAGTTAGAAAAAGAGTGAAGAGAAGGCAGACAACTTACAGGGAACGTGCATACGCTAAATGCTGCGCTGGCTCCTCCAAACACTTTATCTCCCTTAATTCTCACAAGATCACAAGGCATTGCTTTCATGATTCCCATTTCCCATGTGAGGCAAGTGAAGCTTAGAGAGGTGAACTTAATTTGTGAAAGGTCACCCAGTGAAATATAGGAAGGAGCAAAGTGGTCCTAAAAAAAAAAAAAACTTCACTCACGGTAAGACAGAATGCTTCCTATTTCTCTTTCCCAGGGGAGATTTGCATCCTAAAAAAAAAAAAAAGGGCATACCACTTAACCCTGGCAAATGACTTTATAAGAAGGGATGTATAGACAGAGCATCTGACTCACCCAGGTGGATGCCTGCCTGGGTACTTTTATCACACCTGCAGTGTGGACTTGAGCCCTCAGTCTATTTACTCCTTTTCTCAGCCCTAATCCAGAAAACACTGGATTTGGAATCAGGAAACCAGAGGTTGAATTCATGCTCTGCCCCTTGCTTAGATGGAAGATCTTGGGAAAGTGCAGTCACCCTTTGGGGCCTCAGATATCTCAGGTGAAAAATGGGCATTCTTCTACCTACTGTATCCATGTGGGTTTCTCATGAGGGCTACCAAGGCAGTGAATGAAAGCTCCGAGCTTACTGCCTGGCACGCAAGTAGGCACTGGTGAAAGACCCTGTCTTCCTTCTGCATCAGTTTGTGGAATGGCAGAGAGGGGCGGGGAGAAAAACTCATTGACTGTTTGGATGTAATTTTTTTAAAAGAGAAGAAAAGAAACAGCAAACCCACAAAGAAACCAAGGGTGCATAGCGAAAGCTAAATGACAAAGAAAAACAGGCAAAAAAATGCAACAAGGAGGGTGGAAAACGGTTCAGGAGAGAATAGCTAAGGGTAATGAGAATCAATTCCATCAACCCTCCATCTGTTTTCAAATCTAATCTGAAATGATATGTTCTTCTCTCTTGCCAATATCTCTTTTTTAAAATTTATTTTTTTATACAGCAGTTCCTTCTTAGTCATCAGTTTTATACACATCACTGTATACGTGTCAATCCCAATTGCCCAATTCATCACACTACCACCCCCAGCCCCCTGCCGCTTTCCACCCTTGGTGTCCATACGTTTTTCCTCTACTTCTGTGTCTCAATTTCTGCTCTGCAAACAAGTTCATCTGTACCATTTTCTAGGTTCCACGTATATACATTAATATACAGTATTTGTGTTTCTCTTTCTGACTTACTTCACTCTGTATGAGAGTCTCTAGATGCATCCACGTCTCTACAAATGACCCAGTTTTGTTCCTTTTTATGGCTGAGTAATATTCCATTGGATATATGTACCACATCTTCTTTATCCATTCGTCTGTCGATGAGTATTTAGGTTGCTTCCATGATCTGGCTATTGAAAATAGTGCTGCAGTGAACATTGGGGTGCATGTGTCTTTTTGAATTATGGTTTTCTCTGGATATACGCCCAGTAGTGGGATTGCTGGGTCATGTGGTAATTCTTTTTTTAGTTTTTTAAGGAACCTCCATACTGTTCTCCAGAGTGGCTGTATCAATTTACATTCTCACCAACAGTGCAAGAGTGTTCCCTTTTCTCCACACCCTTTCCAGCATTTGTTGTTTGTAGATTTTCTGATGATGTCCATTCTAACCGGTGTGAGGTGATACCTTACTGTAGTTTTGATTTGCATTTCTCTAATAATTAGTGATGTTGAGCAGCTTTGCATGTGCTTCTTGGCCATCTGTTTGTCTTCTATGGAGAAATGTCTATTTAGGTCTTCTGCCCATTTTTGGATTGGGTTGTTTGTTTTTTAAATATTGAGCTGCATGAGCTGTTTATATATTTTGGAGATTAATCCTTTATCCATTGATAAAAAAATTTGCAAATATTTTCTCGATTCTGAGGGTTGTCTTTTCATCTTGTTTATGGTTTCCTTTGCTGTGCAACAGCTTTTAAGTTTCGTTAGGTCCCATTTGTTTATTTTTGTTTTCAGTTCCATTACTCTAGGAGATGGATCAAAAAAGACCTTGCTGTGATTTATGTCAAACAGTGCTTTTCCTATGTTTTCCTCTAAGAGTTTTATAGTGCCCGGTCTTACATTTAGGTCTCTAATCCATTTTGAGTTTATTTTTGTGTACGGTATTAGGGAGTGTTCTAATTTCATTCTTTTACATGTAGTTGTCCAGTTTTCCCAGCACCACTTATTGAAGAGACTGTCTTTTCTCTATTGTATATCTTTGCCTCCTTTGTCATAGATTAGTTGACCATGGGTGCGTGGGTTTATCTCTCGGCTTTCTGTCCTGCTCCATTGATCTATATTTCTGTTTTTATGCCAGTACCATATTGTCTTGATTACTGTAGTTTTGTAGTATAGTCTGAAGTCAGGGAGTCTGATTCCTCCAGCTCCGTTTTTTCCCCTCAAGACTGCTTTGGCTGTTTGGGGTCTTTTGTGTCTCCATACAAATTTTAAGATTTTTTGTTCTAGTTCTGTAAAAAACTAGTGTCATTGGTAATTTGATAGGGATTGCATTGACTCTGGAGATTGCTTTGGGTAGTATAGTCATTTTCACAATATTGATTCTTCCAATCCGAGAACATGGTATATCTCTCCGTCTGTTGGTATCATCTTTAATTTCTTTCATCAGTGTCTTATAGTTTTCTGCATACAGGTCTTTTGTCTCCTTAGGTAGGTTTATTCCTAGATATATTCTTCTTCTTGTTGCAATGGTAAATGGGAGTTTCCTTAATCTCTCTTTCAGATTTTTCATCATTAGTGTATAGGAATGCAAGAGATTTCTGTGCATTAATTTTGTATCCTGAAACTTTACCAAATTTATTGATTAGCTCTAGTAGTTTTCTCGTGGCATCTTTATGATTCTCCAAGTATAGCAGCATGTCATCTGCAAACAGTGACAGTTTTACTTCTTCTTTTCCAATTTGTATTCCTTTTATTTCTTTTTCTTCTCTGATTGTCATGGCTAGGACTCCCAAAACTATGTTGAATAATAGTGGTGAGAGTGGACATCCTTGTCTTGTTCCTGATCATAGAGGAAATGCTTTCAGTTTTTCACCATTGAGAATGATGTTTGCTGTGGGTTTGTCGTATATGGCCTTTATTATGTTGAAGTAGGTTCCCTCTGTGCCCACTGTCTGGAGAGTTTTTATCATAAAGAGATGTTGAATTTTGTCAAAAGTTTTTTCTGCATCTATTGAGGTGATCATATGTCTTTATTCTTCAATTTGTTAATATGGTGTATCACATTGATTTGCATATATTGAAGAATCCTTGCATCCCTGGGATAAATCCCACTTGATCATGGTGTATGATGCTTTTAATGTGCTGTTGGATTCTGTTCGCTAATATTTTGTGGAGGATTTTTGCATGTATATTCATCAGTGATATTGGTGTGTCATTTTCATTTTTTGTAGTATCTTTGTCTGGTTTTGGTATCAGGGTGATGGTGGCCTCATAGAATGAGTTTGGGCGTTTTCCTTCCTCTGCAGTTTTTTGGAAGAGTTTGAGAAGGGTTGGTTTTAGCTCTTCTCTAAACGTTTGATAGAATTCGCCTGTGAAGCCATCTGGTCCTGGGCTTTTGTTTGTTGGAAGATTTTTAATCACAGTTTCAATTTCATTACTTGTGATTGATCCGTTCATATTTTCTATTTCTTCCTGGTTCAGTCTTGGAAGGTTATACCTTTCTAAGAATTTGCCGTTTCTTTCAGGTTGTCCATTTTATTGGCATAGAGTTGCTTGTAGTAGTTTCTTAGGATGCTTTGTATTTCTGTGGTGTCGTAACTTCTCCTGTTTTCTTTCTAATTTTATTGACTTGAGTCCTCTCCCTCGTTTTCTTGATCGTTCTGGCTAAGCTTTATCAATTTTGTTTATCTTCTCAAAGAACCAGCTTTTAGTTTTATTGATCTTTGCTATTGTTTTCTTTGTTTCTATTTCATTTATTTCTTCTCTGACATTGATGATTCCTTTCCTTCTGCTAACTTTGGGTTTTGTTTATTCTTCTTTCTCTAGTTCCTTTAGCTGTAACGTTAGATTGTTTATTTGAGATTTTTCTTGTTTCTTGAGGTAGGCTTGTATAGCTGTAACCTTCCCTCTTAGAACTGCTTTTGCTGCATCCCATAGGTTTTGGATCGTCGTGTTTTCATTGTCATTTGTCTCTAGGTATTTTTTGATTTCCTCTTTGATTTCTTCAGTGATCTCTTGGTTATTTAGTAACGTATTGTTTAGCCTCCATGTATTTGTGTTTTTTACATTTTTTCCCCTGTAATTCATTTCTAATCTCATAGTGTTGTGGTCAGAAAAGATGCTTGATAATGATTTCAATATTCTTAAATTTACTGAGGTTTATTTTGTGACCCATGATATGATCTATCCTGGATAATGTTCTGTGCACACTTGAGAAGAAAGTATAATCTGCTGTTTTTGGATGGAATATCCTATAAATATCAATTAAATCTATCTGGTCTATAGTGTCATTTAAAGCTTGTGTTTCCTTATCAATTTTCTGTTTGGATGATCTGTCCATTGGTGTAAGTGAGGTGTTAAAGTCCCCCACTATCACTGTGTTACTGTTGATTTCCTCTTTTATAGCTGTTAGCAGTTGCTTTATGTATTGAGGTGCTCCTATGTTGGGTGTGTATATATTTATAATTATTATATCTTCTTCTTAGATTGATCCCTTGACCATTATGTAGTCTCTTCCTTGTCTCTTGTAACATTCTTTATTTTAAAGTCTGTTGTATCTGATATGAGTTTTGCTACTCCAGCTTTCTTCTGATTTCCATTTGCACGGAATATCTTTTTCCATCTCCTCACTTTCAGTCTTTTTGTGTGCCTAGGTATGAAGTGGGTCTCTTGTAGACAGCATATAGATGGGTCTTATTTTTGTATCCATTCAGCAAGCCTGTGTCTTTTGGTTGGAACATTTAATCCATTCACGTTTTAGGTAATTATCAATATGTATGTTCCTATGACCATTTTCTTAATTGTCTTGGGTTTGTTTTTGTAGGTCCTTTTCTTCTCTTGTGTTTCCCACTTCGAGAAGTTCCTTTAGCATTTTTTGTAGGGCTGGTTTGGTGGTGCTGAATTCTCTTAGCTTTTAGTTGTCCGTAAAGCTTTTGATTTCTCCATTGAATCTGAATGAGATCCTTGCCGGGTAGAGTAATCTTGGTTGTAGGTTCTTCCCTTTCATCACTTTAAGCGTATCATGCCACTCCCTTCTGGCTTGTAGAGTTTCTGCTGAGAAATCAGCTGTTAACCTTATGGGAGTTCCCTTGTATGTTATTTGTTGTTTTTCCCTTGCTGCTTTCAATAATTTTCTTTGTCTTTAATTTTTGCCATTTTGATTGCTATGTGTCTCGTCGTGTTTCTCCTTGGGTTTATCCTGTATGGGACTCTCTGTGCTTCCTGGACTTGGGTGGCTATTTCCTTTCCCATCTTAGGGAATTTTTCGACTATAATCTGTTCGAATATTTTCTCGGGTCATTTATCTGTCTCTTCTCCTTCTGGGACCCCTATAACACGAATGTCGTTGCGTTTCATGTTGTCCCAGAAGTCTCTTAGGCTGTCTTCATTTCTTTTCATTCTTTTTTCTTTATTCTGTCCCGCAGCAGTGAATTCCACCATTCTGTCTTCCAGGTCACTTATCCGTTCTTCTGCCTCAGTTATTCTGCTATTGATTCCTTCTAGTGTAGTTTTCATTTCAGTTATTGTATTGTTCATCTCTGTTTGTTCTTTAATTCTTCTAGTTCTTTGTTAAACATTTCTTGCATCTCCTCGATCTTTGCCTCTATTGTTTTCCCAAAGTCCTGGATCATCTTCACTATCATTTTTCTCAATTCTCTTTCTGGAAGATTGCCTATCTTCGTTTCATTTAGTCGTTTTTCTGGGGTTTTATCTTTTTCCTTCATCTGGTACATAGCCCTCTGCCTTTTCATCTTGTCTGTCTTTCTGTGAATGTCTTTTTTGTTCCACAGGCTGCAGGATTGTAGTTCTTCTTGCTTCTGCCGTCTGCCCTCTCGCCGATATCTCTTAATTCTCTCCTCCCCTCCCTTATTTAACCAGGTATAACTATATTAGTTATCTCCACCATGTGGCTGGGGAAACCAGTTTTGTGTAAAAGATGCCTTTCCTAAAGGGTGGGAATGGGCAGATTGGAGGCAAAGGCAGAGATGAATGCTGACAGATGGGGGCTGGGAAGGAGGGGGTCTGAGGTTCTCCTGGGACTTTCTCTTCCAGTTGCTGCTGCTGGGCCTGGCTGTGTTACTGCCCCTGCCATCTCTCTACCTTCTGTCCGTGCCCTCCCTAGGGGGCTTCCTAAACCTAGCACCACCGTGATGCCATCATGCAGGCATTTAACCTCAGCATACATCAGGATCTCGACCTATAAAATGTCCAGCTTATAAGCTCTGCCTGCTGGCCTCATCCAAACCTTTGATAAACGAGGAGCGTTAACTCAACTCTCTTGCGTGTTCTCGTGACATCCTGTGCATACTCTCTTATGGCACCAGAGGGTGGTCTCTGTTGATTTCCCTTTTCTGCTCTCCTAGATTATAATTTACTTGAGGACAGGAAACTTATAAAATGTGTATCGAGTGGTATGTTTATTCAACAAGTATTTATTGAACCCCTGCTGTATGCTAAGGACTGAGGATAGCAATTACCTAGACAGACACAATTCTCTGCCATGAATGAATGAATGAATAAGTGGATGAATGAATGAATGAATGGAAGCAAGAGGAAATGGTGCTGCTGTTGCTTAGTGGGAACAGAGGAGAATTCAGACTGGAATGGAAGGTCTGTGAAGGCAGCAGTGAAATGCATCTTTTTCTCCAATCTATCCACAAAACCTCACATTGTGCCTGGAACATTTTAGACAGTCAATAAATATTTATGGTAAGGTACATTGTTGAATGATGGGAATCATGATTGTATTTGCTTTCAGGACTAGCCATGGGACTTTGCAGATTTCTAAGCACATTGCTAGGTATGACCTTATTTTCTCTCAGTTCTACATTAGATGTGATGTAAGTAGGACAGATCGTGACACCCCACCACCACCGGCCACACACACTTTACAAAGAAAGAAAGAAAATCATAGAAGCTTTGTGACTTGTCCTCAGGTAAACTGTCCAGTTGGCACAGAGGTATCACACAAACCTACGCTTCCAACTCCAAATTTAGTGTTTCTTTCAGTAACCCAGGCTGTGTGATTATTGATGAAATCAGAAACATAGGAATATATCCATCCATCCGTCCATCCATCCATCCATCCATCCATCCATCCACCCATCCGTCCATCCGTCCATCCAACCATCCACCCATCCATATATCCAGGCATACATCCATCTGTCCATCTTTGTCTATCCATTCATCTATCCATCCGTCAGTCCATCCATCCATCCATCCATCCATCCATCCACCCACCCACCCATCCACCCATCCACCCATCCATCCACCCATCCACCCATCCATCCACCCATCCATCCACCCATCCATATATCCAACAATACATCCATCTGTCCATTCATCTATCCATCTTTGTCTGTCCATTTGTCTATCCGTCCATCCATCCATCCATCCATCCTTTCCTTTTCATTTATAGCATTTGAAGAGATTCATTAGCCTCTGAAGTAGGACTTGGTCTGATTGCATGAGGGAGTCCCAAGTGGACTTAACACTTTTTATTCTGCTGGCAGATTGTCCATAGGTATAGCATGGTAACCCCCATTTTACTTTCCTCTCTACAGAATGCTGTATCAGTCTCTCTGTGTTTCCTCTGCAATGATGAGCTTCCATATTTTCTACTGGCTTCCTCCCACTTCACTCCTCTGCTCACGTGCAACCTTCCTGCCTTCTTGTCCTTGTGCCACTCCTCCATCCGAAATATCCTTTACTATGTGGGTACCTGTTGAAATTTTGTCCATCCTTTAAGACTCCTCTCTGAATACCTTCTAGATTCAGCCAGATGTTCTCTCCTCTGGTCTAAGCTTCCTGTTTTGATTTATAGCTACTTATAGCCTTATTTTTTTCCATTCCTTGGACTGAGCTCCTGAGGATAGAGTTTCTTTATGCCAGACCTCAGAAAAGGTTGGTTGACTAAGTGAATTTTAAGGTGAGCACATATTTGCATCTGCTACAGAGGTAATATATATTCAGTGTAGAAAATGTAGAGAAAAATGAATCATAACATGATTAAAATCACCTCTGGTCCCCCCAATCTTGATGTTCCAGTGTTTTTCTTCCCAGCTGTATATGCATATGCTTATCTCTAAACAGAATCATAGGACCGTGTATTTTCTATATAAACTTCCTCTGCTGCTCCATAAGAATGCAACCTCCTTGAAAGTTAAAGTTCTGTCTTTCTCTTCATTTGCATTCTTCAGGGTGCTTAAACTTGAGCCAGTTGTTGAATACATTTCTGTAGAGTGGTTATATGGGCATCAAGCCGTCATTAGCTTCCTGAGTTGCCATCTCCTTTCTCTGTCTTCTGGGGATGCGCATCTGAATTCAGATATGAGGACAGCTCAGTTCAACTCACTAAAGATTTATGGAACCTTCTTCTCTGTATTCGACTACCGTGTCAGGCATGAGGGCACACGAATGGCTCTGATGTATCCCTGCACTAGAGCCCAGTGAGAGAAGTCAGCTGTATAAACAGACCATTTTAACATAGATAAATACCATGTTACAATAAGATGCTATCACCTGTGTATATGAAGTAATATGTAACAAATGGAACTGTGGAATGCTCACTGAGGATCAAGATTAATGTTAAAAGCTAATTTGTTTGTATTATCTCATTTAATTCTCACGACAACCCTACTAAGCAGGTGCTGTTAATATTATTCTCATTTGATAGATGGGGAAACTGAAGCATGAAGAAGTCAAAAAGCTTGTCCAAAGACATACAACTTGAACACAGGGGAACTGGGGTTCAAAATCCAGCAGTTGGTCTCCAGTCTATAATGTTATGCAGCAGGCAGTATTTCCTCCTAATGGAAGCATAAAGAGGGGGTCATACGGGGGTCAAGGAAGTCTTCCAGAATGAGGGGTGGGGTTTGGTAGGAAAGGTTATACCAAGCTCTGAGAAAATGTCTTCAAAGATGTTGAAGTAAGAATCAGGATAGTGTGTATGGAAGATTATGTAAGTATTTTATCAGATTTAACATATAAGTGCAAAGAAAGGAGTGAAATAAGGTAAGGCAGGGGAGAAATGCAGGTGCCAGGTTGGCGAAATTAGGTTTTATCCTAAGGGAAATCAAGAGCCATTGAAAGGTTTTCAGCAAAGGAGTGACATGAGCATATTTATAAGTTAGACATGTAATCGTGGTAGCCCTTTAAAGGATGGCTGGAAGGAAAGAAGCCTGGGAGCAAGGATAATAGTTGGGGCTACTCGGTAGTCTCCATTTGCCCCTTGAGATCCACTCTCCATGCTTTTCCCCCCTGCTGTGTGCCTTGGAAGGCTGACCCGTATGATTTGCTTCACTGGAGCACCCTTGGGTGTTTGGTTGGGGTTTGTCCATGTTAGGCACCTGCAAGAGATTAGCAGGTACAAAGAGGGTGAGGTTGAAGCATTTATTACCCTGTCACCTCCATGCTTGGTCATGCCTTGTCAGAGTTAGGTTATTCTGCTGGATTATACTGAGGTAGGAGAGAGGTGGGCCCCAGGCTGAGCAGCTGCAACCAGTCTCCTGCTGACACTTTGAGATAAGATACTAGCAGGTGCATTGGGCCCTGATTGGGTGGGTGCAAAGAGACCAATTTCCTCATTCTTGTGGTCAAGGGCATTTCCCAGCCCGACACATGTGCAGAGAGTCTAGGGGGGAGCCCAAGGAGCGAGGCGACACCAGCCCTTAATATGTCCTGCCAACCTCCCAGAAACCTTCGCGTTGGAATCCATCTTGGCTGGGAGATGTGCACACCCACCAGGAAGGACCCTGAGTCAGGCCAAATATGGGCACAAGCAAGATGATTGGCCAGAGACCACCTGGAAGACTGCCTCCCCCATAAGCGACCTTCGTTGCTCCTCTTGGGGGCAACTCCCTCTGAGTTCACCTGTGTGCTCTTCCACATGCGCACTGCTTCTCATAAATGCTTTATCTGTTTCACAGTCTTGATCTCTTTGCTAAATTCTTTCTTCAAAGACAAGGACTGAGGTCCTTCTTCCAGCCGCCTCACCCCTGAATTCAATACTACCTGAAAGCCACAGCAGCTGACTAGCAGCCCTTTCCTACAGCTATGGCTCTTTCAGGGTGATAGAACCCTCCCTTCCTTTGCCCCTTCAGGCCTAGGATGGTGACAGCTCCTTGCTGTTGCCGGCTTTGAGATGCTTCATCATTGGTTGGTCTTAACCCTGCCTGTGATGATTAATTTCATATGTCAACTTGACTGGGCTAAGGGATTTCCAGAGAGCTGGCAAAACATTACTTCTGAGCTCGTCTGTGAGGGTGTTTCTGGAAGAGATTAGCATCTGAATGGGTAGACTAAGTAAAGGATAAAGGCCTTTGTCAGGGCAGGTGGGCATCATCTAGTCCCTCTAGGGCCTGAATAGAACGGAAAGGTGGAGGACGGGGAGATTTGCTCTCTGCCTGAGCCAGGACACATCTGTTCCTGCCCCCTGAAATTAGTCCTCGATTCTCAGGCCTTTGGCTCAGACTGGGACTTACACCATTGGCTCCCCTGGTTCTCAGTCCTTTGGGTTTGGACTGGAACCACACCACTGGCTCTCCTGGGCCTCCAGCTTGAAGATGGCAGACGGTGGGACTTCTTAGCCTCCGTAATCATGTGGGCGAGCCCCTCATAATAAGTCTCTTTCTATATATCTATATATGTTCTATCGCTTCTGCGTCTCTGAGAACCCTAAGACACTTCCAAAGCCTTTGTAAATGGTCCCATTATTAAACACTTCTCAGTCACCTTACTGAGTGTGTCTTCTCTTTTCTGATGAGACACTGACTGGCACAGAGCCATTTGAAGCAGTCCACAAGAGAGATGATAAAGGTTTGCAGTAAGGCAACCACTTAGAGATAACAATGTAGAGATTGATATTGTAGAGATGATAAGGAAGGGTGTGTATTTGAGATGTATTTCCCAAGCCCACTCCTCATGACTTACTGTGTAGAGGCTGGAACAGCTAATGTCAGGGGTGCGTGAAGTCAATGTCACTACCTTTCCCAGCTCTCCTTCTACCTAGGCTGTGAGTTCATCTCACAGAACGTCTGCTTTCCCCCTCATGGCGAGGCAAAGACCATTTGCAAACTCATCAGAAGCGCTCTCTGGCCTTAACGTGAATAATCTGCAGGAGGGTCAGCTGGTGCTGTGGAATCTGAAGACGGGTTAGTTAGCCACTTGGGAGACGTTACCAAGATGGCTGGTGAACAGAAGAGCTGCTTATTTTCATAATGACCTTCAGGAATTAAATAAAAATACAATGAGTGCCATAGATTAGGGAGAACAAGCCAATTAAAACCACAACACGCCTTTGGGATTTTTTATTTCTTTTCCAGGAGGCTGAAAGGCATCCGTGGCTGCTGAGGCAGGGTGGAGGTCTTTCCAGAATCACTGATGAAGGCTGATCCCCTTGCTTGGCTTTAGCGGGCGGTGGAGGGGATTTGAGCCTATTGAATATTTCACGAGTTGCAGCCCATGTGGGGAGAACAGTGAAAGGTGAAGAGGCAATGCCTGGGTTTCTTTACAATTCCAATATAAAACTAAGCTCTTCGGGGTGGGAGGGAGGCAGGCATTGGAGTCAGTCTACCGCCGGAAGGCATGGTGCACCAATTCTCCCACTTTAATATCTGCTGTTTCATTTTATATTCATCATGTCAGCATAATCTGCCTTTATGGGAATCATCTTTGTTGCCAACCAAATGCATTTAGTCCCCCTTTTGCTTTAAGTTTGATTGTAATATGACTTGAAGTCTTCAATGAAATGTTTATATGCAGGGGCTAGGGGAAGAGGAGAGGGAAAATGCAATTGGAAAATCAATCATCAGGGAATTTCAAGAACCTAGCCTTGGTTATGCTACTATTTCTTTGACCTGTTTTTAATGGACCCAGGACCGGCTCTCGGAGCAAATCTACCCGCTGATTCCCTACTGCATGCTGAAAAAAGTATACTCTGTTGCCGGACACCCAAAGCTCTTAACTCTGTGTCTGAACCATATTCCCGACCTGACATTCTACTGCCCTCCTTCTGGTGCGTGTGGCTTCACTGCCCTGAGATACCCAGCCCATCTCTCTGCCTCCTTCTCTGCTCCGAGGGCTAACAAGATGCCCATCCTCTGCAACACTCATGTTACCACGTTTTGGGAGTGGTTCTTGGTCTCAAAGCTAGGAAAGTCCTGTCCCGCCCTCGAGTTCCCAGTGGACCTTTACTTCTTCTTTATTTCCCTAATGAAACTCAACACTGCTTTCATCATCTTATTACGGATATGTATAAACACATGTGTGCATGAGTGTATGTGTGTGTGTATTCATCATTCAGCAATTCAGTTTTTGTTTTTTTGTTTGGTTGTTTTTTTGTTTTTTAATTTATATGTGCCGAAGTACTTGAAATGTGGCAGGAATAAGACACACGGGGTTCCTGCCATCCTGGAGAGACAGGTATTAAATGCATGTTCTAGAAAATACATGAAGTAAAATTCTAAGAGTGATAAGTTCCATAGAAAGTGTTTGTAAAGGTGGTACAGTAGAGAGTGCATGTATATGGAGAGAAGTACTTTATTCTTTTTAATCTTTTTTTATTGAAGTATAGTTGATTTACAATGTCATGTTAGTGTCACGTCTACAGCACAGTGATTCAGTTTTGTATATATTTTTCAGATTCTTTTCCCTTATAGGTTATTACAAAACATTGAGTATATTTCCCTGTGCTATACAGTAAGTCCTTGTTGTGTATCTGTTTTATATATAGTAGTGTGTATATGTTAATCCTAAACTCCTAATTTATCCCTCCCCCTCTTCCCCTTTGGTAACCACAGTTTGTTTTCTATATCTATGGATCTATTTCTGTTTTGTAAGTAAGTTAATTTGTATCTTTTTTTAATTTTAGATTCCATATATAAGCAGTGCTGTAGGATATTTGTCTTTGGCTTACTTCAGTTAGTATGATAATCGCTATGTCCATCCATGTTGCTGCAAATGGCATTATTTCCTTCTTTTAATGGCTGAGTAATATTCCTTTGTGGATATGTACCACATCTTCTTTATCCATTCATCTATCAATGGGCACTTAGATTTCTTCCACGTCTTGGCTATTGTAAAGAATGCTGCTATGAACATAGGGGTGCATGGATCTTTTCGAATTATAGTTTTGGAGAGGAGTACTTTACGTAAGAGTGGCATGGCCTCTCTGAGTAGGTGTTAGTTGGACTGAGAGACAAAGGCTGAGAAGAAGCCAGCTTGCGGGCTTTGGGTGGAGAGTTCCAGAGACACTGGACAGAAAGTCTGTATGTGCTGAGACAAGAGGAAGCCTGGCCTGTGTGAGGAGTAGTTGTAATTCCTGTAGAGCTGGGGTATGCTATGAGCAGATGATGTGAGAGGTGGATCAGGATGCCGCATGGTGTCCTGGGTCACATTAAATGGAAAGTGTGCACATGTGTGGACAGTGACATGGGGCAGGGGTAGAATTTCTGCCATTAAAGGACTGTGGGCTTCCCGAAGGCAAAGCTATGTCTCATTTCACTCCAGATTCCAAGCTACTAAGCCACCTGCTATTGAGTAAGTCCTCAGTAAGGTGTGTTGAGTGTCTAAACAAAGAAACACATGAATAAATGAATGAATGAGAGAACAAATGACCAAGACCTTCTGCTTCCGCTGAGGCAGTTTTCCCTCTGAGGTTTCATGCCCCATCTCCCCTCCCAGCAATAGTTTGTTTTTTTTTTCCCTCTTTGTAATAGAGTAAGGCCAGAGCTGTTCTTGTGATTCAATATTTACTGTGTTTCACACACTGCTATTACCATTCAGCGTTTACTGTCTGCTGACTGTGCACTCATCCCCGTAGCAAACAAAGAGCTCAATTGGTTTATGGGCTAATTTAGTCAAGTAAAAGGAGATGTTATAAGAGCAACTGGCATAGTAGAAATTATATAGACTGGAAATCCACTGGGTCCAGCTGGGTACCAGTTCACCAGTGACCTTAAGCAAGTGACTAACCCTGCGTGACCCTCTGTTTTCTAATCTGATCACGGGGATGGCGGCAAGCTCCTTTAATGGTGGGGTTGCAGGCACAGGTGGGGAGAGCTCCAGAAGTAAGGGGTGCAGATTTCAGGAAGGATTCCTCCGCTTCCTCTACCTGCTTCTGTACCAGGCTGTGTCAACCAGATGTGGCCTGCCTTGGGGCTCTCTGCCGGTGCCATTTCAGGGACTCTTAGCACAGTAAGTGCCTGCCCAGCTGACAGCACACAGATCCTCCTTCTTGAGCTGCTTAATGAGAGACAACAATTTCCAGAGGCAAATCCCAGCGCTGGGTTCCCTGGACGTCTGGTTCTGGCTTTGATGCACAGAGAGAAAAACGAGCAAAGGCACTGAGCAAGGCCATTCACCATAATGTCTTCACGTTGCCTTGGCCCAGCTGGCTGGCTGCCAGAGAAGCTTCTGCCACGTCCTCCGATGCTGAGGCTGGGAGGCTGGGGAGAGGAGGTGCTGGGGAGAGACGTGCTTCATAGACTAGGCTCCCAGCCAGTCTCCTCCCTGGGGCCAGACAGTGTGCTCTGGGGGCCCTTTGGGGCCTAAGTTCTAGGAGCCGATGTACTCCTGAGATGATCTCAGCCCTCCTCCACTCTTACTGCAGCAAGGGAAGCCCAAGCAGGTTTTCACTTGGACTCATAACCTACTATATTCCAGCCACTTTGTCTTTGCCTTGGGATGAGGTGGGAGGCTGTTGGTTTAGAGCAGAGTGGTGACGTGAGCTGACTTATGCTGTGGCAGGATTCTTCTGTCTTCTGGTTGAGCGTAGACAGAAGAGGCAAGGGTGGAAGAAAAGAGTCAAGTTGAAGAGCCCTTGCCGGAAGGCAGGCAAGAGAGGAGGGTGGGTGTCTTGGCCCAGGTGGCTTGCGGTAGAGGAGCTGAGAAGGGTTGCATTGCAGATGCCTTTTGAAGGATTTCCTGATGGACTGGATGAAGAGTGGGAGAGAAAGCAGGCAATCAGGAATGTCTCAAGAGCGTCTGAAGGGTGCATTAGACCCTGTCCCTATTAATAATAATAATGATCATAAATGCTAATAGCTAACTTTTTATAGCACTTATTAAGGGCCAGATGCTCTTCCCCTAAGGACTTTTTTTTTCCAAAGAACATGAGTAACTTTTTCTTTTTTTTAAATTAATTATTTTTGGCTGTGTTGGGTCCTCATTTCTGTGCGAGGGCTTTCTCTAGTTGCAGCAAGCGGGGGCCACTCTTCATCGCGGTGCGCGGGCCTCTCACTGTCGCGGCCTCTCTTGTTGTGGAGCACAGGCTCCAGACGCACAGGCTCAGTAGTTGGGGCTCACGGGCCCAGTTGCTCCGCGGCATGTGGGATCGTCCCAGACCAGGGCTCGAACCCGTGTCCCCTGCATCGGCAGGCGGATTCTCAACCACTGCGCCACCAGGGAAGCCACCCTAAGGACTTTTGATTGTGAAATTGAAGGAGTTAGAGTCTACTGGGAATGGACCATATAAGAATAATTCAGTAGAATTTGGTGAGCAAATATCATCATCTCATCTCAAGGTGACTCATTCAGTGTCACCAGGTGTGATGGGGGCTGCCGTGGGCATGGGTTGAGCTGACTAGATAAGAAGTTCTAACTCGTCTTCCTCATCAGTCCTCCCCAAGCTCATGTCTGTGTGCATGTACTTGAGGTCTGTGGGGACTGTAGAAATACTGTCTCTAGGTCAGCTCTGTAGCTCCGTCCAGAAGTCCAAGCGTTAGACGCTGTTAAGGCCACTTGTCTATTGATGGATTGATTGCCTCTGTTTCCTACAGTAACTCTCACTTGAGGAAAGATCTGATAATTCACCAACCCCATCACCCTTCCCCTTCATTCACAGGACACACTGATAGGCCTTGCCCTTCAAAATATTTTCAGGGACACATCCCTTTAGCAGACAGCACTAGGAAAAGGTTGTATGATCCCACTGCAAGGATGCTTTTGGTACTGTATGCTCTCACCCTTCTTAATAAGAAGCTATATTGGTACAATGACATTGACTGGAAGTACTATTAAAGTGATACTTATTATTTTTAAAGCATTTTCAGAGGGAAAAACAGCATAGAGGCAAGAGTTAGGAAGTTCAAGTCAGGTGACCTTACAATTGACTAGAAAGTCCTAACTTCCCGTTGGGTATATGAGAACATTGAAGTAGGAAAGAGGGTTTTGAAGTATTTTTAAGCCATGGAAACCTTTGTGCCTGCCAGTACTTCCTGGCTTGAGAGTACAGTATACACAATATGAGGGAGAAAATGGAGTGGCTCTGACTGAAGCAGGAGAGATGGCTCAGAACAGCCCACTTGCCAGGCTCCTTTCCCTTAAAGGCTGATCCTGAGGAACCTCAGCTGGGCCAGATGCTCTTTTGGGCCTTCCCGGCTATGAGGTTCTGCATTTCCGCCATGAGCATTTCCAACTCAGCTTCTGAAGAGTTCGCACTCTGAACTCCCACTCTTCAGAAATGTCCTTCCTTCACCTTCTTATAGTTCCGTGGCCTCAGAAGAACGTAAGCACGTTCACCTCTTGCTTAGTTCGCCTCCACTGTTGGAGTAGAATGAATACCTTATCATGCGTGCTGGTATCAAAAGGGCACCAGGCAGACCTGGGTTCAAATCCTGCCTCTGCCACTCTGTTGTTTGGGGATAACCTTGGCTACAGTTGACTCATCTGTAAATGGAAGTGATGATCTCTGGCTCAGAGTCTCCATGTGGGGAGAGGCATCCTGGTACAGGTAGGTGCCTTCAGAGCTCCTGAATACATGTGGCCCCTCTCCTCCCTGGAGCGCTGAGGCCAGACCTGCCGCTCACCCAGCACCTTGGGTCTTGTCTTGCAGAGATGTCAGGCACGGCAGCGGACATCTCGCTGGTGCACTGGAGACAGCAGTGGCTGGAGAACGGCACCTTGTACTTCCACGTCTCCATGAGCAGCTCTGGGCAGCTGGCCCGGGCCACCGCCCCCACCCTCCAGGAGCCCTCAGAGATTGTAGAGGAGCAGATGCACATCCTCCACATTTCTGTGATGGTGAGTGAGTGGGAATGCAGTGGGGGCTTTGGGGGGTAGGTAAAGGGAAGGGCGAGTGGAGAGACTGTGGCAGGAGGCAGTGGATGGCCAGCAGGTGGAGGGAAGGAGCTGGCCAAGTGTGAGAGGTTAGAATGATAAACAGAAGGTCGGATGGATCCCACGGTGTCACTTGGACTGAGGCATACTCATCCATCATCTGTCAGCTGTGACAAACTAATTGTGCTTCAGAGGAGAAAATAAAGGGTCTGCAACTCCTTGGCCTTTTGGCCGACATCTCTGGGAACAGCTGTTTAACATCTGTCACGTGCTTGACCTGCTTTGCCGAGGGCTGAGTTTCAGCGCTCCACAACCGGCCGTTCCAAGAATGACAGAACAAACAAAATTAGAACGGGGCTGCCCTTCCCCAAGTGCCCTTGATGTGCCAGGTGCTTTAACTCTCACAACACCCCCTGCAGTGTAGACCGTGCATGGTGGTCCCTGGAGCTGGACTGGGCATAGCCGGGGCTGTCACACACCAAAGCCCCCCCCCATCATCCTCACTTTATAGCTGTGAATACTGAGTCAGAGGGGTAGAGAAACTTACCCAAGGTCACATAGCTAGGAAGAGATGGAGCTGCTCTTGGGTATTTGAACCCATGTGTATCTGGCTACAAAAACTGAACTATGTCCTCTACACTCTCTCTCTCTCAATGCAAGAATTTTTTGACTATCTACCATGTGTGAAGCACTGCACCAGGCACATTCATGGACATGATTTCATTGCATTCTCACCAAGAAGTCAGACATGTCACTTCCATGTTAGACATGAAGTTATGGACACATAGAGATCTGTTGCCTGTTGGCCCCAGGGTCTGGAACACTCTGAGGCTGCTGCCTCCCCAGAAAAGCATGCTAGGACAGAAATCACCTGAATGGTAAAGTGTATGTAGATTCACATTAATGATGTATTAGAAAAGCTGTAATTAATGGCTTTGCACAGTAGATAGAAAAAAATGCAATGTGCAGAATGTACGGGGTCTAACTGGCTCAAGAAGAGATCAGATAATAGCTACAGCTGACATCCCTCTAGTGCTTTCACTCCTGAAGCCGTTCTTACGTTATTTTCCCCTTTTTACCTTTAGCACAGCTCTGCCAGATGCAAGAGGGTAGGAAAAGTTATTCCCAGCCTATGTGTGAGAAAGGTAGGGCTCAGAGAGGCAGAGTGATTGACCTAAGGCCACTCAGCAAAATAGGGCTCTAACCCAGCCCTTCATTTCTTCCTTCCATTCAATGGTCAACAGTACTTACCAAGAGCCTACAATGGAGCAGGTCTTGCCTTTTGGTCTCTGTTCTCCTGGTCCCTCTTCAACCTGCACTGTGCATTAGACATTCTCATTAGGGCTGAGTAAGTGCCTGGAAATGTTCTCTTTTTGGAAAAACACACACATACCCCAGCCAGACAGCGACGTTAAATTTGGACCTAACGCATGCTCGTCACGTGGAGGAACAAATCAAGGCCTTTGTGTTATTCATGGAATGAGTGTGATAGACTTTTCCCATTTTTATATTTAGCGAGTGATGCAGCCACACGCCAAGCCAAGTGGATGCCTGCATGCTAAGTCTGGGTTGCAAGTTTGTAAGCACCCTCTCAGGGTACTTGCCGAGTTCCTCAGAGGGCCCGGGGCACCAGCTGACGGGCATGACGGCTCTTCTTTTAGTCTGAGTGAGACTCGCTTTGAACTAATATTTATTAAGCATTTTCTGTTCGACATGGCGTTTACTCACCTACGTCCTTCCCATAACCCAGTGACCCAGACAGTATTATCTCAATGATCAGTGAGTCCTGCATGGCCTTTCTCTGCTTCCATGCCCAGTGTTAGTGTTAGTGAAATCAGACCTCTCCCCAAAGACTGAAGGTGTTTCTTACTTTTTTCTGCTCAGTGAGTTTAGCTTGGAAAGAAGAACTCACTGAGACCCAGATGTCGCTCCAGTTCCCTGTAATTCAGGATGTGGCTGGTGGAGTAGGTGGTGTGGAGGTTGCCAGTCTCTAGACCCTCCCTGCCCGCAAGCTGGAGTGGCCCAAGGCTACCACCTTGTGGTCCCACCCATTCTTTCCCCCTTCAGTGCTCCCAAATCTTGATCTTTCCTGTCCTCACCTTACCCTCAGCACACAGTCCTGTCCAGGAAACTTTGGTCCCCTTTGCATCCGTTGATGGCAGCCCAGCCTCTCAGAGGCGGGACATGCCTCAGAGAACCCTGCCCTCTACATAGAGGTAGGATGACATGGCTATAAGCATAGATACCTGAGCCCGAGTGCCTGGGTGTAAAGTTTCACTCTGCCACTTAGCACTCTGGGTGATGTTGGGTAAAGTATTTAACCCATCTATGCCATGTTTTGTCATCTATAAAAATGAGGATTATACTAATACTTACTGTGTATCGGAGCACTTGTATCAGAGGAACTTGGCATACAAGGGCATTAGCTTTTATTATTAGGCACACTTTTATTATGGAGACGTGCTGATGTATTATACCCATTCATTTCACAGATGGATAAACTGAGGTCCAAATACAGACTAGGACTTGTCCAGGACCCCCAGCCAGACAGTGGGGCTTGGCCAGGAGGACAGACCTCTCCATGGCTCAGACTCTGTCCTTGCCGTTCTGGCCGCAGATAATTCAGCAAGAACAAAAAGAGTGTTTGGTTCTCCCCACTCCCGCCTTACCAATCTTTTTAATTTTTAAGACAAATCTTGAATCTTTTAGATTTTTAAATCCTAAACATTTAAAATGGCATTCATGGTGGCTGGGACCTGCCTTTCCATTTCACAGATGAAAAATCTGAGATTCAGTGAGTTTAACTGACTTGCCTAAGGCTGCGTGGCTAACAAGAAAGCACTTCTGGGCCCAGGCTTTTCCAAGATTCCAAACTCATTTCACGGGGCTACTCAGGACACCGTGACTCTCCCTCTGTCAGACTTTGCATTGTTATCATCTTCGGTGAAGATCTGAGATGGTGTTGTGAGAAGACCAAATCATCCAGTCAAATCTCAGAGAAACCTGGAGGTCAGAGTCAATGTTTTCCATCCACTTTCCTCAGCATAAATATCCTGCCCACCCATGCAGGGCAACCAGTTCCAGCTCAGTCACTGGCACCTGCTACAATCCACGCGTACTGGAGTGGAACCAGCATGCCCTTTTGGGCTTGTTAAGCCCTGAGTTGAGCATCTACTTTATCCCAGAAGGTTACATCATCTGGCTATTAATATCCCAAGAGTCAGGCAACAAAGAGGTACTCGGTGAAACCCTGGGCAGAGGAAGAAAGTAGAGGGTCATTCATCTAGTCTGCAGCCCGACTTCAGCTACTCAGAGCAGTCCCGTGCCTGCCTCAGCCATGCAGGGGGCACGGTGGATGCAGAGAACAGAGCAGAGGTTCGGAAGGCATGGTCTTTCTTGCTTCCTGCTTCCTGATGGTTTTACTCTTGGGAGTTCCATCACCTCTTTGAGTCTCAGTTTACCTATGAAACAACTGATCATACCAGTCTCACAGGGTTATTGAGAAGAGTGGAAGAAATATATAAATCGTACCTAGTATCTAGTCTGGCACATTGTGGGTATACAGTAAAGGTGGCTATTACTACTACCGGTGCAGCAATTTTAAAGGACTCTAATGTAGGAGTAAGGAGACATTGGATTGAGTCTTCTTTTTGCTGCTATCTTGCTATCTGATCTAGAGAAATATTCACAATACCTGACATTTACTGAGTATTCACTACATCCCAGCTAGTGTTCCACATTTTGTTTTACATGCATTATTAAATTTAATCCTTACAACAGATTTTAAGGTGGATACTCTTGTTATGTTTACTTCATAGATGTGGAACCTGAGATGTTAATGATATCAATAGCTATTGGTGTGAGTTGGTTAAGGTTAAATGGTAAAACCAATATTTAGTTCTATAGCGGCAGACTCCAGATCCTCTGCTCTTTTTTTTTGTTTTTAACATCTTTATTGGGGTATAATTGCTTTACAATGGTGTGTTAGTTTCTGCTTTATAACAAAGTGAATCAGTTATACATATACATATGTTCCCATATGTCTTGCGTCTCCCTCCCTCCAGATCCTCTGCTCTTAATCTGTAAAGCAGACCATCATTTCTCTTCTCCCTGAATTAGTTGCTGACTTAAATTATAAAATGTTATGGACAAATTAATACAAAGACTCCCACCTTATGTGGAATCTATGGGTGTGTTAAGGGGGGTTATGACTTGGGAGTCAACTCCAAGGTTAAACAGTATCTCTGTTGCTGGCGTTATGACCTTGGCCAAATCAACCTCATCATTCGTAAAACAGGAATAATATTTCCTAATTCTCAGATTTGTTTCTAAGTACTGAATGAGGTCACACACGCATAATAAAAACAATGGCTACCCTCACTGAGGACTTTCTGAATGCCAGGCACAGTCTAGGTGTGGTACCTGCAGCATTCCATTTAATTGTTCTGGTTCCTCTATAAGATGGATACTGTTCCTGTCCCTCATTTACAGATGAAGAACCTGGGAGCTAGTGAGATTTTATAACCAGCTGAAGTTCACATCACCAATGAGTACCAGAGCTGAGATTCCAACTCCACTCTGCACAAATTAATAAGAATCTTTGCTCTTGGGCATGATTCTGCATGGTGCAGTGCCTGAAATTCAGTAAGTGCTCACGAAGTGGTAGCTGTCATTACCATGTTAACTGTAGTGACAACAGTGGTGAATATTGTTGCCACAATGTTTTGAGCAAAGGGATGAAAGGAAATGTTTGATTTGATGAGTGAGAAGAGAAGACCTTGAGGACATGTTTCTTTCAAAGGGACCATTCCACAGAAAATGCCACAGATTTGTACTGGTGGGCCCCAGTGAGGAGGGCTTAGAAAGGACCAGGCTTCCAAAGTGTCTGAACTCTCCAGAAATGGAGGGGACTGAGTCAGAGGGTAGTGAGGTCCTTGTCTTTGGGGGTATGCAAGCAAAGGCTAGAAGCCGTATTTGTCAGGACTTTGAGAGGAATAATAGTTAAATTAGATGACTACTGTATTCCTTCAAACTTGAAGATCTATGATTCTATGGCATAATATATAGAAAAACACTTTGAGGATTATAAACTGCCCCATAAATCTAAGAAATTATTATTACCATTCTCAATCAGTAGCTTTGTCTAAAGGATCTGTGTGATATGGGGATAGTACATTTTAAAGCTTTCTGTGAAAAATGGCTTTAGATCATTTCCCCAGTCATTGCATTTATTCATTCACAGCATATCATGCATTCCTTAGTTTATTGATTTAATCACTCCATCATGCAATGCTTTACTTGCCCACTAAACCCAACAATGAAAATCCTATCTGGTAGAAAAAAATAAAAAAGCAAAAGGCTCTAAAAAGTCAACCACAGGCTCAGAACACGCCAGCTCTGTGGGATTTGATCATTAAAAGCGGTCCTACGTTTTAAGTTGTATTCATGAAAAATGAGTTTTCCGAGCAACTAGTTTTAGAAGGTTCTAGGTGAGACTTGAAATATTGTGTTTACTTTTGGGGATCATATGTTAAGATAAACAATAACTGACTAGAAAATGTATGAGAAAATAGTCAAGACAGCGAAGAGTCTTAAAATAATGCTCACAAGCACTGTTATAATGCTTAGTTAGTGTTATAGTCATTGACAGATTGTTAACTCATTTAATCCTTACGATAATCCTAAATCAATAGATGTCATTATTACTCCTGTTCTACTTTTGAGAACATGTAGGCATAGAGAATGTAACTACCACGCAAGCCCTGTGGACCTGGTATCCCAAGGTTCGTCACTGACTTACCGGCCATGTGACTTGGGCATGGCCCTTCCCTCTGCTTCTTCCATTTCCTCATCTACAATGGAGTGAGGGTGGAAATACCTGCCAAAGAATGCTGTTGTGAGGATCACCTAAGATGATACACATAAAGCACATATGCTAGAGCCTGACACAGAGTCAGGTCGTCATAAGTGTTCAGACTCTGCTTTTTACAAGTGTATGTTTCCTAGGGCTGCCATCACAATGCACCATAAACTGAGTGACTTAAACAACAGAACTTTACTGCCTCACCGTCCTGTAGGCTAGAAATCTGAGATCAAGCTGTGGGCAGGCCAAGATGTGGATCTGTTCCAGACCCCTCCCCTAGCTTCTTACGGCACCTGGGCTTGTGGCAAGATAACCCTGTTCTTCCTGGCATTCTCCCTGTGTGGGTGTCTATCTCTGTGTCCAAATTTTCTCCTTTTTATAGAACACTGGTTACATTGGATTGAGGCCCACCGTAATGACACCATCATAACTTGATTACTACCTCTATATGTAGAGATCCAGTCTCCATGTAAGGTCACATTCTGAGGTACTGGGGATTTGGAGTCCAACATATCTTTTTTGGGGAGACACAATTCAAGAAATAACAATAAGTGCTATTGCTGTGTTATTTATAAGTGATATTAATGAAGGATGCCCAGGGCCACCAAGGTGGGAGAACCCAAAGCTTTTCAGAGTGCAGGCAGAGTAGAAGGGGAAACATCTTGACTAAGAGGAATATTTTTAAAAAGGTGGCAGCAGTGGTAGGAAAATCATGTGATACACATAGCACAAAAACCCCTGGCCTGGGACTCAGCTGTCGCAGCCCTGCCCCTCATGTGCTCTATGACCTTGAGCAGGTCACACTCCCTTCTTAGCCTTAGTATCCCCATCTGTAAGTTGAGATCCTCAAGCTTATATCTGTTGCCAAGACATGATGAAGTTGGGACGTACAAATATCCCAAGTACATTTTATATGTATGCCATACCTCGTGAATCCCATTTACTTTTTTTGTTTCCCCAGAAAGTGAAATTTTTAAAATCACAAATGCATTTTTTTAGTTTTTAAAAATGTAAATCATATGTACCTTGAAGCTTGGCCATGGCTTGCCTCAACAACAAGGATTAAAATCCCACAGAGTCTCTAGCTAGGCTAATGGGAAGATTAGGAGAATAAGCCATGGCTTCTGTCCTAAAGGAAATATGGCTTATCTCCCACGACATTTAGGGATGCAGCTTAGGGAAGTATTGATGGAATGAGCCTGAGGTGGTGTCAGGAGGCCTGGTTTCACGTTAAAGACTGTACCTTGTACCAGCTGCAGAGATTTGGACAAACCGTCACCTCTCTGAGCTTCGTGATTGGTCATCTGCCAAATGGAAATAAAATTAGAATCAAAACATTGAACTGAGATAGTGCACATGAAAGCACTTGGCTAGGTTCCCCCCCAAAGCAGCAGAACTATACAGTGTGGTTGGAACGTTGGAGCCGAAAACACCTTAGACCTTGCAGAATCCAGTTCTTGAGATGTCAGCTTTTGCTTGCCTTTTCTGTGAACAAATCACTTGAACCTCAGTGACTGACCAAACAATGCTTTATTTCTCATGCACGTTACGTGTCAGCAGCTGCAGTCACGGTGGCCCAGATCTGCTTGTCTTCGCCTGCTGGGACTGTGGCTGAAGGGGAGCCCCAGTCTGAGACATTTGGTTTTCATGGCAATGAGCAAGACAGCAGGCAGAAATCTAGGATGGCTCTTAAAGCAAATGCTTAGACATGGGTTCTCTCACATTCTGTGGGCCAGAGCACATCGTGTGGCCAAGCCATTGGCAGGGGTGTACGGTCCTATATGGAGAATGGGCACGCGAATGATTGCAGATAGCAGTTAGATGAGACCATGCCTCATGTTACAGATGGAGAAAAATGAGGCCAGAAAATGGACCTTCTCCATCCCTACTCCATTCTTCTGGGCCAACAATGAAGCCCAGCTGGAGAAGGCTGACAAAGGCATCCTGGATATACATCTCAGGAAGGGGGCCTGGAGGCCGTTCCTTTGAGCCTTCTGGTCAAAAAGAAATGCAAGATGGGAATGTATATAAGAAAAAAATCTGCATAAGGGGGAGGAGCAAAGAGATAGACAGGAAAAACAGACATCCACCAGTATTTATTGAGCAACTGTTGTATACTAGATGTGTAGAAACTACCAGCGGCAGAGAGAAATCAAAGGAAACCGAAAGAGGGAGCCAAGGACAATGAGAGAGATGTAGAAAAATAAAGGAAATTGGCAGGAACAGACAGAAAAGGATTTAGCAATAGAAGCAGAGGTGGGGAAAGAGGAAACAGAATAAAAGACATGGAGGAAACCACACAGAGACAAGTAAACAGGGAAAGAGAAACAGCAGACTGAGAGGGACCAGATAGACTGGGATCCCCAGAAAGAGCTTTGGAGGGTGGACTGACAGGGTGAAGGGTGGGGTGCTAGGAACAAGGCAGAGGCTGAGGAGGAAGTCCGGAAGATGGGGCAACATCCAGCAGAGACGGGGAGGCTCTGAGGCGGGACTTCGGGACCAGCGGATCTGAGAAGAGGCAGGGGAGGTTGAGGTGGGTGAAGCTGCAGTGCCGAGTCCTGGAGGGTGGGGGGGATCCAGAGACTGCAGAGGGGCAACACGGGGAGGGGCCAGATGGGTTGGCAGAAAAGTCAAGGAGAATGTCCTCTCCATGGTCACGCCCCACCTGCTTTCCTCCAGCCTCTTGTCCACATTTCATCTTCCTTCAAGAACCCAGGGCTTTCGTATGGTGTTCTAGCAACAGGGAATGAATGAATGGGGTGTGTGTACAAGTGGGGTGCCATGTTCCCACTGTTTACTCCCCTTCCCGCATGTTCTGAGTCTATCCTCAGTGAAGATCAAGGTGGGCTTCCCTTGGGTTCATTAGTGGGCTTCCACTTCCTGCTTCACTTAACTCCCCTTTGTCCCCTCTCCCCATCTTCAGGAGGCAGCTTGGTTTGGTGGAAGTAGCGTGTGTTTGGAGACAGACAGCTGTGCATTCAAATTGTACTCTTTCCCGTATTGCTGTTTGACCTCAGATATATTCCTGAACTTCTCTGATTCTTACTTTCCCCTGAGGCTTATTTTCCAGTGAGGCTGTGAATCTCTCATTCATGGGGCTCAGGGGAGAAATAAATGATAAAAGACACATGAAGTGTCCTAGAACAGTGCTCAGAGAAGATCCCTTTCTTTTCCTTTTGCCTCCTAAAAATTCCTTTCTAATTCACTGTTGGGCTTGGCCTTGGAAAACATCCTTAGAGCTAAGCTGGGCAAGAGTTATTAAGAATATTGACTCTAAAATACTGATATAAATAATTGACTAATAAATAAATGGGATAGAAGAGAGAGCTCTTTCTTACAGTGGAATTCCAATTAATAAATGTAGAGGAAAGAGGGAACTAGAAAGTCACCATTAGACCGTCACCACTGTAATAATTACTACCAACAAGATCCACCCATGTATACTAAAATTAATGGGTGAAACTTCAAGAAGCAGCAGGACATTTGCAGTCTCAAGGAATTACACCACCACCCACCCCCTCGGATGTGTATTAATTACAAAAAGAAAATGGTGACTTTACAGTGGGACAGTCTGGCAGATACCACTTGCATTAACTTCCTAGGGCTGCTATAACCAATTACCAAACACTGAGGGGCTTCAAACAACAGAAACTGATGTTGATGCTTTTCCAGTTTTGGAGACCAGAAGTCCAAAATCAAGGGGTCGGCAGGGCTGCGTGCTCTCCGGGGCTCTAGGGGAGGATCCATTCCTTTCGCCTCTTCTAGTTTATGGTGGCTCCATGCTTCCTTGGCTTGTGGCTACTTGACTCCAATTTCTGCTTTCATCTGCCTCTCACCTTCTCCTCTGTGTCCTTTCTTCTATGGCTCTCGTAAGGACATGTGTCAGTGGATCGAGGATCCACCTGGATAATTCAAGATGATCTCCCCCTTGCAAGACCCCTAGCTTACTTACATCTGCAAAATAAGGTCATATTCACAGGTTCTGGGCACTGGGATATGGATATATCTTTCTGGGGGGTCTGCCATTCAACCCACTGCATCACCTTAACCCAGTGACCCAAGTTAGCTTCACCAGGAATAAGACATACGGACAGCCTGAATCAGCTGATAGGATGCAGTGAGAAGAGCACAATGCCGTTTCTTTGGTTTTCTTGCCAAAAAATGGTGTAACTTGATTATAATCATGAGAAAACATTAGAGATAAACTCAAAGTGAGGGACATGCTACAGAATAGCTGACCAGTATTCTTCAAAGGTATTAAGATCATGAAAGACAGGGAAGACTGAGAAATTGTCACAAATAAGAGAAGACAAGGGAGACTCGAAAATTAAATGCCACGTAGGATCCTGGGTTACACCTGGCCCCCACCTTCCCCCTCCCCCCAAAAAAAAACGTTGGTGGAAAACCTAGTGAAATCCAAATAGGTCTGTAGTTTAGCTGATGGGATTGTATTGTTAACTTCCAGGTTTTCATTATTCTACGGTTGTCTCTCAGTATCCATGGGAGGTTGGTTATAGGACCCCCACAGAGACAAAAATTCATGGATGCTCAAGTTCTTTAGATAAAATAATG
This sequence comes from Tursiops truncatus, assembly GCF_011762595.2. NCBI lineage: Eukaryota > Metazoa > Chordata > Mammalia > Artiodactyla > Delphinidae > Tursiops > Tursiops truncatus. Next base: position 98,685,569 of record NC_047039.1, on the reverse strand, counting down.
TAGTGCAGTTGGTCCTCCGTATCCATGGGTTCTGCATATGTGGATTCAACTAACAGAGGGTCGGTTGAACCCATGGATACAGAACCTGCAGATAAGGAGGACCAGCTGTATTTTGTTGTGAGAAATGTTACCTTTAGGGGGAAGTGAGTGAAGACTATGCAGGAACTCTCTGTAGTAACGTTGCAACTTCTGGTGAGTCTATAATTATTTCAGTATAAAAGAGTTAAAAACAGAAAGACTATTGCGTCTGGAGCAGGACTGTTTGGGTTAGATCCTGGACTCATGGCTGACCTCCCAGTGTGACATGGTTAAGTTACTCCCTCGTGCCTCAGTTTCCTCCACTGTAAAATGTGATAATAATAGTTCCTACCTCCTGGAATTAAAATGAGGTCACACATGTAAACTCTACGCAAATGTTGTATCATCAATTTCATTAATATTGCTACTGTCATTGTTCCTCTTTCACCAATGATAAAACCAAGGCCTCGACAGTTAAAACTACTCTTTTCTAAGATCACACAGCCAGTGCCCGACCCCAGAATTAAAGTTAAGTTTCTGATTCCAAGTGATCTCTCTCCTCTATAGTATTTGTTCTTACAGGGGCAAGGATGGGTAAAGATCTTTTAGGGACCCATCTTCATAATCATCTAGTTAATACTTGACTCTATGTTGTTAATGCAGGTCTGCCCTTGGACTGTGGAAGGAGGTAGCGTATCCTCTTTAGAAGTGATGAGAGCAGACATTTCTGACTTAGATTCCCCCCAAAAAACAAAAACAGCTACTTTGAAACTCCTCTAGTTCAACTCCTTCATTAAAGAGTGAAAACAAATACAGAAACCAAGGCTGTAGGTCTCAAAGAGTGACGTGGTCAATGTCATGTGGCAGGTCAATGACAGAGCTGGCCTTCCCATCTAGATCTCATGACTCTGTGTGTGTGGCCCCCACTGTACCACACTTTCTAAACCTCCCCCAGCTGTGATCTGCACTCAGTAGATGGCCCCTCACTCTGTGCTGTGGGAGCCGTAAACATACAGGTTCAGCACAACGATATTTCAGTTCATTGTGGTAATCGTGCTGTCTGCAAATCTACCAATACAGTCAAACAATCACCCAATTCAGACTTCTGCTGCTGATGTCCCCCAGCTCAAGGGTGTCTTTAATAGCAAAATAATACTTGTTTTTTCTTCCTTCCCTCTGTGTTTTTCCTAATCTCTCCCCAATGAGACATAACATTAATTACAGCAGTTAACAGAAATTCTGTCTCCATTACTGCCTGCCACCTTCTCCATCTTGACTTCTGCCTCCAAAATCTCTCTCCTGAATGAAGGGAGGGGGGTTTATGCAGATGTGATTGTCTGTATTTACCTTTTCTCTGCCACCTCCTCGGTGCTGAATTTTAAGTCAAGCAGGATCGATATTTTCACTGGGGGCTGTGTGTGTGCGTGAGTGTGAATGTGTATGCATTGTTTGTGTGTGCCTGCTTTGTAATCTAGCTGTCATTTTGGGCTAATTGTGTTGTTTCCTCTTGTGTGGAAGGAAATCTTATCTGTTTTGGATTAAAATTCAATGAAGGTCATAGCGGCTGGAAAACTTACCAGACTGCTGCAATTAATGTTCATTTGGCTTTGATAAATTGGTACGTTCCCCTCAATAGGACTGGAGTGGATTTCAGAGGCAATAATTCTTCCATTAACTCAATGATTCTGCCTGTGATGGAGGACCTTGTCCTGCTTTTGTTTGTCATCTGTCACTTGGAGGAGCTGGGCATATGTCGGAGATGATTTATCATGATTGCAGCGCCTGCTGCTTGTATCAAAGCGTTTAAAACCACAAATTATTTTTGCCCCCTGTAAATTGCTTGATTAAACAAACGTGAGGTTGGAATTAAGGTAGAAAGAAATTTTTGTGCCTCTGTTCCCACCCCTGGGTTTCCACAGTTATGGGGTTATTGCAAGTTCCTTTCAAGCTCAAGGTGAAAACGCGTTTGTAGAGGAATAATACTGAGCGCTAACTGTATGCCAGGGATTGTGCTGGGAGCTTTACGTGCATTATTTTACTTAATTCTTAAGATAATTCTGTAGGGTAGTTTGTCTTTATTACCTGGTAAGAGGTTGAAATCCATAGATGATACGCATTTCATCCAATATAAGCAACATAAGATTGGAAACCAAGTGTCTTGATTCTAAAGCCCTTGCATTACCACTCTGTGCATTAGGATCTTGAAAAATTGCCTAATATTATTAAGTTCTACTGTTTACTTCTGGTATTTCACTAGATGTGGAGCCAGATCTCTCGTCTATACATAAGAATTACCTCAGGTGTTTGTTTAAAAGGCAATTTCCTGGGCCCTGCCCCAGGTCTGCCAGAGCTGAACACCTGGTGTGGGGTTCTGGGGAATCTGCACTATGGCAGGCTGTGCCCCTAATGTTTGCCGATAGCAAAGGTGGAGAATCACTCACCTGCAGCTCATTGAGACCAGCAGTGGGAAAACCACAGCCTCAGCCCACTAAGTTTTTACATTATTATTTAGTTCTCACGAAACCCCGCCATGCAGGCATTGGTATCACCATCTTACAGATTGAAATGTTGAAGTACATCAAGTTAAGGGGGTTTGGTCAAGGTCACACAGCTAGGGAGAGGCCAAGCTGGGGTCTAGACCCTGCATCTGCCTCACTGGCTGTAAAGCTCTTAATCAGCATCCCCATCTCACCCTCTCCTGCCCTTGACCCTCTATGTCCCCAGCCCTCCCTCCCTTCTCTCAAATTCTGCAGGGGCACCAGCAAGAGTGGCTCTCTGTGCTCTCCCCATGGACACTCTCTTCAGCTCCTGGTTTATTGAAGTCCATATGTGTCCTGATGTTCCCCTAATGAAGCGTCTAGAGGCCTGCCCTGTCTCCGCCTCCCTTAATAGGGAGTGAAATATGTTGGTGTCTGTGCCAGGGGCTTTATTGTGATGGTTCAAGAGCCCCCGGGAGGAGATGTGGGGGGAGACGAGACCCCCTTCCCCTCATTGCAGATGATCTCAGGTAAAGGAAACTCATGCAGGGCAGGTCTGTGCCATTACAGTAATTAGGAAGCATGGCTGAGAGGGGAAGCTGATCAGCTGGACCTGGGTCTGACAACCTTTTGCTGACTTTGTGGTCTTGGGCTAGCTACTTGCCCTCTCTGAACCTTGATTTCCTCAAATGGAAAATGGGTGTAACAATAGTACCTCCTCTGATAAAAACACTGCCAGATATGGGAGCGTCCATGGTAAGTGCAGGCTTGGTATATGACACGTAGAAGTTTCTCAGGACTTTGTAGCTGTTCTTAAAGCTCTAACACTGGTGACCCACTAATGTTAATAGAACATGTTGTCATTTAACATCTCCTGAAAGCTTGACAATCTATTAAGTAGGTGTCCATTTTAACACCCTTTTATAGCAGGTCAGGCCAAGCCTCAGAGCAGGGGCTTGCTCAGGGTCACACAGTTGGTCAGCACCAGAACAAGAAGTCTCTGGATCCCTGACAGAACTGGGTAGGTGGGGCCGTTGGTGGACGGCTGCCTGAAGTCCCGTAGCAGGTAATTTAAGGTCCATGGTAAAATTGGGGCTGGGTACTCTGCCTGCCCTTCATTTTTGAGATTGAGTGGCAGGTGTTATGAACTGAATCGTGTCCTCCTCCCCCCAAAAAATCCTGTGCTGAAGTCCTAACCCCCAATGTGACTGTATTTGGAGATAGGGCCTTTAAGAGGCTAATTAAGGTTAAATGAAGTCATAAGAGTGAGGCCCTAATTTAATAGGACTGGTGTCCTTATAAGGAGAGGATGCTGGAACATTGTGGAAAGACCATGTGAGGACACAGTGAGAAGGTGGCCGTCTATAAGGAACCCTTACCGGAAACCACCCCTGTCAGCACCTTATCTCCGATTTCCAGCCTCAGAGCTGGAGGACAATACGCTTCTGTTGTTCAGTCCACCCCGTCTGTGGAGTTCTGCTATGGCAGCTTGAGCAAACTAATACAGAAGAGAGTTGTGGTTAGTGCCTCCCTAGCCGACAACGGCTGAGGGATGCCAGAAGCTGGAATGCATATTTCCCTTTTCCTCGGTTCTTATTCCTGGGACAAAGGGGAAAAAGAAAGAGGGGAGGAAATGATCACAAAGCAGAAAGCGGACAGGATGGAAAGGGGAGAGAAGAGGGGAAAGAGGTTTTTAGAGTGTCTGGCATATACTAGCAGCTCAGTAAACTGTTAGATGAATGGCTTGGGAGATAGATGATTGGATCCTGTCACGTGTTACAGTTGTTAACTTTTTGCAACATTGTAATACTGGTGCAGATTCCCAGGTTGCAGGGAGAGGGGCTGATGGTAACAGCTTCCACTTAGTTACTGCAACAGGTATTTGAGAGTGCCTTTTATATGCTTGCATGGTCTTCCTCACACACTACTTCATTAGAATTTACAAAACTGCCTGTTAGTGATTATTCACAGATGAGATGTGTAAGACTATGCCCATCTGATGGATGAGGAAACTGAGGTTGCCCAAGGTCACACGCAGCCAGAGACCTGGACTCTTAGTCTCAAGCCCATGCTCTCCCTGTTGGCACGTTGAGGCCAGTGAAACTGGAAGAACGGTTCACTCAGAGGAGAGACCCACACATTGTTAAGTTTCTCTTTACCCAGTTACTACCTGTGCGACCTAGAAAAAGTTGTCTAACCTGACAGAGATCCTCACAGTGGTGGAGGGGAGGCTTCAACGAGGGAGCCCAGTGAAGTGCACGGTGCCTTGTCGGTAGGAAGTGCTCTGTAACGGGCAGCTCTGAAGTTGTGCAAACCTTCCTTCTTATCTCCAATATCCTGCTTCCTGGACCTTAAATCAAGAACAGCAACTCATACCTTAAAAGTCTGTGTTGAATGAAATGAGATAACCCAGGTAGAATGCCAGGATAGTGCCTCGCACGTAAAAGATGCCCAGTTCATGGTGACTCTGATTATGATTACCTGTAGTCTCCCAGACCCCATGCAGATTAGGGAGTCCTCACCTTGGGAATCGCCTAGAAAAAGCAAAGACAAAGATGATGTTTTTCTGGCCTATCCCACCCCAGGTTGCTAGTGGGAGGCCCCTGAATGGAGGAAGGCCCGCAGCCATGGGAGGTGACAGCTGGGGTCTCGGACCCACCCTGGGGACCACCTCCTGCTCCTTGGAAGGTGGAGACATGGCTGGCCTGCCCAAGTGGCGCAGAGTGACAAATGAGGTTGTGAAGCAGCAACAACATCTGTGTCATCATTTCCGCACCAGGAGGTCAACTGGCTTCATAAACCGTGTTGCTGCTGGAGCAGTCTTTGTTTAGGAATTAATTAGGAGAAGCGAAGAACTGCTGCCCATGCAGATTTTGGTCTCTGGAAGTTATAAAAAGCAGATGGATTTTAAGCAAATGCGGTTTTCACCCTTTAACATCAGGTGAAAGGGTACGTATTAGAGCAGGGGCACCCGGGAAGCAGGCATTGAAAAGAACACCTGAGCCCTCTTCCTAATCCACTTCTGTGTGCCCACGCGCACGGCGCCATTCTTTTGGCTACTGCAGTTTGTGCATTGATACCACTTTGGTATTAATAATAGCAGAGTCTGCTGAGTCTTTTTGTTTTTTTTGTTTTTTTTTTTTTTTTTTTGCGGTACGCAGGCCTCTCATTGTTGTGGCCTCTCCCGTTGCAGAGCACAGGCTCAACGGCCATGGCTCACGGCCCAGACACTCCGCGGCACGTGGGATCTTCCCGGACCGGGGCACGAACCCGCGTCCCCTGCATCGGCAGGCGGACTCTCAACCACTGCGCCACCAGGGGGAAGCCCTGCTGAGTCTTTTTATGTGCCAGGAACACAGCTAGATGCTTTCCACACTCTTATCTAATCTCCATGAGAGTCCAGTGAGGAGGCTTTTGGTTACTGCCTTTTACATGTGAGAAACCCGAGGCTAAGAGCAGCAGATTCTTTTCTTAGAAGTGATGGAGCTCAGGCTTGAACCCAGGCTTGTAGAAGTCCAAGGTCGATGCCTGTAGCTGCTGTGCTATAGTAGAAGCTCCTCACCTTCTCCATGAAATGCTCTGAGTATCCATTTGTAACAGATATCCTAGTATCTGTTAAAAGCCGAGTGAGGGGGCTTCCCTGGTGGCACACTGGTTGGGAGTCCGCCTGCCGATGCAGGGGACACGGGTTCGTGCCCTGGTCCGGGAAGATCCCACATGCCGCGGAGTGGCTGGGCCCGTGAGCCATGGCCACTGAACCTGCACGTCCGGAGCCTGTGCTCCGCAACGGGAGAGGCCACAACAGTGAGAGGCCCGCGTACCTCAAAAAAAAAAAAAGCTGAGTGAGGAATTTTGAAGAGCAGATCTTGTAAAGCACAGGGATTCTCATGTGAGGGCCAATGAGGACCATTTACACTTTCAGGCATCACCTCTATTTGGATTTGGAAGTTAATTATCCTCAAAGAACGCATTTTACCCTAGCAGTCATGACACTGTTGATGCTAACTAACATTCGTACAGTGCTTTTGGCAGTTTCAAGGCAATGTTCACAGCATCTACTATTGCCTTTTATCTTCAAAAACCATCCTTGGGTATTTAGACATTGAAGCTATTATTATTATTAGCTCTGCTTGAAGCTTAGAAGGGTTCATCCTGTCGAAAATCACACAGTGAGTCCATGGTAAAGACCAATCTCCTTTTACCAAATATCTCAGCATCCCCTGGGGATAATTGGAAGGTTAGGGTTGCCCTGTAGAGGCAAATGGGGAAGAACTCGTGTTGGAGAAGCACATACAATTATGACGTATTAGAGGCACAAGGAACCTTTAAATCTCTGCTTATAAGCATTTCATTTTTAAAAGGAAGTAAACCAACGGCCAGTGAAAGAAATTCCCTTCTTCAGAGTCACACAGTAAGTTAGTGTGACATCGAGGATAAAAGATGGACACATTTGAGTTTAAACCCCAAACTTTCTTTCCCCTCTACTTATGACTTTGGGCAGGTTAATTTATTTGAGCCTTAGTTTTCTCTTCTGTAAAATAGAGAGAAAGTACTACCAAACAGGATAAGGATTCAGTGAGATGATGTATGTGAAACGGGTGGTACAATGCATGTCCACAGAGCATGCGCCCACTGAGTGAGAGTCTCTGGGATGGTCGATGAGGAAGAAAACACATGGGCTAGGGACCAGTTAAGGCTGAGTGCAGCTCTAAGATCCTCCGTCATCAGCTCTGTGACCTTGGAATCCCTCCAATCCTCTAAACCTCGGTTTTCTTCTAGAAAAATTAGAATGGTGGTTATACCTACACCATTTTGTTTGCTGTGTGGGTTAAAACTAATTTATGACAAAGATCAGCCCAGGGCTTTGCCCACAGTGAACTTGAACTCTCCTGGGTCCCAGTGTGTTCTGCTCTTCCCATCCCACGATTTTCTGTCTCAGCTCCATGCTCCTCAGGCAAACAAAGAAAGCCCATGGCTCCTTCCCTGAAGCACCACTGTTGATATTCTTCCTTTGGACACAGGAGCTGGGAAGCAGTTTTGGATTCCAGCCATTTCTATAAAAATCTTCCCAAATTTGTGGAGTGATGTGTCCCCTCCATGCACAGAGCTAGAGGAAAAAGATAGCATTAAGTGTGATTAAATATGCACTCCTGCATTTGGGGAATGCACTGGGGGGATTTGTCTTTAAAGTGTCATTCTTTTTGCAAAGGCACCTGTCATGCTAATGGTGCTGCCTTAGTCTCTCAACTGGGGGCCTGGATGCTTTCTTAGCAGACCTACTGTGCATACATTACACCCCACGCTGCACTCCATGGTCTAGCATGTTTTGCTTTTTCTCAAATGTGAGCACCTTGGATTCTTAATTTGGCCTCCATAATGAAGTGCATGGCTGGGAGAAGTGCTTAAGTGAGTCCCCCATTGGAGAGAATGCCTGATGGGAAAAGACTAGAAGAGAACAATCATTTGTTGGGCAGTTGCCATGCACCAGGTGTTGTGCTCAATGTACGACCATTCTCTGCTATTTAATCTCACCACAGAGATGCCAGGTAGATATTTGTATCGTTACTTTACAGATAAAGAAACAGAAACTCAAAGAGGCTACAATTTAGTATTTATACAACTAATATTTCTTGAACAACCACCCACTGGATGTTAAGTACTGTGTCAGACCCCTGGGCTTGTGTGATCTGGTCTATAGGGTTTAGGACACGGGGAGGGGGAAGGGTAAGCTGGGACAAAGTGAGAGAGTGGCACGGACATGTATACACTACCAAATGTAAAACCGATAGCTAGTGGGAAGCAGCCGCATAGCACAGGGAGATCAGCTCGGTGCTTTGTGACCACCTAGAGCGGTGGGATAGGGAGGGTGGGAGGGAGGGAGGTGCAAGAGGGAGGAGATATGGGGATATATGTATATGTATAGCTGATTCACTTTGTAATAAAGCAGAAACAAACACACCATTGTAAAGCAATTATACTCCAATAAAGATGTTAAAAAATAAATTAAAAAAAAATATATATATGTGTGTGTGTGTGTATATAGGGTTTATTAACAGCACTAACCAGAGGCTGACCTGAAATTGAGGCCCCCAAGGACATTAAGCGACTTTTCTAAGGTCACACTCTAGGAATTGGCAGAGCTGGAATTCAAACCTCGATCTCCTGGAGTCTTGTTTAGTTTCCTTTGAACCAGGAGGCCTGGAGCTTGTTCCTTCACTTCTTCAACTTCCATGGAGCATCTCGTATGCACAAGGCACTGTGTTAAGCATGGCACTGCGTTCTGAGATGAAGGTTTCATATCTTTGGGTAGGGATGTTGAGTCAAGTATTCAAGGAAGACAGGGTAGTACCATGTCAGGGGCCAGAGCAAAGACAGTGGGAAAACAGAGGAGGAAGAGGTAACTTCTAGCTGGAGGGACCAAGGGAAGCTTCCTGGGGAAAGGGAAAATTCATCCAGGTCTTAAACTGTGGCATGGATTTGGACATCAGTCAGTAATTGACAACTTCTGCCTCTTTGTCAAGATCTCTTTGCAGTAGCTGGTATTAGCAAGACTTTGGGGTCAGGGATGTGTTCCTCACTCATTCTCTTTCTCAGAGGTTATTAGACTCTTAGCTTCCTATTCAGCACAGATTCATGTGGTATTGACTACTCTGTCCCAAGAAAAGGGCAGGGGACTGATCAACCTAGGTAAACAGACATGGCTCCTCCTATGAAAAACTCCCAGACTAGAGAAGGAAGGGAGTGTTTAAGTCCTTTTTAGTTCATTCAGGAAAGTCTTGGCAGGGGAAGGTGAGCGTAAGTTTAGAAAAGAACCATATCAGTGATCGATTCCAGTACTTCTCAACATTTTACATCAGAAACGTTCCATCTAAATGAAATGTTATGTAGATACCTAATATGTAACAGACAAAAATGGATCTGTTTTGGCTGGAAATTTGGAAGAGTTAGTGGTAGGTGAGGGTAGACGGGACTTGTGTGGCATAGCCACACACCACTAAGGCCGTGCCACGTGAACATGACTTGAGTATGACTAAAGCGCCCTCCACTCCCCGTCGTGTAATAGACAGAGGAGCTGCCCTGAGAGGGGAACTTACTCAAGGCCGAGTCAATGAGCAAGCCAGCACCAGGTGCAAGCTCTCTAGTATCCTACCCCAAGGCTTTCTACAACACCATTGAGAGAAAGGATGGTTTTGGTTTTGGGGTTTTTTTTGGGGTGGTGGTGGTGGTGGTGTTTTTTCATTTCTTATTTTGAAATAATTTTAGATTTACAGAAGAGTTGCAAAGAAAGCACAGATAATTCCCATATACCTTTAAGCTAGCTTCCCCTAATGTCAACATCTTTCATGACCATGGTATATTTGTCAAAACCGAGAAGTTAACATTGATGCCACATTGTTAACTAAAGACTTTATTTCCCCAGTTTTTCCACTGATGTCCTTGTTCTGCTCCAGGACCCAATCCCGGGTACCATATTACATTTAGTGGTTCTGTCTCCTGAGTCTCCTTCTCCTCAGTCTTTCTTGCTTATAACCTTGACCTTTTTGAAGAGTATTGGGTCAGGTATTTTTCAGGATGTCCCTGCATTTGGGTCTGTCTGGTGCTTTCTCATAATTAGACTGGGATTATAGACTTGGAGGAAGAATACCACAAAGACCAAGTGACCTTCTCGTCACATCATATCATCAGATGTGTGACACCAACAGGATTTATTACTGATGATGTTAACCTTGAGCACTTATGTGAGGGGGTGTCTGCCAGGTTTCTCCACTGTAAAGTTTATATCTTTCTCTTTCCATACTCAATTATTTGAAGCAAGTTTACAAAGTCCAGCACACACAAGGAGAGGGGGATTAAGGGCCACCTCCTGGAGAGAGAGGTGTCAAAGAATGTGTGGGTATTTGTTAAAACCACCACCATAATTAATAAATATCGGGGATAGATACTTTGAGACTCTACAAATACCCTGTTTCTCCATGAGGTTTTTTCCCACTAATTTTAGCATTCATCAGTGGATCTTGCCTGCAGTGATTTATTACTGCAGTGGAAAAAAGGAATTTTAAAGCAAAATAAAAACAAAAATGTAAGGGGAAAAAAAGCAGACAAGAAAGGAAGAAGAAAAAGGTTCACACTTATTAACGCCAACCTCTTTCCTAGGTGGTAGACCTGGGTCAGGGCAGGTGTCATGGAGGAAGGAGCTGCGGTATCCTCACCGGCTTCGCTGACCTCCTCGCAACATGGAGTGTTCTAATTGGCATCACCATGGCACTGTCAGTAACCATCACACTCTGAGGCCGAGGGAGGCTCTTTTAACTCTGTTAGGAAAAGGTCAGCGTGGAACAATATAATAGCACCTACCTTGCGTATTTCTTTCTCCAGATTTCATTTTAAAATACACCTGGTTGAGGAAGCAGGAACCTGGCAGACACCCCCTCACATAAGTGCTCAAGGTTAGCATCATAAGTAATAAATCCTGTTGATGTCACGTACCTGCTGATATGATGTGATGAGAAGGCCACTTGGTCTTTCTGGCGTTCTTCCACCAAGTCTATAATCCCAGTCTAATTATGAGAAAGCATCAGACAGTTTCTATGCTTTTACGTGTATGTGTGTGTTGTGTGTGTGTTGTATGTGTGCTTCTTTTTTTTCTCTGTACGTGTGTTTACTACTGGGTCCCCTGGGATTTAGGGAGGAAGGGAATAACAGATCCTTCCTTTGCCCGTATCTTAGCTTTGGGCAGTCACTTAGAGCAGCTTGAATCCTTGGCGAGGTTCCATAAGATCTAGATGATAAAATACAGCTGACTCGAAGCTCAAGGATGGGGAAGCACAGGAATGTATATAAACTGCCCATGCCTGGCACATCTTGGGTGTATCTGGTACAGGTCACTGAGTTAAGTATGTCAGATCATCTTGTTTAGCCCTTGGAGCAAATCTAATGGAAGAGGTGACCTTTGAGATGGTCCTTGAAGGGATGAGGGTGGCAGGAATTATTCCAAACAGAAAATAGCATGGAAGAGCTTAAGGACCTTAGGGAATTCCCTACCCATGAAAATACTGGGGGCTTCCTACTCATTTTGCCTGGAATTATCTCTGATCCTGAGGAACTAGTGTGTAGGGATGTGGCTACTTGCATCAGAAGAGTGATCAAGCACTTGAACGTTCCCTCTCTAACATCTTGCAATAGTCACACAGTATTAATGATTGTTTCTTAATTGATTAGTGGGTTGCTCGGTCTGCTGGTTGGTAGCTTTAGGTTCATTCAGAGACTCTGCCTCATTACCATTTGAACTTTGGAGCAGACGCTATTGGTGTCCAGCTCAGATCCCCTGAGCACTAACCCTTTCCGTGCATGCTGGCTTGACTTCCAGTTGCCAGCTCATGTGGCTCTGGCTAGAGGCTCTCTGGCAGCTCAGTAGCCCTCTGCCCAGGCTTGAGGCAGGCTGGAGTGCCAGGAAGTCATTGGCTCTTCAGTGGCAGCCCTTAACTGATGATTGCTGGACGATGGTTAATACATACCCCCCTGCCCCTGTCACCCCAGCAGGATAGACCTCCTGTGGTCCACTATGGTATCTGGCTTAATAAACCATCCTTTACTGGACTCTTTCCTTTCCCTGCCTCATTTCCCCACTTCTCTATGAGCGTTTCCTGGAATCACTTTCCAAATAACCACGTGCACTCAGATCCTTTTCTGAATTTCTTCTGGAGACAGACAGACTTCAGTGGGCTTCCTCTGTGGCCTCTTTGACCAGGATGTTTGGTCCCAGAGGAGGAAAAACAAAAAGATGACCTTGACTTCCAGTGACTCTGAAACTGATTTGCTGGTTGAAATAGAGCCAAACACTGTCACTCTCTGAGGCTACATCCCTTACTTGTAAGGGGAGACATTGGCTCAGGTGTTGCCAAAGCCCTTCCTGAAGTTTTTGTTCTGAGGTTTCAACTTCCAGACACTTTCATTTCCCCCTGTGTGTGTGATTTCCAGGAATTTATTTAATTTGCTTTAAGGAAATGTGTATGCTTCCTGCCTACCAAGTCCCATTTTCAAAGCAAACTCTTTGACACTTTACCAGGGGTAGGGAAGTTCGGCTATCCCGTCTTCTAGGAGTACTTGTCTTGACTTTGGATCTAAACCCAGAATATGGGGAAGGATAGTCGTATTTCCTCTTCCCCCTCCTCCTCTTTCTCCGTCCCTCTACCTGCACTAACTTTTCCATTTGCACACATGGAAGAAAACAATCCTGAGCTTGAAAGCGCTGACTTTTATTTTATTTTATTTTTCCTGATTGAATATAATAGTAGGTACCGTTTTTTAAGAGCTTAGTACATGCCAGGCACTGTGCCAAGCACTTTCCATACATTATCTTGTTTATTTCTACAATGGCCCTGTAAGGAAGGTACTATTATTATGTTATCATTAGGAAGCTAAGATTGGGAGAGATGATGCAGTTGTTCAAGGTCATATAACTGTCAGTGGTAAAGCCAGGGTTTGAATCTAGGCTCATCTTAATTGAAATGCTGTATCTTACCTATTCCCTGCTTCCCTACATGATGAAATGCGATAGGCATAACTCTAAAGACCTCTGTGTACTTCAGAACATTAATCATAAGAACCGGGTGAATGTAGAGGGAGGGGCAGAGAAATGACCCAGCAGCACCTTGGAAAAACACAGGTAGGTTTTATTGGACAATAAGCTGAGGGAAGTAATAGTGTTCAACAACAAAATATTTTTTTTTCAATTTAGATTTCATCAGTGTAAGTTCTTACCTAGAACAGGGATATTCTGATCTGCTTAGTCATTTCTTGGAATATTGTACATAGTTGTGGTATTATCTTTAAAAAAATAAAAAGCAGAATCAGAATCGAGTGTGTCTGAGGAAGATTAACCACAGGGTAGTGAAAGCATTCAGAACCATATTACCAAAGTTCTGAAGACGGCTGGGAGGATTTAGCCTGGAGGAGAGAAGACTAGGGGATCTTGGTGGGGATTACTATTTAAAATCCTAAATATCTCTCAAGGGGAGGTGGGAGTTAAATTTGTCCTGTGTGGCCTTCAGACATAAGAAGCAGTGGGGGGAAGCCACACGGCAGCCGATTCCAGCTCTATTTTAAAAAGAAACAGTAACAAAAGTATCCAAAATTGGAATAGGATATTTCAAGAGGTGGTATTCACTCCACCATGCCTGTGTTAGGATTTTTTTTTTCTTTTTTGCAAGTGATATAAATCCAACTCAGACTGACTAAAGGCTAAATAAGGTCTTTGCTTCCTCAAGGAATGAAGTATCTAAGGGTAGCTTTAGTGCAGGGATTGTTAGATCAAAATGTCCATATAGAGTCTTTAGGAATATGTCTCTGTTCCTTCACTCCGGTTTCCTTTGGGTAGGCTTCATTCTTGGGCGAACTCTCCCCAGGTCACGATAAGATTACTTTATACTTAGCACCAGCAGGAAGGAAAGAAAGTGCTTCTTATTTTTAAGTTAAGTGCCCGGACAAACTACCATTTGCTCGTGTGTGTATCCCTGTGTTAGTTTTCTATTGATGCTGTAACAACTCGCCACAGATTTAGTGGCTTAAGACAATACACCTTTAGAGAACACATGTATGGATACCAAGGGGGAAAGGGGTGGGGTGGGAGGAATTGGGAGACTGGGATTGACACAAATACATTATTGGTACTATGTGTAAAATAGACAACTGATGGGAACATACTGTACAGCACAGGGAACTCTACCTAATGCACTGTGGTAACCTGAATGGGAGGGAAGTCCAAAAGGGAGGGGATATATGTATGTGTATGGCTGATTCATTTTGCTGGGCAGTGGAGGCTAACACAACATTGTAAAGCAACCAGACTCCAATAAAAATTAATTTAAAAAATACACCTTTATTATCTTATAGTTCTGCAGTTCATAAATTTGAAATGGTCCTCGCTGAGTTACTTTCATGCTGTTGGTGGCAGGACTGTGTTCCTTCTGAAGGCTGCAGGGGAGAATCTGTCTCCTTGCCCCTTCCAGCTTGTAGAGGCAGCACACAGTCTTTGACTTGCACCCACTTCTTCTATCTACAAAGCAAACGAAATGGAGTCGAGTTCTTCTCGTACCACATCACTCCGACCTCCTCTGTTGCTTCCCTCTTCCATTGATAAGGACCCTTGTGATCATATTGGGCCCGTTTGTATAATCAAGGACACCCTACCCTTCAAAAAGCCAGCTGCTTGGCAGCCTTAATTCCATCTGCAACCTTAATTCTCCCTTGCCATGTAACCTGACATATTCACAGGTTACAGGGATAAAGACGTAGGCCGATTGGGGACATTATTCTGACTACCACAAACCCTAAATAAGTTACTGTGATGCTCTACTGGTCAACTCTGGGTCAGGTGGCCACTCCTAGACTTAGATTCCAGTAAGCCAGAGCCAGACCATGTCGATGGAGAGTTTTGAAGGGGTATCATGTAGTCTCTCAAGGAAAAACTAGGTCCTTGTTACAAAAGAAGAGGAAAGAGATACTAAGGGGGTTACGAAAATCAACCACAGTGTGGGGTGGGATATTCGGTATTAGGTAGGGGATGAAATTAGTGATTTCAAAGATTTTTTTTTTCATATTCTGATGTTTGAATACCACATCTGATGGCTGTGCTTAACCACAAAGAAAGGGAAATAGCTTATTTCTTTCAATGGATAAGAACTCTATTCTCTATTCCTAGATAAGGCCCTGGGGATTCCTAAGCCCAGACTTACTCTCTTGTTTATATGATTTCCTGGTTCCTAGATGAGAGAATCAACTAGTGAGAGTCATGGGAGACATTTTAGGAGAAATGGAGTTGTATTAATTAATTTTTTTCATACTTTAGAGTCCCAAATGGTCAAGCAGGATTCTTGACCACTGGAATAATGCTAATCAAAAACGTTTTGGTATCATACATATTTTTTTTTTAAGAAATGAAGAACACTGTCTTCCTCACCCGAGAAGGATATTTTTAAGGACATATTCTAAAAGATTCCATGCAAGTCTTCAGCAAAATAATTCCAAAGGGACAACAACAACCACCTTTCTTTCCAAACTTTGCCTTAAGAAGAGCAAAAAATATAGGTCTGCCCATAACTGAACATGTTCCCCTCCTTGCCTGATGCTGGCTGAAATAGGATGGGACCATGAAATCCTAACCAGTTTCACTCCACTGCAGGTGCCCTGAGTGATACATTTCCAGTCATATGCACGCTTTAGGGCTACAGATGGTGGAAAATATAGAAAGCAGAGGTAAGAATGAGAGGAGAGTCATCAGAGGTGTTTTAGGAGGAATGATGTGCTATTAAATTTTTTTCTGACTTTTGAGTCCGCAGTGTTTAAGCAGGAAGCTTAGCTGGGGCACTTATTGGGGAAACCTTTAGTGATATAGGCAATTTAGGCATAGCTATGGAAGTGGAATCAGGTCCTGCATACAAAACACATGCACTTTGAGGATCTGTAAAGGTCTTTTAAGCCAAAGTCAAATTGAACAGATCAGCTGCCCCAGCAGTGCCCAAGGCATAGCTACTAGATAGGGTGCTGTCCTGGGTGCTGAATGAGCACATGTCCAAACTGCTGCTTGGTCTGATTTCTGCTGAACACAGCCTCAACTTGTCCTGACTTCTGTTTGTGACCAAAACCCCACCTCTAATTATACCTCCATAACTGGGTGAAAAAGCCCAGGGCTCCTTCTTTTCCCCCTCAGATGTGACATTTTCATCCATAGAATGTAAGCTTTCTGAAAGCAGAGAATTGATTATATTCACTGTTCTGTCTGCAGGGTCTCAAATCTCATTCATACAAAACACTTGCTAAGTTTGGGTCAGAGGGATTTACTAATCATATCGTCCTCACTTTCCACTCACTCACTGGAATAATGCATACCTACATATGTACATGCAGACACACACACACAATCAAAAGAGCTACAGTCTTCCTGTAGCACACCTTATAATGTACGGAATTCATCATGTATGGAATACTTCCAAATTCAGTCTTCCTAATCAATTTAAGCTATATGTTATTTGCCTCTGTATCTGTGTCTAGCTCCATGTCTGGAAGGCACATGGTAGGTATGCAGCATTTTTGTTGAACTGAACTAGGTTAATTTTACAGACTAAAAAACTAAAGTTCAGAGAGAAATGAATGGCCCAAGGTCATACAGTAAATGGAGAACAGTGACATTTCCCTTACCTCCTCTTACACAGTGTCAGTCTCCAGACCTTTCAGTTCCCCCACTTTGGTGACTAAATTTAAAGACCACATGAAGGAATCACGATTCCTGACCTTTTAATTCTCTCAAAAATATTCATGTTTTCCTAACACCAGGTATGGTGTGGATCCCTGTCATTTATACACACACACACACACACACACACACACACTTTTATGCATATATATGTATACACACACACACACACACACACATACATATATATATACAGCAGGTTTGGGGGGGGATTTATGTGTAAAAGTTATGAAGTGTGTTACCGAGATGTAAGTTTTAGAACTGAAATCACATTGCTTCAGATCTTCCCTCAATCTTGGCACCTGTTTACTAGGAAGTGGACTGGAATGATGAGGTTTGCATCTAAAGATGGGTCCTCAGTAGAATAGCAGGAATTCTCAATTCCTTTAATTAATAATAACCCTCTCACCCTCTGTTCACGTGGTAGCTTGCTCAGTGGAGCTCAAAGCGCAGTGCAGGGGCAGAACACTGCCATCTCACTGCTCTGCATTCACATGTCCCGCTGAAGGGGTAGAGAGCTTTGAAGTTGTATCACGGTCCTCAGGGATAGCGCTGGGCTGTGCCTAACCCCTTCACCCAAGGCCACGAGAATTCCAAAATCATACTTCGGGGAAAAAGGAAGGTGTGAGGGGCTAGTAAGAGAAGAAATGAAGGAAGGCAGGAAGAGAAGGAAGGATGAAAGTAGAAGAGGATATGAGACAATGAGCTAGAAAGCTTTTATTGAGCTTCCACTCTGTACCTCATCCTACGAAAGTCACTTTAGCATTCATCATTTCAATGATTTGCATCTGACGTACATACTGAAAGCAGGGGTGAATGAATGGATGTGTTTAATCTCCCCAGCCCTCTAGAATTTAGTGCATACACTTCACATATGAAGAAACTGAGCTGCAGAGAAGTGAAGCACAGGGGCAGCTAAGAGGAGGGTTTTGGAGAACAAGAACCTACGTTGATACTTTCACCCAAGGGGAGCTCTGAAAGGCACTGGGAAGGTGGGAGGGCTGAAAAGGAAAGCATCCTTTATGAGCAGTCACACTAATATCTGCGAAGGATGTCGTTTTATTTATATCTGAGAAAACAAGAGGATTGGAAACTTGAAATGTCTTGTCCAAAGCTACTCTCTCATTCATTCATAGATTCTACTTTTTTTGAGCCATCTACTCTGGACAAAGGGTGAAATAGGCAGTCCCTGCCCCTCAAGGCTCTGTTAGTTCGGTGTGTGGCTTTTTCTGTGGCCAGGGTCCTCTGGATTAAAGGAAGGTAGATGGAGGTGAGGTGGAGAACGGAGAGGAGCAAATAAAGGCGTGTTCCATGCAGAGGGCATAGCACGTGCAGACACACAGAGGCTTCAAGGCGTGAGAACACGGCACTTTTTCAGGAGCAGAAGTGATTTGTTGTGACTGAGGCACAGGTTGCTTGGGGAAGCGTGATGGGTGGTAAGGCTAGAGCAGTCTGATGGTAGAGACTTGAGTTTTATCCTGCAGGCTGTGGAGAAACAGCAAGTCTTCATAAGCGAGCGCAGCATAGACTTGAGAAATGAGAGTACAGAGTGGTGGAGCGGGGGTGTCGGCTTGGGGCTTGGCATGGCCCTGTGTGAATTCTTGCCACTGCAGTCTAGCCACCTCCCCTGCTGCAAGCCGTAGGGCAGACCATGACCAGGCAGGTGCTTCCAAAGGAGCAGGGAAAGGGAACAAATGAGTAACCCAGTTTGAGTCTGAGTTGAGCTGTTGAGAGCCTGAGCTGCGTGGTAACAATTTGCAACATTAAATTGAAATTGGGTCTGATTGGCTGGAAAGCACTTGGCCTACATTACTGCCTGGGGAGACTCTCTGGGTCTGACTAAGCTGCATCTCCTGGTGATCCATCATTATTCATGTCAGCACCAGGCCTGTCAGCCTCCCTCCACCACCGAAATTAATGAATTGAACTCCATGACCCACCCGTTTGATGGGATGAGACTCTCCAAGTCAGCACAAGGCCATGGGGATGGACCACAATTATTCGTTACTTCTTTCCTCCAAAGGAGAGGCTAAGCTACACCCTACTCTTCCCTTCACCTTGTTTAGCTGCTGAGCTGGCCTCATGAGTGGTGACAGGGAACCCAGGAATAAGGCAACAGGAATACCTAGAACCTGAGACCAGAAATAGTCCTTGGAGATATAGTTCAACTGTATATCCCCACTTAGCTTAGCTGTGAAGAATGAGGCTGTGTCCCACAATGAGAAAAGAACAGAAGAGGGAGTAAAACAAATGTCTCCTGTTCTTTGATTTCCTGTAGTCTTTTATACCTTCACTTGCCCCCTAGACTGCTGTTTTTTTCCTCATTCCCCCTATTTTCTGAGAATGGAGAGAGGTGTTTTAACATTGCCCATTTTGCCAGTGGAACGAAAATTCAGCATCTCTGTTTTTCCTCTGTGTCCTCTCTGACATCAAAGCCAAATTTTCTGTGATGGCTGCTGCCATAGGGAGAAAAATGAGAAAAACAGACATTAAATTGTATTTCTAGCCTAGAAAGAAACTTGGGGGTCACCTCCAGTTCTATCTACAGCATCCCTGCCAAGTGATCTTCAAGCTTCCGCTTGTATGGCTCTAGTGCCAGGGAGCTCACTACTTCCAAGGTGATCTTTCTTTTCTGGACAGTGTTACCTATTTAGAAAGACATCTTTATGTTGACCTGAAATTTGTGTTCTTTTTCCACTCTTTGGTCATAGTTCTGCCATCTCTAGCAGTGAAGCGTGAATCTATTTTTTCTTCCATGTGGGAGTCCTTTGGATCCTTTGAGCTGGTTCATGCTTTCGTGCTCTGAAAGTCCATGGTTCATTCTCAGACTCCTGTGTTTGACTCATTAGTAAGCTATTCAATCCATTTAATGAGTCAGGACCATCACTGTCTGCAACAAAATAGAATGGAATAGAATAGGATGCAATGGAGAGTATCAGGATTGATTGTAGAAAGGACGGACCAGTCTTGTTTCTGAAATTTTGTTGTTTGCATGTGTGTGTGTGTATGTGTGACTGTGTTGAGTGGGTCCCCTTGAAGAATGTTTTCTTCCATGTCTTGGCTATTGTGAATAATGCTGCAATGAATATGGGAGTGCAGATACGTCTTCAGCTTAGTGATTTCATTTCCTTCAGATGTATAGTTAGAAGGGGGATTGATGGATCCTATGGTAGTTATGTTTGTAATTTTTTTGAGAAATTCCCATACTGCTTTCCATAATGGCTGTACCAATTTTCATTCCCACCAACAGGGTATAAGGGCTCTTAAATTTATACAATATTGCTTCTCAATTATATCTCAGTAAAGCTGGAGGAAAAAAAATTTTCTTACCATGAGTAGTGCTATAAAAACATTGCAAGGAATATTGCTCGGTCTTCCCTTTTTTAGGCTAAACTTTTTTTTTTTTTTTTTTGTGGTACGCGGGCCTCTCACTGTTGTGGCCTCTCCAGTTGCGGAGCACAGGCTCCGGACGCGCAGGCTCCGCGGCCATGGCTCACGGGCCCAGCCGCTCCGCGGCATGTGGAATCTTCCCGGACCGGGGCACGAACCCGTATCCCCTGCATCGGCAGGCGGACTCTCAACCACTGCGCCACCAGGGAAGCCTAGGCTAAACTTTTTTTGAATTGGGTATCATTCCAGCTTTGTAACTGACTATCTTTCAACAATTATTTAACCTTTCTGGACCCCAGTCTCACCATCTTTCAGATGCAGAGAAAGTGCCGTGCATCTTTCCTCTCATCATTTTTGTGAGGATCAAGTATGGAGTTGAATGTGAAACTAACTTGGAAAGTGAGAGGGTCTGAGTTACAATAGTAGTGGTGGAATGGTAGTACTCATGGGAGGAAGAGTAGGGATAATTTCTCTGATTCCTTCCGTTTCTCCCCCTCCTCCTCTTCCTTTCATGCTTTCTCCTCTTTAATGCTAGTTTAGCACAGTCTGGATTTCCCATTTTTGTTTCTTTAATCAAGAGACATCATGATATGGTGAGATGAACCTGGGCTTTGTGAACACACAGACCCAAGCTGCAACCCAGCCTTTTGCACGGTTGTATGGTCTTGACAAGTCTTCTAACCTCTCTAAGCCTCAGTTGCTTTACCTTTAAGGTGGGAATCCCAGCCTGTAAAAACGATAAGGTTTCATGATTGAACAAGTTATCCAATGTGCGTGACACATCATAGAACTTGATAAATAATAGGTTGCTTTCTCCTGTCCCACCCACTCCCAAATCCCCATCCTCAGAAAGACTCATATTCTCATAGGTTGAAGTCAGTCTTCTCACCCAGGATTGGGGTGAGCCCAGATCCACTAACAGGGAAGGCAGATGTGTATGAATCTCTCCAAGAGGTTTCTTGGCGATGAAGTTGCTCTCTAATAACCTTCTGGAAATAGTGGCATTTCTGAGGCTTGTGCCAGAAGCAGATGTCTCAGGATTCCAGGAATCAGTGTTGGTGCTGCCTCACTTTGGCAGCAGCCTCTGCACAAGGAAAGGAGATTGGGTTCCCTGGAAAGCATGGGAAGAGGAAGCACAGAGCTATAACAGGAGTCCTAGGTGAGGCTACGCCAAGCCCTGAGTCTTGACACCTGAGTCTCCATTTCCCCATCACCACGCAGAGAAAACGATCATCTCTGCCTACCGACCTCACAGGCTGGGTGGCAGCATCAAATGAAATTGAAAATGAGGCGGTGGTTTTTAGTGATCCAAATGGGAGAATTTTATTTTTGTCTACGTAATTTTAATTCAGACCAAGTCTGTCTTTTTCCCGTGGAGAGATGGCCAGTTCTGGACACGTGCTTCTAAAGAATTAATTTGTTCCTGCCGTGAGCTGTGCCCTTCCCACATCAGGGCTGGAGCTTAACCTCTGCCAGAGGCTGTCAACCCTGCCCTTCAGCCTGGGACTTGGCCTGGAGGGCCCCCACCAGAAAGCCCAGCCTCCTTGCCTTTCCCCTCCTCACCCCCCGCTCTGTGTAGCTTCCAAGCACCACTGAAATCCTCTCTCTCTCTCATGCAGTCTGTACCCCAGCCAAATTTGGCTTCTCCATGTTCTCCCAAAATGCTTTGTAGCTCCAGCCTTCTTCCTGTATTTTGCTCACACTATTCTTTTCTTTTTTTTTTGAGAGGCAGAGGAAAGGCTTTCCTTTGCCTCTAAAGATAGAGTCATCTCAGAAAGCACCTCCTCTGAGAACCTTTCTTAGATTGCTCTAGCTAGAACTAAAGAATCTGAGATTTAAACAACCTGGGTTTAAATCCCAGCTCTAATATGTATCACTGTATGACCATGGGCTACTTCTGAGCCTGTTTCTTCATCTTTAAAATGGGTCCAACGCCAATAGTCTCTCAAGGGAACAGTGGGGGCTTAATGTGAGGCTGTGTGTAAAGTACTTTAGTACTTGGTGGGCATTTGATAAATCCTCATAAGGGTAAGAATCATCTTATTCAAGCCCAGCTCTAGCACTTGGCATGGCACACATAAGCGTCTGATAAGTATATACACATGAACTGAATTAACCAACAATTTAAATCATCTCCCTCCCATCCTTTCTCTGAAAGCCTAAGAGGGGGCTCTTTATCATCAATATCAGCCCTAAGTCATCCTCACCAATTGTTAGGGGTCTAGAAAGGTGGAAGTGGCCAGTTAATTCTGGGCCCTCACCCTTTCAGCCAGAGTAACTGCAATTATTTGTTTAATAATTATTAAGATATTAGTATTAGCTAGGATTTAATTTCAAGAGAGTATCTCAGATATAGATAACTGGAACAAACAGCTTCTTTATACTAGTGATTTTTGAAAGATAGGTCAAAACCATGTAATGGGTCATAAAATTTTGAGTGGCTTGCAACAAACATTTTTAAGAGATATCAAAGAGAATATAAAAGTGTAGAATGGAACAAAATAGATAATAATAGAACAGAGTGCAATGGAAGGGAATTACACAGATCAGGATAGAAAGAAATAGAATAGAAAAGGATAGAAGATGACAGACCAGAATATAAAAGGATAGAGTGGAATGGAATAGAACAGAATGGAATAGAATAGAGTAGAATGGAATAGAAGAGAACAGAACAGACATTTTGGCATTCATCCATTATACTAAAGGCGAGTAGTTTTTAGTGTGTGAAACTTTTTTTAGGTCAGTTACATACATACATACACATATGTAAAACTATGTATGTCTTATTGCAAGCTTTAATGGAAAAGAAGTTAAATTCACTACTTTATGGTTTGGTAGTCAGCTATGCCCTTGTTTTACCGCTTAAGTTAATGATAAGCTCCCTGACCAGGAACTGTAACTAATCCCCATCTGGGTCTCCCCATCCTCTAAACCTGGGCCTGGCCATTTATAGAAGCTCAGGATCTATTGGTCAAATTAAATGGCCAAGAAAACATTGAGCTTTGTGGCAGTCATCCCTATAAAAACATGGAAGCTGAAGTGTATAGTGGATTTAAGGAAATATACCAATAATAACAATACGTTCTACTTAGGGATATCAGTCACTGCTCACATGTTTCGAACAGGGTCTGGCACATAGTAGATGCTCAATGAATGAGCATTATCTTCAGTATCACCCCACCTCCTCAACTACCACCATTTATCTAATGCTTACTAGGCACTTCAATGCCTCTTGTCCTGTATTCCTCACACCATCCTTTGGAGGTAGCTGTTAATGTCCCCATTTGACAGACGAAAAAAATTTGAGGCTCGAAGAGACAGAGCGATTTGCCAAAGCAGGTAAATCCCAATAGAAGCAGAGCTGGCATGAGAACCCCTACCCCACGCTCTCTGTCAGGTTCAAGAGTTCCGTGCTCTCTAAGCACTTCAGAGGCCGCTCAAGGTAGGTGAAGTAGACCGGCCACAACAGTTCAGACCTGGCAAGGCTTCCCGAGGCCGGCCACCCATGAAGATAAAAAACCTCTGGGTATGTGGCTGGCGAGACCGCCAAACAGAAGGCACAGGGAGGGATCAGGTAACTGGGTTTTCCAGGCCAGGTGTCCCCGAGGTGAGTTCAGCCTTATTCTAGGACAGGAGGCTGGCAGGGGGAGTCGGGATCATTCCAGACCCACTCGCTCCCCCATTGTGCCCTGAATCCCCCTTCATGGCTCTGAGTCTGCTACTGGTAACCACCCAATGGGCCAGGCAGCAAAGGGGACAAAGTGTACACCACCTCTTTAAATGTTTGTAATCCTCATTAAACTCTGCGATGCATTAGTGTTCCCATTTCACAGAGGAGGACGCTGTGACTCAGAGCTGAAGTAACTTGCCTATTAGTAATAATAACATCGACATCAGATACCCTCATATAGCACTCACCGAGAGGCAGGTGCTGTTCTGAGCACCTCCAGGGCTGTCTGACTTCACAGCCCGACTTCTGCAAAGGCATGAGGCTGCCCAGGACCGTAGAAGGGCTTTGGCCAAAAACCTGACATGGGTTTAAATCTGTGCTCCCACATCCCAGGCTGCCTGCTCTCTGGCACATTCCTAAACCTCTCTGAGCTTCTGCTTCCTTGTTTGACAGATGAGAGTGATGCTAATGGACTTACAGAGTTGCTGATTAAAGGGTACAAGACATGTCTAGTCCCTGACAAATATAAAACACTCTAATGAGGTAGCGATGATTTGATTTTTGTAATGGCCTTGTGCAAAGAATGTAGTCAGGAAACACTGGGCTATTCAAACCAAGTGGGCACAGACTAGGCTCTGTCCTGCTGCTTGTTTTGTTCTCCATGGCAGTGCTGTGTCTTTGAGGGTATCAGAAGCGTTAGTTGATGATTGACTAAATGAATGAATGAACAAGTAAATGAATGCAGTTGTCTTAGATATGTACAGCATCTTCTTGATTTCTTTCCAGGTTTTGTTGGAATGAAAACCACCACCTTTTAGTTCTGCCTCTCCATTCTTGGCCGCCGATGGCCAGGTGTATGCAGAGAGTAGGGAGGCTAGAAGTGCTGTCCAGGGGGTCAGCCTGCTACCCTTCAGGTATCAGGCTCTGCCTTAGGTATCTACCTCACTGACTATTAGGTGAGCCTGGCCTCGACTTCCACACGATTTAGACATTCATCCCCATCATTATTAGGCAGAACAATTTTTTTTTTTCCTTTTCCAAAGACACCTCTCCTCCAACCCATAGACAGTGTAATTTTATCAGAGGCTGTTCTGGAAATATTTACTCTGAGAGACTGTTCTTGCCACTTTTATGTTTAATCTCCAGAAATGGGAAGAGCTCTGCCTTCCTGGAGATGTGACCTTCCTTCTCTGGCCTCTTTTATTAGTGGGCGGCAAGTCTTGGGCTGACGGTCTGCCTGAGGCTTCAGGTCCTTTGGCGGGGGGTCTTTCCTCTTCATCCCTCTTACTACTCCCTGGTCTAGACCATCATCTTCCCTGGCAAACAATAGTGCACTGCCTCTTCTCTGTTCTCCTGGCCCCCAAGAGTGTCTTTGTCGACTTCATCCTCTACATTGCTACCAGCATGGACTTTCTAAAGCCACGTCCTGTCGTGTTCTTTTCCTGCCAATAGTAACTAAAAGGTCACAGGCTCCTATCAGTCATGGGAGTGTAATACAGCATTGAGTATCAGAGCAAGGATTTTAAATTGAATGAATGAATGAGTGAATTTCATTCATTTAACATTTATTGCATTCCTTCTGTGTGCCGGGTACTGTTATGACTACCAGGTATATAGTATGAATAGAAACAAGTCCTTATCCTCATGGAGCTTACATTTTTGTGAGAAGAAGGTAATGCACAAACACATACATTTATATTATATTATCAGACTGTAATAAGTGTCATGAGGAAAGATGAAGCGGGGTCATGGGCTAGACAATGACAAGTGGTTCTGTTTTACATAAGGTGACCAGGAGACAGTTCTCTGAGAAGATTTCATTGGCTTGGTTCTGTGAATGAGGCAAGAGGATAAACAAGCTACTCAGGCATCTGGGGGAGTAGAGTTTCAGGCAGAGGGACAGACCTGGGTTGACAGTCTACCTCCAGTTGCTTCCCATTTGCGACCTTGGACAGATCATTTCATCTCTGTTGTTCTCACTTTCTTCTCTAAGATAATTTATCTGGGATAGTTCTGACCTCTTAGTTTTACTTACAGCACCATTCAGGCTTTGACCTGTGCTTATTCCTGACCCAGCCTCATCCCTTACGCCTCCCTGCCTGGTGCAGCCACACTGAACCCCTAGAGCCCCCTTCCACCTGCTCTTCTCTCCATCTGGGTGGTCCTCTGCTTCCCTCTCTCATCTTCATCCCATTCCCTTTTCCTGGATTACTGCAAGTCCACCTTCAGATATCAGCTTAGGCATTACTTCTTCCTGGATGCCTTTGGAGACTCACCCACCCCAAGGCTGGGGTATGTGCCCCTAAGTGCTTCCATCACTCTGTTTCCTCCATTCCACCACTGCCCACAGGATCACCAGTGTCTGTGCCCCTCATGAGACTGTGAGCTTTGTAAGGCCGACAGAGCCAGTGTTTGCTACATAGTAGGTGCTCCTGAGTGTTTGTTGAATGAATGAATGAATTAATTAATAAACTGTTTGGGTAGAAGTCTGGATCGAATAATGACTAGAAAGGTCTTTTTAAAAAAGAGTCCATTCAAAGGATTAATCTCCAAAATTTACAAGCAGCTCATGCAGCTCAAAAACAAAAAAACAAACAACCCAATCCAAAAATGGGCAGAAGACCTAAATAGACATTTCTCCAAAGAAGATATCCAGATTGCCAACAAACACATGAAAGAATGCTCAACATCATTAATCATTAGAGAAATGCAAATCAAAACTACAATGAGATATCATCTCACATCGGTCAGAATGGCCATCATCAAAAAATCCAGAAACAATAAACGCTGGAGAGGGTGTGAAGAAAAGGGAACACTCTTGCACTGCTGGTGGGAATGTAAATTGATACAGCCACTATGGAGAACAGTATGGAGGTTCCTTAAAAAACTACAAATAGAACAACCATACGACCCAGCAATCCCACTACTGGGCATATACCCTGAGAAAACCATAATTCAAAAAGAGTCATGTACCAAAATGTTCATTGCAGCTCTATTTACAATAGCCAGGACATGGAAGCAACCTAAGTGTCCATCGTAGGATGAATGGATAAAGAAGATGTGGTACATATATACAATGGAATATTACTCAACCATAAAAAGAAACGAAATTGACTTATTTGTAGTGAGGTGGTTGGACCTAGAGTCTGTCATACAGAGTGAAGTAAGTCAGAAAGGGAAAAACAAATACCGTATGCTAACACATATATATGGAATCTAAGAAAAAAAAAAAAAGGTCATGAAGAACCTAGGGGTAACCTAGGGGTAAGACAGGAATAAAGACACAGACCTACTAGAGAATGGACTTGAGAATATGGGGAGGGGGAAGGGTAAGCTGTGACAAAGTGAGAGAGTGGCATGGACATATATACACTACCAAACGTAAAATAGATAGCTAGTGGGAAGCAGCCTCATAGCACAGGGAGGTCAGCTCGGTGCTTTGTGACCACCTAGAGGGGTGGGATAGGGAGGGTTGGAGGGAGGGAGACGCAAGAGGGAAGAGATATAGGAACATATGTATATGTGCAACTGATTCACTTTGTTATAAAGCAGAAACTAACACACATTGTAAAGCAATTATACTCCAATAAAGATGTTAAAAAAAGAGTCCATTAATAAATTAATGAACAAATGGAAATACTTGTAAAATATTAACTGAAATTGATGAAAATGTCCTAAGGAAAATGATGGAAAATATACCAAATAAAATTATTCCTTGCATGTGTGAAGTACTTTACAGCTTATCAATCCTTCCACCTTCATTATCTCACTTGATTGTCAAACAAACTAGTGAGGTAGTGAGGGAAGTGTGAAGACCTCAAGGGGCAAAGAAGCTTGTGTCAGACAATATCAGCCAGGTTGAAAAGCACGGGACCAGATCTCAAACTCAGTCTTCTGATTCTTTGCCCACTGCAAGCTTTGCCAACTCCTAGGACTGCAGCATTAAAGCCTCTGTGGGAGTGTGCAGGCGTGTGAGGGTGCAGGCGTGTGTGTGGTGTTTCCTACGAAGCCTCCTGCTCCCACCCGGACTCAGAAGTCCCAGCATGGGCAGCAAGCACAGGAAAAGCCCGAGGCTCTGAGAATATGTCTGCCAGGTCAGGGGAGGCTGATACAGCTGCTTCCAAAAAGCAGAGTTGGCACTGAGTGTGGGCGGTTAGTGAGTTGACTCTCCAAGGAAAGGGAAAAAGGAGGTGAGGAGGCAGTGGCATTCTGGAGAGAAGATCCCTTTGAGGGCCCCTGTGGCTGTTGTCTCAACTGGCTGGGGCAAAGAAGGCAAGTAGGACAGTGGCATACATGTGGGTGTGGAGTCCCAGAGACCGGGGTTCTGGTTCCAGCTCTGTTACTGCATAGTGTCGCAGCTCGAGCAAGTGCCGCCTTTAGTCTGGGTCTCAGTCTCTTTATTTAAAAAATAATAGTAAAGATTAGGTCAGTGGTTTTTAAATCGTGCTTCTTGGGACTTCAGGGGTTCGTGGCTGTGCTTCTGGGCCAAGAAGGAAAGTGGTGCAGAGTAGGGAAAGGTACAACATGCCCCCTCATTCTTACGGAAACATTCCTCTTATAGGTTTTGTATGTGGGATTTTGAGTATAAAGTTTCATTTGAACAAAATGTTCTGCTACAAAATGAAGTTTGAAAACCTCTGGCCAAAATGATCTGAAGTGGTTTTCCAGTTCGAGCAATCTGTGAAAGGTGAATCAGAGGGAAAATAAAGCCTTCGATTTCAAGTACTCCTTCAAGGAAAGAAAGCGGGCAGGCTGCAGAGAGGCAGCTGTGGGATTAAATGGGGACGAAAAGAAGCTACCATCATTGTCTGTGACTTTGTGATTTAAGACTGGAGAGAGTGGCTTCCCATGAACCTTTGCTTTCCCTCACGATTTTGTTACCCTTTTCCCTTCTCTTTCTGTCCAAATAGCTACTTGAAGAACTTGATAGGACTTCAGCAGTTGTGTGTTATCAAGCCACAACTTGATCAGATCATCTTTGTTCTCTTACAAGCGTGACTTGCAGAAGTTGGCCATGAGAACGGATGTTGTCAATACTCATTGAAAAGTTTGTTGTCTCTAATTCAAAAGCATATATGCACCCAGATGTTCACTGCAGTACTATTTACAATAGCCAAGACATGGAAGCAACATAAGTGTCCATTGACAGATGATGTGGTATATACATAAAATGAAATATTACTCACCCATAAAAAGGACTGAAATAAAGTTAAGCAAAATGAGAAGACAGAGAAATATGCAGCAGATGAAGGAGCAAGGTAAAACCCCAACAGACAAAACAAATGAAGAGGAAATAGGCAGTTTACCTGAAAAAGAATTCAGAGTAATGATAGTAAAGATGATCCAAAATCTTGGAAATAGAATGGACAAATACAAGAAACTTTTAACAAGGACCTAGGAGAACTAGAGAGCAAACAGTGATGAACAAAACAATAAATGAAATTAAAAATTCTCTAGAGGGAATCAATAGCAGAATAACTGAGGCAGAAGAACGGATAAGTGACCTGAAAGATAAAATAGTGGAAATAACTACCACAGAGCAGAATAAAGAAAATATAATGAAAAGAATACAGGACAGTCTCAGAGACTTCTGGGACAACATTAAATGCACCAACATTCGAATTATAGGGGTCCCAGAAGAAGAAGAGAAAAAGAAAGGGACTGAGAAAATACTTGAAGAGATGATAGTAGAAAACTTCCCTACTATGGGAAAGGAAATAGTCAGTGGAGGCCAGGAAGTGCAGAGTCCAATACAGGATAAATCCAAGGAGAGTAACGCCAAGACACATATTAATCAAACTATCAAAAATTAAATACAAAGAAAAAATATTAAAATCAGCAAAGGAAAAACAACAAATAACATACAATAACAACAAATAACATACAAGGGAATCTCCATAAGGTTAACAGCTGATCTTTCAGCAAAAACTCTGCAAGCCAGAAGGGAGTGGCAGGACATATTTAAAGTGATGAAAGGGAAAGACCTACAACCAAGATTACTCTACCCAGCAAGGATCTCACTCAGATTCAACAGAGAAATTAGAACATTTACAGACAAGCAAAAGCTAAGAGAATTTAGCACCACCAAACCAGCTTTACAACAAATGCTAAAGGAAATTCTTTAAGCTAGAAACACAAGAGAAGGAAAAGACCTACAGTAACAAACCCAAAACAATTAAGAAAATGGTAATAGGAACATGCATATGGATAATTACCTTAAATGTAAATGGGTTAAATGTTCCAACCCAAAGACATAGATTTGCTGAATGGATACAAAAACAAGAACTGTATATATGCTGGGTACAAGAGACCCACTTCAGACTTAGGGACACATCCAGATTGAAAGTGAGGGGATGGAAAAGATATTCCATACAAATGGAAATCAAAAGAAAGCTGGAGGAGCAATTCTCATGTCAGACAAAATAGACTTTAAAATAAAGACTATTACAAGAGACAAAAAAGGACACTACATAATGATCAAGGGATCAACCCAAGAAGAAGATATAACAATTGTAAATATTTATGCACCCAACATCGAAGCACCTCGATACATAGGAAAATGCTAACAGCCATAAAAGGGGAAACTAACAGTAACACAATCATAGTAGGGGACTTTAACACCCCCCTTTCACCAATGGACAGATCATCCAAAATGAAAATAAATAAGGAAACACAAGCTTTAAATGATACATTAAACAAGATGGACTTAATTGATACTTATAGGACATTCAATCCAAAACAACAGAATACACTTTCTTCTCGAGTGCTCATGGAACATTCTCCAGGGTAGATCATATCTTGGGTCACAAAATCAAGCCATGGTAAATTTAAGAAAATTGAAATCATATTAAGTGTCTTTTCTGACCACAATGCTGTGAGACTAGATATCAATTACAGGAAAAACTCTGTAAAAAATACAAACACATGGAGGCTAAAGAATACACTACTAAATATCCAAGAGATCGCTGAAGAAATCAAAGAGGAAATCAGAAAATACCTAGGAACAAATGACAATGAAGACACAATGACCAAAAACCTATGGGATGCAGCAAAAGCAGTTCTAAGAGGGAAGTTTATAGCCATACAATCCTACCTCAGGAAACAAGAAACATTTCAAGTAAACAACCCAACCTTGCACCTAAAGCAATTAGAGACAGAAGAACAAAAAAACCCCGAAGTTAGCCGAAGGAAAGAAATCATAAAGATCAGATCAAAAATAAATGAATAAGAAGTGAAGGAAATGATAGCAAAGATCAATAAAACTAAAGCTGTTGCTTTGAGAAGATAAAAAAAAAATTGATAAACCATTAGCCAGACTTATCAAGAAAAAAGGGAGAAGACTTAACAGAATTAGAAATGAAAAAGGAGAGGTAACAACTAACACTGCAGAAATACAAAATATCATGAGAGATTACTACAAGCAACTATATGCCCATAAAATGGACACCAGGAAGAAATGGACAAAATCTTAGAAAAGCACAACCTTCCAAGACTGAACCAGGAAGAAATGGAAAATATAAACAGATCAATCACAAGTAATGAAGTTGAGACTGGGATTAAAAAGCTTCCAACAGACAAAAGCCCAGGACCAGATGGCTTCACAGGTAAATTCTATCAAACATTTAGAGAAGAGCTAACACCTATCCTTCTCAAATTCTTCCAAAATATAACAGAGGGAGGAAAACTCCCAAACTCATTCTACACAGCCACCATCACCCTGATACCAAAACCAGAAAAAGATGTGACAAAAAAAGAAAACTACAGGCCACTATCACTGATGAATATGGATACAACAATCCTCAACAAAATAGTAGCAAACAGAATCCAGCAGCACATGAAAAGGATCATACACCATGACCAAGTGGTGTTTATCCCAGGAATGCAAGGATTCTTCCATATACGCAAATCAATCAATGTGATACACCATATTAACAAAATGAATTACTAAAAACCATATGACAATCTCAATAGATGCAGAAAAAGCTTTTGACAAAATTCAACACCGGTTTGTGATAAAAACTCTCTAGAAAGTAGGCATAGAGGGAACTTACCTCAACATAACAAAGGCCATATATGACAAACCCCCAGCCAACATCATTCTCAATGGTGAAAAGCTGAAAGCATTTCCACTAAGATCAGGAACAAGACAAGGTTGCCCACTCTCACCGCTGTTATTCAACATAGTTCTGGAAGTTTTAGCCACAGCAGTCAGAGATGAAAAATAAATAAATAAATAAAAGGAATCCAAATCAGAAAAGAAGAAATAAAACTGTCATTGTTTGCAGGTGACATGATACTATACATAAAGAATCCTAAAGATGCCACCAGAAAACTACTACAGCTAATCAATGAATCTGGTGAAGTTGCAGGATACAAAATTAATGCACAGAAATCTCTTGCATTCCTATACACTAATAATGAAAAATCTGAAAGAGAAATTAAGGAAACACTCCCATTGACCATTGCAATGAAAGGAATAAAATACCTAGGAATAAACCTAAGTAAGGAGACAAAAGACCTCTATGCAGAAAACTGTAAGACACTGATGGAAGAAATTAAAGATGATACAAGCAGATGGAGAGATATACCATGTTCTTGGATTGGAAGATCAACATTGTGAAAATGACTATACTACCCAAAGCAGTCTATAGATTCAGTGCAATTCCTATCAAACTACCGATGGCATTTTCCACAGAACTGGAACAAAAAATTTCACAAGTTGTATGGAAACACAAAAGATCCCGGGTAGCCAAAGCAATCTTGAGAAAGAAAAACAGAGCTCGAGGAATCAGGCTCGAGTACAAAAACAGAAATATAGATCAGTGGAACAGGATAGAAAGCCCAGAGATAAACCTACGCATATATGATCACTTTATCTTTGTTAAAGGAGGCAAGAATATACAATGGAGAAAAGACAGTCTCTTCAATAAGTGGTGCTGGGAAAACTGGACAGCTACATGTGAAAGAATGAAATTAGAACACTTCCTAACACCATACACAAAAATAAACTCGGAATGGATTAAAGACCTAAATGTAAGGCCACACACTATAAAACTCTTAGAGGAAAACATAGGCAGAACACTCTATGACATAATCACAGCAAGATCCTTCTTGACCCACTTCCTAGATAAATGGAAATAAAAACAAAAATAAACAAATGGGGCCTAATGAAACTTAAAAGCTTTTGCACAGCAAAGGAAACCATAAACAAGATGAAAAGACAACCCTCAGAATGGGAGAAAATATTTGCAAACGAAACAACTGACAAAGGATTAATTTCCAAAATATACAAGCGGCTCATGCAGCTCAATAACAAAAAAAGAAACAACCCAATCCAAAAATGGGCAGAAGACCTAAATTGACATTTCTCTAAAGAAGATATACAGATGGCCAACAAACACATGAAAGGATGCGCAACATCACTAATCATTAGGGAAATGCAAATCAAAACCACAATGAGGTATCACCTCACACCAGTCAGAATGGTCATCATCAAAAATCTACAAACAATAAATGCTGAACAGAGTGTGGAGAAAAGGGAACCCTCTTGCACTTTTGGTGGGAATGTAAATTGATACAGCCACTATGGAGAACAGTATGGAGGTTCCTCAAAAAACTAAAGATAGAGCTCCCGTATGACCCAGGAATCCCACTACTGGGCATATACCCTGAGAAAACCATAATTCAAAAAGAGTCATGTACCACAATGTTCATTGCAGCACTGTTTACAATAGCCATGTCCTGGAAACAACCTAAGTGTCCACTGACAGATGAATGGATAAAGAAGGTGTGGCACATATATACAATGGAATATTACTCAGCCATAAAAAGAAACGAAATTGAGGTATTTTTAGTGAGGTAGATTTACCTAGAGTCTGTCATACAGAGTGAAGTAAGTCAGAAAGAGAAAAACAAATACTGTATGCTAACACATATATATGGAATCTTAAAGAAAAAATGTTTTGAAGAACCAGGGGGCTGGACAGGAATAAAGATGCAGATCTAAGAGAATGGACTTGAGAACATGGGGAGGGGGAAGGGTAAGCTGAGATGAAGTGAGAGAGTGGCATGGACATATATACACTACCAAACGTAAAATAGATAGCTAGTGGGAAGCAGCCGCATAGCACAGGGAGATCAGCTCAGTGCTTTGTGTCCACCTAGTGGGGTGGGATAGGGAGGGTGGAGGGAGACACAAGAGGGAGGGGATATGGTGATATGTGTATGTGTATAGCTGATTCACTTTGTTATACAGCAGCAACTAACACAGCAAGGTAAAGCAATTATACTCCAATAAAGATGTTAAAAAGTAACAAATACATATATGGTGCTTACAAAAAACAAAAAAAGGACTGAAGTAATGCCATTTGCAGCAACATGGATGGACATATAGATTATCATGCTAAGTGAAGTAAGCAGACAGAGAAAGACAAATACCATCTGATATCAGTTATGTGTGGAATCTAAAGTATGATACAAATGAACTAATTTACAAACCAGAAACAGACTCACAGATATAGAAAAGAAACTTATGGTAATGAAAGGAGAAAGGGGCTAGGGAAGGGATAAATTATGAGTTTGGGATTAGCAAAAACAAACTACTCTGTATAAAATAAACAGGTTCCTACTGTATCGCACAGGGAAATATATTCAATATCCTGTAATAAACCATAATGGGAAAAGAATATGTAAAAATATATATGTATGTATACACACACATATATATATATATATATGAATCACTTTGCTATACATCAGAAGCTAACACAACATTGTAAATCAACTATATTTCAATTAAAAAAATAAAGAATATTTTCTCAGAAAGTAAAACTCATTACATACCTGGGGTAGACGCAACCATAGTGAGCTTCTGGTTCCGTTGCTCATTACACAGATGGGAAATGGAGACCTGAGGAGGGAAGAACCTTGCCCAAAGTCACAGCATCAGCAGTGAGGCAGCCGATAGTCTAGCTATAAGGGGTGCAGTCACTGATGGAGGGACACAACACACAGAGTTGTTCAGAGGCACTGTGGGAGTTGCTGAGCTTGAATTTATTTATTTAAATTTTATTTTTTTTGGCTTCGTTGGGTCTTCTTTGCTGCGCATGGGCTTTCTCCAGTTGCGGTGAGCGGGGGCTACTCTTCGTGGTGGTGCGCAGGCTTTTCCTTGTGGTGTCTTCTCTTGTTGCGGAGCACGGGCTCTAGGGCCTGCGGGCCTCAGTAGTTGTGGTGCGTGGGCCCGGTAGCTGTGGCTCGCGGGCTATAGAGCGCAGGCTCAGTAGTTGTGGTGCACAGGCTTAGCTGTTCCGCGACATGTGGGATCTTCCTGAATCAGGGATCGAACCCTTGTCCCCTGCATTGGCAGGCGGATTCTTAACCATTGTGCCACCAGGGAGGTCCCTGACCTTGAAATTAAATGCAGATTATTGACATTATATCTTTGGGGTTGGTTTGGGGTCTGTACTACATGCTACCTTTCTGCTTTTTCATCAAATACACGATTGTGTAATAATGCAGGAACTACACGTACTCTGCTCCCATCTCTAGAAAGGTACAGTCAACATAGACCTTATTTTGTTTATGTTCAAGATCGTGGGACAAGAGCCGAGGGCCCAACCCTGTCACTGGACACACATCTTCCCCCCTGCTTGCAATGTTCCATTGCTCTCATTCCCTTCAGGATTAAGCCCTAGCTCCCTGGCCTTGTATCTAGGGCAACTAGGGCATCCCCTGCCACTCCCAACCTCACATTTATGTCTGGACTAGACATTGTGAAGTTCTTATAGCATCTAAAACGCTCCATGATGTTTTAACCAGAAGACCTTTGCTCCTACGATTCCCTCCACCTGGAACACTGACTCCTCTTTTTATTTCATTTTACTTAAGTCAGAGTCAATATTCCTCATTTATAAGTCAGTTCAAGTGTCAGCTTCTCCACGAGACCAGCCTGGCTTTCATCCTCAGTGTCTGAATTGTAAAACTGTCCTAAGTGTGGGCAAGTCATCTTAAGCTCACTTCGACCATAACACTTTATTGAATATGGTAAAGAGCCCCTCCTCCTTTCTGAAGTCCTGCAGGACAGGGGATAGTGTGAGATCAGAGTCTCCATCCAATTCTCCGGTTAAGTGTTAGGTAAATAGATCTGCATGTGTCTGTTTACCTGAATACACCTGAGCCCCTTTGAATTTCACTTTCTTTGTCTGAGTGATTCAGAGACTAAGGCTATTGGACAGCGGTCTGTGAGAGGAAAAATTAGACTGTATATTTATTTATTTATTTATTTATTTATTTATTTATTTATATAAAGGGCTTCGTAAGCCATGCCTCATATGGATAAGCAAGTTGTCGCTTTAACAGTCACACACCTGGATCGTGTCTCAGGATCTCCTGCTGCACCCAGAGCCTTGTGCCAGGCCGCTGAGAGATCTAGGAAAAGAGAATGACACAGCCTTCTACCTCTCCTCGTCCTTCAGAAATGAGGCTTTATTTCTAGAAGGGCAGCTCAGCTAGGTCTTGGGGCCAGTCCTTTAGAGGTGTGGGCAGCTGCTGGCCTGTAACTGCAGCCCTGCCTCTGCCGTGAGGATGGAGCTTCTGCCCTGGGTACGCGCACTGACTTCCTTCCTCTGCACACATCAGAAACCCAGACTAGCCCCAGGACCGTGACAGGACAAACTGTTCCATACCTGAGACCCTCACACATTGCTTTTCATGCCTTGAAACTTGTCTATTTACCATTTCATCCAAACAGGCTTTAAGAAAAGGAAAGCAATGTAAGTCAACTATACTTCAATGAAAAATAAAATTAAATTAAAAAAGGAAATAAGAATTCAGGGAGTTTAAGGGAGAAGAAGCTAGCTCACCATTTCACCTACACTCAAAACTCCCCAAGGAAGCAGAACATGCACTACAAGAGAGGGAAGGTTATTTCATTAGCGACATCCTCTCACTCTTTGGCCAGTGAAAACAAAACAAAACAAAACAAGAACCTGAGGGACAGAGTATAAGGGGTTTTCCCGAAAGCATGCATGAATGTAGGATCAGAGGAAGGACCAGTGCCTGGGACCCTCCAGCCCAGGGTGCATTTCCCTGAGCCACAGGGGTTTTACTGCTTGGCCACTTATTCACTGTTACCCTCGGACCACTGCCCCTTCCCATCCCTTTACCTCATTTGCCCTTTCTATAGAGTCTGTTTACCTTCTCTATGAGATTCTTTCCAGCCGGGAGGTGTGTGTCTGTATATAGTCGTCACTTGGTATCCACAGGGGACTGGTTACAGGACCACTGTGAATACCAAAATCCCCAGATGCTTGAGTTCTTTATATAAGATGGTATAATATAGTTGGTCCTCTGTATCTGTAGATGTGGAACCTGCAGTTATGGAGGGATGACTCCACACACATATACTGTATACACTTCATTTCATGATATAATAGAGTTTTCATTCATCCATCCATCCATCCATTAATCTATCCATACTTAATTCAATTCATTCATTCATATCTTATTGATTATCTACTAACTGTTAGGCACCTTATTCAAGTTGGAGTCTCTGCTGTCATGAGGCTTAAGCTCTGGCAGACTCCAGCAGGCATTTTAGATCCAAAGAAAATTAAGATGCTCTTAAAAACCTTGACAGTCAAGAGAACAATATTTATTTTATTTTAATTGAAGTATAGTTGATTTACAATGTTGTATTAATTTTTGCTGTACAGCAGAGTGACTCAGTTATACGCATATATGCATTCTTTTTTATATTCTTTTCCATTACTGTTTATCCCAGGATATTGGATATACTTCTCTGTGCTATGTAGTAGGACCTTGTTGTTTATTCATTCTGTATGTAATAGTTTGCATCTACTGACCCTGAGCTCCCGGTGCCTTCCCTCCCTCACCCCCCTCTTCCCCTTAGCAACCACAAGTCTGTTTAAGAGAACAAAATTTTTTTGTGTTTCTGGTTAAAAGTAGTCTTGCCAAAAGTATCATGTTTATACATGATGCTTTCACGTATACTCTCATATATGATTTTAACAGTGGCCCCTTGTGAATTCAGCAGGATTAGGGAGGATTTTCCCACTTTGCAGATGAGGAAACCAAGGTCTAAAAGGATGAAGTCATTTGCCTTAGGTTCCCACAGACGGTTCTTTGCAGAAGAGGCATAAACATAAATTGCCGGGGTTTTTGTCCAGGTGTCGATGACAGGGCAAGAGAGAGGAACCTTGTAGTGGGCCACCAGGCTTTGGAAACAGGACTACACAGTAGGGCTCTGCTTACATCTGCTCGCACTGGGAAGAGGCTCTTCTGAGACATAGGGTCCACCTCTGATCACTGTGCGCAGACCTAGCTGTAACTGGGGTAAAAGAGGTTGGGGTTAGTTCAAAGATCCAAGCTCTGGGCAGAGACGGCCTCTTCCCTTCATTTGGCTTCAGGTCCTATGTCTGCACAATAAGGATGATGCTTACCTAGCTACTTCACAGCAATTCTGAGTGCCCAGTGAGACATGGTACATTCCTTGAGCAGACCCCAGGCAAGGCATCGTCTTCCTCCACGCCTGGTACACAGTGGGTGCTCAGTGTTGTTTGGTGATCTTGGGTCTGGAGTGAGGCAAAGGTTGGATGAAGGGGAAGGACATGAATGCACTCCTTTGTTCTAGGAACTATATTAGGTGTCTTTCATGTATCCTTTCCTTTGATGCTCTCATCACTCTGTGATGTAGGTGCTGCAGATGAAGGGACTGCAGATCAGAGAGGTTAAGTAACTTCCCTACCTCACTCAATGCAGGTGGGCCAGAACTGGGATCAGAATCCGTGCCTCTGTGTTCCCTCTGTTTCTTGCATCTCCTTCAGTGATAGAGAGTCTGTTTGGGTAGGTTTCTGTCCTGTAGCCAGGAGTGCAGCCTGAGTGATGAACAGCATAGGCAGTGGATGGCCTCGGAAATCCTTAAGATAAGGAGGCAAGCCATTAATCCTTGCTTTTTCTGTCTTTGTCTTTACAAGTTTCTTATTAGGCATTCTCTCCTCACATTTTCAATTAACGTTTCTTTCTGATTCTCTCTTATTTTTCCCTCCCGTTCTGCTACAGTTTTTCTTTCTCCATTTTTCTCTCCGAAGTTCTGAGAAGACTCCTGTCATGGTTTCCTTTATTGGTGCTTTTGCCTCTTTGCCTGTTTCCAGAATGTTCTTTCGACTGCTAAGTCTGACCTGGTCATTTTCATGTTCAAAATCCCTCACAAGATAGAATCCAGGCACCTTCACCTATTCCAGAAGTTCCTTCAGGATCAGGTCCGAACAGTTGTGTCAGTGTCAATGCCTACCATCCCTCTGTTCCTGCAGCTCACAGCTTTGCAGAGACACCTGCCATATAGTAACCATTTCTTCACCCACCTGCGCCCCTCACCCCCACCCACCAAGGTGGAAGGTCCTTGAGGGAAGGGCATGCTTTGCTCACCTCTTATACCCCAGTTTCTAGAATAGCACTTTGCTCAGCACATAGTAGATGCTCAGTACATCTACTTAGTAAACTTAGTAAAGAAGTGCATCAGACACCCCACACTCTCCTTTACCTCTGTCCTCTTCCCCAGGATTTAGAGATCGGAAATCCAAATTCCAATATCCACTGTCTGTTTGCTAGAGACACCAGCAGGAAGCTATTAAAGTGACACTTCCATAGCATTTTGCAGACTACAAGCCATTTTATACAGATTAACTGTTTGATTTTCACGACAACCCATGAGCTCGAGGGTGGAGATTTTCATTCCGTCGCACAGGAGAGGACAGCAAGACCCAGAGCAG
Source organism: Tursiops truncatus (assembly GCF_011762595.2). Taxonomy (NCBI): domain Eukaryota; kingdom Metazoa; phylum Chordata; class Mammalia; order Artiodactyla; family Delphinidae; genus Tursiops; species Tursiops truncatus. Next base: position 98,645,975 of record NC_047039.1, on the reverse strand, counting down.
CTGCCGGACTTGTCCAGGGCCACGCAGTCGTTGTGCCACGTGCCAGGATTTACATCCTGCATGATCGCTTGCTGCCGTGGACCTTGGCTTCTCCACTAACAAAGACACTCTGTCTTAATTACAACGAATGAGGGAAGGAAAAGCCAGGGTAATTATTGGTGACACATTGAGCAAGTGTGAAGCTCTTAAAGAATTGAAATGCTTTCTTTCTGTGCCTTCAAGGACTTCTTCATTACTCCTAATTCCTTAACATTTGTATATCAATTTGGAGGTTTGCAACGTGTTTTTTTTTTTTTCCCCCCCTCAATCCTACATTCCATTTGCTTGCCTCTTACTCTGTTTAGTGACATGGGCAGAACACAGCTTTAACACACACATTTTTGTCTTATCTCTGTTCCATGCACTATGCCAGGCACCAGGGACATAATTGTGGGCCATCAGACGTTGCCTCTGCCCTCAGGGAGCTAGTAAACACACAGTTGTGAGGATGCCAGGAACACAGGATGCTGTGTAATATAGAGAGCCCTAGGTAAGTGGCGGCTGGAGAAGGTTTTCCAGAAGGAAGCAGTGATCTAAAGGATAGGAAGAAATTAACTAGGCAGACAGTGGTGGGAAAGGATGTACCAGGCAGGGAGAGTATGTGCAAATTCCAGAGGCAAAGTAAGTCTGGTTCAAGATTATTGCAGCCCTGTTCATAATCATGATCGCCGAGATGCAAAAACGACCTAAATTTCCATTGACAGATGAATGGATAAAGCATATGTGATATATAGGTATAGAATGGAATATGTGTGTGTGTGTGTGTGTGTGTGTGTGATGGAATATTATTCAGCCTTGAAAAAGAAGGACATCCTACCATAGGCAACAACATGGATGAACCTTGAGGACCTTATGTTATGAGTGAAATAAGCCAGACACAGAAGGACAAATATTGCCTGATTCCACTTATATGCAGTCTCTAAAATTGTCAAACACATAGATGCAGAGAGTAGAATGGTGGTTGCCAGTGGCTGGCGGGGAGGGGAAATGAGGCATTACTATTCAACAGGTATATATGTTTAGTCGTGCAAGATGAATAAGTTCTAGAAATCAGCTGCACGGATCTCATTAACAGTACTGCATTGTACACTTAAAAGTTTGTTAAGAGGGTAGGTGTCAGGTTAAGTGTTATTACCTTGATTTAAAAAAATGATTGTGAGTCATTCAGATGAGTTAATTGAAAGCCATAGAGAGGAAGGGACTTGCTTGAGTGGCCCAGTGGACTCAGGGAGGATTGGAAGCCATGGCAGAGACCGCCCGCCTCCCGGCCTGTGTCCAGACTCCTTGGACGCCTTTGCCGGCCTCTGCTTTTCAGGAGGCAGAAGGGCAGTTGCGGGGAGAGCCTGGGCCACGTGGGTTCAAACACAGATGCCGAAGACTAGCCGGAGCCGGCGCCAGCTGCCGAGACCGTGGTGCCCTGAGCCCCGGCCCTCTGCTGCCCTGCAGACTGGGCCTCCCGCCACTCAAAGATTAGTCACAGACGCTGCAAACACATCCACAATATTATGTCAGAAAAAGGCGTGAGGCAGCATTCATATAGCAGGCTCATTAACCTGTGGATATCCGTTCACCCAAATATTCCCACTAATCAGCCTTCAGATGGGCAGGATTAATTGGTTACAATCCTAGCACTGGGCACATCTAATTGAAAGGAATGCGTTTGCCTTTCAGAATAGACAGCTTATCCATTGCCATTACACAGAGCACGCCCTAGCCCATGGGTTTTGCTATCAGGGCCATGACAGCAGAGCCCACGGGAGATGAATGGAACCATTTTCTCACCTTTGTTTGGGGCTAGAGCCCCCTTCTTGTATCTTGGTGATCAGTTTGCTGCATATCCATCTTCCCTACAGGACTGGGAGCTACTTGAGGGCAGATCTGTATCAATTAGCATGGGGTCTGACTACATATAACAAGAAAGCCATAATAATAGTGCCTTAACTAGGTGAAATGTATTCCTTCCCTCTTTCCTTCCTTATTTTCCCATCATCCTAAGGTGTAGCTACAGCCTCATGGTCCAAGATGGCTGCAGGAAAGTCAGCCATCATATCTGAGCCTCAAGCAGCAGGAAGGGGAAAAAAGAAAGGGAAAATGAGGCACACCTCCTAGCTGAAGCAGCTCCCTTTAAGTAGCTTTTGGAAATCCCTGACAACACTTATATTTAATATCTCATTGACCAGAACTTATTCACCTGACAGATGCAGTTGTTAGCTGGAAGTGTACCCATTTAAATAAAACCAGGGTCTGTCACTAAGGAAGAAAGGGAGAATACATACTGGACAAGCACCTTGAAGTCTTTGACAAAGTGTCTGGGTCTGATTCAGCTTTGATATCCCTCACAAGGCCTTCCTTGTACATCATGGGTGTGGTTAAGAATTCAGGTCAGAAAAACCTTGGTATCAGTGCTGGCTCTGCTCTTTGCTAGCTGTGTAGCGTAGGCAAGCATTGTTTACTTTTCTGAGCCCAGTTTCTTTATTATGGTAATAGTCACACTGACTCTATAGGGTGGTTATGAGGATTAAATGAGTCTGTTCTATTCAAGTGCTTAGTAGGACTTCTGGCACACAGTGAAGCATCAGTAATTGACAGCTTCCAGGGTTACGAATGATTGTCATTACCACCGTACAGGTGGGTATTATGTCCTGTTTTAAAGAATTCTGGGCTTGGAGGGAGAAGACGTATGTTTCAGACCCACACAATGGCTGTGTGGCTCTGGCAAGTCATTTAAACTGTCTGAGACTCATTCTCATTTCTGGAAAATGAATATAATTCGATCCACTCCCAGTTATGAGAATCAAAGAATTTCTTTCCAACACACTATAAAATGTTACACTATTAACAAAGGTAGTGTATTGCAATGAGAAAACCACAATTTTAGCGGGGTGAGGGGGTCAGACAACTTAGTTTCACACCCCAGCTCTGTCACTTCATAGATATGTGACTTTGGCATATCACGTGACCTGGCTGGCCCTTGGTTTCCTTACTAGTAAAATGGAATAGCAATACTTTCCTTGCAGATTTCTTATAGAATTGAAGAGAATTATCTATGCAGATGCAAAGTGCCTGAAAAATAGAAGACTCTAAATAGATGACATTGATGTTTCTGGTGATCATGGTGACAGTGATGGTGATGAATCACTCAATATTTATAGAATGAATGAATAAGTGAAAGAATGAATGAGTCAGCAGGCAAACTAGAAGCTTGGAGTTGGTGTCCTCCATCTGCAGGGCCACACAGAGGGGACACACAAAAACCCCTGTGGCATTCGGGCACCAGGTTTTGCTCTGGGCAGCCTCAGCCTTGCATGGCGGGTTCCACACGCCAACAGGGCCCACATGACATGTGTTGAGGACCCCCCCTACGGACGTCTTCTTATCATGTTCCAGGGAGAGAAGGTTTCCCAGCCAAACATCACCTCCAGTCATCCTTGGGCCCACCTGCCTCCTACTGAGAATCAACTCCTGGCAGCGGCCGAGTCCTCATCCATGTCTCCAGGCCACCTGTATATATGTAGCTGGGCAGGGTAACATAAAGCCTTGATTTTGCAGAGAGTGAAGTGATAACATTACTTATGCTTTTCTCTTCTAACAAGAGGCGATAAAACCTTTATGATACCTCCAGCCCACATATCCCTGTTACACTTCCGCGTTATTCTTGCTTTTTCAGACTCCTCCTGACTTTCCTCCATTAAGTACATCGAGTACTAAGAACGCGGAGCTCATTTGGTACAGAGAGAAACTCAATTATATCCACCAGCAGAGTGTCAAAGAAATGGAGGTTTGAGATCTATTTATAGGTTACAGCCTCTAGGTGGAAACTTGCCCGTTTTCAGTCCAGCAGTCTATAGGAATGCTCAGGAGGACGTCAGCTGAGTCCAGGGGAGCCAGTCCACACAGGAAGCACTCTCTAAGAGGATCTATAGTAATGCGAATGTCAAAGTTAGCCCCAAGTTCAGTGAAACTAATTGGACCCTGTAGAACAGTTTGTAAACTGGGAGCCCAAGAGCATCTCTAAGCCACAGATGAGTCTTATTTTGTCCACAGTTAAAAAAAAAAAAAAATCGGTTGTCCAAAGTTTGAAAATCAGATTTCAAACGAAATTATAGAATATGTGTGTGTGCGTGTGCAAAACTGCATGCTCTACGTACAGTGGATCCCCATTCTTCATGGTAACGATGGGCTGGATTTCAGTAGCAGATACCCCTTTGGAAAGATCACATGTGCTGTAGTTTGCCATTGTCGCCACCACTCCCTGTTGTCTCTTTTATTGTATCGTCTTCCCTTCCCTATGTACGTTCTCTATAGGTATTTGTGTTTAGGCCCCTTCTTCACAAGACACTCACTGCTTGAAGTGATACACAAGTCAAAATGACCTCTGGTGTGAATGAAACCAGATGGATCCTTTAGAAGGTGCTCCTGGCTTGTAGGAGTGCAGCTGTCAAAGTTTCTTCTAGCTGAAAATGTACCCAAACGAATCCATTAGAGAGAACTCGTGAGTCATGCAGGCTCTGAGGAGCTGCAGTGTCAACTCTGAAAAGCATCATAAGGACAAATTTAACCAGGACTCAGGTAGTCGGGGAGTGAATGTGAGCCTTGTGCTACAGCCTCATGATATGCAGAAAATGAGGCTGAGAGTATGGTGTCGAGGGCTGGAGAGTGTCTACCAGGGAAGCAGAAAGCCAGGGTTCCATCCTGAGTTACATCCCTGATGTGCTAAGTGAGTCTGTACAAAACCCTTCCATCTCTGGACTTTGGACCCCCATTTGCAAAACTGGGATTGGACTAGATAAGTTCTAGAAACCCTTTCAAAGATTGTTATCCTGGAGAAAGACCTGGCAAACGTTACAGAAGGGCGAGTCTGTAAGAAGGACCATCTGAGGGCAGCTCGAGCGTCTGCTCCGAGTTTACGATGACTGCCCTGGATGATTGTCACTGCCTGGTCTCTTGGTCCTCTGCTCTGTCTTCATGGTATGTCCCCACCTCAGCTCCTCTCCCCCTCCTCACTCTGCTCCAGCTGTAGCAACCTCATGTTCTGGGAGCACAAGCACAAGACATTGCTTCAGCCTGTGACGCCCTTTTCTTTATTCTCGCAGAATCCTACTTTTCAAGACTCAGTCCCTCCTCCTTGAAACCTTCCCAGTCCCCTTCCACTATCACACACACAGTCACACCCAAAGTCGACTGGCTTTGGGATTCAAAGTCCGGCTCTGCCTCTTGCCAAGAGCGTCACACGGTTTGCAAGGATGGCAGGGCCGGGAACCCAGTGTCCCCAGTCCTTCCCACCAAGTCCCTGGACCTTCTAGTCGCCACTGTGACCACGGGTAGGTCACTTGACCTCTCTGCGTCTCAACGTCTGCATCCAAAAAGGAAGGATAAAAATAACATTTATCTCCTAAAGTTGAGAGAATTAACGAGTAAGCGTACTACCCACGTGATCCTGTGCTGGGCACCTAGTACGCGCTCACTTTCTTTAAATATAGAGAGAGGGCTGCGTTCACTTTTGTGCTCACTTGCAGCCCATGCCTGAGCCTAGTGCAGAGAAGGAGTACTATTCCGGGAGTCACGGGGCTTTGTGTTCGGGCCCTAGCTGCCTTACTAGCTCTGTGATTTGGGGCAGGAAGCTTAACTTCTGTGAGCCTCGGTTTTGCCTTCTAAGCAGTGGAAATGGCCCTGCCTGGCTTTGAGACAGCTGCTGTCTGCAGCACTCACTGGGGCTAATGAACGGGAGTGAGAAGGATTGGGGATGTCTCTTGAAACCGGAGAGAACACTCCGCAAACGTGAGCTCTTGATTATCATTCCTCACACCAGCGGCGTCTTTTCTCCAGTGGGAGCTGAGAGCCACTTGCTGCCTGACAACAGCGGCCCAGATGTTGTCAACATCTGTCTGCTCCGCTGGGCCTTTTACAGAGAGAGGAGGAAGAAAGGAGTGAGGGAGGATTATATTCCGGAAACTGTGTGGACAGGTTTCCCTAACTCCTCTGCCATCCCTCCCCCACTTGTAGCCCCCCTGGGAGGAGGGGCCACTTCTCATTCCTCTCTGGACTCCAAGTGTCCTGCCCAGTGTCTGGCTTCGGAAACACGGGCTGACTTGATTGTGGGGACTCAGTGCTGCCTTTTGTCTCTGGGGGGATGGTGTTAGCCAAGGATGACAGGGCCTCTTGGTTACCCCAGTAGAGTATATGATGACTTTGGGATTCAGGAATCCTGCGTCTGCTGCTGCCTTGCTGTGTGACCTTGGGCAGGGCAGATGCACCCTCTGGGCCTCAGTTTTCACACTGATGAAGTGATGCACCTCAGGTTCTAGGAAGAAGCATTCCCTGCCTGATGGATCCTTGAGTATTGTGGAATATCTTCCAGCAGGGAAAGACTGGAAGTTTGGTATCTGCATGTGAATAGACCATTTTTTCCCCTTTTTGTTTGTTTCTACTTGGGAGAGTGGCAGCTTGGCAACTTGGAGAATAATAGCCAATGCTACTGGCTACCAGGAACTTCACTCACATTAGCTCATTTAATCCTTACAGCAATCCTTCCAGGTGGGCACCAGCATCCTTGTTTCTCTACTGATTAAACTAAGACTCAGAGAAGAGAATTCATTCTCTTATGTCACACAGTTCATCAGAGAGTCATTCAAAATTTCTTCCAGGGTGCTATGCTTTCCAAGAAGTAATGAGTCTCGGGCTTCCCTGGTGGCGCAGTGGTTGAGAGTCCGCCTGCCGACGCAGGGGACACGGGTTCGCGCCCCGGTCTGGGAAATCCCACATGCCGCGGAGCGGCTGGGTCCGTGAGCCATGGCCGCTGAACCTGCGCGTCCGGAGCCTGTGCCCCGCAACGGGAGAGGCCGCAACAGTGAGAGGCTCGCGTACCACACACACGCAAAAAAGAAGTAATGAGTCTCTCATCACTGAAGGGTGTTGTGGAAGAGATTCAGTTACAGGCTGGGCCAGAGCCAGAGATGCTGGTTGTGACCTTATCGATGCATACACTCATAAGATGTTCTGCGCTGGGAGGACCCTTGCAGACCACCTGGTACAATCTCCTTTCATAAATGAGGCTCTGAGAGGAGCAAGGACTTGACCAGCATCACTCACCAGCCTCCCAGAGTCAGGCCGGTCTGGGTTTGAACTCTGTCACCTACATCCCTGACATCCCACTGTCCCTCAGTGAGAGCGTACAAAGGGAGCCCAGCCTCTGTTCCCCTGCCATGGATACACAGGGCTGGGCCAAGGGACCTGAGGGAATACCTGCAAACCAGTGGGTCCTCTTGCCCAGAGCCTCCGGGGATACACCTCTGCCCTTCCTTCCTGCACTGGATGGGGGTGGGAGTGTCTTTATTAAACACCTCTTTCCTCCCTCCAGGGAGTGGGGTGGTAATTGCAGCTCTGTAAGGTGGTGGGGTTTCACTTTGCCACCTTCCCAAAACCATGGCCAGTGGCAGCCCTCACCCTGGGCTCCTTGGGAAACACAACTGCATGTTTCCAGGGACACTGGCTAGCCTGCATCCACCAAATACTGGAGGCAGGAGGCCTCGCACCAGTATCTCCTGTCTGACTCCCTGCTTGCAGATGGGTGCACAGAGAGGAAGAGTGAGGTGTGCCAGAGCGTGGCACGGCGGCCATTGGGACTTGACCTTCAGAGCTACTTGGCCTCATTGACCAGCCCTTCTAACAACCTTGAACAAATTACCTCCTCTCTCTCAGGCTCAATCTGGGAAAAGGGGATAATAATAGAGCCTACTTCACAAACTTGTAAGGATTAAGTAGAATAATGTTGGTAAAGTGGGGAGGGCCAGGACTGGTGGGCAGAAGGTGTCTCCCTCCCTCCATGGTTCAGGCCTTGCTCTGCATTCTCTCCTCTGAGGCCAGCAGTGGAGCCTGAACCAGTGTCAGACACAAAAAGAAAATATCAGCTACCTCTATTCTGTTTGCTTTTGGGGGCTAACTTTTCTTATTATCTTTTTTTTTTTTTTTTTTTTTGCGGTACATGGGCCTCTCACTGTTGTGACCTCTCCCGTTGCGGACGCAGGGTCAGCGGCCATGGCTTACAGACCTAGCTGCTCCGTGGCATGTGGGATCTTCCCGGACCGGGGCACGAACCCGTGTCCCCAGCATCGGCAGGCGAACTCTCAACCACTGCGCCACCAGGGAAGCCCTCTTATTATTCTTTTGCCTCATTTATGTAGCGCTTATGAGGTGCCAGACACTGTGCCTAGAGCTTGACCTATATTAACTCACCTTTCTCTTCCAGCACACCCATGAGGTATGTTGTATTTATTTTACAGGTGAGGACGTTGAGGCAGAGAGAGGTTGCCCCTTGCGTGGGGGCAGTGGAAGAACTCAGAGTCTAGGGCTCATTGTACCCAACTGAATCTCAAAGTCTGAGATTTGTCCATTATCTTGTCTATTATCAAGCCCCTGCTATGTGTTAGGCATTGTTTCAGGCACCGAAGATACCAAGCATTGAACAGATAACACCCCTGCTCTCACAGAGCGTACAGCTCAATACAGAGGGAGACTCAAATGTCAGAGCCAGCCCCCGGGATCCCACATCCTGCCCTGAGTACTCTCTCCTTTGCTCATGACATTCTTTGGACAAGTCTCCAACCAACCAACAGGCTGGTGTTTCTTCCACTGCTTGCCCACTGCCCCATTGTCGCCAGCTCACTGCCTGCAGCCCAGGACATCCTCCTTGGCATTTCCCCAGGATGGTAGGAAGCACAGAGCCCAGTTACCACTGCTTCAGAATGGTGGCCATCTGCAGGCTCTCTCAGAGCCTTCACGTTTCTGCATCTTATTCACAATAATCCTCATGTTTTGGTAATGATGGAAGGCTGTGTGGACTGTGGGATCCTATCAGAACTGAGTTTATTACTGAGCTCTGCCACACCGTAACCCTGGGTTTCTGCACAACTCATTTGGCTACTGTGTGCCTTGTTTTCGGGGTATGTGTAATGGGACTCAGCTCTACCCTAGCCCCATCACACCGACATCACCGGATTCCCAGGGCTGAGAGGCCCACAGCTGGCCTAAGAGGAGCTTAAGGCCTGGAGTCAGAAGGACCTGCCTTTAGTTCCCTGGAAATGTTATTTAATCACCTTCCTCATAGTAAAATAGTACAATAATACATTTCCTCCCCATTTCAGGGATCTTCCGACTGTAGGGCTGGGGCTAGAGTAGGGGAATGAATGCTTCATTCATCTTGGGCACGGAATTGAAAGGGTTGTCAGAACACTCAGGAATGCATTCATTTTGATTTTTTAAAGTAGTGTTTTAAAATATTATTTATCTTGATTACTAAGTTTTTGGCATCCCTTTACGTTTTGCATGCAAGATGAGCACCTCCTTCGCCTCTCCCTGGTCCCAGCCGTGTAATGCAGAGCTAGCTGCTCAAATGAGGGAGTGCTGCAGGGAAAGGCTTTTAAACCTAAGTGCTGTGCAAATGATGCTGTTTTGTTGCAGTGGTGGTGGTTTATATTGTTTGCTTGTAGTTACAGTAATACGCTTTTAGATGGGAGGAGGTTTTTCCGGAGGGGAGAAGAAACCCTCCCAGAGTTTCTACTGAGTCTTACAGGTCTGGGTTCTGATCATGGGTCTGATACAGATTCATTTTGGGACCTGGAGCAAATGACATAACTTCTTTGAGTTTTCTTACCTGCAAAATGGGTATATTAGCACCAACCTCAGATTCCCTGTGAAGATTGATTCAGTTAGCGCAATTAATTTGTCAGTGCCGATGAATGTCTTGATATTCCCCTTGGCAAAATGAAAGAGTACATTTTTTTCTAGTTCTGTTCCATGGAACCCTAGAAATTTCAGACTCCCAGTCTTCACTTGAACTGGAAATTTTTTATGTTGTTTTTTTATTCCAGAAATTGGTACCCAATCAAGATTTTTTAAAAAGGAAAGCGTTCACAAACTAATAATCATAACAGTGTTGGCTAGCCTGAAGAGCTCTGAGTTCCTTTCTCTTCTGACAGTTGGAAAGGGAGATTTTAGTTTAGAAAGATGAATGTGTCTGTCTGCTCCCACCAGGTTTCTCTCCAGCCCCTGCCAAGCATGGCATGAGCGTGGTATGAGACACGTGGACTGATCAGGAGAGCTTAGCTGGCACTGGAGGGCCGGGAAGAGAAAGAGGAAGCGGGGTCATGGGGCAGTGGTCTGGACCCCAGGCACGTCTGTTTGGTCTCTGCTGAGTTTAACTAGTCTCACTCTGCATCCCAGACACCATCTATCCCTGCCCACAGCTTCCTTTGCAGCCTGGTTGCGGCCAGCTGGGTACCACTGCTGCCTTCTCTGATCTGGGGAGAGAAGGTTGGCTCTGCCTCTAGCCCTCTGCCAGTTACTTCTCCTGTAACTCCCCTTCCTGCTGCCCAGCCCTTGTACACAGCATTGCAAAGATCCCCTTCTGTTACAGCGAGAGTCCATCAACATTTTAGTGGGGAGTCATTGGTCCAAATGGAATCTTACAGGGAGGGATCTCCAGTTCCTAAGACAGATACAAGAAGCGTTTTATAACAGTGGAGTCCTATCATATACACATTTAATTTGCATGAATTAACCTATATATGTTTTTATGACAAGAGATACAGAGACAGAAATTTAAGAAGTTGGGTCATTTTCTCTCTGCTACACTCAGTGAGCATTTATAATCCAGAGGGAAAATGGAATGGGAAACACGAAACTACTGTCTTCCTTGGTCAGTCTGAATGTCCACTGCTCACAGTTGGTGCTGCTGTGCCCTGTGTGCAGTTCTCTTGTTTAAATATATCCTTTTCTTTCTTGCTTTTTTTTAAGTGTGGTTCTAAATTCAAGCCAATTATTCCAGGTGCTGAGTCAAATAAATAGGAACAGGGACATTTCAACCGGATCTTGAAGGATGAGCAGAAATGCAGGTTTTCAGTGTTTATAATGCAGTGAGAGTTTTGAGAGCATATTTTAATGTCATGCGTGTGTATTGCTTACATACATACACATGTATGTAAATAGCACTTAGTGAATTTCAAAGCCTCTTCGCCTGCATCCTCTCATTTGCTTCTCCCAACCACCCTGGGAGTCAGGGAAGGTAAATCATCATTGCCACTTGACTGGTGAGGAAGGAAGCTTGAGTGACTTGCCTGAAAATCTCATTAAGAGAGTTAAGTTCTGAACTCCTGACTTCCACTGAGCCTGATACTGATTTAGGTCCAGCAATTTTCCACGATATCCTCCTTTTGAGTGAGGACCGATTGCTTGAGGGAAACTGCAGACAGGGCATCCTTCCAGAATCCGGCCCCTCCCTGATTTCCTCAGGAGTTCCACTGCCAGCCTGCTCTCTGCCTCCTGGAAGGGCCATGCAGCCCTGCATCCAGGGAGGCTTCACGAACGGGAGACCCTGGCTAAGCCGCTCGAAAACTCGCTTGTTGACAGCAAAGGGGGAGGAACCCCAGAAACCAGTCACAGACAATAGGAGGGAGGGAATCATGTCAAAATTCCTCCCTGTGCAGAAAAAAGAAACAAATATTCAAATTGAAAGTGTCCACTGAGAACAAAAAGGGGAGGAAAAACCCACACCTAGTTGCATTGTGGTGCAATTTCAGAACAGTATGGATAAAAGGCAGGGGGACGTAAAAGCTTTCAGAGAGAGAGAGAGACATGCAAAAAGAAAAAAAAAATGTTCCCTATAAAGGAAAGAGAGACAATGCAGTTGTTGGTGAATATGATAGTAGTAACAGAACAATTTGCTGAGAACATCTATGGACCAAGTAGTGGGTATCGAGCCACCCAGTTTGTGGTGACTTTTATGGCAGCCTTGGAAATGAATATCCCCAGCTTCCTTGGGGGCTCAGGATTAAGATGAGGATATGGGGAGGGGGAAGGGTAAGCTGTGACAAAGCGAGAGAGTGGCATGGACATATATACACTACCAAACGTAAAATAGATAGCTAGTGGGAAGCAGCCGCATAGCACAGGGAGATCAGCTCGGTGCTTTGTGACCACCTACAGGGGTGGGATAGGGAGGGTGGGAGGGAGACGCAAGAGGGAAGAGATATGGGGACATATGTGTATGTATAACTGATTCACTTTGTTATAAAGCAGAAACTAGCACACCATTGTAAAGCAATTATACTCCAATAAAGATGTAAAAAAAAAAAAAAAGATGAGATTCAGAAACAGGGACTTTCTCTGGGGCAGTCCTATCCCACCTCCACCTGTTCCTCCAGGGTGTTCTGGTTGGTTCGAAATCCACAAGGCTCTGGAGGGGCCGGGAACCCAAGCTAGTCGTCCTTGATTGAGCTCAACCCGTCACCAACATGGGAAGGAGGTGATTCTATGACGTGGTCATTTAGTTGAGCTGCATCTAATTCCTCTTTAATTGACCCAGTTCCTGGGCTCTCCCACACCTCATCCTTCCAGCCTCAGGCTCTAGTGGCCCCTGAATGATATGTCTTCTTGGGTGACTGGTTTGGGGGAGCTATCACTGACCCCTTTAGGCTATGAAGTGCTGAGGTTTGGGGTTCCTGTACTTCACCCTGGACTTGAGCTAAGGACAATGTACAGTCTTGGAAGCCCAGCTGGGGCTGCATCTGAGGGAGGTCCGTGGAAGGATATAGATGCAGAATCTTAGGGAGAGATTGGGGAAGCAGAACTTGGAGAGCTGCCTTGGAGCAGCCCAGCTTGTGACAGCAAGGCCTCAGGGAACACGTTCTGAGGTGCTTAGCGCTCATGGCGAGGGTAGGGGCTTAACCGTGTTTCAGTTGGGATGTTCCCTGAACAAGGAAGGAAAACATCGCATACCAGCGCCCCCTGCAGCCTGTGCCCTGGGTTGCCAGAGGTGTTCCCCAGGGTGGAGGGCATCGCCGAGGTAAGAAGAGTTACTAAGAATAAGGCGGTAGGTGGCTGGCAGTTCTCTCCGCTAACTTGGGGGACTCAGGAAATGCTGAATTCTGTGTTTTTGAAAACTCAGGTGACAAGGAGCAAGCAGGTAAAGAGGAAAGGGTGAATCGTACCAGGTCAGCCGTGATGGTTGCAAGGAGGGCACTGAGCGATTTTTGCTTCCCGCCTCTGTCATTGCTCAAATCTGCCTCCCCTTGAGTCCCCTCCCTTCTCCGTTCTCATTGGTTGTCATCTTGTGCTTGACCCTCTGCCCTTAGTAACTACCTTTCCCGGGGTTTTCCTGATCAGACCCAGTAGGGGAGACCCCCCCAGGCTGTCACAACACGCCTTCCAGACAACTGACAGCTCCATCACCGGTGCTGGGAAATGGCAGCAAAGCACTGCCTCCTAAAGACCCCTAGTGTGTGACTTGTGATACGTTTTGCAGAAACTTGATGGGTAGAATGAAGGCATTGGAGATGCTGGAAAGCCTCTGGGTTTGCATCTTTGCTTTCTGTGACTGCAGTGACTCTCTGCCCGAGTTGCTGCTGGTGTCGGGTTTCTTCTTTCTTTTTCAACACTTATTTTACTAAACATTGCTCTGTGTCAATCACTTTGCAACAGAGAAAGTTCTCTTATAAACATGAGTCTCAAGATGGGTCCTTACATAAAGAGGAAAAGGTACCTGTTATCATGGTCTTTTTAAAGATGGGGAAACTGAGGCTCAGAAAGGTGAAGTGGCTGGCCCAGGGCTGTACGGCCGATGAGTGACAGCCAGGACTTGATGCTGCATCATGGGTGTCCCCTTTCACTTAAAGTCCTATTATTTCCATCCAGGTCTAGGACTAGGAATAGCAAATAGATATAGCTATCAATCTGCTTTCTGTGGAAGGTGATTGTGCATGAATAATTGGGTCGGACATCACCTCACCTCTTCACTTTCTGGTTCATTGTCTCCTGAGCATTTACAAGTAAGTAAATGATTAAACAGGCTTGGAATGCAGACCAACTTCTCCTCTTTGCCCTCAAAGCAAGGAGAAGTAGCCTGACTGTTGTCCTGTTTGCCTTTTAATTATCCACAGTGCCCTTTCCCTGGCCCTAGGAGGGAACTAACAGCAGTGTGTGTGTGTGGGGGGGGGGGGGGTGTGTGGTGTGTGTGTGAATTCACTAAGTATCTTCCAGTCTTCTAGCCCTAGGACAGGACTCAAGGATGCTTCAGACTCAGCCCTTTCTCTTTTGGGACTTCCAGGCCATTTGTAGAGACATCTATCTGCCCACTCATTTATCCACTTATCCACTTATCCATCCATCCATCCATCCAAAAGATATTTAGTAAGCACCAACAAAGCACCTACTGCTACTCTCAGCACTGACAATAAAGTAATGAACAAAATGGAGGTCCTATCTTATGGAAGTTCTATTCCATTAGAGTCATAAACAAAGTTAACACATGAATGTATAATATAACAGCAGGGAGAGGTAAGTTCCCTTTGAAAACAGTTAAATCAAGGAAAAGAGATAGAGATGCTGTGACGGACACAAGAGTGAGGGGCACCATTCACCAGGGATGCAAAAGGAGGTCTTCACTGATGAGGCTGTGTCTTGTTTGCAGACCAGCACCGCTACCAAACCTCCTTTCCCCACCCAAGATTTCTCAAGAAGCCAGCTCACGTGCGAAGCTCCCTGCCTGTATGAAAGTTATTTTGAGTGTATTAAGTGTTGACCAGCTTCTCCATAGCCTCCGGCTTCCTTGAGAGTCTGAGCTCTCTTTTCTGTCTCAGAAGGCTGGGTTGTTGGCACAGTGGTGTAAGGTTGGCACAGTATTAGGGATCTCTCCATGGACCGTGTGTGTCTGCAACACATTCCCTGAGAATGATGCCCTGAGCAAAGGCCACAGAGTCCGGATACCGCCGACTCTAGGGACAAACTGAGAGCTTCAGGATTCTCATGGACTTTGGATTCTGGAACCAAATGTGTGCCCTGCCTCTAACTGACTCTGCGACCTTGGGCAAAGTCACTTCTAGGAGGCTGTCTTTCCTCCTTGTCTGTTAAATGAAGAACACTTCACTCACAGGGCTGCTACGGCCACCTCGTTAACAAATTACACATGAGGACCAGTGAACTTTCTGCAAACTTCTTCAGTTTATAAGGGGGCAGGGCCAGGGCTAGGACGTAAGTTTTCTGATTTCTTTCTCAAGGCAGTTTTCCTCTGTCAGAATTTTTTAAACCGCCATTTACTGACCACTGGCTTTGTTCTAAACATCGTCTTGAATGCTTTGTGCATTTACTTGTTTAATTCTCACAATAGCCCCATTCTGTGAAGACTGCTCTCCTCAACTTCCCAGTGAGAAAACGGAGGCTTAGAGAAGGGCAGCGACCCACCCAAAGCTGCACAGCTGGTACACGATAGCTCAGGTACCGGAACTCGGGGCCATCACCTCCTGCATGGTTAGCCAGGCTGTTTCGTTGGTTATCCAGCCTTTCTGTCACATTTTGGGTATGAGTATACTTGGTAAGATGGGCCAGCCTACTCCGCTACCTTTGAACTTAACTGTAATTGGAATGACAGGGAAGTCCTTTTTATTCCCACTTCTTCTGTGTTTTGCATTTAGAAGCTATCAGAACCTTTGCTTCTTACTATGTTTCGTTCTGGCATAGAGCTTATCAAACTGGGCATTGCAGTCATTATCTGCTTACTTATCGATTTCTCCAGACTGACTGCAAGTTCTTGAGGCCTTATCTGGGTATTCCTAAATCTAGGCAGAAGGTTTGGCACAGGGACGGGGCATGACAGTAATAGCAGTAACAGTCAAGCCAGTAACGGCCATGTATTGAATGTTTTTTTATAGGTCAGGGGCTGTATGACATATTTTACATACATCATCTTATCTAATCCTCACAACAGCCCATTTTGGTGAATGGTTTTATTCCATGTTGGGACTGCAGAAGCTGAGCTTCACAGAGAGAAGGTCACACCACTGGAAAGAACAAGAACTTGAACTTGGGCCTGCCTGGTTCCAGGCATGCCCTTAATCTGGTGAATGAGTGAATCAGTGAATGAGTGCAAGGCTCCTCTGTAGTCACTTGGGTTCATCTGTTTGTCTTCATGACTCAAAGAATAGGAAAAAAATCAATCCTCTCAAGGATGCTCCCCCCCCATCCATCTTCAGAGCGGGGTTTCTGACAGAACTGAGAGGCCACCTGAGGATGTGGAGAGGATGCTGATTTGCGCTAAGTGCCTCCTGTGAATTGTTTTCAGCTCTCTCTCCCACACAGATGGAGAATTGCCAGACAGATGTAGGTATATGTCAGTCACCTACCCTCAAAGAGGCATTTATAATGGATTCATTCGTTAATTCTTCCAAGAAGTAATTGAGGATCTACTATGTACCATGTACCATTCAAATTTATTCAGAAATAAATAAAACCCTGCCCTTCCCTTCACTGCCTCTCACTGTAGAAATACAATCAATGCATAACGAGATCTACTCGTTATTGGACCCTGGGCTTGGTCTTGGGTACATGGAGTTGATTAAGGATGCCCTCCAGGGGCACTCAGGGTGATGAGAGGGTAGTTGGAAGACAGAAGCATGAGTCACTGAGGGTCCTAACAGGTGAGTACTTAACCAGCCAGAGACAGCAGGTTTCACAAAGGCTTGCTGAGAACTCATGACCCAAGAGCTGAGGTTTAAAGGACTAGACAGAGAAGTGGGGGAAGGACATTTCAGGCAGAGTGAGTGGCATGAGCGAAAGCACAGCTGCGTGAGATGGTGCGAGGGATACAGGATGTTTCACTGGTGGTGTTAGTTCATGCTTATACAACTGAAATGCGAGGCGGGATGTCATGAAAATATATATATTTCATCTGTTCGAAAATACTTTCACGTTTGCCTTTGCTTTTCTGATCTGGAACATTGGAGCTGGAAGGGCTGTTAGAAACCAGCCAATTTTATCTACTCGCCCTGAAGAGGGGAAGGGCCATGGTCAAGGTCACACAGCTTGGAATCTGTAGGAGGAGAGCAGGGTAATCAGGGGAATGTTTTGCGAGACGGTACAGAGAATATCTCATACTTCAATGGAGGGAGTTTGGTGGCTCCACCATTACCTTGTATCTAACTTTTCAGGAAACAAGGCCTTGCATCAATAACAAGGATGCTGACATTTCCTGAGATCTACTACTTGCAAGCCATTATGCTCAGTGTTCTATAATGCAATCTCATTTGATCCTCCCCAAACCCTCTCAGTTACGTGTTAGTGACCCAGTTTATAGCTGAGAAAACTGAAGAAGCACAAGGGATATACCAGTGACACCCAAAGGAAAGACAGTAGAGCCATGACTCACGTCCACGTCTGCCTGACTCAACGTGCGTTAGCTTTCCTCTTGATGAACTGCTGTAGCGTTCAGAATGATCGCCCAGGATTTGGCCCCCATTCTCATCTGATCGAAAGATGATTAAGAAAGTTTGAGCTGGATGGGGAGTGAGTATGTCTCAAAGAATTTCTGCATTTTTACTTTATTCCCTTGACATCATCTTGGGAAATAAAATAGAGTCACTAAAAGATACATTATAAGTAGATGATTACTTTAAAAGAAAAAAGGTTTCATTTTCTATAATGGGACCTCCTTAAATAGGTCACCCTACATCTGTCTAGTGACAAAGAGATAACTATAGATAAATATAGCCAGCCATATATATATATATATATATATAAAAAGATGTGAATATATTTTTATACACATGAATACATACATACATGTATATAATATATACATGCACATCTTTGTTGTGCATTTATCCGCTCCTCATTGTTCATACTTATGAACAAAGTATGTAAGTATAAGTTCAAACTTATCTCTTCATTTGACTCTGTGCTGGGATCTTCCATGACCTTCTGGGAGCTTACCTAGGAAAAGAATTAACACATAGGTAGAGTCACCTCTAATCCAGCGACAGAATCCACACCTCACTGTCATGCTGGTACTTTCTTTCTCTCCCCTTCCTGCCAATCAAACACCAGTTCTTTCCACCCCGTGGTGTGTCTTATTTCTACCCCATTAGCTAACTACTCACTTCAACTGCCCTAATCTCAGGTCTCATCTTCTCTCTCTTAGACCAGGGCTTCCTCAACCTCTGTACTATTGAAAGAAATCATTATTTGTTGTTCCTGGCTATCCTGTACATGTAAGATGCTTACAGATTTCCTGGCCTCTACCCATGAAATGCCAGTAACACCTCTTCCCTAGTTGTGACACCCAAAAATGTCGCCATGACCAAATGTCTCCTGCGGGGCAAAATTGCCCCCAAGTCGAGAAGTGCTGTCCTAGACGATTGTGAATAGCGACCTCACTGGTCTCGCAGTTTCCAGTCTCCTCACCACATACATCCAGTGTGATCTCACCACTCTATGGCTTAAAAAAAAAAAGTCTCAGATCCTTAATGCCTAAAGAATGGTCATGCCATTTGCACTATGTTTCTGACCTGTGTTATCATCTTATTCTCCTGCAGCTCCAGTGGCCATCCCCAGTCTGTGAGAGAGTGGGCCTGCAGTTTTACTGGGAATAGCCCCAGGTGGGAGGTCTTATCCCCTATATTTGCCACTGTGTTGTGTATTCTCAAGCAAGTTTATCTTCCGAGCCTCCGCTTTTCCATCTGAGCAATGGGTATAATCATCTAACCAGCTGGGGAGCTTGAGCATCACTAGCTCTAATACAAGGTAGAAAGTGCTAAAGCTCCTGAAGTAAGGGTTGAGATGAAGTATTCTGGGAATTCAGAGGATAAAGCGATATCCTTCTGGCTGAGGCTGCAGACGGGGAGATCCCAGAGGAGTTCACCAAGGAGATGGCAGTGAAAGTAGCCATGAAGTCTGCCTGATATTTCAGCTTACAGATGTGGGGGTGAGGAATAACAAGGAGGGCAGCATTCCAGGCAGAGGAAATCTCAGGACATTAAATGGGAACAGCGAGTTCCCATGTGGTTGAATACTTAGCATGGTGCCCTATCGCAGGCGCACAGTAGGGTTGGTGGCATGGATGAGGGAAGCATACATTTTGAGAAGATTATCTCAGAGGCATACATTTTGAGATATAAGTTAAGCAATTGATGAACATGAACTGTCAAACTGCAGAACTTTCCAGCTTACTCAGTGGGGAGGGGCTTTGTTTCCTGCTGTGCATTATTTATGATAGAAGATGGGTTGAGAACAGTGAAGGAGATGGAATAAAGCCTGGGAGATGGTTCAGAGTTTATTCAAATTATCATGGTGAAAGGTAATTGTGACTGGGACATAGGATGGAGAGAAAGAAAGGTTGGGGAAAGAAACTATTTTGTAGATCAAAGTGTCAGGATTCATGATTTCTCAGCAACTTTGGGGAGTGTGGACTACATAGTCTGCCTCCAAAACCATTTCAGGATGTTCTGTGATCTTGGTCAAGTCACTTCCACTCTCTGTGCCTGTTTCCTTACCTGTAGCACCAAGGGTTTGGACTATTTTCTAATAATCCCTCCAGCTTACACATAGTCTGAGGCCTGAAAGAAGATGTCCCGGAGAACTTGAAGACCCAGCCCCTTTCCCTGCTAGCTGTCACTCAGCAAACGGCCAGGAGAACACCCAGTGGATCATCAGGGCTCAGCTGTCCTGGGGCTGGCTGTCGGGACCAGACACAAGTGACGAGAAGGGAAGGACATTACTTGGGAGAATATGCATGTTCACAGCTCTGAGGATTAAAGGCCCATGTTCTTATCACTGCCTAACAGAGTATTATAAATCCATTCTTAGAATCCCAAATCCTTTTGTGGCTTGGCCGTCGTGAGGGAATATTAAAAAGGCCAAAGACAGAAATAATCAGTTTCCGAATGACACGTTGTCACATAAAAGCGTTTCTCGCATTACCCCTTTCTTTCCTTTCTCTGGCTCCTTCTCCTGTGCCTGGATATTTTAACCAGAAAAATAGATTAAAATGGAGCCAGGCTGAATGGAGTTCTAACCTTGACTTTTCAGAAGGCTCTCTCGGTGTGGTGGTTTGGGAGGTGCTTTCTGTTTTCCAGCTCTGTGTGTTTTTCAGCGTTCGATATTGTGTGTGTAAGCGAGCCAGCTGGAGGCACGAGCATTGCGATAAAGGCAGAGCAGCAAAGAGGGGCCCTGCAGGGTCTGATCAGGTGCCCTCGGGGTGCTGGGGTCAGATTTACATTCCTCTGGCAAAGTCCGGGCAAGGTTTTAGGTTTCTGGATGTTTACTAAGTGCCTTCCTGGGCCAAGCACCATGTTTTAGGCTGGATAAATGAAAGCTCAGAAACTAGAGTGGGAAGATGGTCAACCAGATGATCAGGTGGTAGCAGTGTAGCCGGATAACTGACAACCATGGGGTTTGTGAGGGAAGAGAGCACAGCCTCCTCCCAACACGCAGAGGCAAAGGTGCCCCCTGAGGAAGCCATGTCCAAGCTGAGATGGCTGGGTGACTTGAGATGAGCAGATGAAGGGGAGGATATTAGCTTCCTAGGGCTGTCATAGCAAATTATCACAAACTGGGGGGCTTAAAACAACAGGAGTTTATTCTCTCACAGTTCAGGAGGCCAGAAGCCCCAGATCAAGATGTCAGCAGGATTTGCTCGTTTGGAGGCTCTGAGGGAGAATCTGTCGCATGCCTCCCAGTAGCTTTTGACGGTTGCCGGCAATCCTTGGTTTTCCTTAGCTTGTAAATGCATCAATCTAGTCTCTGTCTTCACATGATTTGTGTGTGTGTGTGTGTGTGTGTGTGTGTGTGTGTGTGTGTGTGCGCGCGTGCACACGTGTGTATCCTCTATTCCTTTTTTTTTAAGTTTTTGTTTTGTTTTGTTTTTATTATATTTTCTTGGCCGCGCTGTGGGACATGTGGAATCTTAGTTCCCCGACCAAAGATAGAACCCGCTCCCCTTGCGTTGGAAGCGCAGAGTCTTAACCACTGGACCGCCAGGGAAGTCCCCTCTATTCTTCTTTTAAGGACACCAGTCCTTGGATTTGGGGCCCACCCAACCCAGTATGACCTCATCTTAATCAATTACAACTGCAAAGACCCTATTTCCAAATAAGAGCACCTTCTGAGGTTCTGGTTGGACATGATTTTGGGGGTGGGTATTATTCGAACCACTACGGGGAGGGAATGGGTGAGTGCTCTGGGCTGAGGAAGAAGCCACTGGGGAAGTGCTCAGAGCATCACACTTTGGGAAGATGCTAATCACACAGTGCGACTCCAGGACAGGGTATGAGGTAGGACTTGCAGGGAAGGGAGGCATGAGAAGGAAGCAGAGACCTAGGCATGAAGGGGCCTAGGTGCCAGGCTAGGGATCTGGACATTATTCTGAGGGTGGGGGAAGGGTATGAAAGGATTTGATTTGGGATGGAGGAATAGAGAGGCTGAAGGACTGAGGCTGGTGGTGGTGACATTCGTGGAGCCAGACTTGTATTTAGATCTTTCATTGTCTTGTTTAATCCTTAGCTTAATCCTTCACATTGGGACCAATCAGCACATTTTATAGGTGAGTCTGTTGTAACACAAGGGGGTAGAATGTCGCAGCCAACTTGTCATGGCCAACAGCAAGCAGGGACAGGGGCTCCCATGCTGGCCTGTGTGCCCCCAGGATACCTGCTTACCCCATCACATCACTCTGCCCTTGACATCGCCCACGCTCACCCTTGCCTGGCTCCACTGAGGGATCTGAGACCAGTAATAGAAGGAGTGAGCTTCTGTTATTAGAGAGGCTTCTAGTAGGGAAGGTTCCAGGACGGATGGGAACACATATTCCATCTCCTGTCTCTTTCCCACTTCCTGCCTGACAGCTCAGTGAAATCCTCAGACCCGTAAGAAGGTAAAACTAGTCACCCGAGGCTTGCAGTCTCACAGAAACCCACCCCTAACCAACAGACTGAGATTTTTATTTCTGCAACTCCTGGCCACATCTCCAACCTTGTTTGTCTCGGGCTGCCTAGAGGAAACACAGTCCACACCAGATTGGGCTTCGGGTTGTCCCTGAGGCCAGCAGGACCTCAGCTTGCCACCCCTTGAGCCTTGGCCTCTTCTTAACTTGCTTTCTAAACATTCACAGCCTTCTCCTTACATCCTCTTTTCCCTCCTGGGCTCCCTGCTTGCCCTGCAGCATTTTCTCCACCGCTGGGGTCTGTGTTTGCCCCTGGCGGGTAGCCTCGGTGGCTGGACACTCTGCCCTGCTCACCTTTCGAGAGACAGTTCCTGCTTTTCTGTTTGCTTGCCCTGGTGAAGGAAGACTGCAGAGAAGAGGGGGCTCAGCTCTGCGGGAGTGGAGCAGCACAGCAGCCTGGACCGATCCAGGTAGATGCAGAGCGTAGTTTCTTCTTGACTTCGAGTTACTCATCTGCTTTCTTTGGGTGAAATGTTCCACTAGGACAGAGGTGGCTACGTGGTCCTCTTGAGCTCCTTTGCTCGCGCACAGCACCCTTCAGTTTGCGAGGACCGTCACAACGGTGTTTAGATTTCATTTGCACAACAACCTTGTGGATACCGTGAATGAGAATCACGCGCATCACGGGTTTACCATGTGCCAGGCACTGAGCACAGCACTCCGTGTCCAGGAACTCACATCTAACCTCCCTCTATAAGGACGCTTTTTACACGGTTTTGTGAATGAAAAAATTGTGATTCAGAGAGGTTCAGCCCTTTGTCCGTGATTGCCCCATTTTTATGTGACAGCATGAGATTTTAAAGACGTCTTTCTGACCCCCAGCCTTTGCCCCTATGTGCTATACTATTCCAAGTATTACCAAGTTGATTTTACAGATGAGTGAACTGAGGGTCTCTAGGGCATCTGGGAAATTTGAGATCACGTAGTGAGTAAACTTGAATTCAGACCCTTTTCCTGCATGCTCTGAGCCTACCTCTGAAGGTAGGGCTGGTCAGTGGTGCTTGAAACATCACCTGAGCTGCTACTATGTCTTGGGTAAGGCCCCCTGAGCCCTTTAGGAGCCCAGCCTGGGGATGTCTGTTTCCATTGGTCAGTGGCACTGTGAGACCTTGATGACTGGAATTCTCTTTTGGCCCAGTTTTCACAGTGAAACCCTGATCTGTAATTCAAGCTGTGTGGTCATTGGCTTAGTGGAGCTGGTGGGAGCAGAGGTCAGAGCAGGCTGGGGAGTGAGGGAAGGGAGCCTGGGCCCCAACAGGAGGGCTGGAGCCACTGGCCTGGGGTCCTGTCCAATGAATCAGCAGATCATTGAGCTAAAGGGACTCCCAAGCTCAGCTTCCATCAAAGTGGGGTGAGGGAGGTGGGTGGTCTTCCTCTGCCACCTCCTTCTGGAAGCTCCCTAGGCTGGGAAATCTGTGCCTGAAGTTGCCGAGGTAATTTGAGGAGGCAGAGGTGAGGCTGGGCCGGGGCTGATTACACCTCGGGTGCGCCTGTCCCTTCCCACCACAAGCAAAATTGGGAAGCCATGATGCAGTGAGTCTGAATCTCAGCAGCACTGCCTGGGTAAACAGCCTCCTGCCTCTGGGCCTCTTTTCTCACGTAACATAGGATAACGACGCCTTATGTGCACAGGTGTAAAGGTAAATGACAGAGCGTGTGTAAGTGTTTGGTCCAGACTGAGAAGGATTTAGGGACCCAAGACAGGTTTTGCAGAATGAGCATTCAGGGGCAGAAGGTCATTCATTCATTCATTCATTTATTCATTCAACATTAAATATCCACTTGCTGAATGCCGTTGGCAATAGCAATAGCTAACAGTCTGTGAGCAGTTACATGTGTCCCACACGGCACTAAATATTCTGCAGGCATCTCACTTAGTCTCACAATGATCCATTGAGGAGACCTTGAATACTGCCCTTATTTAACCAATGAAGAAACCAAGGCTCTGAAAAGTAGTGACCTAGTCAAGGTCACACAGCCTCTTAAGCAGTAGAACCTGGACTAAAACTGTGTCAGTCTGAGGTCAGCTCTTAGCCTCTATGCCAGATATAGCTAGAGGGCTCTGGAAGCAAAGGACAGGGCTTCCTGCCTTCCAGGAGCTCCCTGGGGGTGCTTTATGAGCTGATCCAGGACTGCATGGGAATCCAGGGAGGCTTGTCAGGATACAGTGGGGGGAGAGAGGAGCGGTGGTGGTTACCTGTGGACAGATTGGTTAAGCCTCATCTTTCCCAGGTCAGTTTTGGTCCTGGGTCTGACCACAGGGTCAAACACCCATAATCAGGGTGGGCAGAAGGGGCCGGGGATGAAGGACTCTGGAACCAGGCAAGGTCTGCCCCTCACAGCGAATGAAACACCCAAAGGGGAGAAGATAGAGGGCTGAGTCAGGGATAGCAATTTCCCGAAGGGTATCCATGGACCAAAATTAAAAGCTTCTCTGAAGAGTTTGCCTCGAGATGTGCCCCCTGAATCCTGGATTTGAAAACAATGTTTTCCTTTTCCTTCTCGGGATTCCCTTTTACTTTGTACACTCACCATTTTTCCCACTTTTCCTTTCCCTTCCTTTGCTCTGTAGAATCGCTACGCTGTCAAATAGCCACTGGCTCTGCAGTGAAGAACTGGGTTCAAATCCCTGCCTTACTACCTCCTGGCCTTTTATTCCCAGTTGGACCTAGGATCAAAACCTCTGTGACTTTAAGCAAGTTACTTAACCTCTCTGAACCACCTTTCCCTCATTTCATTTATGGAACAGAAACTATTACAGAGGATTGCCTTAAAGATTAAATAAAATAACATTAAGTAAAAGTAGTAAGGAGAGGGCCTGCTACTGTTATATTGAGTGACAGTGTTCTTCCTGCCTCCTTTTTCTCTTCACTTATCTTTCTTATTATCTCTTCTGTCCACACTCCCCCCTCTGTCTCTTTCCTTTCTTATCTCTGGTGTAAAAAACTGACAAGTAATACCACGTCACACATGATCTCTAGACGTGGAGCAATCTCTGTTGTATGTTCTGTGGAGGGAAAAAAGGGTTTGTTCTTGTTTTCCTAGGGCTCCAGAGTACTAAACTGTGCACACACACACACATTATTTTTTTGAATTTTAGAATTTTATTTATTTTTTTATGCAGCAGGTTCTTATTAGTTATCCATTTTATACATATTAATGTATATATGTCAAGCCCAATCACACACACACATTTTACATACACTTGACAGATCGTACACACACACACACACACACACACATATACATAAATACGCATACTTTTTTTTTTTTTTTTAGAGTATTTATTTTTGAGTTCTGACATCCAGAGAAACCTGGGGATCCCACAGTAACTCACCGCCAGAGTCAAGACAGGGCTGTCAGCCATACCTGCAACCCTGGTCACCTCTTAGCCCACTTACCACCCACTACCCATCCCCCGTGGAGGTGATGAATTCTAGCTTAGTGAGTTGAAGGACTTGCAAAAGAAAATCATTATTTTTTAATGTAGTCAGCAGGACAGCGGAATCATTTTAGTAAATAATGTTCTTCTTGGCCTAAACAGGTATCCTTTCCAGCAGTCACACCCCCACCCAAGATAATCTATTCAAGGTTAGTTAACATCTGTCGTCTTTGCTAGATGTTATACAAGTAGTTTTCAGAAATTGTCATTTGCCTCCAATGCGATTATAATTAAGGAAGAACACTCAGCCACATGGGTGTGGTTGAAAGAATACAGGCTTTAGAGCTAAAACACCAGACCAAACACACACACACACAGTGAGGCACAGAGCTTGCTCTGCCATGCACCGTCCGAGTTCTAGAGTCTCTTGATTCATTTGCCTCCTTCCCCCTAAACCACAAGCGTGATCCTCCCCAAGTGTAGGGATTACACATCAGGGACTCAACAAAGTGGCCCCGACTCTCCCAGGCAGAAAGCACAGTGTATAATGAAGTGAAGCAAGATAACTGAAGGGGCTACACCTGTTCACTGGAGCTGCTTCTGGCACAGAGTGAAAGCAGGGAGGCGAGGAGAATACAAACCTTCCACCTCCAGCCCTTGACCGGTTCTGTGGGGAGCACGGACGTGCTTTGGAAATACCCCTGCCCTTGAGGAGTTCACAGAGCAGGATAGTTCGTGAGTCTCATGAATCATGCAAGAGCCATTCGTAAACACTTTAGCCCGTTTCAATTTAATGTGTGGTGTGCAGACTCAACCAAATATTTCCTGGTTGGATGTGTTAAAGAAAAATAAACTTCAGTATGCCTTACATTTCTGATTAAGGGAGCCCCAGAACAGTGCATTTGTTCATTCATTCATTCAACAAATATTTATGAAGCGCCTGGTTTGTCCCAGGCGCCCTGCTGGGAATCAGTGTTTATGATAATAAAAATATACATTACGCAGAAATTGTTTGACTTGACAACACTATTGTATATTCCCAGCAGGATGGAACAAAGGCTGCTATCTCTTGAGCCCTCAGTGGACTCATTCTAGACATGAGGAAGCAAGGCTGACAGGGTGTGAGCAAATGTCCTGGGGTCACTCAGCTGGTGGAAGGCAGATTCAGGACTCAGACACTCTGTGTGTGAAGCCACAGCCCTGACTCATCCCCTTAGCAGTCTGCATCACTCTGGCGTGACCGTTATCCATCTCATTTGCTCCTCGTGGCGACCTTCTGAAGAAGGAAGGGCAGGGGTTCTTACTCACCCTTATACAAGTGAAAAACAAGGTTCAGAGAGGTGAAGCAGTTTGTCCAAGGTCACACAGCTTTTTGGTGAGAAAGCCAGGTTTGGAAACGGTGTCGCTCTGAGGCTCTGAGAGTCAAACCCAGGGATCTGGGCTGAGTGTGGTGTACGGAAGACCTCCTCTGGCACTCCGGCCCAAAGAACAGTGGCCCATTTGCTTGTCCTTCTTCCCTCCCGCTCCAGGGTGGCCTCATCGCACTGCTGCTGCTGCTGCTGGTGTTCACTGTGGCACTGTATGCCCAGCGGCGCTGGCAGAAGCGTCGCCGCATCCCCCAGAAGAGCGCCAGCACGGAAGCCACTCACGAGATCCACTACATCCCCTCTGTGCTGCTGGGTCCCCAGGCCCGGGAAAGCTTCCGCTCCTCCCGGCTGCAGGCCCACAATTCCGTCATCGGCGTGCCCATCCGGGAGACCCCCATCCTGGATGACTATGACTACGAGGAGGATGAGGACCCACCCCGGCGGGCCAACCACGACTCCCGTGAGGATGAGTTTGGCAGTCAGGTGACCCACACCCTGGACAGCCTGGGCCGACCAGGGGAAGAGAAAGGGGACTTTGAGAAGAAAGGTGAGTCTTCCTTGTTGCATCCCACCTTCCAGGGGGCGTTTTGGGGAGCTGGGAAGAGGCGCGGGAGCTGGGCGGTTGGGGACACAGGAACTGTCTTCTGGGCTAAGCCATTTTTGATTTATGGCCAACTTCCATTGGGTTTTCAGAGTTTATTTTCTCAGATTCTTCAGTGTTGATGGGAGGAAAAAAAGAGAGTGTCAGTGTGCTTGGAATTGGAGTTTTGAGGAACATCAGAAGTTATGTAGTCCAACATCTCTCCAGTGTCTCTTGATTACCTCCCTTGATGGCCTTCTCACTACTCAGGAAAGCTCTCATATCATTTCCAGACACTACTATTGGAAGGTTTTTCCTTAAACTGAGTTGCAGTCTGTTTCCCTGGCCCTCTATGTCAGAAAGTGAATCTGAATTTTTCTTCTCCAAGGCAGCTCTTGGGAAATGTAACAAAAGGAAAAGAAAAAAATAAAAGGCACCCTGTAACTTTTAGAAATCAACCTCAATAAACAATCCCAGTTTCTTCAGCTACTCTGATGTGACATGTTTTGAGACATTTCACCCTTTTGATCACTGTCCTCTAGATGAAGATTGTAATTTGTCATGTCCTGGAGTGTAACACCAGAACTGACAGACGCTCCACTTCCTCAAGGTGGGAATGCACCTGTGCTGAGAAAAAAGCAATTTTCACCTCCCTCTTGCTAGCTGTTATGCTTCTGTTGATGCAGTTTGAAGATCACATTTGGGTTTTTTTTTTTTTTTTGCAGTTAATACTGGCCCATAGTTGGCTTTTTGATGACTAAAACCTCTCACTCTTTTTCATGTATGCTGTTGCAAAGACCCATTCCCTTTGTTCTGTTGGAGGACAATTGATTATTTGGACATACGTGCAGGATGTGTTTGTATTTGTCTTTATTAAGTGTTATGGCTCCAGCTGGTTTATAGAAGGGATTTGGGTATTTTTTCCTTTAGATAAATACTATAAAAGTACTGTTCTGCTTTTTTCCCATATTGTCTTTGTGATGCTGGTGGTGGGTTAAAGGTTTGGCCTTGAGGCCCCAGTTTTAGAACTACTCTTCTTTGTGAGCCATGAGGAACCATCATCACTGCTTGGCCCAGTCCTGGAGCTGTGAACTCGACATTCTTTTCTTCCGCATCTAAGATCTTTCCTCTCAGATCCATGTTTCCGTGATACTCAGTGGGCAAATAGGAACACTGGGGGCTTCTTAAAAAGGAGGCATTTCTGTTAAATTTAGAAACCCAGGGAGGGAAAAGAGTGGTAAACAAGCGAGAGTACAGGTTTTGGAGTTGTCTGGACCTGGGTTCAAATCTCGTCTCCTTTGTTTGCTGGGTGACCTTGGAAAAATGGGAATTCAATCCTCCAAGTCTCAGCTTCCTCACTGAAGGATTTTTGAAAGGATTAAATATAAAAATAAAATGTGTGTAAAGTACCTAAGGCAGGGCCTAATATCTGGTATGTGTTGAATCCCTGAGAGCTGTATTTGTAGACCTCAGGCCCTTGGTCTTTCCTGGGCCTCTAAGACGCTCCCTAATCCAGCTCCCTATGCTTCGCCAGTCTCGCTCTAAGTGCCAGCCACCACGCTCTGCTCAGTGCTCTGGAATGTCTGCGTCATTTCCCTTCTCTGCCACCATCTCTTCTGTCTTTGAACTGTTGGTTTACTGACAGTTTCCTCAATCTTTGCTTTCTCAAGCATTATTTATCTTTCTTCATGTGACTTCTCATCTTGGCACAAGAACAGTCTGCATTTATTTCATATCTACACATCTTGTAGTACCTGCCTAGCACAGTGCCTCACGTGTCAAGAATGTCCAGTGAGTGTTGGGCAAGAAAGATGACCGTAGAGAGTGAGGTGGTTTGGGAGCAATGCTGTCAGGCCAGAGCATCGTGCCTCTCTTGTCTA
Organism: Tursiops truncatus; assembly: GCF_011762595.2. Taxonomy (NCBI): domain Eukaryota; kingdom Metazoa; phylum Chordata; class Mammalia; order Artiodactyla; family Delphinidae; genus Tursiops; species Tursiops truncatus. Next base: position 98,616,967 of record NC_047039.1, on the reverse strand, counting down.
ATGTAGAAAGTCGCTTGGGTAAGACACAAAGCATCTTCCCGTTTGCTTAGATTTGGACTTCTGCAGCCTAATTTACTGAGCCTCACTGTGTTTATGTGGAAAATGGGTGAATTAGCAGCCAGTCTGCCCCCCTTATAGCTTACCTGTGGGGATCAAATGATAATGATCATTTGATCATTATCTTCAGCGCACGGCGAGCGCTGAAGAAGTTTTCCCAGAAAACTTCTAGGAAAGTTGTGGGATTTGTTTTCCACACCAGAATCTTCCCCAGCCTAGCTAAGAGGAATGCTTCATGTCTCCTTCAGTTCCCGGAGCAGGTTGTGATTACTTTGAGCTCATTACTTATCACTGTTCAATAATAATCCATTTCTCTTTCTGTTTTCGACACTACCTAGACTTGGAGATTTTTATTTATTTATTTATTTTTATTGAGATATAATTAACATATAACGTTGTGTTAGTTTCAGGTATACAGTGTAATGATTCAGTATTTGTGTATATTGAGAAATGATCCCCACAATGTCTAGTTAACATCCGTGGCCTTACATCATGACGATTTTTTTCTTGTGATGAGAACTTTATGCTCTTGGCAACTTCCAGATATACAATAGGGTATTATTAACTCTAGTCGCCATGATGTACATTCCTTCCCCATGATTTACTCATAAGACCTGGAGATTTTTGAGAGCAAGGGCAGTGTTCCTTATTTTTGTTTCACTAGCATCTGGCGCAGTGGGTAACACTTAATAGATGCTCTGAAAATACTGGTTGACTGGATGATTAACACAACCCCTCAATCATTTGGTCAATCGGATAAATCCAGGCATTGGTTAGACTCCAGAATTCTCAGTTCCAGACCTCAAATTATCTCATTGACCTCAGATCTGGGGACCAAAGTGTTGGCAGAGGCCATCAGTAGTGATGACCAGAACCCAGAAAAGAGTAGTCACTGGTTGGGGGTCAAAATCCAGGAAGAATCACTGATGACAGATGAGTAACCACCAAGGAGCAGAGCCAAGAAGCCGCCAACAGAGGCAAATTCTTTCCCCCCAGCCCCCATCCCCACGCCCGCTGCCTCCACCAAGCTCCGTATGGAGAACGGAAAGCATCTTCAAAATGGGGAAGCAGGTCACTGCCCATAATCCTGTCTGACTTCTTTTCCTTCCTTTCTTCCTTCTCTCCCCACTCCCTCCGCCCTCCCCTCCCTCTCCCTCCTTCCCCCCACAACCTGGAAGGTGATACAGTATGGAGATAAACACTCTGCCCTCAGGAGGCGGAACAGTAGAGAAATTAAGTTTACCACCCAGCTTACTAGCTCTGTGACCTTGGATAAGTCACCTACTCCTCTCCCGTCAAAGGGGCATGATACTAGTATTCTACCTCCAGGGTGATTGGGAAACGTAAACGAGGTAACACAGGTAGAGGCTCTGGTACAGTAAACATTCAGTACACATTTCTGTCATTGTTATTCATACCATCAGTCCTCAGAGTTGGCCCACTGTGCCAGAGGCCATGATAGACTCTGGAATAGAGGTGAGGAAAGGAGAACCTTTGCCCTTAAAGAGCATGGCGGTAAACCTCCTTGGAAACCGAAGCTGAAGCTCGAATAGTCCTGGGTCTCTCTGTGCCACACAGCAAGGGAGTGGCAGAGTCGAGGTAAGAGCTCCAGCCTTCCTGGCCAGAGAGCACCCTTACTGTATAGATAGCTGTCGTGCTCAGAATGGCCTACATGGCATCATGATGACGGCCCATTTCATTGGGCTTGGGGCCTGCCAGGTCTTGTGTTCCTTAAAGAGAACCCTCAGGCTTGCCATTCTAGCTGCTGGACGTTCCAGTTATTCACACGCACAAAGCGTAGACCTGACTCTTGAATGACAGAGACAGCACAGGGGGACAGAATGGTGCTGGATCCAGAGGATACAGAGGACTAACTCCTGAGAGAAGGGGCAGGGGCTCTGGCCTCCTCTCCCCGCGGGGTCCTCTAGAGTCTGCACACTCTCAGGCTTACCACTGCGTCGTGGCTTAAAGATGCCCCTGTCCCTTGCGTTTTCTTTCAAGCAGAACTCTATCTAAACAATAACAAAAGCAGACTCTTGTTTTCTGAAATCTCAACTTTAGATGAGAAGCATACAAGAGAGATCTAAAGAGGATGAATATGAATGCATGAGAAACAAGACCCAGTCCTTGCAAGGCAGCCTGGTGGAGTGGGGGTGAACAGATGGGCTTGGCACCCCGCTCTTGAGTGCGCTGGCTGCGTGGCCCTGGCGAACCTCTTAGCCACCGGCAAATCCATGCCTTTGTCTCACCTGTTTTCACCTGGCCACGTTATTTTTTTTCACATTCCTCTGAGCTGGTTTTAAAACAAAGTACGATTTGGAATAAAACCAAGCACTTCATTTAATTCTGTATCCCAGCAGCCCTTAGATCTGATAAGGGTAAGAAAGGAGGAAACCTGGGCGAGAAGAAAGTAGAAGACACACTTTTCCTGAGTCCAGACAGGATACTGGACACCCTCACCGTGGGGAGGTGGTGGCTGGGGACTGTGCTTGCAGCGTTGTGGCCCCTGTTCCCCCTTTCCTGGACAGAAGAGGGATGATTCTGCCGGCAGATTGTGCAAGTTATAACAGCAGCAGCTCAGACCACATGTGCTTTCTGTTGCCTCAGGTGGCTCTTGGAGAGAACCATGAGACTCTTTCTTTTATGGGGGAACCTGGGGACAGCTATGCATTTTGTCCAGAGTGGGCAGGTATCAGAGGCTAGGCGATCCCTATAAAAGTAATCCCAAAGGCCTTTGAAATTACATTGCCAAGGGCTAGTCCCACCTGCCCCTCTCACACTTAGAATTTGCCCGTAGGTTCAAACTGCTTCATCATACTTGAGCACCGTCAGCCTGCTTTGCAGCTTGGACCTGAAAATGATAGAGGGACCATTTGGAGGCAGAGGGAGAAAGTTTCATTACAAAGAGACAACAGCTTGGGTTCCCAGACCCCAAGAGCACTGTACTGATCGGGCTGACTTGCAGCTGATACACACTCATGTGGACATACATACCCTTTGTTCAACACTGCAGTTCTTCTGTGCCAGTCAGTAAGAAGCTTGCTGCCCTGCGTGACCCTCCCCATGCCCTCCTGCTGCCTAGCCATCCCACCCCCTCCCAGGGACCCTCCTGAAGCCCCCACTGTCCAGAACAGGGTGGCTTTAGACTGCTTCCCCAGGATTATGGCTGGCATCCCGTCTTGGCGGTTAGTGCCTGTGCCTTAGACATTCTCATGTATTGCGAGTGTCACCCTTGATATCACCTTAGCCAGTTGCTAGGAATTTAATCATGTCAGTATGTGACCGCTCAGCACTGCGTTGGGTCCGTGACAGAAACTTGATGCATTTTAATTCCAGTTCTCCTTATCCGTCCTCAAATTTATGTTTCCCTTTCCTGAATATTATGCATGGAAGCTGAAGGAAATTAAAATAACAAATTTATCACTTTATCAAGGGATAGGGTAGGGGATGGCTGAATGGATATTGGGTTTTCTTAATTTTGGTTTATTATCGTGAAAGAAATGCATACTATTTGTAATGGAAGGGTGTGAGAGAGGGTGGGACAGAAGGAGAGAGAGAGGGGAGGGGAGCGAGAAAGAGAAAAAGAGAAAGAAAGAAAAGGAAGAAAGAAGACAGGGAGGGAGCAAGGAAGGAATAGGTCTGAGTTGTATAAAGCAAGAACTAAAAGATCTGCCACTGTCTCTCCATCCCATCCCACTAATGGGACCCGAAGGCTAATCTTTGATAATAGTTTGATTTATATTCTTCTAGAAAATTTTTCCTATATATATATATATGGAATGTATGTGTTATATATGTATGGTATAGATATAAATATATGCATTTTCACCCAGATATCCACTAATAGGGCCATCTCAGCCACATTCATCATTCTGCAGCAACTTCACAGCTTACCAAACAATGTGTGAAAAGCATCTTTCCACGTCAGCCCTGCACACCTATCTTCTTCTTTTTGAAAGCTCTGTAGGATCCCATCATGGGAACACACCAAACACTCCAACATTTGCTTTTCTGCCCCGTTTTGTGGATCATTGTCTCAATTTGCTGCACTTACAATGAGTCAGTAAACATCCATGCGCGTGCGCACGCGCGCGCGCGCACACACACACACACACACACACACGTATATATTTTTGCAAAGTTTGACTGTCTCTGTAAAACAGATGCCTAAAAGCAGAATCTCTGCCTTAAAGGGGGCACATTACACACTTGTAATTACAAATTACACATTTACAATTTGGGAAGTACTGCCATATTTATTCACTTTAAAATTTGTTTTGTACTCCCTTGGGAGCCAGTATATCCTCTCACACACAGATCTGCACAGACCACCCACTACCCCATCACATTGACTATTCATATATTAGCATGAACCCTTCTGGTCTTTTCTTTTTTTTTTTTTTTTGTCAGAAGTCAGTCCTCATGGTTACCCTGAGCAATGATTCTTTGGTGAAATGATGCCGCATAAAGGCTTTTCTCTGCTGTCCCACTTCAGTTCAGGACTTAGGGTGGAAAAAGGAAAGAGAAATGGCATCAAATACCAGCAGCGGCCCACAGTGATAGATGTGGACGGGTCACTGTCTCTCTGACATGGACCAGTAGGCTAATCCTTACTGTTGCTCAAGATGGCAGGCCAGAAAGTTTCAGGGTGAATGGGACCTTTGTTGAGAGGATGGGGAGGGCAGGACTTTATTGAATCCCTATAGGAGCCCAGCTGCTGTCCTATACATTATCTCAGTGAGCCATTTGTAATTAACCCTGAGGGGAAGGCAGATGGAAGAGTTGGCTAGGAAAGCAGTACTGCTGCTGCTGGTGATAAAGATGACAGCTAACTTCCACTTAGTGATAATCAGTGTCTGGGAACATTCCAGAAATTATGTCATTTACACCTCACATCAACCCTATGAGTTACCTACTAATATTGCCCCACCTTACAAAGCAGGAGACTGAAGCTAAGAAGGGTTGAATAATATGTCCAAAGTGACACAGGAGAAAGTGGCTGAGCCAGGTTAAAACTCTGGCATGAGAGCTACCATGCTAAGGGGCCGAGCTGGAATGTGAACACATGACACCACACTGAATTACATGATCCTTGGAAAGGCGCTGAGCTCCTGCAGTCCCAGGGATAGAGCTGAAGCATAGTAACCCATGAGCTTGCGTCCCTCACAAATATGGCAAGAAAAATAGGTAACTAACATCTGTTCTCCAAGGCAGGATGCTGCTACAGAGTAATTCTGAGTTTCCAAATCGGCAGAAGGGACTTTGCAACAGGAAGACCCCAGTTTTTTTAGAGTGTTTTGAGTGGTCCCCAGGGGTGCAGGGAACTCATGTTTGGTGTCAATAAAGCACTCTAGGGTGACAGAGAACTGAGGAGCTGTTTATTAACTCACCCTTCTGACGTCCCCTGTGAATGCCATGTAAATGTCCCCCTAGTGCAGCGTTTTCTAAAATTTCAGAGCTCTTTCATAGTCAACACCTTATTCAGTGCCTCATCTTGGTGTTCAGACTTCTTTACACAGAGACTCTAGCCTGTTTCCACCTCCCTCATCTTCACCTCTACTCATCCATCCCCTCTTCAAGCCACATCAGTCTTCCTGATGTCTCCAAAACACCTCATTCTCACATACCTTCCTGGTTGCGTGCCTACCCTCCCCTTCCATTCTCTACACAGCTTTCACTCTGTTGTGACCACAGTTCCATGCTTAAAGTTTTGCAGAGTTCTCACTGCTCTTGATCGTCATCCACTATGCTCCAGCCACAGTGACCGCCTTTCTGTTCTTCAAACTTGCTAGGCTTCTTCCACCACAGGCTATTTGCATTTGCCATGATTACCATTGTCTGCAAAAATCCCTCTCTTTCCTTCCCCGATCTGTCATGGCTGATTCCTCCTCATCATTCTGGTCTCAGCTTAAATCCTACTTCATCCGACAAAGCTCTTTTCCCTATGAGTTCTCCCCTTTCGTCTTCTGTAACAGCACTTTTTTATTATTTTGATTAATCTATTAAATATTTTACTTCTTCCTAGACTCAGGGTTCCATGAGATCACGTCCCAGGTCTATTTGCATTGTTCTGTGACTGTCAGAGTGACTGGTACATAAAAGATGTTACAATATGTGTTGGGTCAATAGATGGAGGAATGGATATGTGAATGAATGGATAGGGAGCTATCTTAGTGTCTTTCCACAAGCTGGTAACCTCTGCATAGACTCTTTATCCTTTTTGTGAACTGTATGAACTGTGTTTAGTATTTTCAAATCAATGATTTGCTGAATCTTCCTATCCATCTCACAAGGCAGAAATTATCCTTATCAAAATTTAGAGATCATCCCAAAGTTATACAGTTAAAAGTAATGGAATCATAATTTGAACCCAGCTTTGTCTAATTCCCAAACCCAAGCATGTTCTGAAGGTTGCACAGCATAATCCTGTCCATTTATTTGATCAGGAGAGGTAAGACATGAGTTTAGATGAGTTGTGTTTCTCAAGTGTTGAATACCAACCACAATGAGAGATATATTTTGCTATGGCCACACACACATTCTTTTTTAAATTACAGTTGATTTACAATGTTTCAAGTATAGAGCAAAGTGATTCAGTTATATATACCTATATATGTCTATTCTTTTTTACATTCTTTTCCATTATAGGTTATTACAAGTTATTGAATGTAATTCCCTGTGCTATATAGTAGGTGCTTGTTGTTTGTCTATTTTATATATAGTAGTGTGTATCTGTTAATCCCAGATTCCTAGTTTATCCCCCCCGCATCCTTCCCCTTTGGTAACCATAAGTTTGTTTTCTGTGTCTTTGAGTTTTGTAAGTAGGTTCATTTTTATCATTTTTTTTAGATTCCACATATAAGTGATATTATTTGATATTTGTCTTTCTCTCACTTACTTCACTTAATATGATAATCTCTAAGTCCATCCATGTTGCTGCAAGTGGGCATTATTTCATTCTTTTTTATGGCTGAGTAATATTCCATTGTATATATGTGTGTATTCCACATCTTCTTTATCCATTCATCTGTCGATGGACACAGGTTGCTTCCATGTCTTGTAAATATTGCTGCTATTGTAGATAGTACTTCTATGAACATTGGGATGCACGTATCTTTTCAAATTAGAGTTTTCATCTTTCCCAGATATATGCCCAGGAGTGGGATTCCTGGATCATATGGTAACTCTACCTTTAGTTTTTTAAGGAACCTCCATACTGTTCTCCAAAGCAGCTGTACCAATTTACATTCCCACCAACAGTGCAAGAGGGTTCCCTTTTCTCCACACCCACTCCAGCATTTATTATTCGTAGACTTTTTGATGATGGCCATTCTAACCAGTTGAGGTGATTCCTTATTGTAGTTTTGATTTGCATTTCTCTAATAGTTAGTGATATTGAGCATCTTTTCATGTGCCTGTTGGCCATCTGTAGAGGGCCTTCTTGGAGACATGTTCTTGTGACTGTGTGTCTATGTGTCTCTAAAAGAAGTTTGGCAAAAGCATCCTTCCCCTGTTACCTGTGGCATGCTCTGATATTTTCTATTATTTTTTGTCATCTCTTTGATGCTGGTGTGAACCATTGAATTGATTTCACAGTTTATGAGGAGGCCATAACCTAAAGTTCAAAGACCTTTCAGCCTCAGAGAGGCTGCATTGTGCTGGGATATCCACAGGGGGACAGATCCCTGGTCTCTGGGTCTGTGATAGCTTCCTGGAGGTGTTCCTTACCTGGAGAGCTGAAGGATGAAGATCATTAGACTCAAGGTAAGGGCTTGGTAGAGGAACTAGGAATGGTGCTTGAGACAGGCAAGGCCCTCATGACGGCTTTATGTCTTACACCACTGTCCCTGTGGCCAACCCACTGGGGTTTTTCACCCAACCCTCTGGCCCGCTGGTCCCATTGTCTCCATACTTTCTCTTGAAACTGCTCAACCTGCCCTCCCAAAGGATCCTTTGTATCACCTTTATCTTGTTTCCTTGTATATTTTCTCTTCTGCCCTCACCCCCCACCCCCAAAGTTCTCCACTTCCGCTCGCTGCTTAGAAAACTGCACCCATCCATTAAGGTGCAGCTCAACAGCTCCCTCTTCCCAGTTGTCCTGGAGCCCAGAAGGAGCTTCTCAAAGAGCTTGCGGAAACTCCTTCCTAACTGCAACTCCCATTTTGACAGTGCCTTCAGGGTGCTGCCTGGGCTACCCGGGGACAAGAGGAAAGCAGAATGGGCAGCATCGTTTTCAACTGGTTTACACACTGGGATTCCACTTAAGATTATTTTTGAAAGATGGGCAATCCAGCATAAAAAGAAGAAAGGTTTGGATATGACTTTCTTCCTCCAAACTCCCCTGACGTCCTTATACCAAACTGCCTTTCCCCTCTCGTTGTTCAAAACACCTTTTGAAGTCTGCGTTGGAAACTGTTCCAGGGGCTGTTTGGTGGTCCTTCTGTCTCCTGTGCACCTCCATCAGCCATCTGAAGAAAGCCGACAATTTAGTCCCTGCATCTTCTCTTTGGGTACACCTCCCCCTCACTACTCAGTCATTCATTTATTTAACAGATCTTTACGGGCACCTACTATGTGCAAGGCACTGTGTTTAATGCAGAAGATACAAAGCAAAAATGGAAAATAGTTTTCTCCTAGAAGCTCACAGTTTAGAGGGGTATAAAACAGTAATAGCTGCTTTCTTTTATATAGTCCTTTAACATTTATAGAATGGTTTCATAAACATTATATGATAAACCCTGTGTGTTACCGAATCCTTTTGAGAGACAAAGGACCTTACTCGGACTCAGAGAAGTTAAATCACATCCCACAGTACTTAAACCTGCATCTCTTAAGTTCAGGTTCACTACTGTCTTCATTTATCCCTGCAGTATCCTGAATATCAAATTGTTTAACTTGTTACATCCACATTGCCTTCCCACTCTTAATTTTGAAGATCATAAACTCCTAGTGTTCGGAAGTATTCACACAGGATGGGGTAGCCATTTGTCAAGGATGGGGTAGCACGGTTGGAGATTTAGATGCAATTTAAGGCATCCCTCTAATTCTCAGATTGTAAAAGGGGGCTGAGATGTGTTTGAAAATATAGGTTCCTTAAACCTAGTTAGCCTGGAAAGTGTCCAGAATTGAGTCTTTTTTATTTTCTTTCTCTTTGAACTGCAACTGATCACTTGTAGAATGGTAGAAAGTTCATTTTTGCTCCAGTTAATCATACCACACAGTGGAGTTAACAGGGCTACGGAACACCAGACCCTGGCTCTACGACAGAGCTTTTTGACTTGATTTCTAAGCCCCTCCCCTCCTGGACCTTGGTCCTGGTGCCTAAAAGCCTAGGCTGGCAAAGCGGGAGCCAGCAGTGTCTCCAAAAGACAGGAGCTCAGCATCCCCAGACAGCCATCCTCTGAGCTGTCTCCACACTCTCTAAAATAAGATAGAGATAGAGATTTGTTATGGAATCACAAACAGGAATGTCACCAAAGCTGTCACCAGAGTCCCTTAAAATGTCACTTCCCGGCATTAATTGCACGATAGCAAAACAAACGGGTGTGCTCTGAACATTTGCTCTCCCCCTCCTGCCTCGTGATCCTCTCCCTACCTCCCTGTCTCCCCTCTCTCCCGACTCCCTCAGACCCCGCCCCCCTCCTCTTGGTCTCCAGGGACCCTTGGGACATTCTAATTTGATTAGACTGTGCCCCGGGAGGCAGCCCCACCGCACACTGACAGATGAGGGTGAAGGAGGTTTGATAAATGTCAGGGGCTGAAGAGACTGTTCCCTGATTGATCAGAGCTGGAGCAATTTCCCAGTAGTCAGGGGACTCTCTGCCTCCCATCCTGGCCTCCCTTGAAATGGCTGGAAATCACCCAGTGGGGGCCTGACTGTCACACAGGGAGTCCAGGCAGCTCAGCTGCAAGTCCCCATGGGGACTCAGCCTGCCTCTGGCTTCCATACCCTCGTCCACCTTGGGGATGCAATAAAATGCCATCCTTGTCCACAATTATGATTCGTCCTTATTTTTCCTAATACTTCCTGGTTATAAAAGTTATATATGCTTAATTTAGAAAACTTAAAAAAATACAGTATAGATTATCACTTTTCAGAATACCTCAGTAAATTGCCACAGTAACTTCTTACCATTTTTTCCTTTTTTCATCTTTTCTTCTTTTACGTATTGAAAGCAAAAACCTATATTATTTTACATGTTATACTTTTATTAAATATCATATTTCAATATGTTTATCTTTCCGTTGTAAAACTGTCTCACAGTTGATTTACTGATGAACATTTCAGTTGCTTTTTTTTTTCCCCTTGCTATTTTGTTTTCATCAGCAACAAACATTTTTGTACTTAAATTTGTTTTTCACCATTCTGGTTTATTTCCTCAGGGTATATTTCCAGGAGTAGAATTACTGGGTAAAATGGTCTGAATGTTTTAAAGTTCTTGATATATGTTTAGCTCAACAGCCCTGGTGTCAGGAAGTCTCAGTAAACATTTCTGAAATAGGGAAACATTTGTTCATCCACATTTTCATTCATTAATTCAACAAGCTTTAATGAAGTACCTACTATATGTCAGGCACTATAGGGTGAGGATAAAGCAGTGAATAAAATATATTCAAATCTATTTCTATTGAGCTTTTTATTGCATGTGGAAAGACCATAAACAGATGAACAAGAAAAAATATATAGAATATATAAATACAAAATATAAATGTTATAAATGTATATTTTGTAAGAATAAATAATATGTAAGTATATAAAATATATATTACATACATAATATCAAATCATGACAGTTACGGTGGGGAAGAAACAAAAGTAGGAATGGAATTAGGACCCTCAGGAAAGGTCTCACTGATGAGGCACTATTTGAAAACTAATCTGTAGTAGATGAAGAAGTAAGCACTTTGGATATTTGAGGAAAGAGCTTTTCAGGCAGTGGGAGTAGCAAGTGTAAAGACCCTGTGCTAGGAGCACAGCATGCTGGGAGCATTCAGGAATAGGAAGGAGCAGTATGAAGAAGACAGTGGTAGAATACATTGGGTCACAGAGACGTTGAAAAGCAGGGCAGAATCTAACCTTATCTGTTCACACTAATTTTGATATCTTGGACCAGTCGCTTCATTTTGCTAACCCAGTGGTTCTCAACCAGGGGTGATTTTTATCACCTCCCCCCCCCCCCCTTAGTGGGGACATTTGACAATGTCTGGAGACATTTTGGTTTGTCATGACTGGGAAAGGGTGGAGAATGCTACCGGCATCTAGTCCTGGACCCCAGGGATGCTGGTAAACACCCTACCATGCACAGGAAAGCTCCTCACAGTAAAGGATTGTGCAGCTCAAAACGTCAGGAGTGCCAAGATTGAGAAACCCTGCTCCAAGCTGTAGTTGTCACATTGGTAAAATGGAGAAGCCAATTTCACAAGAATGTTGGAGAAACAAGCAATTGTAGAGGTGAATCCATTTTGTAAACTAACACACTAGACACACATAGTGTGGTGGTAATGTTGTTGCATTGTTGTTTTTTTTTTTTATCATCTTCTGTAAGGTTTTGTTTTGAGGGAGCTACCTCAGGGCCTTTGCATCGCGGAACAGTTCTTCCCCCAGGTATCTGCATGGTTTATTCCGCAGGTACCTCCAGGCAAATCTTTCCTTATATCTCACCTTGTCACTGAGGCCATCTCTGGCCACCCCATATGAAACAGCACAATATACACGATCGCACGTACACATGCCATACTCTCTATTCTCCTGTACTTCCTCTTCATAGCCTTTGTCACCCTTTGATCCATCATAAATATTTGTGTGTTTGTTGTCTGCCTCCCCCAGGTATTTTGTCTGTTTTGTTCAATGCTGTTCACTTGTTTAGAACAGTGCCTGGCACAGAGCAGACAACAAATAAATAACTTCTTGAATGAATGGATAAATTGAATGAGTAAATGAGTCAGTGCATGGCTGACAGTGAGCGTTTTCTTCAGCTTGCTTAGGATTCAAAGAATGGACTGTGTGGTTTAGCTAATGCGGGTTTATTTTTAGTTGCAATAGGAGTAATATTAGCTAGCCTGTATGGACCAAGCTCTGTGATCAGCACTCAATAAATATTTATACATTTAATCCTCAAAAAACTTGGTGCAGTCAGTACCTCTAATTGCCCCCTTTTTCAGATGAGCCAGCTGGGACTGGGAGAGCTCAGGTAATTTGCCCCAGATCACGTGCCAGAATTTGTACCTAGATCTGCGTGACCTTGAAATGCTCATTTCTCACCAGTACTCTGCTGCCTTTACTACTGGAGAACACAGGGTCCAGGGATGATGTAAAACAGTCTCGGGCTTCATGGAGAAGGAGCCATTGTTAGGATATAATAAAAATTGGCACATTGTTTCTGCCATTGTTTAGCTCTGCTAAATTCATGAATGGGTGTCTCTCTCTGCGACCCATTTGCCTCCATCTGGTAATGACCTCTCTTTATCTCCTAGGCTGTGCATGCCCACTGCTTGCTTTTACTGCCTCACAGCTTCTGCTCCTGGCTCCTCTGTGTTCCTTGTGAGATATGCACTCTTTGTCTCTATCTTCTTGTGTTTCCTATTCAAATAGCCCATGAAAGAATCTGTCACATTCGATATTGAAAGTCCTAATGGGCAAATTCTCACACCAGGCCACACCACCACCCACCCGTGAATCTGGGGCTGTCTGCCTCTGCTCAGATGTGGAGCTCTGGTCCCCTGAGCTTTGCCAAGATGGTGGAGTCTTGGAGTCCCCAGCAGGGCACCCTCTGGGTGATGAAGCACCTACATCTACTTTTCACTAAAGCAGGCATCTGGGAGTATGATGCCTCAGACCATCATATCCTGTCCAGAACAATGGGGAGTACATCTGCTTAGAGCTGGGCTGGTGTGTTTGCTTCGAAAGAGCCTGGTTTGTGAGTAACTCAGCTTAGTGAAGAGGTAAATCAGGGAGTGACAGATTATTTTCCAAAAGCATTCACCACAGGATCCCTTTCAGTACATAGCACCCCACCAGTGCATAGAAAAGAAGGTAGGATTTAACCAACTTTTTTTTTTTTTAATAAATTTATTTATTTATTTATTTTTGGCTGTGTTAGGTCTTCGTTGCTGCACGTGGGCTTTCTCTAGTTGCAGTGAGAGGGGGCGACTCTTTCTTGCGGTGCGCGGGCTTCTCATTGTGGTGGCTTCTCTTCTGTTATAGAGCATGGGCTCTAGGCACGCAGGCTTCAGTAGTTCTGGCACGCGGGCTCAGTAGTTGTGGCTTGTGGGCTCTAGAGCGCAGGCTCAGTAGTTGTGGTGCACAGGCTTAGTTGCTCCGCGGCTTGTGGGATCTTCCCGGACCAGGGATCAAACCCGTGTCCCCTGCATTGGCAGGCGGATTCTTAACCACTGTGCCACCAGGGAAGTCCCTTAACCTACTTTTAGCCTACCAAAATGTTGAAATGTTTAAACCAAAGCAAAACCATAACGGCATGGCTTTCCAAGAAATAGTCAGCAGCAGGGTGATGGGTTTGGAATGGGGCAGATGTGGGTGTGAATCATGTCCCCACATAACACCTCGATCTTGGACAAGTTAACTAACCACTTTAAGTCTCAGATTCCTCCTCTGTGAAACTGATTTAATAATTGTGTCAGATTCCTAGGGTTGTTTCGAGAATGAAATTCAGTAATATATGAATAGCTCTGTGCAGAGGCCATCTGCCATAAATATTCATGGTCTTGGAAAAATCTTATTTCCTTCCTGAACCTCAGTCTTGCCATCTGTATAATGAGCAGCTTGGACCTTTGCTGTTCAATTTCTACCCCTTTTGATACTGACCAGGGTTCTTGGCCTTCCCCGATCAATAGGAATTGATAAGAGGCAAGACAAGAAATTCAGGCAAGGCTTTATTGGGCCCCTGCTGTAGTAGGGGGGAGCAAAAACAAGTGACACGTTCCCTTGCTCACTTCCCGAGAGGGGGCAAGGTGGTTCCTTATATGGTTTGAGGGTAGGGGTGCGTCCAGGGGTCGGGCCAGAGCGGGGGCTTAGGTGATCTGCCCACCGCCTTGGTGGTGGTGTGTGCAGGGGCCATGCGCAGTACCCTGCTTTTGCTCCTGACCCCCTGTTTTTGCTCCCAGCTCTTCAGAAGTGGCAGTTGGTTTTCAGCCTTTTTGTATCTTGTTGTCGATAATTTGCCCCAACTGTGCATGCAAGCAGTTATTTTTAGTCCCTTATAGTTTCTTTGTATTCTGTTGCTGGAGAAGACTCTTGTCCAGGTTCAAGCCCTGTGGCAAATGGTCCCAGGTCCCAGCCTGTCTCACTTTCACCAGAATTCTGGGGCTGTGGATTCATGGGACCAGTGGAAACTGAGCTAGAAATCAGTGCCACATGGCTCGTTGGCACGACTTATGGTGTGTGAGTAGGTTGGAGAGGGTATTAGAAAAACCAGGAGATCTCTAAGAGGAAGACTTTCTCTCATGCAAACCCTTATCTCCTCATACTTCCTTGGACAGAAATGATGCAGAAAGAAAAGGGGCACCAGTCACTTGCATTCTAGCTGGGCTAATAGGTGGCAGAGGCCAGTATCAAGCTTCTTTTTATAGCCTCCTGGCTCCAGGACTCTTCCCTAAGTGTCCCAAGGAAGTTGGCAGAGAGAGATATCACTTCCTCATCATTTCCCTTGTGAATGAAGCCTTCCGAGACCAGATGCATCCACTTCATTATAATTATGTTAAGTGCCGCCTGATTGGCACAGTTCATACCCCTCTGGAAAGCAGCCTCACCAGTGGACAAAAAGGCAGCCTGCTTGGGCTCAGCACAGCTCCCTCTCATTCAGCTGTGTCCTCGGCAATGACTTCTTATGGTACCCAAGGATCTCCTCTGGAGAAGAGGAAACAGTGGGGAGCGGAGGGGAGGGCACTGGCTTTAGCAGGGCGTGTGGCCTGAGCTGAGTCTTCCCCGCTGGGCCTCTCAGCCTGATGATCAGATGAGACCTCTACACCCTCATCCAGCTCTTAACCTGTCAGTATCTCAGGAGGCAGGTGACCTTGATATCCTTACAGGGGATGCTCCTGGGACTATAGGTTAATTTGGTCCTGGGGGTTCTGAATGTGTGGGACCCTGTGTCCTCACCTTGTAAGAAAATGAGGTTTGCCTCACCCTTCAGAAGGGCCAGAGCAGGGTAGAAACTATTCTGATATCAAGGGCTACCTCTTGTAACCTCAGTTTTCTGTGCATGGGTTTGTGGAAGGGGGATGTGAGTTTCCAGAATTAAGAGAGTGTGGCTGGTAAGCCAGCAAAGACTCCACGGGAGTATTTAAGGCTGAGAAAAATCCAAGAGGGAAGGTGTAGGGATGGAGCTGAGATCTCTCTGAAGTCTGGTGGGTAGGCATGTGGCTCTGGAGCTAGGCTGCCCCAGTTGACTCCTGATACTTTCTGAGAGTTACTAGGTGTGCGTAACATTGACATAGGAGTAAATGTCCCCGTCTCTCACTGTCCTCATCTTTAAAATCGGGGAAGTCAGAGTTGTATCCATGAGGTTTCAGACTAAATGACTTAAAACATGTTACAGGGCTTAGAAGAGTGCTTTCTACAAAGAAAAGCCTCCATTCATGTTACTTATTATCATGTTGAGAATCTTCTGCAAGTAGATTAGGCATTTTGTAAAGCTGCTTCATTTAGTTCTCACAGCTACTCAGCAATTCATTTGTTCATTCATTTACCAAAGACTCATTAGGACAGAGCAGCAAAAGTGACCGGCATGACCCTGCCCTGAGAGACATTGTCCTTTAATGGGAACCCAGGCTTGAGACCTGAACTGACTTATCACAGTTACTAATTTAACCAACATGGAGCCGCCAGGAAAAACATGTGCTGAGCGTTCTTGGGGAGGAGAGGGGGTACTTGGCCTCAGTTTGGCTGTTCAGGAAGTCCTTTCTGAGAAAGGAGGAATTAAGGTGAAGTCAGAAGGAGGCACAGTGTTTGGCCAGATGGACTGAAGAACAGCAGAAGAACTTTTGCAAAGAAAAAGCCTGGCCCGTTCCGTGACCTGGTGGGCCAGTGAGACTAGAACACAATGAGGGACTGGGCCAGAGTGCTCTATTACACATAGATGGGGAAACTGAGGCACAAAAAGTTAAGTATCTTTCCAGAGGTGACCTACCTAGCATGGAAGGGTTGGGTTGTGCCTGAGATGGAAGCTTTCCTTCCTGCTTCATTAGGGAGGATACTGGGGAGGCTGGTTCTGGCTTGCTTGTACAGGGAATGGAGAGCAGCTGTGTCTGAGCTGAGGGATGTTGTGGACAGAGGGCAGTGACTTAGAAGGTGGTGGGGTGGGCCTCGAGTTTCCCAGCTGAGTTTGGACCTTATCTGTTCTAATTCCCTTAGGGTTACAGGCTAGAACTGGATTAATTTCTGAATAACCTTATCCATGCTCCAGGGTTTAATACCTCCTGTGTCCCCTGGGTCATCCTTGGCATGAGAATCCCCTGCTCAGATCAGCGGTATAAAGTGTTTTCAGTTTTTCATAGGTAGGTAGGGGTGTGTGTGTGTGTGTGTGTGTGTGTGTGTGTGTGGGCGTGGTTTTCTGCCCCAGAGCTTGCTGACTTCACTGAGGGAAGCGCATGGGACGTGGGTGAAATCTGATTTATTTTTTGGGAAGGCATGCAGTACAAAGTCATTTCTCTCCCTGCATAAATATGCATGAGGCTGGCCTGCACTCTCCTCCTCAGGAAGCATGGGTTGTGTTGGGGCAGAGGGAGAGCCCCACGTGACTGGTGTCTCGGCCCTTCCCATGGCTGCTGGCACCCCATTAATCACGGGGGAGCACAGCCTCATGAACTGTGAAATTGGCAGCCCCCTGACAGCTCTGGGGCCAGCGGAGCAGGGACTCTGTTTCACAGCTGGAAGGCGGCCGTGTGGAGTGGGCAAGGAGGGTGCCGGGCTTAGTGGGCCAGTGCAGCCATGCTCCCCTCCTGGCCTTCCCAGACCCCAAATGAGCCTTGCTGTTGATTAAGGGGAGACACGGGGAGAAAGAGAGAGAGAGGAGTAGGCAAGAGAAGGAATACCCTGAATGATAATGGCCATCATAACACGTGCTTATTGAGTACCTGCTGTCTACTGAGGTCTAGGCACTCACTATGCTATGCACTTCTGATGCATTTCTTTATTTAATCCCCACAAATATCCTACATGGTATCATTGTGAGCTCCATTTTACAGACCAGGAAAAATGGGACTCAGAGAGATGAACTGTTGGGTCTTCCCTGGCAGTCTGGTGGTTAAGGCTCCGTGCTTCCAATGCAGGGGGCACAGGTTTGATCCCTGGTTGGGAAACTAAGATTCTACATGCCAAAAAACTTGGTGTGGCCAAAAAAGAGAGAGAGAGAGAGATGAACTGTTTCAAGCTGAAAGAGGTAATAGATCTAGGATTGAGAGCTATGTCTGTATGTCTGTCTGGCTTCAGAGTCTGCATTTTGTAGCCACTGCACCATCCTGTACTCTAGTATGCTTTTAAAACAAAAAAAGCAAGAGAGAAGTGTCTTATTCATTCAGTGGCCACCTGCAGAGTGTACACTCCATGCAGAGACTCGAGTCACTGTGCCAAGTGCTGGGGTTCTCTGGGGATGAACATCTTTGACAGTTCATGGTGTGTGAGAGATTTGGTTCAACAGGTTTGCACAGCAGTATGACATATATTTGAGAGTGGAGCCCGTGTATAATCTTAGCTCTGGCATTTACCAGCTCTGTGGCCTGGGGCAAGTTATTTAACCTCTCTGGGCTGCAGTTTCCCCGTCTCTAAAACAGTTACACCGGAAAACCCAGATTAAAAAATTGCTTTGAGGATTGAATGAGGTGTGTGCCATGTAAGGTATTTAGAACAGTGCTTGGTGCCTGGTGAGAAGCCCATAAACTACTGCTGGCAAGGTGCTGAAACGTGGCAATGAACAGATATTCTAGGAGCACACAGGAAACAGCATTTAAACATGCCGAGGGGGCTAGGGAAGGCTTCCCTCTGGAGGTGACATCTTGTAGATAAGAAGCTCATCAGTTAACCCAAGGGGCAAGGGGAGGGGATGTGCAAAGTCCCTGAGGCACCCAAGAAGGAAGGGCACATTCTAGGAGCTGCAAGAAGTCCACAGTGGCTGGAGCAAGGGGACATGCGCAGGAATAGCAGACTGGAGAGGAACACAGGGGCCAGACCGCAGGGGCCTTGGACTTTATCTGGAAGGGACTGGGCAGTCTTAAAGAACTTTTGAATAGGGAGTGCCATGCCCAGATATTTTCCTTCTCAGAAAGATGGCTGAAGAGGCAGGATAAGCATAGATAAGAATAAGGGCAGGGAGACTGGTGACAGACTGCCTCTGTGATTCAAATGAGACATGAGGAGTTGGGATGCCTCAGTATGTGCCACAGTGTTTATGTGGGAATGGACCTCCCTGAGTTTGACTCAGAGCTCTTCTGCAGATGTGCCATGTGAGTTGACTTAGCCACCCTGCTGTGGACCTTAGTTCTCCCATCTGTTAAATGAGACCCAGTGATCTCTGAGGGGACATCCACCTCCAACTTCTTTTTTTTTTTTTTTTTTTTTTTGTGGTACACGGGCCTCTCACTGTTGTGGCCTCTCCCGTTGCGGAGCACAGGCTCCGGACGCGCAGGCTCAGCGGCCAT
Organism: Tursiops truncatus; assembly: GCF_011762595.2. Taxonomy (NCBI): domain Eukaryota; kingdom Metazoa; phylum Chordata; class Mammalia; order Artiodactyla; family Delphinidae; genus Tursiops; species Tursiops truncatus. The sequence continues at coordinate 98,598,259 of NC_047039.1, read as the reverse complement.
GGCTCATGGGCCCAGCTGCTCCGCGGCATGTGGGATCTTCCCGGACCGGGGCACGAACCCGCGTCCCCTGCATCGGCAGGCGGACTCTCGACCACTGCGCCACCAGGGAAGCCCCACCTCCAACTTCTTATATCGTTGGGAGGAAAGGTAAAGAGGATGGAGCTATCTGAAGTGAGAAGATGGCTAAATAAAAGGAAGAGAGTAAGATAAGTCCCTAACCACAGATTTTGCACAGATCTGAGTGACAGATCTGCAGTAGGGCAGGGAGGGAAACCTGGGGTTGGAGACACAAGAGTCAGACAGAAACACCATGCCGCCGCCCTTCCCCAGCAAGCCTGGATTGCAGCAGGCAATCAGGGAGGGGACATCCCTGGTGTCCTTATGTTGCACCTTGATTTATTGAGGGAAAGAAGGAAATAGAGGGCAAAGGAGAGATGCAAGAATGGAAGGCAACTGAGAAAAAGATGAGAGACTTCCCTTTAGAAGAAGGGAGAATATCCCCCATCTCTTTCTTTCTTTTTTTTTTTTTTTTAATAAATTTATTTATTCATTTATATTTGTCTGCGTTGGGTCTTCGTTGCTGCACGCGGGCTTTCTCTAGTTGCAGTGAGCGGGGGCTGCTCTTTGTTGCGGTGCGCAGGCTTGTCATTGCTGTGGCTTCTCTTGTTGCGGAGCATGGGCTCTAGGCACACGGGCTTCAGTAGGGCTCTAGAGCGCAGGCTCAGTAGTTGTGGCGCACGGGCTTAGTTGCTCCGCGGCATGTGGGATCTTCCTGGACCAGGGATCGAACCCGTGTCCCCTGCATTGGCAGGCGGATTCTTAACCACTGCGTCACCAGGGAAGCCGACCCCCCCAACCCCCCCGTCTCTTTCCTATCGCTATAAACCATGGGGTCTTGTATTAGGATGACATCTCACAGTACATAGTCCATTTTACCTCTTGGAAAGACTGTTCCAGCATGTTGGAGACCCCAGAGAGTTGGAATCTGAGATCTGTCCCAGCACTTGGAATACTTCCTGGCATATAGTAAGTCCTCAATACATATTGGTTAAATAAATAAAATAAATGAGCTAATGGAGTCAATGTAGACTGTAAAGCGTTGTGCACATGTGAATTAATCTGTTACTGCTCTTACTGGGGAGTCTCCATATTGTCTACCATGTTGACAAAAAGTAAAGGGAGGAGAAGGCTGAAAGGGCTGTGAGAGCACAGGAGGCAGCTCAGCCTGCATCCTCAGCCGTTAGCCTCCCGCCCAGCCAGCCCTGTCTGCGGGTGGCGGCCCAGGAGCAGCCCGGCCGCGGTGGTGTGGGTCTAACAACTTAATTAGAGCTGGTGCCACTGGCGCAGCCCAGCTGGGCCCAGCCCTCTCCTCCTGCGGATGACATGTTGTCAGTGTTTGGTTCTCTGATTCCTTGTGGGCTCCTTCTCTGGGGCCTTGTTAATTAGATCTAAGTGCAAGGGGTCTGGTGCCAGGCTGGGTAGACCTTGAGGACCCCATTCTTGGGACCCAAGAACCTTACCCTTTCAGAACATAAGTGACGTCACTTCTCTGCTTGCCCCGAGCAGATAGTTATGGGCGTTGGGGAAATTGCTGTCACTTTTTCTCTGTGATGTCCCCTGGCATTGCACACACATTTTTTTTTTCTTGTCCTTAGGAGCCCAGAGTGAAGCCAATCTACCCTATGATGCTGTCAGGGTTGGGCACACGGACATGTCTAAAAGAGTGTCCAGGAGTCACAATCATAAATCCCAACTAAATTCTCTCCCTCCCTTCCTTTTCTTCTGTTCACCAACACTCATTGAGCACCTCCTGTATGCCAGGCATGTTTCCGATGGTGGGGACAGAGCAGTCCTCAAAGTAGACACAAGTCTTTGTGCTCAGGAGCTAACGTTCTAATGGGGCGGTGGGGGAAAAGACAGACATTCTACAAGAATCCACTTGTAGAAACTTCAATGCAGGGCCGTGGTAAGTGAATGATGGGTAGGGGCATAAAGAGTGAGAAGAGTTGGATTCGGCTATTACAGAGAAGATGGCCAATCTGAGAACATAACTCCCAAGGCTATGAGATGGGTTCCAACAATGGGAGACACAGTGGGGATGGAGCAGAATGAGAAAGGGGGAGAATTATAGGCTATGAGATTGGAAACTTCACGAGGGGCCAGATCACCCCAGGCCTTAGGGGTGATAACGAAGAGCTGGGATTTTCTAGGTGTGATTTGCGGGCACTGGAGGGTGTAGAACAAGGCAGCGGCAAGTTCAAATTCCTGTTGCTGATTGGAGTATAGAGACTGTAGGGCACCAGGAGCGTGGAAGCTGGGAGAACAGTTAGGCGATTGCTGCATATAACAATAACAATAGTCAATGCCATGCACACAACTGGTACTTATTGTGTGCTCTGTGTTAATTACATTAACAGTCCTCCCAAATTAAGAATACTCAGTGCTGAGAATTTATATCCATGGTTCACTGAATGAGAGTATACAGTTTGTTCACTCCCTTCCAAAGTAGGGGGATTTTAATGTTTGAGTTGTTTCATGTTTCAGTTTTCCCCTAAAATTATTTGCAAAATTGGGGATATCTTCAATTTTGTGACAAAAAGGATCCACAGCTTTGTGACTCGATGAAAAAGCTCCCAGACATAAGCAGGAGTCAGGAGCTCGTTTCAGTTGCTGGAAAAGTCAGACCTTCAGGCAGCTACACACCCGGACCACTTTACTTTAAGATCATAAAACAACTTTTATGTAACTGGCTTTGCTATAATGACATTAATACAGGGTAATGGAGAGCCAGACAGTCTAAGTTCTCTTCCAGGCTTTTCCACTTCATAGCTATGGGATTGAGGTAAACTGTTTACCTCTTTTCCCCTCAATTTCCTTATACATGAAATGGCGATCATAAAATCAGGCTAGTTTTAAGTATTAAATAAGCTATAAAGCATGAACTGTTTAGAACCGTGGCTTGGCCTACACAGGGACTGCTTTTGTCATTAGCCCTTGCTGCAGTTCACTCAGAGAAGGTCTAGTTGAGTATATTGTTTAATAACTTACACAGGGCAGCAAATAATGAACTTTGACCTCAGGAATCAGAACCCAGATCCCCGTGTTCCCTGGCCAGGTGATTATTTTAATGTTATGGACATTCGAGTCTTGTAACCAGTTTTCCCTCTCTGTGCTGTCCGCTGGGGTGCTCAGAGTATCACGTGAAACTGAAACTCTAGGAAGTTGTTAATTTTTATGTGTTAATTCTGAGTACTGCTCTTTCCCTTGGGTTCTTCTTTATATCGTTATATCTATTGTTTTTTTCGTGGATTACATCTTTTTTTAAAATCTTCCTAGAATATATTTTATTTTAGAACAATGAACTACTTTAACCATGCAATAAAGTAAGTGTATAATATACAATGCATGTACATACATAATATATATAAATATATACATTATATATACAGTATATATATTCTTACCACTGAATTAGAACAAATATAAATATTTTGTAGTATCCATCAGATATATTTTTATAAACAAAATACTAAATTACACGGCTAAATCATTTCCTCCACTGATTACATGCCTCGCTACCCCAGAGTTTGTGTTTCCCTCTATTTGAATGTTTATACTTTGACTTCTTGATCATATCTGGGCTGGTCTCCCATGCTTTTAAATTTTCTATTTTATCACACTCCCACCAGCAGTGTATAAAATCTACTGTTTTCCCAAATTCTTAACAACACTTATTATCAGACAGTTTATACTTTGCCTGTCTGTAAGATATGAAATTATGATTTCAGTGGTGATTTAATTTTCATGTCAGAGATTCCTAGAGGTTAAAGTATATTTTCTTATATTAAGTTTTATTTTTCTGTCAATTTACTCATTTATATCTACTGCACATTTTTCTAGTGGGTTGTTTTTTTTCTTATTGATAATAATAAAATTAGCAAAAATAAGTAGCCCTTTGTCATTTGAAAATATCTTCTTCCAATTTATGCCTTAACATATTGATTTTGTTAGGAGAATCATTTCCTCATTTTGACAATTTTCATTATAATGCTATAAAATTATTATTTCTAGTTTATAATTCTTGTGAATGATGGAAAAATATCTTTCACTCTCTTAATGTCTTAATGATCTTCCTGTATTTCCTTCTAAATTATTAAGATTTGGCTTGCTACATATGGGTCTTTAGACATGGGTTTGTTTGTGTATGGTATAATTTAGAGGCCTAATGGCTTTATTTTTCACATGGATAGCTAGTTTTTCTGCCCACTCCCCTAAGAGTCCATCTTTACATCTTTACTCCACTGGTTCATAATATTGCTGTCATGTAATAACAAGTTCATGTATGTGGAGGACAGTTTCTGAGCTCTCTCTTCTTTTTCACTGGCATACTTACTGATCCATGCTCTAGTAACATGCTGCTTTTAATTATTAGAGTTCTGTAATGTCTTGGTATCAGATAGGGCAGTGCCCCCTCACTGTTCTCACTTAAGTATCTTGGCTGTTCTTTTCTCTTGACTCTTCTGTGTGAATTTTAAGATAAATTTCTTCTATTTTAGGAAATGTCTTGCTGTGATTGGTATAGTGATTGCATTGAATTTACAGATCGATCTGCAAAATTCATAAAACTCAGACTTCCTATCCATGAAATAATAGGTCTCTTTCTTTAGGTCTTCTTTTATGTCTTTGAATAGAGTTTTAGAAACTTATCTATACACCTATCATACCCTTTTTATTATATTTAATTTCTAGGAGCATCTCCACTTTCTATTATTATTGCAAATTGTATCTTTTCATTTTTATTACATTTCTTAATTGTTGCTTTCTTGTGTATAGATATACTAGGTTTTCATTGATCTTGAATCCGGAAAATATGATTAATTATTTTATTACTTTTTGCCTATAGATTTTTCTGTGTAAAAAAATCATATAATATACCATTAACAGTCATTTTGCAGATCTGTATGTCTTGTATTTGTTTTCTCTTGTCTTACTGCACTTACAGTCATTTTTGTTCCTGACTTTAAAGGGAAGAATCCTAAAACTCTTCCATTACGTATTATGTGTCTGTAGGTTTTCCATAGATAATCAAATAGTAAAAGCTAGTAAGCTTTTAATAATAAGGAAATTTCTCTTCTATTCCTAGTATATTAAGAATTTAAAAAATCATGATTGAAGGTTACATGTCACTAAACAGTCTTTCTGCATCAAGTGAGATGATCATATTTTCTCTTTTAACCTGATTGTGTAGTGTCTGTATATACATGCACATTCTACATATATACATATATATTCTATTAGTAAACCATCCTTATATTTTCTAACATCTTTGACAAGTTTCAATACCAACATTATTCTAGCTTCATAAAATATGAGATTAAGCAGCCTTCCCTTTTATTCTATCATGCTGTTATAGATAACTATTCAAATGTACAACTACTGTATGAAATGAGAGCTATCTCATTCTAACATTTGTTAGAATTAATGCTTCAGTCTATCTGGGCCTGACGTTTGTCCGTCTGTATGTTAGATGGTAAGTTCTGTCTACTGATTCAAATACTTACATGGCTATTTCAGTTGTCTATTTCTTCTTAAGTCAATTTTGGATACTCTTCCTTAGAGTCATTGGTTTTTGTCTACATTGTCCCATTTATGGACGTAATGTTTTGTGTTTTCAGTCTTATGTGTTAAATATTTAGCAATAGTATTATATATGTATGTGTGTGTGTGTGTGTGTGTGTGTGTGTGTGTGTGTGTGTGTGTGTGAGATAAGTATGAGTGCATATGCATATCTCCCAAATATTTACCATACCTATAATTATATCCTCATTTTAATTCCAGACGTGGGTTTATTTGGGCCTCTTCTCTCAATCTTTTTGGTGTTATATCTATTTTATTAATATTTTTTTTAATTAGGCCACAGTTTGTGGAAACTCTATGCTATTTCTTTTCTATATTATTAATTTCTGCTATCTTAATTATTTTCTTTATATCCTTTATTATTACTCCATTATTCTTCTGTAAACTATTGAATTAAAGGCCTAGGTCATTAATTTTCAAATTTTCACTCACTAATATTTGCATTAGATATTTAACTTTATTCTATGTATTGTTTTAATCTCTAGGGGTCAGGTTTTGCTATTTAATGTGCCTGCCGTTATTTAGTCCTAAATATTTTTTAAATTTCTTTTTCTTTGAACAATTAACTATATCAAATGTTTTTTGTTTAAATCTCTAAATATACATTTTAAAAGCTTTTTTCTGTTATTGACGCTAATTTTATTATACTTTGTCAGAAAATATGACCTGGATACTATCCTTGCTTATTTGTTGAGACTTGCTTTGTACCCTGGGACATGGCTACTTTTTATAAAGGATTCCTATGCATTTGAGAAGCATCGTGTATTGTCTAATGGTCACAGACAAAATATTCATGTATAACCATTAGATCCTGCCTCTTAATTTTATTGACCAAAATGTCCATGTCCAAATTTTTTCTGCTTTATACATGTATTTTGGTTCTTCTTGTTTCTGAGACAGATGTGCTTAAATCTCCCAATCAAAATCTAGGCAGGTAGGCTGGTTAATTTCACTTATTTCTGACAATTTGTGTTCTTTTATGTTTTAGGACTACATTGCTAAGTGAATAAAGTTTTGGATCGCTAATGTTTTGTAGGGAGTTGATCTTTTATCATTAAATCATTAATATCTTTATTGCTGTTGGTGCTTATTGATTTTCTTTTAGTTAGTATTTCTCTAGGATATATTCTTTCATCCTTTGTCTTATAAATGAAGGAGCTAGGACTTGGAAAACAAGTAAGTTAGTCAGCTCATAAGAGAATCGGGAATAAAATCTAGGATTATCTGGCAGGAAATACATAACTGGTAGATGTTTAGCTGAGTCTGATTTTACACGATTTGGTCCGTGGTCAGATCACTTCAGGTCAGAGGCTCTGTGATGGTGGCCAGAGTGAGGTGAGCAAGGATTTCTAACGTCAGTTCCAGGAAAGCCAGGACTTATCCCTGCTTTGTCCACTGCTTCATTCTAAGCACCTAGAACACTGCCTGGCACTTAGCAGGTGCTCAAAAAATATGTATTGAATGAATGAATTGTTGAATGGAATCTTCTCAGCAGGTCATTTTGTGATGCCTTTTGCCCATTTGTGAAAGGCTTGGATGGGCTTGCCCCCTACCCTGCCATTTACAAGCTACAGGACCCCTCACAAATCGTGACCACCTTTCTGAGCATCAGTGTAGCCACTGCAGAAATGGACACCATAGGGATTTTCCTCCCTACGTTGCCTCAAGCTGCTTGTGAGGACCATATGATGTAATGCAAGTAATAAATTAATAGTCCTAGCTAATGTTTGAAGGATAAAGCAGTTAAAGTCTGTAAACTGCACAAATCTTAAGTATATCCTTGATACTTTTTTTTTTTTAACATATGCATATATTCATGGTACCACCATCCAGGTGAATATTTAGATTGTAGCTGCCAAAACATGGGCCACTAGCCACATGTAGCCATTTAAATTTAAGGTAGTTAAAACTGATTAAACTCAAACAACCAGTTCCTTGGTCACACAGACCACATTTCAGATACTGAGCAGTCACCTGTACCTTTGGTTTTATACGGTGCCTACTGCCTTGCACAGCACAGAATGTGAACAACGTTATTATCACAGAAAGTTCTACTGGGCAGCTGTATGACAGGCTCTCAGAAGTAACCAATATTCTGACTTTTACCATCAGTTGGTTTTTCCTATTCTATATGTATATGGGATCCTACACTGTTCACTCTTTTGTGTCCAGCTTTTTTTTAGTCAACGTATCATGTGCAAGATTCATGCAGAGATACTCGTCTCCCTTGTCTTGTAGTTTGGTGTTTACCTCCCTCCTCCCTCCTTTGGCTGGGAGCTCCCTCCCTTCCCTGGGAGGTGCATTAAAACTGTCTCATTCATCTTTGACATCTTTGTCCCCCACTAGGGCTGGCACAGCCCCCATGTGACACATAGCAGGTGTCCTCAGATTGTTTGTTAAAATGTTCTTTGCTAAGGGTTGGCTCTATGAGAAAGCATGTGCTGGCAATGCTAAGCCCATCTTTCTGGTGGCTCCCTTCTGCTGCATCATCCTGTCAATGTTTGGGGAGCAGCCTGGTTGTTTTTTCCTGGTCTGTGTTTTAATAATTAATACCTTCTGCTTGGAAGTGAAGTTCATCCAAGAACAATCACAAGCAAATGAAAGCTAAGCTATGAAATCATGGTGGAGAGAGAAAACAGGGAGTCACTATAAATAACCCCCAAGCCCACATGCCTTTTTTTTTTTTTTTTTGACTCTCACACACAACTATAAATGTTTGATGAAGCACTTTACTTATTTATAAATCCTGTCACAGCAAACAGAGGCATTTGCACCAAGTTCCCCTCCCCACAGCAAATAGCTACATTTGGAAGACAGAAAGACCCCCTGGGTAGAAAATGAATGAGATTTTTCTTCTTCTTCCTTTTTCTTCCCCCTGAGACAAAAGGGATTTAGCTATGCTCTAATACTCCCATTAGCAGCCTCTATTTATAATCAGTACCGTTTATTGAGCACCTATTCTGTGCCAGGAAATCTATGTAGTGATTTCCCAGGGTATTACCTTAATTCTCCCAGCTCTTAAAGTAGGCATTATTATCCCCATTTCACAGTTGAGGGAATTGAGGCTCCAAGAGGATGTGTATTGTCCGAGATCACATCAGCAATTAACTGACAGAGGCAAAACTCAGAAGCATGCTTGCCGTTCTTTAAACAGTTTTCTAAACTGCAGTTAGGTTCAATTTATTGAGTCGTGGTCAGCATTTAAACATATGGAAAAACAAAACTGCAATGAAATAAGAGAACAGTAGAGTAAGAGAGAATAAAAAACCAGTATAGTATATCATATTAGTATTGCTTCATGCAGCTTTTGTTCAGTTGGGTCGCAATTTAAAATGCATGTTTTACTATGGGTTCCATTCTGACAAGTTAGAAAGGAGCTGCTGTGATGACTGAATGCTTCCTCTGCCCTGAAGGTACGAGCCTGATGTCTAAGGATGGACTTCAGGGCATGTGTACCCAGAAACCAGTGGGGTTATAGACCAATGTCTTCCACCGAGCGTTTTTCTAAGGAAAGGACTCTAACTTACACTAGATTCCCTAGGATGTTGCGTTCCCACCTCCAAGTATAAGTTAAGAATCCCCACATGAGGGACTGTACCCACAGGCTGTCACACTACACTTTTTCTTGTGGAAATGAAGATATTGATAAAGCAACTTTTATTCCCATTAATTTAACATGCACAAGTTGTGAAGCATTTGCACACTCACCTCTTCTTAGCTTCCCCATCATCCTCAGAGCTCCTCCCACTATCATTTTAGCCCCTCCTCCCTCTTAGCCCCTCCTACTATCCTCTTAACTCTTCCCTGCAAGTCTGAATGTGAGGCAGAAGAAGGTTTGAACCAAGGACCTACTGCATAAAACAGGGAACTGTACTCAATATTTTGTTATAACCTATAAGGGAAAATAATCTGAAAAACTGTTTGTATAGTTGGACCCTGAAAACTCCATATACGTGTCCAACTATATATATAGTTTTTCAGATTATTTTCCCTTATAAGTTTTATATATATATATATATATATATATATAGCTGAATCACTTTGCTGTACCTGAAACTAACACAACATTGTAAATCAACTATACTTCAATAAAATAAAATTAAAAAAACAAAAAACTTCCAGTTATAAGATAAATAAGTTCTGGGGATGTAAAGTATATAACATGGTGACTATAGTTAACAATACTGTGTTGTATATTTGAAAGTTGCTAGCTCTTAAAAGTTCTCATCACAAGGGAAAAAAATGTAACTATGTGAGGTGATGGATGTTAATTAGACTTATTGTGATGATCGTCTTGCAATATACACATATCAGAGCATTATGTTGTACACTTTAAACTTATAGAGTATATCAGTATCTCAATAAAACTGGAAAAAATATATGAAATTAAAAAAAATCCTAAAAAAAGAAAAAAAGGTTGATAACTTTTTTTTATTTTATTTTTATTTTTTTTAAACATCTTTTTTGTTTTTTTTATTTTATTTTTATTTTTTTTAAACATCTTTATTGGAGTATAATTGCTTTACAGTGTTGTGTTAGTTTCTGCTCTAAAACAAAGTGAATCAGCGATATGCATACGTATATCCCCATATCCCCTCCCTCTTGTGTCTACCTCCCACCCTCCTTATCCTACCCCTCTAGGTGGTCAGAAAGCACCGAGCTGATCTCCCTGTGCCATGCGGCTGCTTCCCACTAGCTATCTATTTTACATTTCGTAATGTATATATGTCCATGCCACTCTCTCACTTGGTCCCAGCTTACCCTTCCCCCTCCCCGTGTCCTCAAGTCCATTCTCTACGTCTGTGTCTTTATTCCTGTCCTGCCGCTAGGTTCATCAGAGCCACTTTTTTTTTAGATTCCATATATATGTGTTCTCATACAGTATTTGTTTTTCTCTTTCTGACTTACTTCACTCTGTATGACAATCTCTAGGTCCATCCACCTCACTACAAATAACTCAATTTAGTTTCTTTTTATGGCTGAGTAATATTCCATTGTATATATGTGACACATCTTCTTTATCCATTCATCTGTCGATGGACACTTAGGTTGCTTCCGCGTCCTGGCTATTGTAAATAGTGCTGCAGTGAACATTGTGGTACATGGCTCTTTTTGAATTATGGTTTTCTCAGGGTATATGCCCAGTCGTGGGATTGCTCTGTAACCCTCATTTTAGAGGTAAGGAAATTGAGTCTCAAAGAAGCTGACTTGGTTAGTGGTCCCTGTTAATGGTCCTCACCTTGCCATACTGCCCACTGCCCTGTGGTCCTTTCTCCTCAAAGCTACTCAGCTGATATTTCTAAAATGTAGATAAGTCCTTATTACTCTCATGACTAAAATCCAGTGCTTTTAGGATAAAGGCCAAGTCAGATGCCAGCTAAAATATTCTTTCCTCAGGAGAAAGTTTGCTGACCACCCAGATCACATCAGATTTCCCTGTTGTATGCTCAGACAGCCTCCTATGCAGGACCTGCCACTCATGAAATTACTTGAATTGACGTCTAGCTCCCTTTCCAGAATATAAGTCCCATCAGAATAGGGTCAATGTCTTCTTTGTTCAGAGCCTAGTATATAATAGGTGCTTAATATTTACTGAATGGATGATTTTGTTTTGTTTTTCTGACTCACAGTCTGTTTTGTCCACTACATACAAGTTCAAGAGAGACGGTAATTTAATATTTCTGCTAAATTTTCAAATCCTCAGAAAGTCTTTCCTTGATATTACGTTCAGCGTGTACTGTAAATTGATTTGGGCCATTGTTCCTTTCCTTGGTGTCATGTCGTATGTGGGGAAAAATGGTTAAAATAAAGGGAGGAAAACAATGGTTTAAGGAATTTATTTAAGTCACTCCAAAATTTCCAAGACACTAAAATATGTAATTGCTAAATAGTGTTTTAATGATTTAATTGTGGTGACTCAGAACTATACGGATTTCATTTCTCTTTAAACTCACAAGAATTTAGCAATTAAGGAAAGATGTTTTCAGGAAAAGAAAAACATAATGTGATCAAAACAAGATAGATAGATAGACAGATATAGAGAAAGATGTAGATAGTATATTGCGCTTGTCATGAAATTTGGGGATTTTGCAGGGTCCAGCTGGTAGTACTTTTCTCTATTTGTCAATCCTACCTCTCCAAATCCCCTTTTGATTTAGTTTGGTTTTACCTTTTTAGCTTATCTTTCTTTTTTAAAAAAACATATTTTATTTGTTTATGTTTTCTTTTAATTTTCTATAATTTTAAAGGTTACTTTCCATTTACGGTTATTACCAAATATTGGCTGTATTCCTCGTGTTGTACAGCAGATCCTTGAGCGCATCTTACACCCAATAGTTTGAGTCCTCACTCTCCCACCCCGGTAATGCCCCCCCCACACACACTGGTAACTTCTAGTTTGTTCTCTATGTCTGTGAGTCTGCTTCTTTTTTTGTTATATTCACTAGTTTGTTGTATTTTTTTTAGATCCACAAGTCGGTGATATCATACAGTATTTGTCTTTCTCTGACTTCTTTCACTTAGCATAATACCCTCCAAGTATGTCTGTGTTGCTGCATGTGGCATTATTTCATTCTTTGTTTATGGCTGAGTAATAGTCCTGTGTGTGTGTATACACAAACACCCCCCCCCCACATCTTCTTTACCTGTTCTTCTGTTGTTGGACACTTAGGTTGCTTCCATATCTTGGCAATTGTAAATAATGCTGCTGTGAACATTGGGGTGTATTTATCAAAAATAGGTTATCCTTCTAAATGATAAAAAAATAAAAGAAGTATCTACTATGTGCATAGAGATTGGAAGTTTTAACAGAAATCTCTCATATGTGACCTTTTATCTTCTCACCAATCCACTGTAGCAGAAAGAATGGATGTTTTCAACATCACTTGGCCTTTGAGGAAAATGAGGCCCAGAGGGGAGGAGTCGAACATCAGATTACGTGCCTGGTACTGGGTTGGGCTTTTAGACTTGGGCTGTCTTCTTTGATTCTTGGGAAGTTCGCAGTTTGTGGAAAAGATCTTGAACCATAAGCATATTCTATGAGAGGAGAATTAGGTGGTGCTATACTGTTTAACAGGGGGACCCACCTGGTTCAGAGGGTCAGCAAAGATTTTTCTAAATAGCAGAGAGCTTACTGAAGAGCTGAAGGACAAGTAGTACTTAGTTAGGGGAAACCAGGGCATGGGAAGATGCTGCGAGAACTTGGGTTTGGCTGGGTGTGGCTCACAAAGGAGCACACAACAGCGAATGGTGAGGAGGCTGTTGTGGGTGAGGTTATAAAGGGCTTTCCCTGCAAACCATGTACGAGCACTTGACTTTGTTCTCAGGTCTTTCGGGGAGCCGTGAAAGGTCTTTAAACTGCTGAGTCAAAAGATCCCATTTGCATTCTGCAGATCAGATGGACTACAGTGGGGAGGGTGGGTTGGAGGGGGTGAGACTAGGGAGGGAGAGGCAGTGGAGGCAGCCAGAGGATTCGCAGGGCAAGAGGAACAGCCCCGTAGGCCCTGGGCTCCTCCACGTGACTTGACCCTTCAGACTCCATATCTGCATCTTTGTCTCCCTCTTTCCAGCCCACTGTTTCTAAATGAACACACTCTAAAGCCGCAGAGTGTTATGCATGTGATATTATCATCAGCACCATTATTTATTTTATTGATAAGACCCAATGCCCGTGCATTGGGGAACCAGTTACCTGAGTAAGTTAAGAACTATTCGTTATAAGTGCTAAAATGATGATTTTTAGTCCATGATTATGTTCCCGAGGTTTAGAAACCTCAAATAATCAGTGCTTCTTCCAGTGCAGATGTTCCTATAATAATAGCTTTTCCTTAAAAAAACAGAAACAAAAACTGGATCTTATTTTGTGTTAGGCAGCATACTGATGCTTTTACATCTAGTTTCTTATTTCGTCTTCCAACCAATTTTATGGGGAGGTGGTATTATCCCATTTTGATAGACATGGAGAGTAGTGTTCAAGAAGTGTGAAGTGACTTGTTCAGCAAATCACAGCTGAATGTGTGGAGAAAAGGGACCGTGTTTTGCCACTGGAATTTCAAGTATCTGTGGTGAGCAGGGTTTTGGGCAAAGGGTTTGTGGGGAATATACAGTGAACATGCATGGTCCTTGCTCTTGGGAGCCCGCAGCCTCCTGGCACAAATGGTTCATTCCTGGGAGTAACTGTCGAACATCCATGCTGTAGAGGGCTGTGTTCCATGAGAGAGGGGCCAGGACGTGCCAGCTGAGAGGCGAGGGAATCTCTTCTTTGAGTTGGGACAGCCAGGCAGAGCTATACTGGGGCACTTGGAAAGGAGCCCAGGCCTCCCACTCAGAATCATAGCCTTGCCTCTTGCTGGTACAGCTGTTATTCCACCTCCCTGAGCCTCTGTTTGCTCATCTGTGAGACAAGGGTAACAATACCTACTTTGCAGAGGTTGAAGTAAAGTGTTGAGTGTAATGTACCCAAGTCATGTAAGACGTGTGGTAGGTGTTCAGCGAATCACACATGCCCTCTGTGTGAGTACAAATGCATGTGGCAGGACAGATGTGGAACAGCAGGGCAGCAGAGGGGAGGCACTTGGAGGAGGCGGCCATGACCCCCCCAAGCTATTGCACGGGCACCGTGTAGGCAGTGGGAGTTATGAAGCTTAGTGGTCTTCCTCTACCCTACGCTGGCCCTGTGACCTTCGGAGACTTAGTGAAACCTTCCTGAGTCTCACTTTCTTCATCTGTAAAATGGCTATGATAAGAAGTTATTTAGCTCATAGGATTATCATAGGAAGTCAAAGACAGTCCATATATGTGCTGAGTTCAGTGCCAATGTAGGGGAGGCAACGAGTCGACCTTGGCCATCACCATTTGTCCTCCTGAGAATAAGATGCCCAGTGGGGCAGGGGGGAGGATCCCAGCAGAGTTCACACAAGAGGTGTGAGGACAATTCTACCAAAGCCTGACACCCGATGGCAGAGTCTCATCCCTGTGTCTTGCGCTTGAAGGAACCTCCCCTGCTTGGGCTCAGACCCATGCCTCATAAAGACGTTTCGTTCAAACCCAGCATGAGTAGCACATTTCAGGGCCCACTGGCTGCCTAGAAGAGATGGGGGCGGAGGTCTAGGGAGACCTGGAGGCTGAAGATCTGTTTTGACTTGATGTCTGTTGATCTTTCCCCAAATTTCATGCAACATTAGCCTGGGATTTTGCTGCCCGTTCATTAATGCCAGAATGGAAGCTTCCTCCAGGCTTCTGTTCACTTTTCATTTACACCCAGTGACAGTCTCACCGGGTGATGCCATGAAGTGTGAATCCATAAAAAACAATCACCTGAAAAGGGCCAGAGGGTTCTTCAGCCAGCTCGGTGCAGCAGAAAGAGCTCTGGACGAAGAGGTGAACACCTACCTGCCTTCCCATCCTGACCCTGCCTCAGGGGTCATCCCCAATCTCTGGGACCTTGTTCTGCCATCTGTAAATGATATTTTGAAGGTTTTGTCCCCTTCCAAATGGTGATACTTCTAAAACTGATTTTAAAACCTAATCAAGTGATATATTAGTTGGGAAGGTATTTTAAGACAGAACTATATATATTAAACCCATTGTTTTGAAGCCAGTGCTTTGAAACTCAGAATAAAAGTGGTGAGTCCCTGTTACTTAATCCATTCATTCATTCACTTACCTGACATGCACCAAATACCTACTCTGTGACACACTGTGCACTGGAGAAACACTGGACAAACAGTAGTAAATTATACCAACATGGTTTTGCCAGTGTGGAGCTCATTTCCAACTGGGAGAGATAACAAGCATACATCATTGCAAATATGAGAAGTGTTACAAGAGCTAGGACTCTATGATAAGATGGGAAAATATAGAAAAAGTACCTAATCAAATGGAAGGAAGACTTAATGGTTAACCCAAGTTTGAGCTAAGGAAAAAAGTGCATCATTTAGAGCCATAAATTGTATATATCGATTGTCTCCTGGTATGAAGAATGATTCATGAATTGGGAGATACAGACTCAAGTCAAATTTCCCCACTTCCCTGCTAAGTAATTTTTATCTGGATATGTTTTGATGGTTTTATTAAATTAAAAACAAAAAGGAAGTCCTATTTAGAGTGGAAAAGCTGTATTAAAATAATAAACTAGGGGCTTCCCTGGTGGTGCAGTGGTTGAGAGTCCGCCTGCCGATGCAGGGGACACGGGTTCGTGCCCCGGTCCAGGAAGATCCCACATGCCGCGGAGCGGCTGGGCCCATGAGCCATGGCCGCTGAGCCTGCGCGTCCGGAGCCTGTGCTCCGCAACGGGAGAGGCCACAGCAGTGAGAAGCCCACGTACCGCAAAAAATAAATAAATAACTAAAATAATAAACTAGTGTGTAACAAAAATAGTACAGTAAGTCCCCTACATATGAACGAGTTCCATTCCAAAAGGGTGTTCCTAAGTCCAGTTTGTTCATAAGTCCAATGAAGTTAGCCTAGGTACCCAACTAACACAGTCGGCTATACAGTAGTGTACTGTAATAAGTTTATAATACTTTTCACACAAATAGTACAGAAGAAACAAACAAACAGAAAATAAAGAAAACATTTTTAATCTTACAGTATAGTACCTTGAAAAGTGCAGCAGTACTAGCTACATCACTGCTGCTTTTACGCTTGCTTCTGGACATCCTGGGCTTGAAATAAAGATTCTGTACTACTGTACTCTATACAGTACTATACAGTAAAGTATCAGTACATAAAAGCACAACCACTTGTAGAGGATGCACACACGTGACAATGTACGCCAGACACGTGAATTAACTTACGTGATCGGACGTGCAGACGCATATTCTCATCTTTGAAAGTTCGCAACTTGAAGGTTCATATGTAGGGGACTACTGTATTAGAGAGTTGTAACCTAGTGTGCTGCCTGGCTATGTCCCATAGAACACAGTCACAGAGCATCTTTAGTTTTGTCTTCTATCACTGCTTTGTACTTGTTGAGTAGTATTATGGTATTAGTTTCTTCTCTGCCCCTGAAATAAAAGCACAGTGACTTTTCTGAGGAGCATTAGGTGATAAAAGGCTGACATTTACTTAACGTAGCAAAACACAGTCTCAATTCAGGGCTGTCCAGTGTCTTGGAATAACCAACCCTTCAGTCTCCACTGAAAGGAACGTCTGCTGCTCCCCCAATTAGGGCCGAAGTTATCTTGGCAGCTGAAGAAGGTCGATGAAACTTGCTTGCTTTCTCTTTCTCACTTACCTCCTCCCCTACTTTTTAGCTGTTGTTTCCAACAACAGTGGGGCTGGGGTGTGGCTGAGGAGGGAGGAAGCATAGGAAGGCCGGGGAAGGCCCGGCTTGATTGGCATTGTCATAGCATGACTTCAACTTCAGTGATCCGGCTAGAGTTAGAGCTGGCTCTCTGTCTGAAGACATTTTCATGATCTGCTCGCAGACCAGCCCCCGTTCCTAGTGACCCCTCCTCTGAGGACCCCTCCTCTGAGGTCCCTTTATGTGGTTGTTCACTATTTCCATGTGTTGGTTCACTCATTCTGTTACTCTCATAGTTTCTCCAGCTTCCCTCTGGTGAGATCTGTTCATCCTTCCAGGCAGCCTTGTTCCTCAGAATTTAAGATAATTTCGGTAGCTAACACTTGTGTGGCACTTACAATGTGCTAAATATTTTACCTATGTTTACAGTATCTATTGTTACGTGATTATCATCCCTATTTTACAGATAAAGAAACTGAGCCTTAGAAAGCTTAAAGAATGTGCCTAAGATCTCACAGCTGGAATGTGGAAGGGCCAGGATTTGAGCTCACATAGTCTGTCTTAGAGTCCTTCTTTGAACAGCTATTTTGTGCTTCAGCCCCATGCTAGTTTTTCTCTGGCTCATAATCCTGGGCCACGGAGAAACTTTAATTTGAAAAGATACCCACACCCCATTGTTCATAGCAGCACTGTTTACAGTAGCTAAGATATGGAAGCAACCCAAGTGTCCATAAGAGACGAATGGATTAAGAAGACATGGTATAGATATATCATGGAATACTACTCATTAAAAAGGAATGAAATAATGCCATTTGCAGCAACAAGGATGGACCTAGAGATTATCATACTAAGTGAAGTAAGTCAGAGAGAGGAAGACAAATACTATATGATATCACTTATTTGTGGAATCTAAAAAAATGATACAAATGAATTTATTTGCAAAACATAAATAGATGCACAGACATAGGAAACAAATTTATGGTTACCAAAGGGGAAAGTGGGGGAGGGACTGATAAATTAGGAGTTTGGGATTAACAGACACACATTACTATATATAAAATAGATAATCAACAAGGACCTACGGTATAGCACAGGGAACTATATTCAATATCTTGTAATAACCTATAACAGAAAATAATCTGAAAAAATATATAAACGTATATACATATATTTATATAGATAAATATAACTTACGTTTTATATATATATATATAAAACTAAATCACTTTGCTGTACACCCGAAACTAACACAACATTGTAAATAAACTATACTTCAATAAAAACCAAAAAACCTTAAAAAAAAAAGTAATTTGTCATTCCCTTGATAGAACTGAGGGGTTAAGCAGTTCACTCCCTGGTTCCTAGCTACCCACTTTTCACATGAGCTACTGGAGTGATCTATCTGTAACTCATTTTGATGTCTGAAATGTGTCACTTTGGGGTCTCAGCTAAACTTTCCATTTCTCATCCAGCTACCAAGTTAAATGATGCACTCTCTTTGAGCCTCTGTTTCTTCATCTATAGCATAGTGATGATAACTCTTCTATATATCGTACATGGTTACTATAGAGATCAACTTATATAATAAATCCGGAATTGCTTAGGTAAACCTAAAATTTTTAAAAGAAGTGTGAAAATTGATTGGACAGTTGTAACTGTTACCTCTGCCCTTTTCTCCCTCTGGAAATTTTCTTGTTTTGTTTTCCTTTTCTGGGATTTTGCTCTTCCATCTCTCCGTATACGGATCAAATGTGGTCTTTAAGAGTCAGTTCGGGAGCCTCTTGTTCTCTGAAGATTTCTTCAACTTTTAATCCCCATCCCTTTGCTATACCTGTTATGGAGTTTAATTCTGCCAGCTTTCTCAACAGTGAGTTTTATATACCTTTTCCAGGAAAAACTACAAGTTAAGAGGACGCTCATCATCATGACCATCACCATCCACATCTTCATCCTGTTAGCTACCTAGTTTGTACCAGACACTTTAATAGATTATCACAGAGACTTGAGATATTCTGGCAAAGTCTGTATATGTAAAACAGTTACATAGATGAGATCGCTGTGAATTGCTGAGGTTAGGAGGCCTTCCAAAGCAGCACAGCTGGAAAGATATGAAACTGAGTCATCAGTATTTTTTTTTATTCCAAGCCCAGTGATATTTTAAATATGTATTATTTTAATGTCTGTTATATTTAGTACCAGCATCACACCACAACCACCACTGTCATCATCATTACCATTCTACTGTACCTCTCAAAAAACCTTGTCCCCCTTCAGAGCTCAAGATAGTACCTAGACTGGCACAGGTTGAGTTTGTTGTGTTGCATGCAAAGAGTATTTATAAAGTTGGGTTTATAACATTGTATTTCATTTACTAAAAAAAAAAAAAAATATTGAATGTGTACTACATTTTAGTCAGTACCTTAGGTGCTGGTGATATGATAGTTAATGAAATAGACAATATCTTTTCATTTATTTAACTTACATTTGGAATGGTTAAGGGGGGAAAAATAATAAAATAAATATATAACACAATGTCAGCAGTGATACGTTTGATGAAGAAAAATGAAGCAGAGCAGTGCAGCAGAGCATGAACATACGAAGAAGCATCCTGTTTTTAAAACTGTATCTCAGTCACCTTCCAATAGCCTTCTTAGGAAGATTGGCCAATATTATTGCCTTTTATACAGATGAGAAAAGCTCCAGGTCATGTACTCACTACCACTTCTGTGTCCCCATGGCCACCTCCCTTTGACATGAGCCCCTACAGTCCAGAAGCTTAGACCCTCAGTGGTATGGTTTTCTTGGTGTTACGGAAACTTGAAAGATTTTGGGGTGCGCTAGCTTAGATGATTGTTCAGCACATATTCACTTTCCATCTGCCGCTGTGAGTCGGACCTATTTTCTTTTCCTGTTGACATTGAGCTTGGCCATCTGGCCTCCTTGACCAGTGAGATATTAGTAGGTGTAACACAAGCAAAAGCTTGATATGTGCTCTCACAGAGGAGTTTCCTTCTTGTGCTTTCTGAAATGTCCATGGGAATGTGTCCCATACAGCCTGCTGGTCCAAAGAGGATGATAGGCATGTGAAGCAGACCTGAACTCAACCTGCAGTTTGCAGCCGAGCTAATCCCAGCCTGAGTAATCTCATCCTCATGTGGCCCATAGGCACGTGAATGAATACAATCTTGAATGAAAAAAAAAAAAAGGAGTGGATCTTAATGGCAGTAACTGGCTGATACTAGAATCGAGGATTAAATCTCACCTAGCCCATTCTAGCTCTTCACTTTAGCCAACTTCCCTAACTTACAGACTCCGTTCCTTTGTCTCTAAAATGGTACTAAAAAACGAACTCCGTGGAGTTGACGTGATGAGTAAATCAGATGATATATGTGAAGCACCCAGCGTAGTAGATGCTTGATATGATTTTTCTCAGTGTTCAGAAATTTTGAGCTCGCTTCCTGGTTGCCTTCTAGAAATATCCAAGCAAACTCAGCTCCCCCGATGTGGACTCTGGCCAGGTTTTCTGGACTACTCCGGCTTGTTCCTACCGGCTTCACCAGTCTTCATTCTTCTCACTCCACAGTGACTCCAACCCTTTTTCCTTTTTGCTTGAGAAATTTCAGTAAGCACGTAGCACCGGCTGGACGGTCCGTGCTGGCATCTGAGCTTCCAGTATGTGTTTATAACTATGCTGCATTATCTTAATTACAAGGATACAAAGGAAGGGAGTACGGGGGAGGATTTGAAAAGAAAATTGTTTAGAAAAATGCTTCAAGAAAAATAACCCACAGACAGTGAACAACAGGCCTGCGATTGTGGTTGTAACTGAAGATGGCACTATTAATGCAATACTTATTCATTCTGTATAATAAAAAAAGGAAGCTCTTTTCACAGTTACCCAGTTCCAGATGAAATTAACATCCTGTGGCATTTCCCATAAACGATTGTTTTGTACACATTGATGGAAACAACTAGGTTGGAAGTGCATGAGAGCTGTGGCTGGAGGATAAGGTAGGGAGGGTCAGGTACATCCAGAAGGACAAGGGTGAGCAAGAGAATTCAGACTTTGCTGAGGATGGGAAAGCAGTGAAGCTCAGAGCAGGCAGTATACTTGGTATCCAGGAGGAACAGTGAGACTTTAAGAATCGGACTTATCTTATGGGTCAGAGCCACAGAGACATTCATGGTAAGTTTGTAGAACAGGTGAGTGTAAATATTTGCATGAGTTGTGTTTACTTAAGTTTCAAGTTCAGTCATCCACAAACCCTCCTGCTTATGAGACCAGTGCCATTCTTGGCTGTCTGCCTGAACCCTTAGTCCTGCCCAAATTCCAGAGTCTGGTCATGGTCTTACCCAGCGATCTCTGCCCTTCTGCCATCCCTCATTGAGGATGATGGTGAGATGAAGAAATTTTTTCATGCCGTGACTTTGTTTTTTTCTTTTCTGTAATGAATGTTTTAATTTAGTTCTGTAGACAAGCTGATCATGGTAAGTAAAGCATCAATGGCAAGTCATCCTTTTATAATTGAAAAGGGGAACATTCAGGCAACCTTTGGCTGTATTGGGGTATAGTTAACCCTGAAACCATATAATTATATATCATTCCCAAGGGGAATAACTAGAATGCATCTCAACTTCTCTTATATCCTCCAATTCAGATCTAAGTCCTATCATTCCTGTCCGTTCTAACCCCTAAATATATATGTTTTCAAATATAAACCTTGTTTTCTATTTCCTTTGACATTGTTATAGTCAAGATTTGTATCCTCTTTTGTCTGGACTTATAGAGACTTCTTGACTAAGTGCACAGTCACTAGAATTGGACCTGGGTTAGTATCTTGACTCCATCAACGTTAAGTATTGGGGTCTTGAACACAATTTGAGTTCTAAGCTTAATTTTTTTCTTCTACGAAAAGCAGTTTATTGAAATGCTTACCCCGTATGATTGTTGTGAGTATTAAATTGGAAAATTCAGGCAAAATGCTTAGCACAGTTACTGGCACATGCTGAATGGCTGAATACATTTCAGCTCTTTTTATCATTATGTGTTATTTTCCCTAGGAACCCTCTTCCACACTGACATCACATTGAACTTTCTTAAGTATTTCTCTGACATGCCACTCTTCTGATCAAAATCCATATATATATATATCTTACAATGCATGCCCATATAATCTTCCCTGCCGTACAGACTAAAGTTCAGATGCTTAGCTTGGCATTCAAGTCCCTTCCTGATGTGGTCACAAGCTCTTTCTCACCTCATCTGTAGCAGCATCCCTCTAGAGACACTGAACTCTAGCCATACTAAGTGGCTCATCATTTTTTTTTAATTAATTAATTTATTTTTGCTGTGTTGGGTCTTTGTTTCTGTGCAAGGGCCATCTCTAGTTGTGGCAAGCGGGGGCCACTCTTCATCGCGGTGCGCGGGCCTCTCACTGTCGCGGCCTCTCTTATTGCAGAGCACAGGCTCCAGACGCGCAGGCTCAGTAGTTGTGGCTCATGGGCCCAGCCGCTCCGCGGCATGTGGGATCTTCCCGGACCGGGGCACGAACCCATGTCCCCTGCACTAGCAGGCAGACTCTCAACCAGTGCACCACCAGGGAAGCCCAGCTCATCATTTTTTGAACTGAAGATGTCTTTGGACTTGAGCTCTTTCTATATGCCACCTGGGAAAACCCTCTCATCCTTCTTTGATATACTGCACGCAGCATCAAAGTGTTGCTTCAGTCCCTGTGCTTTGCAAGGGAGCGCTAAAATCATCAGCCAGTAGCCATCTCTCCCTACTTGGCCTTCTGGACATGAACTCCACATCCTCCTCCTGTCATTTTTTTTTTTAGTGCTTGAGTCACCAGTTAATTGAATAATTCTTTTTGCTGTCCAGTCCAACTTAGTCCAGCTTTAACTTAACTTCATCTTGGTGTAACGTATTGCATCGTCAGGCTCTATGGGAATGGTCTCTAAAATGTCACCTAGACGATTGGCTTCCAGCAGGTTTGCTCCTGACTTAGATCCATGCACCTTTGCTCATGCCAGTCTCTAATTGACAGAGATGTACACGTCTTTCCTCCACTTCCCTCCTCTGTGTTCAAACACAGCTCAGGAGGTAGATGTCTTGGCCATGAAGAGAGGCAGGTGGGAGGCTGTGGGCTTCCCTCTTGTCAATGTCTTCCTTTCTCAGGCGCCATTAATTTATTACACACCAGTGGAGACTTGCCAATTCGCCCCACAGCTAATGACTTGCTAGATTGTATCTCAGTTTCTTCTGCTTAGAACCAGATAATGGACCAATTGTTTCTGAGCCCAGATGCATGGGCAAGAGGGTTTGTATCTGTGTGTGTGTTGGAGGGATGAAGAAAGGAAGTTAGGAATGGCATCTTCCCAGTCTCCTAAGTATAAGAGCAAGGCAAATTTCTTTGGGTTTCTACTAAGGATAAGACAATTCAAATTATGATTTGTTTCTTCCTCTGTAATTATTGAAAGGCACTTAAAATTAAAATTAAAGCGTCGAGTTGTAAATTCACAGAATAATGGATTTTTAGGGTTATCATTGGTCGAGCTGTCTTTTAGTCCATCTTTTCTATTTAATCCTTGAATCTCCTCTGTGTTATTTTTGGAATGTGGCACCTTTGCCTACTTACTTCCAGTTTCAGAGGACTTAACTAGCCCCACGAGCTCTTCTTTCCATAGTTAGAAAGCTCTGTCATGTAGTGTGCTCGTAAGTAATCAATATTACTATCACGATTGTTATTGATATTCTTATTCTTAAGATCATGGTTCTTCATACCAGACAGATCTGAGTTTGAATTCCAGCCGTCCCACTTACCACCTAGGCTACCTTACTCTAGAGGTTCCCAACCGAGGTGATGTGGCCCCTCAAGGGGTATTGGGAAATGCCTGGACATACTTTTGGTTATCACAACTCAAGGAGGAGGCTAATAGCATCTAATTGGCAGAGGCCAGGACCATACCCACAACAGAGAATTATCCAGACCCAAATGTCAGTAACGCTAAGATTGAGAAATCTTGCCTTAGTCAAGAACCTTAACTGTCTCAGGGTCAGTTTTCCCATCTGTAAGAGAGAGATGAGTAGAGATTGCTTCACAGCATCATTGAGAATTACGTGAACTTATATCTGCAAAGCACTTTAGCAGGTACCTGGCCCAGTGTAAGCACTGAAAGAAATAGCTCTTGGAATTATAACATATATAATGCATGTATCATGGTGCGTGGGACATAGTTACAGTAATAAGAATATTAAACATCGGTATTATAAGTACTAATAATACTACAGCCCTTCAAATAGTCGAAGGCAGGTGAGTTTACTTTTTATAGTGTCTTTATTGTTTCTTATGATTCCATTACAAGCTTTCATATTAGTCTATCTCCTCATCTCTGGATCTGCTCTGTTTTGCTAATAATGTTCTTAATGTGGCACTCAGATCTCA
The DNA here is from genome assembly GCF_011762595.2 of Tursiops truncatus. Taxonomy (NCBI): domain Eukaryota; kingdom Metazoa; phylum Chordata; class Mammalia; order Artiodactyla; family Delphinidae; genus Tursiops; species Tursiops truncatus. The sequence continues at coordinate 98,573,932 of NC_047039.1, read as the reverse complement.
ACACAGTGCTCTAGGTGTGGTCTGAACAATGCGCAGTAGAGATGTCCCGTTCTTCGTTCCAAGATTTTATGCTTCTCTTAATGTAGCCCCAAAATATGTTACCTTCTCAGTGGTCACCTTACTGTTAACGTACATTGAGATCTCTAATGCCCAAATTATTGAATGGAAATGATGGGTAAGGAGAGAGAGGAATAACGCCCAGCTGAACATGTGTTTATAAAATCTATGTTAGTGGTGAGGACTCCAAAAAAACCTACTTGGACACCCACATCTAATCCAGGCATGCAAGGTCCAAATTCTAGACATTTACATCAGGAGGTGAGTGATGAGAAATAAAAGGTGAAGAAGGAGAGGCAGACTCAGAAGAGAAATAGCATGTGTTGTTTCTAATCCTGGAATACCCGTTATCAGGACAGTAGCTGGAGCGTGAGCCCCCTTCCAGGCCATCAGAATCTCCAGTGTTGCTACTGGACGAGCTGAGTTTGGAGGTTCTATCACAGCCTCTATGCCTCTCTCTCTGTCTCTTTTTTTTTTTTTTTTTTTTTTATCACATTTCTCTACATCATTGTGCACATCTAGCAAAATGAGAGCATTCCTCAAGACCCGTCCGCCCGTGCACGCAGGCTCCCTGAACAAATGGCTCCCTAGGATGGATCTCTATTATTTCACCAAAAAACATCAGAGGAGGAATTTGTTCTGCTCCACTAAAGACATGATTTCCAGTCCTGTCTCCTGCCTTAGCTCAGTTTTTTTTTTTTTTTTTTTTTTTTTTTTGGCTTCTCCCTGGGAAAAGGATAGAGAGAAAAAGAGGTATCCGTAATACTTAGCTGGGCCAGTTTAACCAGGCTAAATAAGGAAAAAGAAGATAATTCAGGATTATCTAGCTTTGGAATAAAAATAGTTCCTAAGATGCCTATGTGAGCCCGGACAGCCCCACCATTCCACAGGCTGATCCCTTCTCTGCTTCTCCCACATCCTTCTTTTGTTTCTCCTCCTATTTGCATCGTATCAGCAGTGGTTAAGATCAGAGAGTCAGGCCAACTTGGGCTCCAGGTCAGGCTCTGCTCCCATATGGGGATACTAATGTCACCCACTTTCCAGGCTGGTGGTGAGTGGCATATGAGGCAGCAGTGCCTGCCATAGAGTAGATACTCAACAGGTCAACAAGTATGAGTTTATAGTATAACTGGTGTGCTTATTTACATCTTTCTTGTAGATACCCTCATCTCCATTTAGTAAATGAACAGAATAACCAAGGCTCAGAGAGGCACTGCCATTGTACCTTGCCATCTTCAAGGGTGAGCAGATGCTAAGAGGCAGATCCAGGATTTGAACCTCAGTGCAACAGTAAAATCATTGTGCATCGAGATTTTACCATGTAGTTTTGTCTTACCTCTTTGTTTGTATACTGACTGTCTCACATGAATCTCACAGGCATTTTTATTTTCTGTGGCTCAGAGCAGCCTAGTGAGGGGTTCAAAGTCACACAGCAGCTGAGCTGAAACTGAAGATCTGGTCTTCTTTCTCCACATCTGCTGAGTTTTCAGTTCAGCATTCCCTGCTGTCCCCTCCCCCCACTGTTGCTCTCTAGCCTTCTGCTTGCATTTTTGTGTTGTGGTGGCATGTAATCGCACATAATAAAGCAAGGCTGCTCTAACTGTCATGCGGAAATGGGAAATTGAAATTGTGAAGTCATTAAATGGAAAATCCCAAGCCTTATAGTAATGCCAACTCAGCCTCAATCCATTATTGTCTATATATTTAGCCAGTCTATTTTTAAGGGTTTAATATTGAGAAATAGGACATATTTATAATGCAGCTGCATTCATTTCACTCTAAAATCCCTGCCATTTGCTATAGTTGACTTACATGTGTTTAAATTTATAACCACTTTCTTGTGCTGGGAAAATTTGCCCTTAGTTTAAAGGAACATGGAAAAAAAGAAAGGAACATGGGTGGAAAATCTGCCAGTTGAAGAGGTGAGAACTTTCCAGGTTCCGTGTTCTTCTCCCCAGCATCAGCATGGTCAGGAATGCACCTATGTCACCATGTATATTTTTCATACCTTTCATTTGGTGCCCAGTCGTATACAATGTGAAACATTTTTTTTTCATTCATTCAGCAAAGACAGCCCAGCCCCAAAAGCTCTGAATAGATGTGCTAGCAGTCTTAATGCCACTGAAGAGAGACATCTCGGTTTCAGATGGTTGCTATTTCTGGGATTATTCTTATAATTATCATTCATGTGGTCTAAAGGGAAGCTGGCTAAGAGGGGTTCCTTTCATCCACTCCGGTGTGGAAGTCAATTCCTTAAACCGTGTTTATCGGTCCCATTCCAAAACAAGCCATGGTGAGATATATGAAGCTATTTGTCTAGCTGTGCTATTTATAGGCTATATGACCCTTGAAAAATTAATCTTGTTGTGCCTCCCTTACCCAGTTGTAAGATGGAAATTTATCAGTCAATCATTGCCACAATAATGCTACATAATAAAAAACTATGAAATATCAGCGGCATCCAGTAATAAACATTGACTTTCCAAGTGTCTGCAGATTAGATGGAGTGTTGTGCTCATCTAAGGTGGATTGCTTATCATCTGCAGATTGGCTGGTGTCAGTGACCTAGGCTGTAGGATTAGGCTGACTCCACTCCATGCTGAAGAGCTGTGAGTTCACTATGTGTCCGTCATCCTCCTTGGACCTGTAGGCTCCTCATGGTGGTGGCAGGTATAAATGTGTGAGCAGACATATGTGTTGCCTCTTGAAGCCTGTGTTCATAACTGGCGCACACTGACTTCTACCCACATACCACTGGACAAAACAAGTCACATAGCCAAGAACAAATCAAGGGGCAATGAAGTCCACTCCATCCCCAGTGAAGCTATAGCAAGAGGTGGGTGCAAGGAGTGGCGAAGACGCTAAAAGTTTCAGGTACCGTAGTCATTATGAGAATTACATTCAACCATGGCTTGTTTACTTTAAAATACTACGTGTTACATTATAAACACTCCATAAATGGTAAATATTATTATTCTTGTGATTACATGACTAATGAGGTGTTCTTGGCAAATTAGAAAGCTACATTTAGGTGAACCTCAGTAACAGATCAACCAGAAACATCTAAGCTTACTTTCTGGGGGGAGAGGTGAAACCAGGAGGAGGTGAAATTTCTGGGAAGGAACAGAGTAGGGGTTAGAGAGTGGGCTTCTCCCTTCCCTGCCAACCAGATGCCAGAGAAGCAATGTCCTCTGGCTCAAAATGATGGAGCTAGATCTTCATAAGCAACAGATCTCTCTCTCTCTCTCTCTCTCTCTCTCTCCCTCTCTCCCTCCTTTTCCCTCTCCCCCTCCCCCTCCCCCTCCCCCTCCCCCTCCCCCTCCCCCTCTCCCTCTCCCTCTCCCTTTCTATATACATATATATAATCCCACATGTTTGCCACAGTGTGCCTTACATTCAGGACCTGGTGATCTCTTAGAGGTCACAGCACAAACTTGATGAGAATGAAAGAGCAAGATATGAGAGTGGACAGGGGGCTATGAGCAGAAGATCAATTTCCAGGCTTAGTGTAACAGCCATACCCAGGTCCCAGGTTAGGCTAGATCCACGGTGTAACCATGGGGGTTGGCTGACGTAGAGTGCAAGCCCTGTGTGTCCCTGGGGTCAGGGAAGAGATTTATACATGAGAGCACAATAGGGAGTTAGAGTCCTTAGTCAAAGGCACTGAGTTACCCAAAAGGGAAATGGAGAACCTAGTCTGTATTAAGCTTTGACTCAGTGCAAGGCCTTCTGCAAGCTTATGTCACTTAAACTTACTAACAGGAATGATAATAAAGGCTATTACTTTGTTGCGTGCTTAACCCATTTTACATACTGTGCTAAGCACTTTGCATATATTACTGCTTTGAATCTTAACCAAACCAAGTAAACAAACAAACAGAACCCCACAATTCTTGAGAGAGATTTATGCTCAAGGTTTTACATGGAGAACTGAGGCTTAGAGAAGTTAAGTCCCATAATGAATAAGTGATAGAATGAAGGTTAAACCCAGGTCTGTCAGATTCCTAAACCACATGCACTTGCTAAACCCAGGGTATCTGAGATAAATATAAAAGGCACAGGAAAGGGTAGTAAGGCTGGATAGCAGAGCTCTCAAAAGAGGTGGACATTTTGAACTGTGGTCTGGGAAAGGAGGTAGGAGTCCGCAGAAAGAGCCAGACCAGCCTTCATAGCTCAAAAGATGGATTTTCTTTATAATAAAATCATCGCTCATGTCAAGCTCTTGAAAAACCGAACTGTGTGGGATTTTCCCTACAATTCTTGCCCCTTTTTTCTGCTGATGCTACTCTTCATGTCATCCTCTTCACCTGGTTCTGCATTCTTTAAGGGTCGGGCAAGTTCACATCTCCTCTGAGGATTTTCTATAGCTTTTCCACATGCAGAAGGAATTAGAGGACACATTTTCAGCCGTCTCATCACCGGGCATTTAGCACACTGTGTTTTTCTTATCTTTATCTGTCTCTTCCACTAAGCAGTGTTGTGTTTTAAAGAAGGCTCAACATTCAGTTCATCGCTGTGTCCCCAGTGCCCATCTCTGGATACAGCACCCGGTAACGGTGTTGGGTGAAGAATTCCAGTTGTAGAATATGGGTGGCCCTCTAGTCACAGGGAGTGCTGAGCCATATACATAGCCTTCCTGTGCAGTTATAGGAAGGATGAATCTAGGAAAAGAATCTGACTAGTGACTGCGAGTTCCATCAGATTCTGGGCACGCACATGCCACCCGGGGTTGGGTAGAAGACCTGTATTTGCTATGTCTGACGGTTTAAGATCTTTTTGGCAGTAACAGTATTAACTCTCATCTTTAAAATGCTTACTCTGTATCAGCATTTGTGATAATCATTTTAACATCTCATCTAATCCAAAAACAGCTTTATGAATTTGGAATTGCAAGCCCCCTTTTAACACTTGGTGAAGCAGAGACTCTGAGTGGTTAAGTGATTTGCCCACGTTTTGCAGCTGGTAAGACACATAGCTCACATTCCAAACTATGGCCGATTCCAAAGCCTTTCCATAGCCATGCCTTGCCACCAAGGTGGTAATAAAGTGACCAAGAAGTCTTTGGCCCAGCCTGTCTAGTTACTTGACCGTTTCTCCCTTGAATAGCACTTGTTGATTTGTGGTATCAACTCCAGCCCACCCTTTGGAAATCTCCTTTGCCTCTATGGTCTCTATAAAATGGGAGGTGGTAAAGACAGCATCAGCTGAGAGAGGTGCAAGTGCTTTGCAGACTGAAGCAAGCAGTGTCTGTGGTTATTGCCTTCATCTTGTTAAAAGCACGTTTCATTGACATCTATAACTACAAGGCCATGGAGCTGGAAGGAATCTTCAAGACCATCTGTGTGTCCTGGCTAGGAACTGTGGAAACCGGCTCCACAGAACCTGGATAGTATTGTGTTTCTAACGGAGCAGAGGAAAATATCACTACGTTTAATTCAGTCATTCAAACTCAATGCAGTTTTCCAGCGGAAATTATGATCAGTCTACAAGTCTGCAGTATGAACTGACACACCCAAGGTAGTGTATGTAAGCAAAGGCCCGTCCCAAGATTTCCGGTTTATGTTTGTTGCTGTTTGTGCATTTGTCTTGTCTGCTGGCACTCGTTTGAAGATAAGCTGTACCAGGCACCAAAGGTTTAAGAAAATATATGGAAGAAAAAACTAAAAGGGAAGAAAATTCTATCCATCAAGTTTACCCCTGAGAATTGGGAAGAGCTGGCCATGTTTAAAAAACGCGTACATGGGTTTTAAACGTACTCTTGTCATGGAGCATTCTCATCTGGCTAGGGAACACTGGCTGGCTGTTGTCTTTGCTACTTTTTGCTTCTTTCATGAGAAGATGACTCCTATATGAAGTGGAATGTCGGGTTCTGGAACTGGATTCTCACAACTTCCAAATTCGCTGGTTCTTTGCATTTATACCAGGTCTTCCCAGCTGAGGTGTTCTTTAGGGCTGGGATGTCTTCTCTTATTACCTAATCCCCCCACAAACCTGACATTTGAGTGTGCCCAGCCCAAAGCCTGGATATGAAAATTGAGGTCTATATTAGGGTTCTCCAGAGAAACAGTCAATAGGAGATGTAAATATAGGCACGTGTGGATACATCATCTTTTGGTTATATACATCCCATCTGTCTATCTGTCTATCTATCTATTGATATCTAGAGAGATTTAAAGAATCATCTCATGTGACTGTGGAAACTGACAAGTCCAAAATTTTCAAGGTAGGCTAGGAGGCTAGAAATCCAGGGAAGAGTTGTTACAGCTCAAGTCTGAAGGTAGCCTGCTAGCAGAGTTCCTTTCTCCTTGCAGGAGGTCAGTCTTTTCTCTGTTAAGGCCTTCAATTGGATGAAGCCCACCCAGATTATGGAGGGTTGTTTTATTCAAAAGCTACTAATTTAAATACTAATGTCACCTAAAAAATACTTACACAGAAACATCTAGGAAGATATTTGACTAAACATCTGGGTACCACAGCTTTGCGAAGATGACACGTCAAATTAATCATCATAAGATCTGAGGTTAAAACGATCCTAGAATTTGGGGAAATGGGGTGGGGAAGTAGAAATAGGAGACTTGAGTGCTGGACCTTGGTCCGCTGCTGACTTTTATCATGACTTTGTCTCATGGTGCCTCTGTTTTCACATCTGTGTAAAAGGGAAAATGTATATTCTGTAAAATAATTTTGAAAGTGAATATCTTACAATGCAGATGCCTTTCACAATGAATGAATGCATGAATGAATGGATTGAGCAATCATAAAGCTGAAGAGGGAGAGAAAGTTGGGTTGTGGCCACTCTCGATCACTTACTGTGTTCCAGAAGCTCTGTTAGACAATTATGTACATAATTATGTTTAATCCTCCCAACAACCCTGCAGGCATTCAGGGAAACTGAGAGCTGTAAAAGAGGAGGGAGTGGCTCTAGGTCACACAACGGCAGAGCTGACATTGGAACTCGGGTGGGCTTTCTCACACTTTGCACTAGGCAGTATGGCCAAGTAATACCCACCTGTTGCTTTGTTCTCTGAACATAGTTCTGTAGTGAGACAAAACTGACACCACGGGGCATGAGCTGAGCCTAGGACCTCCAGGCTGGACAGTCTTGACCATCGACACTGAACAAGCTTCCTTGGAAGAGCAGGTCAGACTCCAGTCAAGTTGAGCCCCTGGCTCCAGCCAGGACCAGATTGCCAGGGGCTCCTTGCCCAGATGAGTTAAGAGGGGCTGAGCTTTTAGAGTCACTTTGCAGGCCCAGAGAAGGCACATCCAAACTCAAAGACTGGGATCTCCATGTCCATCCACCAGGAAGGACAGGAAGAGTATGTGTACGGGGGTGTGGTGAATGGAGCCCGGTCATCAGAGTTCTCATAACCTGAGTCTAAATCCCAGCTCTGCCATTGTTAAGGGTGTGACCCCCGGAGCTTATTTAGCTTCTCTGAGCCTCAATTTCCTCATTTTGAAACGGCTAATGACACTTAGCTTTCAAAGTTGTTAGGAGGAATAAATGAGAAAACATAAAGAAATGCCAGCTTTCTTGCCTGGCAGAGAATTGGTGAAGTTTTCAAGAACTGTGAATTTTCTTCCTATGTAGGCTGGGTGAGTCTAGAAAAATGAAAGAGGGTGATGATACAGGTGATATAGGAACTTGAACCCAAACCCATACAAGTTACAGTGATAGAACATCCCAGGCTGTGCCGGGGAGAGAACAGCACGTGAGCGTCTGAATGTGGACTTGGTGAATGCCAGTGTAGACAGGGCATGTAGTGCCTGTTCTTCAGGGTCGAGTATCAGGCTGAAGCTTGCCTGGTGGCTGGAAACAAACACGACCCTTATGCCTTTGCAGTGGTACTCGGGGTCTGCCTTCTCCTTTCCCTTCTCTTGCTGTCTCTGTCTCCTCTTGTGTCCTTCCTACCCTTCCCTTTCTGTTCCCTCTTTATTATTTTCCAGATCTCTCCCCTCCTTTCCACTCTTCTCTGCTTCCCTTTTCACCCCCTGCCCTTGATTACTGAGCGCAGTTTTCCTTTCCAGTCTTGTTTTCTCTCCCTCCTCCTTTTTTCTCTCCTCTTTTCTCTCTCTGTCTTGGCTTGGGGGCCGGGGCTTCTCTCCTTGGTCCCCAGTGCTTCATTTCCATTAAGCTTGACAGTCTCTCCTATGTCAATTAGAAAGGGCTGCTTCCCCCTCTTCACCCTCCCTTTCCTGGGCCTGCTGTGATGCTCAGATCAAGCACCATCTGTTGCATTCATCTAGGCGACGGGTGAGCATTTTGCTGCTCTGGGGAGGCAGAGCTCAGCGGGTACCAGGAGGTAACGTGGCTTGTTTGGACAACTTGATATATTGATATTGATAGAGCTACCGAATGGGATTGAGAGGGATGGGGGCAGGAGAGAGTGGTACAGAGGATGAAATAGGCCGTGGATGGGTTTGCATAAGCACCTCCCCCTCTAAGCCTGTCTGGGTTCTTGGCACTGTCGCCAAGGCGAGAGCAGCCAAACAGATGGATGGGATTTGCCACAGTCGGGATCAGAAACCCTTGCAGCTCCCTTGCAGCTCAGGGGAGCAAACCTTGCCTCTCTGAGTGTCTTTCTCTCCTCCCCGCTGGTCAGATCTGCATCAGCTTAGGAGAAAGTAAAGCAGAAATAACAGGATGGGCAGGGGCTGACCTTTAGGAATTGCTGAATGTCAGAGCCTCGATGAAAAAGGAGGATGTATCAGTCAAGGTTCCAGCTGGGCAAAGAAGGCGCCCTCCAATGGGATTTTTAGGCGAAGTTCAACGAAGCTACTATTTATAGAGGTGTAGACAGAGTGAAGAGAATCAATGGGGAGGGGGTATTGAGGCACCAGGAAAAATAACTATCAGGAAGCCACCACTAATTCCTAGAACTGAAGGTACAGGGAGAGGACATGGTTTTACTGGAGTCTGGGAAAAATGAATTTGTGGAAAAGGGGCCCTGGCAGAAGCTGTGACTGTTGAGTGTCCCCCGTCTCTATCAGAAATACGATGCAGAAACAGGAAAGGAGTAAGGGAAGACATCCCCTCAAATTCCCTCCTCCCTTATCCTGCCAGAGCATCTCCCTGGGCAAACTCGCCTAGTAGCCAGATAAGAAGGACCTGTGAAATAGCCCATTGAGGGTCTGCTCCAGGCCACAGAGTGGGGCAGAATGAGCCTGTGGGTGGAAGATGGATCTGGGGGTGCAAAGGGAGATCAGGCAGTGCAGATGAGGAATGGTCACGTGTTCCATAGCCTCCACTGTGCCAGAAGCTAACGTGCTTCACCACTACACACACTCCCTCTCTGCCTGTTCCGAAGAACACGTGAGCAGAGCCTCCACAGGGTCCAGTTGTCTCTTGTGAGTGCGAGACCCACACAACTTGCTGTCTGCTCAACACCTCTCCATGTAGACATCTGGGAGGCACCAAGTGAGCTCACCTAAAACCAAACTCAGTTCACTCCTCTTTCAGTGTCCCTCCTCTCACTGAGAGGTACCATCGTTCTGCCTCTGTGGATGCCAGAAGGCCAGGAGTCATCCTCTCTACCTCGCTCTCCCTTATCCCCCTTTTCCAATAAATCACCACATTCTCAGGGAGGGGTACCTACAAGGTAACTCTCAAATGTGCTCCCTGCTCTCTCTCCACTGCTCCAACATCTCTGTCGCTACTCTCTCTCCTGCTCTATCCCTATCTCCACCTCTACTACCTGGCATCTCCTACATGGACTTCTGTAATATGGTACCACCTTCCTAGTTGGTCTTCTCACTTCCATTTCTGTCCTTCCCCAATGCATCCTTTCTACTGCCAGAGCGATCTTCTCTAAGTGAAGATCTGATCAAGCCACTTTCCTATCTAGAACCTTCAGTGTGTTCTATTCTTACCAAGGCCCAGAAGAGTTAGGGTCAGGGTGGGGGTTAGGGTGAGGGTCAAGGTTAGCGTTAGTACTAGGATTTCCTGCCTCTCTAGCATTATCTCACACCGCTCGCTTTCAGCATTTCAGCCGCAGTGGTGACGGCAGCCCCTTGCATATGCCCTCCCCCGCAGCTCCCTTGTCACCTGATTTTCTCATACTCTTTCCAGATCTTAGTCACACTGGTCACTTCCTTGAAGCATGTTTCCATGGTTTTCCTAGACAAGGTCATATTCCTCTACTAGAGCCTCTTAGATCATCTTTCACCTCTCCTTTATTGTATATATCAGTTGTAAATTTTACATTTCTCTGTCATCTATTTCATTACTATTGGTTTTCCTGTCTACATGGTGAGCATCACGAGGGGGTTTTGTTTGTTGTTGTTTTCACCATCTTACCCTGCTATGGACTGAAAGTAAGCCTTATTAACCCCCAATGTGACTGTGACTTTGTCTACTAGACCCGCCAGAGCAAAATGCCAGACTGTGTGGCTTAAACAACAGACATTTACTTTCTCACAGTTCTGGAGGCTAGAAGACCGAGATCAGGGTGTCAGCATGGTTGGGTTCTAGTGAGGGCTCTCTTTTTGCCTTGTAGATGGCTACCTTCTCTTGGTGTCCTCATGGGGAGATCTTTCTGTTCTTCTAAGGCCACAGTGCCATAAGATTAGGGCCCCGATTTTATGATCTCATTTAATCTTAATTACCTCCTAAAGATCCCGTCTCCAAATATAGTCTGCTATAGACTGAATTGTGTACCCCAAAATTCACATGTTGAAACCCTAACCTCCATTGTGACTGTATTTGGAGATAGAGTTTTTGATAGGTAATTAAAATTAAATGAGAACATATGGGTAGGATCCTAATTTGATAGGATTGGTGTCCCTATAAAAAGAGAAAGACTTCTCTCTCCCTCTCTCTCCCTTTCTTTCCCTCCCTCCCCCTCTCTCTCCCTCTCTCCCTCTCCTCCCCCAACATGGGTGCACCAAGGAAAGGCCACGTGAGCAGACAGTAAGAAGTCAGCCATCTTCAAACCAGAATCTGACCTGTTTATGTTATCGAGTCTATGACTTTTGTTATGCAAGTCCAAGCAGACGAAGACATCTTTTCTGAAAATACTGTAGAGTGAATGAATGAGTGAGGAGGCGAATGAATGTGTGAATTTTCACAGATGTGTGTGGGTCCCTCTCTTGGAGGATTCCAGACAGTGGCTTGCTCTGGACTTTTGACCCCCGTTTAGCCCAACTCTTTCAGTTTTGTGCAAATCGCTCTCCTCTCTGGGTTTAAAGCATCTGGATTGGGTATGACAGTGCTTCTCAGAATTAGACCGTAGCCTCTTGCTGGGGGGTTCTGTATCAGAGGCTTGGAGTAGGGGCCCATGCTTGGGATTTTCTTCTTGGCTTCTAGACCTAACTGAGATACCTGTGGAGACAGATAGCAGGAGAGGCAGGTACGTTACACTACTACAGTGTCATTTGTATTGTCAGTTATCTTTTCCTTAGCAAACGCAGATGCCCCTCTGTGTCCCTAGAGATGGGGCTTCTCACAGAGCCCGGTACCCAAACCAGCCCTCTGGGTATGACCTACCCTGCAGACACATGTGTGTCTAAGCTGATAAACTTTCCTGGGAAAACAGGATCTCCTTGAAGTTGGTGTCGGGATGTTCAGAAGCCTTCTTTGTCTACTCTGGGAAAAGCTCATCAAAGAAACAGGAATCTTTACCACATCCCATTCCTTGTCATCAGACAGCAAGTAGCTTAAACTGAAGAACTTTCCCAGCCTCTTGAGACATAGGTGGAGGGAGGGTTTAGTCTGAAGATTTCAAAGTCAGGGCTGTCTTTGGGGATTTCTCAGAACAAAGACACTGTGATCATTCAGCCAATCTTCTTTTCTTCTTTCTCATTTCCCCTCCTTTTCTTTTATGTTGGCTCTCTCCTTCTTTCTCATTTGTCTGTTTTTTTTTTTTACTTTTATCTTCTACCTTTTTTCCCTCTGCCCTTCTGCCATCACTCTCTCCATTCTCTATAACTTTCTACCAGTCTCAATTTTGAAATTTCTGAAAATGTGGGTACCAGCAGCTCCTTGGAGGATATTGAAACGAAAGGAATGTTGGAGTAGGATTTAGAAGGCTTGACTCTACCGCTTGCTAGCTTGGAGCTAGTTGTATGCCTTGTTTGGGGTGGGGGGGGACTTCAGTTTCCCCTAGTAAAAGGGGGCTCTTGTACCAAGTGATCTACGTATCACTGCACTGCAGTTTTGTCTCCTGAAATATTGTTTGACCCATGTACTGCCGTCTACCTTTATTGCCACTGTTCTGGTTCAGGCAATATTGTCTCTGGCTGGCTTCTGCAAAAGCCTCTGTACAGCCCTTTGTCTTTGCTTCTGTGTGTATTCTCCATACTCTGGTTAGTAATTGTTATCACAGGGGCTTAATTGGAACATGCCAGTTTCCTGTTTAAAACCTTTCAACGATCATCTTTTGCCTTTGGGATAAAATCCAAGCTCCGCAAGGTGGCTTACAAGGTGTTCTGCCCCCTGCAGCCTCATCTGCTCTTCCCAGGCTCCACTGTAGCCACACTGAACTCCTTTCAGTTACTCAAGCACCGTGTTCTTTCTGGCTTCAGATCTTTGCACATGCCTCTCCTTCCACCCAGGGCACTCTCTTATCCCAAATCTTTTCAACAACTCCACCCTGATTCTATCTTCTTTGCTAATTCCTACTCCTGTTTAAGGTCTCAGTGGAGGTATTGCCTCCTCCTCCAGGAAGCCTGCCTTGGCTCCCAGGACGGGTGAGCTGACCCTTCTCGGTGCTCCTCTGGTACTCTGTACTCCACTGTCACGGAAGTATTGCACAGTGTTGGAAATGCCTGGATATGTGTGCTACCAAGCTATGGAGTCCTTGAATCATGAATTGTGTCAAACTTTCACCATCATCTCTCAAGGGCTTGGGGCAGTACCCTTGAGAACACAGTCGGTGTTGAAGAAATAAATGCGTTAAGCCAGTAGATTCATCTCTACTGGCCCCTGTGGCTTCTGCATCACCACTGGGTCCGGGAGGGAGCTCCGGGGGGCCAGGCCCAGTCCTCCAGGGGCTGAGGGTGGGCTGAGCCCTAACCTCAGCCCCGTTGCCCACCCCGTAGCGGCAGCTGAGGCGACGCAGGAGCCAGTGGAGTCCCTGATGCAGAAGTTCAAGGAGAGTTTCCGTGCGAACACGCCCATCGAGATCGGCCAGCTGCAGCCAGCACTGCGCAGTGCCTCGGCAGGGAGGCGGAAGAGGAGGAGCAGGTCCAGAGGTAGGTCCTCCCAGAGGCTCTGGCCAGGATGTCTGCCCGCTGTGCCCAGGTTCTTAAGGTGCCGGGAAGAGCTATGCCCTCTTCCCCCTGCTTCCCTGTGCTCACAGAACCCACGCCACTGTCCCCCTGATAAGTCATCTCAGCTGAGGCCTTGGAGCGAGAGGACCTGTGTCCCTGGGTGGAAAGCTAACCTCTCTGAGCCCCAGCCGCCTCATCTGAGAACGGGAATGAATTGCCCACCTTCCAGAGAGGTTGAGAAGGTTAGCAACAATCTATGGAAAGTGCCCAGCACAGGACCAGGGTACAGCAGATGCTCTTCAAGTTGTAGCTGGTGTCACTTTGGAGAGTGTGAGAAAGCCAGGATGTTCTTGTGGAAAGCATCCTCAGACTGGGATCACAGCACAGTGTTTGGACCCACTCTTTAATAGCCTGAGTAATCTAGTGGTCAAAGCAGGAGTGCTGTGTATTAGACAGAACTGGATTCAAATTTTGGTTTTGCTGTTACCTAACCCTGTCACCTTGGGCAGTCCCTCCACTTCCCCAAGCCACTCCTCTCTGCCCAGCTTCCTGTAACATCTCAGCACAGTGCCCAGCCAGTGGGCAATCAAAAGTAGATTTCCCCCTCTTCCTCCTTCCTCATCCTTCTCCCTGTCTCTCCTCCCAACGTTACCATCATCATCATCATCATCGTCTCCTTTCTCTGACCTTCTCGTGACCTTGTGTCTGGGACGAACCTCCTCCCCATTTCACCATTGCCTGATTTCCCAATGTCGTCTTTATCCTTCCATGCACTCAGTGGTCTCCAGCCAGTCACTCTTCCTCTTGACTTTTACTCCTCTAGTTCCTGTAACTTGATTTTGATTATGTCATTTCCCTTCTCCTGTAACTTCAGTGGTTGTCCAGGGTCTTCAGAAGTGTTCGTGCTTATGAAAATGGCATTTGAGGCCCCCAAAGAGCTCCAGTGTCTCTGCTGACTCTTCTAAATCCATGTGTCCCCACTTCCACGTTTCTTTCCCGGCCAGTTTCTCTGCGTGAAAACCCCTATCTAGCCCCTATGAATAGTTATTGGCACTTATTGACAGGTACTCCAGGCAGCAGGCTAAATGCTGTGCATATGTTATCTCATTTGATCCTCAGCAGCCCTATGAAACAGGTACAGTGATGACGCCCATTTTACAGATGGTATCACTAAGGCACAGAAAGCTGCAGCCACCTGCCCGAAGGAACATCCTAGCAATTATCAGAGCCAGAAAGAACTAAGCAGTCTGAGTCCCAGACTTTTTTAAAAAATCAACCATTGGTGAAGTCCTACCTTTCTTTCCAAGCTTAACGTGCATGACATATATTGGCAAACATATCACTGACTGTCACCATCACAGTTCACCCTGAATTCTCCCATGTGTGAATTCTCCCACATCTTTATCTATGTGTTAAGCACTGATTTCACTCTTGTGTAATATCATTTGCTTTTGTCTGTCTCTCTCTTTAGCTAGACAGTGTTCTTTGAAGGCGGGAAATATCTTATTTGAATTTCTGGGTCTAAGTCAATGTCTGCACACATAGCAGACACTTGTTATTTGCTGAGACGTCTAGGTCTTAATCCTGTGAATTCCTGTATCCGGTGAAAAACCGAGATCTACACATTTAGGTGAGATCGTAAATCGAGGCAGAATTTGATGATGGAGTTCCTTTTTGGAACTCGTGGTAAACCCCAGGGTGAACCATTGTATAATGATAAAGAATAGTTGTTTCGAGGTCGGCAATGTCTGAGTGCTAATCCAGCCCTGTCAGTTTCAACTTGCTTAGCTTTGGAAGAGTCACTGGGTGTCTCTGAGCCTGAGTTTCCTCTTCTGTAGAATAGGGTTGCCAATCCCTACGTCAGAGGATTGCTGTAAGGATCTGATGAAATGATGGATATAGACTACCTTGGAGTGCTGAGCTAATGTGTATTAGGAACTGAACAAATGCTATCTTATATTTGTCATGGCTTTGGCATTCAGGATCACTTGTAATTTCACTCAGCTTTAACTAGCCATCTTTATTGCTCCAGTATTCACCAAGAATCTCCTTCCCATATCCTCTCTACAAATACGGCCCCCATAAATACACTCGACTCCAAGTCCATAGCCTCCCTCCTCTTCACTATCAATCTGAATTTCTTTCCTTAGTGTCATATCCTAAACATTTTTATGTCAATGAATTCTTCCAAAAACAATCTCTTTTATGTACCGTAACTGTCTTAATGAGGCCACCACTGTAAGGCATTTGGGCTGTTTCTAATTATTTGCCCATTATAAACAATGTCATGTAGAACCTTTTTTTTGCATAAAACTTGACCTTCACTTTGGAGTCTGTTTTCCCCTCTTGAATTGCAGAATTAGATTATTCATGAAATCTATTGTTTGACAGACTCTAATTGAATATCAAGTTATTTTAATTTATACGTTAGGTGGGAACTAAGAGAACTGATACAGGAAGAAATTCATTTTGTCCTCCCTTTCTTTGTCACCATTATGACCACTGCCACCTTTTATCTCCTGCTTCTGACTATACCCTCCTTGAGATTCTCCCCAAGGCAAGCCAGAGTAACCTTGTTAGAAATATAAACAAGATAAGGTCGCTGTTCAGCTTAAAATTTTTCAGTGGTTTTCTGTTATCTTCAGAACACAGTCCAAAGTCTTTGCCATGGCCTGTAGCTTCTGTTCCATCTGAATCTGTTCCTGCCTTATTCGCTCACTTGGCATTTCCTGTGCTCCAGGCACAATGCCTTTCTTCATGTCCCAGGAACACAGCGAATGGAGCCCCAGTGTAGGGTCTGAGAACTTGCTGCACTTCTCCTTGCCATGTCTCTTTTTGTCGCCCAGATTCTCTCCTGGCTGGCCCCTTCTCACCTTTCAGCTCTTAACTCCAATGTCAGCTCCTCAGAACCATTGTCCATGACTACCCAAACATGGGTACCCAAACTTTTACTCCTTTCCATCCCCAACCTGCTACTATCTGTTACATAACCATTTTTCGCTCCTTCCCTAATATTAGGGTCTAAAATCACTTTTATTTGTTTGCTTGTTTACTGTTTTCCTCTCTAAAATGTAAGCTTCATATTCATAAACCTAATACGTGGAAAGCGCTTAATAAATATTTGTTGAATAAATGAGTGCATTAACCTCAAAGATTGTGGAAAAGTGCCTTAGTTTTATAACTTTCAAATTGATGGTAGAAGAGGGATCCAGGATAAAATAAAACCTCCCAGTGCAGATCTCCAGGGAATCCTGTTTCCCCTAGAGATAGACTCATTGATGGATAGCACATGAGACGTGCTCAAGTGGGTGCTGTCAAAGCAGTTTTCAAAATGGCTTAATAACGTTGTGCTCACGGTTTTGCTGCCGCTATTGGGTAAGGTTTTTTGCAAGAGAGAGAAAGGCTAGTACGTGCCAGTCCCAGACTTCCCAACTCACACCCTTTCCACCACACGTCCTCAAGATTTTCTTGGACAGAAGAAATCCATGGTCAGTAACTGTTTTGGAAATTCCGCACACTCCCTCTTTCTCTTGGAAATTCCCAAATGCATCTTCATCTGTGAAAGACCCTGGGAAATCCTGCTGTGCAGAGAGCTGGGCAGATTCGTTTAGTTCACCATCTGTAAAGCCATCTTGACCGCAGACTCTGTTCTTCCCCTCGGAACACGTGTGAACATCTTGCAGCACAGAGAAGTTTTGGAAGTGCTTTCGGAAGGGCTCCATTGGCTTCCACTGACCATCAAACATCCCAGATATCACAGTCAAAATCCCCAGTCTTTCACTGTCTCTTCCCCCTGCCGCTGAAGTGGCCGTGGGCCTTCTGGCCCAGAGTGGGAACACCTGGCCTCTCTCTGCTTCATTAGGCTCTGCGCCCGGCCCATGGTGCTCAGCGGGTCCCAGCAGATGGAATGGTAGCAGAGAACCGGTGTCATGAAACTGAGCACATGCTTGAAATCAGCTCCAATGCGGTTTTGTAGTTAGGGCTTCCTCCTGAGAGACCTGGCAGGTGCTGACGTGAATTGTCCTCAGGCAGACAGAGGAAAGTGGTGGAGGTCCCAGGGCTGTCCTCTTGGCAGTGACAGCGTTTTATGAGGCAGCTGCTGGGTAGTCAGGTCCACAGGTAGTGAAGAGGGGGTGTTGGCTCTCAAATAAAGCAGAGGAAGATTTCTCTGGATGTGAGGGAAGGCTGCTGAGTTTCATGCAGTCTAGGTAGTGGTCTTTAAAAAGTGGGACTTTATATTTGAAATTGAATTCCACCACTGGCTAACTGATGGATCTTAAATAAGCAATGAATTTGTTTTCAGCCTCAGTTTTCTTATCTGTAAAATAGTGCTAATAATGCTGAAATCACATGTAGGATGTGAGATAATACCTGCAAAATGCTTAGTCCAGTGTCTGGCTCATGGTTGACCCTCAATAAAGAGTAGCTAAGTTTATCATTGTCATCAGGGTCCCACTCATCTGGCCTCCAGGGGCTCACAAATCTATCCCTCCTCCCCGGGCCGTTGTCTCTGACTTGGTTAAGGTTTCATCATCCCTCATCCAGATTCCCGTAACAGCCTCTTCATCCCCACATCCACTCCACCCTGGTGGGTGAAGTGATCTTTTGAAGACACACTAAATCAGACCATGTCACTCTCCTGCCTAGAACATTTTCCTGATATTCTGTCACTTGCACTGGGGGCTTTTGAAGCTTTTGCAGTGAAGTCTTCCTGGAGGCAGATGAAAATCAACACACCCCCAAACAGTCTGCAGCTGTGCTCACAAAACGTCAACATAAGCCCCTAATTCCCGATTCTGTCTAAAAAAAAATCCATGCCATTCTATTTTGTAATATGTGCATATTTATTTTAGTTTAAATTATATTATTTGTCAGTTAAATTATTTAACATTTTCTCAAGTCTTTAGGTAATGTCGATGTCCCGAGAAGAAGAATCCTATTTTCGCTGATTATACTAGGATAGTACGGTACCATCTTCAGTAGGTTTCCATAGGATCCAGTGAGATAATGCCTGTAAAGCCCTGAGCACAGAGACAGGCAAAAGGTGCGCACTGAACATGTGTTCTATTATTTTCTTATTTACTACTCTTATGGCTACTGTTTTATTATCACTTTTGCATTTGTCAGTATCACTGTCATGACAGTGAGAATGTCAACATCATTGTATTTTTCAATGTCCCATTAAGGATACACCTACCCAGTTTTAGAAGGAAGAGTCTGTAGGATTTAGGGCGCACTGTTTAATAGGATCAGAAAGTTGCCAGAGCTGGCTACACAAGGCTCCTTCCTAGCCTGGACTCCAGCCTACCTCTGAACCCCCCCAAGCCACTGGATTCCGCAGCCTCCAGCACACTGTCCGTTTTCCTCTTCCCCCCAAATGACTTGGTTTCCAAATCCGTGTAACGATCATCCTTTACCTGAAAGCCCCTTCCTCTCTTCTCTAGGCAGAAAATTGCTACTCATGTTTCAAATTCTGGTCTCAAGATTTTCTCTATGAAGACCCCACCCCCCAGCCCACCCTCAGCCCTAATCCAGGCTGAGTGAGCTGCTGCTTTGGGCACTTGTAGCCCCCGTGCTGCTCTCTATCACAGCCCTCATTACAGGACACATCTGCTTCCCTCATCATCTCTGACAGTCCCGTGATGGAAAGGACAGTGATTTATGTCTCTCTGCAGACCAAATGCCTAACATAGAACTGGCATAGAATAGCAATTGGCTGGATGGGAGAATATACGAATAGGTGGATGGATGCATGAATGCATGGATGAATAAAAGAAGATAGTTGGGAGCTTCATGGACTACAGAGGGTTAAGAAGACATGGTTCCACTAGCACTTACTGAGGACTTAGTGTGTTCTAAATACTATACTCATCATATATTATCTCATTTAAAAGCTCCCCACACCCCATAAGGTAAGGACTATAATTATCCCCATTCTACAAAACAGGAAATTTCAAGCTTAGGTAAGTTACGTGACTTGCCCAAGTATACCCAGCTAATAGACTGTGGAATTGTGAATTCAAAGCCTAGACAGAGCCCATATTTCAGTTCCCAGATGACTATAGTTTTTGTCTTAGCTAGCCTGGCTAAGATCTTTGAGCTGTGAAATTGTATCAGCCTAGTCTAGATACTGGAAGGAAGAGGTGGTAGTTCTCTTAAATTGGTAAGTGTTTCTGTATCATCAGAGCTTCTGTGAGGGTGATCAGGAGCTACAAGGTTCCGGAAAGTGAGGTCTCTCTCTTTCTTAGAGTCAGGACTGCCCCCCTACAATCTCCCTCTGGCCTCAGAGAGCCAGTTCTGTGACCTGAGGGGCAGCAAACCCAGTGGTTATGCCATTGTCCAGTGTTCTCTGCATTTGAAAGGCACTCACCCAGCTTTTTTCGCTAAGTCGTACAAATGTAGGATGTGCCGCCCAGATCCCTGCCAGCCAGCACTTCATCATTTAGTGAATGAAGCAGGTGATTAGACATTTGCACCACAAGGAATGCATAGGAAGGTGGTGTGAGCTGGCCTGGGGTGTTTACAAAACTGGGAGAATAATTAAAGAAGGGTTCACTGTGGAAGTAGCCCTTGAAGAATGCATTGGTATCAACTGAGGAGAGAGATTGGGAAGGTATTGCTAGTAGAAGAAAGAAACATGCAAAGGTACATGTGAGTGACACTGTGCAGGGCATTATGGGAATATCTGGGGAAAACTGTGAACAGAGCCAGGCTCCAGATATCACTCCCACAATCCCCAGCTGCGTCCCCACGCTGGGAAGAGAGGCACATTCTGGCTTCTTTATCCTCCCTGATAGATAAGCCCTGATGTGCTGTTTTATTGGGGGACACTGTCCTTTAGAATGCGGGTTTATGTGGTTTGTGTGTGAACTCTTTACTAGTAAGTAGCAATGGATTGTTCACTTAGTTGGAGAAAAATATTCATAAATATTAAGGGCTTTAAATTATTTGCCTTATTGGATTGTTGCTGTGCTTAAACATTAAAACGACAGCCAACCAGATATGTCTTTATTTCTTTGGTTTCCATCTTTGTTACCCAGCCCCTGTGCCCCCTTAATAGCATCCCCTTCCTACCAAGGAGTTTTGGGTGGAGCTCACTCCTCCTTTTGCCAAAGGTAGATTTTGTTTGTTTGTTTGTTTGTTTGTTTGTTTTGTGGTACGCGGGCCTCTCACTGTTGTGGCCTCTCCCGTTGCGGAGCACAGGCTCCAGACGCACAGGCTCAGCGGCCGTAGCTCACGGGTGCAGCCGCTTCACGGTATGTGGGATCCTCCCGGACCGGGGCACGAACCCGTGTCCCCTGCATGGGCAGGCGGACTCCCAACCACTGCGCCACCAGGGAAGCCCCCAAAGGTAGTTTTGAAACTGCATAATCAAAATGGCATTCAACTTGAAACCATGAGATAGTTACAGGGATAGAAAGAAGACTGGATAGACCCCAGCTACCTAGAGTCTAGCGCTGAATCTGTGATGAAATAACCCCTTGTCTCTCTACCTCTGTGACATTTCTCCTACTTGATTTTCCTCCCCGTCTCCATTGCCACATGTCCCAAAGCCTGCTCTTCCTTCCAAATAAAACCTTAAAGCTACTTTCTTCGGGAAGTCTTTCCAAATTTTTCCCACATGAGAGTCATGCATACTTCCTCCAAACTTCAATAACCTCTTCTCTATCTTTCTTATGATATTTGTCACTTATTACCTTTTATGAGAGTAATTTAAGGCCACTTCTCTTCTCCCTTAATTAATCTCCTGAAGCACAGTGACTATGTACAGGTCATGCCTGTGTTTCCAGTGACTAGACTAGTCCTGACACGTAGCAGACACTCAATTAATGCTTGATGAATTAATAGACTAGGCTAATCACAAGGGCTGTGTGATCTTGGACACGACTTTGCACTCTCCAGGCATCATCGTCCCCATCTAAGAAGCTGTGTGGCTCTGTGGAAACGAGCTCAGGTTCTGGAATCAGATAGATGAGAATCGACAGCACAGTTCTGCCTCTGACTCCCTCAACTTTTGGAAATAACTTGTGCTAAATCGTCATTACCTAATTTGTAAATCGTACACTCGGCCACCTCATAGGGAGGCTGGTAGGATTAGACTTAATGTATGTAAAGTGCTCAGCAGGCCACACTAAACCTAATAAGTACGTAATAAATCTTTGTTGTTGTTAATTTGGAAAGCAAAGGTGATGGGCTAGATAATTTCCACAGGTCTCCTCCACCTCAAATGACCTTTGACTGTAAATCTGATTGGCAAGCATTGTTGTCGAGTGAAAAGTCCAGTATTTGGAGTCAGAAAACCCTGATTTGAACCCCAGCTCTTAAGTGCAGTGGGTCCTCAGAGAAATTAATTAATTTTCTCTGGATTCCGTCCACAGCACCTGGAGATGTGGTAATATCTGCTATTCTTGTTTCTCAAGGCTGTTGTGAGAATGTGCTAGAATACTTATTGATATCCTTTTTTAAAGCACACTATAGATTACCAGCATCCTGGAATCATAGCCTTGGCACCTTCAAAGACAGGGGATAACACGCAGATTTGAACAGGGAGCCTTTCCTCTGGGGCTCTGGCTTCCCTTTTCTGGACCACATGCCCCTTCCAGGAGGCGCTGCCAGGGCCAGTACTACCACAGCCCAGTGATCCCAGGTCAGGTTGGACTGAGGCCCGGGAGAGCTGATTTATAGTCAGAGCACATAGCTGCCTCCATAAATCTTCCCTGATGTGTCTTTCAGAGAAGTTTGCATTCCTAAAAGTGCATGTCTCCTCCAGGCGGTTTTCCTTGTCTGTCTGAAATATGTCACGGGGCCCTCAGTCAATTCTGTCTGGTCTGGCTGGGTGGAGAGGCAACTGCAGGCAGCCTTAAGAGAAGGCTCTGGACCAGGACTTGGCGGGGCCTAACTAGGATATTTCTTTCATCAGAATGGTACAATACCACGTCAGAGTTGTAGCATAATAAACACCCTGAAACTTGGTGACTTAAAACAGAAACCACTTATTTGTCTCTTAATTCAAGTCAAGCATTTGGCCCTGGACTCAGCTGGGCAGTTCTTCTGGTCTGGATCGGGCAGGCTCAGCTGACCTCAGTCAGGTACCTGTGGTCAGCCAGCTCTCCAAGGCTGGCTCACATGGGTTCCAAAAGCAGAAAGGACAAGAGCTGCAAGGCCTTTTGAGGCTTAAGCTCAGAAGACACACTTCATCCTTCCCACTTCATTGACTTGCTCAAAACCAAGTTGTGAGGCCATCTTAGACACAGAAGGTAGAGAAACAGAGTTCATCCCTTGAAGAAGGGTCAAAATATTAGGGTGACTTTTGTAACCTACAAGTACTCATGTGTTATGAAGCCTCTATTTTATGCTAACGTCTGAGCTGATCCTCACAACCTCAGCATAATTACTTCTAATTTGCTGATGGAAAAGTTGAGACTCACACATATGAAGGAAACTTTATGACGGGGCACAGCTGGTCATGGCAGAACCAGATCCCTGATTCTAATCCTTGTAATAGCTGATCTAAAGACTATACTTTTTTTTTTTTTTTTTTAACCTCTGCTACTTTGTCCCTCTTTAACAGTGCTAAAGACTTCATGATATCAAGCCAGTGTCAGATACAGCCTGGCTTGTGGTGTATCGAAGGGCAGTAGATTTGCATCCTGGCTCCATCCTTGCAAGGGCCTGTGGTCTATTGCAAGGTCAGTAAAATGCTTTAGTAAAGGGCCAGATAGAAAATATTTTAGTCCTTTCTGACCAAGAGAGAAACTTCAAGATAGTATGTAGGCACCTGTACGATGAGAAAAATTTTTCCACAGATTTTTATTGATGACATTTAAAATACAATAATAATCAAGTACCATTTATTGTAACAAAGTTCTGCTAACGAGAAGAATGGAATTTATTTGACACTAACATGTGAATTTCATATCATTTTCACATCTTAATATATTCTTCTTTTGATTTGTTTTTACCACTTAAAGATGTAAAAAAAAACAGGCAGTGGGCCACATTTGGCCCACAATCCCTGGCATAAGGGAGCATCTCACATTTGGACTCAGAGAATCCTAGATCCAGCCCCCCCATGACTATCTAATTGCTCTGTGATTTGTGATTTGAGGCGAATCCTTAATGTCCCAGAGCCGCTGTTGCCCCAGGCTCCTAGACACACAATAGAGGGGAAACAATTCCTTATGTTCTCTTAGTCCCCCAAAGATGGAAGTGAATCTCAAGTTCATCTGATCCAGCTTGCTTGTAGATGTGGAAAATGGTGGAGCGGGAGACCTGTCTCTCTGCCGTAGAGAGAAACTAGCAGACCCAGAGATGGAATGCCACAAAATTGCCCTTGTTTCATGCCATTTGAACATGTAAAATTATGTAGGCCATATTACATACATAAGGATTGACTACTGGGGAATTTGGATAAAACACGTAGTTAGAAGCTGACAGATTGTTCTCTGTTCTAATTCAACTGCAATCAAATGAGTAGATCATTTAGAAGGTTACAAAGAGAAGGCTTTGTGTTTTCCTATGTTTGAGAAAGACATGGTGAACCAGAGTGAGGATATGGGGTAGAGTTCACAAGCCATTAGCAGGAGTTTTTGGGTTTTTTTGTTTTTGTTTTTTAATTTATTTTATTTTTGGCTGTGTTGGGTCTTCATTGCTGCGTGCGGGCTTTCTCTAGTTGCGGCGAGCGGGGGCTACTCTTTGTTGCAGTGCGTAGGCTTCTCGTTGTGGTGGCTTCTCTTGTTGCGGAGCATGGGCTCTAGGCGCGCGGGCTTCAGTAGTTGTGGCTTGGAGGTTCTAGAGCGCAAGCTCAGTAGTTGTGGCGCACGGGCTTAGTTGCTCCGTGGCATGTGGGATCTTCCCGGCCCAGGGCTTGAACCGGTGTCCCCTGCATTGGCAGGCGGATTCTTAACCACTGCACCACCAGGGAAGCCCAGCAGGACTTTTTAGGCTGTGCTCCAAATAGGTGCTCAGGGGACGAGCAGGCATAGAGGGATATCGCTGTGCAGGCAGGGCTCTTTCATCAAGCTCCTTGTCTAGATTTATGTATCGGGCTTCAACATTTTTGGAGAAAAGCCCCAATTCTAGCATATGCGCTTTTAAGAACAAGTGTTTTTATGACAGAAGCTCCCATTCCTATATGGAAAGAAAGCCAGCAAGGGCCTTCTTCCTGTTACACACACACACACACACGCACGCACACGCACACACACATAGACACACACACAGGTTGGGTAAAATGTAACATTTATTTTTAAACACAAATTTATCTCAGAAATGAAGAAAGGCAACTCCTCAGTTGTAAGGAATAAGGAGGAAATGCAAAAACCTAAGCTTTGAGTTTAGAAGCTGATGTCTTGGTGATTCCAGGTGGGCAGTGGGATGGGATGGGATAAAAATAAAAAGAAAGCAGGAGCAAGGAAGAAATGAAAGATAACTTGGTAGAAAAAAGCCCTAAAGCATGAGTAATCATAATAACTATAATTTGCATATTAAAATTCAGAGCTAGATTATACTACACAAAATCTATTTATGTGCTGTTTACCAAAGAACTTCTTAAAACATAAAGACACAAAAAGTTTGACAGTGAAAGAAAAGAAAAATATATACTAGGCAAATACTAATCAAGTGAAAGCTTTGGGAGAAGTATAAGTATATGACAAAATAAAATTTACAACAAGAAGAAAGAAAAAATTGAAGTAGAACAAGAAGTAGATGGATACCTAATCGAAGAGGGAGATGTTTTTATAGAAATCTTCCTATTAGATCAAGTAAGCAAAATGCTACTAATAATATGGACAAATTGAACTGTACTATTAAAAATACAATAAAATGGGCATATATAAAATCCTGTCCCTAAGAATTAGAGTTTAAAGATTTTTCTCAAGAAGTGAGAAATTCTCTTAAGGTCTTGACATCTTATGACCCGAATGTTCTGGCTTTGGCCCAATTTCCTGAAATTTCATTTTATTTTCAATGATAACTCTTTGCAACATTTATGACTACATGTGGATTCATATTTATGCCTCTGAAAGACATATGTCTCAATCAGGGGTGCGAGCAGGGAGTAGCAATCTATGTGTACTGTTTTTCTTTTGCTTTTGCTTTTTGCGGGGGAATAGCGTATAGGGGAGGTTGTGGTTGAAGGAGAACGCTTCCAGAAAGATAGTCGCCGTCAAAACAAAGCAGTAGTATTTTGTTTCAATCCATATTCCTCATATTTTTCCTCAGGCCAGAGAAATAGTCCATTTTGTCAGGATAGCTTCTGGAACCAGAAGGGCTTTCTCTAGATTACCTGTATATGATCTGGTTGTGAAGGTTTGCAGGAAAAAACTGTAGTGTCTGACCTCCTATATCTGTGTCAGTCTGGTTACCTTGCCCAAGGAGTTGCCTGAGAAGGGTCAGTGTGATCCCCTTCATGGAATCGTGTGACATTAGCAGTAACCTTTATAGATTCCAAGATGGGAAAGGGTCTTGAAGTCGTTTCCCTTTTAAGCAGGACTGCATGGCAGTAACTCTGCAAGATCTTGAGAACTTAAGACTAGATAATTACACTGGTAATTAATATTATAAATAATATCTTATTTATTTTATACGTAATAGTCTGTACCTCTTATTTCCCTACCCCTATCTTGCCCCTCCTCCCATCCCTGTCCCCACTGGTAACGACTAGTTTGTTCTCTATATCTGTCAGTCTGTTTCTTTTTCGTTATGGTCACTGGTGTGGTGTCTTTTTTTTTTAGGTTTCACGTATAAGTGATATCATGCAGTACTTGTCTTTCTCTGCCTGACTTATCTGTGGCCTCATTCTGATGTAGATCGGCTTCTTTGGTCCCAAAACAGCCAGAGAAGTCAGATCATCACTATGACATCATCATTCCTGCCATAGAATGAGACTCTTCCTAACCGCTCCCTAGAAATTCCCATTTCTTGGATTCTAGCCCCTCCTGCTATTATCCTGCCCAGGGCCTCCAACCTTACTGTCATCATTCTTTCAACTGAGTGCCTACCAAGTATGAGACACCGTGCAGAGTCCTGAGACTTCAGCAGAAAACTGGGTATACGAGGTCCCTACCCCCGTGGGGGTCAAGGTATGTAGGAGGAAACAGACAGGTTATCAGTCAAGCAAGGAAGCATACAAGTACAATGATTGCAGACCGTTGTAAGTGCACTGGAGGAAATGACCTTGGTGTTGGCCATCACAGTTGTCCACCAAGCCTAAGGTAAAACCAGCCAGGCTTCTCCTTCCTTGCCTTGGCTAGAAACCATCATCCCGGCCTGTGACTTCCCCAGCCACATCCAGAGGAGCAGATCCTGAGGTTGCAGTTTGCTTTTATTCTCTTTCCTACCTTAGGACGTATATCTGGTAGGAAACAGTAGCAATAATTGGCCACCTGCCTTGTGCCGGTCACTGGTCCAGGTGCTTTCAAATGTATTCTTGTAACCACCTTTCTTTAACCCTTATTTTGCAAAAGAAATTGATGTTCAGAGACGTGAAGTATGTTGCCCAAGCTCGTGTGGTCAAGTCGGTGATGGAGCCTGGATGTCAACTTAGATCTGTCTGCTTCCAGCACTGATGTCCTTTCTCCCACGTCGTAGCTCTCTCTCTTTTCAGTGCCTGCCTCCAAACCTGCTTTCACATCACCTGTGTGGGGTCTCTGCACATACACAGGCCTCAGAGGTTAGACTGAAATTTGGCAGAAGTAAAGTCAGCCCCAAAAACAGACCCTTTTGAGTCTCCTAATAACCCTAGTGGGATTTTCATTCATTTTCTTGCCTGATTATTATTAAGAATATGCCTCTGTGTCAATTAGATTTCATGATTTTGTTGTAAACTTTTGCACAGTGCAGCTTAAAAAATCTAGCCTTTTATCTCATTTCAGGATGGAAAATGTTGGTTTGATGTACAAGGTCTAATTGTCCTCACCACGTGTTAGAAATCCAAGTGCAGCTAAACATTAAGGTTAAATGATGATATCACAACTTACTCAGTTTGCATTTTACATCCAACTGAAAACACAAACCACTCGCCTCATTAATCCTTTGCAATCCAGTTCTCCCACCCCCAAATGAAATGATCCTTTTGGGACACATTTATATCCTTTTAACAGCCTCCTGACAGTTCTGCTGATGGAGTTTGTATCCAGCTTTGTTACTGGGTAGAGACAACTTGCCCTGATGGCTATGTGTACATAATTATTCTCTCACAGTTAGATTTAATTAATGCTTACCCTCATCATGATCTTGCAGCTAGCAAGCTTGCTTTGCTTAATGGCAAAAGGATTTCCTTTTTAGCCAAGAGAGACTCCAAAGGGCTTTGTAAAACTCTTCTACTTTTTTTTAAGAAGAAAAAAAAATTGCACCTGAGCCTGGTTCATTTCTTCCCTCCCTCATATTAATGCCACATTGTGAATGGATGTGACACTACATATGGGGATGGGTTATGAAACTTAATTTTAGACTAAGTATCACTAATATGAACAGCTCTGACAGACCTACAAAGAAGATGTATAATTTTCAGTATCTTAGTTTAGAATTGAAGTGTCCTGGCTTCATTTTGTTTGTCTCTCTACAATATATGTATATGTGTATTTTTCTAACCACCTCCCCAAATGGGACCCAGAGTTCAAAAATAAATAGCTATGAAAGTAAGGAGACATTAAGAAATGATGGGAGAGACAAAGGGAGTTTGAAGATAAGTTTGGAAAGAGATTATTAGAAAGTTCGTAATAAGGAGAGGGTGTGTGTACTTATAAAACCCCATAAGATGGGAGTACTTTACAAATAATCTGTCCCAGTCCATGCTTGTGAAATATTCATGTGCTATTTGCTTTTTGTTCCCATAATGGCAATGCCTTGTGTTTGCAGAGAGCTTAACAGTTTACAACAAAATTTCACGTCCATTATCTTAGGTGATCTTTTACAACAGCCATGTGATGTAAGCAGAGAAGAATTCACAGATGAGGAGACGGAGGCTCAGGGAGGTTGAGACACTGGCCCATAGTCACATACCTGTTCAAATAGCAGTCCCTCTTTGCCTTCATTTGTCTTGCTAAAGCATCAGCAGACTCTTAGCTAAAAGGTAACATCTGGGGCTTCCCTGGTGGCGCAGTGGTTGAGAGTCCATCTGTCAATGCAGGGGACACGGGTTCGTGCCCCGGTCTGGGAAGATCCCACGTGCCGCGGAGCGGCTGGGCCCGTGAGCCATGGCTGCTGAGCCTGCGCGTCCGGAGCCTGTGCTCCGCAGCGGGAGAGGCCACGACAGTGGGAGGCCCGCGTACCGAAAAAAAAAAAAAAAAAAGATAACATCTGGAGGCAGCAGAAGCAAGAAGAACTACAATCCTACAGCCTGTGGAACAAAAACCACATTCACAGAAAGGTAGACAAGATGAAAAGGCAGAGAGCTATGTACCAGACAAAGTAACAAAATAAAACCCCAGAAAAACAACTAAATTAAGTGGAGATAGGAAACCTTCCAGAAAAAGAATCCAGAATAATGACAGTGAAGATGATCCAGGACCTCAGAAAAAGAATGGAGGCAAAGATCAAGAAGATGCAAGAAATGTTTAGCAAAGATCTAGAAGAATTAAAGAACAAACAAACAGAGATGAACAACACAATAACTGAAATGAAAAATACACTAGAAGGAATCAATAGCAGAATAACTGAGGCAGAAGAACGGATAAGTGACCTGGAAGACAGAATGGTGGAATTCACTGCTGTGGAACAGAATAAAGAAAAAAGAATGAAAAGAAATGAAGACAGCCTAAGAGACGTCTGGGACAACATTAAACACAACAGCATTCACATTACAGGGGTCCCAGAAGGAGAATAGACAGAGAAAGTACCCAAGAAAATATTTGAAGAGATTATAGTCGAAAACTTCCCTAAGATGGGAAAGGAAATAGCCACCCAAGTCCAGGAAGCGCAGAGAGTCCCATACAGGATAAACCCAAGGAGAAACACGCCAAGACACATAGTAATCAAATTGGCAAAAATTAAAGACAAAGACAAATTATTGAAAGCAACAAGGGAAAAACAACAAATAACATACAAGGGAACTCCCATAAGGTTAACAGCTGATTTCTCAGCAGAAACTCTACAAGCCAGAAGGGAGTGTCATGAGATACTTAAAGTGATGGAAGGGAAGAACCTACAACCAAGATTACTCTACCTGGAAAGGATCTCATTCAGATTCGATGGAGAAATCAAAAGCTTTACAAACAATCAAAAGTTGAGAGAATTCGTAGCACCACCATACCAGCTCTACAACAAATGCTAAAGGAACTTCTCTAAGTGGGAAACAAAAGAGAAGAAAAGGACCTACAAAAACAAACCCAAGACAATTAAGAAAATGGTCATAGGAACATACATATCAATAATTACCTTAAACATGAATGGATTAAATGCTCCAACCAAAAGACACAGGCTTGCTGAATGGGTACAAAAACAAGACCCATCTATATGCTGTCGACAAGAGACCCACTTCAGACCTAGGGACACATACAGACTGTAAGTGAGGGGATGGAAAAAGATATTCCATGCAAATGGAAGTCAAAAGAAAGCTGGAGTAGCAATACTCATATCAGATAAAATAGACTTTAAAATAAAGAATGTTAACAAGAGACAAGGAAGGACACTACATAATCATCAAGGGATCAATCCAAGAAGAAGATATAACAATTATAAATATATATGCACCCAACATGGGAGCACCTCAATACATAAGGCAACTGCTAACAGCTCTAAAAGAGGAAATTGACAGTAACACAATAATAGTGGGGGACTTTAACACCTCACTTACACCAATGGACAGATCATCCAGGCAGAAAATTAATAAGGAAACACAAGCTTTAAATGACACAACAGACCAGATAGATTTAATTGATATTTGTAGGACATTCCATCCAAAGACAGCAGATTACACTTTCTTCTCAAGTGCGCACGGAACATTCTCCAGGATAGATCACATCTTGGGTCACAAATCAAGCCTCAGTAAATTTAAGAAAATTGAAATCATATCAGGCTTCTTTTCTGACCCCAATGCTATGAGATTAGAAATGAATTACTGAGAAAAAAACGTAAAAAACACAAACACATGGAGGCTAAACAATACGTTACTAAATAACCAAGAGATCACTGAAGAAATCAAAGAGGAAATCAAGAAATACCTAGAGACAAATGACAATGAAAACACGACTATCCAAAACCTATGGGATGCAGCAAAAGCAGTTCTAAGAGGAAAGTTTATAGCTATACAATCCTACCTCAAGAAACAAGAAAAATCTCAAATAAACACTCTAATGTTATAGCTAAAGGAACTAGAGAAAGAAGAACAAACAAAACCCAGTGTTAGCAGAAGGAAAGAAATCATAAAGATCAGAGAAGAAATAAATGAAATAGAAACAAAGAAAACAATTGCAAAGATCAATAAAACTAAAAAAATAATAATAGGAAATAAAAGATAGCATCTGAATCGAGAGTAATATGATGCTACTTACTTTAATGATTACATGCAATATTAGTGATCACTATTACTTTGCATTATTATGGGAGATTTCATCCAGTAAGCTCCGAGAGGCCACCACTGAAATGTGGCCACTTCAGGATAAGAGGAAACACACTTTTTTCATTACATCGAATACTCCTTAAAGACCTTGACCTTGAACTCCAAATAGGCCTACAATAATATATTCTAGAAATTCAGGACTGTAGAATGGGAGCTGGGTATTTACAAATCTTCCCGTAGCATAGGTGAGAAAACTGAGGCATAAAGAGGGGAAATGACTTCTCTACCTTGAGTTAGTGGCAGATCTGAACCCCCAACCCTGCTTTACTGACTCCCAGTACAGATCTCTGTTCACTACACTATAGCTGTAACCTTAAGCTGGAAGAGGCCTGAGAAATCTCCTTTCTGACAAGTGAGAAACTGAGGTTTAGGTGAGAGGAGTAGCTTACCGAAGGCCACGCTGACCCAGAGACAGAACTGGATCCCAAATCCTGTCTCCTTAATTTATATAAATTTAATTCATTTTCAACAAATATTGTTTGTGCAAATGTTATGTGCCAGGCATTGTGCTAACTGCTCTGGCTACATCATCCTACAAAAGCAGAGGGAGGCATACTGTGGATGCAAGAATATGACCACTTACCCTCACGTGGCACTGTGGGTAAGCAGAACATGAAACTGATTTCCAGGGAAGTTCAAGTCTGCTTTTAAACAAGCTGACTTTGGAGAACAGGGCTGAGGAGAGATGGGGTAGAGAAGGTTGGGGAGGGGGGAGCTACTGACCCCATTACAAAGTCTCTTTTCTTTGCTTTCCTCCTAATGTTGTTACCTCTCTGAGTCCCCGAAGATGAAAATTTGAATTGAAGAATAAAGGCTAGACGTCAGTAGAATGTAATCTCTTACATTTGGCCAGCACTTTACAGTTTACAAAACACTAGCATCACCTGTTGACATTGTATCCTCATTTACCAAGGGCTTAACTATGTGCCAAACACCATGCCTAGTTTTTCAATGTATCTAATGAAATCTTCACAATATCCCTGTAAGGTTGAAGGTTGATGTTATCATGGCTCCCATTTTACAGATGGGAAAACTGAGGTTCATAAGATAAAGTTGACTTGCCATAGCTCACATCTCTGATCAGTGACAGAGTATAAATTTCAACTCAGATCAGTTGAACCCCAAAGCCCAGGCTCTTAACTGCAAC
Organism: Tursiops truncatus; assembly: GCF_011762595.2. Taxonomy (NCBI): domain Eukaryota; kingdom Metazoa; phylum Chordata; class Mammalia; order Artiodactyla; family Delphinidae; genus Tursiops; species Tursiops truncatus. The sequence goes on along the minus strand of NC_047039.1, from coordinate 98,541,956 downwards.
ACACATGGCCTCCGTCATTGAAGCTGGCTGCTAGAGCAGGGGGTGATGGAGCTCACAAGGTTGGCCTCTCGCTCTGGGACAGTGACTCTCAAGGGTGGTTTCTGAATGGGCAGCATCAGCATCCTCTGACAATTTGACAGAGATGCAAATTCTCAGGCCCGCCGCTCCCCCACTCCAGGGTGGAGCCCTGCAATCTGTGTTTTAACAGCTTTCCAGGTGATTCTGATGCCCGAGTAAGTGAGGGAGCCACTGCACTAGGAATCTATTCCCAGCCTTGGCTCCTTTGTCATGGAATCTGAGGGCCAGAGGGACCCTGCTGGTCCCTGATTCCAGCCCCTTTTGGAGCTTTGTATTATTCACCTGGTCTCCATTTTTCGGTGCCACTCTATATATTTCACATGGGCAGTCAGAGTCAGGTTAAAAGAGATTGAGGGTTGAAAACTTTGCCGACAGGCTCCAAGGAGCTGGGCCAGGTTTAGTGTGAATTGGTGAGCTGTGGCACGTGTCTGAACCTCTGAAAGTGAAGAGACAAGTTCCACAGTCTTCTGTCTGCCTTCTCCTCAATAAACCACCACCCACTGTTGACCACAGGCAGGAGTGTCTCACTGACTTCTCAAAGACTTTTGTTTAAGTTGGTGTTGAACAAGCAAGTGGGGAGGGGGGAATCTTCCTGTCTTTCTCTGCCAAGGCCCCTGAAGTCTTACATCCACGTATCTCACCTTGAACCTCACCTTTGTCCACACAAAGTGGATGGCCAAGTGCACCCCTTGAAGTCTGTCCTTTGTGCAGAAGTGGCTTATTTTTGGCTTGTATCCATATGTACGAAGCTAATATCTCTCCGTGAAATCAGCTTGGCCTTCCACCCCCATGCCTTCCCCCAACCCCCACCGTTTACATAAGCATAAGGAAGGGTGCCGGTGGTGGACGGCGTGGGATCTGGGCCATCCACGTGTGTAGTTTTGTTGCATGAAGGGGGACCCCTTCCAGGGCCCGAGAGTGGGCTCTTGTCTAACACTTGGAAATGAACTGTCCGTGAAGACACGCGTGCTGACAAAGCAAGTGACTTTACTGGAAAGTGGCGCCCGGGCAGAGAGCAGCAGGGTGAGGGAACCCAGGAGAACTGCTCTGCCACGTGGCTTGCAGTCTCGTGTTTTATGGTAATGGCGTTAGTTTCTGGGTTGTCTCTGGCCAGTCACCTTGCTTGGCCCATAGTCTGACACAGGGTCCTTCCCTGCGGTGCGTGCATCTCTCAGCCAGGATGGATTCCAGCAGGAAGGACTCTGGGAGATTGGTTGTGTCCCCCCTCTTTTGGCCCCTCCCAAATTCTCCAGGTTAGTTTTTGGCAGCAGTACCATGTTCCTTATTGGGACCTCCTGTTGTGGGACAGCTCGGGCAAGCGGGCCTGGCCAGGGCGGGTGGTTTCCATCAGCAGTTCCCTAACAGTTTACCTGCGCCCTCTGAACTTGCTTGGGCCTGATTCTGGTTGTGCCACTTTCGTCTTATGCCATCTCTTCCACATGACTTGGTGGATCTGACAGAATCCAGCTCACGATAGGCAGCTCTGGCTTCCTAGGCTCTTGACAGGACCTTGTAGCATACCAGGTCCACCAGCCCCCTGCAAATGCATAGCTCTGTGCTGCATATGGTATGGCCTTATTCCGGAAGCTTGGGGGGTCTACATTATGCGTCTCCTAATTGGCACCTGCTACAAACTCCACAGAGTATTTATTTCCACCAATGACTCTCATACTTAGAGGACACACTGGATCACATAATGCACATAGCAGGGTTGTTTGTAGCACAGCCTGACCCACTGCAGATCCTTTTCCTGCTCTGTGATCTACGTAGAGCTGGCAGCCTTCCACGCCACTGGGAAAATGGGTCAGGGTAATATCCCCAAGTGTTTCGTGTGCTGCTTTCAGAACCCAAAGAGGCCTACCAAGCATTCTGCTTCCTTCCTGGAGTTGTGAAGTGTAAGATGCAGGAATTTCTTCTTTATTTTGGAACAGATAATATAGCATACCGCAGACCACAGAAACCTGCAATCTTCACTGACGTGGCAAGCCCCTGTTTCTTCATAGGATTTATCTTGTACTTTCTGGAGTACATATATCTCACCAGGCTCTTGAATGTACTTTCCCTTTTTTGTTCTTCTGGTCCAGTTAGCAGGATACATCAACATAGTGGGCCAGTGTGATATTCTACAAAAAGTCCAGGTGGTCCGTGTCTCTTCAGACTGTTATGACAGAGGGTTGGATAGTTAATACAGCCCCAGGTCAGGACTGTAAATATGTAGTGGTGCCCACCCCATGTGAATGGAAACTGCTTCTCATCCTTCTTCGAGAGGGATGGGTAAAAACTTATTTTCCAGATAGATGGCTACAGACTCTATGCCCGAGGTTGTGTTAATTGGCTGTAGCATAGACACCACATCTGGCAGCTGCAATTAAGCCTACAATTTGTTTGAGTGTGTGGTAGCTCACTGCCATCCCCCTGGACCCATCTGAATTGTTAAAGGACAGGGTTGGTGGATTACATGGCGATGTGATGGAGGCCACCATCCCTGCATCCTCAGGGTCTTTAAGAGGATCGCTTACCACACCTGTTTACCCTCAGGATGTGATCCTGGTTTTGCTTTCCTCTTTGGGCTGGAGATAGAGATGATTGCACTTGCCTTCCCCACTATGATAGTTTACAGTAGAGACCAAGGAAACAATGGGAGCAGGGTTCTGCCAACTACTCCATACATCCATGTAAATTATCCACTTGGGGACTGCGGAAATGGTCATCTCACGGTGAAACAGACCTAGGTGAGGACTCCATCTGTTACCTGGCAGTCCATATTTCCCTCACTCTAACCATACCTTGGGTCCCTGGGTATCAACGTCAACTTGTATTCACCTCTCTGAATAGTCTGGATGTTCCTCTCACCTGGGTATCTGATTGCCTAAATAAACGGCCGTAAATCCCCTGAGGAAGACCTGGGGGAACCGTTGCTACATACACTTGCTGTGCTGTCGGAGCCTTCCTCGCAGGTACCCAGGCTCTCCTTTGGTCAGTGAGTTCAGGTCTGAGAACTGGTTTAGATCCAGAAACAGGAATATAGTAGAAGCTTAGCAAATACTTGCTGTCATAACACGATGACTCACTTTGCCGGAAGTGTTCAGAATGTGCGTGGGAAGGTGGAGTCTTCAGTCCTTCAAAACAGAAATGATAAAATTTTCCTATGAGCCACCACCTTCTTCTATTTCAGGGTTTTTCATCTCTCCCCCATACCCAATAGGAGCCAAAATATTTTATAATCATTCAGCGTTTTACCATTATGTAATCTTTGAATACAAATAATTTCCGTTAATGTGAAATAATAGTTGGGCTATGTTCAGAAATTACCTTTTCGTGTTCCAGTGCTCTCTACCTCTTCACCTCCACTCAGCTACATCTACCCACGGAAAAGATTCTAAAGTCAGGCTCCATCACCTTCTGGGAAAATTCGGGGTAACGGACATGTCACAATGGGAATCCCCTCATTTGTGTCACTCACAAGGACCTTATCTCAAACAAGAGCTAGTGAGGCAGGAATAAGGGTCCCTATTTTTCACATTACACAGCATTTTTAAAAATGCAGAAAAGAGTCAAAGAGGTTAAGTAATTTTCTCAAAACTCACTCAGCAAGGAAGAAGCTGAGCTCACGTCCTGTGTTCTTTCTAGCACTTGGAAGGGTAGGCTTTGTCATTAACTGTGGAGGGAAAAATTCTGGAACCAGTGGATGAGGGAGTGTGGTGAAGGAGGTGTTGGGAGGGGCAGGGACACTGGAGGCCACTCTACGCTCTCTCCCCATCCCCTGCCCCCAGCACAAGCCCATCTGGTCCTCAGCAGGGGCCTTCCTGTCCCGCTGCACCTCGCCTTGGCACTCTCATCCCCTCAGCCTGAAGGCGTTTCCTGTGAAATCCAGCGCAATCTGGGAAATAACACACCATGCCCAGCAAAACAAAATGCGTTTTTCATTTCCTTCATTTCCCCAGACAGTTCCTCACATAACCAAGCAGGCAAGTTGTTCCTGAAACGTATACATGTTGAAACGTATATGTGTTTACAAGAGATTTCCAGACCTACATGTAAGTCTTCTTCTGTTTGGAGTGGGCAGGGACAGCTATAATGTATAATCTTCCCTTCAGCTGTGCAGCTTTGAACTTTTCCACATGTTTTTACGTGCATTAGCTATTCACTCGTTCCATAAATATTTTATCGAGTGTCTGCTCTATGCCGGCACTGGACTAGGTGCAGAGTATGGTGATGGAAAAACAGAGATCCTAATCTCCTGACAGTTCTATTCTGATGGAAGAGAGAGGCAGCAAACAAAGACATGACATCATTTCAGGTATTAATAAATGTTATGAAGAAAAATAAAGTAGAGCATGTGGGAGTAAAAGAAAAATAGTATATCAGATAAGGTAGTCAGGGAAGACTTCTCAGAGGAGGTGACATTTGAGGAGAGGCCTGCACGAAGTAGAAAAAGAACATTCCAGACGAGGAAAGAGCAATGTCATGACCCTGGGGCAAGAACAAGGTTAATGTGTTGGATGAAAAAAGGCCAGGGCGAATGTGAGTGACAAGGAGGACAGAAAGAAATGGGGTTGGATTGTCTTTTCTCTAGGAGAGAAAGAAAGGGCCCAGGGATGGCTGCCATGTTTTGGCCTGAGTAAGTAAGTGCATGACTAGAGATCATTTTTTTATTTAAGATGGGGAGCCTGGGAGAGTAGCAGGTTGGGGAAGACCCATCAAGTTTTCTGACTTGGCCATTTAAGAGTTTCTCATCTGAACTGAATAGTAACTTTGCAAAATCTATGAGGAAGATAACCATTATTTTTCTCTTATAAGAAAATAGGGAAGTTAAATGACTGACCAGAAGCCACATGGCAACTTTGATAGAACCAAGGTTAGGACCCAGGAATCCTAGGTCTTAGTTAATGAGTCCGTGTAACTTGCCAGTGAATCCCTATTTGAATGACAGTGAAATTCCCTGGCGCTTGTACCCTTGTAGGAAGTGGAGAGAGGTTGGAAATAATGTGGGTGTTTTTGCATAACAGTGCTTTTTTTTTTTTTTTTTTTTTTTTTTGGCGGTTCACGGGCCTCTCACTGTTGTGGCCTCTCCCATTGCGGAGCACAGGCTCTGGACGCACAGGCTCAGCGGCCATGGCCCACAGGCCTAGCCGTTCCGCAGCATGTGGGATCTTCCCGGACCGAGGCACGAGCCCGTGTCCCCTGCATCGGCAGGCGGACTCTCAACCACTGCGTCACCAGGGAAGCCCAACAGTGCTTTTAAAAAGGGATTTCACCTGCCTTCTGCCCAGCTGTTGTAAGATGCAGGAACCTTTGGGTGGAATCTTACAGAGGGATGCAACGTGTGCCCTTAGATGGCCATGTCTGAAGAAAGACTCAGTTGTGGTGTCTGCTTTGAGACGATGCTGTCTTCTTCTGCGATGGAAGTGTGGGAGGGCTGAGGGGGGAATGGTAGCAGAGGGAACTGAAAAAGCAGACTCTCAGGGCATGGTGGAGTATTTCTGTTTGCGATTGAATGGCTAATAACTCAGCAAACAGGATTAAACTGGAGAATGTCTCCTCAGAGCATCTGTAGCATCACACCTTGGGGGTGCTGGTGAGAACACTTCCTCCTGCTTCATTCTTTCTGGCTGGCCCTTGCTAGCACCTGCTGTGTGCCTGGTTCCACACCAAGAACTAAAGGAGGGGGAAAGCCCCTGCCTACATTTTGAGACGTTATGGGAGAACTCTTCCTGCCCCCCAAGAAAGCCCCCCACTCTTTCCTAATACAGCTGTATTGGCACCACTCTGGGTATGACAGCTGCTTGGTCTTTCTTTTTCTTCCTCTTTTTCTAACTTTACTTCCCCGCACCACCCCCCCCCCCCCACCCAAGCTGTCTAAAAACCATAAACTTCTCCAAGGGAGAAAAGAAGGAGTGCAAATAGCAAATTGCACTGAGTTCATTTCGCATGGATCTGAGCTCAATAAATTTGGCATTTGTCCAGAGCCCTTCATGTCTCTGCCGCAGAGAGTATTGGACCTTTCCCAATGAAGGGGAGACTGAAGTCCCTCGTTCCAAACAGGTCCCCTTCTCTCTCCTCTTCACCTGCCTGAGGCCTTGATTACTCTGAGAACCTCACTGTAGTCACCACCCATCACCATCCTGAAGTGCTAAGTTATCATATTGTCCACAAGAGGTATAGGGAAGAGCCCTGGGTGTAGACACCCAAGAGCTGGTTGTGAATCAGTTGTTCTTCTGTCATCTCCTAGACACCTGCCTTACACATTGGTAGTCACCATTCTGCTTATTCTGCTTATGTCGTGGAGTTGCTAAATGGACCTACTTAAATGACAAATGGGAAGGTGCTGTGTTTTTTTTTTAATTTTTGTTTTTTGCTGTTGCTTAGATCCTCCTTGATCCCCCCCCTCCCCTACCCCCCCCCCCCCCCACTTTGTGAGTATAGTCATGATCATCTGACAATCAAAGAATAGCTCTACTGGCTGGGGCACAGCCATTAGGCCTAAGGCAGGCCTATCCCTGTGTAACTCTGACTTGGAAACAGGGGTTTTGCAAAGAGTTTGGAGCCAAGCTTCCATGGTGGCCTCCTGGTCTTGCCATTCTCCGTCCTCGCATTGAGCGGAATGAGAAGTTTCTCTTGAAATCTTGTACCCTCAACCTTACCTCCTGCCTTGCTTGTCCAAAGTGACAAAGATTATTTCAGGGTAGCAATTATGTGAGTCTGTTGTTCTTGATTATTTGTTTGCCTATTTATTGTTTTATTCTCGTGTGCCTAGACAGATGCACGGAAGGCACTCCTCCGTCATGCCACATTGTGAAGTCTTCTTTCACCAAGATGGACATAGGTCACAAGAAACCCCCTTCCTTGTACAACAGTCCACTTTCCTTTTTTAGTCTCGACTCACTGACTATTGGGCTAAGCGGGATGCCCTGCTTCTCTTATGCAGCGGTGTTTCCGCCACTCTCATGCCTCCCCGCACTTCCACACCTCTAATCCGGAATCCTGACCATTCTCTCTGCTGCCCCCAGGATGGTAGGAACGAGCCGCTACCATGTGTTCCACAGTTCCTGCACTGACCCACGTGGTGGCCTGTCCACACTTCAGTCCATCTCCTGGTTTCCTGACCACTTCCTCTATCCGGATCTGAGTTATCTGACTGGAGGGACTGTATCCTGTTAATGGTGATACCCTAGCCTACCACACAGGCTTGACCTACAGTAAGCATTCAATAAGTGTATTAAGTAAACATATACATAAGTAAATAAAATAAAACTACAAGTATTAGCTCAGAACTCCAAGGTTCACAAGATCCTTTTCATCCTTGCAACAGTTCTAACATGATGTTCGGTTAGAGATGTAACACTTCAGAGTTTAAAGATGTCAAGTGACTCACCCATGATCACTGTGTGAGTACAGGTATTATTGCTGCATAATAAATTGCCCCACATGTTGTAGCTAAAAGCAACCACCATTTTATTTTACCCAAAATGTTGTGGGTCAGGAATTGGGGAAGGACTTGGCTGGGCAGCTCTGGCTCGGGATCTTTCCTGTGGTTACAGTCAGACACCAGCTTGGGCTGCGGTCGTCTGAAGAGTCAGCCGGGCAGGGCATCCAAACTGGCCCACGTGCATGGCTGGCAGGTAATGCCAGCTGTTGGCCAGGAGCTCAGCTGGGGCTGTTGACTCGTGCTTCTACAGGTGGCCCCTCCAACGTGGTAGTCTCTGCAGAGTCAGACTTCTTACATGGTCACTGGCTTCTCTCAATGCAACCCTCCCGAGAGAACCAGGAGAAACTTCATGGCCTTTATTGTTGGTGGGGGCGGGGTACGCGGGCCTCTCACTGCTGCGGCCCCTCCCGCCGCGGAGCACAGGCTCCGGATGCGCAGGCCCAGCGGCTACGGCCCATGGGCCCAGCCGCTCCGCGGCATGCGGGATCCTCCCGGACCGGAGTACGAACCCGTGTCCCCTGCATCGGCAGGCGGACTCCCAACCACTGCGCCACCAGGGAAGCCCTCTTTTTCCTCTTTTTAAACTTTTATTGGAGTATAGTTCATTTACAGTGTTGTGTTAGTTTCAGGTATACAGCAAAGTGAATCAGCCATACATATACATATATGCACTCTTTCTTTTCCCACATAGGCCATTACAAAGTATTGAGTAGAGTTCCCTGTGCTATACAGTAGATCCTTATTAGTTATCCATCTTATATATCGTGGGTTGTGTATGTCAATCCCAATCTCCCAATGTATCCCTCCCACCCCTTTCCCCCCGATAACGGTAAGTTTGTTTCCTGTTGTTACATCTGTGACTCTATTTCTGTTTTGTAAATAGGTTCATTTGTACCATTTTTTTAGATGCCACATATAAGCAATATCATATGATATCTGTCTTTCTCTGTCTGACTTACTGCACTCAGTATGACAATCTCTAGGTCCATCCATGTCGCTGCAAATGGCATTATTTAGTTCTTTTTTTATAGCTGAGTAATATTCCATTGTATATATGTACCACATCTTCTTTATCCATTCCTTCATGGCCTTTTCTGACTGAGCCTTGGAAGACATACAGCCTCACCTCTGCCATTCTCTGTTAGTCAGAGCAGGAACAAGCCCACCCAGATTCAAAGGTAGGAGATTGTACTTCGCAATGAGAGGTGTGTTAAACAATCTGGTGACTGTGTTTAAAACCACCACAGAAAAGCAAAATTAATGAACCAAGACTCAAACTCAGGTATCCTGACTCCAAAGCCAAGCGTTTTTGAATCTTCCATGATGGATGGAGATGTGTGTGTGTGTGTGTGTGTGTGTGTGTGTAATGAATTTTGAATACACAATACAGTTCAGAGCTAATGCAGTATATCAATGAAGGCCTCAGTTCTTCAGATAGGTACAGGAAGACTTATTCTGCTAAAAACATTATTTATGATAAATTATTGAACTGTCTGTGTTCCAGTTTTATGCCTGAAATGTAGATGAGAAGAAGAACACTTATCCCTCTGGGATTACCTCTTTGCCCTTGATTCTGACCAACAAAAAGAGTGTTATTTGGAAATAATATGTCTTAGACAAAAATGCATATCTTAATCATACATGGTACCAGGAACAGGAGGCTGCTCTTAATCTAATACATGTCATGAACTTGTTTATTTTTCAAATTTCAAATGATTTATGTTCATTAAAGCAAGTTTCTAACATTCCTAAAAGTGCCACCAGAAAGATAAAAACTTCCTGTAACCCCATTATCTAAATATTACCAACATTTAAATTTTGCTGTAGTTAATTTTCAAGCTTGATTTATATTTTTCTATATGTAATTTAAAACTCAACTAAATTAAGCTATATTTTATGTACAATAAACTGCATACATTTAGAGTACACAATTTAATGAGTTTCGGAGATGTATATAACAGTGAACATTTTCATCACCTCCAAAAGATTCCTTGTCACCTTTTATAATACATCCTTCTTTCCATCCATAACATCAGGCAACCACAGATCCTCTTTTTGTCACTGTAGATGGAATTTGCCTCATCTAGAATTTCATTTAAATGGAATGATACAGTATGTATTCTTTGTGTGTGGTATCTTTCATTCTGCTTCGTTACCTTGAGATCCATCTGTTTTGCATGCATTGGCAGTTCCTTGGAAAATACTGGCTGTTATTCCATTATGTATTCACCTGTTGATGGACTTTGGGCTTGACTGCACTTTTGTGCTACTGTGAATAAAGCTGCTACGGATATTCATGCACAAGTCTTTGTGTGGCCGTATGATTTCATTTCTCTTTAGTAAATAACTAGGAATGGAATATCTGGGTCATATGGTTGTTGTGGGTTTAACTTTTCGAGAAATATTTTTTTTCAAAGTAAGTGCCTGATGCACATTCTCATCAGCAGTGTATGAGAATTTTGCGTGCTTCAAAACTTTGTCAAAATTAGTAAGGCTGATCCTTTTTAAACATTAACCATTCTAATGGTCATGTAGTAGTATCTCATTGTGGTTTAATTTGCATTTTCCTGATGAATAAAGAGTTTAAGCATCTTTTTATGTGCTTGTTGCCATTCTGAGATGTGTTTTTTTGTTGAAGTATTTCTTCAAATAACTTGCCAGTTTTTCAACTGAGTTTTTGTTTTCTTTTTCTAGAATTATAAGGAGTCTTTATATATTCTGGATACAAGTCCTTTGTCAGATATATGTATTACAGACAATTTCTCCCATTCTGTGGCTTGTCTTGTCTTAGTGATATCTTTAGAAGAATTGTTTTCATTTTTATAAAGTTCAATTTATGTATATATATATTTTCTTTTATGGTTCATGCATTTGGTTCCCCATCTAAGATCTTTGCCTACCCCAATGTCACAAAGACATTTTTCCTGTTTTCTACTAGAAGTTTTGGTATTTACTCTTAGTTCTAGGATACATTTTGAGTTAATATATGTATACAGCATGAACTAAGGGTCTGTGCTCATTTTCTCTAGCATATGGCTCTCCAGTTGTTCCAGCACCATTTGTTGAGAAGGTTTTCCTTTGACAACTTTATGAAAAATCAGTTGTGTATATTTCTGAACTCTCTATGCTGTTGCATTAATCTATATGCCTGTCCTTTAGCCCAAAATGCACTATAGCAAACCTTGAAAACAGGCAGTGTTAAGTCCTCCAGTTTAGTCCTGTTTTAAAATTGCTTGGCTATTCGAGGTTATTTGCACTTCCATATAAATTTTAGAATCACCTTGTTGATTTCTACCAAAAAAAAAAAAAAGCTGCTGGGATTATAAGTAGTATTTCATTTAATCTATAGCTACATCTGGGGGTAAATGGCATCTTAACAATATTAAGTCTTGCAACCCACAAATGTGGTATATTTCTCCATTTATTTAGGTTTTCTTTCATTTCTCTTAGCAGTTTTATGTTGTTTTCATTGAAGAGATCTTGCATGCCTGTTGTTAAACTTATTATTGTGTAGTTTAGATTTTCTTGTACTGTTGGGTGGAATTGTTTTTTAAATTTTATTTTCCAGTTGTTTGCTGCCCATGTATAAAGGTACAATTAACTATATTATATGAAACTTTCATCTTGCAAGCTAAAGTCACTTATTCTAATAGTTGTTTTGTAGATTTCTTATGATTCTTTTTCTAAACAGTCATGTCATCTGCAAAAAATATGGTTTCATTTCCTTTATAATCTGTGTTGTTTATTTCTTTTTCTTGCCATATTGAAATGGCTAGAGCACAGCTGTTTCTGTATGTTTGATTTTCAGCTGTTTGACTATAAGGATAGGTTTTTTTTCCCCCTCATATTTATTCTGTTCCCTGAGCTTTACAAATTTGCTAGTTTACATCTTATGCTAAATTTGGTACATTTCAACCATTATTACTTTAATTTTTAAAGTTATTATTCTGTTTTCTCTCTTTGCCTTCTGCAACTCTTTTTATCCATATTTAAAACTTTTGGTATTGTCCCGTAGATCCCTTAAACACTGTTTATTTTTTTTTCAATCTTTCGTTTCTCTCTTCTTCAGATTAGAGAATTTCTATTAATCTGTTTTCAAGGCAATGATTATTTTCTCTGTTATCTCCATTTTATTAAGCCCATACAGTGGTTAAAAAAAAATCACATATATGTTTATTTTTTTTCGCTTTTAAACCTTCATTTGCTGTATGTATGTTTGTGTATAATTTTCCTGCTCATAATTCTTATATTTTTTATTCATTATAATTATCTTCTTCCTTACCCCATTGAGCACAATTATAGTAGTTGTGTTAAGGTCCTCATCCATCTGCATCATCTTAGGTTGACCTTTGCAGATTGTCTTTTCCCTTGGGAATGGATGAAACTTTCCTGGTTCACCATATGTTGAATAATTTTGGATTGAATTCTAGAAGTTGTGAATTTATTGTATGAAGATTCTTGGATTCTGTTTCTCCAAAGAATGTTCAATGTTGTTTTGCAGGCAGTGAACTTGGTTAGACTCCAGCTGTCTTGCCTGTGGTGAGCAGCAGCTTAAATCTCAGTTATTATTATTACTTTTTTCCTCCAGCTGAGCTGGTTGGAGTCTGCCTTAAACATACACAGTTCAGAGGTCAGCCAGAGATGTGGACAGAGACTACAGACAGGTTACAAAACGCTTCTCTAGGTCTCTCCATTTTTTGGGTCTCTCCCTCACTCCCTGGGAGCATTGGTTGATCTGGGATCCGTCTACTGGGTCCTCAGTCCAGAAAAAATCAGTCTTTGTCCTGTTGTTTCTGTTGCCCTGAGCCATACAGAAACTGTGACTACCCTCAGGACCAACCCTGAAACATAGGAAATTCACCCAATGCTTCCTGCTTTCTCCAAGTTTCAACTCCTTCCCAAAACATACCTGCTTTTATTTACTTTCCAGAGCCCTCAGGTAGCATCTTTTTTTTCTTTTTTTGTCCAAAATTTATTGTTGTTATCTGCAAGAGGGTTGGCCTGCCAATATTTTACTCCTTTATGCCATAAGCAGAATCTCTACTATATTCAATGATTATTATTTTATAATATAGAGTTTATGTTTTTTACCCTCCTTTCTCAAAGTGGATATTGGGCAGACACAAATAATTTCTACAGCATCTCATCCTCATCAAGACCCTTTTAATATTCCAGCATAATTAATTATTCCCCTCAAGTTGGACATTTCCATTTTTCTGTATTTATAACTAACATGGCAGTGAGTGTAACGCTGCATAAAGCCTCTCCTATATTTAGGACGGTTTCCTTCGGGTGAATTCCCAGAAGTGGGTCAAAAGGGATGGAGATTTTTTAAGGCTCTTTTTTATATTGCCAAATTGCTTCCCAAAAGGGCTGTGCAAATTTGCAATGCTTGCAGCAATTTAGGAAAATGATCATTTCATAAAACCCTTGCCAGCGCTGGATATTATTAAACCAAGAAATAACATTTTTCTATTTGAAGAGATGAAAAATTATAACCAGGAATTTATGAACACATATACACATAATATTTTAATGCCAGAAGATAGATTTTTCTGGTTCTATGACCGGAGACTCTAAAATGAAATAAAGGTTATTACAGAGAGGAAGACTCTGAAAGATGAAATTCTGTACAAATAATCACAAAGAATTACAATGAAGGAGGAATTTGGGAAGCATAGAGGGGGAAGCTATATTTGCACAGGAAACTAATACATGGAAAAAAGGCCGAAATGTGGAACAGTTTAGCCTGAACTTATGAAAATACTCCCAGAAAGGCTGAGACTTCAAATTTGTCAGTGCCTGGTGGGCAAATTTGAAAGAAGACAAATAAAACAAGCTTTTAAAATTGCTTTTGGAACAGTAAGAACAAGAAAATGATTGTCCCATTGCATGAAACAACTGAAACCTTATAACCAGATGAAAGTATAAAACTAAATTCATTCTGAGTCTGTCAGATCTGTCACTTAAATCAAGAAAAAAATCTGAAAACTAGGAAAGGGAGAATAAAGATGTTTCATAAGGAATGGAGTTCTAACACACAGAGGAGGTACTAAGTATTTACTTTGAAGTGTCTTCCTCAAGTTCAGTCTCTAGACCCAAGCAAATTACTTTTCCAGGGCTAAAATAATATGAAGATATGTTTTCAGAACCACAAAGTTACTTACACTCTTGGAGGAATAAAGGTAGGCAGAGAAGCTTCCAAAAATCTGAAACGCACAAATCTTATCCTGATTTCAAGTAAGTGGTGAAGCACTTTTGAAACATGATTTTGATCCTCAAGAATGATAAGATCAGTTGGCCAAATTTACATAGTGAGTGTGTGGGATCAGAAGTTGGGAGCATTAGAAGCCATCTTGGGTTCACTGCAAATAAATCATGCCAGGTGAATTGCAGTTCTACTTTGGATATATTTGTTGCACAGGTAGATCAGGGAGATACCATGAAACAGGATATCTGCATGTCAGCAAGGTATTTGACACAGCTTCTCCTAGGTGTATTGCTTTTTACATGTGTTTATCTGAATATTCCATCTTCCCAATTAAGTGCAAATTCTGTGATGCCAGGGAATATTTCTGTTTACTCTCTACTGCGTATCCATTACCTGGTGTATTATAGGCTCTCAACAGATATTTATTGAATGAACAACACTTTTTTGTTGGTTTTCAAAGGAGGAAATTGTAGAGTGCTTGATAGTATAGTCAGTTTTATTCAATTTTATGTTTCCAAAGAGTTTTCATTAAGGGACTGATGTCAATTTGAAGAGAGTTCTATAGCCATGAGCTATCAAGTGCTATTCTCCATCTAGTTCTCTTCAGCACTGATGTCCTTGCCTTAGGTAAGGGGAGGTCTGGCATGGAACTCTGGGAACAGCAAGGACCACAGTTAGACTTCCCAATGCATTCCTTCTCTGTACTGGCTGTATGGCCTTGCCGAAGACAAATAATCTCTGCACACATCAGTTTCTTAATATTTGAAACAAAGATGCCAGCATCGACTTCATTATACTCTTAAACGTACTATATGATTTTAAGTTACATAAACATCTGATCTATGACTTGACATGTTGTAGACACTCAGTAACCTTTCATTCCTTTTCTTACCTCCTGTTCCTTTTCATATTTATCCAGTTCACAAGGGGCATATAGTCAGGGAATAATGAAAACATGAGATCACAGGATTAGGACCAAAAATATCCTGAGATACTAGAAGAAAGGGCTGAAATAGATACAATTTGGTAGTTTAAAATGTTTTTTACTTTGGTTTTAGAAAAATCAATTTTACAAATACATGATGGGAAAGACCAGATTTATTTGCAGTGCATGTGAACAAAGAACTGAGGGCATATTGGACACAGGTCAGCTGCCGGTAGAGCGGAAGCAGTCCTGGACTGCGTTATTATAAGTCTTGTGTTCAGAGAAAGGGAGGTGACAGTCCGTTTCTGCTTGGTGTAGGTCAGAACACACCTGGATTATCATGCCTAGTTCTGGACATCAAAACTCAAAAAGGAGTTGAGCAAATTGGACTATGTTGAAAAGAATCTGACAAAATGAATTTGGAATATGGGATGCACATCACAATCACAAAGACTGGAAAACAGTGATGCAATACCCAGTGTTACAGAGGAAGTAGTGAAATAATCACTCCTATATACAACAGATCAGGATGAAATTAGTATAACCTTTCTGGAGGACATCTTGACAATATGGATCAAAAGCTGTAACTGTGTCAATACCCTTTGACCCAGCGATTCATCTTTTTACTCTCAAGAAAATTCTACACATGGAAGCGTAGGGATGTGCAGAAAGATTTATCTTTAGGAAGGTGTGATGTAATATTACAGTGAAAATTGGAAACAATATAAAATGTAAACAATAGAGAATTGATTTAAAATATACATCGATAGAGTGGAATATATTGCAGGCATTAAATGATATTGGAGTCAATACTTAATGATATGGGATAATGTGTGTGACATAGTTTATTTAGCTTTGTCTTAATTCCACAAGCAATCTCAATTCATTAAGAAAAAAAAAAAACAGGAAGGTGAACAAGAAGAAATCTCAGTATTCAGAGAAAACACTATTAACACTTTGGTGGTTTTAGATATCTAAACATGTATAGATGATGATATTGATATACATATAAATCTAGATATAGATCTGAATGTGTGCATATGCACACACATTTGATATATGTAATTTATGTAATAGCAAAAGTGTGAAGAGTATAGTTGGATCCCGATATGTATTTCTGACATAAGGGAATAAATCAATATATGCTTAGATATTTTTAACAAAACTCACAAGATGTACTCATGTAAAAAGACCATAAAATCTAGTTGTAAAAACATACGCATATAAAAGGTAAAAACCTAGAAGTAAGGAAGGTCAATTGGTAGGGATAGTATTTGACTTGGTTATTACTTTCTTCTTTGTGCTTTCTTATTTTTTTTTCTAATTTTCTACAATAAATAGGCATTGACTCTGTATCTAAAAAATCATACTCTTGGTAAAATGTGTGATATCAGGAATGGCTGAAGGTATTAGTAGGGATATTTTGCTTGGATGGAAAGATTGTAAATGGGCACAGGAGCAGTCTTCAGACAGCTGAAAGGCCATTGTATGGGGTCATGGAACAGCCTGAGCCCATGATTCTAAAAGGTTGGACAGAATCTAGAGGGGACTTTCATTCTTGGCCAGCCTCACAGACCCGAACCTGCTCTCTTACTCTCTTGTATATACCTTCTGGGCCTGCCACTGTATTCTAGTCTTGGCCATTTATGAGCTTGGTGACCTGGAGTAAGTCATTTGTAGTGTCTTTGATTCGGTCTCCTTATCTTTCAAATGAGGATAACAATAGCTCATGCAATTATTGTGAGGGTCAAATGAATCACTGTCTTTGGGAAGAAAGTAAAGTGTTGTTATGTAATACTGGGTTGGCCAAAAAGTTGGTTCGGGTTTTTCCATAATATCGACCTTTTTAGGCCAACCCGGTATTTATTAGTTGTTAATGCTTTTTTTTTTTTTTTTTCAGTCATACAGTATGTTATTAATAGGACAGACTTAGGATGTGGGTCTCTGGACACCCGGTTCGTCTTTCCATTGCTCAGGGCTGCCATACAGGGACAGGTTGGAAGGAGTGTGGATGTTTTTGTAGGACTAGACAAAGGGGAGTGTTGTGATTACCTACTACTTCATAGTACCCCACCCCAAACTCAGTGCCTTAAAACAACAGTCTTATTATGCTCATGGATTCTTGAGTCAGGAATCCATAAACAAGAAAGGGAAGATAGACTGTGTCAGCTTTACAATGACTGAGACTCAGCTGGAAATACTCAAACACCTGTGGGTGACTCAGATGTCTGGAGGCTAGAATCAACTAGAAGCTTCTTCTCTCACATTTTTGCCACCTGGACTGAGATACCTTTTTTTTTTTTTTAACCATCTTTACTGGAGTATAATTGCTTGACAGTGTTGTGTTAGTTGCTGCTGTATAACAAAGTGAATCAGCTATATCCACACATATATCCCTGTATCCCCTCCCTCTTGCATCTCCCTCCCACTCTCCCTATCCCACCCCTCTAGGTGGTCACAAAGCACCGAGCTGATCTCCCTGTGCTATGCGGCTGCTTCCCACTAGCTATCTATTTTACATTTGGTAGTGTATATATGTCCATGACAGTCTCTCACTTCGTCCCAGTTTACCCTTCCCCCTCCCCACTGGACTGAGATATCTTGAAAGCTGGGCTCAGCTGTGACTGTTGACTGGACCACTTACACTTGGCCTTTCCTTGTGGCTAAGACTTCTCACAGTGAGGGGCAGGTTTCCAAAAATGGAGTAAGTGTCTAGAGAATCAGCATGTCAAGAGAGCCAAGCAGATGCTGCATCGCCTTTTATGACCCAGGCCAAAAGTTATGCAGAGTCATGCCTCTTTATTAAAAATGCATGCCTAGGGGCTTCCCTGGTGGCGCAGTGGTTGAGAGTCCGCCTGCCAATGCGGGGGACACGGGTTCATGCCCCGGGCCGGGAGGATCCCACATGCCGCGGAGCAGCTGGGCCCGTGAGCCATGGCCGCTGAGCCTGCGCGTCTGGAGCCTGGGCTCCGCAACGGGAGAGGCCACAACAGTGAGAGGCCCACGTACCGCAAACAAACAAACAAACAAACAAAACCAAAAACAAATGCATGCCTAAGGCAGCCCAGATTCAAGGTGAGAGAAATTAGCCTTCACCTTTGACAGGGGAGTGGGAAAAGTCACATTGCAGAAGAGAATGTGGGATGGGAGATTTTGTTATGGCTATCTTTGGAAAATCCAGCCTCCCACAGGAAGCAATGGAATATTCCAGAAGATAAAGCTTTACTGTCATGAGATACTGCGTTAAGCTTGATCGGAGAGCTTCCCCTCCACAGGCAAGCAGTTCTTTGGGCCAAAATCTGGGGATAAATTGAGATTTGTCCTTTCTTGGATAGTGGAATGATCACCTCTGGGATGGCCATATTACACTAAAGGTCAAGTGAGGAATAGCTTAAGCTGGAGCAATAAAGACAAATCTATTTTTAAAAAACAAACATAACTTTTATTAAGTATGTTTTTTTACAGTAACCAAGCATTAGATATTCATTGGAGGAAAATTATAAAATGCAGATGAAGAACAATAAGAAAAATTTTAAAAATACTCCAAATTTTACTACCCAGGGAATAACCACTAGAGTATCTTCATATATTTCTTTCAGTATCTTTTTGTGTGTGTGCGTATGTGTATATAAGTATATATATATATATATTTATATATATGCATACATTTACATACTTTATGTGTGTGTGTATTTTTAAAACAATAGGATCGTTTTGCACTTACAGTTTTGCAATTTGCTTTTTTAAGCTTGGTTCATAACCCTAGATCATGAATATCTCAGAATGACTTCTACTTTCCTCTTCTTTATTTTTTAAATTAAAATATATTTAATTTTATTACACATACTCAGTGGAATTCACACCACATATCAGCAAATATGTATAAATTTACACACGTGAAATCCCTCTTTGTATTCTTCTCTGTTTACTTTTCCATTCAACAACATACCATGGGGAGGTTTGCATGTCAGTAAATAGAGATTTATGTCACTGTATTTAATGATCTCATAAAAGTCTGTATTAGAGATATGCCACCATTTTGTTTTTTTTTTTTTTTTGCGTTATGCGGGCCTCTCACCGTTGTGGCCTCTTCCATTGCGGAGCACAGGCTCCGGACGCGCAGGCTCAGCGGCCATGGCTCACGGGCCCAGCTGCTCCGCGGCATGTGGGATCCTCCTGGACTGGGGCACGAACCCGCGTCCCCTGCATCGGCAGGCGGACTCTCAACCACTGCGCCACCAGGGAAGCCCGCCACCACTTTTTTGAGCGGTCCCCTATAAATGGGCCTCTAGGTCATATATTTTTTTTCCTGAAATTATAAACAATCATGTTTAATTATATTTTACCATAAAGATATTTTTTAACCATAAAGATCAATTTAAAGAAATTCAACATGAATCCCAAGAATGCTGCAGAATCTTCTTCTCTGGCGACCAGACAAACCTGGATTTGAATCCAGGTCCTGCCACCTCCTGGCTTTGTGACTATGGACCAGGAGGGCCATGTCTCCCAGACTCTGTTTCCATGTTGGAGGAAGAGGAATATGTGTAGTCACCTCTGGGTGAAGTGCCTGGCCCTGTGCCTGGCCTATCGTGGTACCTGATGACAGGTGGCAGTTGTGGTCAGAGCATCTCCAAATGGTGGATGTGTGTGAACCTCTGTGGTTTAGCCCTAGAGCTCAGAGCAGTTATGAGCTGTGTGGTTTAGGGTGTGGGAAGTTTAGCCACTTTTGTCCTCTTCCCTTGACTGGTACCATTTGTATTCCCTGGACAGCTGGGGGTCAGATGGGTTTTGCATTCCCAAGCTACATATTTCTCTATCTGGCACAGTTCTGGGCAATCTAAAAATGCAGTATCGCTGTCACCAGCTCGAGGAAGACACGGAGTCTGAATAATTTAACATGTCACCACCATCCATCATGATACCAAGAGCACGGGAGATGGAGGTGGAGGAGTGGGTCAACTGGGGGCTGCAGAGCAGGTTTGTGGACAGGGCAGCCCAGTAAGAGAAAGTACATTTGCAGTGAGTTAATCCTCAGGCCCAGGATAGACTATACATCCTAACAATTGCTCCAGCCTTTTCCATAACATGGCTTTCAAGTTGTTCAGATGCCCTGATTTGCCCCAGAGCAAACCTGGGGTCAGGTTTCTCCTTGCCACAAAGTATCTGTGTCATCTTGGGGGAGTCTCTGTAAACTTCTGAATGTCTCAGTTTACTTATCAGCAGAATTGAGGTAATTCCCATGTAGAGGGCTCGGCGTCATGCCTGGAATATTTTAACTGCTTCCTCACCAGGAAGGAAACTCCAGAACGTAGGAAGTTTAGTCTGTTTTATTCACTGCTTTATCCTCCCTCAGTGCCCAGAAACAATGTTTTGATACAGAGTGGGCATTTGTTCAATAATCGTTGAATGAATGAATGAAAAAATGAGTGTTGTGGTTATTTGAGGTGACTACTGGGTCCGGGACAGACTGACTGGCCACCTTCTGTGACCTCAAACACTGGATCAGGACGCCTTGAGCCTGGACGCTTTCAACAGGGCTCTGTGATGTCTCCACTTTGCTCTCACAGTTCCCCATTATACAGGGTTTTTTGGGGGGATATGCGGGCCTCTCACTGTCGTGGCCTCTCCCGTTGCGGAGCACAGGCTCCGGACGCGCAGGCTCAGCGGCCATGGCTCACGGGCCCAGACGCTCCGCCGCATGTGGGATCTTCCTGGACCGGGGCACGAACCCGTGTCCCCCGCATCGGCAGGTGGACTCTCAACCACTGCGCCACCAGGGAAGCCCCCATTATACAGTTTTATCATGAGTCTTGTGAGGTTGCAAAGCAAACAGAGGGTCTCTCTCTCTTTTTTTTAAACATTTTATTTATTGAGATAAAATTCACATAACATAAAATTAACGATTATCTATTTAAAAGTGCGTAATTCATTGCCATTTAATACATTCACAAGATGTGCAACCATCACATGTCTGTTCCAAGACATTTCCAGTACATCAAGAGGAAACCCCGTACTCGTTAGCAATCACTCCCTATTCTTCTCTTCCCTCTGCACAGCCCTGGCAATCACTATGTCTTACTTATTTCAGATGTGTTCTATAAATAGAACCATATAACATATGACTTTTTATGTCTGGCTTCTTTCACTTAGCAGAATGTTTTCCTCAGATCCAAAGTGCTGTTTGCAAGGTCCATCCATGTTGTAACATGTGTCCAGCATTCATTGTTACGGCTGGATAATATTCCATTGTGTGAATATACCCCATTTTGTTTATCTGTTCATCAGCTGATGGACATGTGTCTTTCCGCTTTTGGCTATTGTCAGCAGTGCTGCTATGAATATTCATGTACCAGTATTTATTTGAATACCCTCTCCAGTTCTTTTGGATATGCCTAGGGGCAGAATTCCTGGGTCATGTGTAATTTTGTGTTTAACTTCTTGAGGAACCAACTGTCAAACTGTCTTCCACACTTTCTGCACCGTTTTGCATTCCCACCAGCAATGTATGAGTGTTCCAGTTTCTCTACATCCTTTCCAACACCTGTTATTTTCTCATTATTTTGATTGTGGCCAACCTAGTGCCTAAGAAGTGGTATCTGTCTCATTGTGGCTTTGATTTGCATTGCCCTAATGACTAAGGGGGGTTCTGAATCAGACAAAATCCAGGTTCAAACTGGGGGGCTCCGCGACTTATAATTTGTGTGATCTTAGATAAGCAGTATTGAGGTTCCGAAGGTTGGTTTGCCCCTCAGTGAAGCTGGGGTGATTCTTACCTCTCAGACCCCATGTGAAGTGTGGATGGGGTATTGTGTATAAGGTGTCCAGAGCGGTGCTTATCCCACTATGGTATGTGCTTTGCCCGTCTTCTTCATGCTCCATCCCAGACCACTCAGGACCAGAAGGAACAGAGGCCTGTGGAACAAGGGCAAAGGAGCTGCTGCTTCCTCTCCTTTCCTCTTGCCAGCCTCTGCCATTCTCACTTTCTCTCGGCCCCTAAATAGAAATACTTGAGCAGCCCTGTGTAATTAATGGCTGTACTTTAGTTCACTGTATCACCAATTTCATATTAAAATGCTAGCAGAGGGGGCCCTTTTCCATTTGTCTGAATCATCTCCAAGTCAGTCTGGAATTGGCCTGTGGCCCCTGCAGGTTCTATGGACACTCAGAGGTTGTTCGCCTTGGGTGGCTGTCACCTCCCTACAATGTCACAGAAGGCAGGGAGTCGCCACTCCCACTCCGTGGCATTTCCATTTCTTCTCCTAAACCCAGGCAAGCACTGAATGAACGAGGAGTGTGCCCTCACTCTCACTTCTCTGATGTTTGTGCTGTTTACATACACCGCATCGTTTTCCTCATAGCGACCATGTGAGCTGAGAGTTACTGCCCTCTTTTTAAAGATGAATTCAGACAGTTTGGGGGCCTTGCCCAAGCCCACACAGCTAATAAGTGGGACCACGGTTAGAACGCATATCTGACTCCAGTAGCCTGATTTCTTGTACAGAAGTGCATGACCTTTCATGACTCATGGATTAAACCAATCTAAAAACCTACTAGCCTTTAAGTGCCTGAGGGCAGAGACAATGCTATTGTCTTTTAATGGAATCTGAACTACACTATTTTTCATCCAAATCACATTAAAAAAAATTCAGCACCTTAGTGGGGCCCATGGCTCATTCATCTCTCCAGATTCTGGTCCTTAATTATACCCAGGAAATGTCTCATATAAGTGCCTTCAGAACTGTGGTCTCTGATATGATAGGCAATTGAAATGTGGCTAGTCTGTGCTGAGATGTGCTGTGAGCATAAAATATACACTGGATTTTGAAAACTTGTGAAAAATATATTAAATATTTCAGTAATAATAATTTTATGTTAATTACCAGCTAGATGAGAATATTTTGAATATATTGGTTGAATCCAATATATTCTGAAAATTAATTTTATCTGTTTATTTTTTACCTTTTTAATGTGGCTAGTAACATTTAAAATTGCATCTGTGGCTTGCATTATATTTTGGGGTTGACGTAGAGGCAGCCTCTCTGAGCCTCAGTTTCAACTCTGAACATGGTACCTTGGTACTTACAGGAGGGACGTGAGGGCCAGAGTTGTGGGAATGGAGGTGGGACCTGGAGAAGCCAGGGGCTTGGTCTTGGGGTATGGGAACATGTGGAATGCTGGAGGCATCCCTAGGATCTAGCTGAGTGTGATGAGACTTCCTATCTATAGTACAATTGCTGAGGTTCCAGGGAGGAGCGGTGAAGAGTGGAAAATGTGCCCTGGTGCTGGGGGCCAGTGACGGACTTGCTAATCCTCAGAGGTCATGATCATCAAGCTTTTGCTACCGCTCTACCTCTGCTCTCACGCACACACACACACATGCACACGCACACACACACACACTTTCCCTGGTTATCGTAGCCATGAGGCAGGCTTTGCAGGCAGACCTGATTTCAATCCCAGCTCCCTCACTCAGCACCTCTCATCACCTCTCTCTGAGGCACGGCTTATTCATCTGCGAAGCAAGGTTCACAATGCCTTCCTTACAAGGATGGCTGTGGGCATTAAATGAAGTCTTTGCTCATATGTTATTGTACGTCAGCCTCGGGACTAAGGGAATAGAGTGCAGCCACTGTCTGGATTTGAACTGTGGGTTTATAGCTTATGAGCTGCGTGACCCCGGGCAGGTTACTGACTCTCCTTGTGCCTTCATTTCCTCATCTGTTAAAAGGGGAAGGGAAGTATTAACCTGCTTCTTAGGGTTACTGTAAGGATTAAACAAGGCAATGCAAGCAAAGGGTTTAGAACCATGCCTGGCAGAGGGACAGTGCTATGGGAGGCTTAGCTTTTCTTATTATATCCGAATTGCCTGGTGACTTTGCCATCCCCCCACTCCCCCTCACCCCCTGCCACAGCTAGACTGTCCCAGTAGGGAAAGACTCCTGTCTGAATTCTGTCTTCCACATTCACCATAGTAGGCCATTTGTTTGGGAAAGGAAGGAAGATGAGAAAGAGGAGGAGAGGAAGGAAGGAAGGGAGGGTTTCGCTGGAATGTTTAAAAGTACTGCAGTAGCAGTAAAGGGCATGGAGTAGACTCCTGACAGGCAGATCCCTGCCTTTTCCTCTGCCGCCCAAACACAGCAGGAAGTATGACAGATGCTTCCTGTATTTGAGACAGCTATTTCATCACATGCCTTCATTTTCCCCTTGGCCAAAAATTATGTGTAGATGAACAAAAGTCCCTCCCTCCCTTCCTTCCTTCCTTCCTTCCTTTTTCTGTAACAGTAAAATATTTTAATGGAAATTTTAAAAGCCTACTGGTCTCTAAGACCTCTGCTCTTCCACTGCTTCCAGAATCTCCACGGGGCATCCGCCAACTCCATTTCAAAGGAGAGCCTTTAAATGCAGAATTGCATCCGGTAGAATCTGGAGTCTCCTGCCCTCTCCAGGTCCAGCTTTTAGTTGCTGGGGATTGGGGAGATGAGCACCAAGGGACAGGGACAGATAGTGGCTGAAGACACATTTGGGAACAGTGATCAGGTATTGTTGTCCCTTGTCCTCTCCCGTTCATTACAACACACTGTCTCCAGGAAGCAGGAGGCCAAGTATTCATCTTTTCCATTTTACAGAGCATTAAACTGAGAAACAGTGTCATAACGGTTAAAAATTTGAGCTTGGCCGTCGGACACCCTTGGGTACCAAGTCTGACTTCACTCATTGTTCACAAATCACCTTCCTTTCTGAACACTCGTTGCTTCGTCTGTAAAGTTGGCATCATGATACCTCCCTCCCACGAGGACTGAGAGTTTGGAATGAGGTGATGTATGCAAAGCTCATAACACAGCACTTGACACCTTGATGCTTAAAGGACAGTCTTCTTTCCCCAAGGTTCCCTCTTGAGTTGTTTGCAGGGAAAGCAGTTTACATACTGGAGAGCCCAGATTTGGAGCTGGACAGTGTAGCCCTGAGTCATAACTCTCCTACTCATCAGTTGTGTGACTTCTGGCAAGTAACTTTGCCGATGTGTGTCTTTACATTATTGTCTTGTATGTTAATTACGCCTTCCTTACGAGTATATCACAATGAGGATTGTATGTAATAATGTATAGACATCTTCTAGATACATAGTAGCTTGCTACATGTGTTGCTGGAATGAACGAATGTGTAATAACTGTTATAGAAAGCATGTCTAAGAGTGGGATTTTTGTGGACCGAACATCATTTCAGATGCCCCACCAGAGGAAATGACAAAGTAAATCCTTTCACAACTTGAACAACATTTTCCTCTAACGTATATTTTTCTTTTCTTCAGGTGGAATTTTTGGAATAGGTAATAGGTTTGCACAGTGCCTGATGCAAACGATACAAAACATTTACAGGGAGAAGTAGTCCTCCTCCAGCGCCATCCTTCAGCCACTTAACGTCTCCACCCAGGACAACCATGTTTACCAGATCCTGGAGTCTCCTCCCAGATATAGTTGGTGTAGCTGTCTGAAGCTCCATTCACTAAACAGTCTCCTAAACCAAACTCCCTCTTGTTTCCCACCCCAGCATGCTGTGAGGCTCTCCCATCACCATTTATTCTCTAGGGTAAAGAGTCCACCAGTCCTTTAAGCCCTCTCTTTCCACATCCTGGACTAAAAAGAAATAAATAAATAGAGCACAGAGAAAATAAAAATTACCCATATTTCTCCCTGAAGAATTAACCGTTATTAGTAATTTGGTATATTTCTTCCTAGCCTTTTTTCCTTTATCGGTTTTGTAATCAACCATTCCTAGCGTATGAATACATCGCCTTTTTCCCCCTCCACGTTCCTCTGAGTTTCTCTCTGAAGCATCCCTTGCACTCATCTCTTCCTCTGCATCCTCACCACCCCTGGCCTCACCTAGACCCCCATCTCCTCTTACCTGGTGATCGCTGAGACTCCTGGCTCTGCTCCCTCCCTGGCACCCATTCTGAGGTCTGTGAGCCACCGTCATGTCCCTCCTGGCATGTACAGCTGCTGAACTGATTCTCTCGCTTCAGAACCTTCCGTGACATCCAAAATGAAGCCCGCAGTCCTCAGTGTGGTACTTCCCCTGGGACGCTCCCACAGATCCTTCCCAGTCAGCACCCGCACTCCCCCTCCCCAGGGTTATCTCCAGCTCTTACCTCTCCTCCCAACTCCATCTTCTACCACTGAAGCGCCCCATCCATCCTTCCATCCCTGACCTAAAATCTCCCTTCCTCCATAAAGCCTTCCCGGTCCTCCGTGCTGGGATGGATTGCTCTCTTCCATATTCCCCGTGTCTCATTGTGTGGGAAACATGGCCATGAGTTAGATTAAAGGCTCCTTAGGATCCCATTTGTCCCCATGACTAGCTTACGATCCCCTGGCTGGCAAGGACCGGGTGGTATCTATCTTTGCTTGTCCTGTGTCTGGCTCTGGGCCTGGCATAGAGGAAGCACTTGACTGAAACGTGTGTGTGAAATTAAGTCACCTGGAATGTTTTCTCAGAGGTAGGTTCATCATTCTAAGCAACAATGTACCTATCAATTATCTGGTACCCACCCCGGACCAGGTATTTAAGTATCATATCTCCTTTAATCTTCAAAGCAACCCCACAAGGTTAACAGCTTTTCCCCTGTTTTAGAAAGAAAGAACCCAGGACTCAGAAAGGTGAGGCATCTCCTCAAGGTCACACAGCCCCACGGCTGCCAAGCCATGGTTAGAACCCAGGTCCGAGTCATGGCAGAGCCTGAGCGCCTTCTATAAATCATGCCGACTCCTGGGCCACTTGGGATTTACAGAAAGGAGTCTGGGGATGGGCTTGCTCATCTTCGGGGTGGATGAGGGATTGAACAGGCTTCTGGAGGCCTGTGGTGACTGATGGGTTGTGATTTCTGCACAGGGGGAATCAGCTTTGGGAGAACCAAGGGGACGTCGGGTTCAGAGGCAGACGATGAAACGCAGTTGACATTCTACACGGAGCAGTACCGAAGCCGTCGCCGCAGCAAAGGTAACAGAGTCCTTGAGAAGGTTCCAGAACCAGGGTTTGGAGGAAAATCTGGGAAGCAGCTTTTGTGCTTCAAAACAAACCCTAAATCTTCTTCAGCCTGGTCCCTACCTAGTTAACACTGAACTTGGAGTCTGATACCCTGAATACCCAGTCTCTGTCTGCTTTCTGTCTTACCCCATTCCTCAAAGGATTTAAGTTTATGCAGTTTTTAAAAAATCCATCACAATAGAGAATCGGATTGAAAGGAAAATCGGAGTAAGGAAAATAATTCAGATTCAGCTTAGATGTATGCACGGTAATCCGTGCCATGCTGTGTTGTGTAGTTCTTAGAAGGAGCTGACAGCTTAACTCAGAGATTCTTAGCAACCAAAGTGCAAAAGGACACATACAGCTGTAGAATGCACAGGGTCTACGGGATAAAACTAGCGTTTGCTCAGGAAATTCTATTTACCTGACACAGAGACCAGGCAGAGAGTTCTCCAGCTGGTTCCAATAAACAGGACTCTGGGAGGGCTTCCTGGAAGTCGAAGCTAGACAATGACCTGGGCCCAAACTTGGCTTTGTCACTGTTCATCCACAGAACAGAAGCAGTAATCCTAACATTCCCATGTTTAAGATGGGGTAGCAATACCTCCCTCTCAGGGTAATGGTGGGGTTAGATGGAAACATGAGCATCTCCTGTTTTGTTTTTGTTTATTAGTTTTCTTAAATTAATTAATTTATTTTTAAAAATATTTGTATTGGGTATAATTGATTTACAGTGTTGTTAGTTTCACGTGTACAGCAAAGTGAATCTGTTATACAAATACATATATCCACTCTTGTTTAGATTTTTTCCCATATAGACCATTACAGAGTATTGAGTAGAGTTCCCTGTGCTATACAATAGATAACTAGTAAGGACCTACTGTAGAGCATCTCCCGTTTAACTACAACTCCCGGCAACAATTTTTCCCTTTCTCCACGGCCACCATCCTAATGTCTGTCCCCTGCATCCTTTGCTTAAAAACTGTTACAGTTACCTTCTCAATATTCTCACCTACTGTTTCCAACCCATTTTCAACCCTGCAGCCAGAGTGATCATTTTAATAATGTAACTAGGGATCATGTTGCTGCTTCTGTGCTTAGAAGCTTTAATCCGTCCTTTTGCATTTGGGAGAGAATGTGAAGTTCTTGCCACACCTACGATCCCCTGAGTGGTCTGGCCCTGCACATCTCTCCAGGGCTCTGTCTGCTCTGCTACCCAGCACTCTTCTCCAGCACTTCCCCATCTGTCCCACCAGAAACTTCACAAACATTTTCTCCCAGAACACTTCCCCCGCCCTCTCCGACTCACTCCTACTCACTCTGACATCTCCATTTAAATGGCGTGTCTTAGCTGAGCCATCCTACATACAATTTCCCTGTCTCATTCTACACCAGCTCCTGTGCTGTTCCCTCTGCAGACTTTCACCCCTGGAATTTTACATTTACCGATACGTTCTCTGGGCAATGTTTGTACCCTCCACTGAACTGGAAGTTCACGAGAACAGGTACCTCCATTGTCACTTGTATCCAGCTTTCCATCCCTGCATCAAACACAGGGATGGGTCCATATTTTTGGTTCAACTATAGGTTCATATATTTGAACAAATGAAGGATTAATGAATGAATGAAATAAATTCCTATTCCAGTGTCCGGATTATTACGAGCGCTCAGGGTGAATGGTGGTTTTCCATCTGGCCCTCCTTGTTTTCTCTCACTCCATTCCCAGTTACTGGGGGGAAAAAAAAAAAGGTCTCCTCTCCTTTCCCCTTCTCTTTTCCGCTCCTGGTGAGTAGAACTAAGGCCTCAGGCCTGCCCATTCTTCCACCTCAAGCCGCCGGGGAAGGATGTGCCTGGTAGTCAGAGGAGGGCCTGAGTACTGATGTCGAAAGCCGGTTCTGCCTGGGTTCTTCAAGCACGGTTGGAGCAAGTGCAACCTGAAGGGATGTAACAAGTCGGGGAGGTTCTCTGGCATATGTGCCCAAGGCTGATGGTAGAGAGAGGACATGAAGTGGGAGGAGAAAAGAGGCAGCTCACAGGTGTTTCCTCCCTAGGTCCCTCTCTTTAGCCTGTCCCGTGAGAGAAATAGAAGTGGCACTGGATTCAGCCAGTCCTGGCTGTGAATTCTGACTTCACCTCGTCTGCTTTGTGTGGCCGTGGATGGGGCTTTTCACCTCTGGGTCCTTCTCTCTGTATAAAATCGAGCTATTGATAACTACCTCGCAGAGCCAGCGAGTCTAGAGATGGAAGGTTATGGGACTCACCCCGAGGTGCTCAGAAATTTTTGTTCTTTCCTCCTGAAACTCCCCTTCCCTTGAAAACAGTCTGCACCCTAAAGTAAATCAGCTAACATCTCAATTTTGGCAATAGGGTCTACTGGAAAAGAGATTTATGATATAGTCTGAAAATCAACCCTTTCTTCCCTGAGCCTCAGGTTCTTTGTCAGGGAAATGGGACTGTTATTCCAAGGTGTCTGCTATGGCCAGGCAGAACCCCATCCCAAAGCAAAGAACTGTAGTCATCAATATGGTGAGTGGGTGGAGAGGAAGAAAGACAAAGGGACCGAGAAACAGAGACTGAGAGACATGTGCGTCTGGTGGGATTTCCCTAATCAGAAATCAGCAACCTTTCTCTGTAGATGGTTAATCAGTAAACATTTTCAGCTTTGCAGACCTTACAGTCACGATTGGAACTACTCAACTCTGCCATCTTACCTTGAAAGCTGACACAGACAGCACATAAAGGAATGAACATAATGTTTCCTAATCAAACTTCATTTCCAAAAGCAGATGCTGGTTCAGATTTCACCAGTGGCTCACAGTTTGATGACCCCTACCCTAAACCATGCATATCATACAGGTCACCTGTAGGACTGATCCAGGAAGCAGGAGTGAAATCTCACAGTGCTTCGTGAAATGAATCTGATCTCAGGGCATACGTGGTCTTGCTGCTGAAAGGAGTTTTTTTGTGAAGCAAAGAGTTTTATGTTTGGGCAAGTGAATACCCATCTACTCCATCATTTGTTTGGGGTGTGCCAATTCTGATGGTATTTGACAGAACTAACTGTTGAGGTAGCTGGATATGGTAGGTTCCCACTTGGCAGAATTCCACCTTTATTAACTAGAGATGACACCGCACACAACAGAAGACTCTGGACTCATAGTCCGGAGATGTGGAGTGAAGTCTGTAGTCCCACCACCAACACACTCAGAGAGCCTTGGCGAGCGTGTGCCCTCTTGGGACCTCAGTTTTCCTATCTGTGAAACAGGATATTTACATGTCATGTCATCAAGTCTGAAGCTCGTTTTAATCTAACCTACATTTAGGGAATGATGCTGGGCAGTGTGGGAAACAGGGCCCGGGCCCCCAGCCTCAAGGTGGTTATAACCTCCTTGCAGGGGGAATGCAGCTCACACAGAGAAGCGATGCTGATCAGGATAAGCTCATGTATGACTGAAGGTCCAGATGAGAACTGCAGATGGCGTGTCCAGCCACAGGCACAGGGCTGAGCAGGAGACAGAGCAGTACAGCTGCTGCTGATTCCAGCAGTGCAAGCACCCAGCATCAACCTCCCAGCCCAGCTCTGCGCGGGTGGCTGTGTGGCCTTGGGCGAGTCTCTCTCACTCTCTGGACCTCTGTTGGTTGCTCAGCCAGCTCTGGAAACTCAGGTTATCTGATTCCCAATCCCATGCACTTTCCTCTAATCTTTGCTGATTAGTTCCCCAGCAAAGAGAACCAGGGCATGAATGCCCCCTGATTTTGCTTATTTTTTTTTTTGTTTTAGTTTCTTGTTTTAACGTGATGGTTCTTAAGCTGAGATTTTCTGTAGTAATAAGAACTCTTGAATTTAAGCAAAACTTTGTGTGAAAAAAAAGAATTTTTTCATTAATGAATGAATGAAATAAATTCCTATTCCAGTGTCCGGATTATTACGAGTGCTCAGGGTGAATGGTGGTTTTCCATCTGGCCCTCCTTGTTTTCTCTCACTCCATTCCCAGTTACTGGGGGGGGAAAAAAAAAAAAAAAAGGTCTAAAAAATAAAAAATTCTTTTTTTTTTCCTTTTGATTCTCCCCCGCCAACACACACACATACACACGCACACGCACATGCACACACACACACAGTTTAATCATGTTTTAGAGGAAGTGGACAGGTGAGGGAAAGTTCAAGCCATATCTGCAGAAAAGGAGGCCTTTCGGGATTGAGGGAAGGAGACTGTTCTGAAATTTAATCTGAGAATGCCTGGATGGAGCAGAGACTCCAGGAAATGGGGATGGAGTGGGGTGAAAGCTGAACGTCAACAGAACAGTACCTGCCATGTATGAGGGCAGAGGTACAAGGTGTTCTGAGGGTGGGGATGAGAGAGATCCCAGAAGCTAGGTGGAGCCCAAGGCTATAGCTTTGGGAGTAATGGCAGATGGGCTGGCAGTAATGGCAGCAGGAGCCATGCCTTGACCATTGGGGCACCCATCCCATTCTTTATCCAACATTTCTCATCAAGCCACAGCATTTCTTTCAGCCTTAAAGATAATCCATCCAGTTGTCCATTTTATGCACACACAAAAAAACAAGGCTCAGAGAAGGGAAGCATTTTTCCCAAGGTTAAAGTGTCATCTCTTCAAATGACAAAGCAAATGGGGCAAAAGGTTAACAATAGGTGAATCTGGGCAAAGGATGCATGGCTCTTCTCTGTACTCTTCTTATCCTTACAGCTTTTCCATAAATTTGAGATTATTTCCAGACTAAAACAGTAGGTAAACAGTAGTCCTTCTACGTTGATTACAGGTTTTGAAATCAGCACCCAGCGGTCCAAATCCTTGCTCTGCTGTTTCCTAGCTGCATGACCTAGGGCAAGCACTTTCCTTCTCTGAGCCTCAGTTTCCCCTGGGTAAAGAAGGATAAGCCTAGTGTTAATCCTTTCTACTCTTCCTTAGGCTTGTTGCAGGGAGTAAAGGAGGGAATGTATGCAAAGGACATGCTTAGTGGAGCGTGCCTGCCATGTGATCACTGTTCACTAAATGGTAACCAGTTAAGTACAGCAAATCAGTGTCTGGGCCAGGCATGACTCCATGGCCTTTTTCCAATGTGCTGCTCTGCAAATTGGTCTTGCTTCTAGGGGGGGAAAAAAAAAAAAAAAAAAAAAATGGCATTTTAGGTAAGAACATAAACTTAGTGGGCCCGTCCTCTTGGGGACATTGTGCTATGGTTTTCATCTTTGCCATCTTGTCCCTTGGTGAGATCAGCCTCTTTCACGGGAATTCTTATAGAATTCCAAATAATACCATGGGAAGGGATTATTTTACCTCTGTTTTACAACTAAGGAAACTGGGACTTAAGTCACTTACCTGAGACTACCATGAGGTAAGGGGAGCTGAGATTTGGACTTAAGCTCTTTGGTTTCAAAATCTGGCCAGACCATTATATGACTGAGATAATATATGTGCAGTGCATTCCACAGTACCTGCATAAGATATATACTAAAGAGACAGGAGGGAGGTACCCATGTCTTGCTGGTACAAAAGCCTGATAAGATCCCTGAGAATGTCCTGGTGCAAACTCTGTAACCCTTCAGAGAGCATCAGCCCTGGAGGAGCTGGGAGTGGGAACAGGGACGGTCGCAACTAGCTCAGACACTGAGAAGTTAGTTCAGTGTAGAGGGGAAAAGGCAGCATCCACGGGGACCAACCCTCCCAGGGTCCTGGTCTTTGGTCAGGGAGGAAAACATATGACAAAGAGATCTTCCAGTGCTGTGCTGGTGCCACCTCATACCAGTTGTGAGAGCCAGTTTTGTTCATCGTTTCCAACTCCGCTGTGAGTGATGTCACAATAGTAGCTTATAAGCAACCATGCTAGAAGTATTTACACCGTGCAAATTAACAAAAATGCAATGGACGCTTCCCTTTCCTCCTCAGAGCCCATTGTTAAATATTTACTAGCACACCACTGAGAAGAACAGTCAGTAAGAAGTAAGAATTAAGCTACAAACCAGAGTGCAAGGGCTTTTTTCTAGAAATAGAGCAATCCAGAATCTTTCCCAGAGGACAATGCACTGGGCCTGGGACAAAGCAAACTACTAAGTTCAAGGCTTTGGACAGAGGATCTCTTTTCAGAAACAGAAGACAAGGTCAGCTGGGGAGGCTGGATATTTAGGGCCTGCGTAGGAGGTTGGAAACTCTGGTGTTACCCGCTTGAAGGAACGATGAGTCATAGAATCTGGGTCAGGTCAGAGCCAGCAGTGGATCAGGTGTCCTCAGCTGTGTGGTAAGAGGGGCTGTCAGAGGCTAGCCAGTTCTCTGACCTCATTGAACCTCAGAATCACTTGGAAAACTTAAAAAAAAAAAAAAGCAAAGAAAACAACCCAATTCCAAATACTTATCTCAGACCCATTATATGGCAATGTCTGGC
Organism: Tursiops truncatus; assembly: GCF_011762595.2. Classification (NCBI taxonomy): domain Eukaryota; kingdom Metazoa; phylum Chordata; class Mammalia; order Artiodactyla; family Delphinidae; genus Tursiops; species Tursiops truncatus. The sequence goes on along the minus strand of NC_047039.1, from coordinate 98,508,883 downwards.
CAAGGGGTCTGGTATAAAATTCTTTTCAGGTTCTAATTTTCAACCAGAGTTGAGATAAACCACTCTACAGTTCCCTTTACATATCAGCTAACAGTACATCCCTGTTCTTATTCTGGCATTGGCTCCCACCGAGTGTATCCCCCTTTCCCAAGCCAGGAACTCGACTCCCAGTTCTAAGAGGGATAACAACTTAGAGCAGCCATTTATTGCCACTTTTGTGCCAGATCTGTTGCATATGCGCCCGTCATCCTGTGTGATCTATTACTGTCCTTGTCTCTGTGTGCAAAAGAATGAAGCTAAAACATGGCAGAGTAACTTCCGCAAGGTCATAGAATCAGTAAGTTGCAGGATTGAGTCTAGAACCCCATTCCAGTTGTTTCCAAAATCTATTGTCACCATACCCCAGCATCAGCCCCTTAGAAGAATCTTACAGGTTTTTTTTTTTTTTTTTTTTAATTATTTATTTTTGGCTGTGTTGGGTCTTCGTTTCTGTGCGAGGGCTTTCTCTAGTTGTGGCGAGCGGGGGCCGCTCTTCATCACAGTGCGCAGGCTTTTCACTGTCGTGGCCTCGCTTGTTGCGGGGCACAGGCTCCAGACGCGCAGGCTCAGTAGTCATGGCTCACGGGCCTAGTTGCTCCGCGGCACGTGGGATCCTCCCAGACGGGGGCTCGAACCCGTGTACCCTGCATTGGCAGGCAGACTCTCAACCACTGCGCCACTAGGGAAGCCCGAATCTTACAGGTTTTAACTTCTTCCCTCTTATCATAACTCTTGCCCTGGTCATTAGCTATTTGTTATCTGTAGTAGGTAGATACCTTCCTCCAGAATGTTCCAGCAGCTCCTGAAGGCTTTATAGAGAGATTCTAGTTTCTCTCATGAAGAAATGAGACTGGGAGTTTGGATTTCTCTTACTGAAGGAACAGTAAAATGCAGAAAACTAGGTTTGATCTACGCCTCCATTTGGCCCCATTTAATGAGACGTTAGTGAAGAGAAAATTACGTATTCAGAAATTGTTATAGACTCAAAAACTCCTGTCTGATGTCTCTCTTCTCTCTCTTCCCTCAAACCTCAGAGGAAATAGACATTGGTTTTGTTGTTGTTGTTTTTCTCTCTTAAAGGTCCCTCCCAGACTACCTGTCCCCAACCCACAAACATCAAGCGGTCTTGTCAGACAAGGGTTCCCTGAATGCAGTGAGAGAGTCAAACAACTTCAAAAGCTCCCTCCCCAAGCTCGTGATGGTCCCTGAAATATTGCTTAAATTGTTCTTTCTCCTCCTCCTTAGCGATGCCAACCAGCTCGGCACCTGACAGCCCGGCATCCAGGGGAGGGAGAGGGCTGTCAGGAATCAAATGGGAGACCAAAGGCAATAAAGCAAACATGTCGTTTTTAGTTGCTTACACTAGCGAGAAGGAATAATCAGTCTCTCTCGCTTTCTTGTTTTTCAACTAGGCTCAGCAGGATTCCCTCACCCCCACCCCTTTTCTTTACACTGAAGGATTGTGACTCTCTGCTTCCCACCCAAGCATCAGCGCTCTGTCATCCCTTTTCTTCACAATCCTGTGGGGTGGCCAGGATTCTCCTACCCTGCTAAACGCTTTCCCAGATAAAGAGGTGAAACTACCTGGCACGATTGCCAACTGTGTGCCGAGTGCCCTGTGAGATGCTTGCAAGCATGACCTTTTGTAGCCCTGACTCTTAGTTACTTTCCAGGCTTCAGTTTCCTTTTCTAAAAAATGGAGGTGAGAATCCCAATTTATAGGATTTATGCGATGATCCAGCAGAGTCTTGTGTCACTAGAATACAAGGTATATGAAGGAAGATAATCCGAACAAAGCTGGGAAGGGTGAATTGACCCAGATCGGGAAAGAATTTGATTGTCAAGTTCATTCACCTGTTCATTCATTGAATCAACTAATGTTGACTAAATATCTAATTCTGTTGAGACTATATGCTAAGGCTCAGGTCTAGAATCGCAAACAGACCAATCATGGGACTGACCTCATGAATCTTATAGTCTTGCCAGGGAGAAATGGGGAGGGAGAGAGGGTCTCACAAACAAACATGTAAAGAAATATATCATTTCCAACTGTGAGAAGTGCCGCTGAAGAAAATACAGGGGGAAACTCATATCATGGGGAGAGTCATGAAAGACATCTTTTTTTTTTTCTTTAAACAACTGTTTGAGATATCATTTGCATACCATACAATTCAATGGTTTTTGCTATATTCACAGAGTTGTGCCACCATCACCACAATCTAATTTTAGAACATTTTTGTCTCCCCTAAAAGAAACCCTGTACCGATAGCAGTTAGTCCCGAGTTCCCCTTCCCTCCACCCCCTGGAAACCACGAATCTCCTTTCTGTTTGTACAGCTTGGCTTATTCTATACCTTTCATATAAATAGAATCATACAGTGCTATCTTTAGGGACTGGCTTCCATTTAGCATCACATTTTCAAGGTTCATCCACGTGGGAGCATCTACCTGTGCCGCATCATTCATTTTCGTTGCCAAATATTATTTCATTGTATGGATGTGTCACGTTTTGTTTATTGACTCATTAGCTGTTGGACATTTGAGCTGTTTCCACCTTTGAGCTATTATGAGTAATGCTGCTGTGAATGTTGGCGCGCTCAAGCAAGTAACGTCTAAAATTGCAATTGCACTGATTATCCCACAGCTTCAAACCCTGCGTATCTTTCTTCTAACCTAACAGTGTATGAAAACACACTATGCTTTCCATCTTATCTTTTCCTAAAAGAAGGCAGTTTTGTGTGAAGGGATTGTGGCGGCCTCTGAGTCGGAATAGTGGAATTTGTGAAGAGACAACACCTGAATTATTTGGAAAAACAAAATTGCTTAGCTAGGCGATGCTTCTTATGTGACAAGTTTGCGATGTGCGTGAATTTGCGCATCTGTACGCTTATGAGACAGGCCATATGCAAAAGGTGCAAACCTGGGGCCCAGAGGCCAAATTCATCCCCACGGGCATGCTGTGTTGGATAAAATTATTGCATCCAACATTTTAAAAATATGGTAAAAATCTTGATTTCTGCTTTGTCTTGAAAATGTAGGAGCTCCAGCCTCACAAGCACTTGCCCTTTCAGATGGGGTCACCCTACTGCAGTTGCCAAGACCCCACAGTTCCCCATGAAAGACATCTTTGAGGAACCAGCAGTAATGCTGAAATCTGAAGGATGAATGGGGGGTGGCTGTCTACTAAGAAAACACATCTCCACATGAGCAGGAGAGAGCTTGAACTTGAACCAATGTGAAATGGGGAGTGCATTACGGTTTTTGAAGAAGATAGTTGCATCACCCTGTGCTGTTTTAAGATCACTCTCTCCACAGTGGAGGAAGAGCTGGAGGGGGACAGACCAGTTAGGAGGCTGTTGAGGTAGTAGGGGGGCCCTCTGGGAGAGCGTGGGACAGGATGGCTGCTAGGGATATGTTCAAATACAGTTAGAGCTGATGATTGATTGGCTGTGAGGAGGGGAACCCGTGAGCATTGCTGAAGATGAGCGTTGGATTCTGGCGGGGGGCGCTGGAGAGAAGCACAGCGCCAGGGAAGGGAGTAGCAGCAGGCCTTCAGGAGGGGGAGGGATGAGCTCAGCTGTAGAGCTGCTGCCTTTGGGGTGCCTGTAGGCCATCCAGATGGAGACACTGCCAACCAGCTCTGAGCCCAGGAGAGGTCTGACTGGGGAATGGGAGAAAGAGTCAGGACTCCGTGGCTGTGCATTCACTTTCTGTTTCTGCTTAACAAATGTCCCCAAACTGAGCAGCTCCAAACAACGTACATTTATTATCTCACAGTATGTCTGTCATCGAAAAGTCCAGTTATGTCATTGCCAAGCTCTCTGTTCAGGGTCTCAAATCAAGGAGTCGGCTGGGGCTTTGATCTCAGCTGAGGCTCAGGGCCTTCTTCCAAGCACTTGTGGTTGCTGGCAGAATTCACTTCCTTGTAGCTGCATGACTGACATGCCTGCTCTGTTGCTGCTGTCAGCCAGGACCACCCCCAGTTCTTATAGGTTACTCCCTGGCCCTTCTCACAGCCCCCTCCGTGGCAGTTCACAGCACGGCTTCCTCAAGGGCAGCTGGCGAGCACCTCTTACACTTTGACTGTCTTTCTTCAAGGCCCCAGTCTCTCTTAAGACTCATTTGATTTGGCCAGACCTATCCAGGGTAAACTCCTATATGATTAACTCAAAGTCAACTGCTTCTGGACCTTAATTTTATCCGAAAAAAATCCCTTCACCTTTCTCAGATAACATCATTTAATCACAGAGTGATATCCCATCATATTCACAGACCCAGCCACATTCAAGAAGAGGGGATGTACAGAGGGTATATAGGGCATGGGAATCTTGGGGGCCGTTTTAGAATTCAGACCTCCCCCACACACACTGGATGGTAAAGCAGGCACAAGAGGAACCAACTCTCCCAGCAGAGCGTGTAGACTGGAAACTGAAGAGTTCCAGGTTGTTTGGCTCAGTCATGGATTCTGGGTTGAAAATGTCCTTCTCTCAGCATCACAGGTACCGTCAAACCACCTGGTGCTCCGTGGGGAGGAAGCAGATGCCACAGCCCAGAGGCATTGGTCAAGAGAACAGCTTAGGGGCTGTGGGACATAGGGATTCAGGGGAGATCTGTAACTAAAGTTCACTGAGTCAAACCTATCCTGTGTCGGACTGGAAAAGGACTCTTCCTTCATGGCTCCCGTTGAGCAAATTTACTAACCATCTGCCTCTTTTAATTAGAGTAGATTTTGGAAGAAGTGCGGTCAGCTCTGGTTCTTGCACTCAAATGCTGGGGAACATTGGGAAAGTCTCTTTGGCTCTCCATCCATTCAGTTGGGGTGTGGTGTTTGAATAAATTACATCTGAGGCCTCTTCCAGCTCTGAAATTCTATGCTTTTATTCATTGGACATACATTGTACATTCCAAGAACAGTATGACTTTTTTGGGAATCGGGGGTTAATAAAACATGGTTCCAAGGAATTTCTTGACAGTCCAGTGGTTAAGACTCTGCACTTTCACTGCCGAGGGCACGGGTCAATCCCTGGCTGGGGAAGTAAGATCCCGCAGGCCATGCAGCATGGCCAGAAATAAAAAACAAGATGTGGTTCCAGTCTTTAAGAAGCTTCTCTTCTGGCTGCTGTCTGTGGAAAAAGTCAAGATCACTGACTAGCCCAAGCTCATCGCTCCACGGTGAGAACACTCAGGGAACTGAGATATTTCAACAACATTGGGGATGGCATGCTTATTGTTTCTGTCATTTTTCACCAGTCTAAAGTCATGTAATAGTACTACCAGAGGAAAATAGAAACAAACAAGAACCTTCTAGACCAAAGAGCTGATTTCATTTTTCCTCATCCTCATTTACATATATATTTTTCTCATCATTGTAACTGTAATCAACACACACATTTCACTTGCTTGTTTTTTTTTACTCAACATTATATTATGACCATATTTTTTCCATGACACTCTAAACCTGAAGATACTCATTGTAGCATAATCTGTAATATTGAAAAATTAGAATGAGCCTGAATGGCCAACAATAGGGAAGTGGCTAAGTGAATTACAAAGCGTCAACTTGATGAAACATTATGCAGCCAGATAATTGTTGAGAATGATTTTTTAAGAAGGGCGGAATTCACAAACCACAGTGCTTACTTCCGAGGACAGACAGAACAATTCATTTAAAAAAATATACTTGGGTGAATCACAATATGTTATATATGTATGTATTTTTTTATCCTTCTCTTTATCAGTTATACTCTGCCGTTTCTTAAAAGGGATTTCAGGTGAGTGGATTTGCTGGAGGTAATTGCACTGGTGTGCAATGCTTGATTCATGGTCTTTGGAGGTAAACAGGTGGTTGAAGGGACTTCCCTGGTGGTCCAGGGGCTAAGACTCCGAGCTTCCAATGCAGAGTGCCTGGGTTCGATCCCTGGTCAGGGAACTAGATCCCATATGCCGCAACCAAAAGATCCCGCATGCCGCAACTAAAAAAGACCCCGCGTGCCTCATCGAAGATCTCACGTGCCGCAACTGAGACCCGGTGCAGCCAAATAAACAAATACAGTAAGTCCCCTAACTATGGACCTTCAAGTTGAAAACTTTCAAAGATTCGAACGTGCATTCCGTCAGCGTCAGGCGTGAGCGAAACTGCAGCTTGCCCTCCGTCTCCTGTTGTCGACCATCCTTCAGCTCTACGATCTCCCACCTCCTCTCCCTCCTCCAGTCAGTAACTCTTCTTGCCTCTTCACTCGATGCCAGCCCCTGGATGCCAGCTGTTGCACTGTACTACTGTACTTTTCAAGGCACTGTACTGTAAAATTAAACATGTTTAATTTTTTTTGCTTGCTTTTTATGTATTATTTGTGTGAAAAGTATTATAAACCTATTACAGTGCAGTACTATATAGCCGACTGTGTTAGATGGCTACCTGGGCTAACTTTGTTGGACTTAACGAACAAATTCGACTTACGAATGTGATCTCGGAATTGACCTTGTACGTGTATGTAGGGGACTTACTGTAAATAAATAAATACTAAAAAACAAAAAAAACAACAAGCCAAAGGTGGTTGTGAGTCCTAACAGAGTGATCTTGGGAAGACCACTTTAACCCACTGGCTCCTGCTTTCCTCAGCTCCGTAGTACATACTTGAAGTTCCTTCTTCTAAAAGTGGTTTTGAGGTTGAAATGGAATAATACAAGTAAAGCAGTCAGCACAGTTCCTGGCGGATGGTAGGTGATGGATAAATCTGTCCACTTCCCTTTATACCGTAGGATACTGTGTCTCAGTAGCTAGGTCAGATGATCTCAAAGGTCTATTCTATCTTTAAATTGATTTGGAATCTTGAAAAATGTTGCCTTTCCCTCTTTCATAATTCATTCAAACCCTTGTGTGTCTGGTCTTGGGATCCCTGGAGGCATGAATGCATTTCATCTTTACCTAATGGAAAAAATATAAAAGAAAGAAGATGAAGAAGAATCAAAACTAAGTGTCCAGGTGGAAAGGGTCCTGGACCACGAGAATGATCACCTTGTACTCTGTCCTTGAATGATGTTTTGAGTAAAGTTACTTTCCCCTTTAACATGGTTCCCAACCCTACGTGCATAGGAAACATTTTCGGGTTTAAAAAACAGATACCTACCTTTGGACTTCAACCCAGAGTTTTATTTAATAAGTTTGGGGTGGAGCCTGAGCATTTCTGAGTTTTTATAAAAGCTTTCCAGGTGCAGCCGTGGTTGAGAATCGCTGCCTTAGGGAACCACACCAAAGAAGAGTAAGAGTGGTGGTCCATGTGCTCAAGGCATGTTCAGCCTGGTAGAGCGATACGAGATCCCTCAAATTCAGTGGCTTCCATTTCTCTCTATTATCTCTCTGTAATCAAATAGATTATAATTCTAGGATGTCCTCTTGGCTCTGCAATTCTGTGATTCTAATTGAAGGATACCTTTTGTTTTGTTTTTAGCAAATGTAAGAAAATGTAGTATTAGCCACGTGCTGATAGCCGAGGCGGTTTAGAGTGAGGCGTTGGGGTACATAGGGTCCAAAAATAAAGGATGACGCTTCAGAAAAGGAAAATCTTGAAACACACATCTAACGAAATAATTTTCTTTCTGTTGGAGAAACTAGAAACAAGAAGAGAGACTCCTCCCATTCCAGAAGAGATCTCCAGCAGGCGTTCCACCATTTAAGTCCAAGGTAATTTCAGTTCACAAGACTCGTACTGGAAGCCTGCTGTGTAGGCCCTGGGAATACAGAGACGAGTGAGGCACAGTCTTTGCCCTGTGGGTCACACAGTCTGGTAGGGGCAAGAATCAAATGGGCAATTACAATAGAGTGTGAAAAGGTCTGGGATAGAGGCTGGTGGTGATTTCTGTGCTGGCACAAAAGAAGAGCACCTGACCAGCTTGGTGGGATCAGAGTAGGGATGCTGGCATGGGAAATCTCTAGGCTGAATTCTGAAGAGCAGGGTGGTGGTGTTGAAGGGAAGAAGGTCAGAGAAGACTATTGCATACAGAGGAGACTGTGAATAGAGTGAGATGGAGCAAAATGCCTGGCATACTATAGGGCCTCAAAGTAATTCCTGTTGAAAAAGAAGGAAGAAAAAAAGGAAGGGAAGGAAGGATATGTCTACTTCGTCTCATTGAAATGTAGACTTTGAAGAGCAGAGAGCTAGAGGTGACATTGGCTGAGTGATTTGGACTTTATCATGATGACAATGAGAAGCCATCAAAGGATTTCAACAAAGAAGTGATGTTTTCTGACTTGTGTGGTAGAAAGGTCACTCTGGCTTTTGTAGAAGCTGGGAAAGAAGGGGACAAGAATGGGGTGAGAGAGAGCAGGTAGGAGGCTGTTGCAATAATTCAGGTGAAAAATGATACCATCTGGCCTAAGACAGGGATGGTGGGGATGGAGAGCATCTCCTTTATTACAGGATGTAGTCACAAGCCACACCCACTACCTGCCTCATGTGGTGCAGCCCCATCACCATGGCAACATCCTCTTTAAAATCCCTGACCAGAGAGAGTGGTAACAACTCTTATATCTGTTCCTGGAGGTCCTGCCTCTAAGTTTTTTCTTTCTTTTTCTTCTTTTTTCCCCTTTGATTGTATCTGATCCAGCCTCACTGGGTAATTGAGTGTTTGAGAGTAAAAAATTATCTCAGCAGCTTGGCCCTTATCTTGACAGCAAAGCAGTACTTTTAATTTAATTTTGTTCGGAGACGCATGGGTAACAAATTTCACTAATCGCCCGGCTGTCGCCTTCTGCATGGTAACGAGCCGTTTGTTACCAGGCAGCCCAGCGTAAATACATATGGGGGAGCAGTCGGGGGACAGAGACAGGGGCTGGGGAAGAAGGAAGGGACAGCTGCAATCAGTATTAGCCAGGGGCTTCCCTGGTGGTGCAGTGGTTGAGAGTCCGCCTGCCGATGCAGGGGACACGGGTTCGTGCCCCCGTCCAGGAAGATCCCACGTGCCGCGGAGCGGCTGGGCCCGTGAGCCATGGCCGCTGAGCCTGCGCGTCCGGAGCCTGTGCTCCGCAACGGGAGAGGCCACAACAGTGAGAGGCCCGCGTACTGAAAAAAAAAAAAATATATATATATATATTAGCCAGGCTGGGGCTGCCACCAGGTGTAGAATCAGAGATGGGAATCCGGCTGCGTAACAAAAAGAGAGGGGCTTGGGAGTTAGGTTCACCGGAGCTCCCGGGCTTGCTCTGCCTCCTCCTGTCTGGGTGCACCCTTGAGCAAGTGACTTCACTCTCTGCATCTTGAGTTTCCTGTCTGAAGGTGGGGGTGGATACTCCCTACCCCACTGGGTTATGAGAGCTAAATGAGAAACAGTACCATCAGTTAATACGCCGCTAAGCATTATGCCATGCTATTTTCAGTGCTGGCGAGGACCTGAATGGAAATACTCTGCCCACCCCCACCCCACCCCCCGCCATCCAATGTTGAAATTTCTTTCAGAACATCAGCTCCAGACTGTTGGCCAGCTTTTACCTGCATTCTCCAGAGAAGGGGAGCTCACTCACTATTGAGGCCGCCCATAGTTGTGACTCTCAGAATTGTCTCGGTACACTGGTGTGAAATAGGCATCTTTCAAGATTTCCGCCCTACCTCAGCCCCCACCCTGCCCCTGGACCCCTGCAAGGAGGAAATTTGCAACCTCCTCCCTAAGTAAGCTCCCTCCCGCCAGATTCGGTTAACTCTTCTTGTATCCAGATGAAAATGCCCAGATGAAATCAGTGCTAGAAAAGCCCTTATAGGTCACGTGGCACAACTTTGCATTTTACAGATGGGGAAGCTAAGGCCAAGAGGGAGGGAAATAAATTTAAAAACAGCTGTTATTTACCGAGCATCCATTACGGGCCAAGCACTTTACCTGTGTTCTCCTTTAGTCCTTTCAGGACAAGGTCTTCTCCTGATTTCGTAGATAGGGAAACTGAAGCACAGAGAGAAAAAGCAATTTGCTCAAGTCACATTTTAAGTAAGGATCACAGAATAGAGATTTAAGCTCATGTCTAGCTCCAAAACCTGCAAGCTTTTGTGTTGTGATTTTGGTCTCAAACTGCACAGCAACTCAGGAACTAGAAATGAGGTTCCCTGGCTTCTGGTCGTACAGCCACGCTAGAAAAAGGTGCGTCCCAGGGATTCCTGTGTAAAAGGTGGCAAAGTTTCCCATCTTCTCTGTAGGATCTGGACCAGAAAGCAAGGGAGACTGTGAAAAAGCTAAAGAGGTAGCCAGTCTGTCCCTCCCCCTCCTCCCTGACCCGTGCCAGACTCCAGCCGATGGATCCCTGGTTCTGAATTTATGAGCCTTCTTGGTGTCTCTCTTTCTTTCCGTCCTCGAGGGCTTGACTCTTCCCTCTCTCAGCTAATTAAAAAGCCCAGCCTGGGCTGCCAGCCTTGGATCACAGGCTGCTGGGCAGAGGCACTGATGCTACTCTGATAAATCACTCCCTGGGGCCGTGGGAGGCTGGAGCATTTGTCAGAGGGGCTGAGCTCATCCAGGGTTCCTCTGGGACACTTGGGGACCGCTACAAATGGACCATGTCCACCCCTGCTTGCCCCAGAAGGGGCTTCATTAGGAATAAGCAAGTAGGAACCACCCAAAGCTGATGGGGTATGTGTGACACCAGAGTCATCTTCTGAAAGCATTTGTTAGATCGTGTCATTCCCTCATACACTTTTAACAGCTCCCTCTTGGCCTTCGTAATAAATTCTCCACTTCTTAGCCTGACGTCGGGTGAGGAGTAGCAGAGCATTGGAAAGCATTGCCTTTCGAGATGGGCAGTCCTGAGTGTAGATCCTGGCTTCGCTGTTTCCTTACTTCGGATGTGTGACTTAACCCCTCTGTGTTTCATGTTCTTCACTTACGAAATGGAAATAAAAAACTACGTATTGACAGATAGATATACTTATGCATATGTGTGTATATACACACGTAGGACTCAGTGAGGCAATATGTACACGGCCCTTAACGTCGTCCTTGGCATTCTGCTCCATCATTCTGTCCCTGTGGCTGCAGCCATTCCCACTTGCCATTGCTACTTCCACCGTTCTGACTGCTATTACCTGTTGTTAATTTTAGCCAAACCTGCCTGTCTAGCCTGAAATTCCGTTCCGTCTTCTGCCCAAACACCCACAAACACACCTCGTACATCTTCACCTGCTAGTGTTTGCTGGTGTGGTCCCATCAGCTTAGAGGGCATTGTCAACCCCACTCTAATGAAGCCGGACTGTCCTCTGGGTCTGGCTGGAATAAATGTCACCGCCTTTCTGAAGCTCGCCCTGATGCCTCCAGACAAAATGTTCCCGTGGCATGTTACCTATATCTCTCTTATCATCGAGTCCTTGTCTCTTCTTTAAAATCATGGTTAGTCCTGTATGTCTCTACTCCTCTCCTGAGTGGAGACCAGGGGCGGTGGCTTGCTCACACCTGTATTGCTAGTGTCTGAAATCATGTTTGAGGTGGTAGGTATGCAATAAGTGTTCCCAGTTAGAATAAGAATCCCAGATACGTTCATCCCCTCTATTGTTAAGGTCTTTTCTTCCTGATAGATCAGAATGCTTTATTGCTCATTCATCCTGTTCTTCCTGGCAGGTGGGGGCTGGTGATAATAGCGGCCTCGCCTGGGCTTGGTGTGAATGGAGTGAGCTGTTGCCCTTCCACGATGAGTGATTCCCCAAGCCGCAGAGCTAACCAGTTCCACAGACTAGAGTCCGGTGCTTCTGACTTTCACTGTAGTCTTTAATCCACCGGGGCAGGCTCTGTTCCATTCTCAGCCTCACCTGGTGAAGTCTGAAAGGATTTCTCCAGTTTTGAATTACTCTTCTTTCCTTCTCTGTTTCGCAGAGATGTTTGGTAGAAAGAAATCCTACTCTTGTCTCCTCGCCCAGGGTCCATTGCTGGAGTTACCCAAGAGCGCCTCCCAGTGGTTTTAGAAATAATTTTTCACTCTGAGAGCAGGAGCCCTTTGTGCGATCGTGCATTCATCAGTCAGGCATTCACCAGTCCTGCGTTGTGCGTAATTCATGCTTTACCCTGTGGTAGGTGCTGGAGATATAGGATGGATCAAACCTAGTTCCTGGCCCTGGGAAATTTAGCCTACTGGACGAAGCAGGGTAACGTGAAAACAGAGATGTAAAGTCCATTGCGATAAATAATACGATGGAGGTTTATGGGGTGTTACAGGAGGACAGAGGAGAGCCTTCCAGCCCTGTCTGGAATGGAAGGTAGTTAACAGGAAGAGGGGGGAGGAGAATTTCCTGAAGGAAAGGAGAGCTTAAAGATGAGGTGAAATGAACCTAGCAATATCTAGGAATGGAATGGAGGAGAAGGGCAATCAAGGCGGAAGGCAGTCCTGGAGGCAGAAAGCTGGGCTGGGGGTTGAGGGTGGGTGGGAGAGGTCAGCCAAGCTCAATGACAGAAGGCTGGGGACCTGGGTAAGGAGCGAGGACTTGGTGGATGCAAAAGCACGGGGAAGGGTTAGAGCATCTTCATCAGACAGTGACGAAACAGTTATCTTACCCCATATTTTTATTTCTGCCATCTCCCTGTGTGTGAATTTTTCCTGCAGTATATTGTCTTTGGTTTTCCCTGTTTTCTCACACTTTCTCTGCCCCGTCTTCATGTTCCTCATCCCTCGTCTTCTCCTCCTGCATAGATGTCTTCTTGCCTTACTTCCATCCCTCTAATCCTTCTTCCTCTCTTTTCTCCTCAAAAGTCTTAAGGCTGTTTTGCCTTCCCTGCAAAATTCCCTTGGTCTGTACCTCCAGTTTTTTTTGGGGGGGGGTTGTTTGTTTGTTTGTTTGTTTGGATATCTAACTTCCTGTCTACTACAGAACAGCAGTTAAAAGTCAGAGATCCTGGTTCTACTGTTACCTTGCTGACTGGTTGGAGAAGCCACTTAACTTCTCTCTACCTTGGTTTCATCCACTGTCTAAAAAAATAATGAGTTGCACTGTGTCTATGCCACCATATTCTACAACTCCAGCAGCCACCTTCAGTTCCTGCGTTCCAGCCCGTAGATTCAGGGGAACTGGGCCCCTGGAACTGTGCTATGAGGGCCTTGAACAAGATGAGCTCTAAGCATCTGTTCAAATTGATGGATGCATTGTATTTTTCCTTCCCTTCCATGTCCCCCCATCTCCTTCTCTCCCCATGTCCGTTCTCTTTATTTCTTCCCAGTTCTAACTAGCACCAGACTGCAAGACGCCTGTATCCAAAGGGAAGCGCTTCCAAATGGGGAGAGTGATCTGTAATTGAAAGATGATGGTTTGGGCAGAAGGCATTCGTTTCCATACTCCCTGCATGACGATTCACAGTGTCTCAAACCAGCTGAGACTTGGAAGACTGTCTTAGATACGAATTCAGAGGCCTCCCAAGGAGCCTGAAGACCGAACGAGCTAAATTCAAGGATATGTGCTCTTTGGGGGAAGCTTCATTCTGGGAAACAATAGAATATTCTTTGTCACTCAGCACGTGGATGAGGGGGTCTTGTTGGGGTGGTAGAGAGCCTGGGATTCTGTATAATATGTTGTTCAAGAGCATGGACTTGAATGCTAGTCTGAAGTTCAGGTCATGCAGTGTCACTTACTGACTGTGCCGCCCTGAACAATCCACTTCTCTTGGATTCAAGGGCGTAATCTGTAAAATGGGAGTGATGATGTTATTGTCTGAAAAGAGTTACTGTCCGGATTAATTGCATTAACCCACTTAATCTTCTACTTACGTTTCAGAGATGAGGGCTCTGAGGTCCAGAGAAGTTAAGTGACTTACTAAAAAATGATAGAATCAGGGTGTACACCAGGCTGACCCCAAAGCTGGTGCTTGTATCTTTGACATTATACTGTCTCATGCCTGGTCCTGAAATCCTCTAAGTTTATTTTTAATGGACTTCAGGTAGGGGAGAAGGAAAGGTTAGTAGATGGGCCTGGAGATGCAATAGGTATGGGTTTCTCTAATTGGAAAGGAAGGGAGAGAACACAGATTAAGTCATTCATTTGTGCTCACCTTAATTGTATAGGAATTTCCTAAGTACTTGTTTGAGTGTAATTAGGTCTGGGGCCCAAAACTGAATCAGATGTAGCGCATTCTGTCTATGCCCCCAGAATTTGGTAGGAGGGAAGGATAAATGACTAAAATGACAAGTTAAAGATGCTGAGATGAACTTTAGGGGTATATACACTTAGGGGCACCAAGGAAGTTGGGATCTATTCTAATTGGAGGTTCAGTCAGGAAGGCTCACACGTAGGCTGGGAGCAACATTCAAACTTAATCTCAAAAGAAAAGTAGGTCCTCACTGCACGGAAGAGGTGAGGGAGGACATTCCAGGAGGAGGCTAATAGTAGTTTCCTGTGGCTGCCGTAACACATCACCTCAAACTGGGTGGCTTAAAACAACAGAAGTGCATTCTCAAGGCCAGAGGTCCAGGATCGAGATGTTGTCCGAATGAACTTCTTCTGGAAGCTCTGAGAGGGAATTCATTCCTTGCCTCTGTCCTAGCTTCTGGTGGCTAATGACAGTCCTTGGCATTTCTTATCTTGTGGCTGCATCATTCCAATCTCTGCCTCCATCTTCACATGGCCTTCTCCTCTGAATGTCTCAAATCTCCCTTTGTCTTTGTCTTAAGAGGACCCTAGTCATTGTATGTAGGGCCCATCCTACATCTAGGATGATGTCATCTTAAGATCCTCAACTTAAATAGTTGGTTTTTTTTTTTTCTAAATAAGATCACATTCTGAGGTTCCAGATGGACATATCTTTTGGGAGCTACAGTTCAGCCACTGCAAGTGGAAATCAGAGAAAAGGTTCCTAGGTGTTGGAAAGCAGCCAGATGGGGCCCCATGCCAACAAGAGGGGGTTCTTGGGAACATCTCGAGGACCTTCGATTCTTGATGCTGGCTGAAGCTGGGTCACCCCTTCTCTCTAGACCCCAGTTTCCCCATCTTTAACAACAAGGCTCAGCTGAGATGATCTTTAACATCTTTCCAGTGTTGATATTCTGGGACCTTGGGACTCAGGCAAAGACTGTTTTGCCCAGTAGACCCCAAAATAGCAATGTGGACAAGAGCTGGACCACAGCAGGTTGGAGGAAACACCGGCCGTCCCAGCGGCCCCGGCTGGACCATGATAACAGCTCTCCAATACCGCTGTTAATCTTTAATTGGTATTTGATTTGATTTAACATGATCTTCTGCTTGTAAAACACCCTGAGATGTTTCTGCGTTGTGAGCGTGTCCTGGAAACGCGGGTTTATTGTATTAACAAGTCTCGGCCTGAACATAAAGGGAAATAATTAGAACCAGCAAAGTCCCTTGGCACGCTCAGGGCAGGCAAAAAGCTCTCGGGAAAACAATCCTTTCAGCTGCTTTCATGTATCCGAATGAGAAATCCGTTGGAGCAGCCCCAGTGGATAGGGGAGCTTGTCGGGGTCACTCAGCACACTATTTCTAGCTCTGAGCCTGTGCCGCCTTTATACAGCTCTTGTGGTGCACCCCTCGTAAGTTTCGGCTACAACCCCTAGGAGCTCAACCTAGGAGCCCTCTGGGTGGCCAGCAATTTGTTTGTAAGATCTTTTGGCATGCAGAGCATGCTTTCTCATACAAAACAAATATATCAACAGCGGCAGAGTTTCCAGGCTAGCCCACAAAAGTTGACTAACCTCCTAGTGGATCAAAAACATTACCATACTATTGAGATGCCTACCAGGTGCCCACATGAGCCCTAAATGGTTCTTTAACCTGAAAAAAATGTACCTTAAGGGTGGCGAGGTTATAAAGTGTGGTTATTTCTAAGAATAGCCCTAGTTGGCACTCTACCATGCAATATATTTGAATTAGAATTATGCCTGACATAGGAAGTATATAATAAAAGTCTGTGCAAACTAAGGTGGTTGGGTTTCAAGGCTATTTCATAAAAAGTGTACTTATGTAGAATGCACTTGAAGTAAGAGAATACACCAAGGTTGGTTAGCTTCTAAGGCTGTATACAGCATTCTGTCTAACCTCTACCCTGGTGTGCCTGAGCTATGGCAATAGTAAAAGTGGCAGTTTGGAGCCAAGGTTGGCCCCTCGAAAATTTGCACAGTCTTCCTGCAAATTGATAAGATTATGAATATGGATTAAGTTTCCAGTCTTGTCTCCAAACCTAATTAATCTGTTATGTATGAAAAATATGAATAGTATCACATTCGCTACATATAAATATCCTTTATGAAGTTAATTTTAAAGAAATACGTCTTCTGTGTTTCTATACAGTGTGCTGGAAGAGCATCTGTGGGCGTGGGAGCACGCACGCACACACAAAGTCAGACACACACCATCACCATTGCTCTGAAGGCATCCATGGGCACTCAAGGGCATGGCTTGGGGCTTGAGTGTAGATTCCATTGAAGGTATAGCTCATCTCTGTCTGTTTTGTGTTTTTTCTTTTCTTTTTCCCTCTGAATATGTGAATTTTAATTTTTTTTTAATTTTTTGCCATAAAAAGGAACAAAATTGGGTCATTTGTAGAGATGTGGATGGACCTAGAGACTGTGATACAAAGTGAAGTAAGTCAGAAAGAGAAAAACAAATATCGTATAGTAACACATATATGTGGAATCTGAAAAAATTGATCTAGATGATCTTATTTACAAAGAAGACTTAGAAACACAGACATAGAGAACAAACGTATGGATACCAAGTGAGGAAGGGGGGGTTGGGATGTTTTGGGAGCTTGGGACTGACATATATACACAGTTGATACTATGTATAAAATAGAGAACTAATGAGAATCTCTATGGGTTTTTTTATAGGAATATTTTAAAATTAATTTTTAGTGGAGTATAGTTGATTTAATAGTACCTTTCTTTGATTTTCCATCTGCAGGAAAAATGGTGAACAATTCTAGGAGGAAAAAAAAAAGTTTAAATATCAGATTTCTGGACCTCACCCCAGAGAGTCTTGTTCAGTAGGTCTTATCATGGCGCCAGAGCACTGTATTTACAACAAGCCCTGTAGGAGATTCTGAGCTAGGGAGCAAGCAAAGCTGGATCTGCTCAATAAGGTGAAGATATGATTGAAAGAGAGCTGCTTTCTAGGGTCTAGGTATCGGTTAGTGGTTTAAGAGTGGCTGTCTAGCGGTAGTGGTGGCCCTGTGCTCCTAAAAGGTGAGAAGATGCTCTAATGGTGACTGGATCAGACAGGTAGGCAGGGGTGGATGACACCTTAAGTCCATGAGAATGGCGTTGGGGGCAGGCTGGGCCACTCAGCAGCCTCATTGTCGGGCCAGTCCTGATGGACTTGGCCCCAAATGGGGTCATGCTCCCTGCTGGGCAGAGTTCAATGTACTGCACAGGGCGGGCTCATCCTTTGAACTTCAACCTGGTGTAAAGTCCCAGCTCCACCCCACTTAGCACCTTCAAGGCTTCCGGCGAGTAATACAGCTTCCCTGATCTGTAGAAGTACTGACAGTGTTATAATGAGATTGAAGCATAATAGTGTGGGTAAAGAAACTATTAGACTAGATGGCTCCTCGCCCAGGGGCAAGAAAGCCTTCTGAGGACTGAATTGAGGACCTTCTCCCCCTCTTCATTCTCCCACCGAAAGTTCAAGGATGACAGTATTTATTTTATTGTTCAGAGAACGTAAACAAGCCACAGCCTGGACTGGCATCAATAATTTATACAACAAATCACATAATGTGCAGAATACACAATTTTTTTAAAAAAATATTTATTTATTTTTGGCTGTGTTGGGTGTTTGTTGCTGTGTACAGGTTTTCTCTAGTTGTGGCGAGCGGGGGCCACTCTTTGTTACGGTGCGTGGGCTTCTCATCGCGGTGGCTTCTCCTGTTGCGGAGCACAGGCTCTAGGCGCGTGGGCTTCGGTAGTTGTGGCACGTGGGCTCGGTAGTTGTGGCACGTGGGCTCAGTAGTTGTGGCTCGCGGGCTCTAGAGCACAGCCTCAGTAGTTGTGGTGCACGGGCTTAGTTGCTCCGCGGCATGTGGGATCTTCCCAGACCAGGGATTGAACCCGTGTCCCCTGCATTGGCAGGCGGATCCTTAACCACCATGAGGCATGTGTAGCTTATATTTATCAGATACTTTTGTAAACATGGAAGACATGTTGATTAAGTTGATCTTTGACAAATACCTACAGAGTACGAATATACAAATGAGGATATTAAAGCAAAGAGAGGTTACATAATTTGCCCGAAATCACACAGCTATTAAATATCCAGCTGGAATTTAAACCCAGGTCTTCTAGTCCCAGAGCCAGTGGTCTCCTTTTACAAGTTCATCAGCAGAGTAGACACAATTTATATTGCATCATGGGTTGTTTTGGTCTACAGCCTTGATGCACCTTGAATAAGTTAATGTGGATGTAGCAAATATTTTCATAACACATTCTTAGATAAATGAATACTATTGGTAGAAATTACACTGTCTTCTGTTTACAAAATTATCTTTCTTCTACTCAGAGCTGACTGGAGATGGAATGGGGTGCAGGGAGAGTTGTGAGATTCCTGCTCTAGGGAGTGTATACGTTAAGGCTGGGTGCTACTGAGGATAATCAAGGGTGAAATGGGTTGGGAGAAAAGGCTAGAAAATCATAGGGGAATAAAAAGAACAATAATAATAATGCATAGCATTCAATGAGTGCTTCCTAAATACCGGGCACTGTGCAAAGCACAAACATATAGCATGTATACATGGTCCCCAATTTAAAGGCAGGGGAATGAAAGTCAAGATGGTAAAGTAGACTGCCTCACCTGGACCTTCAGTAAGTGCTCCCAGCAGGATACACGCCCAGGTCTGTCTGACTCTAGTCTGTGATCTGGCCCTGAAATGCTTAGAGTTCTTAAAAAGGATTGGTGTGTACTTTGTAACCGTGACCTAGGCTTCTGCACATATTTCTGAATTCTCTGAACTTGGAAGATGAACCCACAGACTGTCAGCCCCATTGAGGCAACTTGTCCTAACCCAGTGGTATGCTGGCAGGCTGGCTCTCTGAGAAAATGTAAAAAGCCTTACTTATAGCATTTGCTTATTTCTGTGGTGTACATTCTCCTACCATGTCATTTCAAGTCATAGATTTAACAACTACCAAGCGGCATCCCTGAATATTTAACAATTAGCTGTCTTGAGTCAGCTGTAGCCAGTTCCAGTGTGCCATTGCTCCAGTTCCACTGACCAACCCGGGATGCATCTCCTAGGAATTGCTATCTTGTCTTTCCCTGCATCTCACATAGTCTGGCCCATAGAGGAAATACAGAAACTCGGTACATATTTGTTGATCAAAGAATAAATAAACAATTGAATGATTCATGAATAATCAAAACTAGAGAGGAGGATGGGAAATACTGTCTTCAGCCCTGAAATAAGAAGAACACAACATCGTCTTACTAGGAGATTCTGCCTGCTTATCTGTACTTCTCTATGACAATGAGATGACCTGTTGAAGAAATTCTGCCTGCAAGTACAGTTTGGGTGGAGATGTCAAAACCCTACTTATCCCTTTCCCTTTCTGAGCCATCACAAGCCAGCAACTCTGCCTTCAGACGTGCTTTGCATTTGATGACGTTTCTCCAGCCCCAGTGTTGCCACCACAGTCAAGTCATGCCCCCTCCTTCTCAGCACCTTTTTAGTTGTTCTCTTGTTCCTTAGGGTTAAGAGCAAACCTCTTAACCTGGCCTTCAGAGCTTTGCATGTTCCTGCCCACCTATCCGTCCTCATCTCATGTCACACGTCACTGTTTCCACTGCATTCCACCCTGGAACATCCATCCTGCTGCTTGGAACACCCTTCCTCCCCCTGTCAGGACTGGGCTTAACTGTCCCTTGCTAAAAGAGGTCCCTCATCCCGCCCTGTTCTTCTCCACTCTAGCGTGAAGCAGAGTGCACATGATATATTCACATCTGTCAATGCCCACCCTCACCAGATGGAGAAATTCTTGAGAGTGGGGGCCACATCTGTTTCTGTGTTGGCACCATCTTCCCCGCAGTACTGGAGAGGTAGCCACGTAGGCTTGGGAGGTCTCCTCTCATAGGTCAGAAGGCTGTCACCTGGGAGGCAATGTGACAGAGAGTTTTGGGGGCTTCACTGGGGGGTCAGCCATCTTCAGTTTTAAGTTTTATCAGCTCTGTGATCTCAGGTAGGCAGTTGCATTCATAGGGCTTCAATTTTTTTCCTCTGTAAAATGGGTGTATTAACAGTAATTCCATCACAGAGTGTTATAAAGATTAAATGAAATAACTCCATGTAAAGTCCTTAGTCCAGGACTCGGCACAGAGTTAAGTGCTTAACCATGGTAGCTATTATTAGTTTATTGGGAGACAAAGTGATACTTCATCTGAAACTCATGCTTACCTCGTTCTCTTCATCAAGGAGGTAATGCCTGGATTTTGTTTCCTCCTTGGAAAGTACCCGTGAAAGCTGCTCCTCTCTAAAGTAAGTCATTGGTTGGAAACTTTTCTGTTCATTTGTTCATCTGTTTGTTCATTAACCAAATATTAATTTAGCTGCTACTCAGTACCAGGTCCAGTGGTGGAGAGTATAAGGCAGGGTACATGCCTTTGAGCAAGGTGGAGTCTCATGGGGGGAATGGCACGTTTACATTCTTCTCTCTCTAGTTATAGGATTTTGCTAAATAACTTTGCAAATAGCCAGTTGGAGGATTAGTCTATAAAAAACAATGAACTTTCACTGTATCCTATCCTTTGTAGGTTGAAATACGAAGGCAGGGAGAGAAGGAAGGAGGGAGGATCTACTTCCCACACTAAACTTTGAATAGGACTAACCAAGAAATTCTTACGCCCATTTGATCATTTGAGGAACCAGACACTACAAAAAAAGAAATGAGCATCCCAAGGTCATGTAGCCAGAAACTGGTGAATCTGGGAATTTGAACTCTGCTGACTTTTGCAATGTTTTTTTCTATTCTTTGAGCTGCTGACTACTAGAAAACTAAGAAGAAAGCAGCGTTGCTAATGGTGGCCCTGGTTGGTGATTGAGGGGGAAGAAGAAGGTCATAGGTATGATTCCCAGGGATGCTGTTGCTTCTACTCTAAGCATACATACATCCTAATCTCAATTCTTATACACTTACACATATATTCACATCCTGACATATATACATAGATTTCTCTGAAATTCAGTAGGGCTTCTATTTTAGCTCTTTAAGATGTTCAGATGTGGACGCTGTATACATAAATATGCGATAGTGTTGTTACTATGATTGCTGTCCCATAAGTTTAACGGTGCATGCAGGAAGCTTCAGGTGTGTATAGCACCTGAATTACAGTTACTTAGGGAACCACTGCTACTGTGTCCCTGCCATCTCTATCTGAGTGATGCCTCTGCACATCTCCTGCTGCAGAAATAATCTGTGTCCTTCCATCCCAGCACAAGGAACTAAGTGCCCCTGGGGGTGGGCTAGGGAGCATTTTTATAAATACTCAAGGATGTGTGACTTGAGTGCATCATTGCTGGCCAGCCCTTAGTC
Source organism: Tursiops truncatus (assembly GCF_011762595.2). NCBI lineage: Eukaryota > Metazoa > Chordata > Mammalia > Artiodactyla > Delphinidae > Tursiops > Tursiops truncatus. The sequence goes on along the minus strand of NC_047039.1, from coordinate 98,487,370 downwards.
TCGGAGGAACCCTGAAAAATCAATGGGTCCAAGGCCTCCGCTAGTAACATTAACAGGTAGAGCAGCTGAGAACACTCAGTAGATATCATACAAGGTGCTGAGAACTTTACATGCATAAAGACACATAAAAAGTTAAGTAACTTTCCCAGCGTTACTCGCTATTATTGCGCCTTTCTTATTATCAGCCACTGTGCTGAAAACTTTTTGTTTTCACTCAAGTAATCTTGTAGTGTAGACATTTTGATTATTCCTGCTTTATAAACGGGGACACTGAAACATAGAAAGATCATATTGAACCAACAACTTCAAGTAGTAATGGGCAGTGCCGGTGCTTGATCCCAGCTCGGTGCAAAGTTCAGGGCTATGATCTTAATCCTTCTTTTTTATTGACTTCCTGAGTTCACATTGTTGAGAAATTACTGAGTTGGGTTTCAAGCTTAATTGGTCTGGCTGCAAAGCTCATAAGCCTTCCATTTCACCAACTTCACTTCTGGGATCAGTGTGTGAACACAGGATCTTGCAGAGAGAAAGAGAGAGAGAGATGCCTTTATACAGATAAAAGGAGCTTCCTCCCCTGTGCAGCCAGCCCTGGTTTTGTCAAGCACACTTCAGCAGCTCCCTTCCTCTCAGCTCTCACTAGGGTGTGAAGAGTTTAGTAAAACAACCTAGCAGTTATCCAGGCACAGTGCAATGATGTCTTTTCCTAACCTTCTCGTGTACCTGACTGTGCCCCTGCAGGTTTGGGCCGTGCCCGGCTCCCTGGCGAGTCGTGAGACTTGCCCAGGGCATAGCACACACAGGTGCTCAGGCAACCTTTTTGCAATGACTGAAGGTCTCTTCTGAACTTGAAGGACCCCGAGTTTCCTGCTAGGGATGGGGACTCTGCAGCCTCTCTCAGTCATTCATTCAAGTAGCCCCCAGGATGAGTTATCTGTTCCTGTGTAACAAAGTATCCCAACGTTAGCAGGTTAAAACAGCAAACGGGTATCCTCTCATTTCTTATCTCAACCAGCATTTATCTATTCACGTTTATTACCTCAACCAACATTTATTCTCTGAGTCAGGGGTCCAGGCACCATGCAACTGGTCCTCCAGTTCAGAGTTTCTCTTGAGATTACAGTGATGTTGTCAACCAGGGCTATGGTCTCCTCTCCAGGCTTCATTGGGGAAGGACCTGCTTCCCAGCCTCCTCATGAGGTTGTTGCAGGATCTGTTCCATGAGCCACCCTCAGCTCCTTGCCTTGTGGGCCTCTCTAGGGGGCAGCTCACAACGTAACATCTGGCTTCAGCAGAGCAAGAAAATGGGAAGAGCCAGAGAGTGTAAGAAAAAAGGAAGGCACAATCTTTTGTACCCACCCTACTGTTGGAAGTGACATACCATAATTTTGCTATAGACCACCTGATGGAAGCAAGTCTGTAGGGGAGGGGATTACACCCGGGTGTGAATACCAGGAGGCGGGAACCACTGGGGACCGTTTTGGGTTTTGTTTTTCTTAATTTATTTATTTATCGCTGCGTTGGGTCGTCGTTGCTATGGGCAGGCTTTCTCTAGTTGTGGCGAGCAGGGGCTTCTCGTTGCGTGCGGGCTTCAGCAGTTGTGGCACACGGGCTTAGTTGCTCCGCGGCATGTGGGATCTTCCCGGACCAGGGCTCGAACCCGTGTCCTCTGCACTGGCAGGCGGATTCCCAACCACTGTGCCACCAGAGAAGCCCCTGGAAGCCATTTTAGAAGCTGCCTCCCTTTGTCCACTTGCCCTCTTTCCTTTTCTCCGAACCAGGTCTTTCTTTGATTTCAGACAACTTATGCTTATGTGCATCCCTACACTTGAAGAACGATTTATCACCAAGCTTCAGGTTCTCAGATTCTATCCAGGATGTTCTTCAGCCTCCTCTGGTGTAAAGGTCCTCTGGTGTGTCACAGAGTGTCTTTGCAGGATAAGTTTTGTGCCTCTAACCCGGTGCCTCTCCGTCTCCTCCACTCCAGAGGTACAGTTGTAGGTCTCATCCTTTGTCACAAGGTCTTTGGATCCCACCCCTTGAGATTATGAAGTTCCTGCAGCATCTCCAGCACCTAACACAATGTTTGGCACTTAGTAGATACCTAGAACGTCTTTGTGGACAAAGTGAATAAATGAGGACATGTTTTAGCTTTGCACAGTGCCGGGAGAGCTGGCCTGAAAGGACTGACTACATCATCTCAGATAAAGCCCACTCTCCTGGCAGTGGACCGTGACTTTCTTTGTGTGCCCCTTACTACCTCTCTTGCTGCTTCTGCCTGAGTTTTAGTACAGGTACCTCCTGCCATTCCAGGTTATGTGCAATGTCCTGTTCACCTTTGCTGTTCCATTCTCCTGGACCACAGGCTCTGTTTTCCTACTTGGCTAATAGCTCTCATGTTATAAGCCTCAGCTCTGAGGAATGATTCTCTGACCTCCAAACCTGCACTGACCTCTGCCACCATGGTGATCCCCTTGCATTACTTTCTCTGTTTGGGGACCTGCCTACCCCACTGGGCATTGAGGCCCTTGATGACTCTGATCTCTGGATCCCCTACTCACAGAGCTCAGTGAAGAATGGACTCTCAGTAAATATTCATTGAAGGAATGGATTTCTCCTGTTATAGGCAGGGAAGACAGAACTCCAGAGAAGGGAGGGATCTTCCGAAGGTTTCATAGTGAATGGTGGCAGAGTGGTGTTCAAGTTTGGTCTCTAGACTTCCAGAGCACAGCTCTTTGCACAGCATCCTCAGGCCTGCCCTTGTTACTGAAGGACGAGACAGAATGTGGGTCTAGCGTGGCCCTTGGGCAAAGACCACTATTGTTCTGTTGGAGGTGGCTTCTTTCAACCAGCAGGTTTGAAAGGTTTAGGCCCAGAATGTCAGCCTGAAATGGGTAGAGGCCACTGTATGGAAATGTATTTGGGCAGAAACGCTTCATGGTAACACTTTTTCCTCTTTTCTTCTTTTCTTCTCTTTTATATTCCCTCCTCAAAGGTCTAAAGGCACAGATGTTTATCTCCAGTTGGCTGTTTAAACACAGTGCCATGTGCTTTTGCTGAAATTTAGTGGTCTGAAGAGACGGTGGATTGGAAAACCAAGGAGGAAAATGCCCCTCTATGTAAAGAGCTGGAGATGAGTGTGTTTTTCCCAGTCAAGTTCCCAGGTGATGAGCAGCCCAACTCCTACACCCAGGAAAGGGCAGAGTCCTCTGTCCCCTCATGGGACCCCAGCTTCTTCCTTTATAAGAGTGAGGTTTTGGGTGTGGAGCAAGACCCTTGGTTTGAGAATCTGCTTTCTCGGGCCAAAGCTCCTTCTAGTTTCTTAGATTTGCAAGAGTCTTATGGTAAACAAGCCCTGGTATGAAGAATAAGGGTATTTCTTGGGTCAGCTAGACCTAGGTTGAATCCGGCTCTGCCTCTGATTGTTTGTGCAGCTTGGCATAAGGGTCTGATCGCTCTGAGCTTCATTTTCCTCATTTATAAAATAGAGATCATGGTACTTAACTCAGAGGGCTGTTTTTTTAACAAGTCAAGCTCCGAGCCTTGGTTCACAGTGGTTGCTCATGTGGAATATCTGTTTCCTTTCCCTTTTGCTACGTTTGTGTGTCTTCTACAACATCCTCGTTAAGAGGCCCCTCTGCCTGAATCTTCCTTGTTTCAAGGCTAACTATCCTGTATCCTTCCTCTGGTGTCCTCTCCTGACATAATCTCCAGTCTAACCCTGGTTACTGTCTTCAGGCCATGGACCACTTGTCTGTGTCTTGCTTAGAGCATCACACAGACCTGAGTTACATTACCAGCTCTGCAGCTTACTAGACCTGTGACTTTGAGCAGACCATTTCTCCTCCCTAAGCTCCACTTCCCTGCTCCATAAAATGGGGACCCAAGGGTTGTTGTGGACGCAAACTGAATAAGGGATGCAAAGGGCCCAGGAGAGGCTTAGCACATAGTAGGTACTCTGTATGTTTTTGAACCTTCTCTTAGTAGAAACTCACTGCCCTTCTGACCACATGCTCTTTTTTCCACTTCTGACCCATCCTGAATTTATACAGATAGTTTCCTGGATTCAAAGGTCGGTCTCTACATTTATTGGTCTTATATTTAATGATGATGATGATAAAAGCTACTGTGCATTGAGCACCTACTATGCAATGTATATTTTCCTACCTAATCTTTCTAATGAGCCTGTGGAGTAGATGCCATTCACATTTTATGGATTAGGATAATGAGACTTTTTGAAGGTCAGCCAGAAAATAATGCAGCGAGTTTCTCTAACCTCCAGTGTCCCCATTTTTACTTTAATCTACTGTGCTTTAGGCTTGGCACTTTGGGATCTAGATGTGGATTTGAATTCTTTGGGGCTCAATAGCCTTCTAGACTTGGGCTAAACTCAATTTTCTTATTTGTAAAATGAGGAGCTAACAAAACTTTATGATTGATTGACTCAAGTGATATCCGTAAAATATTTTGCACCACATGTCATACATAGTGAGTGCTTTAAGAGAAAAGATTATCAGCAGCAGCAGCAATTAAGTGGGTTTTCTTTTGAGCTGATCAGCTCCCCGTTTAGGTGATATTCAAACACAGTTTGGATGACCATGGCGGGGAGCATTGTAGGAAACTACCTGTATTTATTGTGTTATATGTTAGGGTCAAAGCCCTTTTAGTCCCCCGTGATCCTGAGTTTCTGTGATTCAAATTAAAGCAGATGATACGTGTGGCAGGAGTTAAGGGGAATTTGGCGTTCCTGTGAGTTGTGATGCTTAGGGAAGACTTCCAGGAGGTGGGAGTTCTCTGGTCTTGAAAAGTTGGTCTCCCTTTGACACGTTAAGAAAAGTAGGCAGGACAACACATAGGTGTAGGGAATGCATGCAGCTTGATACAGGGAAAGGGACAGGCAGATTTAACTGTGGCAGGGGGTTTATGGAACATCAGTCAGAGCCTTATTTCCCGTTACTTCTCAGGTACACTCTGAGAATCGGGAGAAAGAGGTGGGGAGGAAGGTACACGGAGGTTTGAGGAAGCCCCCTTCCTTTAGAGGCAATGTGATGCAATGGAGGAAAGAAACATTGAATTTGGAGGTCAGTAGGTCTTGGTTCCTATTCCATCTCTGCCCCTTGCTAGTTCTGAGCTGTTGGGCAAGTCAGTTAAACTCTGAGTTTCCATTTCCACCAGTGTCAAATAACAGTCTCATTGACAGTAGACATGGGAAATAAAAGGGTTTCTGGTGGTAAAAGCCACCACCACAGACCTAGTAAATATGAAATGCACAATAAACAGCATTCCTCTCCTCCTGCTTTCACAAACCTTGAACCAAAGTTCAGTGACATCTTCTAAGAGAATGGAACAGTGACTTTTTTGGCAAGCTCTGAGAAAAAGCAGCTAGAAATGTGTCTTTCAAGAAGATGGGAGATGATTGGCCCTGATCTTTTTGGTAGCCATGGAAACCTGTGGCTGCTTTGTGCTCTGTCCGTTTGCACCCACTGCTTGGTCCCTACTCTTCCTTGCCACTCCCCTTTGCATCAGTGATGTGGGCTGAAGACGGTGGATGCAGCGAAACAGCCTACAGTCTAAGAGGGTGAACCCAGGGATCAAACACAGGTAGCTTAACTTTTTTTTTTCTTTTGGAAGTCAGTACCAGCTGATGATCACCTGTGAATCTGAAACTCAAGTGTTACCTTTTCTTCCTCCTTCTTTCCCATTTATTTCTGAGCCTTTCTAGAACTTTAGCTCTTTTGAATCATCTCCACGGTTTCTCATTCACACACTGCAATTTCACCTAGGGAGTATAGCATCTTTTTCTTTCCCCTAATGCATTCCATCAGCCTGTTAAATTCCAGTTGAATAGTATTTAACTTTCTACACTGGCCTCTTGTACCTGCCTCTTTTCCTTTCTTGCACATATTTTCCTGTGACTCTGAAGTCCATTTTCCTTAAGAATTATTTTCTAGCTTTGTTGACATATGATTGATGTACATCACAGTATAAGTTTAAGGTGTGCAACAAAATGATTTGACTTACATATTTTATAAAATGATTACTGCAACAAGTTTACTTAGCATCCATCATCTCAGATACAATAAAAAGAAAAAGCAAAAAAGAAGGAAAAAAATGTGTTTTCCTTGTGATAAGCACTTTTACGATTTACCCTCTTAACACTTTCATATATATTATACCTCAGAGTTAACTGCATGTCATCATGTTGATGTCATCATCCCTAGTACTTATTTATCTTATAACTGGAAGTTTGTACCTTTTGTTCACCGGTCTTCCAATTCTCCTTCTTCCCACCCACCAGCCACGGTAACCACAAATCTGATCTATTTTTCCATAGTTTTTTGTTTAGATTCCATAGATAAGTGAGATCATACAGTATTTATTTTTCTCTGGCTGACTTATTTCACTTAGCATTATGCCCTCAGGGTCCATCCATGTTTTTGCACATGGCAGGATTTCCTCATTTTTTTTTATGCTAAATAATATTCTGGGGTGTGTGTGTGTATATCTCATAATTTCTTTAGCTGTGGATGGACAGTTAGGTTGTTTCCATGTCTTGGCTATTGTAAATAATGCTACTGTGAACATGGGGGTGCAGGTATCTTTTCATGTTAGTGTAACTATACCTAGGAACCAGAAGGATACAGAACTTGCAGTCAGGCAAGACTGACTATGAAACTGTCCTCCATCACTTGCCAGTGGTTAAGGCTTGGCTTTCCCACTTTCAGATAGAGACAGTAATCTCCACCTTGCAAGACTGTTGAAAAGTGTAAGTAGGCAAATGTAAGTAAAATCTTTAACCCAGTGTCTGGCATAGCAGCCACAGTTAATTACTGGGAACTGCTCATATTCCTAACAGTCACCTTTGTATGAACTATTAAAGCAGCTCATTATTTTCCCTACTTTGTTCCACAGAACAATGGTTCTGCAGTATAGCAATACTTTGGGGAAACACTGGGTTAAATTCTGCGAAAGAGAATTTAATGTAGACCTTTTCAGAGAGTTTAATATCAGATATATACTCTCGCACCTTAAGAGTTGATTATAGAATAGAGCATATCCCAGAAATTTTTGAAAATTGATATCTTTTTTCTTTTAAGATACATTTTCTGTTTTGTGGGCAATACCGCACTGGCTCTGTGGGGCATTTGGATACACTGGTGTGGTCAGTGGTTCTGGAGGTGGGCCTCACAGATTCTAATCCTGCCTTCACATTTCACCAGTGAGACCTGGGTCAAGTGTCACGGAAAGAGCAGTAGGCTGCAGGTCAGGAGATGTGGCTCTCAGGCCCCGTTATTCCCTTGGTGCCTAGATGGGAGTTCCCCATTAGGTCTCTTGTTCCTCATTTGTATCCTGGAGATAATAGGAACACCCACTGCATTGGATTTTGGTGAAAAGTGAATGAAATATTTGTGAATAATTTGTAAACTAACAAGAATTGAAAAAGTATGGCGTGCCATCCTCATCACCAGCACCCTTGTCACCACACCACTGTCGTCATCTTGAAGTTGCCTTCACACTTCCAGGAGCAGGTGTCTGCAACCGCCACAGAGAGATCCAAGGAGCGAGCTGTGTGTAGCCCCATTCAGTGTCTGCTGGCAGTGCCTTTCTGGGGTGATCCCAGCCTGCACTACAGACACACTCCTCGTCCACGGGGCAGAGCCAGCCCAGGGGGCTCCCCAGGGGTCTCATGAATAGTGACTGGCCCCAGGCAGCTCAACTGAACTGTTTTCTGGGGCTCAGAGAGGAAAAGAAACAGCCATCTAGCTTGCCCCTCCCACCATCTGCCCTCCTTGTAAGCCTCTCTCTGGTGATGCAGAGGTCCCCTTGAAGACCTGTGGTCAATATGAGGGAGGACAGTGAAGCCACCATGCATCCACCCATAGTCACCATCGGTCCGCAGGGCAAGCTGAGGTCTGTCAGCAGATTGACACTTAGGGTTGATTCTTCTTGGCTCAGGCCACACCTAGCATACTGATGGAGAAGTTGTGGAGCATAATGGTTAAGAACTTGGGTTCCGAAGTCAGTTTTTTTTTTTTAAATTTCAGCCCTATTACCTTTGAGCTGCATGGCCTTTAGCAAGCAGTGGCCTCAGTTTCCTCTTGTGTCAAATGTGGGGGAGAGTAGACAGCATCTCATGAGGTTTCTGTGAAGATAAGTGAGATATTACGTGAAAAATGTTTAATTATATTTTCTGGTACAAAAGTGTTTTTTATAAATGTTCGTGATGATGATGATGATGATGATAGTCTTTGCTAGGAAAGCCACAGTAGAAAAAGCAAATCTATGCAAAGTACAATAAAGAGGCTCAAAATACGACTTCAGAGAAATAAAGTAAAACTAGCAATATTTGGTTTGGAGGAAAGAAAGCTCAAGGCAACTGCATTGCCACCTTGAACTAACTAAATAGCCTGGAGGAGGAGGTCTTGGGTACATCCTATTTGACTTGGGCAGCAGAAGTTGGCTCACAGAGTGAGATTCTAGGACTGTTTAGTACAACTGTCTGAATATAGAATTGCTGCTTCTCAGGGGGTGAGTTTGCTGTCTCTGGAAGTATGCAAAGGCTGGATGAGCACTTGCACAGATCTTATAAAGGAAAATCCTAGGAAAGATGGGAGATTTTAAAGGATACTATGGATTTGAGAGGGTCAGGTTCAAAGTGCCAGAGAACACAAGAAACTAGTTCATGGCAGAAATAGAGGGGCAGGGGGTGAGGAGAGACTTGGCCCCTGATGAGCGACAGGGAAAAGGATGCCCCAAAAAGGATGCCCCATATTGACACATCACACTGAAGAAGTGTGTGCAGAATGTAGACACGAGGCAGGCTGAGGAAAGGCGGCTGCCTTCCCCAGAGTTCTGAGAAAGCCCCAATTTCAACTATTCTTTCCTTCTGCCTCCAGCCTGACACTTGCACTTGTCAGAGGATGTGTCCCAATTTTAGTTTCCAGAAATACACAGAGAAGCACAGAGGCACTGGAGCTCAGGTGTGGCAGGAATCCCATGAGGTCTTCAGTGAGGTTAATGGGGCACCCCACCAATCTGTGGTGGTCACCCTCATATGCAGGAGGCTGGGTGGCCTCTCAAGGGCTTTTTGTATGATTTCTGGCTAGCCGGGGACCAATCTTTGCTAAAGAAAGTGAATGAATACATTTGACTAGAAAAGTACCAATAGCAATATTCCAATACTGACACCTCTTGGTAGAATGAGGAATAACATTTAAGCATTTAATCATTCACTCATTCGTTCAATAGATGTTTATTGAGCACCTAATATATCCAGACATGCTTATAGACACTGGAGCTAATAGGAGGACATAAAAAATGAGGTCTGACACATAGTAGATACACATTAAATAATTACCTATTGAATAAATTAATTCCCAGATAAGGACATTGAGACTTAGAGAAGTAAGGTGACTTGTCCATGGGGGCCAGCAGCTAAGGTTAAAAGCCAGAATTCCAGCTTCAACCGGAGTATCACCGGCCTCTTGATATCCATGTAGATGCCAGGTGTTGGGCAGTGGGGTTTTAAGGAATTGAGATAAAAGGAGTGACACCAAGAGCGTATATGGATCCCTAAGTATGTGTGCTTGGTGTTGTAACTGTGACCTCTCATTTAATCCACACAGTTTGCCTGCCAGTTAGGGATTATCATTGTCATTTTATAGATTAGAATACCAAAGCTCTGAGAGTGTAGGTGACTTGCCAAAAGTTAGAAGCTACTAACAGGAGGAGTTTAGACTTAAATCTCTATGTCCAGAACCTAAAGCGAACCTTTCCTTTGTTCGAAGTGGCATTTCTACCTTTTGGTCTCCTTTGCCCTAATGTCTGGGTTCCTAGAATCTCTGTCCCTCACCCCAATTCCATATGCCATTTAAAGAAAGAAATGAGTTCTCAGCTTAGGACCCAGCCTCTCCTGCCCCGTGATATCAGGAGGAAGGAATCAGTGGGAGTACAGCAGCTTTTAAGTTTTCCACACACAGGGGTCTGATGGGGTTAGATCTGTTTTCTTCATTGTAAAATGTGATTGATTCAATTCCAAATTTAACTTAAATTTGATTTTCCTCTCTCAACCTGGCATTTCCAAACTGAGAATTAATCAAACCCCAAATTATAGGCAGCATGTGGATCAACAATGCCGAGTTATTTCCAGTCGAATTTCTCAAGCAATGAGTTTTATGCCATTCTCTGCTGCCATGCGAGGAGTTGAGGGGTAAGAGGGAGGGGGAAATGAAGGGGAAATTAGATTATTAACTTTCTCCAGTTCCAGCAATCAATACAACCTGGTGAAATTCTATTCCCACAGCACAGCTCGCCCCCTTGCAAGTGACGGGGAGGGAACTGTAAACTGCGATGTCAACCAGGGATAACCATGACCCTAGCCATCCAACGATGCTCCTGTTACGATATGGAGCTATGATTTATTGTTTTGTTTTGTTTTGTTTTTACCAATTATGTGCATCATCTTATTTTGTCCTCAAATCAGCCCTGAAAGAAGACCATTGTTCCCATTTATTCAGATGGAGACATTGCGTCTTCTCAGGGTTAGGTCAGTGGACAAGTGTCACATGAGATTTTGTGGTGAGGCAGGATTTAAACAAAGGCATACCTGTCTCCAAAGGCCATGCTCCTTCAGCAACTACATGATGCCATCCTGGGACACTTATTCTGTGGTGAAGTGGGAGGTAGTATGATATGGGGGAGAGGATGGAAAGAACTGGTTCTAATCCTGACTCTGCTACCTATGGATTAAGTGACCTTAGAAAAGTCGTTTTATCGCTCAGCCCGTCTGTTGCTGTGCAAAACAGAGATAGTAGGAACAATTTGCTGTAAGAATTAAATGAGATAATTTCCCTCCACTAAAATGTAAGCTTCAAGGACTTTGACTGTTTTGTTAACTGTCCTTTCCCCTGTGCCTAGAACAGTGTGAGGGAAAGGTTGATGTTCAATAAAAATTTGTTGGACGGATGGCAGGAGGGATGGTTGGATATAAGTGTTAGGCATAGTTCCTGGATCGTAGTAAGCACACAACGAATGGAGGTTCTCTTCCCCGTCTTTGCTTACTGTGATGCAGTGCAGAGCCTGGGTGAGGAGGGGTTGGGTATTATGGGATAGATAGTTTCTACCTTGCCGCTGTCTCCAGCCCCTCCTCAGAGCTAACTGCTGATGATCAGTTCCCTAGGCCAGGAACTCTTAAAAAGTCACCTCTGTTTGAGTCCCACTGTGAAGTTTCTGCCAGGCCTAGTTGCCATGGAAACCCCCAAGCCCTAGTGGCTGCTCCACGGGCATCTGGCCTGAGTGCAGACTTGACCTGCGTGCTTTCTTCTCCCTGGACTTCAGAGACAGCTGTGGTGTTTCAGGCATTCTCTGAGTAAATGGCTACCTCAGGGTGCTATTAATTTGCATTCTCTCTTCCATTCCCTTTGCTTCTTAAAACTCTCCCTGCACTCTCCACTCTGTGTGTCTTTAGCTTCTGTAAAGAATAATTCAGTCCCTAGTATGTTCTGATAATGGGTTGGACAAAGAGATAAATAAGTCCTGGTTTCTGCCATCAGCTAGGAGATTAATACCAACGTCTGGCTTGGAAAGATCATTTACCAAGGGCCTATCTATGTGCCAGAAACTGTGCTGGTCATTTGACATTTTCTGTCTCATTTAGGTCTTACAACACTCTTGAAGGAAATGTCATTTTATTCCTATTCTCCAGATAAGAAAACAAAGGGCCAACAAGCTAATGTGACTTTACTCCCCACCGTATTGACTCTTAAAGACCTTGGATTACCGTGAAGATTTAAATATAGGGGATGCAATTAGCCCAGCATGAGCCCAGGGAGCTAGTACAAGCAATCCTACTCCTACCCGTCAACCCTCTTCCCCCAACTAGAAATCAGCCTCATGGAGCCTGGGTGGTACGTCTGGTAGTTGTTTAATTAGTGAAAGGAATGCCTTGGTCACATCTGTTTCTGCTGCTGCATGGGCCAGTCTGAGAGATGCCTTCTTGGACACTCACAGGGCACTACTGTCCTTCCAGGGAGTCCACTCCCCAATGCCAGGCGCCTCTAACCACCTTTCACATCTCACGCTCTGGACCTGGTTCACCTTCCCAAGAGTTTGTTCCTGCTGGACTCATGTTTACATGTTCTTTCTCTTGAAATCAGCCTCCTTAGAGTCCAGACTGGAAACTCAGTGCTGCTGCTGTTAGCTGGGAACGGGGGTCGGGGGGTGGGGTGGGATGTTAAATATCTAGATATCTAGGCTAGGAGTCATATGTTGACTTCTTTTCTTTTTTTCTTTTTTTTTTTTTTTTTTTTTTGCGGTACGCGGGCCTCTCACTGTTGTGATCTCTCCCGTTGCGGAGCACAGGCTCCGGACGCACAGGCTCAGCGGCCATGGCTCACGGGCCCAGCCGCTCCGCGGCATGTGGGATCTTCCCGGACCAGGGCACAAACCCGTGTCCCCTGCATCGGCAGGAGGACTCTCAACCACTGCGCCACCAGGGAAGCCCCATATGTTGACTTCTTAAAGAAAGACCTATGCGAGGCAACAATGCTTAGTCCATACCCTTTCTGGTAGAAAACATCGACGTTACCTTGCTTCTGCTGTTCAGTTATGAAACTGTTGATATTATCAGAGTTTGAAACAGCTTCTTGTGGCTCCCAGATGAGAGAGAAAATGTGTTCCTTTTTTTATGTGGTCCTTTTAAGTTAAGAGATTTTCTGTCCCCTGATACCACAACCATCTTTTTATCTTAACTGCTCTTCTAGTTAACTAATACTTACCAACTATAGCAACCACAAGTATATGAATCGTCCCTACCATAGGCTATGCCTTATTCTAAGACTGGCAATAAAGACAAAGCCCCTATTCTTTTATTTAGTTATGTATGTATGTATTTATTTATTTAACATCTTTTTGGGTTTTTTTACATCTTTATGTAAAAAGATGTATACGCCCATGCCACTCTCTCACTTCGTCCCAGCTTACCCTTGCCCCTCCCCATGACCTCAAGTCCATTCTCTATGTCTGCATCTTTATCCCTGTCGTGCCCCTAGGTTCTTCAGAACCTTTTGTTTTTCTCTGTTTTTAGATTCCATATATATGTGTTGGCATATGGTATTTGTTTTTCTCTTACGTCACTCTGTATGGCAGTCTCTAGGTCCATCCACCTCACTACAAAAAACTCAGTATCGTTTCTTTTTATGGCTGAGTAATATTCCATTGTATATATGTGCCACATCTTCTTTATCCATTCCTCCGATGATGGATGCTTAGGTTGCTTCCATGTCCTGGCTGTTGTAAATAGACCTGCAATGAACACTGTGGTACATGACTCTTTCGGAATTATGGTTTTCTCAGGGTATATGCCCAGTAGTGGGATTGCTGGGTCGTATGGTAGTTCTATTTTTAGTTTTTTAAGGAACCTCCATACTGTTCTCCATAGGGGCTGTATCAATTTACATTCTCACCAACAGTGCAAGAGGGTTCCCTTTTCTCCACACCCTGTCCAGTATTTATTGTTTGTAGATTTTTGATGACGGCCAATCTGACCGGTGTGAGGTGATACCTCACTGTAGTTTTGATTTGCATTTCTCTAGTGATTAGTGATGTTGAGCATTCTTTCATGTGTTTGTTGGCAATCTGTGTATCTTCTTTGGAGAAATATCTGTTTAGGTCTCCTGCCCATTTTTGGATTAGGTTGTTTGCTTTTTTCATATTGAGCTGCATGAACTGCTTGTAAATTTTGGAGATTAATCCTTTGTCAGTTGCTTCATTTGCAAATATTTTCTCCCATTCTGGAGGTTGTCTTTTCATCTTGTTTATGTTTTCCTTTGCTGTGCAAAAGCTTTTAAGTTTCATTAGGTCCCATTTGTTTATTTTTGTTTTTATTTCCATTTCTCAGAAAGGATCTTGCTGTGATTTATGTCCTAGAGTGTTCTGCCTATGTTTTCCTCTAAGAGTTTTATAATGTCTGGCCTTACATTTAGGTCTTTAATTCATTTTGAGTTTATTTTTGTGTATGGTGTGATGGAGTGTTCTAATCTCATTCTTTTACATGTAGCTGTCCAGTTTTCCAAGCACCACTTATTGAAGAGGCTGTCTTTTCTCCACTGTATATTCTTGCCTCCTTTGTCAAAGATAAGGTAACCATATATGCGTGGGTTAATCTCTGGGCTTTCTATCCTGTTCCGTTGATCTATATTTCTGTTTTTGTGCCAGTACCATACTGTCTTGATTGCTGTAGCTTTCTAATATAGTCTGAAGTCAGGGAGCCTGATTCTTCCAGCTCCGTTTTTCTTTCTCAAGATTGCTTTGGCTATTCGGGGTCTTTTGTGTTTCCATACGAATTGTGAGATTTTTGTTCTACTTCCGTGAAAAATGCCATTGGTAGTTTGATAGGGATTGCACTGAATCTGTAGATTGCTTTGGATAGTATAGTCCTTTCACAATGTTGATTCTGCCAATCCAAGAACATGGTATATCTCTCCATCTGTTTGTGTCATCTTTAATTTCTTTCATCAATGTCTTATAATTTTTTGCATACAGGTCTTGTGTCTCCATAGGTAGATTTATTCCTAGGTATTTTATTCTTTTTGTTGCAGTGGTAAATGGAATTGTTTCCTAAATTTCTCTTTCAGATTTTTCATCATTAGTGTATAGGAATGCCAGAGATTTCTGTGCATTAATTTTGTATCCTGCTACTTTACCAAATTCATTGATTATCTCTAGTAGTTTTCTGGTAGCATCTTTAGGATTCTCTATGTATAGTATCATGTCATCTGCAAACAGTGACAGCTTTACTTCTTCTTTTCCGACTTGGATTCCTTTTATTTCTTTTTCTTCTCTGACTGCTATGGCTAAAACTTCCAAAACTATGTAGAATAATAGTGGTGAGAGTGGGCAACCTTCTCTTGTTACTGATCGTAGTGGAAATGGTTTCAGTTTTTCACCATTGAGAACGATGTTGGCTGTTGGTTTGTCATATATGGCCTTTATTATGTTGAGGTAGTTTCTCTCTCCACCTATTTTGTAGAGGGTTTTTATCATAAATGGGTGTTGAATTTTGTCAAAAGCTTTTTCTGCACCTACTGATATTATCATAGGGTTTTTATCCTTCAGTTTGTTAATATGGTGTATCACATTGATTGCTTTGCCTATATTGAAGAATCCTTGCATTCCTGGGATAAACCCTACTTGATCATGGTGTATGATCCTTTTCATGTGCTGTTGGATTCTGTTTGCTAGTATTTTGTTGAGGATTTTTGCATCTATGTTTATCAGTGATACTAGCCTGTAGTTTTCTTTTTTTGTGACATCTTTGTCTGGTTTTGGTATCAGGGTGATGGTGGCCTCGTAGAATGAGTTTGGGAGTGTTCCTCCCTCTGTTATATTTGGAGGAGTTTCAGAAGGATAGGTGTTAGCTCTTCTCTTAATGTTTGATTGGATTTACCCGTGAAGCCGTCTGGTCCTGGGCTTTTGTGTGTTGGAAGATTTTTAATCACAGTTTTAATTTCATTTCTTGTGATTGGTCTGTTTATATTTTCTATTTCTTCCTGGTTCAGTCTTAGAAGGTTGTGCTTGTCTAAGAATGTGTCCATTTCTTCCAGGTTGTCCATTTTATTGGCATATAGTTGCTTGTAGTAATGTCTCATGATCCTTTGTATTTCTGCAGTGTCAGTTGTTACTTCTCCATTTTCATTTCTAATTCTATTGAATTGACTCTTCTCCCTTTTTTTCTTGATGATTCTGGCTAATGGTTTATCAATTTTGTTTATCTTCTCAAAGAACCAGCTTTTAGTTTTATTGATCTTTGCTATAGTTTCCTTCATTCCTTTTTCATTTATTTCTGATCTGATCTTTAGGATTTCTTTCCTTCTGCGAAGTTTGGGGTTCTTTTGTTCTTCTTTCTCTAATTGCTTTAGGTGTAATGTTAGGTTGTTTATTTGAGATGTTTCTTGTTTCTTGAGGTAGAATTGTATTGCTATAAACTTCCCTCTTAGAACTGCTTTTGCTGCATCCCATAGGTTTTGGGTTTTGGTGTTTTCATTGTCATTTGTCTCTAGGTATTTTTTGATTTGCTCTTTGATTTCTTCAGTGATCTCTTGGTTATTTAGTAGTGTATTGTTTAGCCTCTGTGTGTTTGTAATTTTTACAGATTTTTTCCTGTAATTGATACCTAGTCTCATACCGTTGTGGTCAGAAAGCATACTTGATACAATTTCAACTTTCTTAAATTTACGAAGGCTTGATTTGTGACCCAAGATATGATCTATCCTGGAGAATGTTCCTTGAGCACTTGAGAAAAATGTGTATTCTGTTTTTTTTGGTTGGAATGTCCTATATGTATCAATTAAATCCATCTTGTTTAATGTATCATTTAAAGTGTGTGTTTACTGTTTATTTTCGTTTTGGATGATCTGTCCATTGGTGAAAGTGGGGTGTTAAAGTCCCCTACTGTTATTGTGTACTGCCGATTTCCCCTTGTATGGCTGTTAGCATTTGCCTTATGTATTGAGGTGCTCCTATGTTGGGTGCATAAATATTTACAGTTGTTATATCTTCTTCTTGGATTGATCCCTTCATCATTATGTAGTGTCCTCCTTGTCTCTTGTAACACTGTCTCTTGTATTTTAAAGTCTATTTTGTCTGATATGAGTATTGCTACTCCAGCTTTCTTTTGATTTCCATTTGCATGGAATTTCTTTTTCCATCCCCTCACTTTCAGTCTGTATGTGTCCCTAGGTCTGAAGTGGGTCTCTTGTAGACAGCATATATATGCGTCTTGTTTTTGTATCCATTCAGCAAGCCTGTGTCTTTTGGTTGGAGCATTTAATCCATTCACGTTTAAGGTAATTATTTATATGTATGTTCCTATGACCATTTTCTTAATCGTTTTGGGTTTGTTTTTATAGGTCCTTTTCTTCTCTTGTGTTTCCCACTTAGAGAAATTCCTTTAGCATTTGTTGTAGAGCTGGTTTGGTGGTGCTGAATTCTCTTAGCTTTTGATTGTCTGTAAAGGTTTTAATTTCTCCGTCAAATCTGAATGAGATCCTTGTTGCATAGAGTGATCTTGGTTGTAGGTTCTTCCCTTTCATCACTTTATGTATATCATGCCACTCCCTTCTGGCTTGTAGAGTTTCTGCTGAGAAATCAGCTGTTAACCTTATGGGAGTTCCCTTGTATGTTATTTGTCGTTTTTCTGTTGCTGCTTTCAATAATTTTTCTTTGTCTTTCATTTTTGCCAGTTTGATTACTATGTGTCTTGGCGTGTTTCTCCTTGAGTTTATCCTGTATGGGACTCTCTGTGCTTCCTGGACTTGGGTGGCTATTCCCTTTCCCATGTTAAGGAAGTTTTCACCGATAATAACTTCAAATATTTTCTCTGGTCCTTTCTCTCTCTCTTCTCCTTCTGGGACACCTATAATGTGAATGTTGTTGCATTTAATGTTGTCCCAGAGGTCTCTTAGGCTGTCTTCATTTCTTTTCATTCTTTTTTGTTTATTCTCTTGTGCAGCAGTGAATTCCACCCTTCTGTCTTCCAGATCACTTATTCGTTCTTCTGCCTCCGTTATTCTGTTGTTGATTCCTACCAGAGAACTTTTAATTTCATTTATTGTCTTGTTTATCATTGTTTGTTTGCTCTTTAGTTCTTCTAGGTCCTTGTTAAACATTTCTTGTAGTTTCTCCATTCTAGTTCCAAGATTTTGTATCATCCTTGCTATCATTACTCTGAATTCTTTTTCAGGTAGACTGCCTATTTCCTCTTCATGTGTTAGATCTGGTAGGTTTTTATCTTGCTCCTTCATCTGCTTGTGTTTTTCTGTTTTCTCATTTTTCTTAACTTCTGTGCCTGGGGTCTCCTTTTTGAAACCTGCAGGTTCGTAGTTCCTGTTGTTTTTGGTTTCTGCCCCCAGTGGCTAAGGTTGGTTCAGTGGGTTGTGTAGGCTTCCTGGTGGAGGGGAGTAATGCCTGTGTTCTGGTGGATGAGGCTGGATCTTGTCTTTCTGGTGGGCAGGTCCACGTCTGGTGGTGTATTTTGGGGTGTCTGTGGCCTTATTATGATTTTAGGCAGCCTCTCTGCTAATGGGTGGGGTTGTGTTCTTGTCTTGCTAGTTGTTTGGCATAGGGTGTCCAGCACTGGAGCTTGCTGGTCGTTGAGTGGAGCTGGGTCTTAGCGTTGAGATGGAGATCTCTGGGAAAACTTTCGCCGTTTGATGTTACGTGGGGCTGGGAGGTCTCTGGTTGACCAGTGTCCTCAATTCGGCTCTCCCACCTCAGAAACTCAGGCCTGACACCCGGCTGGAGCACCAAGACCGTGTCAGCCACACGGCCAGACAAAGTTCAACCAAAGTTGTGATGCTTATTTCCCTTGTAGGAGTCCACATGATATTAAGAGGCACCATGGGGGGAGTATATTAATAGCTACCATGTCTTGGGTCTTACGATTACCCTTCTTCCCTTAACAACATCACCTCCTGGCAGGTCCTGAGGAGACCAGGCTCCTGTGAGAGAGAACTGGACCCCACAGTTCCCCAAAGCTGAAGCCCCAGTTGGTCCTGAGGAGACCCAGCTTCCGTTAGTGTGGACTCGACCCCCGGTTGTCCTGAAGCCCGGGCCGTCAGCATGGACTCAGCCCTGCGTGTTCCAGTAGCCAAAGACCCAGCAGGTCCTGAGGAGACGGGCCTCCTGGCAGCTGTCCACAAAGCCCCTATTCTTAAATTAAGCAATTTAAGGTTCTGAGCAATGAACCTGGCAGGAGAGACATAAAGATGGTAAAGGTGGGATCCCTTCCCTCAAGCAGCTCACTGATTATTAAGAAAAATAGGTATCCGTACAAAAATCTGAAAGTGGGCTGTCAGGGGCTCCTGTTCCTTCAGGGTCCATTTATCTGGGAGTGTTGGCTGTCTATGGTTGGCATGATTTTTGACAGTTGCGTGCCTGTGTCTGGTTGCTAATGTACTTATTATCACTGCTGGAAGATATGATGCATTTACTGAGATGCTACCACATTGCAGACACTGTGGTAGGCATTGCGATACAGTGGTGAGCCGAAGACGCAGTGCCTGCCCTGAAGGAATTTACCATCAAGTTACTAGATTCTAGTGTTTGAATAAGATATTTTAGGAAGCATAACAAATGTAGGCAGTCTTTCTCCCTAGAGGGAGAGGGATTTACACTTATGATTAATCTCAGTGAGTGACGGGAAACAAGGAAACAAGTGGATTTCTATGCAAAAGAAATAGCTCCTATGCTAATATTAACATGATGAAGAGCGCTCACTTTGGCATCACTGCAGTGATGCAGCCCTGCCAGCTCGTGGGCTGGGTAGGAGAGAGCAGCAAGGAGGTATGAATGTAGGGACGCACTGTGAAGGCCTCAGATGCCAGGCTAATCAGTGTGGACCACATCCTGTGGCCAGTTGCTCTATAACAGCTCAGGGGGTTCCACCATGGAGTTAGATAGGAAGATGTGCCTAGCCTCCCTCATCTCACAAGGAAACAGACAATAGAAGAGATCAGGGGTAAGAGGTGAAAATGCTAAGGACATAGAGTACACAGGACTGCATGCTGTTTAGTTGCTATAAAGGAGGAAGACAGAAGACTGAAAGTTGACATCTAGGTTTCTGGCCAGTTTAAATGGCAGTGCTTTCAATACTTAGGGGAGCCCAGGAGAAGGAGGAAGAAGAGGCTTTAAGGAGATGGTAACGCCTCCAGTTTTGAACATGTTAGTTTGTCATACTCATGGGATATTCAGAGAGAGATGTCCGGGAGGTTTGGGCATAAAGGTTTGCTCCAAATAAGAGCAGAGTGGATAATAGAAATTTGGGAAGCATTGTTCTAGACATGTTAATCAAAGCCTTGACATTAGATGTGAATAGTAAAGCCAAATAGTGAGACTCGTTGGGGGCTCAGGATATAGTCCTTAGAATTTCTTTGCTGGCCCAGCACTCTCCTTGCCAGGCAGATCCAATCTACTCATTGTACTGTGACCGTGAAATTGTCTTTAATTTTCCCAGGCAAAACTCCCCTTCTCATCTTGTGCCCTCTCTACTAGCTCTTAGCACAACTTGCCTTGCATTCTAATTAGCTGTGGATAAGTCCGCCTTTGCCCCCTAGCCTGTAAGCTCCTGCAGAGCAAGAACTATTCTTATTCTGCTCTATGTGTGTCTCACCTAGGAGGTCATCAGTAGATGCTTGGGAAATTAACTTGAACTGATCGGCCTCAAAGTCCGTGAAACCCTTCTAGATGGCAGACATTGTATATACACTATGCCACACACATGATCATCACAACCACCTGTGAGCTGTCTGTTATTATCCTCATCGTGCACATAAGAAAACCGAGGTTCAGAAATTGAAACAGGTCACACAGCCAATGAGGGCTGAAGGCCAAATTTGAACCCAGATGGTCAAACTCCAAAGCCCATGCTCCTTTCCCTAGGCCCTATGAATTCAACAACACAGTATCTTCTCGGTTGCTTCTAGCATGGGTAGAAAGTTTAGTATCATCTAAATATTATCGAACATGACCAACCTAATTGAGAGGGGAAGAGTAAGAATTGCCACAATTTTGAGGAAGTTTTTTTCTTTTCGTCTATACCAAAAGGGATAAATAAGCTCATTTTGCAGAGAGTTAAACAAAGACCCAACAGGGGACCACTGAGCTGTCGCTACAAGCACAGAGGTTGGAAAATGTGGTTTCTTTTTCCAGCTTCTCATTTGGAAAACAACAGAATTCCCAAATTCCATGCTATTCCTGTTTCCTCACCTCATGGACTTATGTATCTTTGTGTGTGTGTGTGTTACTAGGTTTGCTGAAAAGCCCAGTGAACAAGACGGCCCTGATGCTGATCGCTGTGAGCTCCTGCATCCTGGCCATGGTGTGTGGCAGTCAGATGTCCTGTCCACTCACTGTGAAGGTGACTCTGCATGTGCCCGAGCACTTCATTGCAGACGGTAAGAGCTGAGCGTCGGAGATGCCCCACATCTCCTCGGCACCTTGCACCCCTGTGTGCTCCAATGTTCCCCATGCGTGGCCCAACCTCAGAATTATATTACTAAAAAAGAGAGAGAGCATCCAAAGACCTTAAGAGGTCCTTATCTCTGAAAATCCTGGATTATTTGAATGGAACTAAAGACTGCTTTTATTCCATGGGCAAGGGTAAGGTTTGTTAATAAAGAAAGAATTCCAATGTGCGTGCAGAAAGATTGAGCTACTTCAGAGAACCTACTGTTTTCTTATCATGCGTGTACGTCCTATGCCTAACTAAAAATACCTCCCCGCCCCCCAAAATAGTCTTTCCTATTTAAAAAATACGGCAAAGAAGACTGTATGAGCTTTGTTGGAACTTCCTAAGTGTCCTGGATTGTACTCATATCTCATTCGCTGTAAATGTCCTTTACAAGCATGTTATATCCTACCATTTACTCCTCACCCAATTAGTTTGAATTAATGAGACACTGTAGTTGCTATACTCATTCACAAAGCATGGTCCAAGAAGCTGATTAAGGTGCTTGATATCTGTTGCTAAAGTGCCCTCCAGAAAATTGTTCCAGTTTATATACTCCAGCAGAATGTGATGTGTTTCCCAAAATGCTTGGCATTATTATTTATTTATTTATTTTTACAATTTACATATATTATAACTTTTCCTTTACATACATTACAAATGACAGAAATGTATCCATTTTGGGGAAGAATTTTTTTTTTATTATTGACGTGTAGTTGATTTACAATGTTGTGTTAATTTCTGCTGTGCAGCAAAGTGATTTGGTTATACATATATATACATTTTTGTATTCTTTTCCATTACGGTTTATCTTAGGATATTGAATATAGTTTCCTGTGATATACGGTAGGACCTGGTTGTTTATCCATTCTATGTATAATAGCTTACAACTGCTAACCCCAACCTCCCATTCCATCCCTCCCCTCCTCCCCCCCCCCCCCTTGGCAACCACCGGTCTGTTCTCTATGTCCATGAGTCTGTTTATGTTTTGTAGATAGGTTCATTTGTGCCATATTTCAGATTCCACATATAAGTGATAACATATGATGTTTGTCTTTCTCTTTCTGACTTCATTTAGTGTGATCATCTCTAGTTTCATCCATGTTGCTTTAAATGGCATTATTTCCTTCTTTTTTATGGCTGGGTAGTATTCCATTGTATATATGTACCACATCTTCTTTTTTATTATTAGTTTTTATTGGAGTACAGTTGATTTACAAAGCTGTGTTAGTTTCAGGTGTACAACAAAGTGAATACATATATACATTATATATATATACGCACATGCTCATTCTTTTTTCAGATTCTTTTCACATATAGGTTATTACAGAATATTGAGTAGAATTCCCTGTGTTATACAGTAAGTCCTCATTAGTATTATTAAATGTATTGAAAGTTATCGTAAATATAATAAAGAAGAAATATTAAGTATGCAGCTTAATGAATTTTTACATGAGTTCACCCAGATCAAACATAAAACATTTCCAACACCTTCAGCTTCCTTACGCCCCCTCCCAGTGAATCCCATCCCAGGGATAACCACCCTTCTAGCACCATATTAGTACCATTATTATTTTTTAAAATCTTTTTCCCATTGGATATGTATCAGGTGTTTTTGAGATCCTTTATATATGTCAGCCATATTTTAATGCAACTTGATTTTATCTCTAATTTTTTAAGTTACAGTGTTCACAACTTAGCACCAATCCCTTCAGTATGTTCTGTGCAGAGTGGAACTTTCACCTTTCTCTCCTAGACTTATACTAAAGCATCCTGTGTTTACTCCTACTTCACCATAGTGAACTAGCCCCTACTTTATTCAATTATATTTTTATTGAGGTATAGTTGATGTGCCATATTATATAAGTTTCAGGTATACAACATATTTTGCACAATTTTTAAAGACTATATTCCATTTATAGTTATTGTAAAATACTGGCTATATTTCCTGTGTCATACTATATATCCTTGTAGCGTATTTATTTTATATGTAGTAGTTTGTACCTCTTAATCCCCTACCCCAGTCTTGCCCCTCCCACCTTCCCTTTGCCCTCTGGTAAGCACAAGTTTGTTCTCTATATCTGTGAGTCTATTTCTCTTCTGTTATAATCACTAGCTAACTTTATATTTTAATTTTTATTTCCATTTTTCAATTGAACTGCAAGTAAGTTTAGTATTTCTCATCTTATATGCACTCAGTTGATTTTTTGACCAAAGCAGAAGACTTTTGGTTCATCCCTATCAAATCGTATGTGCACATAAGACAGGAAAATATGGGAATATGAAATGGCAGAAGCCTAGCAGAAGTAGAAGGGACAAAATTTACTGCAGCAGCTAGGCACGTAGGCTCATGGAGCTTGGGACTGGAAAAATCGCCAGGACCTGGGTGTGGCTGGAACATGGGATGGGAGAGTAAGAGTGATGAAAACCAATAGGGCAAAGTTTGACCATTTTTGGAGGCATGTGCACTTACTTTTTATCACCACCAGTCACTATTCATTAATTGTAGAATGTTAGGTCTTAGAGACATCCACATTTTGAACATTTATTTTCACGCATGTAGAAATGGAGCTCCTAAGAGGCTAAGTAACTTGGTCAAGGTCATGATTAATGGCTGAGATCAGAGACTATAGAATAATACAAACAAAATTCAAATACTTGCCCTATTACCTGCCACTTCTGTAGCCAAGTGAATTATTTACCTCTCTGAGTCTCAATCTCGGCATCTATAAAATGGGGATGATAATAATACCTATCTCATAGGATTATTGTGAAGCCTACAATTCCGTGTTTATCAGATTTTTAGATAGCAAGTAGGTGGGAAATAGGATTACCCAAGAAAACTGTAAAACTACTGTGGTGGCTTCAAAGGATAGACAAAAATGTGGTAAATTAAAAGGTGCCCTTTCCCGGTAATTCGTATTCTGATCTCTGTCATAAACTTAAAGCTTTATAGCTACATGTAGACTTGTCTGCTTCTGCCTCTAGACTGGAATGTCTGTGAGGCAAGAATATCCCTGGTGACAAACACACCGCATGGCCTGTGATGGATGCTCAATAAGTATGTGTTGAATGAATGAACAGGGCCTAAATTAAAGCAGAATTACGAAAAGTTCTGTGGGATTCTTCTACCAGATGTCTAAGCAGAAAGGGGAGACCGAGTGAAGGAAAACTAAGGCAGAGGATGCACAGAAGTCAAAAAACTTGGAAATAACCATGGAATATACAAGATTAGAGACACAATTTAGGGGGATCTTCAGGAATCCAGAAAGCAACCAACACCTGAAGTCAGGTGGACAGCTGTCTAATAGTTCTAGGCAAGCAGACCTTCCACAGCACAATCCCAGTGCCTCTTGTGGGTGGATAATCTCTGTGCATTGCTCATTCCATTCTCCCAACAGAAAATGGGGACCCACTTTCTAGGAGTAGAGCCCAAGTATTAATATTCTCAATAAGAACTTGAGGTGATCCCTTAACAGAAGTTTGAGAGCTGCATCAGTATCTCTTTACGTGTTACTTTCCTTTCATCTAACAGATTAACAACTCCTTGCGATCTCTTGGAGCCCTGATAGGGGCTTTGGTTTCTTCCATCTTACACTTGATCAATGCTGTATTAATGGAGCTGCCTTATGGCAATTCCAGTGATTGCCTATAGCACTGAATACCATGTGAATGGTCCAATATGAGTTTTATAACAAGGCAGCTCTCATCACATGGATTTGGGTTTCACCCAAATTGCCCTACAGGTGGCATTATTGATGAATGGTTATTGGTTAACATTAAAAGCTCATAGGAGTGGAGATGTTAGTTTCTTCATCCCTCGAGGCTCCCATTGTATAATATGTCAGGACATATTCACCAAATATCCTGGCCCTATAGTAAGCCAGTAGAAGAGACAACATTTAAAGGAATAAGCTGTCTAGATGAAATGGTTCCACTCCAGTGTAGATAGATAACACTATACCTAGAGTTCTCTGTTCCATTTTGTTCTGGTAGTTGTGCTTTAAGAAGCACAGAAGGTCAGTGATATATTGGAAGGCATCCAAAATAAAGGAACTGCAGCCAAGGGATTGGAAAAACATTGTCAATACCTAAAAACCCCATAAGGAAAGGGTGGAGGAAGATCATTCTATAAGAAGAGTTGAAGGAACTAGACAAAAAGGGAGCTTAGAATTATTGAGCATATCTGTTATGAATATGGCAGTGTTCAAAACACTTTACATGGAGTTACTAATATAATGCTCGTATCAGAACTCTGAGGCAGGATTTAGCATCCTCTTTTTGCATAAATGGAAGGTAGTTTTTGGAGATGTTAAGTGATTTGGCCAGATTAACACACAGAAGTGAAGCAAGGTATGAAAACCCAAGACTACCTGAACCTCTCATCCAAGTTTTTTCCATGTCCCATGCTTCCACAAAATTGACGATGATAATTATCATTTGTCTTGAAAAGGGAGCAGGCTTGTTCTGGAAGTCCCCAGGAAGCAAAATTAGAGCCATATGGGTGAGGAGGGTGGTCAGAGATGGGAGAAGATTGAGTCTTAATCTGAAAATGTCTTCCCTTTCTAAGCTTTAGTCTCATGTATAAAGTGGGGGGTTATAGCAGTACGTATCTCCTAGAGCTGTTGTGAAGAATAAATGAAATAATGCTCATAAGGCTTTCAGCTCAGTACCTGAGACCTAGTAATGGCTCAATAAATCATATACATGTTAGTAGTTGTGATAATACTTTTTCAATATTGGAAGGGGGTCCTTGCAAGGTAATGAGTTCCCCATCATAGGGAATTTCCTGAAAATAGATGACCACATTTATTTCTATGAAGCCATAGAAGAAAAGTGAAGGAATGTGTTTGGCTAGGGTACAAAATATTTTGCATCAGAGCCATTTTATCAGACTATACATTTTTAAAACACTTAAATTTTTAGGACCTTTAGAGTATGTTTGTTTATTCTTTACTTCCTCATCCGTGAGTATCACCCATTCTTTGCCTAGGCTCAGAAATGGAGTGAGACCCAGGAATGGGTTATGGCCAGTGATGTCTCTTGACTAAATACACCCTGCTACCCAAGCACAGACGGTGTTCTTTATGTTGATATGCTCATTGCATAAACATCTATGCCAAAATATCTGTTTGTTAAGGTCAAGTTAATGTGTTAGCCTTGACTTTTGGGTTGGACTAAGGTGTATTCAAGTCTTCTCTATTCCCTAGGACTGAGGAATTGGGGATTATGGATTCCTTACCAGCCTATGAAATCCTCAAGTGGAAATGTTCATCATTAGGATGGCCTGGTTCATTAATATGCCACGTGTGTAGCTGCTTTTGAACACAAAATGATATACGATGAATCTTGTTCTACATTTATTTGCTTGCACCCCTACTTTATGCCTTTCAACCCAAGAGAGTGAGCCAGTGTGCGGCTGTGCTGTTAATAAGGAATGAGGTTCATAAGTGACTTCAGAGCAAGTTTGCAGTGATTTGAATACACGGGAGGAGTATTTTCAATTCTTAGAAGTGGAAGTGACACCACACTGAAGGTGACTGCTTAGTCACAAACCACCAGGCTACTTGCCTAAAAAGAGTAGTTCCTTGGATATCTTGCTCTCTGGAATCATCCGGAGCTTTGTTTTAAAATGTTCAGTTTTTATTTCAGACTTCTGAGCACCATGGAACCTGTTCGGGTATAGAAGTGCTCTACAGTATGACCTCTCCCTTTTCCATTCTTAACTCCTTTGCACGCACTTAATACTATTTAGACAGATAGACTGCCTGGCTTTGTATTACCTCATTTCTATGTATCGCAATCCTACCCATGTCTAAGACCTAACTTAATTTTCTCCTTTCTCCAGAAAACCTTCTTCAACAAAACCCCCAAAACTTCTTCAAAGGAAACGCCCATCAGAAATAATCTCTCCTTCCTTGAAAATTATGTAGAATTGTATTTGTATCTTTCTAATAACCCCACAATCTAATTTCCATCACTGTTATTGTTAGGTATGTGTCACTGGAACAACTGACATAGTCCGAAGAACTGGCCTCCTGCATTAAATCAAGCGCCTCTCCAGTCTTTTCTTGACATTGCAAACAGAACAATCTTTTAAAATGAAAAATCTCAACATGTTGCATCCTCCCATAAATCTGTTCAAATACTTCTTTTTTTTTTTTGGGTACGCGGGCCTCTCACTGTTGTGGCCTCTCCCATTGCGGAGCACAGGCTCCGGACGCGCAGGCTCAGCGGCCATGGCTCACAGGCCCAGCTGCTCCGCAGCATGTGGGATCTTCCCGGACCAGGGCACGAACCCATATCCCCTGCCTCGGCAGGCAGACTCTCAACCACTGCGCCACCAGGGAAGCCCTCAAATACTTCTTATTGTACTTGTTATAAAGATTGAACTCTTTAACATGGCCTTTAAGTCCCAGCAAGATCAGGCCCCTGCCTGCCTCTCTAACCTCACCTTATGCCAGTTTCTCTACATTGTTTTCTTAAATATCCTTGGCTGTCTCCTGCCTCAGGGCCTCTGCACATGTCCTTCTTACTCTCGGAAAATTTCTCCCCACTTCCTCAGTTTCTTCGGTACAAATTCCATTCACCGTACAGTGGTTGACCTCCCCTTTCATTTCCCAGTCTCTGTTGGGCCCATAACTATTCTTTCTCCTTGAGCCCTGCTCTATTCCTTGATCGCACTCATTTCTATTTGTAATTATAGTCTTATCTAGTTAATGTTGAGCTCTCCCACTAGGTTGCGAGCTCCTTAAGGATAGACATAATATTTGTTTGTTTTGAACATTATATTCAGCACTTGGGACAGCACCTAAAACAGAGTGCCCCCAAAGCTTTGGTTGAATGAAAATAAATAAATAAATAAAATGATTTTAATAGCTAGTCTGTAATTTCCTCAAGAGCAAAGCCACAGTTTATTCATGCCCTGAACTACTGTGAAGCCTAACGAAGGTTCTGACTCAGTAGACATATAATAAATTATGACTGTGAAATGAGTGAAGGGACAAAGGGCAGGCAGGTGGATGCAGATGCCCTAAGAAGATACATTCTGGGGAATGACGGTGCAAGAAATCTGAGGCTGCCTCCTCTTCTTATGACTGACTTCACTTCCCAAGGTTTTTGTTCCCATCCCCAAAGATAAGAAACTCCAATCAAACTCACATCTCTCCACCTGCAACACCAAAATGAAACAAGCCTTATCACAGAGCCCAGGAAGAGGGGAAAATATAAATTGAGCTGAGATTCAGTACACCCAGGGGGGAGTGGCAGTGAAATACCAATAAACCATATTAATATGCTGAAATCAGGAAGAATAGGTTGAACTCCAACCCAGATGTAATAACTATACGTGAGAGAGTGCAGGAGAAGGCAAGCCTAGGTTTCAGTCAGAATTAAAATGAGATCTGTAATGAAACTGGTAATATAATTATAAACTGTGAAAACATGTTCCCTTCTCCCTCTTCTTGTACTTAATGGACAGCTTGCTAAGCAATGGCCTGGAGCTGGTGCTGGGAGCTGTGGAGAGCCCCTAGAGTGGATTCTGTTGGGTTTTTTTCCCCCTCAAATCTCTTCATTAGAAAAGTCTAAGTCCAGAAAACCATGGAAGGAAAAAATGCTTCAAGCTTCCTTAAAGAGTAACTGATCCCCAGGTTAAAAGTGACAGGGGGCTTGAGGGGAGAACAAACCCCGGAAAACCATTCTAAGCAGCTGAACACGTTCAGGCTTTTCAGGATGTCACAGCAGCCATTTCAGTTGCGATGTTTAACGGCACTTTGTGCTATGGTGTTCACCTGGCTTCCTACCAGGTTGCATTGTTACTAATTTCCCTTCTTAACAAAAGGTATAACTGAGTTTGACATCCAAATTTGGAGACTAATTTCTGTGTTTTGATAGCAGATCAAGTCCAAAAATATATTAGTAGGAACTAGAGGCAGAGGATGGCTGCAGGAGGGTAGGGGAATTTCATTTATTCTCGTTAATAATTCTGCTGTTGTGAGCAGAAGCCCACTTTGACTTTTTGACTAGGAGGAGAGAATGGCAGGTGGGAGCTTTGATGGGATGGAGCTCAGGACTATGGAGTTAGATATGCCATCATGGTTGGCTTGGTGTTTGCAGAGTGGTGTGGGGTTGAGGCAGTGGTGCAGGGCTGGGATAGAGAAGGGCACGTGGTACAGAGGTCAGGCGCACTGATCTGTGACGCAGCGGGTGTGAGTTCTACTCCCGCTTCTTCTGATTTCTAGTTTTCTGACCTTGGCAATATTAATTCACCCCCCGCTTCTCACTTTTCTTTCCAAAAGCAGTGTTGATACTCCTTGCCTCAGCTGAGTGTGAGTGGGGCTGATGAGTGTGCATGCACTTGGCCAGCTGTGAGAATAGCTCTGATGATGAGAACGTTGTGCTTTTCCCTTTCTGTTTGTTCAGTGTTTTATTATTTTTGAAGACAAAGACGTTGAGAAGAGGTCTTATCGTGTATGGCCAGGTAAGAAGAAGGTACAATTTTAGAGAGGCTTAGCTTGGCCCCAAGGAAGAAATTAAATAGTTAAAAATTCATGAATAATATCACCACTTCTTGATTCATATCTAGTGCCTGTTACTTCCCTTCCTTCCTCCCTCCTTCCTATGGTCAGCAAATATAGCACATCGCCTTCTCTGTGGCATGCTTTGATGCTCAGGGATGCAGATATGGAAGAAACAGTATCTCTGGCCTCCCCCAGTTTGGTGGTAGTAAGACACTACCAAGCAGATGAAATAGGAAACACGTGTGGTAAGAGTCTTAACGGGCTGTGCAGTGTGTGCTATGGGAAAATAGGGGAGGAACAGCCAAGTACCCCAAGCTGGAGATGGTTTGTGGTGCTAAGGAGAGGATGTCTTCAGGAGGTGCTACCTGAGTTGGGTCTTAGAGCCACCGGTGCTTCCCTGGAGGTGGGTGAGGATGACACAGGCTTTCCAGAGCGATCATGGACACTTTTCACTGCATCCCTATAGACCCTGCTGCTCAAGCCTCCTGGTAACTGTGATAATAACAACACTGTGAATTGGTAACATTTACAGAATATTGCTACGTGCCAGGCCCCGTGCTGAGTGCTTTGCAAAGCATTGCCTCATTTAATTCTATTACCACATGTGGTAGATCCAGGCATTTTCCCCATTTTAAATTTAAGGGAAACTAAAGCTGAGGGAGTTTATTGGACCACCTCAATGTCACACAGGCAGGAACAGGTTGAGCAGAATCATTTCAAATTAGTGGCCACAGGATGTAGTAGACAGAGAATTATTCAATGACAAGATCAGGTTCTACCTCTGCCACAAATTCACCTTGACTTTGGGCAAATCTCTATTTCTCCAGGCTTTTTCCAGATTTTTTCATTGGAAAATGTGGGAAAGGGAACAAGATGGTCTTAAAATTCCTCCCTGGCCTAACATTCTAACAGTAGAATGAGAAATACTGGGGCTCAGAGTCCCTCTTTACTCATCCCATTAGGTATGTGACCTCCAGAGTATTTATGCAGTCATTCCATTAGCATCCTCAGTCCTCTGCTTTCTGACTCTTGTCTGGGACAGTCTGTGGCTAGGCAGCCCCTGAGCGAGGATCTTGGGAGCAGAGGCAGCTGAGCAAACCTTTCACAGCCCACAAGTTGCCATTTGAAGAATGCTTAGAAGGATCACAGCCAAGCTTGTGCAGGGACCGCAGGCTCCCAGGGCTGCTGGGATGAAACAGAAAGTGGTGGGGAGCTGGGCCGTGGTGGGAAAGATGCCTGTCAGTCTTTAACTGCAGCAGCTTCAGCTGCTGAGGGACCTTGAACATCTCGGATGCCAGCAAGAGCACGGGAGGGGGAGGATGCATCATATTCAGAAGGAAGTGATGAGATGGGAGGAATAATTAAAACCTGTGTATCCCTCCTGCTTCTCTACCTCCCCCTGCTCATTCCTCCCCCCTTCCCCCTCCCCACTCCCGGCCTGTGGTGCCCAGCAGAGCCTTGCTGTTTGGCTTTCCTCCCTAGCCACGCCTCCGAGTTATCCAACCCAAATATATCTGCAGCTGCACATCCTTGTTTTTTTGTTTTGTTTTGTTTTGTTTTTTTGTTTTTTTTGGCTGCTGTAGGCAACTTCCTGGAGCTCTGCTAAAGTCCCTGGGCATCTCACCCTTACTTGGAATTATTCCCAGAGCCCGGACCACCCCTGAACTTTCCATGTCTTCCCTCCGCTGCTTTCACCCTGATTCTCATTTGGACTTTATCAATGAATCCATCCATCAAGACCGTCAGCTGACACTGCTGAGTGTCTGCTCAGTGCCAGGACTCATACTCTAGAACTCACTCAGATACTTATCTGCACTAAGGGAGTGTGAGGTAGGGGAAAGAACAGGAGATTTAGGAGCAGAAAATCTCCAGTACGAATCTGCACTCCTCCACTTACTAACTATGGATCTTGGATGAGTCACCTCACTTCTCTGAACCATCAATTTCACCATCTATAAAAGTACAGCTCTTCGCCTCTACTTCACAGGGCGTTGATGAGGTTGAAATAGAAAGCAGTATGAAAATAGCCTGTAACAGGTGCTCAGTAAATGCTAAGCATGCCCTCAAAGGGATTGCACTTGTTATTTAAAGTGATTGGATACCTATAAAGCAAAAGACAACACTAGAAGGCAGATCATAATCTGGACCAGGAGGGGCATATAGTTAAGAGTCAGCAAAGGCAGAAATAGAGACACAGTTGTAGAGAACAAACGTATGGACACCAAGGGGGGAAAGCCGCGGGGGCTGGGTGGTGGCGGTGGGATGAATTGGGCGATTGGGATTGACATGTATACACTGATGTGTATAAAATGGATGACTAATAAGAACCCGCTGTATAAAAAAATAAATAAAATTAGAAAACAAAAAAAGAGTCAGCAAGATCGCCAGGGAAGCCTGGTATTTTCCACTGGCCAGATCTGGGTAAAGCTTCAAGGAGCTAGAGGCTTTAATTTGCCTTGGATTTGTCCCATCGGAGGAAGCTGGATGGACAGGGATTGGAAGTGAGACTCTCTGCTTTGTTGGAGATGATGAGAGAGAGTGAAGACAAGAAGGATGACCTTCCAGGCAGAAGGGACAGTAAGAGCAAAGGTGCGGCAGGAGCAGACAGCATCCAGAGCATCTGCGGCTCTGTGGGGCTTGAACGGGACTAAAAGGAGGCGCAGATGAGAAGAGCAAGGGTCTCTGTGCTGGGCTTTTACCGTGGAGGTGGTCGGGGGTCACAAAGCCGCTAAAGGGTTGTTGTTTTTTTTAAAGAAGATGTTGGGGGTAGGAGTTTATTAATTAATTTATTTATTTTTGCTGTGTTGTGTCTTCGTTTCTGTGCGAGGGCTTTCTCTAGTTGTGGCGAGCGGGGACCACTTTTCATCGCGGTGCGTGGGCCTCTCACTATCGCGGCCTCTCTTGTTGCGGAGCATAGGCTCCAGACACGCAGGCTCAATAGTTGTGGCTCATGGGCCCAGTTGCTCCGCAGCATGTGGGATCCTCCCAGACCAGGGCTCGAACCCGTGTCCCCTGCATTAACAGGCAGACTCTCAACCACTGCGCCACCAGGGAAGCCCCCGCGAAAGGGTGTTAAGCAAGGGAGTATAAGTAAGGTAGTTGCTTAAAAGACAATGCAGTATGGCAGTTCAGAGTTCGGGCTGTAGAGTCCGATGTATCTGGGCTCAACTGCTGGTTCCATGACTTACTAATAGTTATTTGATATTACAAATGTTACTTAACACTCCGGTGTGTTTCTTAATCTGTGGAGTGGACATAATAATAATAGCTCCCTCTTAGGAAATTTAAATGAGATAATATCTCTCTAGTATTTAGTAGAATGTGTGGCAAGCACTAAACACTGGGTAATACTTGTTTTTATTGACATTATCATCTTCATCACTCTCTCCTAGTCTAAGTTAGTCTCCCTCGTAAATGATCCTGAACTTTTCTTTTTTGCACTCAGCACATTCACACTTGCTTATTTGATGTCTAATTTGGTTAAGAGTCTGAGCTGTAGATGCACACTCCCTGAGTTCAGTACCTGGCTCTGATATTTCCTAGTCATGAAGCATTGAGCTAGTTATTTAATTTCTAAGCCCTTGTTTACTCATCTTTGAAAGGGGGATGATGACAGTAAACCACCTCAAAGGGCAATCAAATGATTGTACATGAAGCACTTGACAAGGACTCGGCACATCGTTGAGACCTGGGAAACAATACCCCTGATAATGCTGCTTTAAACCCCTAAGAGCTAAGACTGTAGCTGCCTTGTTCTTGTGGAGTCTCCAGTACACAGTCAGGGTTCAATACAGATCTGTGGACAGACTGACCACAGGGTAGAAGGTGAGTCTGAGGGCCCAAGACAGAAGGCAAGCAATTTATTAGGGGGCTGTTACATTTAGTCTATATGGTAATGCCTGAACAAGGGCATTAGAAGTGAGAGTGAAGATAAGGGAGTCCTATGGAACGAGAGCGAGGAAACTTAGCAGCTCATTGCAAGGAGAAGCCAAAGAGGGAAAGGAGTCAAAGACTACTTGACATCTGCCACCTGGGATCCCTTAGAGGCGGGTGACCGCAGACATCAAAATAGAAGTATGTGCCAAGCTGTGAAGTGCATGAACACCAACGGCAGAGTGCATGGGTTCAAGTCCTAACTCCACCTTCCCTATGATGCTACTTCGTCTTCGGAAAAACAGGGATGCTAATGCACCGGGAATCAGACCGGGACCCTGGGGATTAAGTGGTTGTTAAATGCAAGAGCCTGGCCGTGGTAAACACACCCAAAAGCTAGCTATTATTACTATTCTGCTCACGCACCAACTTTCCTATGTGAGATCAAGAATCAGGTGCGCACCTCTTGGTTATGTTTGTAGAAAAGAAGGAAAGAAAAATACAAGGAACTTTGAAGAACACACGGTCTTAGGACCTTTACAAATCCTACCTGGTTGGAAATTATTAGTAAGAGGTGTCACTGTGCTCTGTGAGCAAAATTAATTTGCCAGATCTCTTAAGGCTGCGCTCTTGAAGGTTTGAATCATTTGAGTAATATTTCAGGTGAAGTCTCACCACAGTCTTCGGGCCAGGATGGAGAATGGAGAGAGTGATCAGTCCTGGCCCTCACACAGGTGCTGACGTGACCGGAGAGTGTGAAGGCTCCGGGGGTGGCCATTTCCTGAAGAGACTCCAATGCAGCATTAACGTGCTGGGCATGCAGGCTGCCATGGAAGCAGAGGCTGGAAGGGAGGCCCAGGGGCCCAGTGATTGGAGCTGGTGTCACATTTGAAATATGGAAACAATTAACAATGGCAGCTTCTGCCTCAAGAGAGAACGTAGGTGCAGGGGTGAGGGCACACAGTGGCCATGTGGCACATGGCAAAGCAGCCAGCTTGGCAATTTTCTAAATTGTAGAATGTGAGAGCCAAAAAATACTTTCAGCCTCATCTTTGCTCGTTTCCTGTCTCGTTAGCACTCCAGCCAAATGAAATGGCTGTTTCCTGAAGGCCCAGGCTCTCTTTTATTCCCTCTACAGCCATTCCTTTCCTGTCATCTAAATCCTCTTTTCCCTTCACTCCACCTAGCTGCTGCTTCCTAGTGCTTAAATGTTCAGCTAAGATGTGACCACCTTGACTTTGCAGGGGAGACAAGGGCCCCAGCTCTGTGCCTCCAAAGCTCCCTGTTTCATCTTCACCACAACCTTGATGATGGTCTGTAGTAACTGTCTAGTTATCCTGCAACACTACTTTCAGGCAGGGTCTCTCTCCTCCACCTTGATAGCCTCCAAATTTTGTCACAGTATCCAACAAGGAGTGGGACCTCTGTATTTTTATTTTTTTTTCTTTATTTCTCTGTTTTTAAAAAATTTATTGGAGTATACTTGCATTACAATGTCGTGTTAGTTTCTGCTGTAGAACAAAGTGAATCAACTATATGTATATATACCCTCCGTCTTGAGCCTCCCTCCCAACCCACCCCCATCCCACCTCTCTAGATCATCACAGAGCACCGAGGTGAGCTCCCTGTGCTATGCAGCAGCTTCCTACTAGCTATCTATTTTACACGTGGCAGTGTATATATGTCAGTGCTACTCTCTCAATACATCCCAACCTCCCCTTCCCTCCCTGTGTCCACAAGTCCATTCTCTACATCTGCGTCTCTTTTCCTGCCCTGCAAGTAGGTTCATCAGTACAATTTTTCTAGATTCCATATAGATGCATTAATATACAATATTTCTTTTTCTCTTCCTCATTTACTTCACTCTGTATGACAGACTCTAGGTTCATCCATATCACTACAAATGACCCAATTTCATTCCTTTTTATGGCTGAGTAATATTCCATTATATATGTATATATGTCATATCTTCTTTATCCATTCATCTGTCGATGGACATTTAGGTTGCTTCTATGCCCTGGCTATTGTTATAGAGCTGCAATGAACATTGGAGTACATGAATCTTTTTGAATTATGTTTTTCTCAGGGTATATGCCCAATAGTGGGATTGCTGGGTCATATGGTAGTTTTGTTTTTAGTTTTTTAAGGAACCTCCATACTGTTCTCCATAGTGGCTGTATCAATTTACATTCCCACCCACAGTGCAAGAGGATTCCCTTTTATCCACACCCTCCCTGGCATTTATTGTTTGTAGATTTTTTGATGGTGGCCATTCTGTCTGGTGTGAGGTGATACCTCATTGTGGTTTTCGTTTGCATTTCTCTAATAATTAGTGACGTTGAGCATCTTTTTATGTGTTTCTTGGCCATCTGTATGTCTTCTTTGGAGAAATGTCTATATAGTTCTGCCCATTTTTTGATTGGGTTGTATTTTTTTTTTTTTGATATTGAGTTGCATGAGCTGCTTGTATATTTTGGAGATTAATATATATGACAAACCCACAGCAAACATTATTCTCAGTGGTGAAAAACTGAAAGCATTTCCTCTTGATCAGGAACAAGACAAGGGTGCCCACTCTCACCACTATTATTCAACATAGTTTTGGAAGTCCTAGTCATGGCACTCAGAGAAGAAAAAGAAATAAAAGGAATCCAAACTGGAAAAGAAGAAGTAAAACTGTCGCTGTTTGCAGATGACATGATACTATGCATAGAAAATCCCAAAGATGCCACCAGAAAACTACTAGAGCTAATCAATGAATTTAGTAAAGTTGCAGGATACAAAATTAATACACAGAAATCTCTTGCATTCCTATACACTAACAACAAAAAATCAGAACGAGAAATTAAGGGAACAATCCCATTTACCATTGCAACAAAAAGAGTAAAATACCTAGGAATAAAACTACCTAAGGATGCAATAGACCTGTATGCAGAAAACTATAAGACACTGATGAAAGAAATTAAAGACAACACAAACAGATGGAGAGATATACCACATTCTTGGATTGGAAGAATCAACATTGTGAAAATGACTATACTACGCAAAGCAATCTACAGATTCAGTGCAATCCCTATCAAACTACCAATGGCATTTTTCTCAGAACTAGAACAAAAATTTTTACAATTTATATGGAAACACAAAAGATCCCGAATAGCCAAAGCAATTTTGAGAAAGAAAAATGGAGCTAGAGGAATCAGGCTTCCTGACTTCAGACTATACTACAAAGCTACAGTAATCAAGACAGTATGGTACTGGCACAAAAACAGAAATACAGATCAATGGAACAGGATAGAAAGCCCAGAGATAAACCCACACACATATAGTCACCTTATCTTTGACAACGTAGGCAAAAATATACAATGGAGGAAAGGCAGCCTCTTCAATAAGTTGTGCTGGGAAAACTGGACAGATACATATAAAAGAACGAAACACTTCCTAACACCATACAAAAAATAAACTCAAAATGGATTAAAGACCTAAATGTAAGGAACTCTGTAGTTTTAGATCTATTTCCCGTTCAAGACATCAAAACAAAACAAAAATAAAAACAGGGCTTCCCTGGTGGGGCAATGGTTGAGAGTCCGCCTGCTGATGCAGGGGACATGGGTTCGTGCCCCGGTCCGGGAAGATCCCACATGCTGCGGAGCGGCTGGGCCTGTGAGCCATGGCCGCTGAGCCTGTGCGTCCGGAGCCTGTGCTCCACAACAGGAGAGGCCACAACAGTGAGAGGCCCATGTACTGGGGAAAAAAAAAAAATCTCAAAAGCCAGTCTGAGACATTTACTATGTTATTTTGATGATGATCCGTATTGCAGTTTTATTTTGAAATCCAGAATTAGATCACATGATCTGACAGTGGGATGGCCTCTTTAACACAAACCTCAAACCCAGGAAACATAAGCTGAGTGGTTTCCAAAGCTACATCAGAAATAGAATGGGGGCTGGAGAAGAGAATTCTCACTGAGGTTGATCTCAAAGGAAGGATTCTTAGAGAAGGGAGAGGTTGAGTTGAACATTAAGGGTGGGTTGGGCTTGAACATTCATCAACCCCCTCAAAGAATTTGTTTGAGGAGAGGATGAGACTGGTTTGTGCAAAAGGAAATTGAGCTCAGCTTTTCCCCCTCCCTTATCAAGCTGCTGAGTCAGCCCTCAGCAGCTCCCAGTCTCACACCTTCCCCATCCTCACGCTCCCAGTAAGATCCATCTGTACAACAAGCACACACTTATGGCATATCGGGTATTTCAAATATAACGTGAGACAGCAAATTGGCCTTTGGAGCCCTCCAGTCACCTTTTGAATTTCCATCCTTCTGCCCTCCCAGGATCGAGCTCACTATTAGAATCCAGATTAACATAATATTGGTTAATTATAAAAATAACCAACTAAAAGTCATCAATGTGCCCCTGATGTGGCAGGCAGTGTACCAGGTGTTTTACCTACTATGTCTTAATCTTTCCAGAACCTATTCACTCGTGGAACAAATATTTATTTCATGTTCCTTATGTGTCCTGGAGCATTAGAGATGCTGTCTTGGAAAAAGACAACAACAACAACACACACACACATTATAAAGACCCTGCCTTCATAATGCTTTCATTCTCAGCAGGAGACATACACCAAAGCAAATTAGCAAAATAATGGAATATGTCGAGGCGATGAAATAAGTGAGAGCTGCTGTGAAAATAATTAAAATGGTGTAAAATA
Organism: Tursiops truncatus; assembly: GCF_011762595.2. Classification (NCBI taxonomy): domain Eukaryota; kingdom Metazoa; phylum Chordata; class Mammalia; order Artiodactyla; family Delphinidae; genus Tursiops; species Tursiops truncatus. The sequence continues at coordinate 98,449,270 of NC_047039.1, read as the reverse complement.
ATTAAAACAAAGAGGAGAGTTGGGATGTCATCTCAGATAGGGTGGTCAGAGAGACCTCTCTGAGGGAGGTGGCTTTTCAACTGAGATGTGAAGTGAAGAAGGAAGAAAGGGTACTTCAGGTAGAGGGAACAGCAAACCCAAAGCCAGTGACAGAGAAGCTGGGACAGGGTGGGCATGGCTGGGTGGATGGGGTGAGGTGGGGTTGCATAGGTGAGCAGGAACCGGGTCTTCTGTGGCATAGGCATTCTTTTGCCTTTCCATCTGATGCTCAGAAAAGTAGGGCTCTCATGAGCATTCCTTTGTTCAGAGGCACTTCCTGTCTGCCCCAACTTTGTATGTTTAAATTAAGCTGGGCCACCCCATTCCTGGCCTGTCACCATTCATGAAAAGTTTCAGCATCCCTGCTCTGGTCACTTCTCCCCCTGACGTATCGCTTCTTCCCTCATTTATGGCCCTCAGTTCAGTTCTGTGGCTGCCTGCCTCCTGACATAGTTTTTGCTTCTTTTCCTCTGCCTGTCTCCACGCTGCCCTGAGAACCAGGGGCGGATTGACCTCTCTTTGGGACATGCCTCCCAGGTCCATCCCAGACACAGCCCCACTGCCCACTCTGACTCCATGCACAATGGCACCCACAAACCAGCTCCTCTGACCATCCTGACACC